>NW_026947507.1:53807500-55007500 GCF_034190915.1 Cavia porcellus
AGCAGTATGTTCGTATGCGGGCAATGCAACTCCAAAGCTTCAGGTTAGTTTGTTCGTACGATACCAGGACAGAAAATTCTACCGAGAAATGCTGGGAGCGAGAACAAAGGCTCACGTTCTTCTCTGGTCTGTAGGCATGAGTTGGAAGATTGCTGACGTGGCAAATTGAGCCATTTCTCTGAGGCGAATCTGACTTGCTCTTTTCATCGCTGTTCACTGAGTGACCACCAGGAATTTGCCATTATAATGTACAAAGGGTTTCTTCATTTAAAAAAAGAAACTTCGATCCCCGGTACCGACAAAAAAATTAAATTAGAAAAAAGAAACTTGCAGTCATAAGAAACCTGTAAAGATTTGAACCATATAGTTCAAAGATATATATTCAGTGGTTACCAGTCCTAAATCCCAGAAAATTTAAAAACCACTAATATTGGTGGAGACATTATTCAACTAATCAAAGGGATTTAGTCACATATATAAAAATAAAATTTGACCTTCTGACATAAAATCATAAATTGTCATTTAATTCTGTTTTATGTCCAAGTTAAAAGCGAGGAAGGATGCTCGTAAGGATCACATGGGTCTCCATACTGCAAGGTTCACAGACAGAGTGGTTTCTTTGAATGTATGAATGATACTCTACACCCAACCAGACACAAGAGGAGCTGAAAGACTTGGAAAGCCACGGTCTTTTATTTTACATTAATTTTAAAAGTAGTGGACTTTTCTTCTTGCCAGTACATCTCAAATATTACTTTATTGTCAAAAACAGAAATTTAAAAACACTATTACTATTGTCTCAGAACAATATAAAAAGAAATAAAAACAAGGTTGGAAGGACAAATAAAAAAGTTGGACTTGCAAACAGTTTTCAATTGGAAATCTAAGTTAACGCTTACATAAGAAGCTTCAATGATATTAAGAACAAATCAAGCAGCAGACCCCGTGACCCCAAGCATAGGAATTCACTGGGTTAAGTTGTGCCATCTCTGGCACACAATGAGAGCCCAGTAAATGTCTCTGAAGGAACGAATGTCATGAGTTCAGGCATGTAGCAAAGTGGACCTTCAAGTCTGTCCCTTAATTCCTTAAATTAAGATCATCCTAGAGATTATCACAAATATTAAGATATTCCTTGTAAAGTTTCTATTATAACTTGAAGCACAAAATGACATTAATACATGAGTAACAGCTTATACTGAGTGAAACAAAAACTCTCAAATAAGAATTCTGAAGAGCTTTCAAATTCTGACAAGGGCAAATGATGGACCACTTGGCTTACAAAAATAAAAGCAGTTTTTATTTTCCATGATCTAGTGTTGAAGGTGAGAAATTTCTTTTTGAATAAATTTAACTTCTAGAGGTTAGGTGCAGAAATATTTCTTAGCCAAGTCCATCTATGACAGATACAAATTTGCTGAACTGATTTAGAACCTAAGCGAGTTGCATGTTTTAGTCATCCCAGGAAAATACTTAAGTTGTATCAAGAGAAAACAAAGGGGACGAAACCAGCTTCATTAAAATTACTAAACCCTACTTATGGTTTGCGGTAAACAGAACAATATACAGCAAAATAATATTGGGCAATTCATGCCTCTTATTGATTCTTTCATAGTGTATTTTTAGATTCCACCAAAACTCATACTTTCTTGTTGCTGTTAGGCTTTTCTCAGATGGTCTTCTAGATTTCTTTTTAGTTTATAAGAATAAAGGAGGCAGAGTCTTTAATTTACTAAACATCCTGCTTCTCATTTTCAACTCAATCTAAAACCTAATTCAGGAAAAGGGAGTGATGAGGTTTGAGCTGAGATATTCCAGGGTGGTAACAACAGTTCACTAGAGCAGGCTTTATTACTAGCCATAGAAGAAGTCAGTGCTGTGGTTCTTCCAAATTGACATAAAATCTCAGGATTTTTGTAGAGGTTTATTAAGAAGTTATCTCTATTACAAAGACTTTTACCTCTTGGCTAGTTTGTGAGCTCCTTTGACAGAACATTATGAAATTTACAAGAATTAACTTTTTCCATGTAAACTGATTGTTTATGTCTACTGTGCTATTCTAAAATATGCCAGCTTCTTTAATTACTTGAACTTATTCTTAATTTTCATCTTTATTTTGTCCAAAATAACATGCCTTTATGCTATTTGCAGTTAATGTTCAGTATATTTTGTTTTTTTTAAAAGCCCTTGCTACTTTAACTGTTCTTTCATTATTCAATATGGTAAATTAGTATAATAATAATCTCATGTGGAAATATTTCTCAAGTTTGTGATGATTTATTTCATACTTTCAATCTACTTAAAAGAGGACTGGTATTACTAATTATTCTTTGGTATTGGTAACTGATCACAGTACTGAGGAAATGTTCCCAATCTCTCCTTTGGGCAAACAGAGAGTATTTTCCCTTCTCTTTTGTATGCTGCTCAAATTTAGACCTCAGCAACAGAAAATATCTTACCTGAAGAAGATAGGACTATTTCTTTGGATGGTGCAGATAAAAAGTAAGTAATAGACACTGCTGTACTCTTCCATTCTCATCTTTCTGGCCTCAGCACAGAATATTCTCAAGCTCAGGCAAGACTCCGGTCTAAGCACAGCAGGAATCTTGGCTTGGTACCCTGCCTGGCTATTAGATCCAAGGTCAGAAGAAGGCTATCCTCTTCATGTACCCTGCATCTTTACCCTGTGCTCTCTCCAGTACCTGAGTTTCAAAACAAGTATTGAGGATCAGAGATATTACCCAGTGGCACAGCACCTGCCTGGCACATGCAAGGTCATGAGTTCGATTCCCACTACAAACAACAACAACAACAAAAATTTTTTAATGCAAGAATTGAGTGTCAAAGTCTTGATGATTCATTTATTACATCTCAATTCCTCCCCCAAACCCAGTCACTACTCAGAAGACCAGGGTGTGGTGAAAAGGCGACCAGAATGATTCACGTGAGCGAATTATAGCAATTAAGCATTCTGTCCCAGGTGCTGCTAATCAATAGAAAATGATTTCCAGTGAATTTTCTAGAGCAGATCAAAATCATCCCTTAGTCACACCTAAATATGGCACAATTTCCTCCCTTTCTGGGTGAAGTAATTGTAACCAACACTAATGAGAAGTCTCATATACTTGCCCATGATTTCTTTTCATGTATTTCAAAGCAAGATGACCACAGCATAATTCTGAAAAGCCTCTTATGTGAAGGGAATGTGGGTATTTTTCAGCAAAGTACTGCAGGTTTAAAGCAACTCTCTGTTTATGCAGCTTCATCTCAAATATTTCAGCAGGCCCTTTGGTGGGGTGCTCTCTGGACCTGAGTTTCTCAAGGCAGCTGAGGACAGAGTTGTCACCTGTTCCTTGACCATAATCCCTGATTACGTGTGAGGGAATTAGGAACAAGTGCTGAGAATATATATCTAGGGACTGCAACTCTGCCAACAGAATTTCACAATTTTAATGGAAAAGATTAAGAAAATACAGGTCCCTGGAGGTGATTATGACACGCAGGAGTGATGGGTTGCATAGGAAGAGAGCACAGATGAGGGACCTCCAACTCAGCCCAACGTCACTTGTCTTAGTTCATTTTCCAAAGCCAGATATGCTGAAGAGAAATCTCTTGAGTTCTAGAAGTGTAAGATCAGGGCACTGGCATCTGCCAGGCATTGGCATGGGCTCCCTGGTGGCTCATGCCATGTCAGGTGGCATCGCATGGTCAGAAACCACAGGGAGTTTGCTGTGGTGACTGAGCCCAAGCCCATCATTCCTTGGACTGCAACCCACACTGAGGGCACAGACATAGAAACAGTCATGATGCCACCGGCTCCTCACGATATGGCATGAATTCCAAGATGGGTTCTGGTGGGTGCATTCAAACAAAAGCCATCAGAAGAGGCTTCTTGAGGGCAGGGCCTGAGCTGAGTCTTCGTATGGGGGTGGGGATGGTGCAGAAAACAACACGAAGTGAGGAAAGTGGCAGGGAAGGAAATCACACCACCGAGGTAAGGTGGGTGCAAGGTGCCAGGACGTGGTCAGTGAGTAAAGCGGGAAGGCAGTGGACGGAGGGACAGTGATGGCAGAGAGCGATCACCTGTCACCTTAAGCCTCCCAGTGGAAGAGGAGGCAGAATGGGATTCACGGATGCATCTGACAGAGGAGTAACAGATGGTGAGTTTAACTTTGGATTTACAAAATTTGGATGTCCTGGTCTATGTACACCTTTCTTTAAAATGTTAGCTATGTGGGCTCCTCAAGGAAGACACATATTGATCCTTTCAGATCCTATTTTCCCACATATTTTAAACAATGTGTGTGATAACACAGTTGCTATGCCCTACCATACTCTCTGAAGAACCGTACTCAGGATAACATTTCAGCCAAATCTCATTCCTATGGCTGTGACTGGCATTCAGCTCATCATTATGAGTTTAGTTTCCTTTGGGAAATAATCCTGGTAAGCTAAATATATTTGGAATCCTGAACTTCCCAGGATGTGCTGAACGCTGTGGAACGTGCGCTGGAGCAATGATTAAATAACTGATAAATTACGGTGTGGCGTCAATGCTCATTCAAGTCCAAATGTTAAAACTGGCTTCGATTAGTGGTTTGGGTTAGCCCCCTTTATTTCTCTATTGATTCTCTATTAATTTCCTATAACTTCTCATGCTTGATCATGGGGAAAACACAACACTTTCTGCCGAGAAGTTTTGTCAAAATCACCTTGAGCCTTTTGACCATCATGGAACAGAATTAAAAGTGTCTATTACCACTTAATTGAAGCAAAGCATAAGCTTCAACTCTGAGACTGACTGTAACAAACTGATGGTTAACAGGAGGGAACTCAAATAGCTACTAAAAGTACTCTACAGAAGCTCACTCTAGCGCAGCACCCAAGAAATTGCATCAAATAATGGGAGCCTAGAAAACTTAGCAAAGTGCATAGCCAAGGCGGGAAGACGCAGCAGATGTAGACGTTAGCTGAGACCTTACTTAGACAGCTTTTTAAATGCTCTCTTATTTTACCACCACTGCTGCTTTAAAACCAAAGGACTCCTGCATAGCAGGTTTGCTTCCTGTGTACCAGACCTCATTTCTGTCTCGCCCAGCATATGATAACAATTCCTCCAGAAATTCAGTTAGAATTGTAAGAGGCAATTCTTGCTTACCAAACAAAACTCAAAAGATTCAAGAGTAAATTTCGAATCATTTATTAGTCTGATTTCTAGCACTATATAAATACTATTAACCTAACCCAATTTCCTAGTAAATCTCTAAAAACAGTTTTCTGGAACTAGATTAATAATAATAATTACATATTATAATTTTAAGTTTGTCACATCTAATTGATAAGCGACATTGTGCTGAGACTACTTCTGTAGGAATGGAAAGAAAAAAACATTGTTTTACTCATTCACACACAAATCAGAAACCATTTCTTTTTAGATATGTATATGTGTTTTTATATATAACATTTGTACTTCTTCCATTTAATTTTTTTGAGATGAGGTCTCACTGTGTAGTATAGGCTGGTCTTGAGTTCACGATGTAGCCCAGGCTGGCCTAGAACTCACAGTGACCCTCCTGCCTCAGCCTCCCAGGTGCTGGGATTAGAAGAATGGGCCACCATGTCCAGCCAACTTCCTGTATTTTAATCTTGCTAATTGAAAGACTACAGAACTTCATAAAACATACAGCTGAGTAACAGTGGCTAAATGCAGTAAAATTTCTAAACTGGTGGAAGCATCCCTTAAAATTCCTTACAGTGCTTTCTTAATCCCCCAATTGGGTTTCTCATTCCGTACACAGCATAGAGTTGACATATTTATTTTCAAGTCACATTGAACAGTTAAAATGCTTATTAGATGGTTCTTCCTGAGCTAGTCATGTGTCTAGAGCAAAGCCAACTTCTGCTGTATACTAAATAGCTGTGGACTTCGTCAACATGCACAGCAGACTCATTGGTTTTAAAAGCAAGGCTTGTTACAGCCTTTGTATTTAAACAGGCTCCCACAGTAGAAAATCTATCAATAATAGCATAAACAGACCTCTGATGGAGCAATAAACACAGGAAGAATTAATGTGGAAGTATTTTGCATTGATTTTTATCAGATTTTGTCTCCCTCTTAAATGGTCTACCCCTTAAAGTTAATACATTTCTAAATTTCTATTTATCATCCATACATCTTACTTTTTATTTTAAGTTATTTTAATTGGCAAATATTATGTATATTTATGGAGTAAATGTAGTGTTGTAGCCTGTGTATGCTGCAGAAAGATTCAACCAAGCTAATTAACAAACAACTTAGCCTTTTCTAATGTTAAGGGTATTAAAATCTGTTCTTCAGCAATTTTGAAATGGAGTGCACTTATTAATTGTGGTAACCATACAATGCATTATGTCACTAAGACATTTCTGCAAGCTAGGGAAACTTTCTACCTCCAGTAAAATTCCCATCCCTCCTTCTCCTCCCCCAACTCTGGTGAATGCCTTTCTATGCTGCTGTCTCTCTTAGATTCTACCATATAGTGAAATCACATGCAGTTTAACACTGGGGACACATTCAAGAAAATATGTTAAGTGATTTCATTGTCGCATGAAATCATGGTGCATATTTACATAAAGCTGGATAGCACAGCCTATCTAATCCACACCCATATCACATAAACTCTACTTCCAGGCTACACCTGGACAGCATACTACAACACTCAACACTGCAGCCAGTGGTCAAGCGGTGGTAAATATTTGTGCACTTAAAGTTAAGCGTAGAAATGTTATGGTAGAATATAACGCTTAAAACTCTCTTCTTAAGCATGGGGTTTAGCTCAGTGGCATAAGCACCTGTCTGGCAAGCACAAGGTCATGAGTTCGATCCCAGGTTCAAAAAAAAACCCCATAACACCCTCTCTTCTTAGCATCTAGTATATAAAACTGTGTCCCTGTGTACAGTGCATCCCGCAGGCAGCGCTGCCATGACACCATATGGTCACGAGGGCATAAATACTGTACACTTAGACTTCATTGAGTTTATTTTTAATGTATTCTTCTTTCTCCAATAATCAGTTAGTTTCATTTCATAGTTTTACTTTATAAAATTTTAAAAGTTTAACCGTGACTCATGATACTCCAAACAAATTTTATGGTTGTACAAATTTTTTCTTTCTTCAAATGTTTGTTCTACAAGTCTTTTTCTATTTAAACATTTTAAGTTAAAAAACTTATTAAAACCAATAAACCCTCATATTAATCTAGGCCTACTTAGCGTACAGCTTATCTCTGTGTTGGTCTTCCATTGATCTGTGGATCCCATTGGGAGGTGGTCCAAGTCCACCAGATGTGTGGAGCTCACTTCTGTAACAGCACAACTTTCTACCTGAGATTTTTTTATAGTAAATATATGTGCTACGTATGCATATATGTTATGTTAATATATTCTCCATATATAAATATATATATATCTTCTATCTAAACTAGAATGTACTTATATCATTACACTAAAATAATGATGAAAAGTATAGCATAGTAATTGCATAAATCAGTAACATTGTCATTTGTTGTCTATCATTAGCAAGCATTTTTACTGTGCACAACTGTATGTATGATACTTTCATATGACTGGTGATACAGAAAGGTTGTTCATACTAACATTGCCACAAGCACATGAGGAATTCATGGTGCCACAATGTCACTAGGCAATAGGAATATTTCAGCTTCCTTATCATCTTAGAGGACACCTCCATTATGAAGTTCATTATTGGTGAAAATGTGTTTATGTAGAATGTGACTGTATATGTCTTCCTTGCATGGATTAATTCATTTAATATAACTCCATCGAGTTCCAACCATATTCGCACAAATAACACACTTTCCTTATTTTTAAAGAGGGCTCCCATGTGTGTGCACCATGCTTTCTCTATCTCTTCACCTACTGATGGACATGTAAGTTATTTGTTTTGTTGGTTCCCATGAACAGTGCTGAAAGGAGCATAAGAGCATAGCTATCACTGCAGTGTCTCGAACTGAGTTTCCATGATAATACCAGAAGTTGGTTTACTGGATTATATGGTAATTATATTTGTGGTTTGTTAAGGAACCTTCATTTTTCTTGCCAAAATGGCTAAACTAACTCAGGTTCCCACCAACAGTGAACAAGTATCCCCTTGGCTCTGTACCTTGTCCAGGGTGTCTTCATTTTCCTTTCTGATAACCATTCTAACAAATGTGAAGTGCTGTTGCACTGTGGTATAAAAATCCAGTCCCTAGAAGATTAGAGACTAGATTATTTCCATGTAACTGCTGGTCATATGTATTTCTCCTTTTGAGAATTATCTGTTCAAATGTTCTACCCAATTTCAATCAGATTATTTTCTTATTATTGAGCTGTTTGACTTTCTTGTGTATTTTGGATACTAGTCCCTTATTTAGATGTATGATTTTCATACATACTCTCTCAGTCCGAAAGTTACCACTTCCTTCTGATAATTGTTCCACTGGTTGTGCAGAACTTTTTAGTCTGATGCATTTCATTTGTCTACATTTCCTTTCATTTCCAACGTTCTCCACCCACACCGATGTTGTGGAGCTTCCTCCTATGTATTCTTCTAGTAGTTTTATGTTTTTCTTTGTTATCTGGAACACTTTAATCCACTTTTAATCTTCATTCAATTTTTTGCAAATGATGCAAAATAAAGTTCCAGTTTCAGTCTTCTACCCCTGCTGCATTGTGTGTTCCAGGGACCTGGGCTGCAAATTTATTGATTAAAATTTTTTAAGTTTCTTTTTGGGATTCTTCTCCTTCTGCAGTTGATGATGTGTCTATACTTATGGCCATATCATAGTATTTTCATTATGGTAGTTTTATAACATAATTTGAAAGCAAGGACTGTGATACATTCAGCCCTGTTCATTTGTTGAAAGATAGCTATGCAGAATACATCAGTCTGGGTTGGAACTTGTTTTCTTTCAGGATTTGAAACACTTCACCCCAAGCTCTTCTTGATTGGGTGGTTTGCGTTGAGGAGTCTGCCATGACTGTGGTGGGTTTTTCTTTATAAGTGATCTGTTTATTTTCTATAACAGCCTTTAATATTCTGTTCTTTGCTGAATTTCTGGGATCTCGATTATTATATGTCCCCGGTGTAGATTTATTTGGAGTCTTTTCTGGTTTCATATAAATTTTGTTATTCTTTTGTCTATTCCTATGAAAAGTGACACCGGAATTTTTTAGAGTTCAATAAAGATTTAAATTAATATTGAATATACATACATGTATCATTTTAGACCCAAATGAGATTTCAGACAATTAATCTATTTCCTGATCTTATCTTTCTTGTCTTTGTTTGTATCTTTTTAATATTTCTTAATCTCTATTTCTTTTCTTTTTAGAAAAAATCCAGTTGATTAAACATTTGTATAGAGTTTTCATAGCAAATAATTGCCCAAATGAAAATCAGAATCTGGACCTTAAGGACTTTTTTTCTGTTACTTATCCAAAAAAAAAATTATTACTACCAAAAATTTTAGAATCTTCTAACTCAAAATTTCATGATTTTGATCGAATTTACTTTCAAAAGTTTATATATATATATATATATATATATGAGGTTGTTTTGTAGTTATAATTTTCATTATCATGGCTTTAATCACTCTCACTTATTATTTTGTAATATTTTGATTATTCATTTTGCTTTCACTTATTTTTTTACACATTGGATATTACCTTTAATTATAAGGCTATAGCACCAATAGAATGGGTAATATTGCATTAATATTTTATTTGTTTTTAATAGAATTTGGGTAATTTGAAAAATACTGAAAGCATAAAAAGTACAATAAAATACATACATATACACACTGTGTATATATAATATAGGTTATTACTGTTATTATTTGAAACACAGTACTCCATGGGGTAACGCCAGTTACTATCTGCATGGGAACATCAGGGTTACTCTTGTATTTCCTCTGTAAGAATAAACAATCCTTGTGCTACATGCATTTGATTTCCCATCACACCCTTTATAGTTGTCCATCATAAACGTCTGAATAGAGTTGTCGTGATTACAAATCCTAGGTACCACCCCAGGCCCACGCAGCCTGTCTTTAGCTTCACTCTCCCACGTCCCAGAGACTGGAAGCCGTCTCTCTGACTTTCATTAAGATTTATGTGCTGAAATATGCCAAAATAATTAGCCTGACTCAGAATTCTGAAGCGCAGCCGTACCTGTATGCCAAGTGACCGCGCTCAAAAGAGCGTCCAGGTTATCAAACATTTGTTCTCAGGCTTCAGCGCGCCCTGGCAGGTTCGGTGCACCGCTAATCACCTCCAGGTGGTGCTGATGTTTGAGGGCACTATCGCGCAGGTTTCTCCTCCCACCAGCCACTGTTGCCCGATCGCTGCCTAAATGTTGACCTGAAGAACATGTAAGCTCCAGGATTTCACGCAGTGCAATCATTCCCACACGGCACGGCACGTGTTCCCCGCTGTCACCCTGCCCGCCACCCTCTCAACAGAATGAATGGATCTGGGAAATCAAGCAAGCTAGGGCGCAATTAGATTTTTATGGGTGACCTTCATTATTTAGGCTCTTTAATCTCCTTTATCGTTTGACTGAGCTATTAGTTCTTACCAAATTGCTTTTTAAGAAGTCTCCTCGGCACTGTATCCTGGCAAATGTTGGCTTTGTCCTTTTAGGACAGCTGTTGGCACACCTGAGTGCTTCTCAGGATTGCCTCAGAAAGCTGCAAAATGAGTAGTTTCCGGGCCCCGCTGGCAGCAGTTTCTGACTCAGCAGATCTCGGGTGAGGGGCCAGAATCTGCAGCCTTGCCAGCTCTGCAGACCACGCTGCGCTACTTGGGGAACTGCGCCTTGAGTCCCTCTACCCGAGCCCCGGCTTCAGAGGCGCTCTCCAGGAGCCGGGTTGTAGCGCATGTGCAAGCACCCTGAGCGCGTGTAAGGGCATTTTTATAAAGGAAACAGGGGATCGACCCTGGATCATCTCCGAGCCTCCTCCAGTCTTAAAACTCTCTCGGGTATTGCATACTCTGTAAAGATGTACTTTCCTGGAATCAAAGTTTTATCTCTTATTCAATTGCGATATACTTAATGATATTGTCTATGATACTAAGTAATTTTTCCAATGAAGAATTTTAAACATTTTTGACATGATGCCTGTGATAATGCGATGTCTATGAATTTTACAAAACTTAACTCTTATGATAATCACCTAAATCATCTTGACAAAATGAAAATGTAATAAATGCCAAGTGGAGGAGAAACTATTTTGCTCCTTGAATCTAGTAATAAGGCAGTTTCTGTGCTACAATTAACCTAACTAAAATTAGGTAAACAAATTCATGAACATTCAGTCTCCTACTTGTTATTAGGCATTTTACCTTTCTTAAAACACAAATTTTGAACAACTGAATACTAAGCAGACTTTAGAGCGCGCTGGACAGTTCCGCATGCATCTACAGTGCTGTAGGTAGTTGTAGCATTGCAGGGAAACACAGCACGTGAAGTGACTTCATCGATAATACGTGAATTTGACAAATGTCTGTTTAAAAGTATGTTAAATATTAACGTGTGAATTAGGAAATCAGTAAGTGAAATTATTCCTCTGTTGATACTTGTTACACAATTAATCTTTTGTGCTGGTGATTGAACCCAGGGCCTCATGCATTCTACTGAGTTGTACCTCCAGGTTCTATTTTTCCTTTCTTTTCCTTTCCTTTCTTCTCATTGTTTGCCTTGAATGAATTGCTGTCACTCATAAGGCGTGCTTGTCTTTCATGTTCTGAATATGACATAGTTACAATGTTATCAATTAGAACTGATTTTGGGGCAACTGGGGCTATCACCTACTTGTTGCAAGAATTATTTCTTATTCCAAATCCAAATCAATATTTAATAGGATAATACACTTTCATATGATAAATGGCTTTTACCATAATCAACTCAAATATTTAAAAGTAACACTCATCTTTAAAGATTATTACAAAAATGTTATTTAAAGTTAAGAATTTTGTTTACTAGGCCTTCATGAGCTGAAAATTTTGTTATGTCTATTTACTGTTTTATGAGCCTTCAAGTGTCATTGCTATATTCCAGTATGCAAAATTTTGAGAGCTTGGTTCTAAACTGGCTGATGATTTAAGGCAAACAATTATCCTTCACTACATCACCCTCTCACCCATCAACGATGAGGATCTTACAGTCTTAAAGTGAGTCATGTACCCACCAAGCTTGTAGGGAGAAGTTTTGTGTTCTGATTTGCATTGTGTATATTTATTTAATTCAGTAAATGTATATTTATTATAAATTCTAGTATGTCACGACCATATTAAGTTTAGAAACAGGCCAAATTCTACTTTTACACAAATTATCGGCTCAGGGAGGTGATCAAGCAAACAGACATTTCAATAGAGTATGATTAGTCCTCAAGAAATGGTAAGGCAAGACTGCGCTGGAATTCAAAATATGCACCTAACTCAGATGGAGGGATTAAGGGGAAGTCATCTGCCACGGAATTTTTTCAGTAATATTCTGCTATTAAATGCAATTTCACCAAATGAAGAAAAATGTTCTAGGCAGATCAAAAGAAGTGACCTTAAGTTGGTTTTCAGAAGTCCAATACTTAGTGTGGCTTGATCAAGGAGAACAAAACAGTAAATGGAGAAGAGGGGGAAGATATAACCAGAAGTCAGATGCATCTGTAACTCCATAAACCAGGCAAGGGCGAGAGAAGGGACATGGGAAATGACAAGACAGGACATTTGGCTACAGAATTAAAATGATTAAGTGCTGCAGATGAAAATCTGTATCTTCAATGCCATTTTGATGTTCTTAGTAATCATGGGAAGAGAAAGCGTTTGACTGAATTAAAGCACTAGCAGAGTGTATTAATTATATAGCACCATCATAAAACAAGCAACAGGGCAGTTTAAAGTAACAGAAATAAATTATCTTCTGGAGTCCAGAAGTCTGAGATGGAGCTGTTGGCAGGACCACACCTTCTCTGAAGGCAGCAGAGGAAGCTCTGCTGCATGGCTTCCCTAGGCCACATGCACACTTCTGTGTTGTTCTGTTATCTTCCCTCAGTGTACCTGTGTCTCCTCCTCTTTTCAGAGAAACACCATTAAAATGAATTAGGCCCACCCTACTGACCTTCTCTCAGCTTGATTGTACCTTCCAAGTGTCCATTTCCAGATAAGCTTTTCTTGGTAAGCTACTAAGACTTCCTCATTTGTAGGGGAAATTCAGCTCAATGAATAATCTAAAGAAGGCATAAAAGTTAGAGATGTGTGATGTGACTATCAGTGAAGTTAAAGTTGGAAATAAAATAGATACAGAAGATAGCGTGTAAAGACTCAAGTCAGAAACCCAGTTTTGTAAATAGATGGCATCGTGGAAGAAGTGCTTGTATAACAATGAGTAGAACTCTTCGATCAAGATATTCTTAACCTATGTTTGCTTCAAAAGCAAAATATAACATCCTAATATTTGCACACAATTTGGTACATTTTATGTTTTTATGTGTTTAGGTGCATATTTCCTAGAGGTTTATAATAACAGTGACTCAAAACCAAACATTGCATAAAAGCTTTATAATCTTTATTCTGGAGTACACACATAGGAAGAGAGGTGCATACATCATGTTAATTGAACACAAAGTTGTTTTTCTCTCAGTGGACTGTGCGCTGTCTTTGATGCATGTGGGGAGCAGAAGTTGGAGTCCTGTGAAAACTGTCATTTAGGGTAGGAATATTGTTGGGGATGCTATTTCCTACATTAGTCTTGTTCTTCTGAGAACCATAAACAAATTTACATCAGGTATTTTTCAAACAATTGCTCTTCTCTTAAGTGACTCATACATTTATAATTTGAGAACACTGTGAATTGTTTAATGTTTTTTATTTCTATTTTTCCCTAAGCACCAGATAAAAAGCTGAGATAAATTTCACACGCCCCCTCAAAGAAAGTACTCAGTAACTTTTATTTCTGCTATGTATTAGGAGTTGAATTGCAGTAACATGCATATTTTTGTTCTGATATGACTCTTGAGTTCATAATTCCTCACATTCATTTTTACTGCTCAATTTTTGTACTTATTTACCATGTCTTACCGTCATTATTTCACTTCTTGATTCAATAAACAAACAATAACAGTGTGCCTGTGATGTCTTGTGCATTGGGCGCTGGACCATTTTCTAGGCTCCATGATGGGTACACATAGCTTCTGTCCCCAGGTACCTTACACCTGGAAGGGAAAACATTCTCCTAAACTCATATTTACAGCACAATGTGATTAGCCTGGTGATAAAGAAACCTACGTAGTAATATTTGTCCTTATCAGAAAAAGCAACCCTTCTGCACAAATCTGAGGCTGAGTAAGATAAAGGGAACTTTAAGTATGTAAACTAGCCAAACAAAAGGTGAAAATTTCAAAGCTCTAATGAGAGAGTCAAGGAAGGTTTTTATAGAGACAAAGTCCATGTATGTAGAAAATGCCGGATTGTGAAGATGCCAGGCCTTGTCACACTGAGCCACAGATATGATGCAATCATGATGGAAATCTCAGAAATTATTTTGTGGTTATTGGCCAGCTGATTCTACAGTTTACGTGAAATAGGAAAAGAGACAGAATGGTGAATCTAATACTGAAGAAAAAGAATGTAGTTTAGGGACTGGCACTTCCCACCTGTCTCTTATCATAAAGTTTCAGCGTATTCTCCACTGTTTCCCTGACTGGAGTAGATTCTTCACCTTCCTAGGCTTTCATAGTTATGGAAGACTGTGGAAAGCCATCCATCCGCCTCCAGCGCTTTCTCCTCTGTGCAGCTCTCCATCTTCTGCGCTGTGACCTGTGGTCTCCTGCTCCCTCGGCTCTTCTTCCAGTTCCACATCATCGACTCAGGGATCTTCCTAGGTTCTTTTGTACACAGAGGCCTCAAAGCAGCAGCTGACACAATCACACAGCTCACTTGTTTTCTATCACACAAGGATCACTGTTTATCTTTAGGACCATTTTTTTAATGTATTGTGTCTGTTTTCTTTAATTTCCTCTGTGAGAACTAACCCAGGGCCTGCTATTTTCCTTTAGCTTGAAATCAGAGTCAGTAGGCTGCTTTTGAGAATAATAAAAGATGTATTAACACTCACCTCCAAACAGTAGAGTTTATCATGCTCTTCCAAAAAGCCAAATGAATGAGGATAAAAAGTGAAGGAGAAATGGTCGATATGGTTTTGCATGTCTATTTTTTTTTATTTTGTTGGTACTGGGATTTGAATTCAGAAGCTTAAGCTTGCCAGGCAGGGGCTCATGCCACTGAGCTGTATCCCCAGCCTGGTGCTCCGTAGAAGAATTCATGGCCAGAAAGGCCTGATATAGGGTGGTGGGAGTGGGAAGTAGCTATAGGGAAATCATGATTAAGTAAGAGTCAAGAAGTGAAAAGCCGAGGGTGAGGTGGACAGTGTCAGAAAGGTTTCTGAAACACTCAAAAGGAAGCTGTTACTGCTGACTATCCAAATCTCTGATGATGTGGAAAAGGAAAGAAAATCAAGAGTGAAATATGGCTAAAGCCGAGGCTGGCAGACAATGGCCCCGGACTGGCACGGGGAATGTAGGTAAATCCACTCTTATTCATTTGCACTGCCACCTGTGGCCACTTCTCTATAACAGCACAGCCACAAACCTGAAAACACAGACTAGCGGACCTCGTATAGAAAACCTTTGCCAATCCCTGCACTAGGTACTCAGCATATAACAAAAACATTATTTCTAGGCCTAAAGAGATCTCGACCCAGCAGGATATTAATAAGCCTTTGTATCACTGGATTCATAACTTAAATGAGAAGGGATTTAACTTGGCCCACCTCTGCAGGGGATTCAGTCCATGGTCAGCTGACTCGGGCAGAGACACCATTGCGGAAGGGCATGGTGGACTGAGCTGCTTAAGGTCATGGGCAGTGCTGCAGAGGACAAGGTGAGGGAGCAGACGTGGCCCCAAGTGACACTTCCGTAATGCAGAGACACCTGGAAGCCCCCTGCAATCTCCACACTGAGACAGATGACTCACTAATAATTTGAACCTAAGTAAAAACAGTTGTCATGTATTTTTATCTAATATACTGAAGGATTAAAAATAACTTCTCAAGTTAAACTGTGTGTTCACATTAGTGGCATTAAATTTAAACAGAATTAATATTGCATACAGGAGTTTGTGCAATATTAATATTATTTTTAATAGTGCAAGAAAAGTAGCCTGAGAGCTTTACTAGGTAAAATACATTTTCAATGAGAAATCTGACTGTAGACATTGAATTACACGCAATTTAGAATTTCAATAAAGAGGAGCCATAGTTTATGTGATCTGACTTTTATTTCCAAGTATATAATTTTCTGTCATATTCAATAATATCAACCAAAAAACATTGCATGACTCAATCTTTAATACTTTTCAACTCTTTTTAGGCAAAGAAGTCAAGCCCAAACTTCCACGTATGTGATATGCATGCCAAATGAATGAGTGAATGAACACACAAAAAACAAGTCTTACATGCATGCGTTACTTATCCTTTGATTCAGTGTTTAATTTTTTATTTTCAGTAAGGGACCTGTTTTGTTTCCACAATGTGCTTTTATCCCAAATATATTTCTTAGCATCTAATATGCTGAAATTTTCATTTATCTTTATTCGTTGAAGGCACAATCGAATACTGCTTCTAACCTTATTATTTAAAAAGTTGGCTTGTATTTCCATTTTTCTCAAAATAATGCTATTCTGGTTGATAATGGGGTACCTTTACTTCTTTGTTTGTATTTATTTACCATAATCATAAGTAAAAGAAATGTAATATGACAGATCCAAACACAATGAGAAATACGAAAAAGGAAGGTGAGTGAGTTTGGAAATTAACATAATTGTACAATCACTTTTGCTAATGTTTCCTATTTTTAGAGCCACAAGTGAAAAAGGAAGAGAAACCAGGTATGTATATATCATATATAAATTTATGCAAGAATTCTATATTTATAATGAATAGCATGTCTGTTTGTAATAAACCAAATTTAATATAAATTAAGCAACACATTTTAGCATTGTCCAAGTTTCAAAAAATGAAGTATGCATTATGTGCACCATCATTGCAATGAAAAACACTGACATCCATGAACTCCATGAGAAATTTATCCTGCTCAGAAGAAGCAATTGACTAATTAGTTGGCTTATACAAAAGCATAATTTTTTCCAGATTAGAGTGCAGCACAGATATTCTTTCTGAATAATAGTTGCTATGATCCTGCTTTTTTCCTAGGGTCCTTAGGTGGACACGTCTGAGAGCTGCAGTAGAATTTTTTCAAAAGGACACAAAGGAAAGTGATTCTGAAACAGTTAAAATTTTGATCTATGTGTCTTCATCATGTTAGCTTTATTATATTTTAATAAAATATCAGGGACTTACACAATACACAATTATTCTCACAATTCTGGGTTTGGACATTTGACATCGAGGTGTCAAGAGGACTTATTTCTCATGAGGCTTGCAGACGAGAAGAATCTCTCCTGTCTGCGGCTTTCACATCTTCTGGTATACCTTGGTTTGTATTGCAAGGGTATCTTCTTTTGTATCTCTCTACCTCTACATCTCTTATTTTCTGCTCATAAGTTCATTGGTCACAGTGGAATAAAGATCTGCTTCCTCCACTATGATCACATCTTAACTAATTACCTCTGCAGTGACCCTGTTTTCAAAAAAGATATCATTCCAAGATACTAGGTTTTAGGACATAAGGGTATTTTGGGGGAAAACACAATTAATTCCATGAAATTTACCTCCTCCTTTGGCAAAGTTTAGGCCTTTCACTTGCACAAAATACATTCATCCTATTTGAACATCCTTTAATTCTTAGTCATTGTAGCATCAAGTCTGAAGTATAACATTTCATTTAAACATCACCAATAAGTATAATTAGCTAAGTCATCTAAATTAGCTACTGAGGAGACTTGGGTATGACCCTACTCATACCAAAATTTATCTCTATGTGTGCATCAGTGAAGTCAGACCAATGATCTGGTTCCAAATAAAATGATAGCACAAGATGTACACTGTCGTTCCAAAAGGGGGAAAGTGGGAGAGATAAAAAGGAGAGTGGGGAAAAATTGGTGAGAAAAGAAGACAAAATGAAAACAAAACTTATGTAAATAAGGAGAGGAAGAAGGGCTTAAGGGAGGATAGAGAAAAGGGAAACAGGATTCAAGTTCTATCATGTAGAGGTGCAAATTCCCTATAATGAATGTGATCATTATGTATAACTAAAATGTATCAATACTTAATTAATTAAAAATTTTAAAAGGTGGAAAATGAGTCTAAAACAAGTACAAAAGCTATGAAATTTTGAATCCTAAGCATGCCCTCTCTTAGCAGTCTGCCTTCTGGGGCTTGCAAGGTAGGAATCCTCTCAGCTCTTGGAGGTCATAGCTGTGCCTCTCAGCTGTTTGAGGCCCATCATCCTTGACCTTTCAGTTCATGACTCTCTACATTTTGAATTTTTATTTTTCAGTTCATCTTGTCTCTGTCCCTTTCTCATTGTGCAACTATTAATTTTCTTACACAAAAATTTCAAAACCCCGTCCAGAATCCCATTCAGTACATATGGAACAAGACATTGGATCTAAAGGTCTTTATGGGTACTTTCTGGACTGATATCTCTATGCCTGTTTTCTGTGGGAATGTTTGATTGGACTCATGAGTTAGACACCTCATCTCTTTAGCAAACCTTTGTCCAACCACACTCTGGTTTGTCTCCAGGGACCACTACCTAGATAGATTAAGAATCATCCAAATCACCAAGAGCTGGTTCTGTTCCTATTAATGACTTCTTCATTTTTCCTTTCACAAGCACCAGAAAGAAATCAGGCTGCACCTTCCACACTTTACTTAGAAAATATCTCAGGCAACTGTCCAAGCTTATTAGTTTATAAACTCTGATTTTAATCAAAGGAAGAATACAACTCAGCCAGCTTCTCTACCACTTTGTAATGAATGTTAAAATACTTTTTTCCAGTGGCCAATAACATTTTTCTCATTTTCTTATGGGAGAGCAACTGAAGCCTCATTAGCTTCCACATTGTAAGTAACACCTTGGATGTTTCCTAGGCCATCACAGACACAGTGTCCTGAGCTGGGCATAATTGTTATCAAAATTCTTCCTTTCCTGTATGGTACACAAAAACAGAATGATTTCCCAAAATAAATTTGTGCTTTAGTTTATTGTTTCTGAGTAAAAAATTTCTGCCTTTTCTCCCAACCAGAACCACATGTTAAAACGGAAACAAAACCAGGTAAATATATTGTTATTTTAAATAGGGCTGGTGCTGAAGAGCCCCACCACTCCCTGCAGGATCCAAGCAGACTCCAACTTCTCATTATTTCTTCACTGTTCTGAACTCTGGTGCTAGATAAACTTCAACAGAGGCTCCAGGTCTTAGAAAAAACCTTTGTTTTTTTTTGGTTTTTTTAATATGTATGATCATGTTAAATTTGGGCCAAAGACACAAAGATGGGTGTGAAGGGAAAGGTGTCAGGAACTGTCTCACATGTACGGTGGACAAAGCACTAGCTCTGCATTTTTATTGTTGTTGTATCACTACCAAAAACCAGCAGCACACTATTATTGTTTGAGTTCATTGTCTACGTAAGAGTCCAGCAGAGCAAATTGAGAACATTAGTTATTTTTCGAAGTCTGTAAACTAATAAACGCTGCAACTTGAATTCTACCACATATCAGATCTGTTTCAAACTCTGGGTAATTGTTCTAAAAGCTTAGAACAGACCCTATCATTTTATTAAAGCTAACATTGGCCAGTTCTGTTGATATTTAATGTTTAAATTCTAGCTCTGATATCAACTAGCTGTTGACCGGAGGCAAATTTTTAAATACCCTCACACTGTTACATAAGTCACCCTTTCATTATAGAGAAAGATCTTCAGGATCAACAAATTCAAACATCCCAATCTTGATTTATGTATCACACTGCTTCACCCCTTTAATTCTCGCCAGAGCTGACATGCCATCACTCATAGCTTAACTGGTGTTGCTCTTGTAAGAAACATATTTGTAATGCAAAAAAAGGTTACAAATATCTACCTGCTACCGTGTGATTTATTTTCCTGATTACATTTATTACCTCAGGTGTGTTTTACCAGGTACTTGCATTTTTTAAAACTGGAAGTCCAATTTCATTTAAAGCTAGTTTTGTCCAGTAACTAGCTAAACTTATATTTGTTATTGTTACTACATTTTTGCTGTGTAAATAAACTTGACACATGATTTATTTATCCCTTGTAGCTTCTTCTGGAAAAACACAAATACACAGTATGTATATTTATTTAGTTTATAATTTTTAAATGAAATTTTCCACAAGAAAATATTCACAGACTTCTAAAATCATGCATTTTAACCTATAGTTTTATATTCACACTTTATTAGAGCCTGAGCTTTGCAAATTACAGATGCTTAAATATAAATAAGAATTCTTTGTATGTTGATTCATGAACCAAAATCTTTACATTTTTCACATAAAGTAAAATGACATGAAAGTTTAAAATTATTTTTGCCCCTACAAGGACAATCATTACTTTCTATTTTAGAAACCACCGGCCTAACATAATATGATTGCATACTAGTTTATAAAACTTTTAAATCCCTGAAATGATTCTCTGTTCATCATTTTCAGAACAAGACATAGCAAAACCGGAAAAGACCATTCCCCAAGGAAAACCAGGTATCTGGAGGTGGTATTTGTGGTACGGGATTATCTTTCAGGGCCCTCGTGTTAGCAGGAGAAGCAGCGCACAGTCGGCTCTGAAGGTGCTAGGAACCATTCACGTCTTGACTCGTCAGCCCCCTACTCCATCATTTTTTGCACTGAGAACCGACCCAGGCAGAGGCAGCCAGACAGCTAACAACCCCCTCCCAGCGCGGTTACCTTAGCACAACGCCAGGGCAAATGGGATCCATGTGTGGGGCAAGGTGTTCTTAACTTGGCATTCAGATGGCATCGTCTGAAGCCCCAGATCTCATGGAAACAGCTTTGTCTCTGCTCCTTTTTTCCCTTTTTCTTCACCTTTGTCCATCTTCCTTCTTTTCTCACTATTCCTCGTCTTGTCTTTCAAAGACAGTAGAGGTAAATCAGTGTGTTCTGTTTATAAAAATACAGAACCGAGCAAAATGATGTTGCTAATTAATATTTTTACAATAGAACCTTTCAGTTTTATTTTCAATAGAATTTCTTGTATTTATTAAAATGTGAATTAAGTTTGAGACTATCTTGGTCTTAGTGAACTTTCCATTGTTTATGCAATGCAGTGCATGTGATTGGAACACAATCTTTAAAACATAAAAAAATTATTTCTCCAACAAATCTTAGGAAATCTTTTCCTAACTTTTAAAATTGTTTAGAGAGGCTGTGTACATTACATTTGTGTCAGTTTGATTTGATTTGTGTATGCTTTAAAAAATATGAGGGCCAGGGGTGTAGCTCAGAGCACAGCACCTACCTGGCAGGTGTGAGGTCCTGAGTTCTATCCTTGGTACCCCAAAAATAAATAGATTAATTATAATAATAATAATAAATATGAGACACCAACAATAGAAAATAGGAGAAAAAGAAAGTTGAGGAGTATTTGGGAAGGGGAAAATAACTGTATCGACATAAGCAAAATTTTAGAAACAACTTTTAGAAACTCTTGATTTAAGTCAACACCAGCACCCTGTTATTTTTTTGCCTGCCAAGTGCTGGCCATTTTGAGGTAGAATACAAACAGAGGGAGAGCTTGGCCTTTGGGTGCACAGCAGATATATTGTCTTCCACACACACCACTTCACGCAGGTGCCACCTCCATGCTTGTCACATTCTCTGACACTCGGTCACCTTCCCTAAGATGGGTCACCAGCCAGTTCCTCCTTTGCATGAATCCCTCTGAAGTGGAGTTTTACATAGGGACACTGTGATAATGTCCTTGCACTGACATGATTCCTTTGTTTCTGAGAAGGATAAAAGGTTTTCCATATGCATAGCACCCCCATGTTTATAGCATAAGAAATTTGGGTTCTCCAGCTAACCCTGGGCTCCCTGAGATCCATCTGCATAGGAAAGTTACAAAATTGCTTATTCATATTTTAGTGTAACAGTGAAAATGGAATAGATATCTAATAAGAGAGACTTCTGTGTAGATAATTCAGCCCCATTTGTACTGAAAGGTCAAGGACAAATTAAAGAGCTAAGCCTCAATAGCAAGTGGACGGCAGAGGCGTCCTGGTTGGACAGCTTTTCTTTGTGGTCCCATTCATTTTAGGGGAAGATATTATTTTCTGTTTATTGAGAAAACTGATAAGTTTTTCTTGATGTTGCTGGTATTTCAAAACAAGTTCAAAATGTCAAAGTTACAATATGTCACCATTTTGTACTATTATATGGGAAATTCCTACTTGTGCTGACATTTTATTTTTCTGTCACAGAAGAAAAAGTTCTCAAGCAGGTAAAAGCTGTCACAGGAGAAAAAACAGGTAAATAAGGCATTTTGTTTCTTTCTTCAGTGTTTCAGTTTTATGTTATATAAAACTTCCCAAAGCATGTAGATATCTGTAACACAAATCATAAGATCCTTAATTTTTGGAAACAGTGATATATTCTGTAAGGTTTTAAATTAAAAATAATAAAAAACCAGGGTGCAGTAATAATCATATTAAAGTGTGATCAACTCAATTTGTATGTAATTCATAAGGAAATCTATATGTTGCATTAATTATCATGTATACTTATTTTCGAGCTCCATGTCTTCAAATACTAAAAGCATATATCTGAAATTTCCCCCAGTTTATAAATTATATACCCTAGTCTCCTTTTATGAGAGCTCTACAGGGTTATATAATTTTTAAAATCAGCCCTAAAATGTAAGTAGAATACATAATTCATTCCTCATTATTCATGTAAGAAAGGAAGGAGTGCACACATTTTTGTAATTGTGGCATCTTTCCTATATAAAGAAAATTTCTGTGTCTTCAACTCAGCTGACATGCTGGCCTACTAAATTCCCTAGATTTGATTCCAGAATCAAAATTCTACATACTGACCATTAAGTCTCATTTCTTACTCATAAACATTCTAAAAGGATCTGTGCAGTAATTTATTTTTTTCTTTTAATGGGAATCATCAAGATTTAAATGTAGTTTCCTAGAGGAAAATATAATTCAGGATAGGACTATTTATTCAAATTATAATTTATTGTTCCATGAAGAAAAGGAAATCCTTCCCCTCTCCCTCTCTCTTCTCCCTCTCTCCCTCTCCCCCTCTCTTCCTCTCTTCCTCTCTCTTTTTCTTCTTTCTTTTGGGGACTCACCAAGTTGCCCAGGTTGGTCTTGAACTAAAAATCCTCCCACTTCAGTTTTTAGTACACAAGTCACATGGATGAGGAGGAAGTAAATTTTAAAAGACCATTTTACATTATCTCATGCGATCGTTGCTTTTTTTTTCTTTCAACCACTATCTAAATTTATAATGTTAAATGTTCAGATTTGCTATTAAAACAGAAATACTAAATCTACTGGAAGAGAAAGAAGCTAGAAATATTGAAGACATAGGTGTAGGTAGAGAATTCATGAACAAAATCCAAACTGCATGGGAAATACTTCAATGGAGCAACTGGAATCTCAGCTTATTAAAAAGCTTTTGCACAGCAAAAGAAATCCACCAACAAAGTGAAAAGACAGCCCACAAAGTAGAAAAATTTTTTAGCCAATTGTCTCTTAGACAAAAGGTTTCTTTAGAACATATAAAGAATTGAATAAAATCAGACCACCCAAATTTAAATAATCAAATAATGAGCATCCGAGATGAATTTACACTTCTCAGATGAAGAAATATAAATGGCAAATAAATATATGAAAAAATGTTCAGCATCACTGGCCATTTGAGAGATGCAAATTATAAAAACACTGAGATTCCTTCTCACCCCAGAAAAAATGACTGCCATCAATAAATAAACTAAAAACAAATGCTCAAGAGGCTGCAGAGAAAAAGACCCTGCTCCACTGCTGGTGGGAGTGTAGACTGGTGCAACCACTGTGAAAAACTAGTGCTAGAGATTCCATTCCACCCAGATATTCCTCTTCTGTGTATCTTCTCAGAAGAATTAAAAACATCATACCACAGTGACATATGTGTACCATGTTTTTAGCAGCACAATTTGTAACAGCTAAATCTTGGAAATAACCCAAATACCCATCAACTGAGGAACAGATGGAGTACTACTTAGTCATAAAGAAAGATAAACTTGAGGCTTTTATAGGTAAATGGATGCAACTAGAGACCATACTCAGAAATGAAATAGATCAGACTCACGTGTGTAAACATCACATTGTCATCCATGTGTGAGAAATGGAAAGAGTAAACAAAGTCTAAAATGTATAATAGATGTTGTGAAATGGAAAGAAATTATTCAAAATGAACTAGAATGTGTGAAAGGGGAAAGAAAAAGGGGAAAAACGCGAGCCAGTCATATGCTTAGTGTCTCTTGGTTCATTTACAAGGAAGGTTTGTGCTAATACCAATTGGAGAAATTTGTACGCCCATATCTTGTACCCTAAGCAACTACTTTAAAGATAACACGTAATATATTAATATTGTGATTCTTGTATTATATGACATTCTGTGTTAGTTTTTTCCATTAAAAAAAGTTGAATTTTCACTCTAATGTGCTACTGTACCTTCCTGGGAACTTCACGGTCATATGGGCATTTAAGCATAATTGAAAAGCTAGCTAATGCATCTGTGTCCCAAATATTCTTGTAGATTTTTTAAGTTATATAAATTTAAGCTTTTCAGTTTTTCAATAAGAAACTTGATTAATGTATTTACTGACAATAATAGTGTTCAGAGAAAATAGTTTAAACTAAGGAGGGCACTAAAGCTAAGAATACATAAATAATATGAAAAAGTTATTTTTCTCATGGTCTGCACTTCTTAATATACCATTTATTTTTTTTACTCTCTGCTGTCAAGCCCAACCCAGCAAATGAAAGTTTTGAATTGCTTGACCATTTCAATTTTAACAATTTGTGTGATTTTCAAGAATTGCCCTTTATACTGCGCCCTATGACTAAATTGTAAAGACGGTATGCTATTGCTTTGCTTTTAAGTAGCTTTGTCTATAGCCACTAATTAATCACTGACTATATCAAAGAAATGTCTCCAAGTTGTATCCCTGTTATTGATATTAAATGAGTGACTGAATATGATGTTGGCAAAATAATCTAGTGCGTTTCGACACACACTCTAATCCTAGCATTCTGGGAGGACGAGGCAGGAAGATCATAAGTTTGAATGGAGCCTGGGCATCTTAATACCGAAGGCAGAGCTTTACTTTCAGAAATCTGTGAAAGACAAAAAGGTTCCGTGGCCTGGGAGAAGCATGAAATCTCCTGCATGTGCTGCACATGGTGGTTTAGAGGCGCACACCGTTGGCGATTGTCATACACGTGACAAAGGGGCCCAGAGCTGTGTCAGCTTGCACTGCAGATCCGTGACCCACGCACGCTGTGGCGAGAGCTTTGCTGGAGGCCAGAGGGCGCGGGTCGTCTCTGCAGCAGCTCCTGTGTGAGAAGAACTGACCAGGTCCAGGGAGAAACACTGGCGGCGAAGCCGAGGCTGGGTCAGAGGCTCCATGGTGGGGCACCAGCGTCCCGCAGCCTGTGACAGGATCTCAGGTGTCACAGGCGAGCACGCGTGGCACAGACTTCAACACACATGCTGTGTCGCTGCGGTCACTTTGATTGGTTTCCCTGCCACCTGCTGTGCTGACAACGCAGGACCACATGCTGTAACCTGGAAAGTCAGCTTCATATTGCTTTTTGCATTATTTAGCATAACACTTACACTTGAGGTCATGTGGAGCCCTGTCTCACCCCCTGGCCCACAGCTTCAGGGCTCTCTAAGGGTAGGGGTGGAGGAGGAGAGCTGGCAGAGCTGCACCTGAGCGCCTGCACCGGCCTGGCTTCTCCCCACACATGCTCTCTCCCACCAGGCTTCACTTCCAGGTCCACTTTGGAGAAGGGAAAGAGATCTCACACAGTCTGCATTTTGTGTGTTCCTCAGGGGTCTAAGGAGTGTGTCACTTACAAGTTTTGCTTTTGTGGTAACGGCCTAGAATTGGCTGAAATTCAGCAGTGAGGGTCCTTGCTGGACCTGGAAGGGCAGGGTGGCCCAGGGCAGTAATACGAGGGCTCTGCAGAGGTGGAGATGAGCGGACTGAGCTAAATTCCACGCGAGAGACCAGCACTCGGCACTGAACTGCTTCTGACAGGGCAAGGAGCAGAGCAGGAGTCAAGGCCTGACACAGAGGAGCCAGTAAAACGCCACAGGCAGGGGCTGTCTCACTTCTAGTGCCCAGGAGAGAGACTCCGCCTTCCGCCAAGGAAATCCCCTCTTTGGAGAAATCTTTTCTTTCTAAACCCCTGCTCCCCAGAGGGCTTGTTCCCCGGACACATACAGGAGAAAGATTTGACAGGGTGTTCCAGGAGGAAAACTTACCTCGATTAGGATGGCTTTCCGTGACACTATGCTTTCTGTGTTTCAAGTCCCATAAAAATAATTTAAGGTATCCCTTTGAGCCAACTGAGAACTGACTTTGCAACGAATCTACTGATGGCCAGAGAATTTTATTTCCTTTTCTAGGAAAAACTGGGCATCCACCAAAAGAACCTCCCTCCATCAAGACAGGTATTTGCTTTTGATCTTTTTGGGGTTATATTCTACTTTAATTTGTGGTTTTATTAAGTTAGAAAATGAAAGCCCACGTCGAATCGTTCTCATGCCATTTCCTACTACCGTTAGTTTCGCCGTACAATCTGATTTATCTGAATGAGGGCTGTGTGGTCATGAATCAAATATGAATTGCAAATATGCTCCTGTAATACAGCAAGGCTAACAAAGCAATTTGTTTCATGATTCCGAAAATCCTTCCACTGTGCTCTGTATTAGCTATTGTCTTTATTACTGTGATTTATCATACTGATGAATTTAACTCATTTTGAGAGTTTAAAATGACCTATTAAATTACCCAAAGCTAATTTCACTAATTGAGAATTTCAACTGCTATATTTTCTTAAAATATATGTTATTCTTTCTAGGATACCTAAATTCTTTCATAATATTCCATTTTTTAAAAAATGGGTACTACATTTCATGGTTCAAACACTGGGAGACTGACTGAAGACCTAGAAAAGTCAATCTCCTTCATATTTCTTATACTTTCCAGTGCCCATTTTAAAACTTTTAAAAATATTCAAGAGGTAATTATTGCTATTTCTTAGTGTATTATTCCAGCATCATCTATCTATCTATCTCTATCATCTATCTAATTCCTCTTTCATTTTCTAACAAAAATGTTGACAAATATCTTGAAGCTCTTAAAATGAAATTACATGAAAAATTTCCTCATTATAGTATTCTATAACACAGAGATAGGCAAACTTTTACTAGCTTTCTTTAAAGATAAGTAATAATGAGTACCTCTGCCTAGTTGTGTTGACTTGAAAAACTAACAGTTTTGCTACTTTTGCAGTCAAAATACCTTAAAGCAGAAAATTTAATGAAAAGTATATCTAATGCAATTTGCATAGATGTAACAAATTCCTTTTATAAAATGTATAGCAATTTATATCCTGCTTAATGTATTAGAATTTAATTGAACTGACTATGCAAGATTCAAATCCTTCACGATCATAATCAATATTATCTATTTTATGAATAGATAAAACATTAGGTATAAGACTACACAATTAATATTTTAGCTTCAGAAGACAAGTTACACTGGAGAAAGAAAAATATATTTATAAAATACAGTTTTAATCTACTATTGTGGGTTGAGAAATGTTTTCTCCAAATACTTGTCATGAATTATTTAATAATCTACTCTTTGTCATTCTTCATGAGATTCTATAATAACATTTTATTTATACTATATTTGGAGTGCAATTATTCAAATAATATGAATAAATTTTCAGAAAGGATAATGGCAAAAATATGTGTCCTATGGCATTCGGAACCAGTTACAAAGTTCATATTATTGCAAATATTCAGGTTATGTCAATTTAAAGGTGATATTTTGGAGGAATAAAAAGGGTACTTAAAAGTTGTATTTTTTATAGATTTGCAGAAAAACTCATTGGAAAATCTCAAATATACTCAAAAAATTCCTTATCACTGATTTTAACATACATTTAGCCTTATTTTTCAATTTTAACTATTAAAAAAGAAAAAATAGCAAATATAAAGGTTAACATATATTCCTAGACTCAAAATTGTCTCTGATTTTCTTTTTCTTTTATTTTTAGGCAAACCGAAACCAAGTTCAAGTAAGTGTATCATTTTAAGTTGTTAAGAATATTCTATTACATTATTTTGACATTATGTTTTCCTTAGGGTTTCAGACTGTCCTTTAAAATGAAGTTTAAAAGGATGATATGCTTATGACTATAACAACCTTTCTTCTGTAACCTGTGTGAGATTCTGGTTGACAGATAATACTGTGCTAATTCCATTGATTAACTCTTGAGCATGTACTTATGGGTCCATACTAGGAGTACTACTGTGTGCTGATATATGTGCTGACATATGTACAGTTGTCATGCCTGTGTAGTTAGTACTTTTATCATGCACTATTTCTGGCCCCAAACGAGCACATGTCTCAGTGTTGTCTATTTTCAGTAGTTCATTGAGATGCACTAAGTAAACACAACATGGAGAGACGTCTAATTGTCACATTGTGGGTTAAGAAATGTTCACTTCTCCAGATGTTTGTCATGAATTATTTAAAATCAACCCATTAGCTTTTTATTTTCTTAGTTTTTCAATGCTTTGAGATTCATTATCTTTGGCAATTCATAATCATTGTTTTATTTATGACATTCTAAACAATAAAGTGCACCATTAAACAATTTAATTGTTAAGTGCTATCAAAACACTACACAGACATTTTTGAAATAAAATTATGTAAATGCAATAAAGAATGAAGAGGCTGTCTTTGAAATACTTTAAATGACAAAGACTAACATGCTTTCTTAAAGTTATGACAGGTTCCTTTAAAAATGCTACTATGCAAATTCAATCCCAATCTTAAACATTAAATATTGTCCTTTCATTGGAAAATTCTGTGTCTAGTGTACTGAGTTTGTAGTATTGTTACTAATATTAAGTACATTACTAAAATTAAGCTTTTTGTGTTAAACTGCAATGCTAGCTATTTGAAAATCTTATTTTTCAGGAAAGTTATTCATTATTAAGTTTCATTATCATACTTTACTCAATGTATCTTGCTAAAGTTTTGAAAATAGCTTCCAAAAACATTGGAACACTGATAATAAATTCACTGGGTTTTCTGAAAACAATGATATTTTAAGAAAGATTTCTTACACTTTCAGGGAAGTCTTGTTTTCTATGCTTTCACTTGAACATGAGGCAAAAATTTGCTGGGTTACATTTAGAAATCTTATTTATCTATGAATTAACAAAGTGCAAGACTTGCACTGCATTCTACAAGTTAAATGCAGTGGTCATTTCGCTTGTGCACTTACCAGACTGTGGTCACCAGAAGCACAGTCCTTGTTTCATCCACACCTCACTGGGCTGCACTCAAGGCAGCATTTCAGGCTTCTTTAGTAATAGTCAGCAAGTGATTGCTGTATGCAGGTATAAAAATCCCAACTAAACATTTATGAAGCAGAATTCAATTATGTGTGACTAAGAAAACAAAACGAAGAACTTAAAATTTCTTCATTCCATCATCTATGAATAGACAGTTTGAGATTAATTCATAATATTTCTATTTTCAAAATAGCTGCCTTCTATGGTTTTCAAAATATTATCAGTATTTTTTTTTCCTTCTAAGTACCTATTGTAATAACAGGGAATCTTGGAAAATAAATTTCAATTGTTTGCTACTGAAATAAACACTATTTTATTTTTCTTCTTTTTCCCATTACTTTTTTTTCCTAAAGCAGAAACAATGGAAGTCACACAATCAGGTAAGTATTTACTATCTCACAGGAAGTAACACGGAGCTGTAAAAACACTATGTAAATTTGAATCTCTGTCTAGTTTTGTTACAGTTAGGAAATCCCTTAAGTACTCATATTGCTGGCTTTCTCTCCTACAGAATTAACTCCCACGTTATTTAATGATTAAGAGAAGTGACATGTGTCCCCTTTCCACCCATAATTTGTTATGTCATTCACAAAATATTGGTTTTTCACTGTTGTCTAAAAAGCGTGGTAAGGAAAATCATCAGTCCACTAAGCCTCTGTTTTGGAAACTATACCCACAATTTATGGGAGATAACGTGACATATGCATCGCTCTGATTCATTGTTTATTTTCTGAGCATCTACCAGAGTGGTCAAATCTTACTTGTGTCTAAAAATGGCAATTGAAATGTAGATGTTTTTCCTGTTTGTCTCAAGATTAAACGAGGTAATAAAGGTACAGCTTACTCTACTGCACTTCCAGTGTGTGAGGAGGAGAGGGTTGTGAGAGCCTGAGCCTGAACATAGACAGGGAGCGTGTCCCCAAGGAGGAGCTCCCTGCCCATCTGGAGAGAGCAGAGCCCCGACATGCATGCGCTCACAGGGCTGTCTCCTCTCCAAGTGCTTGCTGCAGTAATCCAGGTTTTAAGATGGTGACTTATTTGTTTCTCCGTAGGAAAGAAGAAAATTGAAAAACCTGAAAAGGAAAGTAAAGGTAAAGGTGACATTTTAAAATATGCACATTAAATATGCACTAGGCATAAAAGCAAAAGAAACATTTACATACGTATACAAGGTATGGCTTGAAAGCACTTTATCAAAACATGACTCTGATTTTGTAGCATGCATCAGAATTACAGCTCACCCATGCACAAGCTAAAGGCATCCCACTATCTGATTATGAAATACCTAAAGCGTAGACGAATTTAGATCTTAAAGCAAGCTCTACCGATTATTGCTAAGCTAATATCAAAGGATTCCTTTCAGAGGACACAAGCATTAAGAAGACATATTAATAAGTGTAGTTTACTGGCTGTGTGGGGTGAGGTCTACCTGGATCTCGGCACCCTCTAGGGTGAGACAGGAGTAGCACAAATTCCAGCACAGCCTTGGAAATTAACTGACTTAGTGAGGCTCTGCTAAATAGACAAACAGAAATGTATCTCAGAGTGAAGATCCTGCATTTAGTAGTCAGTACTGCAATATATATGATAATTTATAATATATATGGTAATTTATGATACATATGTATAAAATAAATTACCACCTATTCCTTACTGAAAAAGCAGAAATGAAGTAGATTCAGGAAGAAAAAAGTAATTTTTAAAACCTATTGGAAAACCATACAAAGCCCTGCAATCAAAATAGTTTTGAGTCAGAATTTCTTTGCACATCAGTAACATTGCCATCTACCTATGTGGTGGGTGGAGTAGGGATATGGCTCTCATCGCGTGTCAGAGACACAGTGACGCCCAGAGAGTGTTTACACACTTAAATTATTCCCCTGTTCCGAAGCTACAAGTGAGACAAAATTTTAATGAACTTTGCATCACAAATTAATATTTTAACTCGCATTTTCCTTTAAACAGTTCCGACAGGGAAGGAAGGCAGTCATCAGCGCAACGCAACCCGAGGTAAGCATCAGCTCCGCTCTCAGACGCTGGGCTGACGCGGAAACGCACTTAACAGAATTTTCAGTGAAAAATTAAGAAATGTAAAGAAATCGGGACTACGAAGAACGTAGACTTTCAACACTAAGCTTCTTCATTGTAAAATATTTTTGTAGCATGAATAATGACAAAATAATATGCTTCTAGGATTTTAAATGATATATATGTATATGTGGAATTTTTTATCTATGAGCAAACAAAATCCGGTTAATATCATGCATATATTCTTTACTACTTATAAGATGACACATTATATTTATTCAGCCTACCCACAAAGTTGGATAATACCAGCATGAAGTAGAGGATGGATAAAGAATGATCTATTCTGGTGATATTATCATAAACCTGACAGAATTATAAAGTCTGCGGAACATAATCTTTGGCAACTTCAATTAAATAGAACATGATTTAAATTCCATAGACATAAAGCCAAGCTATAATCACTCATGGTAAATACACAAGCTCTCCTGTTGGGGACAAAGGCCTTGTTTTACTCCTTACTGTAGTAGGTACACCTGATGGGCAAGGGGTATCCGGACACATAATCTAGCTATACAATTACTGACCATTTAAACATAATCTCAGTAATATGAAAAGGTATAATGATCAATACAGAGGCATTCACAATTTTATGATATGATATAGGGAAAATTTTGCCCTGGGTTTTGTGTGTGTGTGTGTGTGTGTGTGTGTGGGATCCAACTCACAACCTAGCGCTTGCCAGGCAGGCTTTTACTACCCCTGAGCTAAATTTCCAGGCCTCAGTGTTTAATATATTGAAGTAATAAGCAAAAAGAATGAAAAGAAACAGATTGCTGCACAGCTTTATTCATTCTTGTGATTATTTGATTCCATCCTGACTGTAGTCTGATCATCATGCCTTGCCTAATGACAAGTGAAATGGAAGGAGTGTAACATCTCATAGTCCTTACACAGTAGGGACTGGCTTCAAATCCAAACTCAAGTCCCTAGGACTACAAAGACTATTCATGATTCAGCCCATCCAATCACAATACCCTGTAGTGACATAACTGATGGATTTCTACCAATCAGAGCAGCCCAAAGATAAAATGTATCTACTCTGCCCCAAAGGGTGGTCTATTCTGGCTATAGTTGGAGGTTTCCCTACTAGATCAGTTTAGAAGGGATTCAGGCTTCCGAGAGATATTCTCTTACATTTTTCTGTGATTCTATCATTTCTGAGATCTTCATATTTTGAATACACAATAGTGAAAATTTGATACATATGAAAACACAAGCCTAACACAGAAACTAGTTGGAAGTAACCTCTCTTATTCATTCTTTTTTCAACAGTAGTTTCTTAGTATTTATTCTGTTCCCTTCTAATTCCCTGTTTTCCTAACCAATGCTAGTAGTTTTAAAAGAAATAGTAGCGTGTTTGAGTGAAGTACTTTGCCAGGTTATTGTCTGAGGAATTCTCTGTGTGAAACATGCTACCATGTTTATCACTACAAACACAAGCATCTGAATTGAAAATGTTTTCTTAGAAATTTTTCTACTGGTATAAGTTAATTTTTAAGTTGTATAGTGCTTAGGTTAGATAAGAAAATTTACAAATCACTTAGTAAGTAATGTAATAAAAATCCTTCAAAAATTATATTTTGAAGCCTGGCTCTTCAAATTTAACACATGTTGATAGAATAGATGTTGTTGATCCTTTTAAAAGAAGGTATAATGTCTACTGTAGTATTTAGAATAACATCTTAATCTGTGTCTGTCATATAAAACACATATGTTGAATAAAAAACATATTACTTGACCAAATAATAATCTCTCATAGAAATTAAAAAGTGACTTTGTATTTTGCCTTACAAATATTTTTAACTTTATAGTCTAATTGGTAGTTGTCTTTACTCATCTCTGAAAAACAAATAAGTCTCAAACATATGTTTCCATAAACTTGGAAATTTTAATGCAAGTATAGTATTTAGAACAATTATATTATACAAAATGCTTGACAAAGTTCCTCCTGATTTTATCAAGAACGTTTGTAAAGCATTTCACCTGAAATGGATGTTAGCTTTTTGATAGCTTACACATTTTCTTACATGAATGAAATTAATGGATATTCAGTGAATCATGTTCCCAGGAATAGGAACTGTATTTCTTCACCAACTCTTGATAAGGAAGATACTCAAAATACGTCCCATACTTCTATGTACTCATTGATAAATTCTGTCTTTTTGCATTTATCTTAGTGAAAATTTATTTTCTTAATGTGTTCAGAAGTTGAGCCATTACATGCTGAAGCCCCCAACAGGAGTTCGTTAGCTTTTATTCTTACTCGTGTTCTAAAGAATCCTTGAATCACTTGAAATTAAAATTCATCATCGAGATATCTTGTTCTTAAGCCTGAAAGAAACATTGCTTGCATTCAAATAAGTAAATCCTTTCGGTGAATGGAGCAAAATAATCTTGTACCTTCTTTAAACTCATGGTCACTAAGTATTTAGTACAGAGCATGTACAATAGGACAATGATATTTTAATTGCTTCTATGCATTAATGTTCCCTATTCAAAAATAATTTTAGACCTAAGAAGGATATTGGATTTTGGCATGGGTGAAATGTAATACAGCATAAACAGAAAGTCTCACACCCCAGAAGTACTCTAAAATATTTTAAATATTTAAGTACAAGTAGAAATTCTGTTTGTAGAACAAAAGTGTAAATTTTTAATTTTTTTCAGACTACTTAATAAAAACAAATTATTCTACATCAGTGCCATCCAAAACAAATATAATGTTAGCCACAAATGTAATTTCAAATTTTTAGAAGATACATTAAGTAAAAAAAAGCTGATAATTATTTTAATAATATGTTTTACCTAACTCATATACAAACTTAATTTCAATATGAAATTGATATACAAATGCACTGATGGTATAACCCTTCTCATATTGATCTTTGGAAATGGCACCTGTATTTTACACTCCGGCATCTTTGAACTGGCTCTTATCACAGTGAGTGCCCAGCTACAGCACTGGATTGGAGCACAGCTTAGTATTTACTGAGCACTATATCCAGTACTTAATTGAAGTACTGAAGGCAGTGTAAGAGAATCATTAAAATGTGATCATCGCCACATGCCTAACATTCAGATCTTTTAATTGTAAGTCCTAAGACCTCATGGCCCTCGCAGTCTTGAACAGTATTACAAGGACACTGAATGATCATCTCACTGAGGTTAACAGCAGAGTTTGTAGCCGCTCCTCTGGAAAGGCTAAAGGAAGCCACCCCCTCCGCACTCTACCTACAGTCACAGGCAGCGACAGCAGATCTCCTGGAGAACTGAATTATGCTGGGTTTGGGATGGGAAGACCAAAAGGGGTAACCACGGAAGAATTGTGTATGCAGCAAAGAAAAAGTGTAGTTGGGATTGTAGGCTGGAAGGGAGAAGGACAAGACATCCAGGGTGAGGCTGGGAGGTGGAGACCATGCAGACCCCAGGACTTCAGGGTTACTGTCCCAGAAAGCTCCCCTTTTCTTCACATCAGGCAGCAAAAACTAAAGGAACAGTTGGGACATAATAGTAGCACTAGTCACAGTAATAATACTTATACTACCACTAGTAGTAAGAGTAATAAATGCAAACAGGACATGAGGGATGAAAATAATATCATTTTCCAAGGAATATAATGGAGTAAGTGACCCAAGATGTCAGGGAATGCTGCATTTTTATAAGTTGGTTTTCTAAGTATAAAAGTATCTCTTGTTTAGCACACATTTGTCTTTGTCATCTTTTGAGGGATAATTATGAAAAATTGCCTCAAGCATTTGTCAAGTAGGAAATGCTCAGTATAAATTCGTACTAAACATTAATCTTTCCATGCAGCATGAAGTGCCTGTGCTTTTGTTGTTGGTGGTGGTAAAGATTTATGTGTGTGTGAGGGACTTCTTTGTCTGAAGGAGCCCAGTGAAACAGTGGCGCTCAGAGGCCACTGCTTCCTTCTCCCCACACTAGCTGGTGCCCTGCCAGTGCCTAATTCTTTTGGTCCTCTCACCAGAACAGGCTGGGTCTTTCTGCTCCAGCACTGGATGCAGAGATGGACCTTCTCACTCAGATTTGGGGGGCAGAGTGGAAGGGGAGTTCATGGCTGGTGAGGCATCAGTGAGAGTGGGGGGGGGCTCCTCACTCACTCTCCAGGTTCAGTCTGATTGAGAAGCTGGAAAGCATTCCCTGGAATGAAGTCCCATACACACTACAGGGATAAAACAGTGCAAACCAAGATTAGAATTAATAGCTCCTTGACATCTCTCAATTACCACTTCTCTGTGATTCACAGGATATTATGGTTCCATCTATGTAAGGTCGAGGTGGATTTATTTTTCCTGAGTAATAAATTTCTAATATCTAAACATGAGTTTATTTTCATTCTGTATGTTTCTTGTACAGTAAATATATAATAAATGGTTTACTTTCCATGGAGTTTGGAGCAAGGCCTTAGGAACAGCTGTCAGTTACAATGCATGACATTTAATGGCAGTGAGTTTAAAACTAAAAATAAGCGCAGATTTGAAATTTAAATAATGCTTCCATATCTTCCTGATATTAATATTTTAAATATTTAGGAAACCTTTGGTCTGAGGAAAAAAAACTATACAGCTTACTCTATAATATTATTCCAATAGACTTGCTCCAAGGCAAAACATGAAATAAAATGAGAAAATGGGAAAATACATTATGAAGGGGCAAAGCATGCTGAAGGGAAGGTTTTAGATACAGGCTCCAACTTGGAATATCCGATAGCAGTAGACACTGGGCACTTCAGAGGGAGGAGCACATGGAGGACATTGATGCCTTGAAATCATCCCATTGGAGGCTTAACTTAGTCATATTTTCTTGAAATATTTTTCTTTAAGATTAATAATGAGTATTTTAGTATCAGCACATAACTGAATTTGCCTGCCTGTACACAGGTGTGGGGCTATTACACAGTCTCCAAGATCCCATATTTTAAATTATTCCAAATCTGATTTTGATTACACTATACTAATCTAACTTAATCCTTTCTAGAAAGTAACTACATTTGAATGAAACTTCAACCAAGTCTAATAAAAGAATAGCTAGGAGTATAATTTTTAAAGAACAAGAGCCTTGTCAGGCATGGTGTTGTTCACCTATAATCCCAGCATTCGGGAGGCTGAGGCAGGAAGATTGTCACAAGTTCAAGACCACCCTGTACTATATAGTGAGTTCATCGCCAGTCTGAAATACATAATGAACCCCCCATCTCAAAACAAATAAACAAATAAAACTCAGTAAAACAAATAAAAAATCCCCAAACTCCAAAACAGAAGCCTTTTTGCCTTACTTTCCTGGCTTTTGAAGAGCACTGTAGCTCCTTCATTATCTTGCTTTTTGTTTTGATTCTGCATTTTTTTCTTTTGCGTAAATGTGGTGAGCATTTGTTTCAACATCAGAAGATGTTGGATGTCACAGAGGTCAGAAGGAAGCTAATGTGGAAACTTCTGAAATTTTAAACAAGATTTAGGTAAAAATAAGGATTCTATAGGTTTAAAAGTTCTTCTTCTGAATTTATATTTTTTGGTCTATTAATCCTGACAAACAAACTGAAATGAGCATCTAAGAAAAATTTCATCAAGAAAAGTCATTAACCAGAAGCGAAGCATTGTCTTTGTCATTAATAAAGGAGTAAACTGTTGTTTGTTTATTACGTTCCTGCACTGAAATTTTTCAGTAATTTCAGAAATTAAAATTTCCTAGTAGGTATGTAATTCTCTCATTAAATGAATATTTATCTGTTTCAAATAATAATGTTATTATTAATGAACCAATGAATTATAAAATGTAACTGACTGTCCAAAAGAGATTCTTGTTTTAAATGCTTAAGCACAGAAAGAATATATCTTGTTTATATTGATAATATTGTTAGTCTCATTTGTACATAAATTAATGCTCTTGTCTAATGTAGTCAAACCTTAACAAACAAAAAGTACCTACAAGTTAATCATCTCTAAAATTAATTTACATATCTCATACTAATGAAGTTGCTAACAAAATATAGTGTGCAGATAGCAGTGATACATCACCATTTTAGCTGTTAAATATGTGAATCTATGTACAGTTATATTCCAGTCACATTTCTAGCACTGCACAAGCAAACGTAATGGTCTAATTGAGATACAGTTACAGAACACTCCTGAATGAGTCTAAACGGTGGTATTTCTGCCAGTTGTGTATTGAATACATTTTTCTCAAATTAAATCAAAATGTTTCCCAAGGAGAAAACGGGATTGCAGGAACTCAGTGACTATTCAGTCTTTCATTTGTTTGTTAAAAATTTTGTGGAAAAAAAACAAGAAGTTCTCTATCATTGTCAATAATCTTGTTTAGCAGGGGTTATTCTATAGGAAGTTTGTTTGGGAAGAATGGATTTTAAAACTTCAAGGTTACCACTGAAGTCATAGAAATGAGATAAACGCATTCCAAAGTAGTAGAGGACCGCCAAACAGAATGAGAAAGGGGAAACAGCATTTAAAATACACTGCAGACTTTCATACTGCTGCAATTCAGCAGAGTGAGCAAGACACTGAGAATCAGAAGGTGGAAAAGGTGTCTCTTGTAGCCACCCGTTCCTGGTACACGATGTTCACACTCACCTTGTGCACTTTGGGGACTGGGCACTTTACACACACGAGTCTCTTAATTCTCCTGCCCTTACTGTGTGATTTTATTTTAGTTCATGTTTTTAACCTCTAATGCTTACCTTCATTGTGGGGCCTTGGTGTGTGTAAATGATTCATCTTAAATCTGTTTATTTCCCATCTCCTTGCCCCCAATCACTTAGTCCCATTCCTGTGGGAAAATCAAGAAAACAAAACCTGCCCTCTCCTTGCTCCTTTTATCAATCTTTTATTTTGCTCTTTACTTGCACCGTGGAAACACTCCTGAGCCTCAAGGGGATTTGCTATTACTTGATATCTTGACGATGACCATTCTTGCCGGCATAAAATGAAATCGTAGGGTTTTTTTCATATGTTATTGGCCATTTGTACTTTTTTTAAAGGAGTGTCCATTTCGTTTGCTTGCTGTACCCTATTGTGCTCTCTCCTGTTCTAGACCCCAGAGAAATTCTGTGTGCAGCACACATTTGGTGAACCGGTTGTTACTGCTCATTGCTAGACTTTGGGTTCCAGCCACCCACGTAACCCTGATCCAATACCAGTGACATTAAGTTACTCTGACTTCCTCCCCCCAGCCAGGCATCCCCTTTCCTGAGAGTGACACGAGGGACACCCTGAAAGAACAGACACACTTACAGAGCAGCCTTGACTGCCTCAGGGCAAAACTCCAAAGGTGAGCAGCTTCTGCACACTGTCATTCCCCGCAGGCAATTTCAAGGATCCTGTGGCTATTGTTCTGTGTACCAGTTAATTTGTTTTATAACTCAGCATCATTTTAAATGACAGCGTAAGTAAGAAGGAGCCTTTCACAACCAAAGCTAAAAGAAAGTGATTGTCAACACCTGGTTTGAACTGCTGTGGATCCACAGGATTTCTTGGGGAATTAAAGTCAAAAGATGTAATATTCTGTGAAACTCGTAGTGCATAGCTCAGCAAACCCATTGAGAAATAATTCGGCACTTTGGGTATCTCTATAGCACAATGTGATGCACTGAATTCGATCCAGTGATAGGAGTGAGGAGGAAAGCAAACTCCAGGCCACCCCCCTTCTGTGCCTAAGGCTCCCGGCTGCTTGCCAGTGTACCACTCTTGAAACTGTACAAGTCACAATGCTAGAGATAAATCTGCAGGAATTGTGTTGGTACAAGGCATGCATAATTTAGGTAGTTTTATTTATTTATCATGTTTGCTAAGCGCATGCAGAGCCGTATGGACACTACACAGGAAGATTTTATTTCTAAAAATGGTAACATTAACAGTTGAGGCTATCGCTATGAATCCTTTAAAATTCTGCCTTCTTCCTAAGCACAGTCTCTTTTCAGTCACTGCCATCCCACAAACCCCAGCCTCCCGTTCCCAGAGAGGAAGCGGGCTCCTGCAGGGTCCACCCTTCCGGGCTGTCCCGGGGTCCAGCCCATCCTGGCTCTCCTCATCCTGGCTCCCTGGGTCACACATCTTCTCTTCTCCCTCATCCTGGCTCCCTGGGTCACACGTCTTCTCTTCTCCCTCGGGGCCTCCTCTCTGTGCCGTGGAATGCGCTGTCCTCTTCTGAGTCCCCAGGCTCCACACTCCTCAGTGAGCTGGGCAGGTGGGCAGAACAAAGCACCCCTGGGACTTCCGTTAACCCACGCTAACTCGCGGCTTCAGCATCCTTGTTGAAATGTTTTCCTCCCCTGGCTTCTATCATACCAGACTTTTGTTTGAGTCTGAATGTATTTCTTTGAATTGACCTTCTGTACTTTCCCTAGACCCTGAGTCTTCCACTGCGGCTCTCTTTCTTACTCTTTTACATTCTTCAGCCATGGAGCGCTCCCACTTGCTGTCTAGGTATTTGTAGATAAGAACCAAAAATTATTCTAAAGCCTCATCTATTTATTTAGCTCTCGTTCAGGTGCGCATCTTCCTCAGCTTCACAGTGGCCAGCCAGAGTTTCCCACAGTCCTCCCTGGGGCATCTTCGCAATCACTTGTGTTACCATGTCTTTCAATCCCAAAGAAATGTTCCTATTGCTACCTGATTTCCACTCAGTCGCCCAAACGCGACCCTTCAGATTCTCCTTTCACTAATAACCATTGCTGACCTCTGACCCCAGCTCTGGTGCAGCTGGCTTTTCCTGCACACACTCAGAATCACTGAAGCGAGTGCTCAACACAGCCTTGTACAGTCTCTCTCCTTCCTTTTCAGTTTTACTAACAGATGCTTTCCAAAACCTCAGCCTCAACCTCCTTAAAGCTCTTTTTGGCCAGTGGCTGAAGATCAGAGCTGGAGAGCAATAAAAACTTCCCAGCAAAGGACAGAAAGAATTGCTAAGTTTCTGCATTATTACACTCGATTTCAGGATAACGTTTTTCCTAAGTATTGAAACAGCATTTAATTTCAGACAAAACAGATTTTAGAGTGGAATAAAGGTGACATTTCTTCAATTAAGAAGACACTACAGAAAAAAGCACCGATCCCAGGCCTCTCTATTGTGATCATGTTGTTGGTTTCACTAATACCTGTTGAAACATCCTTGCATCTACATTCCCTGATTCAATAACTAAGAAGCAATGACAGAAATAAAAACCAGTTCTTGAAAGGCAGCATGGTGCACACTTTGAAATAGTGGCCTTCTGGACCAGACCTGTCTCTCACTTCTCACTCTGTACAAGTGAGGTGTCTGCTTTAGAAAAGAAGAGGGACTTTCTGCCCCCTGGAGTTTCTTTTGAACCTAAGTTTCTATGTACGTGAAGGATGGAGCTTACAGTTTCAAAGTCCAGATGGCGTCTTTTTCTTCACAGTCATTTCAGATAGTTAGGCCAACCCAGCAGGTATAACCCTCATCTCTGGAGTGTTATTATCATTTTTAAAGGTGGCAGGCTCTTCTAGAACTGCCCATCAGAGGAGAGCAGATGGCTGGACGTGGAGAGGCACAAGCTGAGCGTGAGCCTTCCTCCTCCATCTCTGCTCCGCACAAACACACTGCCCCACATACCTGGACTGTCAGCAGCTAGGTGTGGGGCAGTGTGGTGCATGGATTCTGGAAGCAGAAACAGCTGCGTTTAGGTGTTTATGCTCAAGCAGCGGCATGATCAGCGTGGCGTGCTGATTGTGAGCACAATCTCTTATGTTTCAGTAATTTCAATCTCCTATGTTCCAAATTTATTTTTCCCAAATAAGTAGTAAAATATTACTTCTTGCCTGAACAACCTTCAGTGAACATGAAGTACAGTTCAGACTCTTCAGCCTGACATGTGAGACCCTCTTTGTGATGATCTTGTCCAACCTTTCCCGCAGTGTTCCCACCATTCCTAAATATTCTCTGTCCTTAGCTGTCTGACGTTCTTCATGATGTTGCCTTCACCTTAAACTTGTCATCCGATCTTTCTTTTACGTTATTTTAAGGTGCTTTCTGAACTTGGCTTTCTCCCTCAATGGTTTCCCCTGTAGTCTCTCCCCAACGTCAAATCATTTTTTAAAATTTCATTGGAATATTTTGATCTTCCCTTCTGGGTCGTGATTATACCTTATCGGAGTCCAGTATTCGTTTCATCAGAACCAAGACCCAGTCACTGTGTGACTCGCAAGCATAAATGGTCTATAAATTCTGTCTTCCTTTTCTGAGGTCTGCATGGGGACAGTTGAAGCACGCTAGTCCTGCTCGGTACATTTTTGTCGCTGTGCAGCTGCTTACACAGAGGTCGAGTCCGCACGCGAGCTGTGCAGGCCCGCAGCCCTCCACCTCCTCCTCCTCTTCAAACTTCCACCCTGGCATCCGCAGGTGCTGTGCACACAGGGCTCCTTGAAACAGCCAGCGGACTCCTGCTCATGAGAGTTTTTATTCTCATATTTATTTCTCCAGGAGAAATAAGTGAATCTAGACAAAACAATATTTTAGTGTTAGGTGTGCTATAATCCACAAAAATGAAATGTATGTTCCTCTGGAAAAGGACCTGATCTCTGTTTAATTTTACACCCCTCTTCCACAGAAATGAGCAGACTCTTCCTGAAAGAAACAAAAGTATTTTCTATTAGCTACTCTGAAATTTTAAAAATATAGTTATACTGCTGTGGTATTTGAAAACATCATATAAACACATATATCTTTCCTTAACTTTTGCAGTATTTTATTACCCATCTTTAAGGTGTATTAAAATGTACCATGAGTGAAGTTTTTAAAATTACAGTAAAAACCCATTACCATTAATCCTCCTCAAAATATCCCTCTGGTTTCAAACATACCTCACCACCCTTCCAGCTGCTTTCTGAAGCAGTTCTGGTGTCAGCTTTCACGTTCCTCTTTACAAGGTTTGATCAGAAATGAAGTGAAAGCGGCTGCTCAGCACCATCCAACGGAAAGGAAGCCCAGTAAAACCTTCACAGTGGGACCTCGGCCACCTTATTCACAGGGTCTGGCACATTGGACTCCTGGCTCTTACCCAAAGTCAGGATGACCATGAAAGGGAACCGTTAAGAGTCCTCAATTATATTTTATAGCATCACCTCTGACTTAGGATTACTTTCTTCTTATTCCAGTATGTGCTTGTCACTTACTGTATAAAAGATTAAATGATTTCCCTAATACAACTTGAGTTATTCTTATATATTTGAGCTTCACTATAAATTTATATAGATTTCGGGGGCTGGAGATTTAGCTCAGCGGCATAAGTGCCTACCTTGCAAGCAGGCAGTCATGAGTTCAATCCCTGGTACTGGTAAAAAACGAAAAAGACAAAAAAAGAATTTATATAGATTTAAAATGTGTAGTCTAGTATGTAGGTTTATGTGCCCCTTATGTAATGGTTATCAAAGTCAGTGTAATTAACAAATCCATCATGGTATAAAGTTTTATTTGGGTTAGTGTGTGTGTGTGTGCATGTGCATGTATGTGTGTGCATTCAAGAACATTTAAAACTTACTGTCTCAGAAAATTTCAAGTACATAATATAATAGGTATATACATGAAGAGATAGGAGATACTCATGAACAGGACTGCCAGAACTCGTGACATTTATGTTTAAGCTTTTTCAGAATCCTGCACACTTCTCACCATAATAACTGTACCAATTTACATTCCCATCCCAGCACAGAGAGTTCCCTTGTATCCAAATGTGTCCCAACACTTATTATTTGACTTTTGACACTAGTTATCAGATAGGATGCCTTATCGTGGCTATAATTTCATCTCCATGACTATTGGTGATGCTCAGTGAGTATATTTTATGTGCCTGTTGGCCAATTGTGTGGTTTATTTTGAACTTTTTAAAAGTGAGTTATTTTTTCAAGTGGTTAAGAGATACGAGTTTCTTATATAGTTCAGATGAGCATGTGATTTGCAAATATTTCCCCCCACTTTCGAGTTGCCTGTTTGTTTTGTTGATTGTTTCTTTTCATTGCTCAGAAACCACCATAGTCCATTTAGACACCTTTCCTTCTGTTCCTTACACTTTTGATGCTACACCCATAGAGTCAAGCCAAAGAGCTTTTTCCTATACTTCCTTTTAAAATTTTTACAGCTTGGAGTCTCATGTTTAAGTATGTCATCCCTTTTGAATTGATTTTTGTGTAAGATAGAAAATAAAGTTTCAATGTAATTACTTTGTGTGTAGATAGTTTTCCCAAACCATCTATCATGTTCCCAATGTGCATTTATGACACTTTTGTCAAAGATTAAGTGACCCATGTTTATTGGTATTTTTTCTTGGACTCAGAATTGCCTGAAAAGCTAACATTCCCCATCAGTCCACTAATAAATGACATAGGTAGGTTGCATTCTGTGATGTAGCCTGTATATGAATCCATTTACATCGTTTCCTAAATCCCAACTGCAACTGTGACTTTTGAAAGGGTTTTTAAGTCAGAGAGGAGAGATGTGTATGTGGGACGGCAGGGGAGGACTCAGGGCAGTCTCTGTCTCCTGTCAGCGCTGGGTTCCCACTGCCACCATGGTGCCACAACAGTGCTGCACTGTGTGACCCCTTTCAGAGCTGGAGAAGGGCTGTGTTGTGAGATGCTCTTATGGGAAGCTGGCTGCTCAGCCTGTACACCAAGAGCTCTTTTGAATTTCCAAAGCCTTAAATACAATGTTCTCTCTTTGAGAAAACTGAAAAATCAAACTGTGATGTGATGAGTCTTCTTTTCTGCATTTTAGAAGAGTTTGAAGATGTGCCAGCCTCGATGAGAGCTAAAGGTACGTTTGAGATCCTTGCCTCCGTTTCGTGTTTCTGCTCAAGGCTGTGTGATGTTGTCTGACTTGCTTTGTTCCAGGGCTCTTGACCTAGTCTGCAGCTTATTAAAGCAGAGTTTACATGGTTAGACTCATTTTTATTAATAAAACTTTATTATATTATTTAGAAAATATATTTCTTCTTACATTAAATAAGCCAGTTAGGCATTACTAATATTGCCAGATGCATTTGCTGACTAATCTGCATGACCGTTCCTTCAAAATCATCACTTCACCAAGGATCAAAAATTACTGCTGAATCCAAGAGAACGATACCATCATTTCATCAATACTGCGGCACTGAGGTTAAAGAAGAGAAGAAAGGAATGGAGGAAGGAAGGAAGGCAATGAGGGAGAGAGAAAGGGAAGATAGAGGGGAGGGAGGAAGACCAAGGGAAAAGGAGAGGAAGAAAAGGCACAAAACTTCAAAAGCAGTGGACAAATACTCAGAAAAACCTGCTACTTCCAGGAATATGTTTCCATCTGTAGTGTGAGAGTTTGAACTGAACTTACAGGATTTTTAAAATCTTGTTTCTATGGGATTTTAGCTTCTCAGTTTGAGATCAGTATGAAGCAGTGTTTCTGTTCCACTTCCAACATGTTCTTAAATAATAATAATTTCCTGAAGCATTGTTCTTGCTGTTAAAGTGTAAGTTCTGTGGCACTATCCAAGCTTACCTGGAAATGTGAAAAATTCTGCACTGAGAAAAGTCATACAGGAATGAAGGTGTATGTAAGTCTTGTAAAATACAATCTACATTTACATATGCACTAAGACACTCTCCTGGAGAACCCTGTGTCTTTTGTAGGAATGTACATTAGTATAACCATTGTTGTACAGATTCTTGACAACTGAAAAATACAACTACATGGAATAGATCAGTACCACTGCCTAAGCCTCATTGCAGAGCCATACTTGCACTGCCATAATTGTTGAGTGGTTTTCACAGATAGCAGTTAAGCTGTGGAATCAACCTGGACGCCGTAGGTTGGAAAAGAAACTGTGGTGCACACACCCAGTGGAATGTCACACAGTCACTAAGAGAACACACTCCTGTTATTTGCAGCAGTGCGAATGGAAGTGGGATCGTCTTATCAAGTAAAGTCCCCTCGTTACATGGGTACCCTGTCATTTGTGGAGGTCAGAAAGCCAGTCATGTAAAACAGAGTGGAGGAGCGTTCAGTGGAGACCAGAAAGAGCTGCAGTGGTGGGAAGGCAGAAACAAGGTAAATAAAGGGCACCAGAACACAGAAAAAGAGGAAGTCTCTGACTTTATCACAGAAAAAAAGAGCATTTCCAAGTGGCTGAAAAGGAAGAGTATGAAATGCCCAACATAGTAAGAAGACTGCTAGTTAAGGAGACAGAAGTGCTTGCAATCAGATTGCAGCCTTACAGTGTTGTAACTCAGATCCGTGACCTCTTCTCAAGAAACAGAGGTGGGAACTGGTCCTCACCTGATAGTATCCAACACCCGAGGGCTAGTTGTCCTGTTGGAACAAGTGCTGGGAGCATGTTGTTTCCTCTTCCATAAGCTTCGGTCCTGCTCTCACTGTTGCCTGCTAATTTTCATGCTGAAAAACTGAGCAGAACCTGAATGTAAAGCTAGAGGGTGACTAACTTGTGTCTCTTTCCTGCTGTGGTCTTGTGGAGCCAATCTCATCACTATGTATGTTTACAAACTATCTAGAAACACTCACTGTCATATTTTTGTGTTCACTAGAAGAAACTGAAGATGTGTCTTCCCCAAAGAAGCAAAAAAGTAAGTTGATAATTAGATCATTAAATCCCTCTTTACTGAAGATGGTTTGTACAGATTTAAACTTTCAATCCCCTCGGGTGGTCCAGGATTAGAAAGAAAAATGGTTTCAGACCAAACATGAGTATAATATTAAAGTGAGTCACCTATATTTCATGGAAAAATTTGTCATTTTTGTCAGGCAAGAAACAGAATTGGAAGAATTAAGTGTGATGGCATTTATTAAAGTGGGGTTTATTGGGAGCTGTATCTACACAGCTGTGACCCCCAGTGCCCCAGCTTGCTTCAGCATGCATTACTCTATTCGGCATGAACATTAGGTGAAGTAATGTGAATTTTTTATATCAAGAAGAAAAATGTGAAAAAGGCTTTAGCAATTCAAATGTTTGAAAATTTGCTTCTAAGATTCAATTTTTTTTTCATTTTTTAACTATGTGGCGGATTCTTAATATTCAGTCTCCTGAATCCTTAATTTTAGAATGCAATCAATATTCATATGCAGTTACAATATTCAGTGTTCGAGATTCTCATTATCCCAGGACGTGAAAATTAGACTTTTCTGCTCATGTGGTAGAGTGATAAATTTCAGATGCACATATGCATTAAATAGAGTCATCCCTGGACAGATTAGAGGAAGCAATTTTTGAAATGGATGTAACTGAAGCCTTGCTCATATCATGTTTTTGAAATATAAATTAGACATTTTTCTGAGGAAATGATGTCTGTGGCTTTGGCGGTGCTTCTTATATAACATACAGGAAATTAGAAAAAGGTCCTTGATAGTAGCAAAGGTTTCCTACTTTGCGTTAATGGTTTATTCATTGGAAAAAATGTGGAGTACCCACTGTGTTCCAAGTATTGATTTACATGCTGAGAGTATTGTACCAAGTAAAAGATACTCATTGTAAGTCTAATACTTTCAGATTGTGAGAAACATAAAGAAATATACAAAGAGTCTAGTGATCATTTTAAGTATAATTGCAAAAACCATAAGAAAGAAAATCATAAAACTACTTGGGCATGTTTCCAATTTATACAGAAACACTTTTTGCCAGTGTTGCCTACTAGTTTAATCTGCAGCAATGTTGCATAAACACCCAAAACTTATTATTTTATAAATAAATATTGAAGTATAATTCAATAGAGGTAGGTAGACAACTTCAGTGCTAATTCCCTGATTGAGATATTGTGTTAATGTCTTATAAGAAGTTTTGTTAAAGGAGACTAGGTGAAAGTGCATAAGATATGTCTGTATTATTTCTTACAATTATTTTTATAGTTATCTTAAAATGAAAATTTTAATTAAAAATGTAAAAACAGAACATACATACTTTTAGTGAAAAAGTACCAAATATTTTAAGTTTCTGTAGGGGATTTATTACATCTAAACCATATTTTCTATTTTAATGTTTATTTATTTATTTATTTATTTTGGTACTTGGAATGGAACTGAAGACCTTTTACTCGGGCCTGGCCAGGTGCTGTGCCACTGAGCTATATCCCCAACTCTAATGTTGTTATAAGGCCATTCTAAAGCCTTGTATCTTTGAGCCTCTATGTAAGCTGTAAAACTTGCATCCATAATGATATTTTCATTAATGACTTATTCACTATCCATTAAATAAGTGCACCACAATAGTGTTTACATTGGATAAGGAAAGGTAGTCCCTTGTCTTAGCCACTTTCTCATCATTTTAACAAATACCCAGCATCCAAGTTAGAGGAGGAGAGTTTTATTTGGCTTACATTGTAGAAGTTTCAGTCCATGCTTATCAGACTTAAACACAGATATGGCATGGGACAAGGACTGGGTAGAGGAGAGATACTTGCACCATGGCAGTAACTTCCGGACGTAAAGCACGCGCACACACACACACACACACACACACACCTATTACCTTCCATATGACAGGATCATGTTCTGAAATAAATTCCTATGTACTGTCTCTATGATAGCCATGCACACCCATAGATTCTACACACTAAGCACTCAGATAGTCTCCAAGAGGACACTTGTATTATCACTTACTAAGGGCTTGTAGTATTCCAGGAAGGGTTCTAAGCACTCCACCTACATTGAAGCTGATTTTCATATTTGTGAAGTTTGTTTTTGTCAAGAAGAATTCAAGGCTCAAAAAAATTCAGTAACTTCCCAATAGCTGTTATCCTGCCTCACTCAGCTGTAAACCCACTCTTGGTTGTATTTGCCACGTTTTAACATCCATTATGTCTTTTTTTAGCTCCCATCAGTTTCTTCCAATGTGTCTATTTGGATGGATACAATGGCTATGGATTTCAGTTTCCTGTCACTCCTGCACAACGCCCTGGAGAGAATTCTGGAAAATCCAGTTCTTCAGGACAGAAGCAGCAAGGACAATAGACAACACATACATATGACCCTTACAAATACTTTATAATTGGGAAAATGACAGTTTCTGCATGGCCCACAATGGTCTTGGCAATTGAAGGCATGCCATCCTGACAATCTCCGTGAAGACAGTTTACTCTTATGTCTAGTGTAGAGACAATGGGTGGGAAAGGGGATGAACAATAAGCAAATTGTGGAAGGGTCTGATGTATAATAATCCCTCATTAGTGTTCATTGCTGTGAGAAGGCACTGCTTGCATTTTATATTTCCCTGCACTGCAAGGTTGTACACAAACTAAAGTTTACTTAATACTGGCTTTTTGAAATGCGATTCACACATTAACAAAATAAAATTCCTGGCTTTGGTTAGATATTTGTTTTTTTTTTTTTTTAACAGTAACATAGGCTGCACTCTCAGCTTAAATGGTACAGGAATTTATGTGAAAGACTCTTATGTATCACGTGAGATCTGAATCCAGTTTACTCAATAAGTGGATTCTGTGTAGTTTCATTTTACTTGTGTCTATTTCTCTTTTAGTCATGGTAATTCTATTTAACTGGCCAGAAGTTGCAGCAAAGAGTGTTGTATGTTCCCTGTGATACTCTTATGCTCAGAATATCTTTGAACTTTAGACTCATTAAGATGAAGAATAAATGCTTGATAAATTACCTCTAAGATTTGTCTTGAGCTACAGTTAAAACATTCATTCAGGCAGAAATAGGACAGTTCAGAGTGAATGTCTATTCACTCCAGGTGTAATTAAGACATTCATTTCATCCGGGCAGGCAAGTCTGCTGAATCACTTGCTTTAAATAGAAGCAAACAGCATGTAGATTTTTAGTTTTCTACAGACTGCCCTGTTGAAAATATCACTTATCTGAAGTTTCAGATCAATCATGAAATGTGGATTTTAAATACAAAAGTATTTTCATGTCATGGAAGTGTTCACATTCTTTCTATGAAATTAAGGGCTTTCTTTTTCAAAATAAAAAAAATACGAGAGCCACTAAATTTTAAGGAAAACGTTTGAACTGTAAATACTTTCATGCCTTACCTGTTTTTAAGGCACTTGGTCATCAGTGCCGGTGAAATAGTTTTTAACTTACTTGACAATTCCTCACTGGAAATGACAGTTATAATTTTGTCATCTGTCTAGTGATAGAAACACTCATGTTCTTTACAGTTTTGCTATCAACTCTTAAGGTCATGTTTCTGTGATCTTTTTTAATGTTTACAGTTGCAAAATCTTATGACAAAGTAACTCAGTAAATAATCTGAGTTATCTTTTCTGCCATTATAATTATCTTCATCAAGGTCTGACCTTGCCAGATCCTGTATTATCCAGGTGAATTATTTTCAATGACTGCAACTAACTATGATTTTTAACACCTACTAGTTTGGCTAAAAATCCTTAACCTAAAACATGTCATACATTCATTGTTAATAAATGGATTTTAGTAAGTTTTATGAAAGAAGTTGATCTCAGCCAGATACTGGCAGAACCAACTCACATCACAAAAGCCAACAGCACAATGAACCAGACTAATGACACTTTTTTTGTAGGGGACAGCCTGGAAGTAATTTCAGGTCTAATCAGATAGTACCAACTTACAAAGCCTCTTCATATACCTGGATAAACTCATGAGCAGGACAGTGAGCAAAAGTTATTGTCAAATTGCTCTCCTATCTGTTGAATTTAACAAGTAAAGGAACAGAGAGCAAACACAATAACTGTTTTATATTTCAAGAACAGAATATTATATCATTGAATGATTAATGTTCAATAAGTAAGCACTTAACTCTTTCTACTTTGTTAGGCACTGGACCATGTAAGATACAAATAAAACAATGTATTACCAGTGGTAACCTGACTTTGGAAAGTTTGCTTTTCATTTTTTTCAAGTGTAAAGTAGGGATATGAAGTTGATCATCCTAATACATCAGGTACTACGAAGAATGATCAAATATCTTCCTGTGTATATGACATCAGAATATACTTCTGAAATAATACTTCTGGATATGGGTCTATGTTTTCTCTGAAAACTTTGTCCATACTATGTTTCAACTTGTTTTATGCTCATTTGAAAACAATTTGATAAAAATTAAAATGTGGCATACTTTACTGTACTTAGAATTCAGGTAAACATTATAATGTAAGCAATTTTAATTGCTGTTTACATTTGTCTGATTAAAATTACAACGAAGATAACACTTCAAAAATATCATTCTAAATTGTCATCCGTTCCAATCAAATAAAATATTTCTAACCCTTTCAAAAGTAATGTCTCATATTTTAAAAGAAAAAGATAGATGGTTACTTCTTCTCTTTGATAATTCATTACTAATGTCATATTGACTCAAACATGTATGTAGTAATTGTCTTAATTTTCTAATTTTCAAGTTGATATGAGTTATGTTTTCCAATGTTTTCTCTGCCCCACCTCTTACACTCTCTGAATAATTGATGTTATGTTAAAAATAAAAATTTATTTCACATAAGGTTTTCAGTTTATGTTTAGTTTTCATAAAGCCAGAGAAAACATCATTAAAATTTGGTAAAGGTTTGTTTTACAATTATCCTAGCATCAACTGTCTCTACCTTGAATTGTTCCAATGTATCCTTGTCAAAAATCATCAGAGAAATGTTCTATAAAGAATACTACATATTTAGAGATTCAGATTATTTCCTATGGCAATTTGGCTGCAAATAAAACAAAATGAATAGCAAACATTACTAGTAGAAAACTTGGTGGTCATCCAGCTCAACTGAAATACACAGAACATAAAAATAGTTCCTGTAGAAATTCAAATATTTGTCCAAATTCACTGGTCATTTCAAAGCCTGGCTTTAAAATTTTGAATCTCAAATCTGTAAACTTTTCTCAGGGTATTACAAACCTTGGCTAATTTCTCCAGCCAAGTTATATCCAGATGTAACTTTCAAATAATGATCAGTATTAGAAAGGTAACCCTCTGTGGAAAGAGGAAGAGATAAAGCAAAGGAACCCTGGGGGGAGTTTGGGAGACCTGACCCAGGACATAGTACTTACTGGTAACAGAACTATATAGAGAACTCAGGTCTGCTTTGCTAATGCTCTTGCCTAGGCCCCTCCCTGGGATGTCTCTGCTATCACAAAGCTTGCTTTTGTTATTTGCAAATTTACTAAGACATAGAAATGCAGCACAGCCCCCCCCCCCCCATCTCTTTGCAGCATCCTTTGCCTGCTCCTTCCAGGATGATATTCATGCCACACCATGTCTTTCCACTCATTCATCATACAAACTTGAGTAACATTTAGATATTCCCACAGGTACTTTCCTTTGTGTCTAAAGAAGCTTGCATGTCCCAGGCTTTTTGACTGCATAAAAATTCATTAGGCATTCCACTGAAAAATTCCAAGTATTTTCTTTGGGTAAAAAGGAAGAAATAATAGCTCATTTTAAATTAATTACAACTCCTTGAAAGATGCAGGTGAACAGAGAATAGTAGCAAATGATTATAAAGCACATTTAATTACAAGAGGAAAGCTCATCATAATGGAAATGAATCCTTGCTTATCAGTGTTTAAGACTCCCAGAATTTCTAGCAAGAAGCATCCCTTAGCGAAGCAGCAAGAACACAGTGAGAATTCATGCTTTTTCATGCAGCCACGTTCAGCAGCAAGCCATGTCTCCTCTGTGATAGTCCCTTATCTGTGTTCTCTGCTGGACTTGGAGCATGAAGTAACTACACAGAGCCACTCACTGGTGTTATTTTTACTTTTTTGCCCATCACACTCAAACTTCATTGACTGATTTAATAGCTGCTCAGTAGATGAGTCCACGTCTCCAGGTGGATCTCTCAGGCCAGATGTGTTCTGAGAACAAATAGAGTCCATGCAGCCTTTGGAACTGAAGTCAGACTCTTAGGCTGACACTCACATTGCTCATTCATCTCTGGCCCTCCTTGATTCTTTCCTCCTAAATGAAAATAAACATTCCCATTGAAAAGGACTTTATCTTTTATGAGGCCAGGATTCTAGGAAAGAACGTTGAATGGATATGCTATTCTTTGAAGCTTTCAACTTCCCCTCAGGTTTATTATAAAATGATCCAAACATAGATGCACTGAAGATCTCATGTTGCTAAGTGGTATGAACTAGAGCAGCCAAAGAAAACCAGAACTGTATGAGGTAAGCATGAAAATGCAAACATTGCCCTTGGTCAAACATTGGTCAAAATTATTTTGCTTTTACAGAAAAAAAAATCACTGTTTTGTGTCATTTTCATGAAATTTCTATAAATTGATGTCAATAAACTATGGTAAAAAAAAATGTCCTTCAGTCCCTTGTGAGTGAAAAGCTGAGATGCATCTGTGACTTGATTATTCAGAGACAATGCATGGAATTCAGTGTTCCCCAAAACATCTGAAGGTGTTCTAGAGCCTGTTTGTAAAGTTACTGCTGAAATAAGTGCCACCTGCAACACCCCGACCATGAAACCCTTTAGCATATTTAGTATTTCCTTTTACTCTGAAAGAAATGTCACTGCATTTTGCTGAAGTTTGTCCTCAAATCCTTGTCCTCCAAGTTGCTTTGTTCTGCTTGGTTTCTTGCATCTAACCATACACACTACAACTTGGGAGCCAGCTGATATTCTTGCAAGAAATCTCATGAAGAACGTGTGCTCAGGGTCTGTTCCTTGTAGTCTTGGGTCCTGGGGACTTGGCCACGTAGGCTAAAAGAACAAGAGTCTTCTTCCTGGCCTGTAGAGAACTTTGAAGCCTTCATCTTGTCCTCTGTTTCCTCTAATGTGACTGTCAAATCTCCCTAAGGGACAAAGTGGAGTGGAGATGATGTTTATTTAGTATTCTTCCCTCTTTCTCTAGGATTTCACTCAGTGATTCTTGACTGATTTGTTTGCTTTTTACGCCTTTTGAATAGTATGTCTCTTCAACTAGCTTTTATAGTTGTTCTCAGCAAAGAATTAAGTTGTTTGTTTGTTTGTTTGTTTTGAGGCAGAGTCTTTCTATGTAGTTCAGGCTCACCTCAAATTCATGGCAACCCTCCTGCCTCAACCTGCTGAGTGCTGGGATCACAGTCAGCAAGGGCTTGACTTGAGAAAACGACTGCACTGGTTGTCAGTGAAAACTGCACTTGTGTTTTTAACAGTGATATAATATCTCCAGGAGTAAATATTCCATCTTTTATTGAACTAGGCCACAATTCCACAGACATTAGGATCATTTCCTATTATTTTTATATTAATAATGAGGTACAATGAAAACCTTAGACATGCATCTCTACACAAACACCTGTACACCCACCCACACACAGTTTAGCAATGTAGGGAAGTTCACCAAAGAGGCATTTTGTAATTTAAATATGTTCATTTGGAATTTTTGAGGGGGTAACTTTTCCCCAGTGAGGTTCCTGGTCAGCTACACAGAGTCTCTAACAGAAGTTAACATTCAGGGTGCAGCAGCTTCCTGGGAACGAAAACTCACATCTGTCCTTGTTCATTGTCACCTACAAATGTGAGATCCTTTCAGTGAGCCTTTGTTCTGTTGATGTAAGCTTCACTGGTGGCAGCTATTTGGCTAATTTAAATGTAGTTATGACTTGTCATATTGTTTTGGTTTCTAGGCTTGCTTAAAATAAATGCTTCTGGAGCTTTGTTGGTTGCTTGGTTGTACTTCTTCCTTTGTGGTTCTATAGCGTTTCCAGGAAGCAACAACTTGTGGAATTCAATTGGTGCCATATTCCCACTAGAACAACAGTAAAATTCATACCAAAAGAGTTGAAATTTTTAAAAGTTAGACAATAATTTAACATTCATAAATACTAATGTTCTACCTCTAACACTGTTAATCTAGACATGATTTTAGGTAAATGTAACAAAATATATTGCACAAGTTTCTGTTATTCAAAATAACCTACTAAAAAATTTTCACCCAGAGGTTTCTGGAAGATTGGGATCAGTAAGCAGCAGAGTAGGGAGACTCTGAGAGAAACAGTTCAGATGCCAGAATAGAACATCCTGGAGAAGACCAGACGAAGGGAGATGGGTCCCCCTGACTCAGGAAGAAACTAAACAGAAAGAAAAAGGAAAAAACCTGAAAATTGTGAATGGAAGGCTGTAGCCAGACTCACTCTCACTGGAGCCGGTCCCACCATGTACAAAACACCACAGGAATCTAGAGAGGCAGGGTCTCAATGAAGTCCAAGGTTGGCAAGCCTGAGGCCTTGGTGGGAGGAACTGGTTGCAGTGGGGAGCGGCACAACAGAGAGCAGCACTTGGCTCAGAGATCTGGTTCAGAGATCCACACCAGCTCACAGTGAGTGCACAGAAATAAGTTCTCCCTTGGGAGCTACCGAGGGGACCAGGCAGCATTTTGGAGTCTGGCAGCTTAAACCTGAAACCAGAACCACAGGAGCTTAGTCAGCCATTCCTAGCAAAGAGCAGATTGGTGAGAATTGCTCAGACTGAGTTCCGCCTCTGTGCATGATCCAACAGCAAAAGATGAGGTCTCCCTGAGACTACCTGACTGGCCCGTCTTTGTGGCACACACTAATGTGGTGAAGACTCCCAGAGATTGATCAGCTCAGAAGGGAGGGGCCAGCCTGCTCCTCCCCTGCTAGTACTTCAATGGCCATCAGAAGACTGGGGAGGGCAGCAATCCCTAGCCAGCACACTTCAGAGTAATTGAGGCCAATATGGGAAGTGTCAGACATGCCCATTGTCCACTCATCTGGAGGAAACCAGGACCATGACAAGAGGAAGAAACAAAAGGAAATCTCCATCCCCAACACAAACGCAACTGTCCCAGGGGAGATAAACACAGAAGAGATCGGGAGTTGTACACTGTGGTGTCTGAAAAAAGCAGCATCTGACATAAAGAATTATCTTCATGACATTATAACAGAACTAAAAACAGAAATTCTAATACAAGTAAAGGAAGATATAAGAAAAATAATAAAAGAAATGCTAAATACCTCTCAAGAAGACACAAATGGAAGAATAGAAAGACAGATGGAGAAAGGGAGAAACCTTCAATGAAGAATATTTTTAAAATCTAGAATACATAAAACAGACTCAAAGAGACTACTAGGAAATTAAAAACTCCATTGAAAGCTTGCAAAACTGCTTGAAAGAAACTAAAGATACCCTATCAAACCTTGAAGACAGATTTGCATGTGTAATCATGAAAAGAAAGATCTCTTAAACATAACAAGGAACCAGGAAATAACAATACAAAAGCTAAAAGATGACAAGGGGATCTATAACTTAAGAATAAAAAATGTAAATGAATAAGCAGGGGTAAACCCAAATGAAATACAAAGTCTATTTACAGAAATAATTAAAGAAAACTTCCCAAGCATAGGAAAAGGAAATGATATCCATATATATGAGGCATATAGAACTCCATACAGCTCTAACCAAAACAGATCTACACCCAGACATATAATAATCAAGATCCCAGAAATCCAACCCAGGAACAGAATATTAAAAGCTGTCAGAGAAAAGAAACAGATCACCTATAAGTTGCAAAACTGTAAAACTATCAGGCAACAACTTTTAAAAGATCATTTTGAATAATAATCTGATGCCAGCATTTCAGAGTTCTGCAAATAATGTCAGTTTAAAATCTCATCAGAATCATGACGGACTTCTCGACACAAACCATCAAATCAAGAAGAGCTTGGAGTGAAGTATTTCAAGTCCTAAAAGAAAATAATCTCCAACCCATATTGATGTGCCCTGCAAAACTATCTCTCAAAATTAATGGAGAAATGAGATGCTTCCATGACAAAGAGTAAGTGGGGGAGTTCTTGACCACAAATTCAACCCTACAAAACATACTGAAGGACATTCTAGAGAGAAAGAGAAAAAAAAGACCATGCTTTCAAGAACAGCAACAAAGGAGGCTCACTGAGCGGAGCAGACAGTGGAATGAAGGGGAAAAGTAGGCAAACCAACAGCAGAAAAATAGCATGGCAGAGATGAGGCAAGAAGATTGGTCATAATTACTAACATAGATGACCTCGATACAGTAATAAAAAGAAATACAGACAGAGTGGATCAGAAGATAGAGTCCATCAAGATGCTCTATATAAGAAATATATTTAAACTGAAAGAAGGTTTATGGACTGAAAGTCAAAGATGAGAAAATAATGCTCTATGTGATAGGGAACCAGAAAAAAGTAGGGGTAGCTCGCCCATCAGCTGCAGATTGGTTGAAAAGATGTAACACTTTTATGCAATGGAGAACTACTCAGCTATAAGGAAGGAAAACCTTGAGGCTCTTTTAGGTAAATGGATATAACTCAACACCAAACTCAGGGATTAAAATGCTTCAGAACCACTTACATAAATAGCAAGTTGCCTCCCTAATCTAAAAACTAAGGAATTAGTGGGATACAAAACATACAACATACCCTGGGAAAGTGAAAGGGGAGGAATTGTCTAAAAAGGGAAGGCAGAGGACATTGTTAATCTTATAATTTGAAGGCCATATTGTTTTCACCAATTTGTTTAGTTTTGTTATATTCTGTTCCTGTCTGTCTACTTGTACTAGATTTGAGGGCATAGACAGCTATTCCAAAGACAGCAGGATATGCCATGGTAACCATTTTTAATTTCCTATTAACTTAATCTGAAACCCTGTATTGCTCTCACTGCCTTGTTTTGACTGATTTTATTTGAATCTATTTTGTTTGATTGCTTTCATCTTGACTGATTTTTTCATATCTGTTGTATTTGATAGTATCAAATCTGAGAGTATAGGCAACTACTCTGAAGACAATAAGATTCACTATGATACCCATTCTGGCTTGACTATTACTCTCTTTTGAAGTCCTATAATGTCTCCAGTGTTATGTTTTTATTGATTTGTTCTGCACTGCTATGTTCAATTTTATTGTACCTGATGATATGGGCAATTCTATTGAAGATAACAAGAGACATCATGATAACCATTGTAGATCACCTTGTATTGTGGTTTTAAATTATGTACTATGTCCATCCTTTTGTTTTGAATGACCCCATTTTGTTTTGTTTTGTTTTATCTTCTCATTTGGTTTTATTCTTTTCAAAATAAAAATTAAAAAAAAATAAATTTTTCACTCAATATCTTACATTTCCACAATAGTCACAAAATAAATGTATTTATTTCTTCTTGAGTGAAGCTTTAATGTGAATAAAACCACCCAGACATTTTTTAAAGAATAAGAAGAGTTTAATTTGCAATCATTTAAGTTGCAAAACTGTAAAACTATCAGGCAACAACTTTTAAAAGATCATTTTGAATAATAATCTGATGCCAGCATTTCAGAGTTCTGCAAATAATGTCAGTTTAAAATCTCATCATGGGACACACCAAAAAAAAAATACTTTAAAGATATGAAAAAGCTATGATTCATATCATTAGCAACCTCAGTTTTACACTTGTACCTTTGATGTGACAAATCGTCTTTAATTTTCCTTAGTTTAAAAGGACCTTTGCCTGAACTCCAAGCAAAATATCACTCATCATTATTTGGAGTTCCTTAGAGTTGTAAAAGGAAGCCTAATATGATTTCTAAAATGATATAGGCAGTCTGCTTAACTCTGCTAAAAACTCCTCAATGTAAACAGGTTTAAAATACTTGGGCTTGGGCTACTGAGTACTTCCTGCTGTGATTCACCACGACAAGACTATTACAGGCTTTTCAGAATCTGCCAGTGGGTAAGCAGCTCAGTGGGAGCTGGTGATTGTTATTTCTCTCCCTCGTGATTTCCTGTGTCTTGCTCTTCACCAGATACCAAGACTGAGTAAATTTATTTAGTGCAATAATTACTTAGAATACAACTTGAGGAACAACACAGAAATCACACTTAGCATTTTGTGTAAAAATAATAAAAAATATTTAATATAAAATGAACTCTCTCTACAGAAAATGAGATCACAGTATACTTTTATTTTCTGTAATTTAATTTCAGGATATTAATTTTAGTCAAAAATAGAAAGCTTTTGAAATAAATAAAACCATTTGAAACAGACTGGAGAGGTTTATTTTTTCTTCCCCTTCGGTTAACAGAAGATTCCTAGTTACATGAAGCTCTCTGTAGAAACCCTGTGTGAAGGCTGAGGCAGGAGGATACCAAGTGGAACTCAGTCTGGGTAACTTAAAAGCTTAGTGAGATTTTGTCTCAAAGTAAAAATAAGAAATGGCTGGGAATATAGTTCAGGGGAAGTCCCTGGGTTCAACCCCCAGCACTCAAAAAGTTAAATAAATAATAAATAAAGCCAAGCAAATTACAAAAAGGGTGTTAAAATCATTCTGTAAGTTAGTAGAATATATCACAGTCCAAGTCATGATTAAAAGGATAACTGTACTTGATTTTTTGAGACAGGGTCTTGCCACACAGCTCAGGCTTAGCCTTTAACTTACAGTGTAGCAAGGCTCGCTGAAAATTCACAACAAACTCCTGCCTCAGCCTCCTGAGTGCTAAGGTCACAGGACTGCATCACCACGATAAGGAGGTTAGAATTATACTTAAAAGTGACTGTTCAGCAGTGTAGCTTATTTTGGCCCAGGGTTTAGGTCAGCAGCACAGTGCCTGCCTGACAAGCACAAGGTTGTGAGTTAAATCCCCAGTACAAAAAAAGAAAAAAATCCCAAAAAACCAGATGTAGTTTATTTTATATTTAATACTCTCCATTGATAAAATAGCATTCATCTGCCTGCCACTCACTGCAATAATAATGAGTAGATGTAAAGTGCTGATAGAATAGCCCACACAGAAAAACTTAAGCAGAGAAATTTTGAGTTTAATAGACAATCCTCTTATCTATTGGGACACATGAAACCCACTCAATTAACTTACTTAACTTGCAAACTTGTCTAAAAGTAGAACTAAAATAAGTGATATGACTTTGAATAGCACAGAGAAAATTAATATTAGGTAATCTATCTCTGCTTTCCAAGAAAATATTGATAAAAACATGATGATAAAGAATATTTTCTATATGGTAGCAAATTAGTTCATTAAAGCTATATATGTATAAAGCATTCATTGTTTTCTAAAATTTCAATATATTCAGGTAAGTTTTCTGCTTTCTTAAGTAATTTTCAATGTTTTCTGTTTCTCTTTGTTTTACTATGTCATGTTATTCATTTCTTTTTTTGATTTATTTTTCCGTCATTTTTATCTAATTCTGTAAAGTTTTTCATTCTCATCTTCATCATCCTCCTTTTCTTTTTCAAATGTCATTTTTCTCATTTTTCCTTTTCCCCACTCATTCCTTTAACTATAGTTGCTATGCAATTTCATTTTATCTTTTAGTTCTTTGTTTCACTCTATACTATTGTTGCTGAGTTCTTTTCAATTCTTAATGATGGTATAGTTACTGTATTTAATAGAAATCGACCATATGTCCATACTTGGTTTGTTTTTGTGTCAATATTATGAGAGCAGATCTCTTTCCTATTGTTAAGGGTGATGTAATTGTAGCTGGTATATGTCTATCATGTATTGGTTCCTATTGTATATCAATATCTGATTTGTTTTGATTCTATCATGATTGCTGATTGCTTTGCCGTTGCCCAGGGGACCACAGTTATTCTATTAATTGGTGTTGACTGTGCCCCAGTGGTGCCATCGACATTAGCATAGTCCATTTTCTCTGTGTGTGGCTGGCTATCAAGCCCAGAAGAAGTTCAGGCACTAATAAGATTCCCAAACACTATGCTCAGTTAAAAAGAGGCCAAATGTAACCAAATAAAAGGACACCTACAGGGAGAAAGATTCTAATTAGCCAGTAGTGACAGTGTTTCTATACTAATAAACCTTTGGCCTAAGGCACAAAAACATTAGAAAGGAGAGAAAACAAGGGAAGGAGATGCATCCACAACCCGTAAGCCCCCAAAAGCTGACCTTGTGGATGCTCACGTAGAGGAAGTTACAGGGAGAAAAATCAGCAGCCACATGGTCAAAATGTTTGAGAAGCTGAAGAAACAGGGTTATCAGGTATTTAGTGAGTTTAAAGAGCATTTGATTAAACAGATAAAGAATTTTATTGGGAAATATGTAATGAGCTTAAAGAAGAAATAAGCAATAAACTGAATTAAGTAAGGCATGAATGACTAGTTCGGTAAAGAATGAGAAATTATAAAAAGAAAGCAAGAAGAAATACATGATACCAAAAGCTTAGTAGAAAGCATGATAAAGAAAATATGATGTTAGTAAAGAATAGAGCACCATTCTATCCCAAAGAATGATAAATCTGAGTCATTTGTAGGAAAATGGATGGATCTGACATAAGAGTATTAAGAAAAATCAATCAGACACAGGCTTAATTATTGCAGTTTCTCTTACATGAGAAACCTAAGGAATAGGTAATGTAAAGACCTGAGGAAAAGTTCAGTGATAGGAAATAGGGAGACAGATGTTTGGTAAGTGGAAAGGGGATCTTGTGACACAGAAAGGGAAGGGAAGGGAAATAAAAATCACTAAGACGCATTACATACAGTATGCATTCCCCATGGAGTACTCAATATATATACTGATATATACCAACTTTTTAAAAATTACAAAATAATAATACATAAAACAAAACATGGGCAGCAGATTTGACCAATATAAGGACAGAGTGTCCGAGAATTAAGACAAGGTGGATGCAGCAGGTCATAAACTCAATGATACCTAAAAGAAAGCAGCACACTGTACAAGCTGCTAGGTAAAAAATAAAACAAAACAAAACAAAAAACCACACAGTATCACAGCTGGGTGTGGTGGCACATCTGTAATCTCGGCACTTAGGGGACAGAGATAAGACTGCTGTGAGTTTGAAGTCAGCCTGGGATACACAGTGAGTTCAGACCAGCCTTGATCTTGGTAGCAAGACCGTCTCTCAACAAAAAATATAAGATAACAAAAAGTTACCAGAATTACAGAAATTCAAAAAATAGAAGTGCTTTGTTTTTTCCTTGATGCCTTCTATGATCATTAATTATTGAATCATATATTATTTAACTTCCATGTGGTTTCAGTTTCTTTTTCTATTAAGTTCTGGCTTCATTCTCCTATGCTATGATAATATGCAGAGAAATATTTCAATTCATATATATATATATATGAATTTTGGTTTTCTGTGAACTAAAATGTATTCTACAGCTCAGTTCAACAGCACAGCACCTGTATGGTAAACATGAGATCACGAGTTTGATTTCCAATACAAAAAAAAAATGTGATTCAAAGACATAAAAGTTTATTCACTGAAATCATAGCATAAAATATTCTAGGAAATAGTGCAAAATTCAAGTACAAGAGACAAATAGCCACAATCAGAAAAGAACTTTTCCATGATATATCATAGTCAGAATTCCAGAAATTCAACAAAAGAAGAGATTACTAAAACTTATTGCATGTAAAATGGATTTTAAGGCCAGGAGAGCATGTAGTAAAGGGCATTAATCCCTCAGGAAACAACTGTCAATGCAGACTTCTACATCTGTGCAATCAGCCTTCAAAATTGGTAGTGAAGTAAAGACTTTCCATGACAAAGAAACCCTAAGGAAATAGCATTGCAGAATTACTCCGGGGAACCCTAGACAGAGACGGGGAGGCCACAGGACCAAAGAATCTGAGTGTATATCGAACTTGGAGAGTAGTTAAACAAAAGGATAATCCAAAGTAACCAGCATTAGAGAAATACAGCAGCAACAAAGTTCGGGATCCCCCTCACAGCAATAATTCTTGACATCAAGGGTCTTACACCCCATCAAAAGATGCAGACTAGCGGATTACATTAAAAAAACTGCAATCATATATTTCTTACAGAAGTCATACCTCATCCAAAAGGGAGATCATAGATTGAATTTAAGAGTTTGGAGAATGATACTCCATGCAACTGGAGCCCACAAGAAAGGGTGGCTATTTTATTTTCAGATACAACAAACCAAGCCAAATCTTGTCAGAGGAAACAAAGCTGATCACTACCTAGTGGTAAAGGCAAAAGCTGAACACAAACCAGTAACAGTTTATGCACTGAGTATTGGTAAACTCAACTTGACAAAAGCCACTGGACAAAAAGACATATAATGCCAGGTGTGGTGGCACACGCTTGTAATTCTAGCACTTGGGAGGCTGAGTCAAGAAGATCATTGCAAGTTAAAGCCCAGCCTGGGCTACAAAGTGAGTTCAAGGCCAGCCTGAAGTGCATAGTGAGATCTTGTCTCAAAAAGACCAAGTAAATAAATAAATAAATCGTGAAAAGACATATAGACACCAACACAACCATAGCCAAACCCTTTAATACCTCTCTCTCACAATAAGACAGGTAAACTAGACCAAAAATTAACAAAGAAATTTCATAGTTTAAGTACAATTTAACAAATGAACTTAGCAGATATATATAGAATACTTCATTCAACAACAAAATGCACAATTTTCTCAGCAATACAGTGAACTTTTTCTAAAGTAGAATATATTTTATTTCACAGAAAACCAAAATTCATATATATATATATGAATTAAAATATTTCTCTGCATATTATCATAGCATAAGAGAATGAAGCCAGAACTTAATAGAAAAAGAAACTGACATCACATGGAAGTTAAATAATATATGATTCAATAATTAATGATCATAGAAGATAGCAAGGAAGAAATAAAAGAGTTAAATGACAATGAAAGCATTTACCAAATCCATTGGGACACAATGAAAGCTACTCAAAAAGGCACATTTATAACTAAAAATGTACACATTAAATTAAGTAATCTCAAATAACCTAAGAATATACCTCAAGTTTCTACAAACAAGAGCAATCCAAATGTAAAATTAATTAGAGAGTGCACAAATCAGAGTATACATTAATAAAACAGAAGCTCCAAAGCAATATAAATGATCAGTAAGTTAAAAATTGGTCCTTTGAAAGAAAAAGAAGAGTTAGTAAACCCTTCATCAAACTCAACAAGAAAAGAAAAATTCCATATCAATGAAATTTGACATGAAAAAGATGAAACCAAAATCAACACCACCAAAACCCAGAGGAATAAAGGAAGCTACTTAAAAAACTTATGTCTCAATAATCTGGAGAGCCTAGAAGAAAGGAGAAATTTTTACACACATATAAAATACCAAATTTGAACAGATATAAAGACTATAAATAAACCAATAATAGGCAACAAAGAAGAGGCAATAATAAACCTCTACCAGCAGAGAAAAGCGCAGGACATGATGGTTTCACCACAGACCTCTACCAGAACCTCCAGGGAGACCTAATGCACAGTCCTCTAACTCTTCCTGCATATCAGTAGGGAAAGAGTGTTGCCAAATTCATATCTGAAAGATGCACTGCTCTGATACCAAAATCAAAAAATGACCTAACAAAAAAGGAAACTGAAGCACTAAAATAAATAAAATTGTTGACAAGAAACAGGCAAAAAAAAAAAGTTAAAAAATTACGTACTATGACCAAGGCTTCATCCAGGGATGCAAATATGGTTCTTCATATGCAAAGCAGTAAATGTAATGCATCACATAAACAGAAGCAAAGAGAAAAAGCACATGATCAGCTCAATCGATCCAGAAAAAGACTGACAAAAGCCACCTTCCATTCCTAATAAAGTCATTGATAAAATGCATGTTGAAGGACCTTATCTCACGGCTATAAAAGCAATCTATGATAAATCCACGGAACACATCTCACTAAAAAGGGAAAAACCAAATTTTTTCCTTCTAAAATCGTGAACAAGACAAATCTGTTTACTTGCACCACTCCTATTCAATATGGTGCTTGAAATTTTAGCCTGAGTAATTAGGCAAGAAAGGAAATCAAAAGGGTACATACAGAAAAGAAAGCAGTTAAGCCCATTCTTATTCATAAATGACATAATTGCTTATATAAAACACTCCAAAAATTTGGGAACTAATAAATGCATCAAAATAGCAAAGAATAACACATAAAAATCAATAATAGTTCTGTATGCTAATAAGAAACAAACTGAGAAAATGATCCCATTCACAATAGCTCCAAAACGCTAAATACTTAAGGATTTACCTAAGTGAAAACATGAAAGACTTCTATAGTGAAAACTATCATATCCTGAAAAAGACATTGAAAGAATATCAGTAGGTGGAAAAATATCCCATGTTCCTGGGCAAATATTGTCAAAAGTGCTATACTGCCAAACCTGATACATAGACTTAACACAGTTTTAGTGAAAACATCAGCAGCATTCTTCACAGCACTAGAAAAATCAGTCATCCTGCTGTTTCAGTGATCCTGATATTACACATGGTCTTTACTTGAAATTATCTGTCCTTCCCTTGGAGGCAGGATAGCTTTGCAAATTAAGCACATCCCTTTGATGCTTTCAAGAGAAGTATTTATGAACATGTCCCTGCTGTTTCTTCACTGTTAGGGTGGGGCAACATCCACTTTAGCTTTCTATATCTTAGTGGTTCACAACAATCCTTGTATTTTCCTTCTATGGCCACTAACCCAACATTCATTCTACATCAAACGAAAGGAATCCATTTCTCTAGCTGAAGACTCTGAAATTACTAACCTGGCAATGGAGCAGACCTGGAGCCATTGAACACCACTGCAGAATTCAAAAGTGTGATTTTCAAATTGAATAGATATATTTATGTACTTCTGAAAAGAAAAAATTCAAGATCAGATACTTTTAACTTTTAAACTATATGTTTACCTTTCTCTTAAAAATACAAAAAGGTTGATCAGTCAATAAAGTAGATGAACATAAATTTTGAAATACTAATTATCACATCATATAAAAATAAAACAGCTGATTCTTATTATGACTCTTCTTAAATAAACCCAACACTTTCTGTAACCCATGAAATTATTCATTTGCGTCTATCTGAAGAGATTCTAAAACATGGATTGAACTTCATTTAAAATATTCTTGATATTCAAATTCAGACTCTCTCCCTCTCTAACTTCTGTTTTTATTGCCTGCTAGAGCTTCTTTCTTGTTCACTTTCTTCCCATCTCTCGTTATTTAGCAATCTGTACTCTAGGAAATCTTTACTCTCTCTAATGCATTCATATCATGAAACTTGGTCCTTCTGCATATATTTAACCTGACCTTTGCGTTGATTTTCCAATCCTTGTTATTTTTTTCTCTTTTTCAATTGCAGTCGTATACACACATTTTATGTGTGTCAAGTTGTTCTTTGAAAAGTAACTCTTAATGTCTTTACCGTTAGCAGTTATTTCAAGTACACATTTAGTATACTTGGTAAATAATAAATGCCTTCTTTGTAAGAAATTTAGAAAACACATCATAGTGTGATGAATTTCAAGTCAACATTATACCCGACAAGATTATAAAACTAAGGCAGAGTTCTAAGCAAAGCTGTGAAAACAAAAAGTCTGTCGTTATTTTTCTACACATTTTAAAGGATAAGGATCCCCAAAACCCATATTATCCGCTGCCAGATAGTCAGTCCCACCTCAGAGCTACAGTATTCTTAAAGCAATAAGGACTTCTGCACCCGTGATGATCCCCCCAGGCTCCAGCGCTCGCTCTGCTCTCCTGAGCCACACTGGCAAATCGCTTTCTACTACTCAGTCTGATGTAGCTAGGGGCACAGATGCTTACAAGTCCATCCCCATTCAGCGTCTAAACGTTTCGCGCCCACAACGGCTCTGAACGTTCTGAAGTCATAAATGCCTTTTTGTGGTAACAGCTGTTTTTCCCTAGAAATTTAGATACATGATGTGCATGAAGTTTTGCTTATTTTTTATTCGCACACAAATAAACGTGATGCCTTTGCTCAGTTTCACACCGGTGCCCAGAGTCTTACGGAGACACCGGAGAATTCTCAGGGTCAGCCCATGCTATAGATATTTGAAGAAATCAGCTGTCGCCCACCAAAACCTCTTTAGATGAGTTGTTTGAATTAATATGCAATTTTAGTGTTGAGCTGTCTGATTTTCCTTTGGCTTTCTTTCCTTTGGGAAGCTGGATTTTCAGTGGCCGTTGCAATGGAAAGCGCTGCATGAAAATTAATGTGCATCAGGAAGCGGCTGTGAGAACACAGAGCCCAGGCCAATGCGTGAGACGTTCTACGCATCCAGCAGATGCACAGATCCAGTGAGAAAAAGCACTGCTTTCAGCGAATGAAGGAGAAATATTATAAAATGGAAGTACGTATACATTATTTTCTTTCAATTAATATTTATTATTCTCAAAAATTTACTAGGCTGTTAATTGAATTTAAGAGGTAAATTGTTTAGATTTAAATATATAATCAAATCTTAGTGTTTTTCTTTTGGCTTACGAAAGCCTTCTAAAGGCTATTCTTTAATTTATTTATCCAAGAACTTTTGAGATAGAGTTGGGTTGTATAAATTATTCAGTGATTATGAATAAAAATGGTTAAAGCATTCACTGTACAGTTCTGATGGGAATATGTTTTCACTTCTCTTGGGTAAACACCTGAGAATAGAGCTTCAGCGTAACCTGTAGATTACACTTGACTTTATGAAGAGGAGTCAAGAATGTTCCATCTTTCATTGTTTCATTTTGCCTTTATCTGAAGAATTTTAAGCATAGGATTATTGGCAAAAATTCTTTCAGCTCTAGCTTGAAAAAATTACTTCCTCTGTCATAATTTATAAAGCAAGCACTCAATAAATAATTGGACCTTGAATTTTTAAAATTATTTTAACTATTCAGTTCCACTTTTTTGGCTTGCATTCTTTCTGATTGGAAAGCTTCAGGTTTTTAAAAAACTTTATAGGCAGCATATTTTTTGCTCGCCTTTAAGATTTTCTTGCTACCATTTCTTTCAACAATATGATTTTGAGATGCCTTGGTAGGCCTTTGTTTTTATAACCTTCAGCTTTGTTGCACATGCATTCATGGATTTATTATTTTGATCAAATTATAGAATGTTAAAGATTCATTGGTGAAATATTGTGCTACTGCATCACCTTTTGGAACATCAGATACAGATGGGTCAATCAGTTAGCTCACTGTACTTCTGCTCTTGCCTGTAGGATTTTTCTGATTTTTTGAAACTTTTAAAAACTTCTACACCTGCAGATTCACTGACTCTTGCTTTATGCTTGCTTTCAGTGAATTTTGTTTCAGACACATCATTTTTCTAATGTAAGTGTTCACTTTGTTTCTTTCTATCTTCATTTTTCTTTTCACATCCAAGGTCTTTTCAGAACTCTTCAGTACACTTCTCATAGCTATTTCCAGGTAATTTTTTGTTAATTCTTTCAAGACTGACAGTTTTAGGTCTGTCTCTATTGCCTGCTTTCTTGGTTATGGAACACCCTTTAATATTACTACATGTATTTGATTTATGCTGCATAATTAATTCTTGGAAACGTTATTCTTCAGCCTCACTATCACTATAATCTGCTACTCTCTATAGCTTCCACCAAATGTCCTGGATATTAAGTGAGACATCTTCACTCTCACTGGCCAAAAGACTATGTGGGAAGTCAAGAAGTTGTTGAGATTGTAATCTTACAGTCACTGTTGACCTGGAATCATGAAATTTCACCTTACACTGTCCTGGACTGGAAGTCGGCATCTGAACCCACGTGTGTTTGTGAAGCTCTGTCTTTCATACTGTCCCTCCCTCCGGTATCCCTGCTGTCCGCCTCCCTGATCTCCTCTCTTCTCGGTGCAGCTGCTGTGGAGTGCTGGGTCTCCCACTCTACCCCACGGTGAGATTTTCTAGGCAGAATGATGTGGTGCTTATTTTTAATCATTTATTGTCACTGTTTCTTTCTCCTGTGGAATCAGCTTATTTTCCAATTTCTAAAAAATGTTAATGCCATATATTTAGTCAGCTTTGTAATTGTTTATTATGCACAAGCTATAAATATACCGATTATTCTACCATGGCTGGGAGCACCAGTCCCCAAATCTCTTTTTTGCTTGCTTTACAGGAAATGTTTGTTGACATCAGCAGCATCTTCACCTAAAGCTTCTTTTGTCATAACCCTAAGAAGTCAGCTCAGGAGATTAATAGTTAAATGGATGAGACCAATTGATCTGTTTTTTAAAAATTACATGAGAGTAAGAAGACACAGAGTTAGATAAAAAGCAAGGCACCCCACTTTGAAGGTTGAGACTCTGCAGATAATGACAGCAGGAGAGTGAAGCGATCCTCCACTGCATCTCATTTCTGAGTGTTCTCATTATAAATGGGACCAGAAGCAAAAGCTGGAGAAAATATATTAAAATATACTAAATAAGAAAAATGGGAAGGTAGAAATAAAGTTATTTGAGGGGACTATACCCTGAAATAAATTCATAGTCTATTGTATATGTATTTTCTTAATGGGAATAACCTGATAATCAATAGTTCATATCAGTTAGAATTTTGAATGAAAGTATAATGATTTTTAAGGGCTGGGGATTTAGCTCAGCAGCGTAGGTGCCTGTCTTACAAGGGCGCAGTCATAAGTTTGATCCCTGGTACCAAAAAAAAAAAAAAAAAAATATGTGCACTGGTGTTTTGGAATAAATTTATGTGATAGAAATTAAGAACTATTGGTTTGAATATATAATTTCACTCAAAATGTTTTACTTGGTGAATTTTTGGATGCATGGACTGCATTTCGACACAGAGATAACAAATTAAGCAGTAACATCCTTCTATAGTTGCTCTCTAAGATGAAACATCCTGGGGGGGGGGGTAAATGACGTGATTCATCTGAACACAAGTGCTGTGTCCGAATGGGAGCCCAGCCACCAGCTCCAGGCTCAGGAGGAGGAGTTAAGGCCCTGCTCTGACCCCTCCAGGGTCCCCTCAGTGAAGAAAACACTTCACTGTTCCTTAAGGCGGACATCAGTTTAAGCTTTTAGGGAAAAAATGCATAGGGCAGGTTTTTAGGCAACAGTCAGCACGTAAGGGTCTTTACCTTCCAGGACCCATCACTACTTAAGTTTCAGTGATTAATAACTCAGAACCAAGTCATAAGATCGCTTCTTCAAAATCACACAATACAACCTTATTCTAGATGTCTTTCCAGTTTCTTAAATGGGAAAGCATATCAGTTCCCTTACCATGTTTTAACATAGGTATTTCCAGATCCAATCTGGAAGAAGCCTATCCTGAATGTTGACTAGTGTTTTGTGGTTAAAGCAGCAATTTTAAGGTCACTTAATTTGTTTCTTGAGTATGTTCCTCCATCTCACTTGGTCCTTGTCATCACGCTCTTTGCCCTACCACCACCTGACCCAGTGGTATGTTCGATCACTTTCACATCAGGAGTGTAGGCGGGAGCATCTACCTCTGCTCTTTCCTCTCCTCCAGTGATGTGCCCTTTGCACTTGCATGCCTGAGCTGGAACATGTCCCACCATTGACTTTGTTCAAAATTGGAGAAATATCTCCCAATTACTTCAGAAAACAGTACAATATAAATTACTTGGCTTTGAGTTCAGGCAGATTTATGCATGAATTTTGTTTCTGGAACTTATTTGCCTTTTAACTTTGAGAAATTCAGTTAACTCCTTTGAAAATTTTTTTCTTTATATAAAACAGGTGTAACAACAATACTGTGCCCCACTGAGTAATGGGGAAGACTAAATCATAAAATACATGTAGGATTCATTGTAGGGATTTAGTAAAGAATAGTTTTCTTTATCCCTTCCTACAGTTCTTTTTGTTGGTCATAGTTTCCTGCCTTATTTCTCAGTGTCAAGGTCAATTAAGCTTCTGATTCCCTGACTTTTTGGCCACAGAGTTCTTAGCCAGTGATCTGACTTTATTGGGCCTGAAACTGCGCCCTTAGCTTCACGAGTCCTGGTGGAGACCTCTGCGTGTCCTGCTCTGCCTTTCCCTGTCTCCCAGTCACACTGCCAACTCCACCTCACTTCTTTCTGCCCCTGCCCTTTCATCATCATGAGAGAAAAACAGTGCGTGGACATTCGCACACATGGGGGTGGCTTACTGTTTTTCTTTTGTTCTGTTTTCGGCAGAGGTAAACGAAATAAGAACTCTACTAACTCTGGCACCTGGGAACGATAGTTGCTTTGCTAGAGGAAGATTATGCACATCTCAGAGATCAGATCAGCTAGACTGAGCCAAGGCAGCTTCTTCCTGAGGTCACCTGGCCACAAGAAAAGTAGGTCAGAGATCTCGGGACCACTTACAATGCCACGTTCCAGAGTCTACACTGCCAGTAGACTCATGATGTGAGCAACAGAGGCAACAGAAAAATCATATTCTTCCTAGGACTCACAGATTAACTTTTAAAAAAATACGGTCATACCTCAACTTCAGCTTTCACAGGGTCATGTAGCAGTCAACCGCAAAATTATGTTTGAAAAAGATACTCCCAGTCTACCCAAGAAGTTCCCAGGAAGATCAACCCACGCCCATCCACGTAGCCTTTCCATCCTGGGGATGCTGCACGCTTCTCAGCTTTCTGCTTCTTTTCCCTTCCACAGTCTGTGCTGTCCTTTCTAGCAACCAGGAATGTTTTACCTACTGTTGTTCTTTTCAACGAGAAGATAATGTAATCAGCAAGTGAAATTTTCTGCCCCCTTAAAATTCATAGCCTTCAATGCCGTCTTTTAAAAACACCTTTTTTCTCATTTAGTGCAATTTCTGAAGCTGTGGGGGAAACTCCATTATGCTAATAATGAAGCAAATAAGTGGTTTACTTAAATTAAATTAGCAAACACATCCAATTACTCTGCAGCCATACTGAACTTAGCAAGAAATCATTATCACACACAAGAGAGAAGGTTTGTTATTTTTTGACCTTCTTGGGTAATAAAAACTCATCCGTACCCATCAAAAGTATTAATGGTTGACTGGTTAAAGTTTATTTCCCCATTTTGAAAGCTGGCATAATAAAAGACTACTGATTCAGCCCTTCTTTCAATGATAGAACTATAAAGTTTTAACCTCAGCTGGGTGACTTTAGCTATGAGAATGATGTCTTAAAATAGCTACTCTGAGGCATTGATCTGTGAAAGCCAATTACTGCCTTTTTAAAGATGCTACCAATCCCTTATGTTATTTTTAAATTGCTTTGGGAATAAATCATACATACTACACATCATAAGAATTTCACAGCAATGCCTTCACATTAGTTCATTTACAGGAGTGGTAAGAATCTGTTCTATTCCAGACCAAAGCACAGCCACCGGGGACTGAGGATACTGCAGTGAGCCAGGTGTGCTTCCTTCTTCCATCATCTCAGGTCAAGAAGGAGAGACAGATCTATACAAAAATGTAACACAAGGATCCAGAGCTCATAAAATGGCCACATACATCCCATAACAGAAGCCTGGATCTGAAGGAGGCTCTGGTACAAGATAAATAATCAGGGACATTGAAGAGCAGACCTGGAAGGTAAAGAGATGGCAGTAGAAGCAACTGAAAAGAAGGGGCCCAGTTCCTTGAAAGGTACAGGATTATCAAAACAAATACTCTGAGGGCATTTTTAGGGAACCCTGGAGAGTATTCTGAAGAAGAACAAGGTGAAGAATTGAAGAGTAAGAGGTAATCAGTTAAAGATGGTTCCATGGAGTCTCTATTGGTGATTAAATGAAATTCATGGTAAAACAATATTGGCTCCATTATAAATTCTAGAAAACATTACAAAGAATCATGCAGAATATTTAACCATGACATTGATGGCATTTATTTTCTAATTACCCAAACTGGGAACTTATATCTCTGAACTGAGTGAAATCATCACAATTTGATCTACTGAAATAGATGTAGATAAGTCACTTCTGATTTGGGGTACTATTTTGTTCAGTAATTTTCAGTTGTAACCATTTATTTCTTTCAAATGATAACCTGGGGATACAAGCATTCTCCTGTCTCTACACTCAGACTTACTCTGACTTAGGGGAACAAATAAAAAGCAAACCATTTAAGTAAAATATATATTAATTCTAGCCTCTTGAGTGTTTTTACAGACTGTATTAACTTTGCAATCTTGTTACCTAATACTGCTTAGCTACTAGTATTTTTCCAGTGGAGAAATTGCTCAAAGCCTTGAATTTTCCATAATTAACTTTTATATCTTTGAACTAAGTCTTAAGAATAAAATTGCGGGGGAATCGGCGAACAGAGTCGAAAACAGGACGGGCGTGGAGCCGTGCACTGACTTGTAGTGAGGTGAGTGAGAGAAATTGACACTCTACCACAGTTTGACTCCAGCGGAGGACATTCTGGGTCTGGGCAGACTTGCGGGAGCAGGGCGCTGCAGCGACTCCAGCCACGTATCCCCCTCTCAAGCGGGATTGGTGAGAAGTGCCTAGCCTACATGACGCTGCTGGCAGACCCAGTAGGCTAGCCCAACCCAGATCCCAGAGCCTGAGGGTGACCTGGAGGGGCAGGCCCCGCGTAGGCTGCCTGATCTGGAATTTCCTGGTGTGCTGCGGTGGGCGGGAACACCTAGCCGGCGCAATTCGATCAGGCTGTGGCTGACAGGGAGGAAAGCTGGGCCTCCTATATATGCTTGCATATATAAGGAACAAAGAATATGGGAAGAGGCAGCAACAAGAAAGGCTCCTCGGCCCCCAATCCTGAGAAACAGGCAATAGCGGACACCGCACCAATAGACATAAAGCGCCATCTAGAGAGCCTCATAGATCAGTTCAGGAATGAAGTTATTAATGACCTGAAGCTAGAAGTAAGCAGAATAGTTAGAGAAAAGCTAAGCACCACCCAAGGAAAAACGGATGGTGGAATGGAAGAACAGAAAAAGAGGGGAGAATTGTTTGATGGAGAAAATAGAGAAAGCATAGAATACGTGAAGCGGGTTCAAAGGGACTATCAAGAAACTAAAAACTCTATTGAAAACTGGCATAACAGCTTGAAAGAAACTAAGGACAGACTATCTGAACTGGAGGGCAGATTTGTAATATGGGAGAATGAAATGAAAAACTTCTTAAAAGTAACAAAGAAACAGCAATAATACAAAGACAAGAAGATGATAAGAGGATCCATAACTTAAGAATTAAGAACATAAAAGAAGTAGGGGCACAAACAAATGAACTACAGAAGCTACTCACAGAAATAATCCAGGAGAATTTTCCTAATTTAGCAAAGGTAAAGATGCTCAGATGTATGAGGTATACAGGACCCCAGCCACCTACAACCCAAACAGAGCAACACCCAGGCATATAATAATAAAAATTCCAGAAATTCAATACAAGAACAGAATATTAAAAGCTGTAAGAGACAAGAAACAGACCACTTACAAGGGAACACCCATCAGAATTACAGCAGATTTCTCTGCACAAACCATCAAATCACGAAGAGCGTGGGGGGAAAAAATTCAAGCTTTGAAAGATAATAATCTCCAGCCAAGATTGAGATATCCTGCACAACTGTCCCTGGAAATTGATGGAAAAACAAGGTGCTTCCAGGATAAAGAGGAACTGGGGGAATTTGCAACCACCAATTCAACTCTACAGAGAGTACTGCAGGATATTCTTAAAAAAGAAAAATACAAAGAATCCAGAAATAGTGGCAGGGAGGCCACAATGAATGGAGCAGAGAACAAAATGAAGAAGACAAACTGACAACTAATGACAGAAAAAGAGCTCAACAGAAATGAGACAGAGAAGATTGGATGATAGGAACAGCTATTTTGGAGAAAATGACATCTTAATAGGTAATACTGATTTAGTATCACCTTGTTTTGAAGTCTCATCAAGCTTTTGTTCTTCTGTCTCCATTGGTCTAAACAGGTTGTATCTTATTGGATTTTATTATGTACGATAGTATAAGCAAAAACTTTTAAAGACAAAGAGATTATACAGAAACTATTGTTCATTTTCTGTTAGTTGATTCTAAATACCCTGTAATGCTGTCATTCTCTTAAATGGTTTTACATTGTTTTGATATATTTAATGCTACAGTATACGAAGTTGTACTCAAGGATTTCAAGGAAAGAGACAATATGGTAACTACTTTTATGTCAGGATTATCTTGTGGTGAAACACTATTCTGCTTCAATGGTTACGTTTTGATCTGCGCTGTTTTGCTGTTATGCCCTCTTTTATCCCAATCTCCACTCCATTATTTACTTTTTTATTTTTATCATTTTAATTAAGGGAAAAATAAATAAAAATAGTAGGGTATATTATAGTAATATATAAGGAACATAGAATATATAAGGAACACCGCACCAATAAACATAAAGCGCCATCTAGAGAGCCTCATAGATCAGTTCAGGAATGAAGTTATTAATGACCTGAAGCTAGAAGTAAGCAGAATAGTTAGAGAAATGCTAAGCTTATCTTGATTTAAAGCCCTGTATTACTCTCACCATCTTGTTTTTGACTGATGTCCCCCTATTCTGTTTTGCCTGATAGTATCAGGTTCGAAAGTTTAAGCAACAGCTGTGAAGATAGTGAGATTCATTATCACGCCCATTCTCGTTGACTTTTATCTACTTTTGAAGACCTACAATGTCTCCAATGTTTTGGTTTTGTCAGTTTTGTTCTTTACTGTTTTGTTCAATTTTATTATAACTGATGATATAGGCAATTCTATTAGAGATAGCGGGAGGCATTATGGTAACCATTATTGATCACCTTGTATTATGCTTTTACATTATCTATTATGTCCACCCTTTTGATTTGATTGACTCTGTTCTGTTATGTCACATTTGGTTCTACTCCCTTCCAAAAAAGTAATAAGAACTGTGGGAGTAACAAAACCCAAAATGTGTAATTGTCATTGTACAAAAGAGAGGAAAAGAAAGTGCTCTAAATGATATAACTGCATGTATATTTAAGTGTATAAGATAGAAAATGATATCACTGAGTTTTATTGGATCATTGAACAGAACTGTTTGCAGTATCATTGTTGGAATGTCCACTTTAAGCTTTAATGTTGTGACTTGAACAATTATTTCTAAGATGACAATATGTAATCCATTAACTAGTGATTTCCTACTGTTTATTTTTTTCTGTAAATCTGTATAACTTGTACCCTTTCTCTGCTTTTTTTTTCTCCTTAAATAAAAATTTTAAAAAAGAATAAAATTGTTATCACCAGTGTATTCCATGTGAAGTCAGGAATCTGTCTGAACACACTTTCTAGCTCAGCACCTTCCCTGACCCAGGGAACATAGCCTCACTAGCTTCCTGAAGTCCACTGAATTCATGTCACCTCTACTTCCATTGCCTTTGTTTCTTTTTTTTCTTTTTTTTTTTATTTTATTTAAGGAGAAAAGAAAAGAAAGAAAAAAAATGGTGAAGGGGTACAAGTTATACAGATTTACAGGAGAAAAAAATGCGCAGTAGGCAATCACTAGTTAATGGATTACATATTGCCATCTTAGAAGTAATTGTTCAAGTCACAAAATTAAAGCTTGTAGAGTGGACATTCCAACAATGATACTGCAAACAGTTCTGTTCAATGATCCAAAGAAACTCTGTGATATCTTTTTCTATCTTATACATTTAAATATACATGCAGTTATATAGTTTAGAGCACTTTCTTTTCCTCTCTTTTGTACAATGACTATTACACATTTTGGGTTTCATTGCTCCCACGGTTCTTATTGCTTTTTTGGAAGAGAGTAAAACCAAATGTGACATAACAGAACCGAATCGGTCAAGTCAAAAGGGTGGACATAATAGATAATATAAAAAACATAATACAAGGTGATCAACAATGGTTACCATAATGCCTCCCGCTATTTCTAATAGAATTGCCTATATCATTAGTTGTTATACAATTGAACAAAACCGTAAAGAATAAAACCGACAAAACCAAAACATTGGAGATATTGTAGGTCTTCAAAAGTAGATAAAAGTCAATGAGAATGGGCGTTATAATGAATCTCATTATCTTCTCAGCTGATGCCTAAACTTTCGAACCTGATACTGTCCAGCAAAACAGAATAGAGGAACCTCAGTCAAAAACAAGATGGTGAGAGTAATACAGGGCTTCAAATCTAGATAATAGAATGTCAAAGTGGGTTACTATATTATACCCTGCTATATTTTTCCCTTTAATTAAATGGATAAAAATAAAAAAGTAAATAATGGAGTGGAGATTGAGAAAAAAGAGGGCATAGCAGCGAAACAGGGCAGATCAAAACATAACCATTTAAGCAGAATAGTGTTTCACCACCAGATAATCCTGACCCAAAAATAGTTACCATATTGACTCCCTCCCTGAAGTCCTTGAGTACAACTTCATATACTGTAGCATTAAGTATATCAAAACAATGTAAAACCATTTAAGAGAATGACAGCATTATAGAGTATTTAGAATCGACTAACAGAAAATGAACAATGGTCTCTGTATAATCTCCTTGTCCTTAAAAGGTTTTTGCTTATACTATCATACATAACAAAATCCATTAAGATACAACCTGTTTAGACCATTGGAGACAGAAGAACAAAAGCTAGATGAGACTTCAAAACAAGATGGTACTAAATCAGCATTACCTATTACGATGTCATTTTCTCCAAAAAAAGCTGTTCCTATCATCCAATCTTCTCTGTCTCATTTCTGTTGAGCTCTTTTTCTGTCAGTAGCTGTCAGTTTGTCTTCTTCATTTTGTTCTCTGCTCCATTCGTTGTAGCCTCCCCGCCACTATTTCTGGGTTCTTTGTATTTTTCTTTTTTTAGAATATCCTGCAATACTTTCTGTAGGGTTGAATTGGTGGTTGCAAATTCCCCCAGTTCCTCTTTATCCTGGAAGCACCTCGTTTTTCCATCAATTTCCAGGGACAGTTGTGCAGGATATCTCAATCTTGGCTGGAGATTATTATCTTTCAAAGCTTGAATTATTTCCCCCCATGCTCTTCGTGATTTGATGGTTTGTGAAGAGAAATCTGCTGTAATTCTGATGGGTATTCCCTTGTAAGTGATCTGTTTCTTGTCTCTTACAGCTTTTAATATTCTGTTCTTGTATTGAATTTCTGGAATTTTTATTATTATACGCCTGGGTGTTTCTCTGTTAGGGTTGTAGGTAGCTGGGGTCCTGTATGCCTCATACATCTGAGTATCTTTACCTTTTGCTAAATTAGGAAAATTCTCCTGGATTATTTCTGTGAGTAGCTTTTGTAGTTCACTTGTTTGTGTCCCTACTTCTTCTTTTATGTTCTTAATCCTTAAGTTATGGCTCCTCTTATCATCTTCTTGTCTTTGTATTATTGCTGTGTGTTTCTTTGTTATTTTTAAGAAGTTTTTCATTTCATTCTCCCATGTTTCAAGTCTGCCCTCCAATTCAGATAGTCTGTCCTTAGTTTCTTTCAAACTGTTATGCCAGTCTTGGATAGACTTCTTAATTTCTTGATAGTCTCTTTGAACCTGCTTCACATACTCAATGCTTTCTCTGTTTTCTCCATCAAGCAATTCTCCCCTCTTTTTCTGTTCTTCCATTCCACCATCTGCTTTTTCCTGGGTGGTGCTTAGCATTTCTCTAACTATTCTGCATACTTCTAGCTTCAGGTCATTGATAACTTCATTCCTGAATTGGTCTATGAGGCTCTCTAGATGGCGCTTTATGTCTATTGGTGCGGTGTCCGCTATTGCCTGTTTCTCAGGATTGGGGGCCGAGGAGCCTTTTTTGTTGCTTCCCTTCCCCATATTTTCTGTTCCTTATAAAATGCAAGCTTACATAGGAGGCCCGGCTTCCCTGCCTGTCAGCCACAGCCTGATCAAATTGCGCTGGCTAGTTGTTCCCGCCCACCGCTGCGCCCCAGGGAGTTGCGGAGGAGGCAGCCTACGCGGGAGTCGGTCGCTCCACCGGGCCACCGTCAGGCTCTGGGATCTGGGTTAGGCCAGCCTAGGGAGTCCGCCAGCAGCGTCACTCAGGCCAGGCACCTTTCACCAATCCCGTCCGATAGGGGAATGTGCGGCTGGAGTTGTCACCGCGCCCTGCTCTTACAGGACTGCCCGAGCCCAGAAAAACCTCCACTGGAGTCAAACTGTGGTAGGGGATCAGTTTCTTGCTCACCTCGCCACCAGTCAGTTTTCCTCCTTGTCCTACCTGTTTCTGACTCCGTTCGCAGACTCCCGTTCCCAGAGCTCGGCGGTCGCGTCTCTCCTTGCCGAGCCGCTGTGGAGGCAGCCGGCCGCCGGGCGGCGGGAAATCCAAACCGCCCATTGCCTTTGTTTCAACTATCCACATATATCATGGGGAAACCTTGCAATAGCAAGCAGAAACAGAGAAATAATCCCCAGGATTTGGAGGCAGATCTATTTAATATCAGATGGGTACTGAAAGGGAATCAGTTGTCACTCAAAATATCAGGTGTCAGGTCTCAAGGGTCCAAGGAGAAAGGCTTTTAATGACACTTCCAGGAGATACGGATGCAGAGTACTTGGCTACTTTTGGTTGGTTCCTACAACATGCATCAGAGTGACCAGTTATGCATCACAGTAACAGGAACTGTAACAGGAGCTATTAGCAACAGAAGCTGTAACAGAAACTGCTATTAGTAACAGAAACTGGCTTTCACAGTTATCAGTGCCTCAGAGTAGCTATTTTAAGACATCATTCTCATAGCTGAAGTCACCCAGCTGAGGTTAAAACTTTATAGTTCTATCATTGAAAGAAGGGCTATTACCTGGACAACTAACAGACTGGCTGGGGGCATTTTTTGCCATGGCCTTAGCCGTGTTCCAGATGAGCTCTGTACCTCTAATTTCATTCCCTCAGTTTATTTCCCACACTGCTATCAGCTTAATCTTCCCTATGAAAATTAAATCATCTCATCCTCTGCACTTCCTGTTGAGGACCATCTCAAATCGACTTTTCCTTCGTCTTTCTAGTTTCCTTACTTCTTTTTTTGTGACTGCATAATTAAACACAAACATTTAAAGAACTTGTAATTCAGTGGAGGTATAAGACTTAAAGTTAATAATCATTTTATTCAAAACCAACAAGTATAATAGTAGTGTTCTCAATTTAATTTCTAAATTTTTAAAATTTAGTAATAATGATATCATAACTGTTTGAGGTAGAAAATTATTGTATTTTTGTCTCTGAATATATCCTGATAAATGTGTAGAAGAAAAATTGAGTACTCATCATTTTTCTCTAGTGCTTTATAGCCTATGCTGTATTGACAAAACAACTAAATGATTAATTGAACATTTTACTTTGATAGATATTTAATCTAACTCAAATGCTGGCTTTGATTTGAGAGTCCTTTGACTTTGGTGAAAAGCAAGATAACGTGAGCTGTGAATGCAACAAGAATTTGATATTTCTATTTCTATTTCTTTTTTTTTTTTCTTTTGTACCAGGGATTGAACTCCCAGCTTCATACTTGCCAGGTAGATGCTTATGCTACTGAGCTGAATCCCTGGCCCTGATATTTTTACTACTTTATCATTAATTTCTTAACTCTTATGAGTTAATGTTTAAAGATTAAAGTGCTTTTTTATCCATTCACATTTCCATTTAAAATAAATCTATCATAAGAACTTTGGAAAGTAATGAAGATTAATGATAGGCAGTTGTGGGTATTTCAAGTTTTCTTTCTCCCTTCATGATCACATCACATAGGCCAATCGTAATAAATGAGTGCCTCTCCATACATGTCTCTGTTTTATCTTTGGTTAACTCTGTCTTGCTGGTTCTCTAGACTGTTGAAATATCTTAACAGCTCTGAAGAGTTCCCAGTACAACTCTCTAGAAAACATAGGAGAGAATCTGAGATTAAGTTTCTTCTTTTGTAAAGAAGACCTGAGTTTGATAATTAATGAGGCTGTGTTTTTCATCCACCTAAAATTTTTAAAAATCTGTGGAAGCTTTTTTATTGATAAGTGAGTTTTATCTTTTAATGCCTTATAAGCATTGCCTATATATCGAGAATCATTTAAGTTGGAGGCCACTGGTGGTGTATGGTTTCACTGGGCACACCAGGAAGCTGGGGATGCCAGCATACTAATTACATCCAAGTTTGGTTTTTATCTATTGCCACCTGTAGCCCATGAAAATTGTCACTTGTCTGCTCTAAACTAACACCAGGTGTGTAATCTGAGCTGAGATGTTATTATTTCTTTTTCTTTTTCTTTCTTACTTCCTTTCCTCTTTTTGGTACAGGGAATCAAACTCAGGACCTTGTGCTTGCCATGCCAGTGCTTATATAGTCACTGAAGTATATCCTTGGCTTGAGATCTTATTAAATCATTTATAATCAAGTTTTTTACATTCTAATGTTAATAATTTTGTACGGGACTCCTTATTTCAATTAGTAACTCCTTTCAGACATTTAGACTTTATTAAAATAATGTAGTTTTGTATCATTAAGCAAGCTGTATATATAAACAGTAGCACATGTATTAGCAAAGATAGTCAATTTGATTGAATTTGCAATTTCAAACTTTAAAAAGTTTTCAAAATACAGTGCATGTATTTCAGGTTGTCATTTATTTATGTTTATTTTTATTAGTACACATTTGTAGTGCATAATGTTTACATTCCTTGTGTGGAACTGATACATGTAATAATATATCTTAATTCCTTTTTTATAGCTTTCCATACCCCCTCTCCTCTATCTCTTGATAGTCTTCTCATTTGATAAAAGATCTATCTCCTCCTTTCTACTATCCTTAATTTTATTCTTTATTTACAATTTGCTTTATCATATAGAGAAATGTTGTGATGTTTAAGGTCATATATCTGATTTGATTTATTTAACAGTCTGGTTTCAAGGTGCATCCATTTTCCTACAAAGGACTCGAGTTTATCTTTATGTTTAGCAGAATAATACTCCATTGTATGTAAGTACCACATATTTTATCCTTTATGTGTAAATATGGCATATTTTTATCCATTACAATGTACATGTATCCCTCTTCCAGTATTTAGCTCCTGTGAATTGTGCTGTTATAAATTAGGATATACATGTATTGCTGAAATATGATATTTTAAATTTGGGGGGAAGATATCTAGAAAGATAATATCTGGAGCAACTGGAATTTCTTGTTTTAGTGTTTTCAGGAATCTTATTCTGAGTTCCATAGTGGTTGCAATGGTGCACATTCCCACCAACAATGTCAAGGGATTTTTTTCCACCACCTTCACCACCATTTTTTATTATTTGATTTTTTTATGATGCCCACTCTTTATTGGCTAAGATGGGATTTCAATGTTGCTTTAATTTGCATTTCCCTCGTGGCCAGGGAGTTGAACATTTCTTCACATACCTCTTGATCATTTGCACTTCTCTGAAGTATCTATTTCACATAACCATTTTTTGATTGGGTCTTTTGAGTTCTACATATTCTGGATGTGAATCCTCTATCTGAAGAGTAGCTGGAAAATTTTGTCCTATTCTGTAAATTGTCTTTTCACGCTGTTGGTCATATCTTTTGCTGTACAGAAGTTTTTTTAATGTATTATGATGCCATGTGTTGATGTTTGGTACTGTTTCCTGTGCAATCAGGTTGCTGTTTAGAAAGTCCTTGACTCTACCTTATACCTATGACATCGTTCAACATAGTTCTGAATAAAGTGACTAGTTATTACTCCTGTTTTCATTAGTTTTAGAGAAAGATTGTTCTGTTGACATTGACCTGTGTCCTATTTCTCATCTGTTTTGCAATTCCTTCATATTTAATTATATCAAGGGGATTTTCAAGCACAGTGAAAAAGACAGGAGCTTTGCATCTCTCAAGAAAAAAATTCATGGCCTCTGTATAGCAGTAATATTCAGGCATTACATTAGTACATTCAATAAAATTATTGTTCTCCAAGATTTTTTCCACTTTTGTAACTTTTGTTTATTCAAACACATTAATTATATATACTAATGAGCTTCACTATGATAGTTCTATACCTGCACCCAATGTGAATTAATCACACACAATCAAGAAATTTAGAATAAATAGGTAAGTGAAATACAAGTATCTCATCTGCACTATTTCTTCTTCTTTTGCAGATTTATAAATTTAAACAAATAGAATAAATACAGGGTATAAGAAACCAGGTGTTTTGCAGAAGGAGAGAAGACTAGGGGAAGAGGGGAAGTAAGAAAACCAAGGATAAAGGATTTGAAAACAATCAAGATATGTTATATGCACGTACCAGTTCCCCCAGCAAACAGACATATTATGCATGGAAAATACACTGTAATAAAAAGTGGGGTGTTGAAAGAGAGAGGGATCCCTTAGAATCATGACAATTAAAGAAAAAGAAGAAAATAAGGGCAGAAAACACAAAAAAGGTGATCCCATAATAAATCTTGCAATGCAAACAAATAAACAACAAATGACCAAGAAGGCAAATAAACACTATCAGTTACAGAGTTTATACTTTCACATACAGATCAAACATGCGCACTGGAGGCAAGACAGACACTTTGCTCTGTGAGCAGATTGTCTGTGGAAGTCAGTCAAAGAAAAACATGAAGCAGTCAAATCAAGCAGAAAACCTCGTGGAATGTCCACTTCACATTACTGTAAGAAACTAAAATAATTCAAGTCATTTCTGTAAGAAACTGAATGGAAATTCAAATTCAAGTCATTTCTTGCCACCTAATTAATTGTGAAATATAGGAAAGTTATAATATCCAAAGTCAATTTGAATTAAATTCCCCTAAAGTGGCATTAAAAATATGAAAAGAATAGTTCACTTAAAAAATTCAGGTATCTGAACAAATTTTATAAATAAAACATTAAACATGACTAGAATGGACTGATTAAAGAATTGAAGGTTTAAAAAATTCACTTTAGAAATGAAGGTGAAATAATTAGATGCTCAAAAGAAAATGGATAAAATAAAAATCTATTTAAAAAGTGTTTGATGAAACCAAAGGAAACACACTAAGAAAATAAAAACAGAAAATTGGAAGAGGCGAGTATCAGAGAAAATGATAGAAGAAGGAAAAATAATCTAAAGTATCATTAGTTAGATTCCTGAAGACAAAACAAGATAATAGAATAACCAGATGATGGAACATCACTATTTTATATTCTAAACTAAGAAATTAAGTGGAAGTAAAGGAAAATCACAATCCACATGTTAGAAAGCTCATCACACGTGTTAGACAATTGATCCAGAATGCTCAGTTTCCAAAATGTCCTAGTAAGATTATTTAAGTGTTATTTCAAACAAGTAAGCTTCTGGAGCCTCCAAAAAAAAAAAAAAAAGACAAAGTCAGAGGTAAGAAAATCAGGATGGCTTCACCTCACTTTTCATTTTAGTTCTGTTCCAAGCATTTTAAAAGCAATTTTCCTTTACGATTTCCAGGCATGCACAGCTAAGTGAGCCCATGACTTGCCTCAGTCCACCTACATCTTCCCCCCACTCTGTCCAGAGTTCAGTGGTCCCCTTTGCAAGTAAGTTTTTAGTCAGAGTTTTAACTTTCTTCTCTACTATCCTATTTTTACAACTGAGTCCAGCTTGAGGTGCAACAATGCATGAAAAGCGAGAAATTAATATGCATTCCATTCACACTGTCCACAACGCAGGCCATTTTTTTTCCTTTTTGTCTTTCTTCCTTGGGAGTTCTCTTGGGGCTTTTCCCATGCACATACCATTGTCTCAGTCATATGAGATTGTTGTTCATCTATGAGGTTTCTTGCTGAGTAGGAGTTTAAAGAAGAATGTAGAAAAGAAAAGAAGGATCTCAGCCTCTGCCGGCTGTGGCTCACAATGGCTTTTTATTTCCAGCCTACCCAGAAATAAAAGTTCCTTGAGGACCTGCCGGCCTGAACCTTCCACATAATCTCCCAACTTGGCCTACTGAGAGATAAAGATGGAGAAAAATACAAACAGGAAATCACATTGATTCTTCTTACCCTCCTTCCCAAGTCTATCTGCTACACTCAGTTTTCAGAATTTTTAGGTACATTGGTACCTTGCTGTAAGAACTTCATTCCACAGTTTCTGGAAAAGACAGACATGATGCTGGCCCTAGTCACATTCATCACCCAATGCAGAGCTCACAAACAGAAAACAAAATTTTGCCAAAATCCAGATCACAGAGAAAATACTGCAAAGAATCAATTCCTGGGATCTCTATTTATTGAAAACCCTTTCATGGCAAAAGAAATCACCAATGGAGTGAAAAAGACTAACCACAGAGTGGGAAAAACTTTTAGCCAGCTGTCCCTAGCTTATCTCATCTTCTTTCAAGACTGAGAACATCAAGATAAGAGTAACTAGGTCATTCTCAGAGTTTGCAGGCATAGCCAAGTGCCAGCTTCAACAACATCCTCTTGTAAAGCTGTTGGAGTGGTGCCTAGAAATCCTGTCATTGTCCTAAACCAGCAGTCACCTGGGCTCAAAGAAGGGCAGATGCTTGAGGATAGATCACTCGAAGGTGATGTCACCTCTCCAAGTGGGAACAATAGCCCCACAAGAGCAAGTGAGAAGCCAGAGGAGAGACATCTCACAGATGCTGATTGCCCCTTAAACCAGAAGGATCCCTCTCGAACTACCAGACCCGGGCCGACATTCTGATCAATAGACACTCCCGTTATGGTGCACTGTAAAGCTGGTGCCTTGTCTTTCTTAATCGACCAACTTGATCTCTTTCACTCTGTGTCACTTTTGGCTCCCGTTCCCCTTATCCTCCTCTGTTAAGGCGCAGTTCAATCGTTTTCAGTGCTGTTTCCCCTGTAGCTTTCACTCCTTGATCTTTTTTTTTTTTTTTTTTTTGTCTTTTTCCTTTTTATCGGTACCGGAGATCGAACCCAGGACTGCCTGCTTGCAAGGCAGGCGCTTATGCCGCTGAGCTGAATCCCCAGCCCCTTCACTCCTTGATCTAAACCCCTGACCATTTTCCTTACTTTCCAATCACATCTTTCACCTGTAAACTCATGCTGATTGTCTCAGTTTTCATTCCTTCAGCACTTAGTGAAGACTCAGGCTAAGCTACTCATCAATGATTTTGTTATATATTTATAAAATACTCATTGAGAATTAGTACATTGTGTTTTATTCATCAAACAGATGAATTATTAGTAAATATTATTAGAAAATACAATTACTGGGAAATATAAAAGTAATACTGAAGGACATTGCCCTGCTGGATATTAGAATTTCATACTATAGTGAAAGCAATAGCTTAACTATAAAGACATTCCGGAGATGCCTTGAACATAAATGACTGAATTAAAATAATTGAGTTAGGTAAAGTTGTGTGAAGACATGTAAAACACAATTTCTGAAATACCATATCAACTCGAGTTTTTATTGGTTGTATAAGATTTATTATAGTTACACGGGTGCTTTAAAGCTCACACTTTTCCATTCCAACCATTGTTTCTCTTTTTTTTTATCTGAATCTCCTTCCCCCATTCTTGACCCCTCCATTTTCTGTCCACCTTGTCACTATCTACAACACATATGAAGATGTATCAATACCCTAATCAAGCATTTTAATCACTCAAAATAATCATCAAACCGAATACCCAGGTCAGTGTTATGTAAACAGTGCTTAGTCCTTTTGCAGTCACATGTGCACTTCATGCTGTGCAAATCTCTTGAGTTATCTCATCCTGCTTCTCCTTCCGTCTGATTCCTCTGGTGAGGCAATACTGATGTTTGAATTTGCATTTGTTATGTCTCCCTTGATGGCCCAGGAAAGATTAGAAACTTCTACTTTTCTCACCCTATCCCAAACCATACTTGAGTTTTTTGCTTGTAACACGTGCCTTTCTAACTGCTTGCTTTTAAAACACATGACACAACCTAGACACTCAACATTTGTTAACTGAGTGACATATGAAAGAAGGAAGAAAAGAAGGCAAGATAATAGAAGGACCTAGAACAGCAGGCTGTGCGCCTAAAGCCTAGAAAGCCTTTTCCTTTTACTGCAGTGAATCAAACAGTGAGCTTTGAAAATAAATGGTATTGGAAAAATTGAATGCACCTTGAGACCATAACATTAATTGAGATTAGTTAGACACACTCTTTAAGTATCACAGGGTTTCTCTTTACATGAAAAACTCAAAATCTAAATGCAGAGCAAAATTCAAGAGAGATAATAGGAAGTAGGGAGAAGGGGAAGGAAAAAGAGAGGTGAAGAGGTAGGAAAGAAAAGGGAAAAGAGATGAAAAAGGAATCAAGAAGCACTGTGTCCCTGTGCCAAGTCCCCAAAGGAGGGTGAACATTATGTACTACTAGTATGTCCTAATCAATTCCTCTGTTCAAGAAATTCTGTGGGATTGCTAAACCAGACACAAGGTCTTTCACCACTGCAAAGGACTGAAAAAGACATTCTCTCCAACAGTGATGTCATTGTTATGTTATTTTATTTTAATAGAATGTTATTACTTAATTTATTATTTAGTAAAATACTATTTCATCTTAATAGAATAAAGAGCCTAGGCTGGTATTGCTGCCATCATCTGAGAGTTGTGACTTCTGTCTCAGTGGTGAAACTTCAAGGTTTTGAGCTCACATGTTTCATAAGCACCTTGTATGTTTTCCTCATGACAAATTTATCGAGTAACTACAGGCCAAGGAAAATCCTTATGTGGTGGTATTTCCACACTTCTTGTCTTGAAAGGAAGTGTCTTAACATGAATTCCATTTAGAAAGATAATTCTAGCCTTCTCCTTTGCTTAGGAAACACCTTTTCAAAAACAATTTCTGTGAGTAACTTTTCTCAACATCACATAGATGATAGATGCAACTCTGAATCACTAGGACAGTTTTTATCTTCTGGTCATTACTCATCGCATAACTGGTAGGATTGTGTGCTCAAGCTGTTAGAAAAATTGGAATTTAATTTGCAAACCATATTTAGCTAGAACATAGGTTTACTGGCCTGCATTTCATACATAACCTCATTCCTGCTTGCATCACTCAATGCTAGGTTTGTTTTTTCTTTCTTTCCACTTTTCAATTTATTAATTTTTTTATTTTAAAGAGAAAAAACAGAAAATCAAGAAGCAAGGAAACAATTAAAAAACAAAAACAACTATGATACAGGATTTCAAACAAGATGGTAAAAATTTAACAATAGTTGTTATATTTGAGGATATTGTTATCCTCAAAGTAATTGCTCAGGTTACCTGATACAGGTATGTAAGATTAACCAAACAATATACTTTCCCTTTGAACAGTGTCTTTTCCTTTTACTATATTTTTTTGCAACTTTGGGATCTTATTTACTCTTTCTGTTTTTTAGACTAGTGAGACAATATGGTGTTTACATATGCAAGCCTGATATATTTCACTTATGAGTATGGTTTCTACTTGCATCCATTTACCCATAAAAGCCTCAAATATAGTGTTCTTTATGACTGAGTAGTAACCCATTATATAAAAATGTCACATCTTTTTTATCCATTCCTCAATTGATGAGCATTTGTTTTGTTTCCAAGATTTAGCTATTGCAAATTGTACTGCTGTAAACATGGGTGCACATATATTATTGTGGTATGATGTTTACAATTCTTCTGGGAAAATACCCATAAGGAAATAGCTGGGTTAAATGGAACCTCTAATCCCAATAGGAATATCCATGTTGAATTTCACAGTGGTTGTACCAGTCTACACTTCCATCAGCAGTGGAGATGGGTTCCTTTTTCCCCCACAGCTCCACTAGCATTCAAAGATCTAAATGCTAAGACAAAAACACTAAACCTACTGGAAGACAAAGTAGGTAGAAATCTCAGGGACATAGTGGTAGGTTGAGGGTTCATGAACAAAAATCAAACTGCATGGGAAGTGCTTCAAAGAATCAACAACTGGGCTGGTGATTTAGCTCAGCGGCATAAGCGCCTGCCTTGCAAGCAAGTAGTCGTGAGTTCGATCCCTGGTATGGATAAAAAGGACAAAGACAAAAGAAAAACAAAAAAAGAATCAACAACTGGGATCCTGTCTTATTAAAAGTTTTTACACATAGAAAGAAATCACCACCAGAGTACAAAAAAAATCCTCAGATTGGGAAAAGACTTTTGTCTATTTCAGAAAAAGGACTTTTACCCAAAATGTATAAAGAATTTTTAAAAATCAGGCCCCCCATCAAAAAATGAGCATCTGAGATGAATACACAATTCTCAGATGAATAGATACAGATGTCAAATAAATATATGAAAAAATTTTCAACATCATTAGACATTTGAGAAATCATTAGTAATTTGAGAATTAAAATAACACTGAGATATTATCTCACTCCAGGAAGAATGGCTACTATCGAAAAATTAACCAATACCAATTTATTAATTTTTGTCCTTTTAGAAACTCAAATATGAAATCCTGACCAATTGGATTTGTAGAATACTGGCCAGCAGAAATTCTACGTTTGTTTTGTCATTACTGCTCTTCTTAATGACTACTACATTAAAATGTGGTCATTGCATGAAGAGAAAACAATCTGAGGGACTAAAATATTCAAAATCTTTCAACTTGAAATGCAGCATCTTTTATGTTAATTTTTGATACTTGGCCTTCTGTTTTCTGAATTATTCTTATAAAACATTCATAAATCCGATGTAAATCCCAAGACAAATACAACAGAATTTTCAGGAGTTCCTGTGGATTGATTTTATCATTCTGGTTGACTAAATAAAGAATATTTCCTAAATAAAGAGTATTAATGAAAAAATGCATATATATATATATATATATATATATATATATATATATATATACTTCAGGATTTTTAAAGACATTTTGCCAGTGTTTGATTTGCACTTCTGCTATGCATTCCTTGAGTTCACAGTGATTCTAAAATTGTTGCACTGTAAGTTCATAATTGCACTAAAGTTAATGTGAAGCAGGTAGATGAAAACACACCCTAGTAACTTCAATTAAAGACCTTCATGCCTTGAATTTTCTCATAGTATCTTCTGTCCTGGACCTGCAAGACCTTTTCTGCCTCAATTCTCAGAATAACACTGTTACTAAATGCTGAGGTACTCAGGAGCCCCTTCCAAAGAACTGGACAAGGAATGTGGAGTTTTCATGTTTGTTAAATTTGCTAAAGTGTGTTCTTCAGAGCAAGCAGAAAAGTCAGATTCCTTGCACAGCACAGGGTGGAGCAGTGGAAAAGCTCAGGGTTGCCCTGAGGTCATCGGCAGCCATCTGGCATTCCCTCTTCTGACGTCAGATCTTGCAGTATGCTGACAGGTGTCAGGTGTCTCAATCAGAAGCTGCTCTGCAGGTGGCTGGACGTGATTGGCAGGTCACACCCAATTGCCCAGCTGCTTTGCCATGCCTAAGGCTTCTGCCTCAGCATCTCTGAGGTTCTTGTTTCCCACCTACATGTTAAGAATTCCCGGTCACTAACCATGCACTTTAGGGAGTTACTGAGACACTGTAGCACAATTTTTAAAAAAAGGAAAATAAAAAGTGCTGGTGTAGTTCAGTGTGAAGATTCTTGGTTCAATTGTCAAGTGCCCTCCAAAAAACAAACTCTATCACTCTGGTTCACGGGAAATTCTGCTCTCATTTCATGTGTATTTAGTATTGTCCTGTTAAGATAACATATACAACCTTTATATTTTTATGAACATGACATAATTCACACTAAATTCTGGGTGTTTGATATTATTTATGGCTCTAGTTTTTAGTACGTAGAAAAATAATACTACTGTAGAGAAGTAGAAATAAGAGCTGCTACAGGATTTCTTTAACCTACGTGTGTCCATCTGTCTGTCTGCTTCTCTCTTTCTCTCTCTCTCTGTCTCTCTCCTCACCTTCATGTATTTCATACTTTCAGGAGAAATATGCATTTTGAATATACTGATGCAGGGAAAAAAAAAGGAAACAACGAAACTGCAAAAGCAATCTCTTTAAATGAGGACAATAGGGTGGGATTCAGAGTCAAGTGGAACATGGGTACTGATAGGCTCAGGAAGAGATTATTTCTTGAAGTAGGAAACCACCACTCAGATAGAGCTGACTGGGAGGATCCGTACATGCTGAATTGATGTTTTGCACCTCTGTGTTTCTGTTTGCCTTTGGAGATAAGGTGACTACACTGATTACATGCAAAGGAGAATGGAGAGTTGGAGGTTCCATGAGAAAGGGTGAAGCTATGCCTCAAGAATCAGAAAACTGAATTCACTAGGAAAACAAGGTTCTGGTGCTAAAGACTACTGTCAGCAATAGTTATGCATTTAAGTTGGAAGTGCTTGCCTTAGAATTTGTGGTCTTTACAGTCGTGTTCGGCTGTTGCAAAGCTCGTATAAAATTAGTAGAAAACTGAGTAAAACCCTAAAGAAGGGTTTGTTAGATGAGCATGACGAACATGGGAAGAGTGGGGGCAAAAAGCAAATGCTTTTAGCAGTGGTCCTGGGGTCCTGCCTCTCTGCCTCTCTTCCTGTGTTCTGCTTCCTGGCCTCCATGAGCTAAGCAGTTTTGGTCCTCCAAACCTTTCCACCACGATGTCTTTACCTTGGAGCCAGCTAAAAGCATGAAATAAATAAAACTGCTCTTCCTTTACATTGTGGGTTTGTTTTATCAGTGGTAGGAAATCTAATATACCTGGCATTCAGTACTGTGCAGTTCTGACACACACTCCACACTCCACACATATTTATTGAACAACTAAATGAGTATGTTCTAAATAAATGCAGGAGCAGATGTGAGGCCCTGATGAGAATGAAGGTGTGTTAAAGGAACATTAGAATTAAACAGTTAGACACCGCGAGTGTGATGCAACAGTAGGATGTTTAAAATCAAAGGCTTGAGAACAAGGAAGGGAGATAAACCCTCTCCTGGGATCTGGCCAGAGCAAAGACCAGGGGAACCAGGAAGGAAGTTAAGCTCCCACCTGACTCTAGGGACCTGGAAATATATTTTCTTGTGCTTCCTATTTCTTATAAGAAAATAAGATTAATCATCACAATATTTACTTCCTAGAGTTCTTATATATGTATTAAATAAAGAGCAACAATCTTTAGCATACAAAAAGATGCTATTATATGACAGATCCAGTATAACTTAACTTCTCAAATTATTGTTACATCAGTCCCCTTTAACAATTTTATTGACAAAAAGGAAAGTGCTGTTTTTACAGTTTGTAGAAAATGGTGTATGTAATGGTTGATACACTGTGTCAATATGAGAAGTTTAGAAGCTTAACTAAGTATACTTGGTGACACATCTGCGAGAACATGGCAGATAGATAATAGCATCTATGGAGGCTCTCTGAGATAGCCAGCTTAGATTCTAGGAATGGTGTGGTGTGGGGAGTCTTAATCAGGGGGAAATATATCCTGCTGACCCAGAAACAAACTAAGCTGAGAAACCAACTGGAAATGCAATCCCAGTGCTATGGTTGGAACAGCTAAAGTCTCAGTGCTGAAGCTGGAACTCGAGCCTCTGGAAACCGTGGCTTGAATTTCCTGCTGCCAATGCTGCATCTGAATCAGCCCAGAAGGGATATTAATGTGAAAGCTCTGAGAGTGGGAATCAGAGAACCAAATTGAGATCAGAGCTGGCAGGGAGCTCTGCATTGACCTGCGGTGAATGAGAGGAACAGGAATCCTTCCATAGACTAGGAGGCTCCAACAGAGGACATTCTGGGACCAGACAGACAAGCCAGAACAGGACGCTGCAGTGACTTCAGTAACATATTCCCCTCTCAAGTGGGATTGGTGGGGAGTGTGTGACCTGGGTGATGCCGCAGACTAAGACCCAGCAGGCTAGCCAAAACCAGGTCCCTGCGCCTAACAGTGCACCCTAATGCAGCGAAGCCTTCAGCAGGTTGACTGACCTGGAGGGGAAGGCTCAAGCATAAGCTGCCCAGGTCTGTGTCTCCCTAGTACACTGCAGTGGGTGGGAACACCTAGCCGGCATGATTCAAACAAACTGTAACCCACAAAGAAAGAAACTGGGCCTCCTTTATACACATGTATGGAAGGAACAAAAAATATGGGAAGAGGGAGCAACAAGAAAGGGTCCTCAGTCCCCAATCCTGAGAACATTGATCTAGGAAAGGTAAATGCAAAGGAGAATGAGGACAGAAAACAAGAAACATCAAGCACGACACCAACAGACATAAAGCAATATCTCCGGGACCTCATAGACAAGTTCAAATGTCAAGTATTTAGCCAAGTAAAGCAAGATATAAGTAGAATAGTTAAAGAAATACTAAGCACCTCCCAAGAAAAAACAGATGGTGGAATGGAAGAACAGAAAAAAAAGGGGAGAATTGTTTGATGGAGAAAATAGAGAAAACCTAGAATACATGAAGCAGGTTCAAAGAGATTACCAGGAAACTAAAAAGCAGCTTTCTATTGAAAGCTGGCATAACAGCTTGAAAGAAACTAAGGATAGATTATCTGAACTGGAGGCCAGATTTGTAATGTGGGAGCGTGGAAGGAAAAACTTTTAAAAAATAACAAGGAAACAAGCAGTAACAATACAAGGCTAGAAGATAAGAGGACCTATAACTTAAGAATTAAGAATGTCAAGGAAGAAGCAGAGATACAAACAAATGAACTGCAAAGGCTATTCACAGAAATAAGGAGAACTTCCCTAATATGGGAAAAGGTAAAGATACTCAGATTTATGAGGCATACAGGACCCCAGCCACCTACAACCCAAACAGAACTATACGCAGGCATATAATAATCAAAATTCCAGAAATCCAATATAAGAACAGAATATTAAAAGCTGTCAGAGACGAGAAACAGATGACTTACAAGGAAACACCCATCAGAATTACAACAGACTTCTCGGCACAAATCATCAAATCACAAAGAGTGTGGGGCGAAATAATTCAACCTTTGAAAGATAATAACCTCCAGCCAAGACTGATATATCCTGGCTGCCACGCCTGGCCATCGGTGTGAAGAGGAGGAGCTGGGCAGATCTGGGGTGCCCTCATCGGCCTCTCTGCGTGTCTGGAGGACTCTGGATATCTCCGCCCAGACTGTTGGAGTCCCCCCAGGCTTCCAGGTGCAGTGAAGGGGAGAGGTGGGTTTGAGGCTTCCACATCAGCCTCCCCATTCCGGTTGCACTTGGAGAACTGCTGAGCTCCCGATGGGTGGGCCGGCCCACACTATCAGCCGAGCCCAGCCTGTTTTGCGGCCACGCCTAGCCATCGGTGTGCGGAGGAGGAGCTGGGCAGATCTGGGGTGCCTGCATCGGCCTCTCCGTGTGTCTGGAGGACTATGGATATCTCTGCAAGCAGGGAGGGACCACAGGTTCCTGAGGCACCGCGGCCTGTGGTGAGTACCCTAACCCGGCTGCAATTGAAGAACTGTGGAGCTTCCAAGGGGCAGGTGGACGCACAGTGTCCCTGAGGCCCAGCTTGCCTGGAACTGCGGAGTTCTTAGCAGGCAGAGGAGGGCCACTGGTTCTGTAGGCCCAATGGCTTGGGGTAGCGTGGTGCCAGAGTCTCAGTAGCTGCAAACATAGAAGGGGATTTTCAACAGATCCTGAGGAACTTTCAAATAACACTTGAAACACAGAAATATAGGAAAATGACAAAACGAAAGACCAAATTACAACCTCAAACCTCCAGCCCATCTCAAGAAACCCTAGGAGTGATGTATATAGAAGAAAATATATCCCATCCACCTCATATATCGGACACAATAGCTACTGAAATTGACAAGCAACTCCAGGAAGCTTTAAAGAAATTCAAACTTGAAATAATCTCCCAGATAAAAGAAGAAATGATAAAAGAAATAAAAAGAGATTCTAAATATATCTAAAGAAAACACAGATAAAAAATTGGAGGAACTAAACAAAAAGATAGAATCCCTAGACGAGCAATATAAGAAACAAACAGAATACATAATGCAGATGCACAGAGATATACAGGAAATAAAAAACTCCACTGAAAGTTGTAAAAACTGCCTTAATGAAAGTGAAGATAGAATCTCAGACCTTGAAGACAGGATTGCAGCTAGTGAACAGGAAAGGAAAGATCTTGAAAATAACAAGGAATCAGGAAACAACAATTCAACAACTGCAAGACAATGCAAAGAAGAATAACATAAGAATGATAGGGATTAATGAAAGAGAGGGAGACAACATGAAGGATGTCAGGAGGATATTTAGAGAAGTAATAGCTGAAAATTTCCCAAGCATGAGATCAGAAACTGACATCAGGATCAGTGAAGCATATAGAACTCCAAATAGTCATAACCAAAATAAAACTACACCCAGACATATAATAATCACCATCCCAGAAATCCAACACAAGAATAGATTATTAAAAGCTGTCAGAGAGAAAAGACAGATCACTTATAAAGGAAAACCTATCAGAATCACAGCAGACTTCTCAGCACAAACGATAAAGTCAAGAAGAGCATGGAGCGAAATATTCCAGATCCTAAAGCAAAATGATTTCCAACCAAGACTGATATATCCTGCAAAACTATCATTCAAAATAGATGGTGAAATACGATACTTCCATGACAAAGAACAGCTGAAGAACTTCATGAACACCAAACCAACCCTGCAAAAAATATTGAAAGACAGTTTAGATACACAAAGGAAAAAACCACTAAGCAAAGCAAATAATTAAACAGAACAGAAAGATAAAGATGCAACAGCAGAGAGATAACATTCCTACAATTAACCAGCATTTAACAGTAATAACCATTAATGTAAATGGTCTCAATGCACCAATCAAAAGAAACAGACTAGCAGAATGGATCAAGAAACAAAATCCAACCATATGCTGTTTACAGGAAACCCATCTAACCCAGAAGGATACTCACAGACTGAAAGTCAAAGGATGGAAAACAATCCTTCATGCAGCAGGAATCCAAAAAAAGGCAGGAGTAGCCATTCTGTTTGCAGACAACGTGAACTTTAAACCAACAATGACCATAAAGGACAAAGAAGGTCACTACATACTCGTAAGGGGAAAATTACAAGAGGAAGAGATAACTATCTTAAATATATACGCACCAAACTCCAGAGCACCCAGTTATATAAAACAATTATTAACAGAAATGAAAACTCAAATTATCAGTAACACAATTGTAACAGGAGACCTTAATACGCCATTGACACCAAGGGACAGATCAACCAGACAGAAAATGAGCAAAGAAATAACAGAACTAAATCACACCTGTGAACAAATGGGTTTGATAGACATATACAGAATGTTCCACCCAACAACATCAGAATACACATTCTTCTCAGCAGTACATGGATCATTTTCTAAAATAGACCATATATTAGCTCACAGAACATATTTAAGCAAGTGCAAAAGAGTTGAAATCATCCCTTGCATGTTATCGGATCATAGCACTCTGAAATTAGAAATTAATGATAAAAGATACTGCAAAAATTCCACAAACACATGGAAACTGAATAACACACTATTGAGCAATCAGTGGGTCACAGAAGAAATTAAAGAAGAAATTAAACAATACCTAAAAGAAAATGAAAATGCAGATACAATTTACCGGAATTTGTGGGATGCAATGAAAGCCGTCCTGAGAGGAAAATTTATTGCACTGATTTCCCACATCAGGAAAACAGAACGAATACAAATAAATAACTTGATGCTACACCTCAAACAGCTAGAAAAAGAAGAGCAAGTCAAGCCCAAAGCCAAAAGAAGAGAGGAAATTATAAAAATCAGAGCAGAAATCAATGCAATAGAGACTAAGAAAACAATCCAAAGAATCAACGAATCAAAGAGCTGGTTCTTTGAAAGAATAAATAAAATCGATAAGCCCCTAGCCAACCTTATTTTAAAAAAGGGAAGAAAAAGCTCAAATTCATGCAATAAGAAATGAAAAAGGAGAAATCACTACAGACCCAATAGAAATACAGAAGATGATCAACACCTATTTTGAAAACCTCTAGTCTCAAAAGTTTGATAACACAGAAGAAATAGACAGATTCTTAGAAGCATATGAAGTACCAAAGCTAGATCAAGAGGATGTAAAACTGTTGAATAACCCAATCTCTGCTAATGAAATTGAAAATGTAATTCAGTCCTTACCCACCAAGAAGAGCCCAGGCCCAGATGGTTTCACTGCAGAATTCTACAAGAAATACAAAGAAGACCTAATGCCGACACTCCTCAAACTGTTCAATGAAATTGAAAGGGAAGCAATCCTTCCTAAGTCATTCCTGGAAGCAAATATTACTCTAGTACCAAAACCTGAGAAAGACCCAACTATAAAAGAGAACTATAGACCGATCTCCCTAATGAACACAGATGCAAAAATCCTCAATAAAATATTGGCAAATAGGATCCAGCAAATCATCAAGAAGATTATACACCATGACCAAGTGGGATTCATCCCAGGAATGCAAGGATGGTTCAACATACGCAAATCAATAAATGTAATCCACCATATCAATAAAGCCAAAAATTAGAATCACATGATCATTTCTATAGATGCAGAAAAAGCCTTCGATAAGGTCCAACACTTATTCATGATAAGAACTTTACAGAAAATTGGAATAAATGGTCTTTACCTCAATATAATAAAGGCCATTTATGACAAACCAACAGCCAGCATCATACTAAATGGCCAAAAATTGAAAGCCTTTACTTTAAAATCGAGCACAAGACAAGGATGTCCTTTATCACCACTCCTATTTAATATAGTACTGGAAGTACTAGCCAGAGCAATTAGGCAAAAAAGAGAAATAAAAGGGGTAAAGATAGGAAAAGAAGAAGTTAAATTATCATTGTTTGCAGATGACATGATACTCTACATAGAAGACCCCCTAAACTCCATTGAAAGACTCTTAGATACAATAAATAAATTCAGTAATGTGGCTGGATACAAAATCAATACTCAGAAATCAATAGCATTCCTATACACGAACAACAAAATCACAGAGAGGGAAATAAGAGAAACTGGACTATTCACATTAGCAAGCAAAAAAAATTGAAATATTTAGGAATTACTCTTACAAAAGAAGTGAAAGACTTATACAGTGAAAATTATAATACACTGAAAAAGGAAATTGAAGATGATCTCAGAAAATGGAAAGACATCCCTTGCTCATGGATAGGAAGAACAAACATTGTGAAAATGGCCATTCTCCCAAAACTGTTATACAGATTCAATGCAATCCCAATAGAAATACCATCAACATACCTTATAGATCTAGAGAAATCACTCCTAAATTTCATCTGGAACCAGAAGAGACCTAGAATCGCAAAGGCAATTCTAAGCAGCAAAGACAAAGCAGGAGGCATCACAATCCCTGACTTGAAGTTATACTACAAAGCAACAGTAGTAAAATCAACATGGTATTGGAATCAAAACAGAACCGGAGATCAATGGAATAGATTAGAAGATACAACTACAACTACAAACACACTCAACCACCTTATCTTTGATAAAGGAGCCAAGCAGGTTCACTGGAAGAATGACAGTCTCTTTAATAAATGGTGCTGGAAAAACTGGCTCTCCATTTGCCGAAAACTAAAGCTAGACCCATGTCTATCACCATGTACTAAATTAAAATCTAAATGGGTCAAAGATCTGAATATTAAAACAGAAACACTAAATCTATTGGAAGAAAAATTAGGTAGAAATCTTGGAGACATAGGAGTAGGTAGAATTCATGAACAGGACTCAAACCGCACAGGAAATACTTCCCAGAATCAATAACTGGGACCATTTCTTATTAAAAAGTTTCTGCACATCAAAAGAAATCTCCAGCATAGTGAAAAGATTTTGTCCCAGACAAACTGGGAAAAGATTTTAGTGAACTCTCTCTCAGACAAGGGCCTCTTGTCTAAAACATATAAAGAATTAAAAAAACTCAGACCTCCAAAATTCAAAGATCCAATCCAAAAATGGGCATCTGAGATGAATACGCAATTCTCAGATGAAGAAATGCAAATGGCAAATAAATACATGAAAAAATGCTCATCATCATTGGTCACTAGAGAAATGCAAATTAAAACCACACTGAGATACCATCTCACTCCTGAAAGAATGGCCAGGATCAAGAAAACCAACAACAAATGCTGGAGAGGCTGTGGGGAAAAAGGAACTCTCCTGCACTGTTGGTGGGAGTGTAGACTGGTACAGCCTCTGTGGAGATCTGTCTGGAGATTTCTCAAAAAGTTGGGATTGGAAATCCCATTTATTCCAGCTATTCCACTTCTAGGCATATTCCCAGAAGAACTGAAAGCATCATACCACAGTGATATATGTGCACCTATGTTTATAGCAGCACAATTTGTATCGTCAGATCTTGGAAACAACCCAAGTGTCCATCAACCGAGGAATGGATAAAGAAGTTGTGGTATTTCTATACAATGGAGTATTATTCAGCTATAAAGAAGGATCACATTGAGATATTTATCAATAAATGGGCGCAGCTTGAGACCATACTCATAAGTGAAATAAATCAATCTCGCATGTGTGAATACCGAATAGTTTCCCTAATGTAAGTAATGATTCAAATATATAAAAATGTGTGGTAATCATGATTCTCCATTAGGTGGCCTTGAAGCCTTATAAAGTTTTCACTCATTAATTAGAAAGGCTTTATTCTGGGCTTCTTGATATGGAAATATTTGAAGCTAGAGTATATGAAGTTTTATCCAAATATTTCAAGGAAAAAGACAGACACTATGGTAACTACTATTAAGTCGGGTTATATGGTGGTGAAGTACTAGGTTGCTGAAACAGTCATGCTTTGACCTCTATTGTTATATTGTTATGTCCTGTTTTATCTCAATCTCCCCCTTATTCTTTTAAAAAAATTATTTAGTCATTTCTTATGTTTGTCTTAATTAAGGGAAAAAATTTTAAAAATTTAGGATATATAAATTGTAACTCTTTTTGATTTCCTATTAACTTGTTTTGAAGTCCTGTAATACTCCCACGATCTTGTTTTGACTGATTAGACTCTGTTCCATTCTGTATGATAGTATTAAGTTTGAGGATATAGGCAACTACTTTGAAGGCAATAAGATTCACTAAGATGCCCACTCTGGTTTGACTATTGTCTTCTCTGGAAGTCCTGTAATGTTTACAATGCCTAAGTTTTATTGGTCTTGTTCTCTACTGTTTTGTCCAACTTTATAATATCTAATGAGATAGACAATTCTTTTTAAGGAAACAAAAGACAACGTTGATAACCATTGTTGATAACCTTGTACTCTGTTCTACACCATGTGCTATGTCTATCCTTGGTTATGACTGACAGCTTTGTTTTGCCATATTTGACTGTATTCTCTCCCCCCCAAAAAGTAATAAGCACTAAGGAGTAATAAAATCCAAAATGTGTAAATTTTGTTGTAAAAAAGAGAGGGGGAAAAAAGAGCTCTAATGGATATAACAGCAAGTGTGTTTAGGGGTGTTAAATAGCTGACTATATCAATGTTTTTGGATCATTGAACACAGCTGTTTGCAGTCTCCCTGTTTGAATGTCCACCTTGTATTCTTTGATACTGTGATTTGAGCAACTATTTTCAAGATGATAATATGTAATCTATTAACAGGTGATTTCTTACTGTTATGTTTTTTTTTTTTTTTGTAGTTCTGTATTATGTGTACCCTTACACCGCGTTGTTTTGTTTTGTGTTTTTCTCTTTTTCCTCTTAAATAAAATAAAATAAAATAAAATAAAGACTGATATATCCTGCACAACTGTCCCTAGAAATTAATGGAGAAACAAGGTGCTTCCAGGATAAAGAGGAACTAGGGGAATTTGCAACCACCAATTCAACTCTACAGAGAATACTGCAGGACATCCTAAAAGAGAAAAATACCAAGAGTCCAGAAACAGTGGCACAGAGGCCACAATGAATGGAGCAGAAAGTGAAATGAAGAAGACAAGCTGACAACTAATGACAGAAAAAGAGCTCAACAGAAATGAGGCAGAGAAGGTTGGATGGTAGGAACAGCTATTTTGGAGAAAGCAAGACATCATAATAGCTAGTGCTAATTTAATATCATCCTGTTTTGAAGCCCCATCAACCTTTTGTTCTTCTGTCTCCATTGGTCTTAACATGTTGTATCTTATTGGATTTTATTATATGAGATAAAATAAACAAAAACTTTTATAGACAAGCAGATAATACAGAAACCATTGTTCATTTTGTGTTAGTTGGTTCTAAATACCCTGCAATACTGTCATTCTCTTGAGTGGTTTTACATAGTCTTGATATGTTTGATGCTACAATATATGAAGTTATACTCAAAGATTTCAAGGAAAGAGATCCTATGGTAACTACTTTTATGTCGGGATATCTTGTGGTGAAACACTATTTTGTTTAAATGGTTATGTTCTAATCTGTGCAGTTTTGTTGTTATGTCTTATTTTATCTCAATCTCCTTTTTACTTTTTATTATCTTTTTAATTAAGGGAAAAATAAATAAAAAATAGCAGGATATATTTAGTAACCCACTTTGATTTTCTATTAACTTGATTTGAAACCCTTATTGCTCTCACCATCTTGTTTTGACTGATTTTACTCTATTCTGTTTTGCTTGATAGTACCAAGTTTGAGAGTACAGGCAACAACTGTGAAGACAATAAGATTCACTATGATACCCATTCTGATTTGACTATTATCTTCTTCTGAAGTCCTGTACTGTCTCCAATATTTTGGTTTTATTGGTTTTGTTCTTTACTGTTTTATTCAATTTTATTATAACTGAGGATATAGGCAATTCTTTTTAAGATAGTAAGAGGCATTATTTCAACCATTGTTGATCACCTTGTATTCTGTTTTTACATTATGTTTTATGTCCATCCTTTTGATTTGACTGACTCTGTTTTGATATTGCACTTTTGATTTTATTCTCTTCAAAAAATACTAATAAGAACTGTGGGAGTAATAAAACCCAAAATGTGTAATTGTCATTGTAAAAAGAGAGGGAAAAAAGTGCTCTAAAGTTTGCAACTGCATATATATTTAAGTGTATAAGATAGATAACCATATTACTGAGTTTTTGTTGGATCATTGAACAGAACTGTTTGCAGTCTCACTGAATGTCCACTTTATATGCTTTAATTTTGTAACTTGAACAACTATTTCTAAGACGACAATATGTAATCTATTAACTAGTGATTTCCTGCTTTTTTTTGAAATTCTGTATAACTTGTACCCTCTTTCTGTTTTTTTTTTCTTTTTCTCCTTAAATAAAATTTTTTTAAAAGTATACTTGGCACTTATATATCCTTGGGTGTAGAGGACATGCCCTAGGGCAACTTCAGGATATTGTAATGGTTGATTCATTGTGTGAACTTGAGAAATTCAGAAGTTTAAGTGACTCAGCAGAGTCCTTAAGTGACTCTCCAGAGTCCTACTTCGTAAACATCCTGATTCTGTGCACAAAGAGGACATGGGGATTTGTTGTGCTATACCCACCCTTGGGTGCATTGCCTGCATACAATATAAGGGAGGAAAAAGGCTTGCTCTCCTCCCTTTTGTGGCTCCTGAGCTATGCTACCCTCCAGCTAGTGGAGCTAGCTGAATATGAACTGAAACCTCCACAAACTGTGAGCCAAATAAACCTTTCCATTTTCGCTTTGGATGTCAGTTATTTTGTCTCAGCACAAGAGAAAAGTAGCCAAAACTGTAGTATAGAAAATCAGTCAGAGTTATGTTAGCATCCAGACCACTACTGAGAAGATACTACTCCATGTATACCAATTCCCACATGTATATTACCTCTTGCAAACTGTGTGGGGTTTGAAAGACACATGCAAAGTACAGGCTATGTCACCTAGGTAGCCAGGGAGATATTCTGCTTTTAACACTGATATATCCATAATAGAATCACGTTGTCTTCTCCCATTCCTGCATATGCATTATTGCAATGTCCCTCATTGCCAGTCTGAAGCAAACCTGTTTCTAAGCTTGAATCCAAATGCTCTTTTCTCCACCAAATTGCCTCTAATACCTCTTGTGAAAAAGTAACCTTTTCTTTTTGTAAAATTTTACTTTTACATCCCTTTTCTGAATCATTTTGTATTTGTTTTATGTTTACTCATTGGCCTGGAAGATTCTGCAAGAATGACCTGCACTTATCCACCATTTTCCCCTTATTTCCATGTATACAGTAGGCACTCAGTGAAGTTTCCATGAATGAAATACGACTGAGTTGATTTATTTTAGTTTTATGGGGAAATTACATTTATTTTAAACAGAATAAAATAAAAACACAACAATAAAATGATACAAAACAAAGCAATGAGAATGATCTCGGATTTCAAAAACAAGGCAGCATGAAATCAACAATAATTTCTGTACTGCACATTGTTGTTCTCTAAATGGTTGCTCCAGCTACTAGATATAGGCATGCAAAGTTAAACAATATAAGCCCTAAACTGTTTCTTTCCTTCAGTTGTTATCATTTCAGAAATGTCAAGTGTGTGACTTCTAATTTATTTTGTGTCTGTGTCTCATCAACTTGTTCTGGGTGGGCTGAGGTCTGAGCTGCACCTTGCTCCTTCAGCTTGACATTTTCCCATATTCTCCCAATCAGCCGGTTGCTGAGTCATGGGCGCTTCCTGCCCTGGCTGCTCATCCTGCAGTGCAAGGGATTTGGCTAGGCACCTGGTTCCTCTGATCCGAGGTTTACAGAGTGATAGAGAAGTGTGAGGTTGCGGCTCACCAATGCTCCCTCTATGGCTGTGGGGCCTCAGGTTGTGTCTTCCTCTCCTCTGCACCCTCAGCATCAGGCTCATCGAGGGGCAAAGCTCCTTCTCCTCTGTGCCTGCAGCAACTGGCTCACCAGGGGGCATGGCTTCTTCTCCTCTGGGAATGCATCTGGAAATTACATATAGAAGATACCTTAGAAGCTTCTCTTCAACCACACTGGCTATTGTGAAGTAGACATTCACTACAGATAGGAGACAAACTGGGTTCAAATTTCATTTTTACCATAATACCATATTTTTACCATACTTTGGAAGACACACTGTGCATATATAATGCAAGTAAGTTGCCTTTCACCTGACATGTTCAACATGCCATTGTTAGAACAGGGCGCCGGTACTAGGGACATCATTTGAGAGCTGGGTAGCACTACTGACCAGCTGAATAAGTAAGAGAAAGATGCTTCACCTTCCTATTTCCTCACCTGGTTAAGGGAGAAATAATAAAATCATCTAGTGAGGTTGCTGATGAGAGTGAAATAGGGAATGTAGCTTAGATTATTTTTGTTACCATAGCCAAGTTAACTCATTAGGAAGCTCATGTTTCTTCAAGTCACTAACACTTCTATAGGATGCTCAAATTAGTCCCAGCTCAGTACCAGGCAAAGAATCAGAACCTTCTGCGCAGAGCAGTTTTCCCTATGGTCTACTGGGTCAAATACACCAAGTAGCCCAAACATGTAATAAAGTGCTATAGGAGGGCATTGCATTATATTGTATGGGTTCTTACTGCATATTTTGGGTGCTTCCTGAGTGATATTTTTAAGGGTTGATACAGTAGACACTTACATTGCTAGGATTTGAAACAAATGCTTTCTATTACCCTTTAAAGTTTCTAGGTCATTTTTAGAAAGGATAAGGATTTATCCTAAGGCAACAGGATAAACTGCTAAAAAGCATTTGTTATTTGCTACTATGTGTCTTCCTGACTCAGGATTTTCCTCGCACAGAAAAATGATTGCAGTGCAGAAATTAGTGAGTCTAAAAATATTATCCATAACCCAATATTTCATATTATTATATGGAAGCAGCTACTTTGCTCATTCTTCCCCATAACATAATTTATGATATATATGCGTACACACACACACACACACTCAGAGAATGCATAAGAATTCATATACACACAGTTTGCAAGAGACAGCTTTAAATAGTATTGTTATAGAAAAAAGAGCTGACAAATAGAAATACAGGTTCCAGCCTCTACAACTGACCCAGAAAAGAGACTGGCTTGTGGAATCTGAGTAACAGTCTCCTTCAGTTATGTTTGTCCTTGGCTTTCTCCTTGGGGAATAGGATGATGAGGAACATCTCTGCGAGGAGCAGTCTGCTGCTGATATTTCTCTCCAGTGGGCTCTGTGAGTGCCTTACAAGGGCCACCACGGAAAGGAAAAGCTATTTCCCCCCTGGTTCTCTCCCCATTGACAATCATGCTGTCTAATTCTCCGATATAGCACAAAAGAACCTTAGAAAATACTGCACAGTGAAAGGGGAAGTTGGCACACATCTCAGTGTTTCCCAGATTTTACAATGAAGCCTTTGTCCTTCAGGTCCCCAGTGATTTTATCACGCTGTTCTCCACCAGAGACCCACTTGTCCTGTGCTGACCCCACTGTTGTGCCAGCAGGTGCCCTGAGCCTGAGAAGCACTGAAGCTCTCCAGGAAGGAGAAGCCTGCCCCTCCGGTCCACTCCACACAGACATGTCTGCACAGCTGTGCCCCACTGTTAGAGAGCCAGTTCACAGCATAGATACAAAAGGGTGAAGTCTAGGAATGGAACTGTGTTTGTGTGATGTTGACCAAGTTATCTCTCCTTTTGTACTTCAGAGTTCCATGTTTAACATGAGAAATAGGTAATAATATAAGAAATATGTACGACTTATTTCTATTAAACCTGAGCCATAGCCATAGCATAGTTCTCTAGACAGTGATGTACTTACTGGTGGCAAGTGGTTAATATCTTTTAAATGTCATAGAATATATGAAAAGAAAATGAGGTTAGCAAGAAATCAAGGAAACAGATAAAAGAAACAGATGAATAAAGAAGATCTTCTGAAACTATACAGCAACTGCAAAATAGCCAGTCAGAAAAGAGAACTTGGTGGTGGCACTCTGGTGCACCTTAGCATCCACATGGTATCTATGACCCAGACTGGCCAATTTTAATGAATGACTGGAATCTGAGTGGCTTGCAAGTCTTGGTTTATTGTCTGCCTTTCTGGTATGTGATCCCCATAAAGGTTGGGCAGAGTTGGACACGTTCCTGCTGCCAGGAGTCGCTGGCCATGTGGGGTCAGTGTTTCGGGGTTCTCGGCTCAGTGTCCCCGTAAGGGAGGAGAACCCACTTTGTTGTGACAGCAACTCTGTGTGGTTGGTGTTCAATCCAAATTTCGTTGAAAAAAGATATTCTCAAATTATTTTATTTGGACCCCAGTGATAAGATACAAAATTACAAATTACCACAGAGGCACAGACGTACCTACTACACATGTACAAGCAATACAGAAACAAGCTTCCGTAGAAATGTTTCTACAGTCATCTACTAAAAGTTAACAGTAAAGTTGCCTTGAGTGGATTTCATTAGTAGTGTACACTGAAAAATGTCTGTTTAATTAACTAATTTGTTTCAGACCTTTCAGTGAATTTTAATAAATATAAGAACATACAAATACTTTGCTAATAAAGGCCTCAGTCTGTGTCATGCTGCTGTAGCAAAATTCTGTTATTTAGAAGGAACAGAATTTATTTTCTCACAATTCTAAAGGTGAGGAAGTAAAAGGTCTCAGAGCTGGTGTCTGGAGGAAGCCCTCTCGTGGCATCTTCCCTTGGCCAAAGGCCGAAAGACAAAGAGGCAGGAGAGAGCCGAATCTGCCCTAACAACCTCACCCCGCCTAAGGGCAGACCACTTCACGGAGGCTCCACCTCTAAACGGAGTGAGCAGTGCAGGGACGACACTGAAACCACAGCAGGACTGAGAGTCTGTGCCCATGTCGTCATCAGGTTCGCTCCCAAATATTTTCATGAGTTAGGACTTTATCTATTTCTGAAATTCTCTGTCTGAAACGTAAAACATTTCACAGTTCACACATTTTTAGAGGAGTACTCAAAACAGTGTTAGACAACTGTAATTTATGATAAAGATATATACTTTGAAATATTTCCATACAGGAATAATTACTATGACATTTTGCTTGTCAGTCACTATTTTCTGAGATGTTTCCCTGGGTGTATTTTATAGCCTGTGTTCCAGGTATGTTGGATGATTCTTTATGATGTTTTCTAATTCTCAGTGACTGGGTTCAGTGATTCACTAATGCTATTTCTGTGATCACAGATCACAGTAGCAACTTTCCCTGGAGAAAACTGACAATCACAGTGGTGTGGTTACTTGCTCAATTTCACCCAGCTCTTAAGAAGCAGCTCTGGGGCCCGAAGCCCTGTGATGCTCTCATGCAACTTGTGTACACTAACCTCAGTGGCCCTAGTCTCAAAGGCTGCATTACAACCAGCAACGTCCCCAGCTCCCTGGGGAAAGGGCGGTCTAAGGCTGGGTCCGTGTACTTTGCGTTTCTAGTATGACGAATAATACACAGTCAGTATAGCGTCCACTTTGTAGTCCATACTTCCTCACAGGGATGAATCCTCGGGTTCATCTTCATGAGTTTCCAGTATCCACTGAAAGGAGAGACACTAAGTTTAATTCTGGGATGTTTACAGTTAAATAAAAAGGCGAACAACAAAGAAGGTTGCAACTCTGTGAAAATACTTTCTGTGAATTATTAAAATTTCATGAAAAATTTTATGAAAATACTTTCTATGAATTATTAAAAGCTCCATTTCAACTTAATTCTTATTTTTATGGTAGAATTCAATTTCCCACAGTTTTCTCTTAAGTGTACTTTTTAAATTTTTTAAACTTTGACTACTATGAATCGGCTTATATTCCTTACCAGTGTTGCAGTGACTACAGCAAAGTTTCTCTCTGTAATCTGTAATTATGTTAATTGCTAGAGATTTTTCTTTATGTGCAATAATATTAACATTCTTACTTTATTTTAAACTTCTTTTTAAGTTCTGCCATTTTTATTCAATGGTAGTTATTTGTTCAATTCTTCATCAGTCCACATCTTCAGTTCATAATGATCACATTCATCATGGGAGTTGGTTCAAGAGGTTTTCATTCTTCTCGGTCCCCCTACCATCGTCTCCCTGCTTCTCCTTCCATCTCTTGATCTCCTCATTTGCATAACACCTGTCTTCCGACTTCCTACTTATGCTTCGTTTTGATCCCTAATTGATTTACATGTGGGCTTTCTGTGTGTCTGATTTTTACTTACAGTCTTGAGATTCACCCATTTTCTGCAAATGACTCAAATTTATCCTTCTTTATAGACAAGTAGTGCTCTACTGTAAATATTTTCTAGTATTTTCATACTGTTGTGCTTTTCACTATAAAAATATTGAATTGTATGGATGAGTGAAGGCCCAAATGAGCAATTGTCTTAGTTACTTTTTACTCATCGCTGAGACAAAATACCTGATGACCAAAGTTGGGAAAAGAAAGGTTTATTTCTTACAGGGCTTTTTTTGGAGGTTTCAGCCCACGTTCAGTTGGCTCCAAGACAGGGTGGCAAGGTGGGCCACAGTACATGGCAGCTGCCAACAGCAAAGCAGACACCAGCAAGAGAGAGAGACATGCCTTCTTCCTGTCATTACATTGCATGCTGGCTCCACCCGAGGTGGGTGTAGCACTGACACCATCAATCCAAGCTCTAGACAATGAACCAATCACAAAATGCATAATGCAAATGCGTGAGCCCTGGGGGCCCCTGACATAAACTATGACATTCCTTCCCTGGCCCCCAGGACTCATATACATCTTTTATACAAAAGTCCATCTCCAAGAGTTGCCAAAGTCCTAACAGTTTCAGCATTGCTGAAAAGTGCAAGTCCCAAGTCTCCTCCCAGATCTATAGCAAACTCTTAACTGTATCCCCCTGTACAAATCAAACAAGTTTAAACATTTCTGAAATGCAAAGGCACAAGATAAACATAACCATTCCAAAAGTTACAAACAGGGGAATATAAAGCATTGGAAACAAAGCAAGTCCAACATCCAGCAGGGCAAACATTAAGTACTAGAGTTCCATGCTCAGCATCTGAAGCAATCTGGCTGCAAGATCCAAAAGGCTTGGGTGTTCCACCCCCACAGCATTTCCAGGGATTTGAGCTCCTGTAGCTTCTCTCTTAAATCCACTCTGCTCACTTTTTGCAGCTTTCCTTAGAGGATCCATGTTCCTGGCTTTTCCAAACTTCTGAGATCTCCATTGCACTGTTGGCTTCACCTTTGCATCTTTACAAATTGCCCTCTCAGGGGCACATTGCTTGGCCTCCCAGGCCCTTTGCAATTGAGGTGGAAGCCAACTTACCCTCAGAATTTGTGCATTTCCTTGCACATAAAATTAGCACAATCTGGCTGCTGCCAAGGTTTGCTGCCAGCTGGAGCAGTAGCCAGGCTTTTCTCTCTCTTGACTGTAGGGATCAATTGCCTGAATTTTTGGGATCTGTTTACCTGATTGTGAGGAAAAACTTTTCTATGTTGCCACCATTCTGGAACCTCATGTGGCCTGTGTCACCATTCTGGAACATGGTGCTCTGCAGCTTTCCTCTCTCAGCAAATTCTTTCACTTTTGCAGTTTTGAGGCTTCAAAGGGTGGACATCCACTGTTTCCTGGGATGCCTCGAGACTATCTTCCTTATCTCTCTGTTTCTCCTCAGCAATCAAAGTCTCAACTCTATCTTTACAATCCACAGCTTTCCTGGAATTTTCCTTCTGGCCAAACTCACAGTATTGTAAATTACCTTGCTGGGCTCTTTGCTCTTGATTTGCAGCATAAAGCTGGCTAAAAGCCCCCAACAATAGCCATGCCACAGCCCAACATTAGACTGCTTTGAAATTTCCTTTTTCAGATTAATCAGTCCATTGCCTTTTGTCTCAGTCTCAGGCAAAAATCTCTGGGCATGAGCAAAATGCAAACTTTCTGCCAAGCCATAACACACATCTTGGGGAGTCCAACAACCAGTGCAGTCCTTCTTCCCAGCAGAAACCTCCCAAGCCTGCTCTTTACTGAAAGGGTTTTGGCCCAGACAGGACACTGTAGCCAGGAAAGCCTCAACTGGAAGCAGGAGCCCCTATCTCCCCCGCCCTAGGAATTTACCTGTGACGCCATCTTCCTGCCCCTGGAAATTTACATATGGTGCCAAATCTAGGACCAATGGGTTACCTGTGCATCCCTAATGCCCTCCTTAGATTCCACCCCAAACTGAGGCTATTTACATATCCCCATGCCACATGTCCCCTGGAGAGTTTGCCAGACGCCAGCGGTGGGGGATGCTGGTCACCTCTCTCTGTGTTCTCAGAATAAAGGCCGCTGTTTGTTTTATACTTCTCATCTTTTGGAAATAATCCTGTCATTTACCATCAGGCTTTCTATCAACCTTCTGGTCTCTTGAGCTCTGACCAAAATCTCCTCTACACAACAGCCTAAGCTGCTCCAGCTCTATGCATTCAGGCAACATGTCCAAACCTTTCCAAACTCTGCCCACAAGCCATTTCCAAAGCTTCTCGAAAAACATGGTCAGCAAATGACTCCACTCCTTTGTACCAAATTCTGTCTTAGTTACTTTTTACTTGTCACTGAGACAAAATACATGAAGCCCAAAGTTGGGAAAGGAAAGGTTTATTTCTTACAGTTTTTTGGTTTTTTTGGAGGTTTCGGTCTATACTCAGTTGGCTCCAAGGCAGGGTGGCATGGCAGGGCCTCAGTTCATGGTGGCTGCAAACAGAAAAGAAGAATCTGGCAAGAGAGAAACACACCCTCTTCCTGCCATTACACTGTACGTTGGCTCCACCCCAGGTGAGTATAGCACTGACACCATCAATCCAAGCTCTAGATAATGAACCAATCACAAATGCATAATGCAAATGCATGAGGCCTGGGGGCCACTGACATAAACCATGGCAGCAATTTATGTCAGCTATGACAATATCAGTTCCTATACTAGCAAATATGGAACATTATGTCAGCAAAATTGTGGGTGTGGGTATTTTAAAGCTCTTCCCTTCACAAGTGAATAAACTAGCAAAAATTGTCCAGATCTACGTTTATTTTAATTCTGGAAATTGTCTAAAGACTTTCATTAACCCATGAATGTTTTATTCCAGAAAAACAGCCCTATAACAGCAAAATAACCTCTGGAATTTTAAATGACCTATTTCCTCTTCATGTTCCCTCCATGGTAACCTTGAAAAGTGAAACCACAGGGAAAATCCACATCCACACAGTGACCAAAAGGGACAAAGAAGAACTGTGTTCCCAGAGTGCAGTCACTATTTGCCTGTCCACTGGTTGTTTGAGGACACTATTCATCAGATCAGCTCCATTTGAGCTGGTATGGTGTGTGTAGGTGTGAAAAGTCTTTTCCGCAGAGGACAATTAAAGACCGTGGTTAAACATCCTGGTGGTCCTAGGGGACAGATAACAGCTAGGGCCCAAAACAGAATAACACAGAAGCTAAAATGGAAATCTCAGCAAAGAAATGTACACAAGAGTCTTGAAAAGTTGTGAACCATTTTTGAGAACCTAAAGGTTACTGCATATTTCTTTCCTGTGTGTTGTCTTAGCCAAGAATATAGCTCCATTTTAAACAAATTCTGATCTAGGTGCTGCTGGAAAGAAATGTTTAGATGTAATTAAGTTTGCATTATCATTTGATTTTAAGAAAGGGATTTGATCTTAAATAATTGTGGTGGGCCTGATTCAATCAGCTCTGAGGCTGTAAGAGCACAGATTGACACTGCCCCGAAGAAATTTAAAACACAAATTCTGCATCATAGAGTCCAATTCTAGGATTGGAATGGGAGCCTGGTTACATCTGAATGCAAACCTTGTACTTTCAAATATTATGTCATAGGAAAGGTAAAGAGAACATGTAATTTGGATTTTGAATTTGAATTAATCTAAGATAAATCTTCTTATTGAAAAAGTTTTGGCCCAGACAGGACTCTGTAGCCAGGAAAGCCTCAACAGGAACCAGGAAGCTCCTATCTCCCCCGCCCCTAGGAATTTACCTGTGACGCCATCTTCCCGCCCATGGAAATTTGCCTATGGCACCAAACCTAGGACCAATGGGCTACCCGTGCATCCCTAATGCTCCCTTAGGTTCCACCCCAAACCGAGGTTACTTACATACCCCCCACGCCACGTGTCCGCCAGAGAGACGCCAGCGGTGGGGGGTGCCGGTCATCCCTCTCCATGTTCTCAGAATAAAAGCTGTTTTTTGTTTTATATTTCTCATCTTTTGGAAATATTTTTCATCTTTTGGAAATAATCCTATCACTTATAAAGTAACCACAGGAAGAGAAAACTGTTACAATTGACACTCATTGAAAAGTACATTGTCTTTAACCAGAAGAAACATAAAATGTTTGAAAATGTCTTTAAAAATGAGAACTTACTTTTTAGAGTACACATGATAATGACATCAAGAGTTACTTATCTTTCTTTGACCAGCTTATTTTACTTAGCATAACTTCTTTTAGACTCCTACATACTTTCAGAGATGATACATATTCCTTCCTCCAGAATGCTGAACAATATTCCACTATGGAGAGCAGGATGTTAGATGGCAGAGATTGACCAGTGAGGAAGAACTGAAGAAGTGTAGATGCTACAAAGTTTCAGTTGCAAAAGAGTAATAATTTCCATTCTTCTGTTGCACAGGATGGTGACTATAGTTAATGACAATTAACTTAAAGAATAATTAGTGCATTAATAGTTAGATATACATCATGCATTTTAACATTACTGATGGAATGGATTTTAAATGTCCTCACAAGAATTAGCATATAAGATGATACATGTGTTAATTAATTTAACCACTTTACAACCCACACATGTAGGATTACATTGTATATCATCCTAAAAATGTACATTCATTATATATTCATTGGAAAGTCTGTAAAGAACTGACTGTGGTGGTACATGCTTATAGTTCCAGTATGCCAGGAAGATGAAGCAGAAGAATCGTAAGTTTGAACTCAATCGGGCTACTTAGTTGGGTCCTGTTTCAAAATTAGAAAAACAAATGAGCCATTTAACCGTCTCAGTTGGGAATACAGTTCAGCAGTGTTATGCTAGCACAGCAGTGTTCCTAAGTCCTGGGGCAGCTTTTCATGTGTATGTGCACTGATTTATCTCCGACTAAAGAAGACAGTGCTTACAGAAAACCTTACAGAAAAGGAGACCTCCTCAGGTTTTATTTTCCACAAAACATAAGGAAGCAGGCCCAGGGAGATGCGTGTCTGGGTCTCTCTGGAGTAATTCCAATCTGGCTTCTCTCTGCTGCTCCTCACGAAGCCCCATGGAAACGTTCCTGGAGCCCTCTGCTCCTGGTTTCTGTCTGCTGGCCACTCTACCTCTGGTCTAGTCCAGTGCTCTTGCCTGCAAGCTTACAGTGTTTCTGAGTCTCTCTTTTCAAAGCACTAAGGAAAGTCCAAGCAGAGTGCAGTAAATAGTGTTTATAGAGCCGTCTCTTCATCAGATAAGGGAAATATATCCCAGAAAAAATCCAGCGGATCCTCCCTCACATCTGACTAACCTGAACTGGGTCCTATGCTCATTCTTAGAACAATAGCTGTCAAAGGAAACCTCCAGGACCATTTTTACTTTAGCTCAAATTAGCAGGGTACGTGGGCATCTCAGCAAAATAATATTTGACTGCAATATCCACGGAGGGAGGAGATCTGCTACAATTTTAAAATTATGCCATTCATTCAGCACTGACTCTTGCTCTGCACCAACTGCGGCTAGACAGGGAAAAACAAAAAGGAATGAGCGCGAGAGTTGCAGATTTCATGACACTCACAGTCTCATGGCAATAACAGATATTTATAAATATAAAGCTGCCTATAAACGCATAACGGGAAATAATGTTAAATATTAAGCACTAAACGTTGCCCTTCACTTAATGAATTTTGTATCAGATTGATATCAACTATGAGTATCTTTTGATTAAATTATTGCCCTTTATTCTTACCGATAGTATTTTAAATTTTGAATATTTGTTATACAGTTAGAAACATAGAAGTTATACATACAAATGTTAATTATATAATGTATGTAACAAAACTAGTATTAATATGCATCTATAATTCGGCTGCTATTGAAGCAGCCAAATATATTAACTACATTAACCATAATCATTGTAAATTCCAGTTAAAATAACTAACATAATTGAGGTAGGCCCTTAAATTTCTAGTCATCTTAGAATACAAGCTCAGATTGTATATCTGAGAAAAATCCTTCAAATTAGAAATGAATATATCAATCAGAAAATAAGCATTGAGTATGCTTGCTATTTCTCTGCCAAAAGATAAGAAGGGGTCAGGTGGCCTCCCCAGTTCCCTCCGTATGAGATCTGCTATTCCCCTGTGAGTGATGAGCTTCTTTTAGCTCCTAGATAATTTCTTTTGAAACCAACAGCTGATAAAGCATCTTTCTTGGGAGAGAGAGGAGAACAGTTCAAAAATAACACACATAATGCGTATTGGATTTATTGATCAGTGACCCTACAAAATAAAATTGAGCCTTATACCATGCACAGACTTTGTAGACTGAAGCTTTCCATACTTAAGCAAACGCATACTGTGAACTTAATGTTTCAACACTTTTTCTTACACTATATTTCCCTTAATATTCATTTTTTATCTTGAGGTTCCCTAGTGCCAAAACAGAAAGCAAAAGACTCAGAAGTGGCATCAGAATGAACCCCAAAACCAAGTGATGTTTGGAAAACAGGTATCACAAGGTCATTGAAACATAATACTATTCTTTCTAAGTTTTGGGGTTTGGAAATAAAATTAATCACAATAAGCATAACCTTACTTTACCTTACATGCCTCAATATAGATAGATAGATAGATAGATAGATAGATAGATAGATAGATAGACAGACAGACAGATTGACCTTATTACCAAAGCTTACATGCAGATTTAATGCAATCCAAATCAGAATGCCAACAACATTATTCGTAGAACTAGCAAAACACTCTCCTAGATCTGGAAGGAGTCAGAAGAGACCCAGCGTGCAAAAGGACACCCGAACAACAAAAACTTCAGCCTATTTCAGATAACATCCCCTCATAGTTCCTAAGCACAAGAAGAGGTTTCCAAACTAAAACCACATCCTGGGGGTGTCCAGAACTGTCAGCAGCACAGGCTGGGACAGGAATGTATGCCCACAGGGCCAGTCAGGGCAGAGCTGCTCAGGAAACCTCTCAGGAGCCGAGCAAAGCCCTGTTCCTCCGCCATCTAACCTTAATGCTGGCCAGCAGGAAGGTGAAGTGATGTTTCCAACTGCAAGCTGTTCTACAAAGTTTTCTCAGTTCACTGAAAGGGTTGCTTTTTTAAAATACCTCCTCAGAAAGTCACTTGGTGGGCAGAAAGTTAATATCCAGTCTTCTGCTTAAGGCTGAACATGTGAGTCAAGGGCAAGTCTGGGTCAGACTCAAGTGTCAGAGTTTTTCACCTGCACCTCAGCTCGTGCTTGGTGCAGTGGATTCTCGGTCAGGACACAATCCATTCTCTACACGCAGCTGAGACCGTGTAAAACCTGTAAATGGGTATTCATCAATCTCTTCTTGTTTTTATTTATTGGGGAAACGAGCAAATGTTATAAGAAGTCATGACAGACAAATAAGTTGTGACCCTGACTTTTACACACCTATAACTAGCATGTTTCCCACAAGCAATGATCAACAAATTTTGAATTTGAATTGGAGGAGTTGCTGAATGTGCCTGGAATGACTAAAAACATCATAAAAAATACACAATAGAAGCTTAGTAACAGATACAAATACAAGTGAAACCTATAGGGATACTTCAGATTTTCACTTTGGAGTTTAGATATAGCTTATAAATTCAAAGTTGAGAAAAGAGATTTGAGGTAGTGAAATAGTATGAAGGAGAGTATAGCATAAGGTTTCAAAGTGGTGTGTTTGGAAGAAATTGGGTGAATTTATTTCTATGTGGCTTAAATAGTATGTTTGTGGAAATAGAAATTAATATGAAAGGAAAGATTGTAGCCACGCTGAGATCATAAGGGTTTCAAATTCAGATTTTATGCATAAGTAGCAAGCAATTTCTTAAGAGTATGTGAGTTGTTTTAAAATTATTACTCTCTCCTACGCAAGTATGAATAAGCACTTGCATTATTTATAATTCAATAACAGGAGATATATTGGATTTTCACACACTTCCAAGGAATACAGTAAGGAGGGTAGATTTCTAAAATTTTTCAAAGTTGGGGGGAAAACTATAAATAATATAGTCACGTGTCACTTAACAATGAGGATACCTAGGAAAAACTCACCCTTAGGTGATTTGTAATCATGTGAATACCCTAAAGGATACTGACACAATCCTAGATACTATTGCCTGTTATTTCTAGACTACAGAAGATACTGACTACCTTAGGCAACTGTGACACGGGGGGGGGGGGTGTTTGTATAAATAAACATTAGAAAAGGGAGAGCAAGCAATAGGAATTCTTCAGTTTAAGGATAACTCTATGAGACTGTCATGGTATATGTTAGCTGACATTCACCAAAATATCTATATGAGCCACAGGGCTATGCATTTTGACATAAAATATGGTTAATGTAACAATCCGGGAGGGTTGAGGATGAACTTAGGGGTTGAGTATTTGCCTATGCATGAGGCTGTGGATTTGACTGCCAGCATTACAAAAATAAAGTAAAATAAAATAAAAACAGGGAAAACTTAGCATAACTGTGATTGGTGTGGAGGAAAGCTCAGCGTCTAAGTTAACTTGAGTAGTTTCCCATCAACACTTCTTAAACAGAGGGTTCTACTTGTGTTTAGTGAAAAGAATTGAATACTTTGTATGTTTTTATTTCTTTCGAGTCCCACATCCAATCTAACAACAAATCTTGGGAGCCACAATATTCCCTTCCAGATCTAATGGTTATAATAACTACATCAAATGGAGATTTTAAAACAGAAAACAAAGTACTCTTTCCTTCCTAATTATGCCCAAATGAAAGTCTTGTGTATATTTTAAATTCAGCACTTGAAAACAATGTTTTCTACCAACATCATTCCCTAATGTGCTTGTAAAAAATTGGGTCAGCATCACTGAACTTTGCTATAAATTGAGAAGGAATCTAAAGCAGTAATTTGAGTGCTATTAGATGAATGAACTATGTAATTTTATCATTACTCCTCCTAATAGCGGACAATTAACATTCTGTGTAATTGCACTGTTCAGTCAGGGTGGCGGTGGCCTGGAACCTGAAGGGAGGGGAGGAAAGTGTGAGGGCAGAGACCTGCAGATTCTGTGAACGACCTGCTGGTCAGTGCTGCAGTTTACAGCTGCGTGAGGGTGATCCAGCATCAGAATGGGCCACATACTCAGTGCTTAGAACTTCCACTGAGTTTCACAAATAGGTCATTGAGAACTCACCACAGGAATGTCCTGAATTAGGAACTGTTTACACAGTGAAATAAGGCAGATGCAATCTTGACTCTGCATTTGTTGAGTTGCAGAAAGGTAATGTGTGTCACACAGGATAAGTGACACTGGTGAAAAGGTGACACTGGTGTTCATACAAATGGTGTCTTTTTCTCTCACATCCTGGAGAGTCAGGGAAGTCAGTGAAGAAATAATGTTTAAGAGGAGATGAAAAATAAGGAGGACTTAGACTAAACAGTAGTGCCAAGACAAAAGACAAAAGTCTAAAGGCAAAACAGGTTATTTCGTCACAGGCTTGGATTACAAAAAGAAAACAGTATCATGCATATTACGTCAGAGCCATTTTTTTTCCTTTTCCACATCTGTATCCATTTCCTAGGTGGCGATCTTTCTACTGTGGTCATATCTGTACGCTCACGTGCGGAATCACAGCTACATCCCTGGCTGTGAGCTCTGAACTCCTGCCTCTGCTATGATATCTGATGAGAAGGTCCAGCTTAGCCAGAATCGAAGTTTTTAGCTTCCCAACATTCCTCATCACCATTAAAACCACCTTGACTCATTCTGATCGTCAGGAGGAAAAACAGAGGAACAAGCAGAGGCATCACTGGTCTTCACTTCATTCACATCATGGACTGAGTCTTCCCCGTGAGTTCTGGCCTCAGAACGTAACCGAAACCTGAGGACAAGTTGTCACCCTCTAAGGACACTGTGCTTTAAGCCTCCATCCCTCTTCTGGAGGACCAAAGTGGCCCTTTTCATGTGTTCCTGCTTGAATTTTGTTCTCCACCACTTTCTGACTCCTGACCCAAAAGTGAAAATCATGGCAGAGGAGTCTTCTGTTAAGTCCCAAAGAGGCTCTTGGCTTTCGCTGAACAAAGGCTGAGCACTCTCTCCCGCTGGGTGCCCACGATCTCTGCACCCGTCTGTGCCAGGCTCTGCTCTTCCTGAAATGCCTCCCCAGCGCATGACCCCACGCCTATCTACTATGATCCTCTGAATTATTATCTTCATCCTCCTTTTCTGCACTACTTTTTAGGGTCCTGAAGTCTGGAAGTTTGATTCACTTTATTGACCACAGTATATGAAATAGTCACAGGCAAACAGTAGGCACTGAGGGAATATCTTTTCTTAGCCCAGAATAAAATGAATGCTGTATGTTTAGACATTACTTTAAAAAAATAAAATCATCCAGTAATGATTTCAGTTGATCTCTAAATTATATTTTAAGAAGAAAAGAGTCACTATAAGTGCTATCTCTATCAGACTGTTAATCCATTGCCTAATTGACTAATCAATGTCTTTATTCCCTTTTGCAACACATATTTATAGATCTGCTATGTGCTTAATGTGGATAGGGACATTAAATATTCTAATGAAGAAAACACATCTTTACCTTAATGGAACAAATGTCTATAGGAAGAGGGGCTGGTAAACAGAACACTACACAGAGGCAACTGCTGTCACAGGACTGTCTCAGGAGCCCTTCAGGTCACCTACAGGAATCCCAGAAGGTCAGAAAGGACAAAAAAGAGGCCTGCACATGCTGGCTCTGCTGGGCACACGTGGCTGAGAGGGTCGAGTCAACTGCTTTTGGTGAGGAGAGAGATGCTTCCGGGGCCTAGACTGACCTTTTCTCTGACACCAAATGTTCCAGCCAAAAGCAAAGGAATGCAGCAGTGAGAGGTGAAGGGGAGGGAGAGGAAAATGAAAGCAAAGTGGTGGAGGCCGTGACCGCAGCAGAGCTAGCACAGGGCCTGATTCACAGGCCGGGAACCTACGCTTCATTTCAGTCATTTTCCTAGCGGGCATTGTTTAATTGAATTGTCTCGTAAAACTTTATCATCTCAAAGCCAGCTTGAGTTAGGAAATGTGTGTAGGTGAGTCTCTTAGTTGGAAGAGGAGGCAATGCCTCTTGCTACCAGATTCCAGCAGAATCAAAGGCTTCTCTCACTCTTAGTTAGAATATTCTAAAAGCCTTAAGAGTGCCATTGCTTTGGGTTGACAAAAGTAATAATGGGGACTCGATTGAACAGTTGATTGATTGGCTTTCTGCTTTCCCATTTCTGTGTAATCTTTTAAAAACTAACTTCTGACAGCTGTGCCGGGAAACTTAGAGACCTAAATAAATGAAGACCTAGTAGTTAGAGACTCAGAAAGCTCTGGCATTTTGCAAGAATGGACAAAATGTTGGAAGCTGAGCTGTGTCATTCACATAAACCAAGTCACCTCATTTTAGTTGCGTTGGAGAGAGAAAGAGAAAACCCTCCACATGACTTCCAACATCTTCTCTCAATGCATGCTGATGCAATCCAGCTGGCGTTAAGTTGACCACTAGTTATCAAACCATAATACAGGCCGTACCCACCCCTACCTCAGGGCAGGTGTAGCCCTCACAAAATCTCCTTGCCCTCCTCTTGCACAAGATGAGGATGTTTAGAAAGTAAGAACCCTGGCTACCTGCTGAGTCTCCTAGTTAAACTTCTGAACTTCTCAAGTTGACACAATGTATCAACCATAAAGCCCTGAAATTTATCTTCCTGTTGAGAGAGAGAATTGAAAGAAGAGGAGGAGAAAAAAGAGGAGGAAAGAAAGGAAGGGATGGGGAAAAGATAGGAGGAAAGGGGAAGCGGGAGAGAGGGAGGGATAGAAAGAGAGAGAGGAAGAGAAAGAAAGAAAGAAAGAAAGAGAAAAAGGATCACCTATTATCTTGAATTTTCTGATGTAAACTATATTTAACCTACTGTTTATTCTATCATCCAGTTTTGAAGGTATTTAATTTGTGGAAAATGTACAGCCTCTGTTCTCATTTTTTCTTTTGCTTTTGTGTATATCATTATCCATTACCATACTCAGAATGTGAACTTCACAAAATAGAAGAAATACCATCAAATAAAGTTGTTTTTGGAGGATAATAGTGAGAACTTTCTTTGAGTTAATTTAAGAAAAATAGATACCTAGCATGAAATCCCCCTTAATAAGTCCACATGTATTCATTTACTTTTTCTACATGCATAAGTTAGCCAGGATTTTTTGTTCAAAATCATGAAAACTAGACAGGTTAACAATCCCCTTAGCACCGGGGATTCTTGGGGATAAAATGCCTTTATCTCCCTGGCCAGTTAATCCTGAGAAGCAAGTGGGCTGAAGAGCCAGCTCGATACTGCTAGGCCGCCCTCCTTGGGCAGCTCCTCACCTGTTAGAGTTTATAGCCCAAGATAGTGTAGGGAAAGCTTCCTAGCTTTCAGGAGCTATTGATCTGTAACCACTACCTCTTCCATTTTAGAAAAAATAAAATCCCTTTTCAGCTCGTATGTGGGCTCCTGAGGTTTATATTCCAACAAACCACTTGATTTTGAAGATTTTGTTTAATGCAATGATGTTATCACTTAAGTTTTGATGGACAGGTCAGGGTTACTGTTATCGTTAATAAGCCTCCCCCAGGCTGTTAGCTTTTTTTTTTTTTAACTGTACCAATATCCTGTTCAATAGATATTTAGTCTCCAAAGAAAGCAAACAGTATGGATAAAATTTGCCATCTTACCATCAGGCCATGCTAGTAGAGCTGTCTTCCTGGACCTGTACTTCTTCATTTAAAAATAAAAGGCCAGCTGTGTGCCCCAGGGGATCTATTGCTTGTGCCTGTGGTGACCTTATACTACATAGCCTAACTTGGAGAATGTCCAAGATTAATTCCTAGTCACAACAATGCTGACCTCAGAGGACAAGCCAGGATGTTGTTCTTAAATTGGGGGTGGGCAAGAGAAAACAGAAAACTTGGTCCAGCATCCACACTTAACGTGTGGCCCAGAAGCAAAATGAAGGAAAGAGCCTGCACTGAAATTTTGACATTTTCCTCCAGAAATCTGTTCCATACACTAACCTAGATGATGTGTGTTCACAGGCAGTGGAACCTGGTCCAATTATAGAAACTTTCCTTTTTATGAACCTTCATGAATGAAAAGCTCTGTGGACTACACGTTACTTCCCTCAGTCTCAGGCGGCACACCTGTCACTGCTCGCAGCTCCATCTCTGGAACACTGCTGACACTAACAGTAATAATTAACCGTATGACTGCGTGCCTGAGGGGTCGCTTATTAGCTGCCATGTAACGAGGGATTGAGTAGGGCTTCATACTACATACAGTACCTCATTTAATCTCAAAACCCTAAGAGAAAGATGACACCCTCTTCATAGATGGGAAAAACTAAAGCCAAGAGAAGCTGTGTATTTATCCGGGGATCCACATTTGATACTCATACATAAATCTTTCCGATTTGAAAGTCTCTGTAGGTTCCATTTCTGAACCTTTCCCTCCGCGTGTACATGATAGGTCAAAGTGGACTGTGGTAGACAGTTTCAAAGGACTTCAATATTCGAGTTTAATAATTCTCTTTTTAGGTAGTGGATGCACAAGGTTGGTCTTTCAGCAGAGCAAATATGAAGATAATTTTCCTAGTAGAGCTTGATTTGTGATATAGCCAGATGATGAACTGTTTTGTTCAGTACACTGACAACACAAATGCTGTTGGTGAAAAGAACAAAGAGTTATTTTAATTTTTTTGTAAAAGGGTGGACAGAAAATTAATATGTGGACATATTGCCCTTAGGTTCCCCTGGAGGACTGCTGTGAGTTCATTTTGCTTTCAGAATGGTAGCATTATGTCATTTTAAATTATTTTAGGTATTTTACAGAAATTTTACTCAGTTGATATTATTAGCTTCACATGTCTGTAGTAAAATGGATTAGGGAAGCTAGATGTCTTACGTTTTGTTTTATTTTCTGCTGTAATTTTATTTGATTCCTCATCTAAAGATTTCCTTTCTCAAGAATTCTTACTATTTTATCTGTCATATTATTTAATCTCTTCAACACTCATGCACTTATTGTCCATGCTAGCCATCGCTTGAGATATTGGGGAAGAGTCATAAACAAACACAAAGTCTTTTTTGTAGAACTTATATTCCAATTAACAAGTGCTCACTTTTTAAATGATTAGATATACAATTTTATTACTCAGAAGACTCAAAAATCTTTCTTGAGAAATCAATTCATGTTTATCTTTCTTTCTTTCTTTATATTCATATTTGGTTTGAACAAGAACGTTTAAATATGCTTGTTTTTTCCCTTTGGCACAGCACTAAACTTTTCAATTAAATAAATTCTATTAGGATGAGATCACATATTAAAATTTTATTCCCTCTACTCAATAATGATATTCCAAATACTTCCCTGGATTTTATGTGTTTCTTTGAAAGCAATAGCCAAAAATAGATTTCAATTTTAATATTATCTAATTAACCTTGAACAAAACTAACAAATTCCTACCATTAATTTTTATGTGAGGCTAATTTACTCTCAGCATAAGCATCGATGACTATTAATAAACTTTTATATTTCCTAATATTTTGAGAAAAAACTGCTTTAATTTGCATTTCCCTAATTACTTTTCACATGTTTTATTAGGTATTTTTATTTCTTCTATGAATTTCCTGCTTTCATCTTTCTCCCTTTTCCCAGCATCTGGGTAACTATGGCTTATTGCTGATTTTAAGGTCTATACTGATGTTATGTTTTAGTTCTTGGAGATGTGCACTGCAAACCCCACTCGCAGCCTGTGACTTCCCGTGTGTTGTCTCCATGGAATGATGCTTCCTGAGAGCCTGGAAGTCACCTTTTCTCTCCAGACACAGTTCGTATCCAAAGCACTACAGGACAAAGCAGCTTACTGATCCATTTCTTCAGACCAAGGATCTTCCACCATGCATTTTTACAAAGGTATTGATTTTTACAAGGATATTTTAAAATCATTTATTATCTATTACTTAGGGCCAACGCTGGCTGGAGCTTGAATGCTGGCCATCCCTAGCATGTCCCAAATGTCCCTGTCTCACATGCTGTGGAGAATGGATTCTTCTCTGGTTACCCTAAAGGAAGGAACTTTTAATAATTTTATCAACAAAGCAAGAAATCTCATCTTTATTCTAAAGGTCATGAGGTCATGTTGTTCACTACGATATTTCCACTGGAATATTACTTCAGAAAATTCTGTTTTAGTTTCATCTAATATGATTTGTTTTAAATTATTTTTTGTTTAGAATTAACATTTTATGATGGAATGTGTCATACATTGTCACATTACATCACGTGACTAAATTCCACTCCTGAAACCTAATTCTCAGAGTGGCATTTTCATTTCTTTATTTAATCATTTTTGTAAGTTTTCTGGAATTTTAAAAATTTGTACAAGTTCTAATGATCTTTGTCATATGCTATCTATCACTCGAATAGGAGGCAGAGTCAGTGTCCATTATCTTTGTGAGGTTTCATCACAGACTTGAGGCTGTGTCCAGCTCAGCTCCTGAATTTCTCAGGGGGAGGACAGCGGAGGGTGAAGAAATAAGGACGAGAGTCAGAACGCGGAGAGCTGAGGTCAGGTGGAGCCCTTTTGCCTAACAGGAGAAGAAGAAATGACCCATGACGGTGGGGCATTTATTTATATGTATCATGAGGTTGATGTCAGTTGAAACCCCACTACCTAGCCACTTGTTTGCCTGGCTCACCTCAGGCAGCTCCCATCCTTGAATCTGGACGGGCTTGTTCGTGTGTTTTGCCTCAGGCTGGCCTTGCTTTCAGGTGTGACTAAGGCTCAGCTTCTGTAGCTCCCTACACTTGGAGAGTTTATGGTTACCCTCAGATGCTACAGAAGGTGCCTAACTTACCTTGGTGGTGTTTTCAGTGACATTTGAGCAGCCCTCATGTGTGAGTAAAGGGAGGGACACTTCTTGCAGCACACAGTGATCCAAACTGAAGGGGAACTGAGACAAATAAAAATGAAAGAGAAGGGAAAAAGCAGGAAGAATTAAGAACTGAATTCCAGTAGGAGCTCTTAATTTGTCCTTTAAAACACACATGTCTAGGTGCTGTGCATCGTGTTACACCTCACGCATGCTGCTCCCTTGGCAACCACAGGCTCTACAACCTGTGCCTGTAATATCAGACTGCAGGGCTTTCCTACCTCAAAGCAGGTCTTAGTGTCATGTGTTCATCTGTTTCTTTGTAAGCAGGATGGATGGTGCCCCTTTCAACCATGACTGTGATCACAGATCTGGGCATGAAAGATCTTATCTCCTATGCTGCTCACCCTGTGCCAGCACCTACTATGGTGTAGACACACATTCAGTGCTCAGAAAGTTACTGTGAATGAATGAATGCATGAATGAATGAATGGTGACCCTGAGCTCCACTCTCAGTAGCTTTTAACCCTGCTCTCTCCCAAACACTGTCCATAGTTGTGTCACATTGGTGTCTCAATGGTGTCTGCAAGAAAGAAAGGTACAATCCCTTTTCTCTTCCCAAATCCATTGTGTCATACTTTGGGCTGCAGGGAACTTCAAGTTTCCGTGGTACTGTAAGTGTATTTCTGAATGCATACTAATGTGTACTAAACGAGGTGGTCGTAATTTGGAGAGTTCTATACAGGAGGGATGCATTAGGCGCTTGCTAGTGGAGGTGTGAAGGTGACCAGCTCTCATGTGAGCCCACATTGTTGGACTGGGATATCTGTGAACATCAGAAACTTATAGCTTGACTCACTTTAAGAAAAAAAATTGATTTGAGTCCTATGATTTCCCAAATATGATACAGAAAGTGACGGCATAAACTCTGCTTTTGAAAGTATTCTTATATCTTGGTTTACAAAATCCATGGAGTAAATAAAAAAGGTTTTTGAACAGGGAGATTTATATTTTTTTCTAATTCTGACCCAAATGAAGTTTGTGCTCAGTAGGATATTTTACCTTGATTTACAGATAAGAGCTATGTTGTCATTTGGAAAAACGGTGTAGCAGCCTCTCAGGTCAAATAAGACCAATGTTGTTTCTCCTTGACATTCTAAGGCAGAGTAAAGAAATTTCATATGTAGTTCTTCATTTGCTGGCTCACACACATTAAAAATCAATAACATACCATTTATTCTTTGTATCTACTATTGGAAAGCTTCATTTATAAGGCTGTAGAGTTTAACAAGACTTTTGGAGTACACCATGACATGCTACGTACAGCTGAATTTCTGGGAGGATGAAGTCCCATGCAGACTTAGGACTAGGACTGGGACAAAGCTCTTCAGAGTCATGTGATTCTGGACAAAAACCTCCTCCCAGAGGACATCAAAGGGCCAGATCTGGAAGCATTGTAGTGCAACTTCCAGAAAATGTGAAAGAGAATTCATGGAAGAAAAATAGTTGTACGGATAAAATCGAAGAACTACTTGCCAATAATTATTAATGCTGTAAATATACTTTAATAAAAAATACACAGGGAAATTCAGTGTGATTTTCTAAAGGACTTTTCTATGTTTTATATCCATATATAGCTTTTTTAAAAAAGGTCCAGTCCTATTAGTTTTCTGATATGTATTTACTATAATTCTTCCACCGATAATATGTCACAGACTTTTTGACAATGAGTGTATATCAACAGGGCATATGTGTGGTTAAGAAGCATTTATTCCAGCAGTTAAAGTTCGTAACACTCAGAGACAGCCCTTTAAGGATTATTATATGAGTAACAGCTAGAAGCTGACTCTTTTTCTATGCTTAGCACTAAACCAATACCAGTGGAAATGAAATGGAAATCAAGTCCATCACCATCCAGTCTGAATGGTGCATTTCCCAGCCCCAGTAATTCCAACAAGCAGTGTTCAAATAAATAAAAGGAAGAATAAATTCACAAAAGAATCCCATATTTTAATAAATGTCATCAAAATCCTACTTTTCATGTTATCTTCTGTTACGAAATAAACTACCTCAAGATGAGTCACACACCAGTGACCCCTTCCCTGGGTCCACGGAGTCTGTGGCCCGGGCCTCACCATCATCAGCCATCCCAGGGCCACCGGCAGCTTTTCACATGTGGCACCGGAAGGGGACCCTGGATGGCCTTACTGAGCCACTGCCTGCAGGGCCCCACGGCCCAGTGAGCTCGGAGCTTGCCGCTGGCTTCTGAAAGGCAGCGGCTGTGCTCTCAGCAAAGACTGGGGAACCTGGAGGAGGCTACTGGCCTTTTCTGCCCAGCCCTGGAAGTCGCATACACCCCTGCACTGTGCTTTATCAATCAGACAGCAGCACAGCCGGAGAGCTGTCTGGAGAGGGACGCAGAAGGGCGGGCAGTGGATGGGAGGCTCTCTCTCCTCTCCACCTCCCCTTCTAGGGTAGCCTCTCTGTCCTGCAGATGTGGTAGTCTCACAGTAAGCCATGGCAAGTGTTCACTCACTGAGCTTGCATTCCCACTTGACTAGAAATAATTTCCCCTCTGAAAATTGATTCTACCACTCTTAGAAATCCACACATTCTTTCCCATCACTCACTGTTACCGTTTAGATTTTTAAAAGTCACCCCACCACCACCAAACTCTTGTGTGCACAGCAGGGCTTTTGGAGGTGACTAGGTCATCAGGGCCAAGAGCTGAATGTGCTGTTGGGTGGAGCACTGGGGAGACCTGAAGGGTTTCTGTGGTCCCCTGCTTCTCTGCTGTCTCTGTCTCCTGGCAACCAGGACACCAGCAGCTCTCCTCCGCCAGCCCCTCTCCATGTCTGCCTCGCGCCTGCTGACCAGGGACACAGCCAGGACCACGAGCATGCCTCGCGGCCTTGAAGCTGCGGGCATCAGTCAAGGTCTCAGCCACCAAGAGAGGGCTAAGGCCATCACACACTGGTGCGCGCAAACCGGCCGGTCAAAGCATCTCAATCACATTTTCTCTGTTTCTAGTGAAACCAAAGTCCATACTGCACAGGGAGACGGTAAAGGTACAAGATGCAAAGTAAGAGAAACAAGGGAATAAATCATGAGTCCAGTGTCTCAGCAAGAAACTGAAGTCAATGTTTATTAAGAACTTTGGAGGTTCATTTAAAGATGCAGAGCTCCAGAGATAAAGATTAACTGGAAGTCATACAGCTTCACGCATGCCACAGCTCTGCTTTGGGAGAGCTGGCCTGACCAGCTGAGCCTATGGCTTCAAGCCGGAACACTAGGTCCCAGCTTGAGAATGTCCATCATCACTGGTGGAAGCAAAAATAAAAAATAAAAAATAGTCTTTGAGAAACATAGTGTGAAATTAGAGACATTATTTATGCAAATGATGTTTTAATGTTTAACATAAAATGAGAAAGATAATAAAACATAAAATGAAATAGAACAAATAATAATCAATGGAAACAAATTCACAAGGGATTTGCAGCTTGAAGATGCAGGGAATTAAAGAGCTAGAGTAAAACAGATGCAAATAACAATTTAGCTTGCTATGCTTATCTTTTTTGAAATTTATTAAAATAATTAAATACAGCTGTAGATGTAAAGTGATCCATGTTTATCTCAATAAGCGGACAGTAAAATGTTATATAAAATTCAATACAATGAAATTTTTAAAAAATTATAAATAAATACTAAAACATCCTTAATCAAATATATGGGTGGATAAGCTTGATACTTACTGGAAAAAGTGTAAATTCTGTTTCAATAAACAATATCAACAAAAAGATTGCAGTCAACTTTAATTTTTAAAACTATATCTCAAGTAAATCTATATCTCAAGTTTAAAACGTTTAGCCTGCAAAGATGAGATCTAAGACACGCCCTGCCCACTGTTAACTGGGTGACATAGTGTACAGGCTTTATCTGAATTTTGATGAAGTCAGTGAGTACGTGTGTGCGCATGTGTGTGTGACACACAGAAAACACCCCCAAGAATTCGGAAATTCACCAATTTGTTGGTGTTAAAACATTTTATACTCTTGGGCATGTGAATGATATAGTAGCATAAGGAAAAACACCTTTCTCTGGTGCTGTGGCACACAGCTGTAATCTTAGTACTCGGGAGGCTGAGGCAGGAGGATTGCTGTGAGTTCAAGACCAGGCTGGGCTACAAAGCGAGTTCAAGGCCAGCCTGAACTGCATAGCAAGACCCTGTCTCAAAAAGAAAAGCAAAAACAAAAAATCCTTAAATTTTAGTAGCAGTCATATAAGTTACATATATGGCTTACATTCATTTCAAAATCATCTGAAAAGAGGGAGGAAATATGCAAGGAAACCAGATGGAAATGGAGTGATGTGTTTATTATTTATAAGCACTCACTGTGGGTTTTCTAATGTTGTCCTTATTTTTTAAATTTTTAATAATTAAAAATAAAAGCTTGGTCCTAGACATGATATAGTGAATCTATTTATGTATTTCATAATACTTTAAAGCAGTTAGGAAAAATATAGATCATTTATAAAGGAATTAAAATTATACAGAGAGTAGTACAAAATTACAATAATAGGTACTAGAAGTATTGAAATAGAATTAAAGCTTCTAAGATAGAGAAAGGGAAAAGGGATAGAGGAATAAAATAGTGCAAAATAAGATAAGAAAACATAGCAAAGAGGTGGGAGAGAATACCAGAGAAAATGTAAGAACAATTAAAAATGCAAGTAAATGGTAATACAGTTTTAAATATACTTATACAGCTTATAATGAATGCAAAGATATTTAAGATACCAGTTCAAAAGCCACAGCTGAACTCTGGATTTTCAAAAGTTACTAAAAAAATTTGAACATGAAATATAAAACAATGGAAGACTGAAAATGGAAAAATGGGGGAAAAACATATGACATAAATACTAAACTTTAAAAGCCTTATTGAGTGAACTATTTAATACTATCAGTTTTAAAATATATTTGAACTTAAAAGGCATTGTTAAGGAAACAGAACACTTGCATAATGTAAGGATATTGCACATGCAAGAATTCTGAATTTCTATGAACCTAAAGAAAGGTAAGAGGTAAAAGTTAATATAGGATATAAAATATTATAACTAAAAAATAAACTGAGAAATTCTACAGTGAGAAATTTCAAGATTCATGACTCTATTATTTGTTTTATTTTTTTGTACCAGGAATTGAAGTCAGGACCTTGTGCTTGCCAGGCAGGCATCTGTGTCACTGAATTATATTCCCAGCCCCACTCTATTGCTTTCTAATAAAGATTTAGTAGGTAAAAATGTAATCTGAAGTCATTGTTACTTTGGATTTGTAACTTTGCCTGATTTTATCTAATTTTCTCATGGAGAAACGAAAATTACATAATTATATGGTCTTCAAGGACAGTTTGAAACTTCAAGCACTTACTTGACTTTTGAAAAGGAAAAGTACAAAAGGGCAAATTCCCTTCACCAATTTCAGAAAAATTTCTTTGGAGTTATTTGAAAAACTACTTCCAGATATATCTACAAAAAACAGTTTCAGGTCCGGGAGAACATGGCGGACAGATAACAGCAACTACCGGAGGCTCTCTGAAAGACTCGGCTCAGAAGCCAGGAATGGTGCGGACTAAGGAGACATAAGCAGGTGGAGATATGCTCTGCTGACTCAGGAACGAACTGGGCTGAGAGAAACCAACTTGGAATGCAGTCCTGGTGCTAAAACAGGAACAGAAAAGACTCGGTGTGGAGGCTGGACCCCGCGCCATGGTAAGCCGCGATTTGGGTTTCCCGCCGCACAGCGGCTGGCTGCCTCTACAGCGGCTCGGCAAGGAGAGAGACGTGCAGAAGCTCTGAGAACAGCAATCTGCGAACGGCAGGGAGGCGTGCACTGACTTGTGGTGAGGTGAGTGAGAGAAGCTGACACTCTACCACAGTTTGACTCCAGCGGAGGACTTTCTGGGCCCGAGCAGTCCTTCGGGAGCAGGGCGCGGTGGCGACTCCAGCCACACATCCCCCTCTCGGGCAGGATTGGTGAAAAGTGCCTGGCCTGCGTGACGCTGCCGGCGGACCTGGTAGACTGTCCCAACCCAGATCCCAGAGCCTGACGGTGGCCGGGAGGGGAGACGCGTAGGCTGCCTGGTCCGTAACTCCCTGGTGCGCAGCGGTGAGCGGGAACACCTAACTGGCGCAATTCGATCAGGCTGTGGCTGACTGGGAGAGAAGCTGGGCCTCTTATATAAGCTAGCATATATAAGGAACAGAGAAGAAGAGGCAGCATGGGAAGAGGCAGCAACAAGAAAGGCTCCTCGGCCCCCAATTCTGAGAAACAGGCAATAGCAGACACTGCACCAATACACATAAGGCGCCATATAGAGAGCCTCATAGACCAATTCAGGAATGAAGTTATCAACGACCTGAAGCTAGAAGTATGCAGAATAGTTAAAGAAATGCTAAGTACCACCCAAGAAAAAACAGGTGGTGGAATGGAAGAACAGAAAAAAAGGGGAGAATTGTTTGATGGAGAAAACAGAGAAAGCATAGAATACGTGAAGCAGGTTCAAAGGGACTACCAAGAAACTAAGAAGTCTATCGAAGACTGGCATAACAGCTTGAAAGAAACTAAGGACAGACTATCTGAACTGGAGGGCAGACTTGTAATATGGGAGAATGAAATGAAAAACTTCTTAAAAATAACAAAGAAACAAACAGCAATAATACAAAGACAAGAAGATGATAAGAGGATCCATAATTTAAGGATTAAGAACATAAAAGAAGAAGTAGGGACACAAACAAGTGAACTACAAAAGCTACTCACAGAAATAATCCAGGAGAATTTTCCTAATTTAGCAAAAGGTAAAGATACTCAGATGTATGAGGCATACAGGACCCCAGCTACCTACAACCCAAACAGAGCAACACCCAGGCATATAATAATAAAAATTCCAGAAATTCAATACAAGAACAGAATATTAAAAGCTGTAAGAGACAAGAAACAGACCACTTACAAGGGAACACCCATCAGAATTACAGCAGATTTCTCGGCACAAACCATCAAATCACGAAGAGCGTGGGGGGAAATAATTCAAGCTTTGAAAGATAATAATCTCCAGCCAAGATTGAGATATCCTGCACAACTGTCCCTGGAAATTGATGGAAAAACAAGGTGCTTCCAGGATAAAGAGGAACTGGGGGAATTTGCAACCACCAATTCAACTCTACAGAGAGTATTGCACGATATTCTAAATTAAAAATAAATAAATAAATAAATAAATAAATAAAAGAAAAATGCAAAGAATCCAGAAATAATGGCAGAGAGGCCACAACGAATGGAGCAGAGAACAAAATGAAGAAGACAAACTGACAGCTACTGACAGAAAAAGAGCTCAACAGAAATGAGGCAGAGAAGATTGGATGATAGGAACAGCTATTTTGGAGAAAATGACATCTTAATAGGTAATACTGATTTAGTATCATCTTGTTTTGAAGTCTCATCTAGCTTTTGTCCTTCTGTCTCCAATGGTCTAAATAGGTTGTATCTTACTGGATTTTATTATGTACGATAGTATAAGCAAAAACCTTGTAAAGACAAGGAGATTATACAGAAACCATTATTCATTTTCTGTTAGTCGATTCTAAATACTCTGTAATGCTGTCATTCTCTTGAATGGCTTTACATTGTTTTGATATACTTAATGCTACAGTATACGAAGTTGTACTCAAGGATTTCAAAGAAAGAGACAATATGGTAACTACTTTTAGGTTAGGATTATCTGGTGGTGAATCACTATTCTGCTTAAATGGTTATGTTTTGATCTGCGCTGTTTCGTTGTTTGCCCTCTTTTATCTCAATCTCCACTCCATTATTTACTTTTTTATCTTTATCCTTTTAATTAAAGGAAAAAATAGCAGGATATATTATAGTAACCCATTTTGACTTTTCATTACCTTGATTTAAAGCCCTGTATTACTCTCACCATCTGGTTTTTAACTGATGTTCCCCTATTCTGTTTTGCTGGATAGTATCAGGTTCGAAAGTTTAGGCATCAGCTGTGAAGATAATGAGATTCATTATGACGCCCATTCTTGTTGACTTTTATCTACTTTTGAAGATCTACAATGTCTCCAATGTTTTGGTTTTGTCGGTTTTATTCTTTACTGTTTTGTTCAATTGTATTATAACTAACGATATAGGCAATTCTATTAGAGATAGCGGGAGGCATTATAGTAACCATTGTTGATCACCTTGTATTATTTTACATTATCTATTATGTCCACCCTTTTGACTTGACCGATTCTGTTCTGTTATGTCACATTTGGTTTTACTCTTTTCCAAAAAAGTAATAAGAACCGTGGGAGCAATGAAACCCAAAATGTATAACAGTCATGGTACAAAAGAGAGGAAAAGAAAGTGCTCCAAACTATATAACTGCATGTATATTTAAGTGTATAAGATAGAAAATGATATCACAGGGTTTTATTGGATCAATGAACAGAACTGTTTGCAGTATCATTGATGGAATGTCCACTTTAAAAGCTTTAATTTTGTGACTTGAACAATTATTTCTAAGATGACAATATGTAATCCATTAACTAGTGATTTCCTACTGTTCATTTTTTTTCTGTAAATCTGTATAACTTGTACCCTTTCCCTGCCTTTTTTTTCTTTTCTCCTTAAATAAAATTAAAAAATTAAAAAAAAAAAAACAGTTTCAAATGGCCATGCTATGTTTGTCTTCATGTGGAAGTCTTGATTTCTTACTTTTTCAACTTCAGTCTCTGACTTTTAGTTAAATGCCTCTTGATTAGTATTGTCAAGCCATCTGGATATGCCAGGGGGATGTAAATCTATGAAGTGTATGAAGTGGGAAAAGCCTAAAATACACATCCTTGCACAGTGTCGTCCAGTGCAGGGCATATAACACATTGCACATGGCCCAGGGCTTCAGATAAACACTTGTTAACCTTGATCTATGTTATGCTTGTTTTTCTCAACATTATTTTATGGATTTTAGAAATTACAAATAGATAACAATGATATCACAATAACAGTCTTAGACAAATCACTTAGGCCTTAACATTGGGTGTCATACTAGGTGAATAATTTGAATCAATTTAAAATCAGATCAAAGACTTTCAGTTAAGATATCATTCACTTACTTCTCCAAGTTACTCCCATGATGTTCACCTCCTAGAAACAGCACAAGACAAAATCAAAGGAAAAACCTAAAGAGGAAAGAGGAAGAGTGGGAAAAGCCTGACAGTCTTAGGGCTCCACCCAACAGCACAGAGCACCTGTGGTCCCTAGTGCCTGCCGTCAGGGGCAGGAGGCTTTCCAGGAATGCACGCTTGCCTCCTGTCACACAGATGCTCCACCCAGCAAACTGCACCAGGTGGGAATCAGGTGCAGGCTCTGCTGGGAGCCAGTAACCAGAGAAGACCTTCTCCTTCCCTACTTACTCTGAGACTCTTGTTTCCCTGTGCAAAAGTCACTGCCACACCGAAACTCAGGAAAACCACCACTTAGATGACAATCAACTGACACCAAACCAAGGAAAATCACATCTTAGAATTATCTGCCACAACAGTCATCATGCAAATGCTTCAAGAATCATTTCCTTGAAAGAGCAAAAAATCTTAGCAAAGAAAAAGGCTATACTAAACAGAGGTGAAAAAATTGGTGAAAGAAATTGAAGAGGACACAAAAGGTGGGAAGACCCTATGTGCCTTAACTGGATGGATCAATACAGTTAAAATGTCTTCACACGTTCACCAGACCCCCTTCTAAAACACCAGTGTTCATCTTCACAGAAGTAGAAAAGATCCTGAATTTTACATGTAACCACAGCACAACTTGAACAGACAAAGCCATTTTGAATAAAAAGGAAAAAACTTGACTTATTAAACAACCTGACTTCAAGACAGGCTACAAAGCTGTAGTAACCCAAGCAGCACTGGCATGAACACAGATGCTGGAGCCATGGAAGAGAAGAGACAGCTTGCAAGTGTACAGCAAAGTGGTGTTTGACCAAGGTGGGATGAAGCATTAGATGAAGGACGACCTGAGCAACAAATAGCACTGGGAAAACTGGGCGCTACACTCAGGGGAATTAAAATAGATCCCTATCACTCTCCAGGGGTAAAGATCAACCCAAACAGATGACAGACCAGAGCAATGAAACTTCTAGAGGAAATCAGAGGAAACACATTGGGGGAAATGTTTCAGGACCCTAGAATGGACGAGGATTTCTTAGACAAGATTTCAAATGCTCAAGAAACAAAAGCAAAATAAATAAAAGAAATTGTATCAAACTTTTGCACAAAAAGAAAAAATAGATCAAAAAGATAATCTATATAATGGGAGAAAATGTTTGCACATTTTACATGTCACAAAGGCTACTTTTCTAAATATATGATAAAGTTCAAAATCTTAAGAGCAAATAAACAAATAGCCTAGTTTTCTAAGTGGGCAAATCACCTACATAGACCTTTCTCAAAAGAAAACATTCAAGGGCCAACAGGTACTATACAAAAATTGCCCAACTTCACAAATTTCTAAGGAAATGTAAGTGAGGAATCATCTCACCCCAGGAAAAACCCCTAAAGATAAGTTCTGAGGATAAAGGGAACTACTTACACACTGATAGTGAGGTCCTAAATCATAGGTTCTTATAGAAAACAGAATCGAGGTTCACGAAACTGTTAAAAACAAGAACTAATGCATGATCCAGCGGCCCATGACTGGGCACGTGTTCGAGGAAAACATACCAGGTGTGAGGAAGAGACACTTGCACTGCCCTGCCCACCCCAGCACCACTCACAGCAAAGCTGCATCCATCAGCTGGACAATGGATCATCATGGCAGATACACGGAGAGATGCTATCCAGACCGTGCAGAGAGCAGCATGCATGGACTGAGAGGTCTACAGGTGAATGAATCAGGCAGGCACAGAAAAAGCAATGTCATACAATCTCATCCACTGGTAGAAACTAAACACGTGGCTCTCATAGATGCAGGAGAATGGTGGCTACCAGAGCTTGGGGCAAGTGGGGGTGACAGAAGGGTGGGCACAGGCTGGCCGGTGGGTGCTAAGTCACATGGTCAGGAAGGAGGAAGAAGGTGGGGAGTGCTCTTGCCAAAAGGGTAGCTGCAGGGTGTCTGTAGCTAGCACACAGTAATGAATCACACAGTTCGGAACTCCAGGAGAAAGGCCATGGAGAATTGCGTCATAAATAAGTGATGTTTGGAGAGACAGCTGTTTAAGCAGCATGCACGTTTATGGAAACCTGGCTCTGTGTTCTGCTAATATGTATGATTTTATAGTTTATGTATCAGTTGAAAATATATTACAAATAATCAGAAGGAGATAATAGAACTAAAAGTAAAATAACCAGCGCAAAGCAAAACTCCCTAGTAAGCTCATTCATGGGTAGAGACTACAGAGGTCAGGTCAGGGAATTTGAAAAGGTGGCGCATTGAACCGAAGCGAACTCCGCAGAGAGACATGGGCTGCGAACTGAGCTCCAGGGGCAGTGTAGCACTAATATTCACTCTGCTAGTGGCAAAGGAATGAGAGAAGCAAGAGAATGGGGTTGAAAGAATATTCAAAGAAATAATAGCTGAAGAAAGCATAAATTTGTCCAAATATAAAATTCTATTGAATCACAGAAGAGACCAAACCCTGAAAGTGAGTGATTCCAAACAGAAAAAGCCTAAAGAATTTGACACTGCATTCTAACTAAAGTTCAGGAAACTCAGGGCTGGGGATTTAGCTCAACGGCATAAGCAACCTGCCTTGCAAGCGTGTGGTCCTGAGTTCCATCCCTGGTACCGGTAAAAATACAAAGAAAAAAAAAAAAAGTTCAGGAAACTGATGTTGAAGAAAATAGCTGGAAAGCAAATAGGGAAATACAATGTATTTTTTTGTGGGGGAGAATTTGTTTCAGTGACTGCAAATTCTTTATCTGAAGTCATGAGGCCAGAAGCAGGCATTGTGGTTTCTAGGGCTGGAAAAAAGTGTTGTCAGAAGGGAGATAAGGGCTTCTCACACAAAGCAAAACGGAACAATGAGTGGTCAGGACAGACCTGCCCTTGAAGTGTGAATGGAGGTCCTTCAAACAGAAAGTAAATGATAAAAGGAGAAACCTTTGGTGGTCAGGAAGGAAGGAAAAAAAAAAGGAAGGAGCAGAAATATGTCTACCTGCAATAACTCAGCCTTTAGTTTAATGACTAAAGACTTTATAATGCATTTACTACTAATTAGCACTTCATAATGGTGAGAGTAACATGCTGGTGAGGCTTTCACACAGACCCTGCTCTAGAAAACTCTTATAAGTCACATGCACTATAGCATCAAGGGCAACCACTAAGAAGACTGCGCGAAGGGATACACTCAGAAACACCAAATATACTGTGATGCCTATTACTGTTATCCCGATAACCTGCTGTGAAGTTCTGTACTAATTTCACTGTAAGATCTTAGTTGGCTTTATTCTGTGTTGTTCTGTTGTATACTTTCAAAATAAAATTTAAAAAATTTGCAAATAGTACTTGGTAAAGAAAAAACATCCTCCATGAGCCATGATATTTTGAGTAGAGAGTTGAATATACACAAGTGCTCCAACTCTTTGATGATTAGTACACATTAGCAAGGAATACCATCATAATAAAACATGGGCTGCTTTGATTGGTTTCTAATGTTACCTATCGTCTGGGATAACAATCAAGCATTTTAACTAATTTAAAAGGGCACACTTCAGGTTATAAAACCAACCAAGCACAGCAATTGCTCACTAATGGAAAATTAGCATCTTGAGAAAAATACTGGTCACTAATTATAGAGTTCTACACTTACTGAATTACTTCCCTCAGTAAAATTAAGTGAAGTGATTTTGTTGAAAATTAAAATAAGAGAGACCACTATTGCTACTGAAAACATCACTTTACAATTTACTCTCTTCTCCATCTACTTGTGTTTCCCTAAGTACGGCTGCTCACTTATTTTGGGAAAGAAATGGACCTCTGTATAAGAACATACACTCAGTCATTTCTCTGCACTTTTTATGGTTTTGAGAAAAGAAATTTCGCATGATGAAGTTGTTTCTGTGTTGTAAAGTAGACGCCTTACAAGGACAGAAAAAGGGGCTGATTTGATATTCATTTAAATAAGGATGTTAAGTACAGGACAGCGTGGGTAAGGTGTGAGCTTTGGAGTCAGGCAAGACTGGGCTACACAGTGCTCTCACTGTATCTGACCTTGGGAGAGTCACTAAAATATTTCAGCTTCACTTTGCTTGTTTTTAAATTGGTGGTAAGTGACCTTTAAGTAGGATTATTGCACAGGTTAAATATGGCAGTAAAATATGTAAAGCATTTGCTAGATAATCTAGCTAATTGTACAAAATCAATCATGAAAACGGTGAAATTTGGTTATGTTTAAACCCTGAAATTCCAATCAGTTGGATACACAGCTTCAATCACAGATTGATTTCTAGTTACACGAATCATGTTTATAAACAAATCACATACTTTATGGAAATTTAAGCTTCCTAAATGTTTAATGTGCAAATAGACTTTAAATTCATTAGATTACAGTGCAATGTTTACTGAAAGATGGTGCATTTATATTCTATATTTTCATTAGTGAATATTCTTAATATATATATAATTTTAATTTTATGTATTTTAATTTTGTCTATCACTATATATACATACTTAGATAAACTATATGTACAAGTTTGTATATATATGATTTTATGTAGGCCATATATAAATTTACATACATATATAAAATTTTATAGAAATCACATCTTAATTCTTGGGTGACTTAGGTAAATAAATTGAATCAGTTTAAAATCCATCCAGAGAAGATGTGAATTAAATTACAGTATAGTTTATATTTAATGAATTCAAGTAGCGTGGTGGCTATCTCAGGTATGTTAATGTTCTTGGCAATACCAATATACCAATATTCTTGGCAATATTTTTCTTCACCAGAGAAAGCTTTTATGCAAAGCCTGAGACCTGTGAGGGTCAAAACGTTAGGGAGGATGCGCTCTGGCTCCCCGCAGGAGGGAGACAGGACCTGCCCCGCCCTCTCCCGTGTAAGCCTGAGCGCCGTGCCTTCCTAGGTGCACCGTGCTCCTCTCCATGCATTCATCATTTAAGGCTGAAAAATTACCATGTGTTCACAGCAGACCATTTCTCAGAGCCAGCTCTGGACATTCAGAAATAGATCAGATTATTTTTTCCTCTTTCCTTTTTCTCCCAATAATGTTTTCCTCGACCTGAGGCCCATTTCTTTCCAGGACCAGTAGGGTATCCTTTCTTAACTTGCACTAATTGGGAAAGCAAGAAATTTCCCTCCAAAATGTCAACTAGTCATGGTAATATTCCCTAGCAATATTAAAAAGATTCTTGCTGACCCAAAGAATCTTTAGTTTCCAAAGAAAATACTTTTAGGGGCTGGAGATTTAGCTCAGCGGCATAAGCGCCTGCCTTGCAAGCAGGCAGTCGTGAGTTTGATCCCTGGTACCGATAAAAAGGAAAAAGACAAAAAAAAAAAAAAAAAAAAGAAAAGAAAATACTTTTAGAAGTGCTTTTGGAATTATCTCAGTGCTTATGTGTATAATTTTAGCCAGAGAAATTTTGTTAGTATTGCTAAAACCTGACAACAGAGATATTGCTTACTGACAAAACTTGTAACAATATTTTTTCATACCTTTTGCTTACTTCCATCTGAACACACACACACACACACACACACACACACACACACACACACATACACACACTCATCATAAAAGAAAACAGAATTAGCAGGCTTGTGTCCAGAGCAGAGATAACTCATAAAACCAGCTCATCACTTGCTCTTCATGTCCCTAAGATATTCTTGCCCTGCTCATGACACAGTACAGCACCAGGAATTCATTTCACTAAGACTGTTATTGCAGGTACAGGTTTTCTTTCCTTGGATTCTTGAAGGACTATAGTAATAGTTCAATTGTGACTATAAAAGCTATCATCTCCATCTCTATTCTGTTCTTAAATTTCCATCAAAGCCTGTCCCCTGAGCCAGTCCCCTCTGCTCATAACACTGCACAGTCTTATTGTGTGGATGTTACTCTTCGAGGCCCTGGAACAAACCCCACAATAAAAAGTCACTGTCCAGCTGGAGCTCATATTTTAGTGGGAGCAGAGAGATGATTTAAAAACACACACAGAATGAGTTGGGAGGAAAGAGGGCATTGGATAAGACGCCCGAGAGGGGCCCTAATTGCAAAAGAACCCTGAATGTGGTCTGCACTGCTGCATATGGGAAGAGGCAGAATGCAGGTGAGCTAATACAGTGAGGGGCGTTGGTGACAGGGCTGGTGTAATGTCCTGGGGTGGCCGGAAGGAAATTCCAGATCTGTTTTCTGAGCAGAACAGACAACGCTTGCCAATGGGTTTCAAGAGAGGCTGAGAAGAAGACATGGACGCAGGTGTAGACTGTGGCGGGATAATTCCCGGCTGTGGGCCACCATCCTGAGAAGCGTGGATCCTTGCTGTGATTCCCACCATCCTCTCCAGATATTGCCATGCATATGTGAGGAGATGCGCTTAGGACCGCAGCCATTGCTTTTGGTATTAAAAGCAATTATTCAGAGTCTGTTTTAAGTTGCTCATTTGGGACAGCTATTTTACATCCTAAAAGAGAGAGCACACGGTACTTCAGAAGTACAAATAAACCAGGAGAAAAATCAAGGATGAAGATAGAAACTTGGGGATAATGAACACATGAATACTAATAAAATCCTGAGCTAAAAGGAAGGGTGAGGGCAGTCAGAGGACAGGAGAGAGCTAAGAACCACGCTTCTGTGTGGGGAAAACAAATCAGATCCAGGAGAAAACTAAGGAAGCGATAGTGTTACAGCAGATGCCAGACACAAACTATGTTTAAAAACAAAGAGGAAAACTTACTCTGAATTATGGAAAAAAGTCAAGAAAGATGAAGACTGGACCTGGGATTGATTGCTGTGGAGGTGACTGTGGAGCCTGACAACAGCAAATTTTGTACAAATATTGTTCAAGAGACAACTGCATTAAATAAACGGAGACTGCAAAAGCGACTGCGAGACAAGAGATCACAGTGCTGCTGGAAAGAAACACGAGGCAAGGGAAACTGTTTGCTTGTCTGACGTAAAGACAAGAAAAGCTGCGGTCTATGTTTTCAGCGATGTCTGAGGAAAAGATGATGACACAAGAAGACAGGAACATTTACCAAGAGAAGCCTTTGATTAGAGCAGTAATGATAGAATTTCCTGTGCAGACGGTAGGGAGGAGAAATCCCACATTGTTCCATTGTGAGCAGAAATTAGGACTGGACAAATCTCTCCACTAAAGTCACTTCGGAGACTTAAGACCTGAGGCTGATTTCCAACAAGCGAGCTCTTCTCTCAAACAGCCCTAATGGCTCTTGAGTCCCACAGTGAATAAAGCCAGCACACTGCAGATGACTTTCTTATCTGGGCTGAGAGATAACTTGAACATCTCTCCTGGTGCATATATGGATACTCATGGTCCCTTGTGCAAGAGTTTTCATTTGCAAATGTTTAGCTACCACCTTTATAAATAAGTCATTCTCTAGTTGGGTCACATATTTACTATGTAATCCAAGGTTCACACATGTTAAATGTCACATCTTCTGTATACAAAATAATTGTCTTTTTGGTACATATCGATAGTCCAGAATGATGAGATTTGTGATGCCATGTTGGTGCATATGCATGATGCAAAGTGGTTATTTTCATTCCTATCACCTCAATCCTTCCTTTGCACTTGTCCAAGTGTCCCCCACCCCTGATTATGGGAAGACTACTTTCTGGTTTACTGTCCTCTCTCCTTCGTTTTTCTATTAATTCCTATTATGGTCTCCAGTTCCATACATTTTCCTGAAAATTACATGACTTTATTCCCTTTGGCTGAATAATCCTCTGTTGTATATATGTATATATACTACATCTTCTCTATCCTTTCAGTAGTTAGCTCACATCTAGGTTGTTTCCACTGCCTAACTATTGTGAATTATGTTGCAATAAGCATGGATATGAAAGTGTTTCTATAGTATGCTGACCCTACTTGTTTGAGGAATGTTATGGTTTGTGTCTTGATGTTCCCCCAGAGCCTCCTATGGTCATAGGAATTTTTCAGAGGTGGCTGAATCTAAAGTGTGTCATGCTGGGATTAACGGTGTGTGATTAGTAAATCAGTCCACTGATTGGTTTGTCATAGTTCTGGCTAGGATTAAGGATATAAGTGCTACACCCACTTTAGGGTGGATAGGTGCATACAATATAAGGGACAGAGACTTTCCTCACCCCCCTGATGTTTTACTACCTTCTGGCAACCATCAAAATGTCCCTCCTTGTGCCTTTGCTACTTTGTGGGCACCACGAACTATTTTCCTCTCCAGTGCCCTTTTGTCACCTCACCCTGCCTTAGAACAAACCAATTGTGGACTGAAATCTCAACAAACTGTGAGCCACAGCAGTCAATCCCAGTTCCTTTTTAACTTTGCATGTCAGGTATTTTGTCTCAGTGATAAGAAAACTAAGGTAAGGAATATACCAAAAAGTAGTATAGCTGGATCAAATTGTATATCTATTTTTTGAGAAGTCTCCATACTGATTTCCATGGTGGCTTGACATTCCCATAGTTTACGTATCCACCAACAGTGCAGGAAGCTTCCTTATTCTCTTCCATCCTTGCCAGCATTCATTATTTTTTAAATTCTTTATGATGACCCTTCTGAGCCAGATCAGATGGAAACTCAGTGTAGTTTTCATTTGCATTTTCTAATGACTTGAATATATTTTCGTATACTTACAGGCCTTTTGAATTTCTTCTTTTGAGAGTTCTCTGTTCAGTTCATTTGTACATTTATTAGGTAGCCTTTTGTTTGGTGTAAACTTTTTGAGTTCTTTGTATATGCTAAAAGACTTCAGTATAAGACCAGAAACCTTGCAGTAGCTGGAACAGAATGTTGGAGAAAAATTTGAAGCTGTAGGCACAGGCAAAGATTTCCTTAATAGAACTTCAGTGAGACAAGAGATAATGTCAAGAATCAACAAATAAAACTTCATCAAACTGAAAGGCTTCTACACAGCGAAGGAGACAATTGCCACGAGGAAAAGACAACCTGCAGAGCAGAGAAAATCTTTGCTGGAAGCTCCACATCTCTGACTCCCAAAGCCCACTCCACTCTGCACACTTCCTCAGTATTGGTCTCCAAAGCCTAGGTTCACTGCAGCAGTGAGAGAGAGAGAGAGAGAGGTTCACAACCAACTTGTCTTGGTCTCAAGAAAAATAGAACAGAAATTTATTTGGCTTTCTTTTGAAGTTATGGTTTTTATTTACCTCTATACTTAAAATTTCATTTAAAAGTTATTCCAGATTGCACTGCAACAATTTTAATACTATGAAGTTAATACTCTGTGAGAAGATGTATAAAATAATTTTATAAGTTGTGTAAAAACATAAGTTGAACAACTTGAATGTGATTTACTCTTGTACATTGTAACTGCTTCTGGAAATAGTGAAAGGCATCATTTTTTATTAAAATAATGTATTTAGAAAGGAAGAATTTATCAAATGCATACTGTTAATTTTATTACATGGTTCAGCTTTATTTGACTCATTTCTCCCAAAAGAATAGTTTGTGGAAATGATTCCCTACAGCTATGAACAATTCAGGTTATAAAATCTTGCTTGTAATTACAAAGTTAAATGTTTGACACTTTTGAACCTTTAGAAAATATGCTATGCATAACCAGTCTATCTCCATCCTACTCTTGAATTCATTTGATATATTTCGCTAAAGGTCAGCATTGTAATACTAATTGGATCAAATTCCCTTAAGCACATTCTCATCTTCTGATGCACGAAAAAAATAAAATAGCTCACATTTCAGACATTATAGAAGCCTAAAAATGAAACAGAACAATGACATTAAATATCTTTTAAATGCTTTGCAAGATCTTTTGCAGATGGGCTACATGTGGATTTTATTTCCTTTGTACATGTGAATTTGTCTGATCATTTTTACTGAAAGATTCATTCTTTTAAAAGAGCACATAGGACTTCCTATTTTGTACCTCTATTTTATCACCCTTTACTAATATTCTAAATTATCTACCCTGTCTGTTTATATATACTTATGTAATTCCTAGAGAAGGCACAAAACCCAAATCCAGAATTTAATTTACCCACTAGGCTTAATAAGAATTTCCACTTATTGTTCACATTTGTGGAATAAACTATTTGGGAGCAAACTGGGCTTTCATTTCTTTTGAAATATTAATAGAGAGTAGCTTTGTATTCATCTGATCTGTCAGCGAGGACCCCAGGGCTTTGCATGTGCCTTGCTCCTGCCTTCGTCCTCCTGGTTACACCACACCTTTGCCTGCTCACTGTCTCCCCTTGGATACCTCTGTTTTGTTCTCTCTCCTTAGTCACAATCATCAGTCTTGGATACACTATATGTGTATATTTCTGCACATGTATATAAAATTCCCAAGGTTGCCATGTGACATTTGAATTTGATCAAATTCACCTGCCACTGCAATTTTACACAGAAGTGGATGGTAGAATTGAATATTTATTCAAAAAAGTATTGTGCATTCCTCCATTCATAAACCACAGTCCCTGAAGAAGGGAAACCATGCTAGTGGGAGTAGCCAGTGTGCTAAGCAGTTTATATTTATTATTATAGTTAGTCCTCATTATAACACGGATGGTTCGATATAACCCCACCTTGTAAATGATGAAATGAAAGCTCATCAGTGTTAGATAATTAGTCAGAAATCAATTCTCTAGCTGGTGAGTCAAAATTGTATTCCAGGGTCTATCCTGCTGAAAGAGTTCTCAATGTTTCCATCTCTTAATCCATTAAATAATTATATATTGATCATGCACTGTGTACTATGTGTTGTGCTAATTTCTGAAATACGTGAATGAATACAATAGGCACAATGCAGGTCTTCATGAGCGCATAGTCTGGAGAGATAAAAATGTATTTTAAACGTAATAACATAAATAGCCAATTCAAAATTGTGAAAATAATAGCAGAAGGACAAATCTTGACTACAGATATTTTTATTTGTTATGCATTGTACTGGCCTGGATAAGTTTTCAATAAATTAAATATTAAATTTATAAATTAGAAGATTTCATCCCTGAACATTTTCTTAGTGAGTTAGGACTACTATATAATACAGTAACATAACTTGAAGACCCTGAACAGCAGAAATTTATTTACTGAAGTTCTGGTGGTTGAGAAATCCAAAATCAGGATGTTGGTAGATGTGGCGTCTGGGAGGAACCTATTGCTTATCAGTGTCTGCGCGGATGGCAGGAAGAGGCTAAGGGCTCTCAGTTCCTTTTACTCTGAAACTGATCCCATTCACGAGAGCTCCACTCTCATGACCTCACTACTTTCCCAAGGCCCCATCTCCAAATGTTATCACATCTGAGATTCAGGCAAACACAAACATTCAGCCACACGCACATACAGAGACAGAAAGACAGACAGACAGCAGTTCTGCAAGGATGCGATTGCCTGGAGCAGAGGAAAGCTCTGATTTATCACAGACTCTACAGCTCTCTACTCCCAATTTATTCATTAACTAAATATTCCAGAAGACCCCGTAGGCACTTGAGCTCATAACTTCTGAATCTGAGTATAGTTTTGGTGAGTATTAGCCTCGGGGAGATCAGTTCAAATAAAACCACATATCAACATTAGGATAGCAAAATCCTTAAATGACCCCCCACAAGGATTATATGTTTTTATGATCTTTAATCTTCAAAGGAAAGTTTTGTTGATAAAATATTTAATATTTATCTATTTATCTTCCTTTTCCCAATCTAAGAAAGCCCTTATATCTCTACATTCTAGGATGTTATAATTTTGAGCTGAAAACTTTCATTTCATGTATAATTCTAACAAACTTTTTGCCTACAGCAGTGCAACAAAATTGTTTTCTAACATTTTTCAATTGCTTAAAGTAATTTTTGGTATGGTTTAAATGTTGAAAGACAAATGAAAGAGCAGAAGGGCATCCCTCAACTGCTATAAGTTTGTATTCAATATTTCTTCCATAAAAAACAGTTTTAGGAAAATTCAATCATTATTTTTAGTTATTACATATACAGCAATGTTACCCGAGCTGTGGGGAAATCTCCATCCTAACTAGCATGCTGAGCTAGATAATAGGCATTGCCATAGTTGAGGTCAGTGGCCCCCAAGCCTCATGCAATTACAGACGCAACCAAATCTAACTTTTATGATTGGTTCATTGTCTAGCGCTTGGATTAGTGGTGTGAGTTTTTACCCACCCAAGGGAAGAGCCACATACGATGTATCATCAGGGAAGAAGGCGTGTCTGTGTCTCTTGCTGGTTGGTGCCTTGCCGTTTGCAGCAACCATGAACGGTGCACCGCCATGACACCCTGCCTTGGAGCCAGCTGCGTATAGACTGAAACCTCCAACCTGGAAGAAACCTTTCCTTCCTTCATTTTTGGTTTTGGATATTTTGTCCCAGCAAGGAGAAAAAAGTAACCGACACAGGTATATTGCTCCTGTTCTTGTGCCTATAAAATAGCTTCTTTAAAATGAGATTTCGGTAGGGCTAAACTCTGGCTTTCTCTGATTCCCCACAAATCACTGCTCTATTGATCATCTAAATAAATGAAATCAGTGTGCACGGAGCATCCAAATCAACATTCTTCGTGACAAGGTCTCACCTCACTTCGACTCAGCAAACATGTTGGGCATCTCAAGTTATTTGCTGGGCCTCATCTGGCGGTAGGACAGGAATAAGAAAAAGTAATAATTTTTACATTTGTGGGCCTTGCAACTCGGTAAGGGAGCAGAAGCACAAGCATGCATGAAGGGAATTTGGCTTGAAAAGTGGTAAAATTGGAAAGGAGAATGAGAGCAGGTTGAAGGAGAGACTCTTCCCTGACTGAAGGCAGAGCTGGAAGTGACAACAGCTGCAGAGGGCTGCGGATAGACTGCAGCCTGTGAGCTAGCGCTTGCAGGCTGAGAAGAATCATTTTCTGCTTAGCCAAGTGGAGTCAGGCTTTCTAAGCCTTGGGAAGAATGTGGGGAAAAGCCCTAGCAGAGAGTCTACAGGGGTGGAAAGTACTTAGGAACAGTGACCCCCGGGAGGACCTTCCTGAGCCTTCCTGGGGTACTGTGGAGCAGGACTGGAAAGACAACCAGGAATGGTGGGGGTGAGTGAAGCAGGTGGTCCTGGACGTCAGGAACGGATGAGGCACTGCTGCTACACTGGGGAATGAGGAAGTGATGGAGGTGTTCAACACAGACACAGGTGTTATGGTTATATCCAGATGTTGCCCAAAGCCTTGTACTCACAGGCGGGGATTTTGGGGGGTGACCAGTCCATGGGTGTAGGACACCAGATTCGCCCACCGATGCGTTTATAACTGGTATGATGTGGGGAGGTGAGCCTGGTGGGAAGAGATGGGTCACTGTGGATGCGGCCTGGAAGAGTGTGTTTCCCCTTCTGCTCCTCCCTTGGTCTCTCTCTGCTTCCCACCCTGGCTTGTTTGATTTCTTGAAACATCCGTTCTTTCTGGAGTAAGATGGCTTTTCAGCATAAGTGGGCGTGAAGAGAGTGACCATGTGCTGTGTGTCCTCACCAACTCCTCACAGTGAATGTAACCATTATATTAACGATGGGGCCTCACGCAGATCAAAATTAGCAACTGCAGTGGAACAGTGATGGCTTACCTAACCATAACACACTGATTTGGGTCCAGTTTCCTAGATAATTTTCTTCAAAGGTGATTGGACTGGGGGCATTGAGCGAACAAGGTTTTTTTCACAGTCTCTAAATGCCCTACTTTAATACATGGACAGGCACATTGCTGTTAATAAAATCTGAAAGGTACGAAGGGTGGTCTTCTTCCTCCTATTCTCTCTGCCCAGTAGCACAGTGGCTGTACGGACCTTATGTTGCCGTATTTCCACTCTGGCCTCTTCTAAACCTTCCTCCCACAGGCCTCTGTCAGGTGAGTAGCACCGAACATTTCACTGTTGCTGGGTGTACTTTTAATGAACTCATCCTTCGGTCTACCTGATACTCTCAGATCCGAAAAGGAAAGTAACTTGGGCAGAATCAATACCATTTCATGCCAAAAGTCTTGAAAGTTAGAACTCCTACAAACTCTCTGTAATATTTACTTCCTGAGCCCCACTGCACCTGTATGGAAACCTTCAGGTATTCATACTTAATTTATTTTGCAAGTTACTGTTTGCAAGTATCAGTGACCTCTTTTTAAATATACTTTATCTAGAGAAGAGCCAGCATCTCTCGAGCATCCACCATGCTGAGACTTGGGGGGACAAACAAAGAAATCAACCAACCAGTCTTCCTGGTAAGCAGTGAAAGCCCCATGCACCAGAGAGAGAAGCATGTCCCCTTAGCCTACCAGTGTGCAGGCTGAGAATAATCAGCCCTCACCCCAACTCAGTTAGGGACCGGATGGTTCACAGACACCCTGAGTTGATAGCTACTAAGGTACAAAAACAGAACTAAATGCTTATATAGTTTGGTTGATTATTCAGGCCTGGGACCATCATCTCTGGGGAGGATGACCATATGCAATATAGCAAATATGGGGGATTTTCTTCTATCTTGTCTTTGAAGGCTAATATTGTTTTCACTGTTTTGGTTTGTTCTGTTTAATTGCTTTACTTTATTGAATATTCTGTTTCTATTGGTTTTATAGTGTTCTGTATTTGGTTTGATTTTGCTATACCTGCTGGAATCAACAAGTACTGTGACGATAACAAGATATACTATGTACCTATTATTGTCATTCCAGTATCCTGCTCTGAAGTTCTGTACCACCTTCACTGCATTTTCTTGATTGGCTTTGTTCTGTCTTGCTTTGTGGTATTTTACTATCTTTAAAAGAAATAATAAATAAATAGATAAATATACTTTGCCTGTTTTCCCTCCAAGTAGGCTTCACAAGTGTATTAACCTGTGCACGCAGGTTCTTCTCCCAGTTCTGAAACAATTCTTGAAATGTCAAGGATAGTTAGGGTGGCAGTGTTGGCTTTGGATTAGCACATTAAAAAGGGAAATGTACTGCGAACTTGATGTATTAATAACACACGTGCTTCCTCCACATCTATTGGGTGGCCACACACTTAATTTCTCCCGGCAGGTAGACCCACAGTTTTAGACCCCAAGTGAACATATGAGCCTCATTTTCTGAGTCTGTGGTGTCCCGTGCTCTAGGATTGGGGTATTGTTAGTAATCATGTCTGTGGCTTGAGGATTTTCTGCATTTCTGTGAGAACTCTGAGCCCTGTGCAGGCCCCAGAAGCTGTGTCACTACAGATACTCCAAAGAAAATAAGGCTAAAAAACACTACTCTGTGATACATAAACTCTCTGAATGCCCTTGTCTGCATTATATTGAAATGAAAAGTGGGCCCCTAGCACCAACCCATTTCTAGTATGGGTAAGCACAGGTGACTTCTCTTTGCCAAGAATAGCATCTTGATTCTCTGACACCGATGAATTGTTCATCAAGTCTGCGAGGTATCAGTGTGGCAGTTCCCCTGAATCCCCCCCCCCCCAAAGCCCCATGATGTTTTCCTGTGCCACTGTAGCCCTTCTCTTCCGTGCACAGCTGAGCTACAGCCCAGTGCTGTGGAACAGGAGCCAAGTCCCTGCCGAGACTCCCCACGTCTCATCCCATGAGTCCTGCAGCTTGTATCTGCTTGGCATCCATCACCTCCAGGGGCAGTTCCTGCTGGAGGACAGCCCTGCTTCCTGGCTGTACTGGACGTGCAGCAGTGATTCTATGACATCGCGAGTATGTCTGAAGTCCACGGTTCTCCACCATGATGCAGAGCACAACCAGGCTGCAGCTTGTGTCTTGCTCGCTGCTGGCAATGCACAAATGATTGTGACCGTAAAGCTTCGCACGCACTCTCATGAAATAGCAAGAGAAGCATCTGTCTTTGGTGAAGCAGCGTGTGGTGCCACACAAAGACAGCTACTGTGGAAGATCTACGTCTCCTCAGGGGCACATGCAGTGATTTTCCTGCTGGTGATGGGGAAAGAGGTGAGGTCTTGAGAAGGTGCTGAGTTCAGGACAGAGCCCTAAGGGATAGGAGGAGCTTACTTAGGAGGCCCCAGCAGACTCCTACCCAAATGCCCTGTGAAGTGAAAAGACAGCTGACCCTGAGGAGACAGCTGACCCTGAGGAGACAGCTGTCCCTGAGGAGACAGCTGACCCTGAGGAGACAGCTGACCCTGAGGAGACAGCTGTCCCTGAGGAGACAGCTGACCCTGAGGAGACAGCTGACCCTGAGGAGACAGCTGACCCTGAGGAGACAGCTGTCCCTGAGGAGACAGCTGACCCTGAGGAGACAGCTGTCCCTGAGGAGACAGCTGACCCTGAGGAGACAGCTGACCCTGAGGAGACAGCTGTCCCTGAGGAGACAGCTGACCCTGAGGAGACAGCTGACCCTGAGGAGACAGCTGTCCCTGAGGAGACAGCTGACCCTGAGGAGACAGCTGACCCTGAGGAGACAGCTGACCCTGAGGAGACAGCTGTCCCTGAGGAGGCAGCTGACCCTGAGGAGACAGCTGTCCCTGAGGAGGCAGCTGACCCTGAGGAGACAGCTGTCCCTGAGGAGACAGCTGACCCTGAGGAGACAGCTGTCCCTGAGGAGACAGCTGACCCTGAGGAGACAGCTGTCCCTGAGGAGGCAGCTGACCCTGAGGAGACAGCTGTCCCTGAGGAGACAGCTGACCCTGAGGAGACAGCTGTCCCTGAGGAGACAGCTGACCCTGAGGAGGCAGCTGACCCTGAGGAGACAGCTGTCCCTGAGGAGGCAGCCACGGAGTTCACTTCTGGACCCTGCACTGCCCAAAAGCCTCCAGAATACTGAGAAATGAATTTCTGGTGTGTACAGGATGCCCAGGCTATTCTATTTCATGACAAAAAAAATTTGTGCCAAATCAAAGACCTGGCTTTATCAATTGAAAGGAATTATACTCAGACTTCATCAAATGCTCTTGCTGCATCTTTTGAGGTGATTGTGTGATTTTTGTGCTTGACTCTGTTACAGTGGTTTGTTATGTTTATTGATTTGTGTATGTTGTGTATGTTGAACCATCCCTGGGATGAATCCTCCTTGGTCATGGTACATAATCTTCTTGCTGATTTGCTCTATTCTGTTTCTTGTAGAGTTCAGCTGTAAATCCATTAGGACCTGGACTTTTTCTTTGTTGGTAAATTTTTAATTATACCTTCAATTTCATTGACTTATATGGGTTATTTAGAATTTTTGTATCTTCTTAATTCAGCTTTGGTAATTCATATGCATATAGGAATCGTCTATGTTTTTCATTTCAGTAAAATAAAGGTTCTTGAAGTAAGTATTTATATCTTCTGGATTTCTGCAGGATCTGTTGTGATTTTTACCCTTAGATTCTTAATTGCAGGAACTTCCTTTATTTTGCAAGTATCAGTGACCTCTTTCTTTCTTTCTTTCTTTCTTTCTTTCTTTCTTTCTTTCTTTCTTTCTTCCTTCCTTTCTTTCCTTCTTTCTTTCTCCTTACAGAAAATTGGAATAGATAGCCTTTATCTCAGTCTGATAAAAACTATATATGACAGAACAACAGCTAACATCACACTAAATAGTCAAAACTCTACAATCAGGAACAACACAAAGATGTCCACTGTCACCACTCTTATTCAGTATACTTCTGGAAACATTAGCAACAGCAATTAGACAAAAGAAATAAAAGGAATAAAGATAGGAGAAGAAGACATTAAGTGACATAATACCATATATAAAAGACCCCAAAAACTATACCAAAGGATTTCTAGATTTCATAATCAAATTCAGTAATGTAGCTGAATACAAAGTCAACACTCAAAAGTCAGCAGCATCCCTGTATAAAAAAACAAACTCACTGAGACAGAAATTAGGGAAACCACACCTTTCATGATAGCACCAAAATAAAATGAAATACTTAGGAATCAACCTAACAAAGGAGTAAAAGATTTCTATGTTGAAAACTACAGTACTCTGAAAAAGGAGGTTGAAGAGGATATCAGAAAATGGAGAAAGACACCCCTTGTTCTTGTGTAGAAAGAACCAACATACTGAAAATGCCCATACTTCCAAAATTGTTACACATATTTAATATAATCCCAATTAAAATACCAATAGCAAATGTCACAGAATTAGAGAAAAAATCTAAAAATTCATTTGGAACCAGAAAAACAGACCAGCAAAAACAGTTCTGGGCAACTAAGGCAAGTAAGGAGGCTTCGCAATCCCTGACTTTAAATCATGCTACAAAGTGATGGTGATTTAAAAAAAAATAACATGGTACTGGAAAACAAAACAAATAACCAGACCTGAAGACCTGCAGACACAACTCCAAACACTCAGACACCTTGTCTTCAAAAAAGGGCCCAAATACCCTCCCTGGAAGAAAGACAGCCTTTCACATGCCAAAGACTACAATTAAACCCATGGCTCTCACCATACAGCAAACCAAAATCAAAATGGATCAAAATCCAAATATTAACTCTGAAATACCAAGTATTCTAGAAAGTAAAATAGGAAGAACTTTTGAAAACATAGGTGTAGACAAAGACTATGAATAAAATCCTGGTCACACAGGAACTATCACAATGAATCAACAACTGGAATCTCACCTTATTAAAAGGCTTTTGCACAACAAAAGAAATCACCGACAGAGTGAAAAGGCAGCCCACACAGTGGGGAAAGGTTTTGGCAACTGTTTTTCAGACATATGACTAATATCTAGAAAATATAAAGAACTCAAAAAAAATCAGGATCCTCCAAACCCAGATTAAAGTCCCAATCCAAAAATGGTTATTTGAAATGAATAGACACTCCTCAGGTGAATAAGTAGAAATCACAAATAAATAAAACAACAAAATATTCAGCATCCCTGGTCATTCAACAGATGCAAATTAAAAGAACTCTGAGCTTTCACCTTACTCCAGAAAGAATGGCTGCCATCAAGAAGTCAACCAATAACAAATGCTGGTGGGGTGTGGGGAAAAGGGAACCCTTCTCCACTGTTGGTGGAAGGGTAGACTGGTGCAACCACTATGGAAATCAGTGTGGAGATTCCTCAACAAAGCAGGACTAAAATTTCATTTGACTCATTTGATTTCTTGGTATTTTTGGTATTCATTTGACTTCTTGGTATTTTCCCAAAAGAATTAAAAATATATGATAGTGATCCTTGCACACCCATATTTATGACAATACAGTTTGTAATAACGAAACCTTCAAAATAGTCCAAATGCCCATCAACCAATGAATGGATAGGAAGAGGTATTTCATTTTTTCATTTAATGGAGTACTATTTAGTACTGAATAAGAATAAACTTGAACATTGCTAGCTAAATAGATAGACCCTGAGCCGTACTCTTAGATCAAATAAATGTAACACACATGTGAATATCTCATTGTCTCTCTGGTGTGGGAAACCAGAAGTCTAAATAAGGACCAGAGTGTATCTTAGATATTATGAGACAAGGAAAAAATGCTCAATTGGGCAGGGGAACAAGCATTTTTCCTGCAGGTGAGATAACTTCATTCTTCTTTATGGCTGAGCAACACTCTACTGTGCATGTGTACATTTTCTTTGTCCATTCAACAGTGGAAATGAACCCATGGGTTTTGATTGCTTAGCTATTATAAATCGTGCTGTAACAAACAAGGATATGCAGGTGTCCCCATAAAATGCTTTCTTTTATTTCTTTGAGAGTGGCAGAGCTGGATCCAATGTTAAGTTTACTTTCAGTTTTATGTAGAACCTCCTTGCTGATTTCCTTAGTGGATATATTAATTTACATTCCCATATATTCAATTTGGTGTGGGATTTTATACTTAAGGTCCATAGGATAGATTATTGTCTTAATAAGTTTCCTTTAAATGATGTCATAATACATGTACTATTGCAAATTTCTTTTTTATTCCTCCTCTATTGCAGGTATTTTATTTATTGTCCAGCATTGCAGGGTGTATCACAGTGTCACGACTCACTTTTCTGGTGTATATTAGGATTGTTTTCAAAGTACCTGCCTTTGTACAGCACGCTGCACGGAAGATTTTTTCTGCCTAACCTTGGTGTGTACTTGTCCCAACCATTCTCAAGAGTGTACCCCTTCCAAAACAGAGTTACCCTTAAGCCTAGACTCAAGGGTTTTCATATTTCACCTTGCATGCAGTTGATTAGCAATTCAAATTTCTTCCTTTTCTCCTAAATCCTTTGCTCATTTCTCATGCTTTATTTACCTTTTCTTACTATTTTCAGGAGTTATTTGTGTATTCTAAATTGAAATATATTGTGCATTCATTGTATGTTTGTTCAACTGGCCTCTAACCTACTATAAATTTGTTTGTAGTGTCTTTTGGTGTGTAGAGAATTTTAGCATTATTCACACATATCTCTTTTTTTCTCTACGGTTATTCAGGGTAGTTACTAGGAAATCTTTATCATGGTTCCAGGTGCTCTATTGAATAGTCTCTTCTAAAATTTTTCTGTTCTATTTTCATATTAAGTCCTTAATTCATTGGATTCAAAAAAGTGTGTGAATTTGTAATTTTTTTTTTTTTTTTTTTTGTCTTTTTCTTTTTTAGCAGTACCGGGGATAGAACTCACTTGCAAGGCAGGTGCTTATGCCGCTGAGCTAAATCCCGAGCCCCTGATGACTCTTGAAAGCAGTAGGTTAGCGTCCTGTGATGCTGAAACTGTCACAGAGTCTCTCAAGAAGCTTCCGCTCGGGTTAGGGATACAGTCCAGCCGCGCAGCTCCTGCCTGGCAGGTGTGCGGTGGCAGCCCTGGACAGGCGGGTCTGTTCTGTCCCTCCGGAACGGTTTGCTTTTGGTCTTTCCAGACACTCCAGGGGAACGGCTGTCTGGAGGACGTTTTCGTATTATTTCAGGTGATGGTTTTCTGCAGCACACACATAATTAGGCTTCCTGACCCATGAGACTGCACCCCGTGGCTGTGCAGCCTCACAGGAGCCACCCGCTCCCCACCGCGCATGCAGCCCAGGCCCGCCAGCTGCTCGCCAGCTGGGTGTGGCATGGAGTGCATTTCTCCTGCTCTGCTCATCAAACCTCAGCCAACCCCACCCTCTGTGTGGCTGCCCGGCTGCAGGGTTCCAGTGCTAGTTCTAGTCTGCTTTGTCGTGCCTTTCCTCAACCCAAAACTCATCAAGCTTTCCCGTGTAGTTTTATTTATTTAGTAGTGCTGGGATCTTGACCGGCAAGCACAGCATGGCTGAGTGACACTCTCCACCTCAGGGAGCTTTCAGACTGTGGACAAACTGGGTTAGCAACTTCCTTCTCTCACCTCTCCTCCTCCAGCGCACAACTCTGCATAACCCAAGGTATCAGTACACCACTCTTATCATTAGGATTCTCCTCACTTTGTTACTTGCTTAACTATATATATATATATATATATATATATATATATATATATATATATAATCTTTTTGAGACAGGGTCTCATTATGCAGTTCATGATGGTCTGGAGCTCACTTTGTCGCCCAGGTTGGTCTTGAACTTATAACTAACTCCTGCCTCAATCTCCCAAGTGCTGGGATTACAGGCATGCCACCATGCCTGACTGCTTAGCTATAGACTTAGAAGAATTTTTTAAAATACTGTAAACATTGTTCTTGTATGTGCTGTTATTAACAGACATCCTGTTACTCAGTTTATAGACACTACATATCAAACAGACTAATTCAGTTTAACTTGGTTAAACAGGATTTGCAATCTTTACAACATTAATAAAAATTATCTGTTCCATAGTCTCCACTTCATTTTTAACATTTTATGAATGTTCTTTCTAGTCTAAAATCGCAGTAACCCTTTAAGGGTTAAAATTCAGATTACTTTCCTATAAAAAGAACTTCAGGGCTGTGGAATTAGCTCAGTGACACAAGCCCTTGCCTGGCAAGTGTGAAATTGTAAATTCAATCTCTAGTACTAAATAAAAAAACAAAACAACAACACTAACAAAAGAACTTCACCACGAATTATTTATTTACAAGATTCCCACAGACTGTGAGTCATGGCCAACTTTATATAATCACATAATTGCCAAAATATTCACATGAGACATTTTACAATCAAGGAAAGCTTCCCATCTGCACACCTGGGTGAGCCAGGCTAATCTGAATGCTTCAGATCATGTCAGTGTTTTTTGTCCCATAAAGAACAGCTCCCTGAAGAGGTCACAGGGGATCTGAGGCCTAATGTCCCTTGCCTAGCTAGAAACAGACTCACGTAATCCAGCCAAAGTCATCTCTCATTCACTTTTTAGAGTACTTTACTGAAAACAATTTTTTTAATCATAACTTATTTTGCTGATATCTTTATGACCCTACTTTATGCTTCTTGAATCGGTTTTAAATCCTCATTGCCATTTACTCTTGGGAAGTCACTGAGACATTTGGATAAGGGAGTTAAACAAGTTAAAGGTGTGCTGTAACAGTCAGCATTCCCATCAAGCTCTCCAATGTCATCCCATGGAACCACTGACAGGACAGGACCAAGCAGAACCATTGTGAGGGATTTTATATGGAGGACAATTTTCTCACACTTTTCTCCTTTTATAAAGTCTTCCTTATAAAGTAAAATCTTCAAAAATCTCTATCAAATGTAACAAATGCCACATTTGTTCTAGGCTACCACGAAATATTAGAAGCAGTTTCCTGGTGATTATTGTCAGGTTGCTTGAATTTAATATGCATCTGCTTTGGAAGATTCTCTCTGCATATTTTCAAACTCGTATTTTTCACTTAGTTTTGTTTATAACATAGAAATGTTATAGAGACACCATAAGTTTTGCAGTATCAGTTTTGTATCTTGCATGAAAAGTCTGTGAACATTGTCACTAGTACTGTTGTATGAAATATATCTGTGTGTTAGATCTTATTTTCATTGGTGTACTTTGCAAACATGTCAGTAGTAAAAGCCATATTGTGCTAGACAAACATGGCATAGTTCTTTAGTACATAAAATGACAAATTAATTCAAATAATAGTGAAATAATCAGTGCTTTGGATTATACAAACCATCTTATGTATAGCATGACATAACATATTGCAAAATCTCTATTGATTTGAATTTTTTAGAAAGCAGGATATCCTGATTAAATCGATTAATGGTAATCTTGGTATACATTTAAGTAGCAGAAACTACAATAGAAAAATAGGTGTTATGTAACTAAGTTTTTTTTTTTATTTAAGAGGAAAAAGAGAAAAACACAAAACAAAACAAAGCAGTGTAAGGTTACACATAATACAGAACTACAAAAAAAACATAACAGTAAGAAATCACATGTTAATAGATTACATATTATCATCTTGGAAATAGTTGCTCACATCACAGTATCAAAGAATACAAAGTAGACATTCAAACGGAGAGACTGCAAACAGCTGTGTTCAATGATCCAAAAACATTAATATAGTCAGCTATTTAACATCCCTAAACACACTTGCTGTTATATCCGTTAGAGCTCTTTTTTTTTCCCTCCCTCTCTTTTTTACAACAAAATTTACACATTTTGGATTTTATTACTCCTAAGTTTTAAAACCTTGATTCTTGCATTCATGCATTGCTCTGAATTCATTCAGGAAGTTATTACTTTCCTTAATGAGAAATATCAAGGGCTAAACGTTGCCCCTGTGATTAAAATGCTCCTTGGCATACTGTGTCTTCTCCCTTAATTTATGTTTGTTAAAAACATGTGAAAAGAATGATCTCCATAGTGAGTGGTGAGTAACACAGTGTAACCCAGTACTTCAGTTACATACATTTCATCGTCCTGCTAGTCACAGGCAGTGAACATAATTACCCAGTCCACACTCTCAGGATTCATCCTTTCCAAAATTCTTTGCCAGAATTTTCTTTGTTGCTTATTTTGGAGCCTGATCTCCCCTGATTTCTAGCTGAACTTCACGACCCTGTTGTAATTTCCTAGCCTTCATTTGTCCTTTGTAAGGTACACTCTGCAGGCCTTTGGGCAGGAGTTAGTGTATCCGTCACTAGAGAAACAGTTTTAATATAAGGTGTACACATCCGTGAGGACCAACAAGCTTGGCATACAGTGGCTGCCCAGGGCGTCAGGTATGGAGGAGCTCAGAGGGCTGTGTGCCTGCTGGAGACCAAAGGAGCCAGCCAGGGACCTGGAGCCCACTGCAGCTCACCTACAAGTCTTCTCAGGAGACTGAAGGTCTCCTGGAAGCCAGGAGATGAGCTCCAAGGTGAAGGTGAAGGTGAATTCTGGACTCCTCTGAAGGACAGAAGCAGCCCCCTCCTTCCTTTCCCTTTTATTCCATTCAGGCACCAAGCCCATTGGTTACTGGCACTCACAACTAGAGAATCCAGGCAGATCTGTTCCCTGGGGCACACCAATTGCGGATCCAATTGTTGGGCATTTCTTACTCAAACTGACAACAGTCAGCTCTTGCAGGTGCGCACACGAAGGCAGGAGCCCCTGGCCAGGAACACTGCAGTTTCTTCTGTCTTCAAAGCAAGCAGCTTCCTGCTCTTGTCAATATGAGACAAAGGAATTTGGAGCGAATAGGACATTAAGTTTCCCATCTCCTGTTATCGATGCCCTTCATTACATTAACACCTCAATACCTTATTGTTTTGTGTTTTACACTTCTCTAAAAATAAAATAAAAGTAGAAATTTCTATTGCACAGTAACTAACACTAGTAGGTGAGATTTGCTATTCACTAGGAGTCATCTAAGGGCTTTAGCTGTGTCCTTCCTTTCAAAATTTTAGTAATCCTAAGATATACAAAAGAGGAAAACATACTGACCCATGTCTCCCACTGAAAAGGAGCAAAGACAGCTGGGGTGGGCTGAATCGTGTCTTCACAAAATTCATCAGCTAATGCCCATGCCTCCAGTGCAGCAAAATCTCACCATCCTTTTAGCTGCAGCCTTACCCAGAGAGCTGAGTTTGATGAGTACATCACAAGCTCCCTGATTCAATCAGGTTGTCATCCTCCTGAGAAGAGCGATTTGCACACAGAGGAACACACCGTGAATGTACACAGTCACAGGAGAACACTGCTCGCGGGTAGCCATCTGCACCCCAGGACTCAGAGGAAAGAAAATTTGCTTCACCTCCATCTCAGGCTTCAGCCTCCAGGGCTGTGAGAGGGTCCTTCTCTCTCCAGCCGTCCTGTCTGTCTGAGGCAACGAGAAACGAACATGGTTTCTATGGGTACATTCAGGACATTGAGACTTGTTATGGTTCATTGCTGTATTGTGTAATACATTTTGATTATTTTCCCTATTGTTAACCCCTCTCCCTTCCTTCCCCCTTTCCAACCCCCTCCCCATGTCCATGTCTCGTATTTATATTTTTAGATTGTTGATACAAAGAGAAAGTATTTCTTCCTTTTCAAAATTATTTTAATGATTTCAAGTCTTTTGGATTTTTATAGACAATTTCTATCTTCAAGTGTTTCACTTTAAAATGCTTCTTGAAATTTATAATTTCTAGATAGCCAGCTTAGATTCCAGGAATGATGCAGTGTGGGGAGTCCTAAGCAGGGGGAGATATACCCTGCCGACACAGGAATGAACTAAGCTGAGAAAAACCAACTGGAAATGCAATCCCAGTGCTACGACTGAAATAGCTAAAGTCTCAGTGCTGAAGCTGGAACCTGCACGTCTAGAAACCCAGCTTGAATTTCCTGCCTCTGCCGCTGCATCTGAATCAGCACAGCAGGGACAGAGACACAAAAGCTCTGAGTGCGGGAATCAGTGAACTGAATTGACAGCAGAGCAGGCGGGGAGCCCTGCATAGACCTGCAGTGAGTGAGAGGAATGGGAACCCTTCCATAGACTAGGAGGTTCCAACAGAGGACATTCTGGGACTGGGCAGACTAGCCGAAACAGGACGCTACAGTGACATCAGTCACATATTCCCCTGTCAAGTGGGATTGGTGGCAAGCACTTAATCTGGGTGATGCCACAGACTAAGACCCAGTAGGCTAGCCCAAACCAGGTCCCTGTGCCTGGCAGTGCACCCTAATGCAGTGAAACCTTCAGCAGGAGGACTGACCTGGAGGGGCGAGCCCAGCATAAATTGTCCAGGTCTGTGTCTCCCTAGTACACTGAGGTGGGCAGGAACACCTAGCCGGCACAATTCAAACAAATTGTATCTGACAAAGAAAGAAACGGGGCCTCCTATACATGCTTGTATGGAAGGAACAAAGAGTATGGGAAGAGAGAGCAACAAGAAAGGGTCCTTAGGGCTGGGGATTGAACTCAGCAGCATAAGTGCCTGCCTTGCAAGCAGGCAGTTGTGAGTTCGATCCCTGCTACTGATAAAAAAAAAAAAAAAGAAAAATAAAGAGTCTTCAGTCCCCAATCCTGAGAACACTGATCCAGGAAAGGTAAATGCAAAGGAGAATTGGGACAGAAAACATGCAATATCAGGCACAGCACCAATAGACATAAAGCGATATCTCCGGGACCTCATAGATGAGTTCAAAAGTGAAGTATTTAACCAAGTAAAGCAAGATATAAGTAGAATAGTTAAAGAAATGCTAAGCACCTCCCAAGGAAAAAAAAAGGTGGTGGAATGGAAGAACAGAAAAAAAGGGGAGAATTCCTTGGTGGAAAAAATAGAGAAAACGTAGAATGCATGAAGCAGGTTCAAAGAGATTACCAGAAAACTAAAAACTCTATTGGAAGCTGGGATAACAGCTTGAAAGAAACTAAGGATAGATTATCTGAACTGGAGGCCAGATTTGTAATGTGGGAGCATGAAAGGAAAAACTTCTTAAAAATAACAAGGAAACAAGCAGTAACAATACAAAGGATAGAAGATGATAAGAGGATCTATAACTTAAGAATTAGGAATGACAAAAAAGAAGCAGGGATACAAACAAATGAACTGCAAAGGTTATTCACAGAAATAATCAAGGAGAACTTCCCTAATATGGGAAAAGGTAAAGATACTCAGATCTATGAGGCATACAGGACCTCAGCCACGTACAACCCAAACAGAACTACACCCAGGCATATAATAATCAAAATTCCAGAAATCCAATATAAGAACAGAATATTAAAAGCTGTCAGAGACAAGAAACAGGTCACTTACAAGGGAACACCCATCAGAATTACAGCAGACTTCTCGGCACAAATCATTGAATCACAAAGAGCGTGGGGTGAAATAATTCAAGCTTTGAAAGATAATAACCTCCAGCCAAGACTGAAATATCCTGCACAACTGTCCCTACAAATTAATGGAGAAAAGAGGTGCTTCCAGGATAAAGAGGAACTAGGGGAATTTGCAACCACCAATTCAACTTTACAGAGAATACTGCAGGACACTCTAAAAGAGAAAAATACCAAGATTCCAGAAACAGTGGCACAGAGGCCACAATGAATGGAGCAGAAAGCAAAATGAAGAAGACAAGCTGACAACTAATGACAGAAAGAGTGTTCAACAGAAATGAGACAGAGAAGATTGGATAGAAGAACAGCTATTTGGAGAAAACAAGACATCATAATAGCTAGTGCTAATTTAATATCATTTTGTTTTGAAGCCCCATCAAGCTTTTGTTCTTCTGTCTCCATTGGTCTTAACATGTTGTATCTTATTGGATTTTATTATATGTGATAATATAAACAGAAACTTTTTTAGACAAGGAGATAATACAGAAACCATTGTTCATTTTCTCTTAGTTGATTCTAAATACCCTGTAATACTGTCATTCTCTTCAATGGTTTTACATTGTCTTGATATGCTTGATTCTAGAATATACAAAGTTATACTCAAAGATTTCAAGGAAAGAGGCACTATGATAACTACTTTTATGTCGGGATATCTTGTGGTGGAACACTATTTTGCTTGAATGGTTATGTTCTGACCTGTGCTGTTTTGTTGTTATGTCCTCTTTTATCTCAATCTCCTTTTTTATTTTTATCTTTTTAATTAAGAGAAAAATAAATTAAAATAGCAGGATATATTATAGTAACCTACTTTGATTTCCTATTAACTTGATTTGAAACCCTGTATTGCTCTCACCATCTTGTTTTGACTGATTTTACTCTGTTCTGTTTTGCTTGATATCACCAAGTTTGAGAGTATAGGCAACAACTGTTAAGACAATAAGATTCACTATGATGCCCATTCTGGTTTGACTATATTCTTCTTTTGAAGTCCTGTAATGTCGCCAGTGTTTTGGTTTTATTGGTTTTGTACTTTATTGTCTTGTTCAATTTTATTATAATTGATCATATAGGCAATTCTTTTTAATTTAGCAAGAGGCATTATGGTAATCAGTGTTGATCACCTTGTATTCTGTTTTTACATTATGTACTATGTCCATCCTTTTTATTTGACTGACACTGTTTTGTTATGTCACATTTGGTTTTATTCTCTTCAGAAAAAAGTAATAAGAACTGTGGAAGTAATTGTCATTGTAAAAAAAGAGGAAAAAAAACGTGCTCTAAAGGATATAACTGCATGTATATTTAAGTGTATAAGAAAGATAACCATATTCCTGAGTTTTTGTTGGATCATTGAACAGAACTACTTGCAGTCTCACTGTTTGAATATCCACTTTATATGCTTTAATTTTTTAACTTGAACAACTGTTTCTAAGGTGACCATATGTAATCTATTAACTCGTGATTTCTTACTGGTTTCTTTTTTGAAATTCTGTATTACTTGTACCCTTTTGCTGCTTTTTTCTTTTTCTCCTTAAATAAAATTTTAAAAAAAGAAATTTTTAATTTCTCTTTCATGTTTGATACTTCTCTAACTGATGTGTTTGGTTTTCATTTGTTAGCATGAAGTGGAAGCATAGCTACTTGTCAATAAACATTTATAGTTAATTGAAAGGACAGAGGAAGTGTGTGATTTTTGATGCTATGAGACTGCCTCATTTTGTTGGCCACTGTGCTCGCCGGTTCTGTGCTTTTTCTTCCAGTGTCCGGCTTCCGCTCTTCTTTACAGCTGACCCCCTCCACCGGGAGTAAGCGCAATGTTTATCTGTTAGGGGACTTCTGAGTGCCTCCGCCATTAAGCTATTGTGAACTGGGTCATTGTGAACATGGGTTTGTGTGCATAAGTTTCCAGTTCTTCAGGGAATCTTCTCATGAGTCAGACAAACAGCAGGAAACTCCACAGAGCTTTCCAAAGCAGTTCTTTGGTTTACCTTCCCACCACACCGACACCGTAGGAAGGTTCGTTTCTCCCCATCTCCTTGCCCGTGGTCACTGTTTTCCATATTCTTAATGATGACAGCCATTCTGACTGGTGAGAGACAGGAGCCAGTTTTGATTTCCATTTCTCTAGGGGCTAACGATGCTGGATACAAGTTGTACTTCTTATTTTGAGAATTCTCTGTTCAAATCACTTGCCCCACCTATTGACTGCACAATATTGTTTTGATACTAAGTTTCTGAGCTTGCATGTTCTAAATATTAATCTTCTACCGAAATGCTAACGACAATTCCTCCCTTCAGTAGGTGATCTTCTCCCCGAGTTGCTCCATTTGCACCTACATCAGCAATCTCCACTTTGAGTCTTTTATCCAGCTAGAGGGCTATACAGGAATCCATGTCACTTTAGGCTCTGTGTAACTTCTGATAGGTTTCCAGTCTGCTCATAAATGTTATGAAAGATACCCAGGAATTTAGTAAAGAACGAATCTTATTAAGAGAATCTTGAAATTCTAGAACACCCACCACAAAAGTTATAAAATGATTTTCTTAAGAAACTGCTTTAGAGGACTGGGGATATAGCTCAGCGGCATAAGCGCCTGCCTTGCAAGCAGGCAGTCGTGAGTTCGATCCCTGGTACTGATAAAAAGGAAAAAGACAAAAAAAAAAAAAAAAAAAAAGAAAAGAAAAGAAACTGCTTTAGAAATGAGGAGGTGTTTCTGATACTAGAAAAGAAGAACCCCAATTTGGGTATCTTGGTTATCACTGTATCACCTCTTTTAATCCCAAAATTATCCCATCTCACTGTGTGATGGCTTCAAGAGGGGCAGTCCACAGGACATGACACTCGTCAGACACTTCATACATATTCACAAAAATCTTCTTGCCTTCAGAATATCTGGACTGATATCATGGAAGAATACATAAGCAGCAGGTAATATATGAGCACTTTTGCCTAGAAATATTCATTAATTATTCACAAAAGAAAGATAACTAAGCAATTGTGATTCTAAGAGAATTTACTGGCAATCCCAAAAAGCATAAAATGTTTAATATATGTCTACGATGTCCAGAACAGTTATCCTTACATCAGTGGCCATTTAGCTTTCTACACTCATAATTTTTTCTTTTCTTTCTTTCAGTGTACAATATTGGGACATTTTGCTTTGAGGCATATGTCAAAACCACTGGTGATTAAAAAGCCCAGTGGCAAGGTTACTGTAATGCACAATTCTTAAAAAGTAAATTAAACTTAACAATCAAATGTTTTTATTCCGTTAGACTTCAAAACCTGTAATAGGAATAAAGTTGAGAGACTTCTACTATTGATATGTAGATATTTTGATATCACCTTGTCTACAAAACAAGTAGAAATGTAATATCAAAAAATTTCAAAAACACTAAACTGACCCAAAAAAAAAAAGAGAGACAAATATGAGATTCCAACAAAAAATATGCAAGACTAATGTCAACAACTGACCCAACTCTTCCATCAATCCTGTTTTCCATGAAGTGTTGGATGGAACAGCTTCTAGAGCTCTATATAAGGGTGGAACAGTTGAACCAAGAGCTACGAACAAAATAGGGAACGCCTAGAGCTTCGACTACTGTGATGGCTGATTGGTTGGGTCCATTTGAGATAACAGAAACTGAACTGAATTAGCTTGGCAATTCCACACCCTCCAGTGTGGAAGACCCACTCTAGGGTGGCTTGTCGCCTGGATGGTACAAAGCAGAAATGTGGAAGGACACAGCTGCTTCTGTTTCTGTGGAGAAGCTCCAGTCTTTGCCTTCACCTCGGACACTGTCTCCTGGCTGCTGACACAGACCCTTCAGTCTTCTGGCATGGACTCCTCAGCCTTTCATCCTAGACCCATCGGCCTCCTGATAGGACTTGCACGGACACTGCAGCCAGCTCCAGACCTTCGACCGCATCCTTCGGTCTCCAGTGTGCAGACAGGCACTCTGTGGGTGCCTGTGCGGGTCAGTCTTTTAAATTCATACATATTTGTTTAACTTGTGTTTTATGTTTCTCTGGTACACACTGACTAATACAGATTTAAGGTATGAAATGTGGAGGGCAATATTTGATTTCTGCTATTTATTACATTAAGATATCAATTTCACATATGTCAAGAGCTGAATATGAAAAGTAGACGTGTACTTTGGAACTACAAAGGAAAAAAAACTTCATTTCTTTGAGAAAAATTCAGAGTCCGTAAAATTTTTAATATTAGACAATGAGATAGTGAAAATTTATAGTTTAGAATTCCAACTAGGAAATTATAAAAAAAAATCTAGAAAATCTCACAAAAGATAAAGCAAACAATAAAGGTAAAAGCAGAATCAGTGAATTATGAAACAAAGATAAAAGGGAGTTTCAATCAAAGTATACAAAAGGGGCTTCTGGCAGGATTAATAAAAGCAATATATATTAAAAACTATGAATAAAAGGATGGTAAGTATAAATGCAACTCATATATATATGTTTCAATTATATAATGTTACATAATTTACGCAAGTAATTTTTAAGAACTCAGTAAAAATGTTTAGGTTTCTAGAAGTAATATAGTAAGCAACAATGACTCAAATAAAAACCGAAAAGCAGAATAGTTTTTAAATTGTTCAGGATAGAGTATAAATATTTTCATAGGAACATATCAGCCCATTTTTATTGAGTTGTGTCAAACATTCAAAGAAGAGATCATTTCACTCTGAGATTAACTCTTTCCTAATCAAATTAAGAATATAGATTTGTCAGCTTCAATGTAACATGAATTAATCACAAGAATATACCATTGAATGTGTGCTACAAAATTGATTAAAACTGTCACAATATTATAAGAAAAATTCTGAAGCTCTTTCAAAACTTTTAAATAGGCATAAATGCAAAAAACTCAACAGTGAATAAAGGAATGAAGAAGGGAGAAAGCTAAAGTTTCCTCCCACCCTTGCCTATCACCACCAGTCTCACTCCCCCCACACAGCTGATGTGGTGAGTGGCAGTACATATTCAACGTTTCTGCAGGGTATATGGACATTTATTCCTGTACTCTCCCCAAATTACGTGAAACATAATTCAATATACTATTTTTACCTTACTCTTTCAGAATAATTTCACTTACAGTTATTTATACATTAGTTCACAGTGTTGCATTGTTTGTATACTATTCTTTTAAATTTCTACACCATAGACCTTACATACATCATACATTTGTATGGTAGCTCCTCTATGGATATACTTCACATTTGAGTTTCCTCAAATGTTTTGTTCTTGTCATTATCCCATGAATATCATTTTACATGTATTTTTCAGGTGTGCAGGTATGATTGAAGGATAAATTTCCAGAAGTGCAGTGATGGGGTCCAAGAATAATTCTATTTGAACTTTTCACTGATACTGCCAAACTGTCATTCCCAGAAACTATCAGTGTACTTTCTTATCAGCAATGCAAGAGATAGCATTTCCTGGGATCCTTCAAAGAGTGTGTTATCGAAGTGCAAAATCTGAATTTCTGCTTCTCTCATTTTTAGTATAATGTAGCATCTCTTCTTATTTTTAGAGGCACTACATTTTGTTTTCTGTGAACCATCTGTTCATAACAGTTGTCTAATTTTCTATTGAGTTTTTCCATTTTACTTTCAATTTTTAAAAGTCAATACATTGGATAGCTTTGCTCTATGTCTGTGATATACAGTGACAATTTTCTCAGTCTTTTAGTTATCTTTTTATTGTGCTTATGATTTTTTCCATGTAGAAATTTTTAAAGTTAGTTTAATAAAATTTACCATTTTAACTTTGACATTTGAATAATAAATATAAAGGCATCTACTCCAAAGTTGTAAAGGTATACTTTTGAGCTTTTGACTGATATTTCTTTGATTTTTTTGTTTAAAAATTTTAATGTTGGTATTTATCATAATATATGGTATGGTTTATAACTTCTTTTCACAGATAGAATATTTAAAATCATAGATGAGTAGAAAAGAATTGTAAATACTTTTTTAATAAAATTTGCATTATTTTAAGATGTAAGGCTCTCTAGTACTGTTTATTTTTTCACTATGGACCACAAAACTTTTTTAATATACGAGAAGATCCAAATTGTCAAAACAAAGCAAAGCTTGCTGGTAAAGTTGTGATGGTGGGTCCCGTGAGAAGGCGCTTTGCAGAGCACACTGTGGGGAGGGTTCTGAATGGGCCATGGGAAGGTGTCCTCAGTGGGGACCACAGCTCTGGCACGGTTGCTTGGCAACCTTAGCTACAGCAACACCAGCAGCATCTGGGCCTCCCCACTTCACCCTTGCCTGGTGTTGTTGACTAATGTGGTGAAAAAAGTCAAGCACTAAATAAAGGAAGTATTTTGGACCATTCTGCTTCCTGTCAGCAGTTGAAGGCTGCTGTGAAAGTTGAAAGGTGGGGGCTGGGGATTTAGCTCAGCGGCATAAGCGCCTGCCTTGCAAGCAGGCAGTTGTGAGTTCGATCCCTGGTACTGATAAAAATGAAAAAGACAAAAAAAAAAAAAAAGTTGAAAGGTGATGTGAAATCAGCATGGAGAAAACTTCTAAACAGAAGATAGAGCAAGCAGCTTCACTGTGTGAATGTCATTGTGTTTAGACTCAAGTCTGTTGAAATCTCATCTTCCCACTGGATTGAGTTTGTTCCAAAACCACAGACTGCCAAAAAGTTAAAAGACTAGGAACAGAGGATATATACAATCTGTTTCAAATGTGAGTATTCCCTTTGCCCTTAAGTTGGTTGATGTTAATAGAATACAAGTAAAGAACACAGTAAATGATACAGAGGAAATAAAACGTGGTCATGTAAAGGTAGAACAGAATTTATCATTAGAGAAAACAGAGTCAAAGGAAATTCACAAAAAGCAGTACCAACACCATCTGACTTTGCCTCTGCTACCAGCCTTTCTCTTAGCTATGTAGTTCTTTGACATCTGGGGAAAAAGATGCTAACGGTCTCCACTTATACCCTAGTAGAATGATTTTATGTTGTGTAAGCTGGTGTGAAACACAGCTACCTTGCTGTAGCTAAGGTTGCCATATGTGAGTGTGGGTGGATCGTGGAGGCGTGACCCTGGGGATTATATCTGGTCCCTGGTCCCTTCCTGTCTGGTAGTGCCTTCTTGCTCATTCCCTCTCCGTTAGCAGTGTCATCCTTCCACACCTGTCCACCATGCTGTTCCTGCTTCGGATGCAGCCAGCAGGGTATCTTCAAACTGTGAGCCAAGTTAGACCCCTCCTCTGCACTGTGGAGTCAGCTCTGGGGCCCTGCAACTGGAAAGTTAACTGATAGAGATTCGGTTTATTTACTATCTGATGGGCTTTCCAACAGGAGCACGTATTATCCCAGTTGGAGTGAGGATAATATGAAGACATATTTTTGAGTTTATTGCTCAGGTGTTGCTAATTACCTGCTTGGCTGTTTCCATTAATGAAATATATATACGGTTGCCAAATTTCTTTATAATTACTCCAAATTTAAAACGTGTCTATTTAGACATTTCTGGCTCTCTTAAAATACTGAATTATTTCTATGCTTACTATTCTGGAGCAAATTTTAATACAAGTTTACAGCATCCACTAAATTAACAAAAAGGACAGCAAGATTAAAATTCTTTGCTCTAGAGAAACCTTCAAATGCTTTTTTAGAAAAAGAGTTGTGTAAATTTGTAGTACATTATTTTAGAGACTAGTATAAAGCTTCCATATGCAATCAACAAAGTAAATTAATTTACCCCGAATTAATTTCAGAAGAAACTGGTTCAGGTAAAGCAAGCAATCTGAAAGTGTCTATACTTTCCTGCTTCTGAAAATAAGGTGCTTCATTATGCTCATAGTACATGTTATTTTTCCCTTTGCAAATCTAATAAATCAACTGTTGACATTTGGAAATGTTTTTTTAAAAAATCATATGAAAAAAGAGAATCAACATTTGTTTCCCTTTTCATTTACTTGTCACAGGAGAGTATTTCCTGATGAAATTCTGAATTTATGTGTTTTGATTTATTTTGAGCAAGAGTAGAGACCAGGTCTTCTGTCACTAACACAGCATCTGACTTGCATGAGAGACACCCGCTCCAGTGATTTTCGACATGAACATACGGAGATGTTCCATGTTCCACCAAGACAGAGCTTGTTTGCTTTTTTTTAATAAGAAAGAACTTTTATTTACTTGTGGCTCCTCCTAGATGAATTATAATCAATACTTGTGGTTCTCTGAGCATACCATCAGACTTTCCTATGGTGAAATTCTCCAGATATTTTATGATATGATAACGGCCCAAAAATTTAAATTTTAGATAAAATCAGGACATGATTTTTTAATACTACACAAATTAGCATCTCAGGAGCCACAGTGGATGGAGACTCCTTTAACCATGTTACATACAATCCTTTCAAACCCATCAGTAGAAACTGGGGACTTGGACAAGGAAAATAACCAATTAAATAGAAAGATTAAATTGCATGATCTATCAAAATTTTAAAACTTTTTCCCTTTTTATGATAGAAGATTGATGTTTCTTTTTCACACTGAATGAATTGAAACAGTAAAGAATTACCTTAAGAGACAAAACTACCCAGTAAGTGACATCTCTGAATGGCCCTGAAAGGGACCAATTAGGAGACTCTTTTTTTTTTAAACCTGAGCATAGGCAAAAATCTTACCACGCCCTAAGAACAAAGGAAGAGAAACATAAAAGTGGAAACAGGATGCATAAAGGGGGATTTCACTGGGTTCTTTCCTAGAGAGGCTCATAGGGTCTAAAAGATACACAACAAAATTCAGCTTGTAACATTGCTACAGTGATCTCCTCTCACTTTTTGGATGATGACATAGCACTGAAGGTCACACACTTTGATGAGTAAGTCTTCAACACACAGTACGTGTCTGGTGTTGACAAGTCTTCTCCATTAGGAGGTGGCTTTGCAAGGGCGAGCCTTTGCTTTGCCCACTCCTGCATCCTCAGCATCTAGAGAAGGCCTGGGACTTGGGTAGGAAGCTGCTAACCCCACAATGAAACCTGCTGAACTCACCCCCCCAATCCGTGGGCTGCTTTCAGGGAGAGTGGTATCAGATGTTCTGTCGAGTGTCTCCATTCTGTCATTCTGGAGTCAGGGAGTCCCTTCTAGTGACTTGGAAGTTACATAAAATCATCATATATACGATCAAATAATAACAAATCCAAAATAACATTACAGTGCAGTTATAGGTACTGACAGTCAGTTTTAAAAGCATCTGACACTTCCAAATATTAACACCAATTTCATGGCCTCCTCGTGCTAGTGACAAGTTTATTTAAAACTATTTCATATAATGTTTTCCACTTTTACAGGAATTTTGTGTATAATGAGGAAACTGAAAGTACACATACACACACATTTCCAAATCTGCAAATTCATTTAGTGACATTTTATTTAACAGAATTGCAATCGTCCTCACAAATCGACAAAGACAATGAAATAGTTTCTCTTTAAAAAGGAAATAAAATATTAGTGTCATATGATGACTGGAAGAATATAGCAGGTACCCATCTGGGAAAATTCCTAAATTCATTACAAAGTGGACGTGATTAATGAAATTTCCAAGGAACATATTCTTAGGACTAGGAAAAACTTTTGAAAAGAAAAGAAACAAGCAGAGCAGAGCATGCACTGCAGGACCACCATGCCCCGTGCACTCTTGAGCTCGGGGTCCTCATCTCTGGAACGAAGCCACAGAAATGCCCCACGGTTGGTGGAAAACGCATCACAGAGGCAAACGGCACCCACTACACAGACTGTCAAGGGTCAGATGGAAGAGGAACAACTGAATTCTACTGTGTTCCAAAGCAAGAGCTGCTATTTTTCTCTCTAATGAAGTTTTTTTCAAAATATCTATTGACCCTGATTTCCATCTATTTGGGTAATTGACAAGGGACATGGTTTATGTTGATGAACACTTCGTTACACTGTACATATCAGGAGACACAGTCTTACTCCTTAAGCTACTAACATTGGGGAACTTCTGAGATCACTTGCATACATCTCTCCTTACCCTTCAGGTTACACACCCTTCATCACCACCACCAGCCAGTTCTTTATTTTTCAGTGTCTATTTAGCAGGAGACCTGGTAGGCAATCACAAAACTGGAGGTATGAATTATTCAGTTATCACAAAGTAGAGAAAGGCACAATAATGTAGCTAGGTCAAGGAGTGATAGGTTTGGTAAGAATGAAAAGAAAAATAGCAAAGGATAAAAATCAGAAGGTCATCACACCCAGAACTGACATCTAGGCTGTTTGGATTTAGGGAGAATTCAGTCCAAGTGGTAGGAAACAAATTAAGGAGGGAGTAAGGAGTGAGACTGTAAGGCTTCACATATGATAGCTGCAGTTAAAGTAAGGGGAGAATGGAGCTGGGGATTTAGCTCAGCATCATAAGCGCCTGCCTTGTAAGCAGGCAGTCATGAGTTAGATCCCTGGTACCGATAAAAAGGAAAAAGAGCAAAAAAAAAAAGGGGAGAATGGAAGAGAATTGGGAGGTCAGAATATGAACAGGAGGAATTTGTATCATCTGTGTCTGAATTATAAAAGTTTAAAATAATACATAGTAAAATATCAAATGTAAAACCCAATGAATGTTAGATTTCTGTTAAAAGTATTTTCAGGTTAATGAATATTTCTAGATCACAGCTAGATCTTAAGAACACCAAAACACATCTTCAGTCATTTTACAATTGTTGCATACAAAGGGACCAATATTTCTTTTCCTCCTACTCAATCTCCTCTTCCATAAAAACTACATAGATACACTGTCTTGCACTGGATTCTAATATTGAGTAATTATATTCTTTTAGGTCCCTGGAATTTAAAAAATTACACTTAGGATAAACAATGAAGAACAATTCATTGTGGTATAATTGCAAAATGATTCTCCATCTAAGGAATCTTGTAATCTTTCAGAGAGTAAGTACAACCTATGTATAGGACAGGGAGAGGGCCCAACGACCTTGGAGTGATTTGCAAAGTTGAAACACACACAAATACAGACCTGGGATGCAGATTTGATTTGAATACAGGAAATACACATCCTTATCATGAGATAATGCTATGATAAAGTTTTCCACTTTAAAAGATGAATAACAAGATGCTTTTAAGTTAAGATGACAACGAAAGACAAGCTCCTTCAATGCATATTATTTGCTGCTCTGTACAGCTTGTGAAACCAGTTGAGATCATTATGAAACCTTTTTGAATTTGCTATTAGTTGCAGGCACTGTTCAAGGCACCAATAAAGCCACAGTTAGCAAACAAGAATGTCCTGCCCTTGTGGAGTTCATATTCTATGGGCGGAGGGATGAAAACAAGATACATCCATGAGCTGTGTAGTGTGTGGGATGATAAATGCTTCACAGAGAAACAGAGCAGGGAAGGAGACCATTGGGGCTTGTTCATTTAACAGCAGGAGAAGAGAGACTTTGTAAGAAGGGGCATTTGAGAAAGACCTATGGGTGAGGAAAGAGACAGCGGGGTGGGTATTGCGAGACAGCACCGAAGGGAACAGAAGGGCAAGATCTTAAAGTGGAGCTGTGCTTGGCAAGTTCCTGGAACAGTGGGACAGGCCATGTGGCAACAGATTAGTGGCATGAAGGGAAGACTCTTAAGATAGTCTAAGAAAAGTCAAGGTCACAGCTGAGGGCACTTGAGCAGTGCAATACTGAAGTACTGATCAACTGTGCTTACACTGCATTGTACAGATAAAAGCCAGACTGTCCTGCTACCCTGCTGCTTAGTGACCTCCTATCAACCCTTCTCAGAGACCAGCATGAGGGCTTTGCTTTTTATTCTTGCAGAGGGTTTTCAGAAGATTTAAATGATCAGGCTAATATTTTAAGAGTCTCCTTCTGGTTAATGTTTTGAAAACTGAGTTGAGAAGCTAAGGATGAAAGAAAGCAAGAAGACCTGTTTACAGTACAGCAGAACATTTCAGGTGAAAATGCTGACGGTACGAAGTGGTCCAGAGTGCAGGTGTATTTTGATTGAAGCTGGTAGCGCGGGCCAGCTGATTAGAAGGGGCTTTGAGAGAGAGGAGACAAAAAGAATGAGTCCCAAGATTTATGCTCTGGAAACTGGAAGGTTGGTGGCAATGGTTAGTGAGATGAGAAAACAAAAGGAGAAGCAGGTTCAGGATGCAAAGGGAGAAGTTTGGTAATTAAAAATGGAACTTGAGATCTTCTGGACATCCAAGTAAAATGGTAGGTACGTGAGTGCAGAACAAAGGATAAGGCCAATATTTTCTCTGAATCTCAGCCACGATGAACATTTCATCATCTTTCAGCACTGAGACTTTATATAATTATATTTTTAAAGCTGTTGCATGACACTGTGCACAACATGCAAATGTCTCAGCCACACACAATGAAGTGAACTGTGCTTATGTAAGGACAGAGCGTTTTCTTCTTCAAAGGCAACAAGAAAGCTGTGTGCGGTTTCTGTATGATCCCTTAGGCAGCATTCAGAGAGAAGAAAAGAGAGAGAAGGGTCGCACTTCGTTTGCAGAGAAGGTGCTTGGGGTAAATGCTCCCGGGGGTGCTGTCCCTGTGCCGGAACTCAGCCCGCATCCGGACCTCCATCCTCCCGGCTGCCTCTCTCTGGTCAAGTCTTCAGTTCCTCATTTCAGAAACACTTGGCATTTCAAATTTGTTTTCTGTGTTATAATTAAAAATACTTTCTCTTTGATGCTCCCAGAGAAGGAGCCCACTTTTGATGCTCTCCCTGGGTACTTTTGAAGCTGCTGCTGTAAAGTCGCCCTAGGAGGGGTCTGCAGAAATAACATCCCGATACACTCAAAGCTGTGCACAGGAAAGTCCCTGGTAGGGGCTGAGTGGTGCATCTACTTCAGAAGATTTGAGTAGGTGCTACTGAGCGCTCTCTTACCTCGTGAGGCAACTTTTCACGCACTGGAGTGAGGAAAAGTCACAAAACACACATTCATATTTAGGAAATAAGCATTTTCTCTTAAATGTGGCTGAATTTTTTTTAAATTTCACTTAATATTTTGACCCAGAATTATTTTCAACAGGATTTATTTAAATCATCATGGAACTTTTTGGTAATTCAAATTTTCGAATTTAGTCTCTTGTCAAATCCCCAACAGTTTGGTGTGGGAAGCTGAAAAATCTTAGCTCTCCCAGCTGGTGATAATTCTATGCATGTTTAACTTAAAAGTTAAACCCCTCACTTAAAATGGCTTTTGAAAGTTAGTCTAGAAGTTACCGAGTACTGAATGTCATTTTGATGAAACAAATTATGTAGCTCCCACTTAAGCCTCCCAAATACAAACATTAGAAAACTTCAGCTATCCCAACCTAAATAACCAGTAACTTCTTTCAAATTAAAGTCACTGTCAGTTCTAGATTCTGTGTTAGATGTGACAAGTAAAGTACCTCCAAATTCCAGGTCTACCATATGTAAAATAAATGCTTTTTAAAAATAGAAATGTCGGGGCTGGGGATTTAGCTCAGCGGCATAAGCACCTGCCTTGCAAGCAGGCAGTCATGAGTTCCATCTCTGGTACCGATAAAAACGAAAAAGACAAAAAAAAAAAAAAAATAGAAGTGTAAAAAATAAATAAATAGAAACTTAGATTTACTCAAATATTTTATATTTACAGTGGAGTGACTCCCTGGAGTCACACAGTGAGTGGCAGCACATAAACAGGGACAGGAGCTACGTCAGAGAATAAATAGTACACTTAGGGGTCTCCAGAAGCTGGTATAATTTCCTCTGGGGTAACTTTAAAGAAATTGTTTGGTTTTTGAGGTTTTATACTGTTAAGTAAAAAGCTGGATTAGAAACAAGACATTGCTTTAAGTATTGCAACGCATATGCTAATTACAGCTTTTCAAATATGTGGGACTGGTTCATGCTTAGAAGATTTGTCAAAATTTAGTTTGGTTTTCATTTAAGTCTATTTTGTTTACCAAAAGAATAATTTTGATACAATTCATGTACTTATATCATTAAGAACATAAATGTTTTTGTTCGGGCTTAAAGCTAAGTTAGATAGTGACAAAACACCTTCTAAACTGTTAAAAAAAAAACCATTGGGAGCAGAGAACAAAATGAAGAAGACAAACTGACAGCTACTGACAGAAAAAGAGCTCAACAGAAATGAGGCAGAGAAGATTGGATGATAGGAACAGCTATTTTGGAGAAAATGACATCTTAATAGGTAATACTGATTTAGTATCATCTTGTTTTGAAGTCTCATCTAGCTTTTGTCCTTCTGTCTCCAATGGTCTAAATAGGCTGTATCTTATTGGATTTTATTATGTATGATAGTATAAGCAAAAACCTTTTAAAGACAAGGAGATTATACAGAAACCATTATTCATTTTCTGTTAGTCGATTCTAAATACTCTGTAATGCTGTCATTCTCTTGAATGGTTTTACATTGTTTTGATATACTTAATGCTACAGTATATGAAGTTGTACTCAAGGATTTCAAAGAAAGAGACAATATGGTGACTACTTTTAGGTTAGGATTATCTGGTGGTGAAACACTATTCTGCTTAAATGGTTATGTTTTGATCTGCGCTGTTTCGTTGTTATGCCCTCTTTTATCTCAATCTCCACTCCATTAATTACTTTTTTATTTTTATCCTTTTAATTAAAGGAAAAAAATAGCAGGATATATTATAGTAACCCACTTTGACTTTTCATTACCTTGGTTTAAAGCCCTGTATTACTCTCACCATCTGGTTTTTAACTGATGTTCCCCTATTCTGTTTTGCTGGATAGTATCAGGTTCGAAAGTTTAGGCATCAGCTGTGAAGATAATGAGATTCATTATGACGCCCATTCTTGTTGACTTTTATCTACTTTTGAAGACCTACAATGTCTCCAATGTTTTGGTTTTGTCGGTTTTATTCTTTACTGTTTTGTTCAATTGTATTATAACTTACGATATAGGCAATTCTATTAGAGATAGCAGGAGGCATTCTGGTAACCATTGTTGATCACCTTGTATTATGTTTTTACATTATCTATTATGTCCACCCTTTTGACTTGACCGATTCTGTTCTGTTATGTCACATTTGGTTTTACTCTCTTCCAAAAAAGTAATAAGAACCGTGGGAGCAATGACACCCAAAATGTGTGATAGTCATGGTACAAAAGAGAGGAAAAGAAAGTCCTCCAAACTATATAACTGCATGTATATTTAAGTGTATAAGATAGAAAATGATATCACAGAGTTTTATTGGATCAATGAACAGAACTGTTTGCAGTATCATTGATGGAATGTCCACTTTACAAGCTTTAATTTTGTGACTTGAACAATTATTTCTAAGATGACAATATGTAATCCATTAACTAGTGATTTCCTACTGTTCATTTTTTTTCTGTAAATCTGTATAACTTGTACCCTTTCCCTGCTTTTTTTTTCTTTTCTCCTTAAATAAAATTAAAAAAAGAAAGAAAAAAAATAAAAAAATAAAAATAAAAAAAACCATTGAAAATGTACTATAAAAGTACACTGTTGTGTCTATAATTGCTTGGCTTCTAAATATCTTTTTATTTAGCAATATCATTTGTACTCCATCTTTTTTGAAGAAAAGGTCTAATTACAGTGTTTCAGTTCTGCACATTGCTTGTGATCTCCTGATGTTGCAAAGCCCAGGACCCTCTGTGTTGTACTTACTTGCCCCTGTCTAGTAATAAATAATGCCACATAGTCCCAGCAGCATATGAAAGAGAAGCTGCCTTTTCAGCTAATGTAAAATAAGGGGAAAAATCTTTCTTTTGCTCCCAATTTTTTTTGCTCCCAATTTTCTTTTGCTCCCATTCATCTGTTTGTATTCCACTTACTCTTGAGCCATCTAATGTGCTCCCAAATCTAAAATATGCTACTATGTTTGATGATATTTATCTATACAGCAGCTCTAAAATGGAATATATGCTCTTGAACTCACTGGTGTCACCTGTGTACGCACCATACCTAAATTTCAGGCACCACACCAGAACTCTTCTCAGTTTATTTTGTGGTGAAATCTTTCTGGAATATTGCCACGGCTAATGGCAACTTTTCTATGAATCATTCATAAACATATATACAAAAAAGAAAGACACATTATTAACCAACCAGACAAAGCAGATCTTAAATAAAACAACACAAGAATGTGCAGCCTCTCCGCAGATTTTCTTGATGTAGCTTCTTCAAATGATCACGGACATTTCAGAAACCTTTAGGTTCTTTGTAGAAGCAGCAGAGGCCGGGTTGGAAGACCGACTGCTGGGGCCCCAAAGGTTTCCTCGAGTCATAAACATGTTCCCCAAAACAATGCCCCATCTTTGTGATACAACAGAGAGAATTCTGTTTGCTCAGGAGTATTACAGACATTGTAAATGTTTAACAATGTGACCAAGTTAGCAGTACGAAGATGAGTCCATTTGCTTGACTCTTCTGTTTATGAATGTATGAATTTTAATACCATAAACAAGCATTTTATATGAAAAGACTTACAGAATGCTTACACTTATAAAGCAATTAGTCAAATAAAAGAAATCATGCATGTCCACTTCAGAAAGTTGCTGGGAAACTCTATTTGACACTTGTACATTATATTAGCATAATGCCAGGTTTGTAAATAGCATGGATCAAAGTTACTGTATCAAATACACACAAGACTTAATACTGTATGAGAATATTCAGAGCAAACCCTTAAATGACCTTCTTCAAATGGTATCTGTGTAACCCTTCTAGTATAGGTGCACGTACTGACTTTTTAGGAGACAGCACAAATAAAATCTATATGCCAGTATCACTGCTTTATTCTATTTTCAAAGAGGCACTTCTTCATATTTCTTAGCATATATTTTATGATAATCTTTTCATATAGTATTCAAAAACCTGTGCAAATATCACTGACAACATGATGGTGGGGGGTAATTCATTTTTAGACCTGCTTTGGAAGCAGCTGCCCTGAAACAACCAAAAGAAAGAAATGAAAACTAGAAGCTGGTGCAGGCAGGGAGAGAGATGGGAACAGATGCACTGAGGAGCTCGGGGTAGAGCGCCTGCCTGGCATGCACAGGGCCCTGGGGTTGAGCTCTGGGACTGAGGAAAACAAAAAAGAGCCAATGGATTAATGGACTATTCCAAATTAATGCATAGCTCTCAAAATACAGAAGCAAAGTCATCAGACACGTCCTGGGTGTGTGTGTCTGTGAGCACAGCTGTGTCACTGTAGTTAAAGGGAAAAATGTAGATGGGCTGCTCATTCACAAGGTTGTTCAGCCACAGAGGGGAAAATATGCCTGCCCGGTGCTGGCTCGCTGTGCTGAGGGCAAATCATAAAGCTGAATGAAGGTCCCTTGATGAAGCAGCTTCAAAAACATTGCTGGGAGACAAGCAGAGTCACAGACTGAACTGGAGAGAGCAATTTCAAAAGTTAGTGCTGTAAGTTTTTCATTCACTTTTAAATATTTAAAAAAATCTAGCCAACATTCCACTGCTCATTTGGAGAAGAGCAGACACGCAGCAGTGCCAATGGAAAATTGCAAATGTGGGTTAAGAGAGACAGTGTAAACAAGACTAGCTATTTTCACAGATGACTCTAACTGTGTGACAGAGGGGAGAAACTCTGAGCTGGCTGACATTGGAAGCTGGCAGGATCCTGAAAACCGGCCATAGATGTAGTACATCAAGAGAAACTCATGGGAAAGAGCAGCTATTGCCCTGCTGTAGTTAAATTACTTCTGTTTTATTCCAAAGAGTCATACTGCTTACATACAGCCATGTGGAATCAAAGCCCAGGTCTACAGTTCACACGCCAGTGAGCCACACTCATCAGGCCCACCAGTGCTCAGGTCCTTGTAAGGCCTGCTACAACTTCCAACCCCCAGTGTTTCCAAGCTCTGTAAGGACGGTGAGAGCAGTCTCTCAAATTTATGACTGGAAGTTCTTAAAGTCTTAAAGTCTCTTTGATTCCTGGTGATTAATGTACTTTAACAAGCCTATTTCACTGAAACACTGATACACTGATTGGAATACTGATTTGAAGATTTTTGGCTATCGATTTATAACCAGAATTTCTGAACTTCTCATCTGAAAGTGTGCAAAAGCTCTTGCACGCTTTTACTTTTGTTTTGATTACCAATAATTCTTGGAGATTTTTTTCCCCAAAGAATTCGTTCTAAATTGTTAAACTCAAAACCCCTATGTTGAGCCAGGCATGGTGGCACACACATGTAATCCTAGCACTCGGGAGGATGAGACAGGAGGAACACCGTGAGCTCCCGGCCAGCCTGGGCTACATAAGCAAGTTCAAGGCCAGCCTGTACTACATAGCAAGACTTGTCTCAAAAAATAATTAAATAAAAAAGTAAAAATAAAAATTCATATGCTGAAAAAGTGATCTTACTTTTACACACTGGGGTTTAAAAGTTAAAATAGGATTTAAAACTTGTACTTGCAAAATTTTGGAATAAAACTTTAAACAATGTACAGATTTCACATCTTTTAACAGCTCTTCTATTTTAGAGACCCTCACATGCTTCTGAAGTGCTTCCAGAAGGAGTGTATTCTTTCAGTCTTTTCTGAAAAAGAAAATGTGAAGTATAGCAACACTAGAGTCTGAGAAAAAATTTTATTTTCACCTGATACTTATATTGAGATCTGTTGCTTCTTTTAAGGAAAAATATATTTCACTAAAGTGGCACGCATTCAAGACAGCATTATAAAGTATACTGGAATTCCCTTCAATAGGTACACTAAAGTCTGTTTCATTGTCTCTCATTTTCATTAACTGCAGTGGTTTTCCAGTTAGCATCCCGTGTAATTATCTATAACATCTCTAAAACCTTTAATATGTATGATTTATTTTATAAGCCTGTTACACCAGGGATTTATTAGCACTGAGTAAAAATATATGTGCTCTGTGTGTGTGTGTGTGTGTGTGTGTGTGTGTGTGTATTTTCAGCAGGTGCACAATAATGAGAAATTAGCCCCTTATTTGTAAGTGGCAAATTTCATGTTCAGGATTGGCTGTCAAAACATGGTTTGCATATGAGTTCTCTTTTCCTTGCTTGAAGAGTTTTAGAGGGAAGAATTCTTAAAGAACGTCAGACACACTACGTCAGGGCTGTGACCACAGTGGTCTCGAAGGATTCCGAAGCTGACGTGTGGAACAAATCTGCTCCCAGGACTCTGGGAACTGAAGAGCAGCCGTGAGTTCACGCGTTTCCTCCACCTGCCCATCTGCCACCCTCGGGGTCCCCAGTGCAAAGCCTGCAAGAGTCCAGGGTTACCTTTCCTCTGAAGTGAAAATCTCTACATCCGGCCATGGCGATGAAGTCCTCGTTTTCTAGAACGACTTTGTTCCCTGTGTCTACAAAGCTGTAGAGGGAAGCAGTAATGACAGTTCTCCATGACAGCAGAAATACGGCTTCATAGGAAACAGGGCCACATTTAATCCGTGTTGATAGCTTCTGCATATTTTCTACTTTTTCTTCTAGTTCATATCTCTGGCTCAGACTTTTATGTCAATCTTCCCCAAATTCAATTACTACCAAAATTTACAAACTTGACATGAAATTACATTGTATTTACAAAGAACTTGGCACTTACAGAATAAATTATTGACTTTAAAAAAAATACAGCCCAGGGCACCCATGGTTCAGGCAAACGAGAATGCCTGGTGCCTTGTTATATATTCTGCTACATTAATAGGAATAAATACAGTTCCCACTCAGCCCAGGTCCTCGGCAGCGCTGTGCCTGCAGCTGCAATCTAGTACCTTCCACCTCCACTCATGCCGTGGGTACAAAGAAATTCTCAGTCCAGAGATAGCAAAGGCTGCATGTTCTCCTCCTCATTCTTATCCATGCGCTTCAGAACCGTGGGATCCACCACGGACTGGGACCTGCAAGGCAGAGGCAGAGTCAGTCAGGTCGCCCAGCAATGACCTGGACAACATACACCTCTGTGTTTCCCTCCTGTGCATTCCCTGCAGTTGGGTGAGATCTTCATTAAGGGATTTTGAACTGTGGATATCAGACATTCAGGGAGATGCTCAGGGTGATGCCCTGCATCTGAGCCAAGAAACAAAACCCTCTGGCCTCTCAGTAACAGAGTGAAGGATTCCAAGCAGACAGTAAGACAGGTTCACTCTCCTCGCCACAACTGCATGAGATTTTCCTTTGAGACGTGGAGAATTTCTGTGTAGAAGAGATGCTTTCTAGTACAACATCTCCATAGAGAAAGAAGTGCCACAGTGAAATGATGGCCACGTGCGGAATGGAAATGAGAGGTGTTGTAAGTTGTTTTAATGTTAAAAGTTGAATGCAAATGATGTTTGCCTTTAAAAACATCTTTAACAAGAACATACCTTTTTCTGTAAACATGATTACATCAACAAATAGTTGATTTTTCATTGTTGTTGTTTTGCTGTTGTTACAGTGTATTTGGCTACTTAGTTTGGTTGGTTAGACAGTTTGACTACATAGTTCCAGTTGGCTTTGAACTATGTACCCTAGGTTGATCTCGAACTCAGTGTCATGGTTTGTGTTTGTGTCCCCCAGGCCTCATGAGTTTGCATTGCTCATTTGTGATGGTTCATTGTATAGTGCTTGGATTGATGGTGTTAGTGCTCCACCCACATAGGGTTGGAGCCAGGATGTGATGTAATGGCAGGAAGAAGGTGTGTTTTTCTTTTTTTGTTGGTTCGAGTTTGCTGCTGGCGGCCGCCATGAACTGCAGCCCAGCCATGCCTGCCTGTCTTGGAGCCAACTGAGTGTGGACTGAAACCTCCAAAAACTGTAAGAAATAAACCTTTCCTTTCCCAACTTTGGGCTTCAGGTATTTTGTCTCAGCGACGAGTAAAAAGTAACTAAGACACTCAGAGTGATCCTCCTACCTCAGTCTCTAGTGCCAGGATTATAAGCATCATGCTTGGCTTAAAAAAATCAAACCTTGGGTAAGATTGTTGTTAAACTTCCCACTAGAACAAGCAAATGAAGTCAGCCTTCATCTTGAAAGCTTCAAGAAGTGGTCACTTTTTTAAAAAGTTAAAACTTGTATTTTGGCACACTCTGTAATTAGGAAAGCACATAACCTGCAAATCCCTTGTGGTGCTCTGATAGCAGATGATAATCTGCCCCATTCTTAATGAGAGATCCCCAGGAGAGCAGAGGCAGGAAGCTGCAGCCCTGACAGAGAGGTCAGCACCCAGGAAGCAGCTGCCCTGTGAAATCCTCCTGGGCAGGAGTTATTCCCCTGTGCTCTAGCGTGGGAGACCCCTCCGCAGACTGCATTAACTTTCGGGAAAAGCCTGCTAGTTGCAGGACTGCTGCCCAGCTGATGGAAAGAAGCAGCCAGGGCATCCTCTGTGAAACCAGCAATGGGGACGGACTGGCAAAGGACTCCTTCATTTGTTTCCAAATAGCAAATACAGTAAAATAAAGGTGAAAACAACAACAAAAGCAGAGGCTTTGTTTTCTAGGTAATTTTCAGCACTGTATATGAATATTAATTAGGCACTCGCCGCTGTCTCAGAAAGGGACTGACTGTAGTTCCCTGTCCACACGTGTTCAGAGAGGCAGCTAGTGAGAGAGGAGAGCAGTGAGGAGCGGCACAGAGCCCTGGGGGTGACACAGAGTGGGATGTCAGTGCCTCCACTGGGAATCATCTGCCCGATGATTCCTTGGCACCCTGAGGGAGCCCCAGTGCAGTGTGAGGCATTCGATACACCCAGTAATGTGGTAACGGGGAAAGAAATTCTTCAGGGAATCTGACGAGTTCTTCTCAGACATCACACCTATCATGTAAATGCTGAAGCCTATCAAGATCACATTCAGTGAGTGGACGCCAAAGCTCGTCCCCCAGCACCAGGTGCAGAATGTGTATTTGCATTCTGCTGAATCAGGCACACACACCTACACACGCACGCACACACGCACGCACACACACACACATATTCTTTAAAAGTACGCATGTATCCTGACCTTTTAAAATGTACTAGAAAGTATATGGCAATTTTAACAAAATAGTTCAAGACACTTTCAGTTGTCTTGAACTATTACTAAAGTGGGGCTTAAACATCCAGTCTGTGTTTCTCAGCACTACAGAGAGCAGAACTGTCTGACGAATGCTGCTCCCACGTAGAATACACCTTCAGAGAGGGAAAAAAGCCACATGGAAACCTTTTGCAAATAGGATGGTTTTGGCATTTAATTGCTCTGAGTATATGGTTCTTTATTCCAGATTTCTTCCTCCCTTTCTTGACAGAACAGGGTGCTGTGTGAGCTCGTACCTATCGGTGAGCTGCAACAGAGTTAACACCCCAGGGTGTCCCCATCACACCAGCTGTCTACCATAAAACACTCCGATGTCTCTTTTGAAAAGCATTAGGCTAAGTTTAGCTGTCCAGTACTCAGATACTTACTATGCACCTCCAACATTACCAAAGTCTTTACAGAGCAAGAGTCTGGAGAGCTCTATTTCAATTCTGGTTGTTATCATAACAATTACTGATCCTGTAACTTCCGGATCAGAGGCAGTGGCACGTGCCTGCACCCCAGCACAAATTCTGGCAGATGGTGAATGGCAGTGGTTAAGAAAACGACCCACAAAACATGAGAAAGTGCTCACAGAACACGATTACCCGTGAAATTACATCGCTACTTTGTATTATGCACGCAGTAGGAGTCACTTACGCCCTGTACCTTCTACTCCTCATTGACAAAATGAAGATAGTACTTACTTACGAGTTGCTTCAAGAAGCAAATGAGTCAATAAATACGGAAGAACTACAGCAGGGCTTATCACAGAGTAGCAGGAGTGTGGAATATGGCACAGTAGAATTGGTTCGTGTCCTTGCAGCTCACAGGCCCTGCAGCACACCGCAACCAGCACACGCCCGGGACTTTCCTAAGAACTGAAGGGGTAGGTGGAAGGCACCCCAGCTCACAGCACTCGCAGTCTACTGAGCTCTGTCTCTGCGTGTAACTCTCCTCTCCTTCCACCAACTTACACAGGAGGGGAAAGCTGTCTTCTATTCGGATGAATATGCCTACCAGAAGAGCTACCATCCAGCTTTGGAGAAGAAATGATTTTCTAGGATTCATAAGAAACTGAAAAAGGCAGCGGCCAAGGGGAGTCAGAGCAGAAGGCAGGGACAACCTGCACCAGCCCTTGGTGGGAAACTGATTGCTGGACACAGAAAAGGAGGGACCCCATTGAAACAACTCCTACTGACCATGTTTACTGAAATTCTCTAGTATTTTGTCAACAGAATTATAAAAGCTTCGTATGATACAAAGCCTACATCAAAGCAAGAAAGGATGTTGAAAATTCAAGCCAGCACACAACAGAAACATGAAACAGGATTGGGGCAGAGGCCACTCGCTGTTCACCATGTCTACAGGGGGACAAAATGACCTAGTTATTTGGAAAACAGAATAAAGATCCTAAATTATTCCAGAAGGTGTGAAGACTGAGCCAAATCCACCGAGATGATGCTGATCCGTTAAAATAAGGTCGCCGGGAAAAACTCAGAGGCGAGAGTGAGGAGGGTGCTCAGCAGGTTCCTGCTGAACGAAGAAGAGATGTGGTCCCATCAGTGGCTCCCTCTGAGTTTGCTGTTCACACTCGAGTAGGTACAGTCTGACCCTTGCGATACTACTAGGTTGCAGTTGCTGGCACTGCCACTGCTGTCCTGGAGGCCACTGCCGACTCTTTCTGATGAACCAGTCCTGGGAAGTAGTCCTGGGAAGCAGGACAGAGCACCACCATGGCCTCCAGGAAGGTGACCCTGGGGAGGGGTGAGGTCCAATTTAAGAGAAGAAACCATTTCACAGACTCCTTTGCACTGGGAGAAAAGTAAAGCAGGGCATCCAGAAGGAAGGAAACAGAACCAGGAGCCCCAGACAGGACTGAGCCCAGCTGGTCAAGAAAGACCAAGAGACTCTTGAGAGGTGATCTTTGCCCAAGACTGGCCCTCTGAGAGTTCAGGAAAGGAGCATTGCAGGCAGCAGCGACAAGGTAGTGACGTGCTGGAGAGGCTGAGGGGCACAGCAGCAGCCACTGCATCCACACAGAGCGGTGAGAGGAACAAGGTGAGCCACACCCAGGGAGTACCACGGGCAGGGCCTGATCCTGCGGCACCTAGCGGGCTGCATGACAGAGTTGACGGTATTTACCATACAATACTCAGGCATGTGAAAACTTAAATCAGAGTCAGGAAATGATCTGATTCCATTGTGTTCCTGTGTGGAGATTATGTGAGGGGACCAATCAGAGGGGAAACGGCTGCAGGAAAAAGTCTGTGCTGGCTGGCAGGGAGACAGTGAGGCGGCATCGCAGGGCACTGGCCTCCAGTCCTTCTGCAGCTCACTCCAGAGGAAAGGAGCCTGCGCCACACTAGGGAGAACAGCTCAGTATCAGTGACGAGGAAGGCTCCATGGCTGGCAGCTGCAGCCACTCTGCTAGACACAGACTCTAGTTCTGAGAATGTGAAGCATCTCACAGGGCTGCAGTGAGCACTAAGTGAATTACTGAACACCACCTACTTGGGGTCTTACGATGAGGACATAGTAAATGACAGGCCACCTGAGAATTGACCATGCTGGGACTGGGAGGAGCCTGCCAAGAAGCCAACTAGCCAGCCTAGTGCAAGCCATGTGGGACCAAGGAAGAGAAAAGTCAGACAGTACCTCCCCTGAGCCGACAAGACAAACATGAGGGCTGAGAATCAAACACCCTCCCACCTGCCCCCGCCCCCCCAAGCAACCAGCGGGTTCCGAGAACAGCCTGAGTTGATAGCAACTAAATGCTTGTATTGTTTGGTTGATTTCACAGGCCTGGGGCCAGCGGTCTAAGCACCTCTTAGGAGTATGACCGGATGCAGTATAGCAAATATGGGGGCTTTCCTTCTGTCTTGCCTTTGAAATCCAATATTGCTTTCACTGTTTTGTTTTGTTCCGATTGTTTTGCTTTATTCAATATTCTGTTTTGATTGATTTTATTCTGTGTTGTTTTGGTTTAATTTTGCTATACCCGATAAAACGGACAACTATTGTGAAGATAACAAGCACACTATGGTAGCCATTGTGGTTTCCTAGGACCCTGCTTTGAAGTTCTGCACCAGTTTTGCTGCTTTGTTTTGACTGGCTTTATTCTGTTGTGGTTTGTTGGATTTTATTATCTTTAAAATTAAAAAATTTTTAAAAATCATAGACTGTAATAATTACTATTATTAAAATCACTTTGATTAGAGGAAAGTTATCCACAGACATTTGCCTTCAAGGATTCTTTATTTTCAAACTCTGAGAATTCGATGACACGTCTTTTCCAGAAAAAATGCATTACATGTGTGTACACAGACACTTACGCACAAATGTAGAGAACTTGCACATAGCTGTTAGCTTTCAGCAGAATCCTCTGAGAGCCCAGCAAAACCCCCTTTAGGTTGGGAGGACACAGGAGATCTCTACTTAGGCAGTTCTGCTTCAAGAAAGAGATGAAAAGCTTAAAAGTGGTTTAAAGGTAAACTTGTTGCCTGGTGGGGAAATCATAGTGTATAGAGAGAGAGTTGTTTCACGCACACACCACATACACACACACACACACACACACACACAAACAATGGCAGCAACAGCACTATCACAGACCCCAGCTTTGAGGATTGGATTATGTCACCTCACGGACCACAGCTTTGACCAAAGGACCTTAGGCTTTCATCAGGATGGAGCTGGCAGGGTTTGGCATAAGTAAAAGGTCTTGTTGTCCTTGAGCTAGGTGGGGGCCACTTGCCAGATCTGTAGCTCCTATGTTTCTAAAAATGAGCCAAAAGAGTAATATTTGCACCCGTTATTCAACTGAATTCTGAGACCCTGTGGCCCAGGAACCCTGGGAACTAGACATCTTCTCTGCTGCTGGACCTGGAGCAGCGACGTGTTTCTGTGAGTCTGCGACTCCTCTGCTGAAGGAAAGCAAACAGGCACAGAAGTGTCAGCGAGAAGCAGGCAGTCGGCCTCTGACTCAACAACGAACTTTACAGAGATTAAAGTGGCAAGAAAATAGGACACTCCGCACCTGCAATGGTTACACCTTCTGACAAAGATGTGGCACGTAACAGAAGCCCTGACGGAAAGTGTGCTTTGGGGGGTGTGGGTGTCTCTGTGCGCGTGCACGTGTGTGTCTGTGGGGTGTGTGTGTGTGTATGTGTGTGTGTGTGTGTGTGCACCTCTGTACTTCTTTCTTCCCAGGAAACCCTCCTCAGAATTCTGATAAACTTCTTAGATGGAAGGAAGCTGTTAGCATCAGTCACAAGGAATGAGGACACCCACCCAACTCTTGGGCTTGCTCTCCCTCGGAAGTCTCAGTGCTTCAGAGTGACAGTCAGAAAGCCACTGAATTTGGTGGCCTCTGAAGCCCCTGAGAAGCTGACCATGAGTTTGGAACCAAATGAAGTTGAGGTTACTCTGAGTGACTTTATCTTTATAAAATGTCGACAGATAATAATGACTTATGGCTCAATGTAACAGACAAAATACTTCACGACTTCACCTGTAGATGGATCTAAAGATGACCTCTGACATGGTAAAGAGAACAGTGGTCCCCAGTGGCCGTGGACGCTGGGGTGCAAGGTTCCAAGCAGAGAGGGGAAGTCCGGGGGATCTATTGCTCAGTGTGGTGACTACAGGGAAGAATGCTGGACACTACTGGAAGACAGTAAATGCTTGATGTTCCCACTCTGACAAAATAACTTTATCTATTATTGAAAACTCTTTAGACACCGACTCATGGATGCATGAATGGCTTCAACATCCCAGCAGGAAAAGAAACATACACACACAGGAAAAAGGTACAACGTGGAGTTGGGCCATACCTCTTCATGGACTTGGGGGACAGCTCCTTCTCCACCTCCTTCACGGGAGTGCCATAGGAGCCCACGTTGTATTCACTGTCGTCGTCATACTCGTGGTCCAGCAGTGTCCTTGCCCACGTCCCCATGTCATAGGGGGGCAGCATTCCTCCAAACTCCGAGGGCAGGATCTCGGGGTGAATCAGTTGGTGCAAACTGTTCAGGTTGTTACCGTGTAAGAATATCTAGCGAGGCAAGGGGAGAGTGGGAGAGAAACACAGAGGAAACTAAATAGTGCCCGCATGCTGTGGAGGAGAAGCCGGGAAACGGTAAGAGAAAAAGGAGGTTTCTACATCCTTAAACCACTTACGCCTCCCATCTACTCCATAGAGCAGACAGGACAGGCGGGCTCACCCTGACATTTCATATAAAAGCCCTGACGATCAGAAATGTTCAGTAGTTTCAGCAAGTTCAGACGTTACTGCAGTTAAGAGGTGGAACCACAGATTTGGTTTTCTGCTTCCCAGTCCCAGGCTTGAGCAGAAAGTGACCTCGCATGGCTCTGCACAAATTCCAGAACTGGTGCGGAGCTTTTGACATGTGTGATGAATGCCACTAAAGCAGACCCTTGTCACAGGGACTGGTCAGCTCAGAGCCAGTCCGAGTCACTGAGCCAAAAGTGCTCACCAGGATGGCTTTCTCTTCATCATCAGTAAAAGCAGGAGTACTGTAACGCTAACTTAGCACTTTGTAGTGCAGAGCGAGTGATGTAAGTAAATGAAGGAGATAAGCATCCCCACAGTGAAAGGCTGGGTGAGCACTCTGTAAAGGGTCCTTCCCCAGACACTGCCGTACTTACCGTCTGACTGCAAAATAGACTGAGCACTGAACATGTAACACTGTAAGTGCACGCTGATTATCCCCAAGACCGTCTGCACAGATCCTTCGTATTAGACTATTTACTCAGGCCACACACTCAGGATTCGTGTCTCCATTGATTGCGACCTCTTTTTTCTCATTTCAAATTCAAACTTCGAATCAGCCTTCTCTGACATATCACAATGTCATCTCATACAAACTGGTGAAATATTTATGGAAAAATCGTAAATTACAATAACTTAACAGCTTCAAGTTGATCATTGGACTTGTTTTCCATCAGAATCCATGGAATTAAATATGTAGAAAGGCAAAGAAAGATCAGCTAGCATCAGATGAAATTCGCAAGATGGTGTCACCAGTGAACAAACAAGTAACAACTTATGGAACCCAGAAGCAGCTACTTGCATGTTCCCGTCCAAAGGTCAGAGCAAACAGTGAGGTTTGCCTTGCCCACTGAGGAAGAAGAGGCTGCCTCCTGGAGCCCAGGGGGGGACTGTAGGCCTCCCACCTCCACTCTGCCTGCCAGGAGAATGCAGGGCAGGGTCTCCTAGGAAGATGCACATGTGCACACACCAGGATTCTTCTCTCTCTCTCTCTCTCTCTCTCTCTCTCTCTCTCTCTCTCTCTGTCTCTCTCTCTCTTTCTCTCTCTCTCTGTCTCTCTCTCTTTCTCTCTCTCTCTCTGTCTCTCTCTCTGTCTCTCTCTGCCTCTCTCTCTTTCTCTCTCTCTCTCTCTCTCTCTCTCTCTCTCTCTCTCTCTCTGTCTCTCTCTCTCTCACACACACACACTCCTAGGTTTTTCTCATCTCACACACATGCACGCCTAGATTCTTATCACATATACGATTCTTCCTGTCACTAACTCGGAGGAAGGGCCCTCACCTCATTTACCTAGAGCTCTCAGTAGCAGCGGATAGGGGAGACTTTCTTCACAGACATATTTTCTTCTAGCATTCCTCCTTCTGTCCCCTGGCTGACCATACTAGCTCCTCGAAGTTAGAGAGTTCCACTTCTGTTGTCTTCCCTTTTTTAGCTGTGTCCCTTCCTTGGTGATCCCATCCAGTTCATTTTATTCCGTCAGTGTCACTGTAAGAAGTGTCCAAGCACTGAAAACAGATGTGCTGAACTCAGGTCTCCCTTGGACTCCACACCTGAGTGTCCACATGCTGCGTGTCATCAGCACCTCCAATCTAACAGACCCAGACAGAAACTGCAATCTCCGCCCATCCCCTCCTCTGTCTCTCCAGCTGCCGTAGACGGTACCACTGTCCTTCGCTTTCGCAGACCAAGGCGGCCCATGCACCTGTTACTCTTCACATCAGCAACTTCTCAGCCAGTCCTTTTGGTAAGATACTGAAAATGCATCCTAAAGCCACTCTGACCCACACCGCAGCAGGAGCTCCACCCTGGATGGCAGTGGCCCCGGGCTGTGTTACTGCTCTCCAGTCCCTGGCCGTGGTCCTCCTACTCTCCAGCCCCAGCGCGGCAGCCAGATACCACTGTCACATACACATCAGGTCACCTCCGTCTGCTCACAGGTCCTCACTGCCTGCTTTGTCTTCTCCTAACCCTGAATGACCCTCTTGGAACACTCTACCGCATCTCCCGCCATGGTCTTCGCCAGTCAGCCATGCTGCACGCAGCGTGAGCCAGGCTTCTGCAGCGGGTCCTCCTCCTCCTGGAGACAGCTGCCTCTGGACGTCGCCAGAGCTCATGGCCCCACGCTCCACACATTTTATTTGAAATTGCCTTTCTGGGGAGCCTTCCACAGTGACCCTGCCATCTGGGCATTTTCCATCTTTCAATATAGCGCAGACTTAGTTACATTACTCACGAGCTGCTCCAAAGCATTGTAAAAATATAGTAGCACTGTTTCTCTAAATCAAATATTCATGGATGTACAGAGTGCGCCAAAAATGCATACACACTGAGGCAGCTAGCTCACCATACTAGCAAATGTCTGGACGCTAAATGCCCTCCCCCCACTTTAGGTACTTTGTGTGATTGCAGAGACCAAAATAACTCACATTAATCTCAAGATGTCTCAATAAATTTACTATTAAAATATTTATACAAGTTTTTTTCTTGACTATAGTGGTAAAAATAAATACACACATTTAACTTGTAAATCTGAATTCCTCCTCTGGTTTGGGCAGTGAGGAGGCTTTGCAATTGCCCTGCTGTTAAATTTCACCCTTTGATTTCTCTTTGGTTTGATTGGTTCTTTATAACATCATTTATTGAAGTGTTAGTAGGTTTTTTCCCCTCATGCTTTTTTGTCTCTTACTTCACTGCATGCAGAAAATCTTCAGATTTCCCCTCTGTCTCACAGTTCTAAAGATGAGCCCGAGTCATGCCTGCCATTTTTCTCTGTTTTCATACAGAGACTCTGCTAAGCAACGTGAAGCCTAAGAGAAGAAAGTGAACCACTCTGGAGAGTCAGCAGAGAGGAGAGAAGAATCCACCCCATGAAGAGCAGAGGGAAGCCGTGCCCGGGAGTGGAGAAACCTGCCTCTTGTCAGCTCTCAGGAAGTGGCAAAGCCACCACCACGCAGCACCCAGAAGCTGCAGTGGGGCCGCGGGTAGAAGCCAAGATGTCTACTTCCCACGCTCAGCCTAGGAGCCCGGGAAGACAGTGGTTTGAACAGTCAGGACATCAGACATGGCCCTGAAAGGTGGGAATCTGGCATGAAAGGCTCCAGATACTCCAGGAGACTTTGAGAAGGGACCTTGTAACAACACGCCGGTATTCCCCGGGTGGCAGGTTGGCAGACACGACTTCAGGAGTAAAGAATGCAGTGTTCCTCCACACTTGAGCTTGCGTGTGAGGAAGGCACACAGCTGCTCCTGGGTTCCTCTCACTGCTCCTTCAGAACCCAGACTTACAGCGACTGCAGCGCCATCTCAATGCGCTGGGTAACGTTGTGAAGTAAGATGTATCACAGCTCTGCGCGGGGCATCGATTTTAAAAGTCTAAATTAAGGGCATTTTAACCCATAATTATATTTCCTATTAATACATGAGTCACAATTCTCACTGAAGTAGTAAAGTTCAGATCCCTTCCTGCCATCTGGAATAGTCCAAGGCATTGTTCCAGGTATTGTTAAAACTGCCCAATTCAGCCACAGAACCCCAAGCTGAAGTCACCCTCATTTTCTAAATGTGGTCCTGTTCGGTCTGTTGCAGTAGCATAGGATCATGTGCAAAATCTGCTCAGAACGCGGCAGCGCTGCAATCAAAGCCCTCCTCCGCTTCTCATCGCAGCCTGGCGGGAAGCTCCATCCTTGCAGGGCCAGGAAGCTGTCTGTGATCTAGCACTGGCATCTATTCTCTCCAGTCCCCTACCGCCGTCCCCCAACGCCAGCAGCTCCACTCTAGCTTCCTTGGCCCCTTTGCCATTTGTCAAAGATAGAAGGTGTGTCAGCTGCTGCCTGGTACTCTTCCCCACATGGCTTGCCCACAGCCAGCTCGCTGCCTGCTGTGATTCAGAAAGAACTGCTTACCTTTCTATGCCTAATTTTCCCATCTGTGGAATGAAAATGTAACAGTGCTTACCCTACCGCATTGTCATGAGGAATCAAGGCGTTAATGTATGTAAAGTGCTGAGAGCAGCGGGTGACAGAGGGCACAGGACATGTGCATTCACTAGCACAATTCAGACCAAAAGCCCCAGCAGGTATCCAGGATAACCCGACCTGCCTTCAGGCAACAAAGCTGAACAAAGTGCTTACACTATCTGAATTTTAAATGTAAGATTTCAATTCTAGGTCCTAGCAACAATCCTTCATATGAATTATAATCGTTTACAGAGTTTCTCAAACACTACTGAGACACTAACAAAATTCACACACTGTACACCTGCTCGCTAACATTTGGTACAAAACTTACTGCACTCCGAGACCTCTGAACATGGAAGCATAATCTCGGTCATGGAGAAATAGGGGCACTGTCTTCAGATTAGGAGAAGCATATTTGGCATCAAACACAGGACAGGAGGTTTAAAAACAGCTCTAAATACGGGGCTGGATGATTGGAGTTTATGTATTAGCTCAGCGGTGCAGATGAGAAAGCAAGTTATGCATCCGTCCTAAACCTTATTTTCCTCAGGTTGGAAACTGGAGGTAATGTTTACTAAATGTGCTTTTCAGAACTGAGAGGCAAACAGCAGTTACCAAGACCTAAGGAGACAGTCAGTGCTGGGGAGAGGTCAGTGCATGGATATTAAGTGTTATAAACAAAAGAAGTCACAGTAGGCTGACCACGTACATTTCAGGAAAGGTAAGAGAAAAAGGATTTTCAATGTATTCCCTTAAAGAAATGGTAAGTGTTGTAGGAGAGATATGCTTACCCTGATTGGAAAATTACACAGTGTATGCATGCTTTGGAAAAATAATCTGTGGTTGATCAACTTTAAAATAACATACTTGTCAGAGCTGTTGCAAAAATTAAATGAAGTATTATGTATTAAAATGCAGTTTTTAAATCTACATTTAATGATAATGATAAATGTTTGATATTTGCTATGTGTCATGTACTATGAGAAGGGCTTTAAATAAATCATCTTAGAATCAGAATGATGACTTCAGTATTGTCACTGTCAGGTGAAAGTGAATCTTAAAGACACCCAGGTAATGTAGCTTAAAAAACTATTAGAATTCCTACATCTAGCAATTTTTTTCAAAAAGTGTAATTGGTCATGACTATTGTCACACAATTAACCAGACACTGCAAAAATCTCTAGTCACTGCAATACATGTTACAAAGTAACGTTCACTTATGAGCAAATAATAATAAAACTTCTCCTAGACTCTACTTGAAATTAGCTGCACCAATAATAAAGTATTAATATGTCATAATTCTTTACACCATGGCTTTCTTATACAATAAATGTGCTTAAATGTTCTCCCTTTTTGTGATAAAGCAGGAGAGCTTGTTTTTAAATATTCCATGCAGAGATAAACTGTCAAGAACTAACCAAAAGGTCTCTAATAATTTTTCAGAGTCTTTTATGGTAAATACTGATATAACCACACAAACCCACATTTTACCATGGCCAGGATTACACAGTATGTATATCATAAGTCACTGAATACAAAAGTAGAAGAGATTTAGAAACAAGGAAACAAACATACCCTTTTTCGAGTCTTCTCCTTCAGGAAGGGCCGGATCACAGTGTACAGGGCATGGATGTACCATGGCTGGTTGACAAAATGAATTCCTCCGAATCGTGCTGGGAAGCTATCCTAGGGCGACATGAGGGGACAGAGTTAAGAGGAGTTGTGATACACTGAGGAGTTGCAGGAAAGGCCACACAGTATTCAAAGCTGGGATCCTGAGACTAGAATGAGATTATCATCTACATTGTTAAGGGAAAGAAGAGAAAGTCTCACAGCATAGCAACGTTTAACAAAAACCGAATTCTCCACCAGAACAGAACCTCTGCATTTGCATGAGTGCCATATTTTAGGTTTGCAAAATGCTAAGTTGCTACAGTCCCAGCACATAAATAAAAAAATTAGGTATCTGTCAAATAAAGACTATATGTTGCACAAAAGTTTTATTAAAATTATTTTATGATAAAATTTAAATTAAAACGCTTCATTAAATGTAAAGTAGTCATGTTTAACATAAATGTCACCAGATATCAAAATTCACTTTATGCATTTTCTCTATAACTCATAAACTTAATTATAAACATCCTCCCTTATTTCAACGATAAAGAAAGAATTCAGGCTTAAGCAAAATGGAAACCCACAGGTGCTGTACAGGAAGTGTGAGGGTACATTTGCTTGGTTTAATGAAAGTCAAACCCTCCAGGGCCAACCCACTGGCAGAGAGTGGAGGCCAGCTAACGCCTTGCCCCTGTTCAGCAAGAGCTGCCTCTGCCTTATAGGTGCTTTAATCCCAAAACCCAGTAAGGGGTACCCTCAGCCCTTCCTGAAATATGAAGGGAATTCTCAAGCCAAATGGATCAGGATTCTATTAGGGAACCAACAGAAACAAATGAAAGATAAAGGTGAACACCAAGGCCCTAGAGGTATGTTTCTTTTTAATTTACATTTTCTCTTGGATCAAAATTCTCTGGTTATCACATGCATGCCATGACTCTCCTAAGACTCATGACTGCAACTTGACAGCTCAGGACCAGCCTAGCAGATAATGAAGCACACTTCAGGATGTATCTATGCTGTGGTTCCAGAAACGATTGACAGGTAGGCCAGCCAACAGAAAGAGGAGGAACCATCCTGACTGTGGGGGCACCATCCAGTAGGCTTGCGGCCCGGGCAGCTCGCCTGTGAAGGAGGAAGCTGGTTTGTACTTGGAAAAGCCCCACTCAGCTTGAGCGCAGTCTGAGTCTGCAGCTGTATCCTTTGTCCCTCTTGTTCTGTGGCTTCCAGCCTTCAACTGAGCAGCTGCTAGGTCCCCTTCTCCAGCTTTCAGACAGCCCCTGGTGCTGCTGCTGTGAGTCTAATCACTCCCCTGCAATTTATTTATGCAACTTTTTTCCTGTTGATCCTGTTCTTGTAGAGAACCCTAAGCAATATACCTATTAAAATACTATTTTTATTTGTTATATTTTTAGGGGCTAATGAACACTTTTTTCAAAAGAATTTTTATCTCTAAAAAAATGAGTAAATTAGAATAGCTAAAGGTAAAATGTCTCTTCTTTTCTATCAGTCTCATTTTTACAAACATTTACTTTTCATTCAGAAGATTATTACAAAATGAAAAATGAGCCATATACAAACTCAAATATAGAATTTTTTTTCGTTTTTTTTGTTTTTTGTGGGTTTTTTGGGACTGGGGATCAAGCCTTGCACTTGCCAGCCAGGCACTTATGACACTGAGCTAAATCCTCAGCCCAAATATAGAATTTTTAAGTTATAAAATTTTAGACTTAAAGAAAAACTTGTGTATACATAAGCAATAAAGAGAATGCCAAAAGCAAACACGGAAGTGACCTCCCCTTACATAAGAAATTGAACCTGCTTTTTTCTGACTTTGAAGCTGATGATGGTTTACATATTATTTCAACTGCTTTCATATTTTAGAAGCTAATATTATCCTTCCTTTGCTTCTATTTTATATTGTAAACAAACATGTAATATTTTATTTATGTATTTATTATATTTTATATTCTTCACTTATATTTTCTGTTTTACTGTGTATATGTTTATCTTTAACATATACTATCAATTTCAAGGTAGTGTTCATAAAAATATCACCATAGTGGATGTAGTCTTCTGTTCTCCTAGAACATGTTTCTGAGGATCATTGTACAGATGTGTATGTTATGTGTAGCTACAGTCTTCTGTCTGTGTCTAACATTATATGGCTCAGTATAATTAATTTATTTTCTCCTATACACAAGTTGTTGTTCAGGTCCTTTTTTATTTGAGTTTGGTTTTGGTTATGGTGTTTTTGTCTTATCATTACCAGTATGACTGATGCATGGCCAAGGGTATATGTAGGGTATTTATCAGAGAATGCTAACATGGTGTGACAGCTTGAAATAACCAGGGGAGACTGTTACCGTCATCGTTAGTAATACTGATACCTTCATTTCTCCAGCTGGTTAGAGGAGTGGCCACAGACTCCAGGCCAGTGGCCGCTTTCCCTAAGTCTGTGGCCCCTGGAGAGACACAGTCCTCACTCTGTCCTGGTCCTGTTCCTGAGCATCCCACACCCCAAGCTGCCATCAGCCTCAAATGTCTAGGTCCCTGCAGGGCTCCCCTGGCCACTCAGTTTCCCTTCTGGGCTCAGTTTCCCTTCTGTGTGCTCCTTCAGAAGATCTGGCTCTGAGAGCTCAGCAATGTATCTGTAAATGTTTTTTCATGTTGTATTCAACTGCGCACAGCTTCATGGCAGGAAAGAACTTCAAGGCCTTTTAACCAGGTGCATTGCTTAAAGCAGAACTACTTAACATGCTTCTAAAACACACTCCTTTTCCCTTGTAATTTTTTACTGTACAAGCCCGTGATTCATAATAAACACACCCACTACAGGAATGAGGACACATGCACTTCCAATCCCGATCCTTCCCATCCCCCTGCTGCTCCTGGCCCTTCTGTCTCCTCATCCGGGCTACACCCGTGGAGCATCTGAGCTCTAAGACAAAGCCAAGTGCACACAGCTGTCAGAGCTGTGAAGCCCAGCATCTGGGTGACTCTTCATCCCTGACACCCACGGGCTACACTGCTCCTCCTCCAAAAACCCCACCTCACTGGTCACTGGAACGCGACCACTGGGCTTCCTGGGCTTCACCTTTCTATACCCCGTGACTTGACTGGCACTGAGTCACCACTGAGGCGATGGGAAAGAGCAGGGCAAGGTTCCCTCTGTAGCCAGTTAGACCAAGCTGAGCGTTCTGATGTCATCCACAGCTCAGACATCAAACTAACATGAAAACACAGTCCTGATTCCTTCATGCTCCCCATCCAGATCACTCTTGTTCCTGATCATGCTCCAAACCCCACATTTCCTTCCCACCAAGCCTCTTGGAGCTGTAATTTTTTACCTTTTACATTCGGCCAGTACCTCCAACCCAGCTTTGCTGCTCTATATCCCCTCTGTGCCTCATGGGCTTTTGTCTCCCCCACCCCAGCATGGCCTTCTCTCCTGAACGCTCCTTCTAAACCCTTAAGGCTTAATTCAGGCACCACCATTCCCACACAGCTGTTTGGATGCCTTCTCCCACTTCCTACTGCTCATGCATGGAAGCCCGGTCTCTGCTGCCACTAGCATGGTGCCAAATCCATCACTGCACTTCCTGCGGGGCCCTCAGTGACTCTTTACTTGCAAGACTGCATGTGGGCTCCATGTGCAGAGCTGCACACTCCATGTTGCCTGTGGATGCTGAGCCTGGAATCTACTTGCACCCCCCAGGGATGAGAGGTCAAATATGTGTATCTTGCAGCTAAGAGTCTGAATGGGGAACCTGCCCCCAGGATGTGCACCTGAGCAACCAGCTGAAAGGACCAACAGGAGCAGTGCCAACTTCTTGCTGCAGTCAGGAAGCTCTCAGAAGGTACTGTGTGTGCGGCAGACATTCCCTTCCCATTCTGGGTGCCACTCAGGGGCACAGCCTGGGTGACAGCAGCAGCAAAAGTGGACACAGCAGTTTCTGATCACAGTTGCAGGGTGTGACTCCAAAGCCAGGAGCTCTGCAGCTCTCTCCTCCTACCCTAGCGGATCCAGCTCTTCTAATGAGGTGTTAAGCACCAGGTCACCAGGTCCTTCTGCTTTTCATGTGAACTGTCCAAAGAGACGTCTGTTTTGTGCACTGAACTGAATCAGGCTGTGTCTGATTCATCTTTATATTCTCAGTGTCTTGAAAATATGTGTGTGTGTGTGCACATGCACACGTGCGCACATGTGTGCATCCCAGGGCACGGGTAGGTGAATTCCACTGCATGGAATGGACTCTGATGTTAACTGTTCAGTTAAGCTATATATCTTCTTGTGCCACACTGTTCTTATCTGTGGGGACAACATGGACTGGGAATGTCAGTGTTTGCCAGTGTGTGACATGAAGCACACCTCCCTGACACAGGGCTACCACACTCGCCAACCGTCCTGTTTGGCAAATGTGGAAATGACCAAGGAGGAGATTCTGCAATGTGGTTTAACAGGCAGTGACTCGGCTCTAAACAGTACAGGCTAGAACAAAACAACCACAAGCGAGGTGCTCAGCACTGTTGCGAGCTGTGCCACTCTTCGGTGGACACCGTGCCCTAGAAGGGCCTGGCAAGCAGAGGGGGCACTGCAGGACAGGACAATGAACGCTACCAGAGCCACTGGCCTGCAGGGGCCCCTGCTGACCTACCCGGCCCACTCCCCTCTCTCCTTGAACAGACCCCAATGGCCTTGCCAGAATGGATCAGCGGCTGCAGAGCTAGCCCGCCAGGGTTCCAGCGAAATTCAGCCCTGGCAGCCTCTCCTAACAGCTCTCCTCTCAGGAGAAGAAGATTCAGAAGCACCTCCAGTGTGAAGGACGGGAGCTGCAAGAGGGGAATACATGATACAGACATGCGTGGACCAGCACAGCGAATCTCCTTCATTCTGCAATCAGTGTGTGCTAATAATTATGCTTAAGGTCTGATGGCCACTGCAAATAACTATAAAGTGGGAATCAAGAAAGCCCTTTATTTTCTGATTGTTGGTGCTACAGACACCAAAAATGGGATGAAAACCCTCACGGCTCATTGCTTACCCATACATATGTATATATATATATATATATATATATATGTGAATTATTCATTTATTTTTAGCAAAAAAGTTTGGCTCAAATATCTAGTTATTAAAAGAAAAGCTGAAGATTTTACTATTGGCTTATTATTTACATTTATGGAATAAATGTGAATTAATTTTGAACACATTAATTTTGATGAAATATAAAAAACTGTACATTAATATTACAAGTAATACTGTTGGATCTGGAAACAAAATAGCAACATAATTTCTGGTGAAAACAATGTACAGTTTACAACCCAAAAAGAAAGCAAAATGAGCTTTTCTCTGAGAAGTAAATCCCCAACTTTAAAACTTGTTTCCCAAGTCAGGCTGTGTTAAATATCCTCAGTGTAAACACAGGCAAAAGTTATACTTGAAACTCACCCATCCAGAATTAGTTCTATCAAGATTTTTATTTTACTTATTTTCTTTTCTATCTTTATGCACCAAAGCAAATTATATATCGTGATAAACTGTATCAATCATTACCTAGAAATTACACTTTTAACTCCAGAAATCTATCTTAAGTTGTGCTAGGTTCTAAAATATTACATTATTTCTCTATGACTATTTTTCAATAAATATAACTTTATAGAAATACAAACTATAAAAAGAATCATAAAAATAGTCAATCATATCCTTACAACCAGAGACAAGAGGAAAATACAAAACTAGGTGCACGCCCCCAATATTTTTTGTTAAATTTTATCTAAGTGGCATGAAACTCCATAAAGCAGTGAGGATCTGTGATTTTCATTACTTGTAGAAGCTCAAAGGTGCACAACTCACACAGTACTACTTCCCTAAGTGCGTCTCCGGGTAGCAAGTGAAAGTGAGCCTTCTGTTTTAAGCAGGTTCTGCAGCCATGGCCCCGCTGCCTCCGCAGCATCGAACCATTCATCTTCAGCATGTTTCAACTCATCAATACGGGTCTGCTTTGCCTTGCCAACCACACAGGATCTTTCTTAATAGATCTTTCAGGGATGTCTTTTCTAAGGAGTATGCTAACCACTGCACATCCATCTTTTAGAATTTCCCACTAACTTACTATAATACACATATGCATCTTGTAAAAGATTCAGGTTCCTGAAGGAAGTTACACTTGTCCTCCCTGTCACTGTCAACCCCACGCCACGCCCAACCCCAGCACCTAGAGCTGGATGGTCTCACATTTCCAGCCTCGTCATTGATGAGCAGAAATCCAGGCAAACCGTTCACTTGCTTTCATGATAGAAACAAACGTTTTTCACCAAAATATTCTAAATGTCTTCTGCCAAATCGAAAGGAGACAGCCAGGAAACTGTATAATTAGCAGCTAATTGGAATGTCTCTTTCTAGGTCTGCCTTGCAAGTGGTACTGAGCCTTATACAAATGAATGCAAGTAAGAGATTGAAAACAAAAATCTAGACCCTCATTTCATCCAGAAGTATGAGTTTAAATAAAAGTATATCTAGGCGGGAAGATACTTCACCTCCATTCACTTGCCTTTTAACTTTTGCTCATTTGCTATCCAGATAGAAATACAATAAAGGGACCTACTTAGATGCAAACAATTGTGTACCAGTAAAATCTCACCAAAGAATAAACAGATTGCTCTGAACATACAGTGAGGACTATAGTCAACTATGTTATTAATATTTGGGAGTTTCTCATCCTAAAAAAGAGAAAAAATTAGAATAACAAGTGTACAGTTAATTCCTTTTACAAGAAACTAGTCAACATCCAGTGATATGTGACATGAATTTCAAAATAAGCACTTAGCAAGTCTTTCTCCTTGATGGTACAAACATTTAACAACATGGATGTGAACCAGATTAATATCTTCTTCGTTCTGCAGAAAACAGTGAGTTACTTTAAATGAGTGTCTGAGGAATGTATTATGGATTTACCATGATGGGCCATTTAAAGAGGTGACTAAAAGGACAATTAATATTCCATTAAAATGCGATTCTGCAGGTTAAACCTTCGTAATTTTTTAACTTTTAAAACATGAATATATTTTGAAATGATTTCACCCTGCCAAATGTGAAACTGCTAAATCCCAATATGCAAGAAAATGTAGATATCATTTGAGAGGCAATTTTCAAATCTGAAAGGTATTTTCTGGCCTTATGATCGCATACTTCACAGTATGTTTGTTCTGAGAGCCTCAGCAAAGTGCCTGTTTGCGATAAACACAGGCACATCTACGTGCCCTTCTCCTCAAGACGTCCCAGCTCAGGGGCTCTGTCTAGCATCCTTGTCACTTTTGACATTTTTACTAAAAAAAGAGTCTTTCCCCCCATTTCATATGCATTACTCTTTGGCTAAAGATCTTGTGTCACCATGGCTCCTAGAACATCTTGCATCTTTTCTGTCACTGTCTCTTCATGGAATTAAGTCTCCAGTACAGAGATATTCAAGCTTTTCAGTTGTCAGCGTGTGTGATTTTTTAAGTGAGTGAGTACCGCTCAAATCTAATAATGCTACCTCCACGGGCTGCTAAAAGAAATCTTCATAGGCTTTATTGGAGGGGCAGATCTTCTCAGAGCATGGTACAAGCAAGCTGCCCCAGGGGCCAAAGTGTCTGAGAACTGTGACTTCTCAATTGTGGAGATGTGGGGACAGCAGGTCTCACGCGGAAGGCCGAGGGACGGGACCGCCCTGCCTTCGTAATTCTGCAGTCAAGGTGAACTGCTCAGACAGGACTGCTTTTTCCACTGCTGCTCAAGGGGACCAGGACAATCTTCCCAGCCCCTTGGACCATGGCAGTGGTCAGGGCTGCTCTGGATTTTGAAGCTTAAGGTCTAGAAAGAAGGTGTGGGGTTACCCTTCCTCACCCAAGGCTTCCCCCAAGAGGCACCTGCCCACACCAAATCAGAGCTGTGTGATAGTCTTGCCATGATGGTAATATTGTACCATGGGCCATCGTTTCCAAATTTACAAGTTGTTTAAGTGTAAAGTTTGTTAGTATAGTTGGTTTGTTTAAATCTACAAAGAATAATCCTGCTTACTTTTTCACCCCTACATTATCGTTTGTCAACAACAGTTCCATATTGATGTCACAGGAGAAAAACCATGTTTTTCCTTCATTTTCTGCACAGAGGCATTAAAATAATTTGCAGCTCTCTTCAGCACTAGGTTCCAATGATAAATCCACTCTTTTCCAAAGGAAAACCAACATGCACAATTGATAGGCAACACACTTGGGCATCACGTAAGAGAATGAGCAAGTTCTTTCAGTTCCTGAGGGAAAGGGGTGAGGTGCTGTCACCAGCTGCTTTCCTGCCAGAGAAGACCAAGCTGAGGTTCAAGCTCAGAGTCCACAGCCTGGACCCAAAGACACAGCTTACAGAGCTCAGTCAGCACGAGGGCACACCTGACTCAACAGAGCAGTGAGACACTGAGAACAGGCCAGAGCCACCTCCCAGGGGTCCCGATCCCAACCCAGTGAATGCAGTGCGGAAGCCAAGGTAGAACCGTCCACACTGTGACCTCACTGTGTTTCTCACTCAGGCGCTTTTGCTAAAACTGAATGCACAGCAAGGAAACAAATAACTGTGATTTCCCATCAAAACAGAATACACGGTCATTTTCTGTGATTTACACTGAGACTCACAGCTCTGATGTGCTGCTGACAGCAGGAAGATCTTACATTCCTCCAGCCATAGTATCAATAAGGCAGTAGGTCTCCCTCCTTGGCTTTTAAACTGATTTAGATAACACACAGCCTGGAAGTGCTGATTTGCCCAGAACCTCAACTGCCAGAGGGGAGTGAAGCGACAGAACTTCAACTGGAGAACCGGAGGAGAGAAAGAGCGGAGTAAAGGAAGAGGCAGGCAAAGCTTCTCAATGGTGTGAAACCTGCCAAGATTGTTTCTAATGAAACAACGACAGAAGGTTTGGAGAAACAGGAATTGTCTTATTCTGCTAGGGGAACATAAACTGGAGGAATATTTATGAAAGAAACTTTAAAACCTACTCCTTATGTCTCTTAATTCTGGATGCCAGCTATAAGGAAATGATTAACAGGTACAAAGGTTTATGTGCAAGAATTACATTTCATAATTAGAAAATCCTGACATGAATTTAAATTTGCAAGAGAGAATAAATGAAGGATTTATTTATAATATGGAATGCTAAAGAGTTAGGTCTTTTCAAAGAACTTCTAACACAAGAAAATAACTAAAATAAATACCAGGTTAATAAACTGGAAAAAATTAATTTTTGTAAAAAAGAATATAAAAGATTTGCAAAATACATCAAAAGAGTCACACTATAACAGAACAATACATGACTTCTAGTTTATTATTTGACATATTTTTTGAATTCAAATATTTTATGCATATATTATATGCATGTGTACATGTATGTACACTTGTGCATATTTCTAACAGTAATATATCACATTTTTAAAAACCGCACAAGGAGAGTAATGTATTTATCATAAGCCTTTAAGCAGCCAGGCAAACTTATCAAATGTTCACTGAAAACGACTTAACAGTGGGAAATGTGAGGGGAATATGACTAAAGAGTGGTCAGTTAGAAAGAGCTCACATTCTAGTAGAGAATAATACAAAACAGGAAAGGAAACTCCCACTAGTGTTATGAGGTGCAAAGCAGAGAAAGAACAGCAGATTGAGGAGAAAGAGCTCGCAGAAGAGGTGGCAGTGGGGATGGATCGTGGGTGTCGCCAGGATCTGCAGGTGGTCCCAACCAGAAGTTGGAAGAGGGGTGGGAAAGACTGGTCTACCCTGACCACAGGTGTCCGGGCTCTTTGTCTGCAGGTAAAGGCTAAGTGTGAGCACGTCGGGGCCATGTGGTGAACAGGAGAGGTTTGCGCTGCCTGGGCACTTTGGCTGAAGGCTCTGTGCACATCTTAGCTCTGCATACTCCTGGAAAGGGGGTGTGTGTTGGAGTTATGCTACAGGAATGTGAATTTAGCAGTGGTGTGTGGCTTGATGTGTTGATGTTTGTATTTTAATCTACAGGCCTTAATGTGACCATCTCAAGTTAAATAAAGTCATGCTATGGCTTTTGTTTGGTTATTTTTAAATGGCTGGGTGACCACCCATACACATGCCAAGCATTCCCGTAACTGCTGAGTCCACCGCTGGGCAGCAAGGAGGAGACTGTGAGGTTGAAGGCTGGGTCGGGGAAGCGTGAGTTGGGGCTGATGGAGAGGAAAGGGGAGTAAGGGTCTTCGTTGTCTGCAGTGCCTCCCTTGGAATAGAAAACAGTGACTTTGTGTTTTGACCTGCGGTGTTTGAAGAAGACTTGCAAAAATTTCTACTTAACTGCAAGTAGCGAGGAAATAAAGATCACAGCCTGTGTACTCTGCAGTCACGAAGACCTAAGTCTTAGACACTCGAGCTCCAACAGGAATAGCAGGAAGCCAAGGCTGCCAAACTCGACCCATGAAGGGAAGCAGCAAGGGCAGCACTTGCTCCATGTTGATACTGAATAGCTGAGTGGCCAGAGCGGTAACAGGAAGGGAAATGGGAACAGGATGGTATTTGGGGGGAAATGTGGCGTGTCAAATTTTGAGGATTTTCAGGCACACAGTGAAGGGGCCTGTGCAAAAGTGAAACACAGAAATGCAGCAAAAACTTCAGAGACCCACGAATCCATGTAAGGACACTTTAAATGACATAATCCCTACATTACTATTCATTTTTCTCATGAATATAAGGCCCTGACCAGCAGCACAGAAGTGCATAGAAGGAGCTGGCAGGGATGCTGATGGCCTCTGGCCTTTTGCCAGCACACCGTTAGCTTGAGCACCTCCCTGTGGAGCTGGGTGCTGGTAAGGACAGCGCGAAAGAACTACAGGAGCCCCGGCCACGTGGTCCTCAAGCCCGCGAACAAAAACGGGGCTCAGGCTGCAGCACCCCCTCTGCTGGACCCTGGACCCTAGCAATGCACAGAGCCTGCACAGCTGAGAGGGGAGTGAGAGGAGGAAGGGAACGGAAGAGGAATGAAGATGTGCTAGGCACCCGCACCAGCTCCCCGAGACGAATGGAGCCATTATATACCGCAAACGTGTACCATAAAAATAAGATAACTTAGGAGATTTAGCTCAGCAGCATAAGCACCTGCTGGCAAGCATGAGGTCGTGAGTTTGATCTCTGGTACCAAATAAATAAATAAAATAACTTAGTGCTTGTAATGTTTGATTGACTCTGGAGACCTAGAGCTGGTAGTCTGAGCATCTATTTGGAGGATAATAATATGCACTACAGGGGATTTCCTTCTGTCTTGTTTTTGAAATCCAATGTTCTGTTCCATTTTACTGTTTTGTTTAATTCCAGTATCCAGTAACCTGAGCAACTGTTCTAAAGACGACAACGTGCAGTATCACAACCACCGTCACATTCCTACTGTCTGGTTTTGAAAGCCCAGATAGCTGTCTACTGCTGGTCTTGGTTATTGTCATTGTTCATCGTTTGGCTTTCCTTGTTGCTGTTTTATTGATTTGTTTGCTTCTTGATTTTTCTGTGAATTCTTTTTAAAATAAAAATTCTTAAAAATTCCTGCAAAGCTGAGGTAAGAAGGATGTTGCCTCCCTCTACCTAATCTGGGAATATTTATTTGTTAGTTTGACAACAAGAAGGAAGTGGGACTCCAGCTTGGGATCATCACTTCCTTTCCAAAATCCACACACACTTAATGAGCACATTCCAAATATCAAAGGAAAGAACTTCCGGTTCAATACTTTAAAGACTTCACTGTGCTTTCCTTGCCTTTAGTACAAAAGCTTATGCACACTTATTAGTGTCAGTTAAATTAAGAAGATTCTAATTAAACCAGGAAATTCATGTGACCTAAATAGCACTTTTCTTCTTTTTCTTTACCCTCTTTTGCTTTTATCAGCTAGTAATAATGGTCCAAAGCTAGTCCCTAGAAATTTCCTTTCACATAGTCTTCCCACAAATAAGGGTTTTTCTAATGTCATACTCAGCAAGCTGCTTGAACTAGGGCACCATCCACCGAAGTTGGGATGTCAGTGATTACTGTGCACCGTCTGCCCCTAGGGTCAATGCGCCTTTGCGGTCTCCACTCGCTCTTCCATCTTATGATGATAGACTTGGACAGCTCACCAGTCTTCTGGCCTTCCAGTCCCAACGAGAAAACTATGCAGGCTTCTCTGCTTGTCCTAACATTCGCATCAGGGCAACCACTCACACCTCCACTGAGCGATTCTCCCTCCATAATCTCAGTCATCACATAGGAAAAAACTATTTCCATGCAACTCACTTCACTGCTGCAGAAAAGAAGCACCCTTCTTGTTAGGAGGTGAGGATGTTTGCAGTGGTGGCTGTGCACAGCACGTGGGTATGTGTCTGTGTCATTAGGTCTCACTAATAAACCTGATTATGCCCAATATATGTATGGATGTCAATGTTACGCAAATCCTATTAATTTGTATGACTAATTTGCATTTAATCATTTAAAAGTTCTCCCTAGCTTAAACTTCTTTGAAATCCACAAGCAGAAATAAAAGGAGATTGTAGTTGCCATTTTTCCATCCTAACTGCGCACCATGGGAAGCTAGGAGTTTGTTTCTCTAGATCTTTGCTATCTTTGCTAGCATTTAGGATTTTCACTTCTTCAAACATGGTAGTTGTTCTCTGACATAGGTAGTGATATGTCGTCATAATTTTCCTTGCATTTCCCTAATTTCAAAGCTGCTGGGTGTCTTTTCTTCCCTGTACAGACTTGATGAATCTGCGTCCTCCCTGGTGCGATGTCTTTTCACATGTCTGAGCTGTTTTCTGATTGTGTTTTCTCTTTCTGTTCAGTGTTTACAGTTCTTACATCTATCCTACATAAAAGTCTTCTCTGAGCGACGTGGCCTGGAAACATTTCCTCCCACTGTGTGGTTCACTGGTTTTTCTTTTTTTTTTCATCCTTTTAGCAGCATGTTTCACAGAGCAATTTTGTCAATTTTGAAGAGGTCCGATTTATTGACATTTTCTTTACTGTGCTTTTGGCATCAAGTCTAAGAATACTTTGGCTTGATCCCCACAATTTTTTTTTCTCAAAATTTTACAGTTTATGTCTTAAACTCACTATTTGAGTTAACTCTTATAAAAAGTTTGCAATGTAAGTTGAGGATTTTTTTAAAATATCCAACTCCTTCTGGAGTCACTTGTTTTTCCAGTACCACTCTTTAGAAAAACTATACTTTCTCCATTAAAGTGTCTGCTAATCATTCAAGTATCAGCTGACCACAGTTCTGTAGTATTTCTGACTTCTCTGTCTGGCTCCCTGATCAGTATGTCTATCCTTATCCATTCTGGAAGAATTTAATATTTATCTAGTAGTGCTGCTGCTACGTATATTTGACAAAAAGGAATAACAAAAAAAAACAGAAAAGATTTATATGCCAACATGAAAAATACCAACTATAATGCTGAGTTAAAGATACACATAAAAAAGCTGGGTGTGGTGGTACACACCTATAGTCCCAGGACTCAGGAGGCTAAGACAGGAGGATCGTTGAAAGTTCGAGACCAGCGTGAGCTACAAAGTGAGCCTAAGGCCAGCCTGAACTGCACAGTAAGACTCTGTACACATAAAAGATACACATAAAAAAATGAAGAAAAGTTAGGAAGAAAATACAAGCAAGAAATGACAAGTTTTTAAAAACTCTGACATATATAAAGAAACAACAGGCAATTGGGACATCTGTGGTGTTTTCAATTTACAAAATGCCCACAACTTTTCAGCCACACCTGTCAATGTTTGGTCTTACATTCATCCCTGAGAAAGCTGAGATCACAGATTTAAATCCTACGTGATCAATCAGGGCAGGAAGGGGGCCATCCTCTTCCTCCACTATTCATTAGGACTCAGGAAAAGGGTCAAACATTGAATGTTAGACTCAGCTGTATTCTCAGTGTAACACTGAGAATTCACAGCTCCTACAGCAGGACACTGCACTGCTTCAAACCACAACCAGCGGCACCTCTAGCACTGCTTCTGTGCAGTCAGGAGAGAGGGAGAGAAGGGGAGAGAATTGTATTTTTACAAAGATACATAAATTTAAAAAAACATTTTAAACCCTATTTTTCCTAATGACTGGAATTTGCCACCTTGCAGGCCATAGATTTGCCATGTAACTGAAATAAAATTTTATACCCTGTATTTGACCAGGAAGCCTTAAAAACAGGTGAGACTTTTCTGACTTAAAATGGCAAACGGAATGGATATGTTTGTCTCACTTTCTCCTGAGACTTCATTAGAAACAATAGGAAAGGAATAATTTTAAAAGAAAAGAAACATCAACAATAACAGAAGTTAAGGAACAGCATCATAAAATAAGGTATTTCAAAGCTTACTTATTTACTGCACCACTGGAGACTGACCCGAGGCCTTTCCACTGAGCTAACTGCAGCCCCAGCCTTTAAAAAACAAACAAACAAACAAACAAAACCATTATTTTGAGACAGAGTCCTCCTAAATGACTGTTTCTGAAACTGGCCTCACACTTGAGACTCTCCTATCCCATTCTACTGAGTTGCTGGCACCACAGGCTGGCACCACCGTGCTGGTCTCAAGGTATTTTTAGAATAGGAAAAGGAGGGAAGACTTGGAGGACGAATCAGATGCAGTGCGGGTGCCAAACGAGAAAGGAAAGAAGCCGTTTCAAACCAGCACGGTAGCTGCAAAGCCAGATGGGAACGCACCTGGGCAAGTTAGCAGAGAAAATAGCTGAGCTAAAAGAAGAATCACTTTAAAAGAACAGAAATTATTTCCTAAGTAGTATTACAAGATGGTGAGGTATTGCCACCACATAGTGGGAAAATGCCTCTCATTTCCATTTTTTTTATAAACGGATTACTATCTCACTTGATATTGTTATTTCAAGTCAACTGTAAAAGATGCAAAAATAAGATCAAGATGCCCTGGGACTGGGAATTTAGCTCAGCACACAAGCACCTGCCTTGCAAGCAGGCGGTTGTGAGTTTGATCCCCGGTACCAATTAAAAAAAAACAAACAAAAAAAAAGATCAAGATGCCCAGCAGTGAGGCCAACGCAACAAAACCGCTGAGCTGCTAGGAGATATCAAACAGATTCTGGGGCAAAGAATTTGGAATTGTACTTCCTAATCCAATCTTTTGGCAATATCCATAGAAAATATTTTCAGATTCTTTTACTTCTAGATTTATTGAGGTCTACTAATTGATAAGTGAAAACTGTACATATTTAATACAAGGAACACGGTGTTTGGAGGTGCACTGTGATGGTTACCATAAACAAGATCGCTAACACAGTCCTCACCCTTCAGTCACCCTTTCATGCGAGAGCACCTGTGTCCACCCTCTAAGCCAATCCCAAACGTACAGCACAGCTTTATTAAGGACAGTCGCTGAATACACATTATACATCTAAACCTGCTCATCTGGGATCATTAAAACTGATCCTTTTGCCCATCTCCATTTTTTTAGCAGATGTGTGAGTCACAGTTATAAATGCCATTTGCTTTGACAAACAGAAATATCCTAATCCATACACCTGACCACAGCAAACCACATTTATGAGGTCCATTTCCTGATGACCCTAATAGAAACCTTCTGGAAAGCATTAAGAGCGTCCTTGCACAGGTCCTCTGACTCTGCCTTGATGCACTGCTATGCCCCATCCAAAAGAAGAAAGCACGTGCTGTCCCCAGGGCTGCCCTGTAGTGTTCCACTCCAATGTCACCTGGACGCTAACGGCAGGGTGGAGCTATGGAGATAGATGGGAAGGAGGGGACCTTCGGAAAGGCACTGAGCTAGCCCCAACTCTGCTTTGCCGGTGAGGGTGAGCAAGTCTCCAAGCAAGCCACTGCAGATGTGTGCATAACAGGGGACTCACAGTGACCGGTTCCCACCTCTCCCTGCTAGAGCACTGAGGACGACGTCCCACAGAACACTGGATTGAGTCCTCGGGTAAGTGAGACTCCACAGGGAGTGAAACCCATAATTCCAGGGCCTAGGGCTTATCTGAATCTTATAACGGCTCCCAAGGCCCAGGGATGAGATCAGATCAGACCCAGGCAGCACTGAACCACCACTAAATGTACACACTCTGATTAACACTGATTAAAAGTCTGTTTCAAAGAAACAAGCAAAAGATGACAGAAAAGAAGACGGTAGAACATTACCGGAAGGCACCACGGTAGGGCTACAAGCTCTGCCTTCTGATGGGGCCCTGCACCCCCACTCTGCCCCTCTGCGCGGTTGTTAATGTCCAGTGTTGGTGCAAGCTGACCCAGGAAGCAGGCACACAGCAGGGCTGTGCTCAGCGGCCACCTCACCCAGGTGCATCCTCGCACACGGGCTACGTACTAACTGTAGGCCTGTCACTCGACAGTGCCACAAACACGCTGGTGATGCACACGTCTAACATGCACCAAGAGTGTGTGCAGGTACTGCCACCTCGCCTCCTTTGCCCTCAGATCCACACTGAAATGTGCTCACCCTCTCTGCGCAGAAACCCAGTCCTAGTTCCAGGGCCCAGACACAACAGGCGCATCACCATCTCTGCTCCCTACCACTTCCACCATCCCTTAACGTATAAGAACGGCAGTGATCAATTTTCCTTAATCATTTTCTCCGAGTTTTTATTAGCACATGGTGTTTATATTAATGGCCTTCCCTTTGGTAGATCTATACATACATGAAACACATTGCTATTATGTCCTGCCTCTGTCCCTGGCTTCACAAGTTTCAGGAGCCTTTGATTCCCGGAACATATTCTGATCACATTTGTGGTCTCTAGAACCACGCTTAGATCCCTTCCCTCCTTTCCTAAAGGTGCCTCTCTTCTGTCCTTCCCCTGGATAAAACCCAGCAGCCTTTGGTCCCTGTGGTAGGGTTTCCGCATTGCACAAAGCATTCTCATTCTAAATGAACACAGCAATGGGCTATTTAGTAATGTGCTTTTCTAATAGTAGGAGACAGGGAGTGAAACCTACGTGGAGTGATTACTTTCTTACTTCAATGCCTTCATCAGTCTGTGACCAGAATGTCACAGGCAGGCAGCTCGCATGTTTGTGCCATACTGATTGGTGCTGGGAAGTCGGGCTAGGGGTGGATGGAGGCTCTGGTGTGCAGCTCTGAGATCCGAATCCCATCAAAGGCTTTGCCCCTGTGATGCAGTCACCTCTGCACGTCTGGCTGGGGATTAGGGTTTCCGAGACATGTTTTAACGAAGCACAAAACTGCAGTCCCTGTGAGGATAAACTGACAAATGGTGAATTCTGAAACAAACAACCGGAACGAAGCTCTCCTTAGACACTGTGTCCCCAGAGAGGGACGGGGACACAAGTTACATAGGTCTGCTGACAGTTTCCAAGGCTCAGGTGGCCACTCCTCAGTGTCACCAAAGAAGTGTCCCACCTGAGTCAGAGGCTGCTGCTCCAGGGCAGGCACAGAGACAGCGGGAAAAGGCCCCGGGTCCTCTGTGCCAGCCTCAGAGAAGACAGTGGCTGCTTCTGACGCGCACTCGTGTGAGACCCGCAGGTCCCAGACAGGCCTGCGCTAGGTGCCCTCTGTTTCTCTTTCCTTTGTTGCCCAGTTTGCAGTTCATAATGTTTTATGCATCGTGGGGGCTGGTGCACGCGTGTAACACATCTTCCTTCTCCCTACGACCCTCCCCTCTGAGGCCGCTCCCCCCCTGATCCCACCATCTGAGAAAGATCCTTCAGCCTACCTCTCACTACCTTTCATTCACTCTGTATTTATAACTTGGTTGCTCGCACAGAGAAACCACGTGATACTTAAACTACTGTCTTCGCTTTACGTCACGTAACATTACAGTCTCGGCGAACCTGCTTTCCTACAAATGGCTCGTGTATGCCCGTCTTCATGGTAGAGCAGTACTCCACCGTGTGCAAACACCACGCGATCCTTGTCTGTTCCTCTGCCGGCCGGCAGCCCAGCCTCTTCCAAAAGACAGCTGTTTACAACCAGTGCTGCTATAAACGTGGGTGAGCTTGTAGCTCGGCAGTAAGATGTTGTCAGCTCTTCTGAGGAGATCTCTAGGAGGGGGACAGCTGGGTCACATGAAGTTTCTAGTTTTATTTTTGCGGGAACTCTCCATGCTGGCTTCTAGATGGTTGTGCTAACCACAGAGAGCCCGGCATCTCACTGCGTATGCACCAGAGCTGATGTGGATTTGGGCAACATAATCAAGAATTCTAGACTGGATCACATAAAACACCAAGAGATGGTCATTACTGATGAGGAAGGTTACAGCGGCAGCTCTTGGAGACTTTACTAATAGCATCCTCGTGCACATAGTCAGGAAAGTTTTATAGGAAACATAAGTGTGTAATAAGTGTACCTAGCAATTTAAAGCACACGAATGGCTGCATCTAATTTAACAACATCTGGACAGATTTTAAAAGAAAAATGAAAGTTTTTATTAGAAAGTCATACAAAATATCATACCATTAATGCACTATGCTGAAAAGTCACAGAACATTGAGGTGATAAACACTAACAATCACCAGATGCTAAGCAAATGCAAATATAAAACTTTTCAAGCAAACCTTTTCCCAAAGAGATTTTAGTATCTTTCTTCCCTCTAACAGCACTGGGCCTCGGGCCCTGGCTCTGCCCCTCAGAACCTTTGGTTAATTTCTACATCAGGAAGCCAGAGGGCCTGCAGGGCACATAGCGGGCCAGGCCAGGGCTCAGCTGGGGGGGGGGGAGGGAGAGCTCACAGCGTGAAGAAAGGCAGAAGAGGACATGAGCTCCTGGGGACAAACTGCAGCCCCCAGAGACAGGGGCAGTCCCGGCAGCCACAGCCAGGTCACAGCTCTGATTCCTTAGCGAGGCGAGGGGACACAACAAGATTTTAAAGGACAGGAGAAGACGTGGACGGCAAAGTGCACAGACAAGACACATCTTTCTGCTCCCTTAGCACCTGACAGGCATTCCCCTGGGCTTCCCGAAGGGCTGGGAAAGGCTGCGGTCCCAGCCTCTAAACATCTGCTTTTAAAATGTTTTTCTTCATGGGGAGGCTGAGGCAGGAGGATCACTGCGAGTTCGAGGCCACCCTGGGCTATAAAGTAACTTCAAGTCCAGTCTGAACTGCATAGCGAAGCCTTATTTCAAAAACACAAAAAAATAAGATTTATTTCTTTAAAAATATCCCACTCAATGAGCATTGCAAGAAGAATACAGGGAATGAATGGTGCCACATTCATGAAAGTTTTCTTTTATTTTCTTCCATGGGTTTTTCTTCTCTAAACACTGATTCTTCATTCTTCATAAAATATAGTTTCATTTCAAAATTATTCCCACTTTGCTCCAGTTATCAGGCGATTCTTCTACTCCACTGTCCTCCTTCCTTAGATCAAGCTTTCGTGTCATTACTTAAATGTATTATTGCATTCATAATGCAGCATATGGATTTTTACTGTTATTCTGTCTGTGTATATCTCTCCACATACCCAAGTCACCTTTGAATATCTAATGCAATTGTCAACTCTTTCACAAATCTTTCTAGCCTTTTACAATCACTCTTCCCTCCTCTAAATGTCCAACCAGTTTGTGAAATTTATTCTATCATTTATTGACCTGATTTCAATAACAAGGATATAACTGATAAGCAAGGACAACATATATTGTGAAGGCATAATTTAATTTATAACATGTAGTTTATTTCAATTATTTTGTCTTTAACTAAATTCATCCATGACTATCTTATTCCATACTTTCATAAACATATTTTTAAATAGTGCTATCGATGGCTATTGAACTCTTATCAAAAACTTAGTAGTGTATTCTGGATTTAATATTAGCATAATATTTGAGATTTTTATATCAGTCTAGTGGCTTCACAAAACAGTATACTAAAAAGATACACAGTCTTTCACATTTCGCATTTCTAGTCCCCTTGCTTGTGCTTCCCTAGGCACTGTGAATTTCCTTGGGGCCCACGACCCAAATATGCCCCAACCCAAGTCTAGGTATCAGCCCTGTATCCTTTTCTTACAGTACACAGCTGCAGCTGCCTATTAATTTACTCATCCAACTACACTAATACTATTCTCAGTATAGAAACTAACCTTTAAACATGACACACCACATACTTAAGTAATTTATTTTGTTCTGTATGTAAAGCCGATTTGAAATACAGTTTCAATAGCAGAATATGTTCCCAGTAGACAAACACGGATATACAGGAAGTAGAAAAGAGAAAATTTCGCTCTAGTCCTACCATTCTCATATAACCACTGCTTCCATTCCAGTGTATTTTTCTTTTTGAAAAATGTTATTAACATCAATATGACAATATTTTGCACTCACTTATATCAAACATATCACATATTCCTCAATATTACACATAATTAGTTGTCACATTACTAGTGAATTCTATGTAGAAGTTACTCCTAACATCAAATGATACATCATAGAAATCTGCCTCACCGTGACTATTTCCTTCCTGGGTGCTTGCCAAGTAAGCCAGCATTTTGTAGCACTGTAATTATTATATTTTATAAACATGTAATAAGTATGATAAATATGTTACGTGTATTAAGTTCAGTTCCTTAGGTAGCAGACTCTAAGATGTCTTATTAAGGAGTGATTTCAGGAAAAAGAAAACTCAAAAGGAAGCAGGAGAAGTAGGCAAAAGGAGACATTCAACAGTGACCAGCTGATTGATAAATTAGCCAATCACTTCGCTATAGCTATAACTGATTCCACAAGAAGCCTGAGCAGGGGGCCCCTCCAGGGTATCAGGAGTGGAGGACGAAGGCCCACATCTACACAGCCACACTGACCCTACTGCTCATGCCTGCGCCTGCTCCCCAGCTGGGGCACAGCCCTCAGCGGTAAAGGAGCCCCCTTTAAGCAGGAGTAACTGGTAGGGAGGAACTCATCTTAGGCTCGGTGCTAAGGCTGAATCTGGGGAGCACACCACTGCACCCCACGCAGACACCCTTTGTGCCACTGGCAGCCACCAGCTTATCCCACCTACACATCCCACCTCCAGCTCTTTCGTGTGGCTCGTTTTTCCTTTGGGAGATGTGAAACAGGAACACAGCAGGATGCACATGAGCTTGCCCTGCCGGAACTGGTCTCCAAGAGCTCCTGCTTCCAGTGAGGTTCACCCACTTAGGGACACAGACCCAGGTCCTTGGGCCCACTGGGCCCCTGCAAGTCTTACCTCAGCTAGAGCTCCACTGAGTCACCTCCGCATCCCCATTCATTCCTGATGTACTGGGAGGTACAGAGTTTAATAAAGGGGTTTAGGGCCCCAGCTGTCAATGTCAATGTGGTCCCTGGGTCACACACCCCTGGAAAGGGTTGAGTAACTCCTCTCCTCTCATATGCAAGCAAATGGCTGAGCTTTTACTGAAACAGAACTGATGAAGTAACTCCACATGTCTGGGGTGCAGAGTCCTTCTTGCTGAGGGTCTCAGGCCAGGCACTGGGGTGTGACATGCTAACTTCAGATGCAGACAGCTGCCCACACTCCTTTGCTCTTTTAAGGTGGAAGACATTAAGTAAGACTTTACATGTCCTCACGGGAACACTGTTGTAGTCAGAGGACTGCAAGGAAAATGATTACATACAGGACACATCATTTATAGTATTGTTTATGATGGTCACCCAAGGAATTAAATTCAAAGAAAGTGAAGGAAATCTGTTCACACACTAAAGACCCAAGGAAATCTAGTCGAGGGCCTGGATCACACAGTAATGTCCTGAATGAGTCCAGCTGAAGATGTAAAACCCACAACAGTGTCTCCAATGAGTCTAACTGGAGGCCCAGAGCCCACAGCAATGACTCATGTAAGTCTGTCCCACAGATCTGCGCTGGTAAGGCCCAAAGGTCAACACTAGAAAGTCTATGCCAGCAGGGGGAAGGAGCTGTGCCAGCAGGCCAAGGGTTCTGTACTGGAGCCAAGAAGCAATGCTCAAACTAAGGACGAGGGCTTCTCTGAAAAGTACCACAACTATCCTCAGTGACAGTGAGGTCCCAAGCTCCTACAACAGTGAGAACAGCCGAGTTCACATCGCAAAGCCAGCTGACAAGCTTCTCCTGGAGAATCAACAGCAAACATCTTCCCCTCCGATGCCAGAAAGTGATGCTCAAAGTAAAGATCCGAGCTCCCCCAAAATGAACTGCAGCCACTCTCAGTGACAAGGTCCTGGGCTCCGCCAATGATAACAGCTGAGTTCATATCAGGGGAGCCAGCATGATAAACTCCTCCAGGAGAACCAGCATCTCCAAACAACACCCCCACTTAGCAGAACCCACAATGTTACTCTTGTCTACTCCAGGTCTCCTTTTTATGCTGGCAACAGTCCTCAGGTGGGCTCTCCATGCTCAGCACCATGCTGATTCAGTTCAGCTGGTGTTTAAGTTGACCATAGCTTTCCTCAGTCCCAGGACCTTATGACTGCCATTATAGTATGCTGCTCATTATAACCGTACTCAACACACTTTTGATGTTTAAATGCCACCTCCTGCCCATATTATCCAGAATTATTTTAAATCCCATCATCTGCATTGCTCAGGACATTATTTCTCTGAGGCATTAACTGTCTTCCCCATAATTCTTTTGATTAGTACTTTTACAGAGCCTTTAAAAAGCCAGAGACATTGAACTCTCTAGTGTACGTTTTCTCAAGATAATCCCATCCCGCTTTCCATCTGGTGGAAATGTTTAGAATCGAGGCTTTACACTACAGATTCGGTCCACCAAGCACCAAGGCTGGGCCTTCCCTGCCAACCGGCGAAAGAGTCAATGAGCTGCACTAACTGCTGATCTTGCCATCAAGAGTCTCGTCATCGAATTGGGAATATGGGGGAAGGATGTGCACACTAACCCTGTCTTTACAAGGATCTCTGTGAGGTTTCCACATAAGATTTTGTGAAATCCCTATGAGTAAAAATGCTAGCTTACATTCAAGGAACAAACCATGAGCCCCAATTATTCTTAAAAAGAATGAATAGTTAGTAGAATCATATTTAACCATTGTCTTAAAACCTGAAAGGCCAGAGACAGGGACTATAAACAGGTAAGAGAAAATGACATTTGTTTTTTACAGGTATATAGCTTGGTGGTGCAGGAAGCTAAGGCAGAAGGATTACCTGAGTTTAAGGCCAGCCTGGGATAAACAGTGAGTTCAGGCCAGCCTGAATTATACAGAAAACCCTGCCTCAAAAAAGCAAAACAAAGGGATATCAAGGAATAGGGTGACCTTCTTCATATAGAAATTCAATTGGTGAGTTTCATAGGGCCCTCCCTGCTTGATTGTTTTATCACATTCAATAACAATTACATTTTTTGTCTGAAGGGCTAATCTTGTCATTTATTTACATTCTCATCTTGAGCACAAGACAGGCAAAAACTGATTTGCACCTTCTCTGATGGAGCACCAGACCAGGCTGCTTCCTATCCCGTGTCCTGTTTAAGCTTCTTAATGACACCAGGTGGGAGGTGTTAAGCTCCTGCTTTAGATGTGATAACTCGGGCAACAAACACCGAGATCAGTTAAAATTAAAATCCTGACGTGGCAGAGACAAAATTTCAGCTCAGGATGCCTGATTCTGAGGTTTGACCCGCCCCAGCATCATCAGGAAAAGAACCGCTTTATCTAAGTATATCCCGTGTAATTATTCCCCAAACAGGTCTTCACGAGGAAAACAAACTTGCTTGGGTGAGAGAAAAAATCCCTTTCTTCCTCCTGTGCCCTCATAATGAAACACACTGTGCCACTCTTTTTCTGTACCAATTTAAGACAGCTTTGTCTAAATAACACTTACAGAAAGCCTCCAACAAGAGAAGGGAAATGGACTGATAATTACACTTTTGACTCCAACACATGAGCTTGCAGTAGGCAACCCCACCAACACCGAAAGCACAAATAATGACAGAAAACAGGTATCCTGCAGATAAACTTGGCCAATTGAAAATTATGTCCTTGGGGCTGGAGATTTAGCTCAGTGGCATAAGTACCCGCCTTGCAAGCAGGCGGTCATGAGTTCGATCCCCGGTACCAATAAAAAGAAAAAAGAAAAAAAAAAAAAAAAAGAAAATTATGTCCTTGATTCAAATGTATCACCCGTGGGACTCGGGGAACCCCGACTTCAGCCTGTTCCTAGCGTGAGTGTCGTGAAAAGCTGTGCTGTTCCAGGCCAGGATCACCACAGAGGCCCAGGTTCAGCAGACAGGAAGCACAGAGGCGCCCATGAGCTCTCCGTGGTGCTGCCCGGTCCTCCCTGCAGGCTCTTTAACTCGCCGTGGAGGGCAGGGCGCTGGACACCTCTACTGACTGCTGAGGGAAACTGCAGCACTGCTCCTTCTATGCCGAGAACAGCGCTTTTACTCCGGCTTGGCTCGCTGGGTCATCTCTCCGAGCTCAGCAGTGTGTGTGTCACCCACTCCAACCCTCCTCCCCCGGCAGAGACAGCAGCTTCTGTCACTGCGAAATACATGTTTCCGCCAAGCCTGCAAAAGCTCACCATTGCTCTATGCAGAATGTCTTTCCCTTGTCCATCTCAGGAGAGATGATGGGCTGCTCAGAGGTGATATTTTTTCTTTCTTTCTTTTTTTCAATACTGAAAAATGTGATCACATCCAAAATCACCCCAGCAGAAAGCAGAGAGACCCTCTGTCAGGGTTACTGCTCTGCCAGTGATGCTCTAAACAATATCACGAGACTTCACCAAGCAGGGACTCACAGGGGGTCTCTCTGTATCATTTCCCACAAAGGCACATGAAGCTGAATACAGATCTGATAGAAAGAAAATACACATGCAATCATCACAAGGACAGGCCATGATATACAGCCCTGGGCTTAAAAACACAAATATGAAATTCAGAGTAAGGGAACACAAAAAACAAAACCCAAGAAAAATTAAAAGTACAATCAAAGCTTCCTTTTCTAACGGAATTCAGTAAGTTAATGTGGCAGACGCCCATTCCCAGATATATGATTGTAAATGCCCACTAGAAAGAAAAGGCCTCAAAAGGGCCTCTTTTGCAGAGAAGTTACAGGTATCTACCAAGTAACAAGACTGTTTGTGAAGTCAGGCTTCCTGTCAGAAAGAAGGGATACATAGCAATTAGGAAAACCATGACTTCAAAGTTCAGGGAAATTTATTTTGAAATTTTATTTCTATGACTTGAAAAACTATTAAACCAATTTTAAAACAGAATAAACACATCTTATAAAACACTCACACACGGCACTTTTAGCTCCCCTGACATTTTTCAAATTAAAAAAACAAACACACACAGCAAAGAAACACAACAAAACCTCTTAGGATTGAGTTCATGAAAACAATCTGATGAATCAAAAGAGAATGAAAAAAATTCAAGGACTGCAGGAAAGAAAATCCAAGAAAAAGCTAACATAACACAAGGTGAAGTTTCCAAAAGTTTTATGATGACAGCTCTGACATGAGTCTAATAAGCAAGAGTGAAAAATCATAAAGATCCACTAGAATACCTCTGAAAGAAAGTGAATTCCTAGTATTATACATGACCACAAGACTAGGTAAAACTGAATAATTATTCATTTTATTTTTTAATTTCTATGCATATCAAAATATATTAATGTCTGTATATTTTCACTCTATGGCTAAATGGTTCAGTATAGCACCAGCAGGTTTTTAAAGCATTTGATAAATACTGACAAGACGGTAATCCTATAAACACAATATGCTCAAACTTAGAGCTGATTTTGTTCTCTAAATCCCATGTAACAAGACTGCTACTCTGCAGTGATGTTTTGCTCAATCATTTGTGCAACACTCAGTTTGTACAAGTACACGATGTTTGCACACACCAAAATCACCTCATGACATTCCTGAGCATACATCTCTCTTGCTAAGTGATACACAATTATACCTTAGCAGCTAACAAGTCTTGTCTAGAATTTTCTCAAGTTAGGCCATATTGTAATCAGGGCTTGCAAGGGAATAGATATAATATAAGGCACATAATTTATAAGATTATTTTATAATATTCATGCAAGGAGTCAAATGCAGAGGAGCGCAAGAGATCTGTCTGTGCACTAGAGACACGAAGAATCCAGCTGAAGGCCTGAATCCTATGGCAAAATTTTGCAGGAGTCAAACTTGAGGCCCAGAGCCCGAGGGAATGTCTCCTGCAAGTATTTGTCAAGAATCTGCACTGAGAAGGCCCAAAGGTCAGTGGCAGAATATAGAAAAACTATGCCAGCAAGGTGAAGGATCTGTCCCAGCAGCTGAGGGATCTGCACTAGAGCCAGGAAGCTACGCTCAAGGCAAAGACCAGAGTTCCTCCAAAGAGAACCCCAGCCATTCCTGGTGACAGCAAGGATCCTAGCTCCTCCAAAGATGGGAACAGCTGAGTTTACATCAGGAAAGCCAGCACAACAAAGTTTCTCCCAGGAAATCCACAGCATGGAATCTCCCTCCCATGCTCCTTCTATGCCACAGGCAACAATCCTCAGGAGGGCTGCCCACACCCAGATCCAGGCTGACTCAGTTCAGCAGGGCATTCTCACTGAAACTGACCACTAGTTAATCCACCACGGGCCACCCCACTAAAAATTCTTGTTGTTATTTAATGAAAATTAACCCCCAAATTAGGTTACTTCTAAAGCAAAAGTAGTATCACTATAGCAGTTATAAGAGTTGATTCATCCATTTGACTCAACTAAGAAGTGTCCAGATATTTGTTTAAACATTACTGTGGATGTCTTTTCCTGGAGCAGGTTACTGGTTGCATTGATGGAATGACTAACAGATTTCCCACCCTAATTCAATCTACTGGATACTTAACTAGAGCAGAAGAAAGATTAAAAGATAATTTTTTCCCTGTCTCTCAAGATTATCTTTGAGTTGGGACATGAGTCTTCTCCTGCCTTCAAACTCAGACGCGAATTACAACTTATCCCATAATTTCTTCTGTTTCTCACGTTTTAATACTTGAATCAGGACTATTTTACCAAGCTTTCCTGTGTCTCCCTGAATATTCTCTCTCTCTCTCCCTCTCTTTCTCCCTCTCTCTCTTTGAAAAGTGTCTTCAGAATTTAAAGAATAATTTATCTTTACAAATTTAAGATGTTTGCAAATATCACAGGAGAGCTAGAGTAATTTGTGAAGGTTGAATTGACTGAACCATGGCTGCTGCAGAGACACAGTTACACCAGGGCAGGTACACAGGAATCACCAGAGCCCTCACTAGGGCCCACACAGAGAGCGAACTGTACACGGGATGTGTTTATTGCTGTGTGCTTGAAGCCAAGAATCAAGTTGCTTGCAACACCATCCAATTATCACCTCTTCTTTCCTAGAACATAAGCAGACACCCCTTCGAGAACGGCCTGAAGAGTCATCCACACTGCCCAAAGGTAACTGCACTGTGAGACAGCTCGGGGCGCCCACCTAGTCCTCTTCTCCCCAGAACCCCAACAGTGAGCAGTGGCCCTTGGTGCATGTTCTGGAGAAAATGCTGCAGACCAGTCCAGGCTCGGCCCTAGAACTCTACTGCTTGTGATCCTCACGTTCTCACTGTACAGGACAAAGGCATGGAACTGACCAAAGTGGCAGGAAGATGGCGGGGCCATCATGAAGGCAGAATGTGGGCCATGTGTCAGAAGGAGCAGCGCCATCTGCCTTCCTGTGAGAGACGGTACAGTCCTCACGCATGCTCCTTGCATTCCAGCAGCTACCACTGCATTAATTATCCATCTCGTATTTACCCACATTAATATTCCGATTGATTGTTGGCTTTCAAAGCACAGAAACACTTAATTGTGCACCAAATGGCATCTCAGAGCACACCCCACTGCAGTGTTCTTCGGAGGAGTCTATTAAGGCTTCTCCAGCTGCAGAAGAGAAGGGAAACCTAAGCCTTGGTCCAAGAGCTGCTTAGAACAGTTATGCAGAAAGGTAAAGTGAGCTCTTAAGAGAATGTGTTATGCAAGGGTGAGACAAGAACCGCTTCCCTCGGAGACTCGGGTCCCAGTATTTTCAAATATTAGAGCAGGACAACAACATCTTTAACTGAACTTTAAAGATTTTAATTAAGTGGATCCACCTCCCCCTCCAACCCACCATCCCCATAAGCTACCAGCTAACTCAGAGGAACACAGACTTAGTTGATAGCAACTGAGGTACAAAACCAACTTAATCCATATATTGTTGAACTGACTTTGCAGGTCTAAAGCTTGTAGTCTGAGCATCTATTCAGAGGGTAACAATATGCATTATAGCAACTGTAGGGAATTTTGTCTTGTTTTTGAGATCCAATAATATTCTCATTATTTTGTTTTGCTAAATTTTAATGCTTTGTTTAATTCAATGTTTTGTTTTGATTGGTTTTATTCTGTTATGTTTGATTCTATTATGTCTGATGGTATGGGTGGCAATTTTGAAGATAAAAGAAACATTATGGTAGCAATGTTCGATTTCCTATCATCCTGTTTTGAGGTCCTATATCACTTTCACTGTTATGTTTTGATTGGTTTTATTCTGTTTCTTTTGGGGAGGGTTGGTCTCTTTAAAATAAAAATAAACATTTTAATTAAACCTTCTAGAGGTAATATTTATGAAAGGGAAGGCAGGAATGTGAAAGATAGGCATGCAAGGTTAATGGTGCTAGTGTTAACCTGGCTGCTTCCTGGGGCCCAAGCCGGCTGAGAAGGCTACTCACATCTGAGGCCTGGACCTGAAGACACTTCCCAGGAGAGGAGGAGGCATTGGGACGCATTCACAAGGGTCCTGAAAGGGGCAGGAAGCACTCACACCGGCTCGTCCCTCTCTCCACTTCAGGACATGCCAACACACACGTGCCGATGTGTGCGATGCAGACACACTCACGGGAGACCCTCTGTGCTTCCTAATCCACAGTTACTTTCTATCCATGTATCATCATCTCCATGGCTTATACCCAAAAAAGTGTTATTTACTTTTTTTTTTTTTTGCCTTTTGTGGTTTCAAGTATTTGGCTATTTTAAGCCAAGTAATAATATTTGTCAGCAGCTGAGAGTGTGAAAGTATTAAATTTGAGGACAACTGGTAATAGGTTTTTTTTTACTTGATAAATGTGTTTATTTTAGAGAACTCATCTCTTCATTTTTTTCAATGTTAACGTCTACTTCTTGAAACTAAACACTTCAGAAATTTATCTGCTAATCAAAGGAAATGAATAGTACTGCAAGAAGTAAATGCAGTGATCACGCCTGCATACATACATGTGCATAACTACAGAATTAGTCTGGCCCATTACTAAAGGCTACACAACCCAGCGGGGCTTGGTGGTGCACCAAGGCCAGTCCAGCACTCTAGGGAGGCTGAGGCAGGAAAACTGGTATTTAAAGCCCACCTTGGGCAAATTAGTGACTTAGTGAGACCTTGAAGAAAGAATGAAGGGAGGGAGGGAAGGAAGGAGGCAGGGGTACGCGATCTGCTGAACTATCAGCTGTCTGTGTCTTTTACTGATCTGCTATCAGCATTTAAGAAAGACACAGCACTTTACTTGTGAGAACTGAAACCCTCAGCCAACACACATTCTTACACATGAGTAAGGCACCTTCAGGGTTTCCATTCATTTTCAGCAAACCACAGCTGGAAGGAAGCACACTTAGCTCCAACAGTTATGCATGCGATGAGCAAAATGTCACATTTCTTTTCTTTTCTTTTTTTCACACTGCCCTTGCCACTATTTCTCAATATGGTTCTGCAGTGCATACAAAATGCAGAAATAAACGCTTCCCCTCCAGGCTGCCTGAATGAATGCAGGTCACAAATCTGGGTGTTCATGATCACCAATGTCCCAGCCCTGCCACGGATGCTGCCTTTGGTTTGAGAGGCAGCTTGTAAGCAAAGCATTTCTGCCTCTGCCCAAAGCACTCAGCCTGAAAACTACGGGCAGGTTAACAATCATTTCAAAGAACAGGGCTCTAAAGCACAGGCTCCCTTTGTTTTAGTACGAATTCCTAATTGAATCAAAATCTCACCGAGGTTTCTTCTATATTCCTCCTTAAACACACATACGTGCATGCAATTGCTAAGTGCCCAGAGGATTCAAGCAGGATGTGCAAGACTGAATAAGCCGAGGTGAGACTGAAGTGCCTGGGCTCCTGCCTTGCTCATCTTGGATAGGGATGTTCCAAGCCATGAACTTCTGAAGAGTCGAAGCCAGATTTTGCCGGGCCAGCACTTCATGTCCTCCGCCTGAGTGGCGAGAGCTCTTCAAGCACAGAGATCGGTGCCTGCTGCACAGCTGGGCCCTTGAGGCCCATGAAAGGGCCAGTGAATGGATGACACAGCATTCATCCTTCCACGAGTCCTACTGATGAGAGCTCTTGGGCAATCTGGCTCCACATCAGGCCCTCGACAATGGCTCTACATCTGCGTTTTGTGCAGCCATTCTAAGGGCTATTCAGTCCCTGTGACAGCCAAATCCTTTGCCAGCAAGCCAGGCCTTGACAACACTCTGTCCCAGAGCTGGGCATCCCTGGGAAACCTTGACTACAAAGCACAGAGACACAGTGGGAGGGCAGGAGGAAGTGACAGCTAAGTACACATCCAAAGGGCGACAGGCAGCTAAGGCAGGACTGAGGCACATTTTCACAAATGTGCACTCTGGGAGAGCCCAGATTCATAAAGTAATTTGAGGCTTTCATTACCAAGTTCTCAAGATATTTTACAGAGAAAAAATAGAGTAACAGAAATTTTAAAATATTATATCATTTCATTACAGACAGCTAAACTGGGCAGAAATACCATAGACAATCAGACAGGGGTAGACCTCGGAGAGAGCCAGGACAAGGTGAAACACATCTCATCCATGGCTGGAGACATCTCATCTGTTGGAGACAAGGCGTCCAATGAAATGACCAGGCGTGTATACTTCCTTGAAAGACAAACACCAGGCCTGGTAAAGCCTACATTGACATCAGTCACCCCAGGGAGTAACCAAGACCTCCAGACCCATCATTTCCTTTAAAAAAAAGTCCTTGTTCTTTCCATCTGCCCTTGTTACATGAGTTCTTTCCCACTGGATAACTTTACCTAAGCGACTACACTTGCACACTTATTGGTGAAGCACAGATGTAACCCACACTGTACCCACACGTGCACTGCTCCATAAAATTTCCTGTAAAATGAGGTCCTCCAGAAACCCACTGAGGCCCTCTCCTGCCTCTCAGGAGCTGTCTCTTTCCCTCTCAACCAGTATCTTCCTGCTGTTAAGCTCTGTTGTTCCTAGAATTCACTCCTCCATTTTTAGAGAATGCAAACTTGGCATATCGGACATCTAGCAGCCTGGTAGTTACAATATTTTCCCCTTATTTCATACTTGGAGACTCTGATATCACCCCGTAAGAGACTCACTATAAATTCTGAGTCTGAGCTGCCCCAGGTATTTCCAAACATGTCATGTTTTAATTGGCTTCCCAGGCAGACATCTGACAGTCTACAAGTCACATTCTCATAATCTTATGTTGATTTGCTAAAGAAACTTCTTGTTTCTATGACAACCCTCATCAATTAACTCCTCATAAACAGCAGGACAATTTTTTCTTTCTCTTTCTCCTTCCAATGAAGCCTGAATTTCTCCTTCCAGGGAAAATAAGTCCTGGAAACTACATCACACTAGCAACAACGCTGGGTGTATCCTTGGCATTTTAAAAACATCTGGAGATTCTGCGCAGGGAAAGCACACAGAACGGCCCTGAAGCCAGGGTACGAAGGGCGAATCAGCGCGTAGCTGTGCTTCTGGTCCTCTTTAGCTTCCCACATGCAGCTTTGCCTTGGCCTCCTCGCTTACCCCAGAGACCTGGGGCCTGGCATTCAGGCTGGAGCCCACGCAAGCAAAGACAACGGTTCTGCCCCTTGACGTCAGCAAAGTGCAAAACCAGGGACAGCCACTGGTGCATGCAACAGGGAAATTTCATCTCTGTTAACATGAGAGGATCCAGAGCTGCGGCGTGCCAGAGCTTTAACCTGAGCTTTATTCTTCAGGCCAAGAATCGACAGAAACAACAAGATTCAGGGAAGACACTGGAGTCCAGTGCCATGCTTAGGCCATGAGGTCCGCTGAGCTAATCTGCCCTAAGCACATTAAATTCTGAATCTTCTTCTCTCTCCTATATAAAATGGCACTGCTATGTGATGATCGCTAGTGTACACTGGGAATTCTCTCTCTCGACCCAACTCTCTTCCTGTCTACCCAAATCACTCTTGTATCCCAAAGTCCTCTCCGAAGCCGAAAGAAGAATGAGGACACTTCCTGTCCCAAAGCTGCCTGTGTCTGACAGGGCAGCCCAACCCCTGCACACCCAGGCTACCTTTCCCAGCTCGTCTCGGGTTATTTCTCTCATTCATTTCCCATCGGAGCCAAGCCAACACAGGTCTATGACATGCTTCCAGGTCTATTGCATCCACCTCCTCCAGTTCTATGCGTGTCCTATTTTTCCAGTGTCCCCTTGTGTGAAATACCCACCCTGACCCTGTCCATTTAACCATCTTTGGCTCAAAACCCTCAAAGTCAGGGATCTCTTCACAAACACTACCTTTCCAGCAATGCCATGAGCTAGCTCCTTCCAAAAGAAATTAACAGCGAATTTTACCAGGCAAAATCATCTCACTCTTTTGGTTGCAACATGAAAACATTTTATTTGGCACCGAGTGTGAAGATATATAGCTGCCATTTCATCAGAAAAGCCAGAGGCAAAAAACTATGGTCCTGTGTGTCTGGAGTCTGAGCTGCAAAAATCAATGTTATTCAGAAGTCAATTGACAAGAAATCATCCCAAAGCAGGCAGTCACTGAACCGTGAGCAAAAGCAGCACAGCTAGGAAAACATGCCACCTGGAAAATGAGCTAATCCACATCTACTCTAATCCCGATGTCTCTATGAGGTCCAAGATGTGTCCTTTCTAATGCAGTTACACTTTAAAATCAGTATTTGAATCACTGAGATTCAAATACATTGAGTCATCTGTACGCAGCCTGTCTGTAGCTTTCCAACACCATGAAGCTGTATGAGGCTGCATGAGACTGTACTGTGACCACAGGCAGGGTTATAGCAGTGGTCCCTGTCCCTACACAGGCATCGGGGGCTGCATCGAGCCAGGTCATCGAGCCAGGTCACAGCAGATGCTCTGTATCTGAGCACAAAGGTGGCTGGTGATGTGGACAGGCAGGTGACAGCCATCTCAAGCGGCACAGAGATGCACCCTTCAGAACAGCACAACCCCATTCATAAATACTTCTTTGAAGTATCTGGTAGCCTTTTATATTTTGGTCCTATTCCCGAGGACATTTTTGGCATTTGTCTAAATGACGTAACACTGCAGTAGAACTATGGTATGACACAAATTATCACCAAGTTATTAAACACAGTCTCATTTCTCAATTTCCACTATTAATTTAACTGGAAACCATTCACTGTTTTGAGGTTGGTGGTTTTGGTATGGTGGCCATTACTTTTAGCAACCCAAAGGCACAGATGTTGTCAAACATTTTTCAGTCTCAGGTTCATCTTGAAAACTGTTTATTAATGACCTCCATGCAGCATTCAGCAGTGTTCAGTGAGACTCTTCACACAATAAACACAAAGTAAGACAAGGACCTGATTAAAAAGTCAGCAAGCGTTACTTCCAGAGGGGCCCCAAAGAAAACACCACACATGTGTTGTTGGAACACACCTCCATCCGCAGGATTCGGAATTAGTGAGTCTGAGTTCTGGAAAGAAGGGGACTGAGCTACCTATGGGCATCAGAAGAGGCAGTTCTGTGTGGGCCACACAGGTCCACGCAGGCAGCCACAGACCATGCAGCTCCCGTGTCCTCAAAGTGTCTTAAAGTTTTCTTTCAGAGCATCCCAGCTCGAGTTGAAGGCCTTCCTAGCCTCTGATTCCCAGGGAGGATGCAGGTTAGATAAGGACAATGGCAGGCTGGGTTGTCATTCTGTGTTAAGTACCACAGTTCATGGTCATCAATTTTCTTCCCAAACCAAAGATGTCTTTGAACACCGCTGGTGACGGGAGGAATGGGGCTGATGCCATGGATGCACACATCACCCCACGCGCTCTAGCCTGTGTCCTCTCAAGCCTTGTTGGCTACATCTGTGGTGTTTAAAAAAAGAAAGGGGAAAAAAGGTGTCGTTTGTGATAAGACAGCAGCAAGACTGACTCACCAGAAGCGAGGCAGGAAGCTGGTGTCAGGAGAAACCGACAGAGAACACAGATCGGGTGTCTCACCCACCCAGGCAGGCTGCAAACTCAACGGGGTGGGAATATCCCATCAGGACAGAAGTGGCCCACAGCTGGGGTCAGCGGCCTTCAGCTAGGTGCCTGGAGTCAGGGGCAGAGCCTGCCTGGGATGGAGAAGATGTGGACCCACCTGGCTTATTTAATGTAAAAACAGGGAGCACCCTGACCTAAGTGATAATTTATTATGTTAAAAGAAAACATTCTGAGTGGTAAAAGTTAAAAACTCAGTTGTTAACTTGCAGATTTCTGCAATATCTGTTGAAATACAGAGGATAAATAATATTACCCCCAGGTGAACTTGAAAATGTTTGTAGAAGCCTAAAATAAATTTCATATATATTACACACAAAGAAACATATAGTAGAGAGACCACCAAAAGCTAAAAGGACTTAACAACAGCAGGATTATGATACCACACTAAGTAAGGATTCATGCTGCATTTTACAATTCCCCATCTCTTAAATATCAGTCCTTGCAAAATGCACCATTACTGTACAAGCTCCACGTGACAACCTCTCCCACTGAAGAAATCCAAAGAAATCTAAGAAATGATTCAAAACACTGAATGTTTTATTCCTAAGAAACTAAAAATATTTTTAATTAACTTCTGATAATATGAATCTACTGCTGATCCTATCATTAGATTAAGTGGAGTAACAAAGCAAATATATCTGTAATTAACTAATAAATACAGAAAAAGACAAAATAAGCCTAAATAGCCAAAAGTTCAAACCCAATAATGTGTTGCAACTTCTGATTATAGAGAAACATCCAGTCCCTCCCCGGTATTTGTGTTAGACACCAGGAGGGCGTCTGTCCACTGTCAAAACTCTCATCTGGTGGAAGGCTAGCAGTCTCCAGCCCTTCTGAGCAATCCTTTGTTCATCTGTGTCCTAATGTTTGTGCTCCAATGCTGCATGGATGTTGCTTTTGTTACTCCATAAACCGTTTTGTATTCCAACCCACCACACGAAGAAAGGCAGACCTGGGAAGCCAAGCAAAGGTGACAGGCGTATCCTTACCTGCAGGCCTTCGATAGCTAACCGCAGCATGCTGGGTGTGAGTTTAGAGGCTTGCTTGAACGTGAAGTTACTCCAGTCTATGATCAAAACAAACCCATTGACTTGCAGCTCGGGATCTTCAATCATGGCTTCTAAAGAAAGCAAGATGGCACGCAAGATATCCACCAGCGTGTACCTAACAGCAATAGGAAAGCACCAAATTAACCTGACGGTCACTTGTGTGGAGACTCTAGATAGTTTCTTAGCACACAAAGACCCCCTTTAAACTGCCTCAGAATCTTAAGGAAGTTATTTTAACTAAAAGCTTCTTTTAAGAAGTTTCCTTAATATCACTCTGGGGACACATGAGGAAGTTGCATGAATTCCACCCAAATAGTGACCTGAAAATCCTACTATTTCACAAATGATAGCCATGTTAATTTCCTCCAGGCCTTGCTATCATTTTCTGAAATCTCAATTCGACTTCTTCTGAAAGCTGACATCGCAAAAGTGCCCTCATGACGCCGTCACTTCTGTTCTCGTAGAGCTGCCCTCATATTGATCATCTGCTTTTGTGGATTCAACAGAGAATTAAAATTTGCTTTTGAATTTTTTGAGACAGGGTCTCATTGTGTAGCTCAGGCTGGACATGAACTCCCACAATCTTCCTGCCTCAGTCTCCTGGGTGTTGGGATTACAGGTGTACCCTCCCTACCCCACTCAAAAATGTTATTTGAAACTGGAAACCTAACTTCTGCACTGATCACATACAGACTTTTTTCTTGACTAGGAAATAAAGTGTAGGACGATTTGCACACCAATGGGTCCTACTGGGTATAAGTGACCAGGAGATCATTTAGCAAGAGATAAGCTATAGTGTATACAGAGAAAGCACACACATCACATGCAAATTCCATGCCACTTTACACGGGGATCTAAGCATCCGTAATACTGGGGGCAATGGAGGGCAGTACTCTGACGATACCCAGGGCCAACTGCACTTGAAAACTTAAGAACAGGTGTGAAGGTCTCTTCAGTCAACAACAGCACTGAAGGGCGCTATGAAGAGAAGCGTCAGCACACTCCAGTAACTGCCACTGCACTTGTATCAAGAAGGCAGAAGAAGGGAAGGAGAGACGGTAGGAAGAAAGCGAGTTCAGGAGGAACAAGGGATGGAAATCTGCCCTCTAATAACATGCATCACCCAAACTAGGGTGGGACTTCAGTTTTTTCGGTCTTGCATAAAAGCACAGTTTTTCAGGCATGCTAGATTCCCAGGAAGTGTACCAGTTCCTAAAATGGGACAGCAGCAGAGTGCAGGTAAGCCAGGCAGAGGCATTTTAGAAGCACCTTGTTACAGGTTGATATTTGATTAGATGTGGACACTAAAACCAAGGTAAGAGTAAAAAATGACTCATAGATTCTAGCTTCAGAGCCTGAGGAAATGCAAAATCTTTCCTCAAAATCAACTGTACATTCATCCAGAAATTTCTGGGAGATGGGTGAGAATGTAGAGCTTTGAATACAATCTGCTGTATTTGAGAAACATGTAACACACTCCGAAAGATGCATCAAGTAAAATAGATTTAAAAACAGGTTCTAAACTCAGTGAGAACTTAACACTGAAAATTTTAGACTCCAAAGCCCTCAGATCCTACAATCAAGGAGATGGAGAGCATAATGCAGCATAAAAGAACTATCAGACAATTACTGTAAAACAGGATCTCTCGGAAATATCAGCATTTTAAAAGAAAACAAACTGATGGTGGATGTTAACAATTTTGATTTTTATACAGCCCATACTTTAAGATTTTTTTTTGTCTTAAAACACACAGGTAAAGTCTGGGGAATGTTACACAGTCCTGGACCTCAGAGAGAGGTAGATGTGGAGGGACTGGGGTACGAGCGAAATCACTGCACCTTAGCGTGGTGCTGGGCTCATGCCCCAGACAGTGGGTGCTCAAGGGGAAGAGACAGCCCACACCATGCAAGCACGTTCTGCCAGCTGCTGCTTCCAACTCAAAGTGCACCCATTTTCCTGCAAAGGATTCAAGGTTTCCTAACACACGGCAGAGCAGTACTTACTGTGTGTAGATCACACATTCAGCCCCTCCAGGATTTAGTTATTGTGGGCTCTGCTGCTGCAGACGTGGGTAGGCGTGGCTCACTATAACATGATACCTTTAACTCCTTTAGGATGACACCTAGAATGGGAGTAGCTATGTTGAAGGAGTTTCTTGTTTAAATTTTTGAGGACTCTCCCACTGACCTGTATATCTAATACAGGGACTAATACCTAGAATGTATGAAGAACTCAAAAATATTAGCACCACCCAAAATAAAAGACCCAATCAAAAATGACAAGGGAAATGAACAGACACTTCTCAGAAAAAGTACATATGTTAAGTACGTGCTAAAGCAAAATGAAAGGTAATAGGCACTAGAGAGACCATGTTCCTCAGATGGGAAGGGCACCAAGAGATGGAAAGGACGGGGAGAAGAGAAGAACGGAATGGAAGAGGAATGCACGGGCACCAGCTCCCCACAGGGATGGAACCTTTATTTACGGCAAATCTCTACTAACAAAAAAGAAACTTTTAAAAAGACTTTAAACAGTACAACAGTGTAACAAACAAAAACAAAAGCCCATAAAAGGGGCTCTTCAGAAAGCTTATAACATCTAACTTTCAAGAACTAATATATAGTTTTAATATTTGAAGAGACAAAACAATGTGTCTTTTGCTAAGCTTCAACACCAAGTAAATATTTTTTAAACAAAAAATTAAAAATAGAAACATTGGGAGGCAAATGGAAAAAAATGTAGTTGCTCAAAAAGATAAGAAAAATTAATAGCAGAACTTTAAGAGATCTTTCATCTTCTCAGGGCTCATTGCATCCCCTCCCCATTAGTAAAATCAGAATTTGGCTCAGAACCTCCTTTAGAATGCAAGCATTAGCCAGGCACTGGGCACGGGAGACTTTAGGACAGCATCTCTACCCCGCCCCTATAGCTGTGTGGCCCTCGGTGAGAGGTGAATCTGAGGCTGTGATGCATCTCCAGTCTACATGTCTAGTTTACAGGAGGCTGCTCTCGGTCTGAAGGAGCAGTAGCAGTGCCCCTGTTACGGTCTGAGTGCCGTGGTTGGGGTAGGATCCCCGAGCCAAGAAGGAATTCTGCTGGATGCATTTGCACAATTCCAGATACACAGCAAGTGTTCAGTAAATGTGAGTTGGAACACGCTTGCTGAAACAAAAGCCCGGAGGGAGTCCTAAGTGCAGCGCACTGGGCAGAGTCTAAGCAGACAGGAAAACCGATCTACCTGAAACATGGTGGTGATCTTTAGAATAGACTGTCTGTCATGATTATAAAAAGCAATAATCAAGACTATTTTTAACCATCTGGATGGTGTGCGGGCCTTTTTATAGCCCTAGCGGTTTGGCATCCAGACATTTCTTGAATATATAAAGGATAAAACCTTTTTGTGGAGCTTTATTATTTATTTGGCATGAAATCTGTGGAAAATGCATGGTTAATATCACTAAGGTCACTTCACAGTTGGCCTACGCCCATCGTAAACATCATGTCCTAACAGCAGGGTGATCTGCAGCCCATCAACCTGCACAGATGCGAAGGTCAGAGTTGGGAAGTTGCATCTCTGGATAAAATCAGGCGACTTAATAAAAGCCATTTTGCTATCTAAAATTGACAACAATATCATAGTAAGAAAAAATTAAAAATCAGAAAATTCCAATTTAGAATGTTCCTTCACTGTGAAGGTGATTTGTTCTTCTGTTATTTATGAGACTAGCAAAGAGTACTAATATCACAATACCACAAAATAAAGTTTGCATCTGAAATCAGTTTCAGAAGGCTGCTGCATTTCTAAGTAGTAAAAATCAATCATGCACCAGTAAGGGCTGAAAACAAGAGATGGTTTTCTTTCAAGGACCATCCCTGAAGTATGGCTCTCCTCCACTGTCAAAATTAAGAGAAAAATTTCTATATACGCCTTTATTCCAAAGCAAGTAAAGCAAGCACCAGAAAACAGCAAGCAAAGAAAGCAGTTTTGAAGAGCAAATCTAATGATTTTTTTAAATTTTAATATATTGATCCCAGCAGAGAACACAACAATCATTATGCAAATCACAATAATTTACATGTGTGAAAAGAAAACCACAAAAGCACCCTAGCTAACAGCACTCAGAGAGCAGGCCAGCCTCATTCTTGACTTAGTGTAGCCCTGTGTTGTCAAAGAGGCGTGATATTACCACCAGCACTCAGCAGGCTCCTCCTCCAAAGAGCATCTCTAAGCCAGCTCTGGGCAAGGTCTGAAAAATCCCTCCCAAAGACACGCAGCACCTACGAATTTATCCCTTCAAAAATCTCCTCTTTTAAATTAGCTTACCTTGTCATTTACACTGTAATGAAATATTTCACACATGTGTTCATGTGTGGGACAGATACCTACACTGCACAAGTTCCACAGTTGACTTTCTCCCCTTGTAAGCTGGAAGACAGCCTTAAGTAAAAACCAGCACAACACTGCAGCTATCACCAACAGTGCTACCCAAAATAGCCATCGCTAAAACTTGAATTCGTGCAGAGAGTTACAGACTATATGTAGTAAGAAGAAATCATGACACCAAGAAATTTTGCAGCTGACACCAGACCAATGTAGACTACTGCTCTTGGAAAGAAATCAAAGCTGCTATAATATATTTTTTAAAAAACTGGAAAAGACTTTGCCTCTCTGTGACTCCTAATTACTTACCATGTAATTATTCACCATCTAATCCCTCCTCAAATTTTTTAGTTATAAAATCAGTCTTCCTTGTGCAATAGGATATATGTTCATGAATTAATAATTGGGGCATTTTTACTTAAATTTATCAAAGTTGTTTTAATGTAAAACACAGATATGCCAAATAAAAATAAGGACTCTTGGCTATTTTCCTAATCTGTTTGCGCCAGTACCTTGAAGAGATTACTGAACCTTACAGTGCCTCGATTTCATCTTTATCAAATGCAGATGCTAACAGCTACCCTGCAGAACAGAATGCAAAGTACTTAGCTGAGCACCTTCCAGGCAAAACTACTTTAAGTGTTCACACCTATGATTGCCATTAGGAATTTCCTTTTTCTACCATCACATTTTCTACACTTGTTTTTTGTACTTCTAAACCATGTGCTCTTAACTTCATGGAACTGATGTGAGAATACAAATGAAATAAAATACTTAGAGCATTTAGTAGTATTTGCATATAACAGGACCAATTTGCTGTCATTATTGTGGCCAAAACTCTCTTTGGTCTGGTTCAGTGATACACACTGCACATCTTGCATCTGCGGTCCATGCCTCCCCAGCCACACAGCTGCAGGAAGACCAACTCTCTCCTTCCTTTCACATATTAACGTCTTTACTGACCAATTTTGCTTTTCCATATGGTCTCCACTTCATGGCCTATGTCATAGCACTTCTCTTTGTGTCTCTCGTCTTTGTCTTCCTAAAATCTTGCCCGCCCCCCAGCATGAGATGAATAGTCCTAAAACTGGCATATAGCACCTCTGCACGGCTCTTCCAAAACCCCAGCATTCCCCCAATAACTGTACCTCGTCCTTTGCACCCCCATGCACAGGTTTGTCCCAGCCACGCAGGGCTTGTCCCATCACACCCCTAAAAAGCTGGCGTGCTCCTTGGCTTTTCCTCCACCTCACCCTACGAGGACAGCCCTCCTGTGCACCTGGCTTAGGATTGACCCTCCTCTGGACTTCTCAGTGTGCTCTGCTAGATAACATCGTCCCCCTCTAGTGGGGACCTATGCACCCTCTCCAGCCCTGAACTCAGCACATGCAGGTAAGGGTGTGTTCTATGCAACTTGCACAGTTACTGTAAAAAGTGTGTTTTGCTCTGTAATATCACTTTCTGCCCTCAGTGTCCAACGTGCACCCTGCACACTGTGAGTACACAGCAGCGCACACTAACAATGAACTCCCTCCCCCCCCACAATGGGCCACACTGCCTTACTCCCTCCTCGAAGAACATCGATGCACCACGGTTTGGCACCATCTTCTCCATACACTGTGCCCACTCTAGGGCACCCAGAAGGCCATCCAAAACACTCTCCTGGGCCAAAGAGAGGACAAGAGCCCTGTCACACAGCAGGGCAAATAGAAGTTCCCTGCCTGCAACCAAAGCCCCCTTGCTTCATTTTTAACAAGGAAGCTGACTGCATGAAGCAAATTCCAAAAAAGCATTCACAACGAGAGCATTCTTCAACAAGATCAGCTTCCTCTGCTGCCTCTGGCCCTGCAATGTTTTGGTGGCTTTCTGACCCATGGATCCCTCCTGGAGTTCACAGCTTCTCCTGCTTGGAGCACAGCTCAGGATCTGTGCAAAGATCCATTGGAGTCACGTGTGGCTCAGGTCCTTCTGCTCTGCAACCTTTCTGCAGGACAGGGGAAATCGGCACCCTGGCATCACACTGAGCAGCACGATGGCCAGCAACTTCCCTGTCTCGCTAAATCAATCAGATGTTATTAAATTCCTCATTAAGGCTGCCCTGGCCCCTCAGTTTTCATTAAACCACATTTTCCAATGTCAGAAATATTTCCTGTTGGACAGGGCCTAGGGGCGGGACAAAGAAGAATCATCTCTACTAATGCCTCAGAGTGTCTTTGGCACTAAAGCTGGTGAACTTATCTAGGTGCCTTACATCACTCAGTGGGAAGAACAATAATTCCTCTATCTGTGTAATCAGTTAAGATTTCCAATACAATTTTAAATGCATTATCTTAATCTCAGAACAACTGCTAAAGTCTCTGAGCCTGTTTTGTCCCTATTGTCTTTTCCAAAGGAGGAAACAGATTCCCAAAGAATTTAAACACTTTACCCAAAAGCACCATGGGAAGAAGGTGGAAAATCCTAGTTAGAAGCCAGATATTTCAGGTACTTGGGAAAGGAGGGCTCCTTCCTCTCTCAAAGTGCCTCACAGCCAGCATAGAGCCTGATGCACGGCAGGTCTAGCCAGCACAGCTTGTGTATCAGAAGATGGGAGGCCAGGAAGTCAACGCAAGGGTACCTCGGCACTATGCCAGGGTTTCTCCATCCTCACCACAGCAGGAGACGCGGGGAGGAGAAGCACTAAGACATTCACAGGCCTCAGGGAGGAAGTGCTGGTCTACGAACTGTGGAGAAAGGATCAGCTCTGCAGCTTCCCTGCCTGGCTTACAGCCTTTCCATAGAGGAGCTGCCAAGCTGGGCAGTGCTTCCACTGCTGAGGGAAGAATCTGAGTGAGGACAAGAGAGGCTGGAATCTCTGCAGACAAAATGCCACTCTTCAAAGAGGGCAAATGTGAAGGTGCGCCTACTGCTCCCAAAGAAATAAAAATTAAATCAGATTAAATTAGCAAAAGAACTGTGCTGGAGAAATATAGGTGCGCACTGGGGAGTCAGCTATTCCAAACAGGTACTCTACAATCAGCAGTTTTTACCTCCAGGAAATGTGTTCCTCCACCTGAAACTTTTGTCCCTGATGATCTACATTTTCATGTTTAATCAAGATTTCTGAAATTGTAGCTGGGTCTTTTAATTATCACAGCCCCATTTTTGACATAATTATATCCAACCCTTTTTCCCTTGGCTTAGGTCGGTAGCTGTGAGGCATGGCTCACTGTCTTGGGGAGGCCTGCGGGGCGGGAGTAATTCTCTGCTATTCTTCGGGCTGCAGAAGTGTTTTAGGATGGCTGAGTTAATGAAATGGAACAAAAGAACAGAGGTTATGCTGTGCTGAAAGGCAATGTTCCCCCTGTATGAACCACGGGCTCACAACTTCCCCAGTGCCCAAGACTTGCGGTACTGACCGACCGCGTCCATGCACAGGCCTTGAGAACTCTCCAGCAGTTACTTTAGATACTCGGGGTTTTTCTTCCCAGAGAGGCTGAATGGTGTAATGCATGTATTGTGTGTCTTTATTTGCCTGATATATATGAGGTACGTAGCAAATAGTTCACTAAAATCAGTTTTTTAAAATTCGATTTGAGTGAAATATTAGTTGCTCAGTTTGTCATTTGATGTCATGGGCATCTCACATACTGGGCAGCCGTATCCTGGGAAACTTGCTCATTATGGCAGTGAAATATACGCTAAAAGGACTCAATCTTTTCTCAGAAAGGAGCAACTGTATTAGCTGACTAAGGACGATGTCTTAATATGCATCTTTTGAGGCATCCTATCAAGGCACTGTGGCAACTGCAAGTATTTATTTTCAAACTCGTTCCAAGATGCAGATTTGCAAAATGGAAACGTGATCTGTTCAGGTAAGAGCTCATCAACACCCTACTGGTTAGTTCTCTGGTTTCTTCTGCTATTTCAGGATTATTTCTCTAATTGCTACAGAACTGCACCAGTTTTTAAAGATTGCCATGTATTTTCTGAGATTTGGCACAAAATCCCTCTAACACTTCTCAGGACAACTCCTCTGCATGGTCCATACCAGGAGTAGTGTGTGGAGCCTGCTGTAGTTTTCAGAGCATTTGTTAAATGCTCCCTGTCCTATGGAAACTCTGCCGGGACGAAAATCCCACAGACTGCTCACCTATCATGTCTAGACTTGGTACAGTCAAATCTACCCTTAAGACAGCAGTGATGCTTCCAGAGTTTTTATACAAAGACCACTGACCCCCCACTACACATCACAATGACTTTTTAGTTGAGAAATATTTTGATACTTTAATAAATTGCAAGAATACACTTTTTTCACTGGGCAAGGTAGTATATGCCTGTAATTCTAGCACTCAGGAGGCTGAGTCAGGAGGATCATTGCAAGTTCAAGACCAGCCTGAGCTACAAGGTAAGCTCAAGGCCAGCCTGAACTGCATAGTGAGATCCTGTCTCAAAAAGACCAAAAATACGTAAATAAATACACTTTTTAAAAATCAAGTCAAAAAATCTTTTCTCTGTTTTATTTCTTTTCTCTTACCTTATAAAAGATTACTGTGTTTCTTTGTTGATGTATGGTAAATTGCCCTTGACTCTCCAAATCACTTATTTTATTTTATGTATTTTACTGCGTTTACAGAGAGCACCCTACAACTGGCCTTAAAGCAAATCTTTATAATCTCTAGCTATTTTTTAAATGGCCAGCTATTTGTATTATATTCTCCTTTCATTTCAAACACTGACCACACTATTTTAATGAATGGAAACATGATCAAAATCCAACCTGAAGACTGAACCTCTCATTTTCATATTATCCTTTTCAATGAAAAAGCAACACAAAGCCGGGGAGTTAGCTCAGCACTATAAGTATCTGTCCGGCAAGCGCGAGGTCGTGAGTTCAATCCTTGGTACAAACAAAAAGAAAAACGAAAAAAAAGAAAAGAGAAAGCCACACAATGGGAACAAACACGCGAAGGTCTCTGAAGCCAACTGAAGGATGAGCTGAGGCCCACAGCAGCGCGTGGACATCCGTTTACCACCCTCCCAGAGCTTCAGTGCCATGAGAATCCAGGTCCATTTTCACAAACCAAAGACCACACTGCACCATCAGTGCTGTCTGAACCCTGCCATGGTGAGCATCCTTTCAATACTAGTTACATTTCATTGTCTTCCAACAACCATTAACAGGACTCCTGATAAATGGCGTCTGCTGTACTTCAGGATAGAAAATTAGTTCATACGTTTAATGAGGTCGATACAGGTAAAACACTACCAGCTGCTAACTGAAAACTTATGGGCAGCACTCAGCCTGCCTGTCACCCTCATGTCTCAGCTGTCACCATTCCACTCAGGAATATTCCCAATGATCACGTGCCGGTGGGTTTCAGCTCCTCAGATGAGGTTCCCATGCAGGCCCTGGGGCCCACAGAGCCTGCTTTCCTTCCGGATTTCCTCTCCCTAAGCAGTGCCCGTTCTTCAGCTCCTGGACCATTCTCTTCCCTCTCTCTGATGCAGGCTGCTGGGTGACATGCAGATTTCTGCCCAGTCCTATGCTGGACTTTGTCATTTGGGCAGGAGTGAGGACCAATGGGTTCTCCTGATGCAGGGCACCCCCCTAACCACTTCTAACTTTGCCACTTCCTTTTGCTTTTGGAAACTGCACTAGACAATCTGAAAGGAGATGAAATCGTGTGAATCTTTTCCGGGGAACAGCCTGCTCAAATCATGCAACAAATCATGGAAGCCAGTTCAGTTTCTTTTTAAAGAACCCCAAGCCACACTGAAAGTCATTTTGGCAATTCAGAGTTTTATTTTCTTTTGACTTGTTAGAACATGGGTCCGTTGCAAAAATTATAATTTTTACCTCAGTCTTCCTGAGGACCCCATGTCTCATAAGGGTTTTCAAAGTAATGTTAGGGACCCAAACTCACCGTGGCTAATTTTTCATACTTCCCAAAGGAATAAATAGAGACTCGGGACTATGGTAGCAGCCTTCTTAGTATAAATTTATCTCCGCCCTCTTGGGTCATATCAAGATTATCTGTTGCCTGCTGAGTCATGGACCTCTGAAACTTTCACCAATCTCTGAATCATTCTCTAACTATTGCACTGCACACACCGCACGAATACTGGCTGGTTTGGAGGATCTGGGTTTTTGCCCATCTTGAGGCACTGACCTCCCAGCCCCCGTCATATATTACTAAATTTGTTTCGGTTTCTTACTTCATCCTTTCGCTGTATCCCTCATATAAGTAGTTGGGGATCTTAGCCAGGTCCCCGATAAAGTAATCCAATTCTTTATCATAATCTGAATCTAACTCATATTATATTTTATTTATAGTGGCCATCTCACAAAACTGTACTATTTTCAATGCCTTGAGGAGCACAGAAAATTATTCCACAACTTTAAAATGCAAGAAAGCACTTAAAAGACAAATTTCTACTTAGAATTCTTTTCTAAAATGTTGCATACTTCTTAACTCAAGCATTTGTCATGTATTCTAGCTCAGGTGCTCTTGTACCATCTTTTTGTTGTATACATTATTCTTTCAAGAAACCTTGAAACTGTTTTCAAAATTCATAAAATTTTGCTTTTCCTTTGTATGTAGAAAATTAGAAATAACTTCTTTGTTCCCAAATAAAGAGAAGCATTTTCTTCTTCATTTCTAGAATTTCCCTGTGTAATCATTCACACTTCCCACCTAGCATTTCCTGAAAACATCATTACATTTCAAAAAAGGAAGTTGTTCAACTCAAGGAACTCAAAAACTGTGGTCAGAATTCTGTGCAAACCTGCAGTTTTCTAGACACGCAAGTGGTGTGAACCTAGCAGGATGAGGGCAAGATGGCCAATGAGACCCCTGACCAGGCACAGAGAGGGTGAGAAGGGAAAGGCAGTGCATATTGCACATTGCCTCACAGAGCAGTGATGGCCAGTAGCCAGAAACTTCATGGGAATCAAGTCAGAAAACCTGAGGTTTCTAGTGGAAGAAGGGAGTTCAGGGTGACAGCAGCAATGGCTGGAAAAGCAGATGTCCTTCCTGTTTCAGGGCAGAAGGCTCGATGTTGCTGATGCACATGTTTTAGAGAAATCGTAGACAGCAGATTCTAGGATGGCAGAAGTAGCCCTTCACTGGCCCCTGTCATTTGGGGTATGTGCTTTTGGGGACATGATGGTTGATTCACTGTGGCAGTTTGGGAAGTTTAGAAGCTTAACTGCCTAACTCAGTAATTCTACATCCTAGGATGTAGAGGACATGCCCTAGTTCAGCTGTTTATGCACCATTTATCAGCATGTTGTAGTGGTTGATTCACTATGGTGATTTGAGCTTAGAAATTTAACTAAGTGACTAAGCCAGTCCAGGGTCCTCACTTTGTTAGCATCCTGAGCTTGTGCAGGAGGACTTAGAAGAGATGGTGGGAGTGTGACATCCATCCTAGGGTGGATGGCTTTCATGTAACTTAAGGCAAGAAAAGAGGTTTGTTCCCCATCTTTTTCTCTTGTTGCTTTTGCTGTCTTCTGCTGCCATGAACTGTCACCCCTCTGCCATGTGCTACTCTGCTTTGGAGCCAGTCCATTATGGACTAAAACCTCTGCAAACTGTGAGCTAAATAAATCTTTCCTTCTTTAATTTTGAGCATCAGGTATTTTGTCTCATCAATGAGAGAAAAGAAACTAAGATGAGACACAGGTATAGAAGGAGAACAAAAAAAAATTTTTTTAAGAATACAGGAGTTTTAAAAACTGAAATTTAGACAAGTTATACAATGCTTGTATTCTTTTCCACCTTGAAGTACTATAAATTCTTGCTTATAGTTGCTCAATTCCAACCATAGAAACAGAAATCACAGTTATTGAACAATAGATCCTGATAAAATATTTCTATAAGATCCAGCTTATTTTTCATTTTAAATGAACAATATCTCTGCATTTATAATTGTATGTAGTTTTAATAAAAATAATTCCAAGTGCCAATTAATAAATATCTTCCCATTATAATTTGCAGAGAGGGATTTTGGTTACTAATACCATGCATTTATATGAATGCATGAGAAAACTAAAATAGTTTTTAGTTTAGGATAATCACCTTCCCACATGCCTGAGAATTGTAACTTTCACCTCAATTGAGTTTGTAAGTCAGTGTGAATTCTGCTTCACTTACAGAAAACAATAAGTCTCTCTGAATAAAATTTTGCTATTGATATAATAGAATTCAAGATATATTCAAATATGTAATTTCCACAATTCGCATGCCACTATATTCAAGTAAATAAATAAATGCTCCAATCTAAAATAGGAACATTAAACCAGCATGGTGGTAAACCCCTGTAATCCTAGTACTCTAGAGGCTGAGGCAGGAAGATGGTTGCAAGTTCAAGACCAGCCTGCGCTACAAAGTGAGCTCAACTTCAATCTAAACTGCATAGTGAGAACCTGTCTCAAAAAGACAAAAACAAAACACAAAAAAATAAAATAGGACCATTAGGTTCTTTCACAAATAAATGTTCTCCATTTTAATGTGTAATCATTATTTTGTATGATTAGACAATGCACATAGCTGATAAAAAATTCTTCTTTAAAAAAACAATGTGGTTAAAGAGAGTTACTTGTAGCTTGACACCTGATAAAAAGTACAGTGAGGTCTTTGTAACTACCAAAGTAAAGAAACTCCATTTGTTTCCAGTAGTTAATTCTGAGTTTCTTAAAGACTTTATGATTTTCAGGTAGTGGTTTGTTTTTGTGTTTACCTAAAAAATAAAAAAAAAATCAAAAGAGCTCTCCATCTATAGGAGAAAATTGGTCAGTTAAAGGGAGAAACATTTAAAAATCCTAACTTAGATTCTAACCTCCAAGAAATCCAGGACCCTGACCATGAACATGGAATATCTGTAAAATATCTCAGTTACTATAAAAGTCATTTGCATTTCCCCCAGAAAATGAACCACATGCATCCACAGCTACCATTCACAGAACTAAAAATACACCAGTGTTTTCAGAAACAGCTTTTTGTGATTCTTAGCTCTGGATAACAATTTTAGGTCCCATGACATGCATTTAACTTTGAACTTAACTAAAGCTATCTTACCCAGGAGCTTTGGATAATTTCTTGTATCTTTCAGCCTGAGAAAATAATCCTGATTGAAGAATAAAAAGGGTCCCCATACATTTTCCTATAACAGTGCAGATGGGTGAGAATACGATGCCTCCCTACTCAACAAAAACCACGCGAAACAGCCACCCGCTGACACAGCCGAGCCTTCAACTTCCCGGAGATGAGAATCACAGCAGACAGGAAACACCTTCCTCAGGTCGGTGACAGGTGGAGAACAAGCTCCCCTGTCAGCCTGTGTTTTCAGTATCGCCAGGCAAGCTCTGTGACAGAGGGGACAACTCTTCCTTTTCACCAGACTGGCTCAGTCAGGCTTCGTCTACACAGCACGGAGAGAAGAGCTCCCACACAGCCAAACTACCTGCCTGCCCATGAGCACCACGTTCTCAGAAGAATGTCAGCATTAAGGCATGCAGAGGAGGACGTGGGTGAGACTGGTTGGAGAATCTCTCTAGGAGGAAGGTGGTAAAGTTGCCTCCATTCCCTACTCGTTTCCCCAGACCAGAAAACTCCTTAGATGGGGAAAATGTGGTAGCTTTATTTAGAAGTTAAGCAATTTACATCTCAGCGTAATAACATGATTCAGGAAGCACTTAGATGTGATGCAAACTGGGTATTAGTGAAGGAAGAGTTTTAAAAGCAAGAAGAAAAGCCCTGCCCGCCGCTCAGGATGCTGCCAAACCCTCATTCCTTAGCCCCAGCGTCTCTTCGACCAGCCAGATACACAAGGTCAGAGCTGCAAGACCATGTGCCTCCTGGGTAAGCTCTGGAAAATGGGCCAGTAAAAGCATTGTCAGCGCAAGGCTATGTGGAGGGCTTACCTGCTTTGATCCCAATTGGCAGCAAAGAGGACCAGAATCTTCCTGCCATAGTGGTCCAGATTGGCCAGGCCCCCAGGGAAGCCGTCCTTCAGGGCCTGCTTGATGCCAGGGTCGGTGGCCTTGAAGCTTTTGAACATGTCCAGGTTCTGCTGCCGATACTCAAAGTACTGGGCCAGGAGGCGGAAGGCCTCAAAGTGGTGAAACTTCCTGGCCCGCAAAAAGCGCAAGATGAAAGCGTCGTCAGTGCGCAGGAAGCCAATGTCCGGCCTGGTGATGACCATGTCCCTCACCTCCTGGATGTCCTGGTGCAGGGTGTCAGGGTTCTCATTCAGCTCCAGGCGGGCCTTCTCCAGGGTCTCCGGGGAGAGGCCAGCCTGTAAATGAGTCATTGTTCCGCTGGCCTGCGCCTTCCCTTCTGAAGCGGGGCTCAGGGTCCCACAGTAAACCTGGCCTGGCCGCCTCCACCCTGGGGCCCCCAGGCCTGGCTGCTGCCTCTTCTTCCTCTTCTTCACAGGAAATGATCTCTTCGTGTCCAATCAAGGACCCTGTTGCTCCTGCTCTCCCAGAGCTGAAAAAGGGGAGCCAAACTTGCTTCCCCAACCGCCCGGCACAACGGCCCCCTTTAGCCCGCTTCTCTCTCCGGGACGACCCCGGCCCTCGGCTCCCTGCACGCTGAACAAAGCACCCTAAGCCCACCTCGCCAGGCTGGCCGCGATCGTGCCCGCGGCGGCGGCGCTTTCTTCGGGCTCCCGAAATGTGACCAAGGCGACCTCCGGGCGCATCCCAGCCTGGCCCGGGGGCTCCTGCGGTCGCTGCTGGTGATGCTCCGGCCGGGGACAGGGACGCGGACGCGGCGGACGCGGCGGGCTCGGTGGCAACGAGCTGCCCCCGGCCGGCGCGCTGGGAGATGGAGTCTTGGCCAGGCAGAGAGAGAGCGCGCGGAGCTCAGTCCTCCCTCTGCTTATTCCCAGACGCTGTTTCCACCACGGCGGCTCCGGGGCTCGGGGGTGCTCAGGACCCGGGGACGAGGGCGCGAGGCGCTGCGGTGCGCCCTCCCCGCCGCGCCCCGGACCCGCGTGGGCGCCCGCCCCGCCCCACGCGCCCGGCTTGGCCCTCCCCTCCCGGTGGGGTGCGGAGGGGAGGGGTCCCCGGAAGGAGCCCGCGCAGCCCCCGAGGAGTCGTGCAGAGTCGAGCGAGAACGAACCCCAGAGCCCGGAGGAAGAAAGCGGCGGCTCCTACCAGCGGCGCGGGCGGCGGGGGCGCTCGGCACTGCGGCACCGCCCGGCTCCCATCCCCCGGCTCCGCTCCGGCGCCAGCGACGACCGCTCCCGGCCACCGAGCGGCAAGGCCGGCGGCGGGGACCGTGGGCCGGGAGAGGCCGCCGTCAGCGGGAGGCGTGGGGCCCGCAGCGCCAGCGCCGCGCCGCGCCGGGCCGCGCCATCCTGGCGAGAGGGGACCGCGCAGAGCTGGGCCGTGAGCCCGCGGCCGGCGGGGTGTTCCGGCTGTGCCCGAGGGTCCCTGCGCGCCCTGCGCCTGTCGCCGCCACCCGGCTGCTGCCCTGACGGCGCGCGCCTCCGACTCCTCTCCAATTATCCGCTCCGACCTCGCGGCGACGTCAGCGCCTGGCCCGGCCTCTCGGGGCGCTGGGCGGGACGCGACTCGGGTGCGCAAGTAGTCCAAGCCCCAAGTTGGACCGCGCCGAGTCCCCACTGCCCAGCCAGGCCACGCCTTCCCGTGCCTTTTGTGTGTGGACCCGCCAGGCCCGCCGGTGGCTTTGCAGAAGGTGATCGCGGTGACCCACCTCCGGTTCCTGCAGGAGGGGCTTTGGAGTGCAGAGAGTGCGGGCTGCCTGCATTTGCGGAAAACATAGGCATTTAATGTAGGGTAAATCAGAGCGGGTCTAAAGCCCTCATTAAGAATCCAACCTCTGGGGGACTTGGATGAATAGCTTTTCAGCCGTTAACTCTTGCTAAATTTCTACAGAACAGGGTGAAAATGAAAAGGGACGAAATAACAGGATAGTCAAAGGAAGAAACATGGGCCTTTGACTCATTTCTTGGTTCATAAAAAATGTGAGTGGGAGACACAGGCTCTTCTTAATCGTGAGTGTTCTGGAACCACCAGCAGTCTTTACACTCTGAATGACAATGAATGGATTTATCAAAAAAAAAAAAATGTTTTCTGTTTCCAAAACACAACCTGTAATACTGAGAGTGCCAAAGAGAGCAATTTGGGCTTAAATACTACAGGGTGAAGTCCTGAGTTCAAGTTACCTCCGTGCAAAAATGTTGACTGGGTTTCCTGGATGTGGAGCCGGAGCGTCGTCCTGGATTTTGTGCATGGAGGCGGTCTCACATGTAAGGAAGTTTTGTCAGGTTGTGGTGCATTTTGAAACACTCATATTAGTCATATGCTTTTTTGGGTTTCTTTTTTTCCCCCATTGGTAATCTCATGGGCATGGCGTTGACAACAAAAACAGAGAAAGAAAAGAGGGAGAAGAGGAGGAAGGAAACAGAAGACAGGGAGAAGATGGAAGAAGAGGAGGAGGGCACAGAGGTTGTACCGCGTCTTCCTCTCTTCCTCCTTACTTAGACAAAGTGCCTCACCTCCCTAACATTAAGGAAGAGGAGATTATTTTGGCTCCCATTTCAGCCCACGGTCTCTGCTCCAGAGGAAAAGCACTGTGGCAGAGGGCATGGTGAGGGAAAGCTGCTCGGATCACAGGGTCTGAGAAGCAGAGCATGAAGGTGTGAGCAGAGAAGGGAGAGAAACCCCGTCAGGCCTTGACCCCACCGCCTCTACTGAGCAGACCCCAGCTCCTACCACCGAGTCCACTGGAGCCCCCATCTCCAGGCTCCTACCAAGCCACCCCTCCAGCACATGAAGCTCTTGGAGGGCCGACAGATAGAAACCCCAACATACAGCCTGTACCATTTTATTAACTAAATGCAAAGTAATGTGGGGTTTGGAGAAAGTAGTAAATCACACAGACAGATGATTGTTCTTGGCAGGAGAAGTCGTATTTTAACTGAGGAAGGTGGAGAAAACCACCCAGATGGAACGTATGTGTGTCATCACTCAGAGCCCAAGGGGAGTGGACCCAGGCCCCTTGAGAACACATCTGCAGAGGCCACCACTCCTTATATAAAATGGCACAGCATCTATGTACATCCTTTCCTAAAATTTAAATAGTATCTAAGCTTTGTGCTTTTCACAGTGTGCCTAGCTCCTACTGCCTCTTGTGCTTGAGTGAGAAAGTACTTCATGGCGGACTGGGAGTTTCATGGCTTCCGGCCGCATTCGTGGAAGTGCAGCCACTAACTGCTTTACCCTCCGTGTGCGGGAAAAGCTGAGATCTCTCACTGTGCTTAAAAAAACTAACCTTGCCCTCTGAGAGCAGACTCTTAGACTGTGTTTTTTGGAATTGGCAGTTAATTTGGAAGATAAATTTGTTGGCCCATTATAACTATAGGTAGCTGTATAATTTTAATATTATTTATCAATAATAGTATTAAACAGGTTTACTTTTATATAGTAGTATGTTATATAAGTATCCTGGTTCCTAAATGTAAAAATATTTTGTTATATTTACAAGCTGTAAGGCTCTTTTTCCAGTGGTTATACTGTTAATCCTTCTCTACTTGTACACCAAAACCAAACCAGACCTGTTCTTTCCAACCAGGGAAGCTACACTGTCTTTATTTTGAAAGTAATACTTTCGGATTTACATGGGCCTGAACTTCAAGGAGTGTGATACTTGATGTATGACATTACCATTGGCCGCTTTCATTCTGCACTGTGAGTGAGCTCACCCACCCCTCCTTGTTGGGTGAGGACAGGTGGAATTACACGTCACACACAGCCTGCAGTGCACTTTTCCATTGCAGCCAATAGGAACCCGCCCTTCTCAGTTCGAAGCTGCTGTGAATCTGAGGTGCAGGAACATTCTTCTGCATCATCTCTTGGTTCCTAGGGATGGAGGAAGGAAATGCGGGTTGCCATCCTCTGATTGGTATGCCAGGGGATTTCCACAGATTTTGCATGGAAAATCTATGTGCACATAGGAGCATAGTGCAAAGGAGCCTTTGTCGGGTGCATGCATTGCAAATGACCTCCCAAGGCTTTGGCTTGGCTTTGCACTCTCTTCAAGGTGTCTTTTCATTAACTGCAAGTTTTAAGGTAGTTCACATTTTATTGATGAGATAATGCTCTGGGGTCCTGTTTAAAGAGTATTCTATAATTATTCTGACACTGTCTAACACGCCTTCTAGAAGTTTTATTGTTTTTGGCATATAGAATGCAGGGCGCTTGGAACTGTACTTAGTTCACAATATAAGAAAGGCATCAGGAATTTTTTTCTATGTGAGTATCTGAGTAATACAGCACCATTTATGGCGACTGTAGTGAAAAGACCATGAGTTCTTTCTATTTGGACAGGCAAACATTTTCACAACATAGCTGCTCACGTATGCATGGATTTTAATTTGAGATAGATTTAAACACTACATTATTTTATAGAACTGGTATTCTTTAATGGATCGCAAAATATGAACCCCAAACCTGAAGCATCAGTATCCCCTGGTGATGTATAAAAACCACAAACCTCACAACTGCAATCAAAATTCCTTACCAAGATGGAGGTACTTGAGGCTTTCTGGCCAGCCCTCCGTGGGATTCCAACCTCACTGAAGTCTGAAGTCCGCATTTACTCATAAATTTCCTTGTTCCTCTTTCCCTATCTCCGATCCTCCACACAGAACTGTTTTTGTGTGCAATGAGCTGGCGCTTTAAGCGAAGTGTTGTCATGAATCATTACTTTTAAAAACTTTAAAATGTTTGTAAATATTTTCATATTCTATCAGTTTTTTTTGTGCTTTCTATTTTTTGGATTTTTTTCTAAGCTTTTAGTAAAACACATGAGCTTAAGCCCATCCTGGTTGGATCATCTGTGTAGTGACACAGCTTCATATCTTGTCACCTTAGAAGGTCCTCCACGGAAGTAATGCATAAGAACCCGCCACCTCCTCTACCAACAGTGCCTTCTCTGGAATCTCTGCTAGAAACCCTGCCTGACTGAGGCCGTGCTGCACTCATGGCATGTGTGCATGCATGTGTGTGTGTGCACATGTGTGGAAGTTGAAAGCAGTGCATACTAAAGCCATGGTTAAAATGTAAACAAAAGAGAGATACTAAGAAGTAGGCAGATAGCTCTTTCTCCAAAAGGAAGAGACCAAGAGATGGAGGAAGGGGGAGGAGGGGAAGGACAAGCATAAAGAAAGAACTAAGATGTGTTATGTACAGGTATCAGCTCTCCACAGTGAACGTGTATTGAATATGGAAGCCAGTAGTGAGATCACATCATCTTCATCAAGTGTGCAGCACAAGGCTGTACATGCAACACTTTCCTGGGACTGTTGGGGCAGTGGGTTTGTGCGTCCCAGCACTGTCACAAGCAATGCAGGGACAGTGATGCTATGGTGGCTGCACACCAGCTATCAGGAGTTTTTCAACTCTTATGATCTTAGGGGGCCAGCGCCATATACGCAGTCCATCACTGACCAAAACGTTAGGTGGTACCTGGCTATTCCACTTGTCTTTCCTCTCACAAAATTGCAGAAGAAATTGCAGCCTACAGTGGTGTTATCTTCCTTCAAAGAGTTTTTATGTTGGCTTCTGTCGCTCACCCATGGCCACTAGCACATGTAGATAACTGGGCACCAAATTTTCAGGTTAACTTCAGTCCATTGCAGGTAACGAGATGTTTGAGAACCAGCTGTATAGTCTCTGTCTGTGCGTGCATACTTCCCTCAGTGGGCTGAGTATGTATGCCCTGCCCAAAACTCCTTTGTTGAGACTTGATTTTTCATGCAAAGGTATTTCAAGTGAGGCCTTCGGTGCATAATTAGACCATGGTGGCACAGCCTGCAGAAGGGCATCAGTCGTTCATGAAAGGTGCCCTGAGCATGTGTTTCCACCTCCACTGGTGTGGGGTTACAGCGAGAAGAGGGTGAGTCTCAAGCCCGGAGCGGCCCTCTGCTGACTCTGACCCTGTGAGCATGCCCATGTGGACCTGGCAGGCCTCACCACTGTGGGAAATAAATCCTTGCTGCTGTGAGCCACTTGTAATTAAGAGATAAGTAGGACCAGAGTTGCCAGAAGGAATTCCGTGTACACCATAACTCACAGTGAGGACCTCACGGGTCCATAACCACAGCCACGGCAATAAGAACAGCGACGACTCCAGAAAAATTAACTAGCAATTGGGACATATTTCTGCATTTCCTATTAGTATTTATTTCTCACATGCTTATTTTTTTTTATCACCTGAAAGCTTTTCTCACAAGTGAGAGATGATCTTAAAGGACATAGGAAAAATTTCTACATGCAATATTTGAATAAAAACCTAAAATTGACAATGCTTATGTAACTTTTTATTTTGAGAAAATTGCAGGCTCACACGGAGTTTTATGAAATAAGGCAATGATATCCCCTGTACCTTAGCCCTGGTCCTGTCCATGGCAACAACTGAACAAGTCTGTAGGACAGAGTCACCATCTCTGCTGTGACATATTCTCAGTGAGAGGAAGTTTCCTAAGGCAGGGGTCCTGCATAGCCCCCTTTTATAGCCACACCCTTCCTTTCAGTTCTGTTTACCCATCTGACCCCAAAAGACCAGGCTCTTAATCTATATGAGCCCACCAGAGGTGTTACCTCTGCTTCCTTCTGCAGTTAGAAGGTTTGTAGCTTGCAATCTCCTAAACACCAGGGAGCCTTAAAAACACTGTAGTAGTAACTTGAAATCTTCATCTTTGCAATCATTGTTCACAATCTATGCTGTCATTGTTTAATAAATATGTAATTTTCCTTCCACATGTTCACTTAGGTTGTTTTTCTTTCATCCTTGCTACAAGTAAGCTAAAAGTTAAAGTGAGGGTTGTTTTTAAAAGTATTGCACAATCCTAGCACTCAGGAGGTGGAGGTAGGAGAATCCTTGTGAGTTCGAGACCAGCCTGGGCTAACAAAGTGAGCTCAAGTGCAATCTAAACTGCATAGTGAGATCCTGTCTCAAAAGGCAAAAAGATAAATAAAAGTATTGCATAATGCAAGCGTGAAAAATGTTTTGGCAAATTCTCATTAGTTACCAATCACACTTTATGGTAATGAACAACAACAAATGGATCCAGTATTTTCCCTGGATGTGAACATTTCCCAGGCAGCCTGTGAGATGCAGTACAAATTGCATGGCTTTTGCTTTCTGAGAAGCCAGTGCCATCAGAGATGTGATTATGTTCAGTCTTATTAGTCTGGCAAGTTATCTTTAAAATTCTAAGGTATATCATACACAAATATTTTAGTAATATTTCATTACAGGGGCTGAGGATTTAGCTCAGTGGCATAAGCACCTGCCTTGCAAGCAGGCGGTTCTGAGTTCGATCCCCGGTACCAATAAAAAAATAGTAATATTTCATTACACAGACTGTATGACCATAAGTCAATCTTTTTTTACTTGTTTCATCTGGCAACCTTACACTCCACTGAGTCACTAAGGCCTTCTTAGAAGGATATCATTTGGTTCGTCTCCAGTTCCTTGTGTCCGTTAAACTGTGCGTAGCTATTTAAGTAAAGCTATCCCAAGGTATCTGTCAAGGGATCTCTCAAAGAAAGCCCTAATGGGCTTGAGAGAGAGAGAGAGACAGACAGACAGACAGACAGAGAGACAAAGAGACAGAGAGAGTGTGTAAGAAGTGGAGAAAGTGTGGATGAATGCACGTGAACATCAACAGTTTTACAGTCAGCCACCTGTGCTTGCCCACTAGACAGTGATCTGGGAAAAGTAACATTAAACCTCCCCAGTGTGGCTGCCCGTATCCATAGGGACACAGAGTGAGATGCTCCAGCAAACGAGCATGTGGACCACTGCTGCTTTGCTGACTCCTGTAGAGCTCTTGTTTCTTAGATAAACACAGTTATAGTCGTTTGTCAAAGGCAGCACATGTGTGTGTAAGTAAATGTCAACCTGCTAGTGACAGCCCATCCCTAGATAAGAACAAATTCAGCTCTGCCTCATGGTACTCATTCTAAGGAAAGTGATTTCAGTTGTAACATATTTCTACACCAACTGCTCTAATTTGAGTCTTTTTCATTTCCTGAGAAGTTATTTTCTTCTCAAAAATATTGACAATCTTATTTTGCATGCTATCTGTTCATAGGCATCTAATAGAACCTGGGTTTACTTTATTGGGAGGATGTAGCCAAACTTCACCCACAATGGCAGTAAACTTTCTAACACAAGCACAGAAATCATTTGTGTTTGCCCTGTATAAAAGCCCTAATGCCAAGCCTCTCATTAATGTGCAAAAAGATGATTAATCCCCCTGGAGGATAAACAAAATGAAAACTTAGGAAGCTAAAGAAAGATGCCGTCATCGTCCAACTTTTTAAGCTGAAATAGCCCATGTAACATAAAAGTGAAATATTTCAGTCTTGGGCTTTTTTTGTGGACTCTGTGTTCTAGATGGTTCTTTTTATACTTCTGTTAAGTCATCTTTTGAAACTTTTCCCTTTAGATTTCTAGTGTTTCACTTTCTTTCTGACTCCAGTACAGATATTAATGTGACTTCTCCAGGCTATTATCTTCTGGAGTACTAGGGAGGATTTTCTAGTAGAAGAGAGATTCAGAGTATCTGAACAGATATGAAAAGATGGATTATTAAGATGCAGTCTCAGTAATACACAAGTCATTCTAATAAGGCATGAGTTGAATCTTCATATGAAATTTGAAAAAGATCTTGTTTAAAGATGCAAATAGCAATTCCAGTCCTTTATGAACTCATTTGTTCTCTCACCAATATTTATGAAGTAGCAATTCTGATGTAGGCACGCTCCTCTCTGCTTCACGCTCTGCTCCTCATTGTAAAACGCACTGAAATCAAATTACCTGAAATAGCCGAGGCTTATGTTCCCAAATTCTTGTTTTTAGGATTGTATTCCATCTGATTTTCAAGGCACAGATCCCTAAGTTCACACAGGATCCTTTAAGACAGTAATGCTTCTCAAATCATACTTTAAGTGTCCTCTTAGAAGCAGCTGAGTTTTTCTCATCTATCCAGATTAGTTTTTCTTAAGTTTTAGGTAATAGAACACAGAAGGCATGGTATCATGATAGCATACAGAAGCTAGGCCTACAGGTTTTTAGTGGAACATTTATTCTACCCAAGATTGCTCCACTCAAAGTAGTACATCAGGAAAAGAACAGTGTACTATAAGAATACAACCCAGATTAGGGCCGGGGATGTAGCTCAGCGGCATAAGTGCCTGCCTAGCAAGTACAGGGTCTAGGGTTTGATTCCTGGTACCAGGGGGGAAAAATCCTCAAAACTTTGGTGCTGCAAATGCTGGGGAGTAAATTACATGCACTTCACCACAACTGATCATTCATGAAGGGCATATCCCTCTCCCTGTAATTAAGAGCTACCAGTCCGGGCTTCACCAATATAAGAGCAGCTTCTGTGCCAGAATGACGGGATGCCTTTGCCAGCAGCGCTTTGATGACAGTCTTCTCTCCTGCACTGTAAGCAGCTACATCACTTCCCCCAGCTCTCCTTAACCCAGCTTCTCCTGGGTGAATCTAAAGCTGGGTGCCATGCAAGCTTCCAATCCCTGTCTACTTCCCAGAGAGTAAGGTGTCATTCAAAGGTCCCAAATTCAAGTGCCAGGGAGGACCCCGCAGCCTGTACAAGGCCAAAGGGACGGGTGGTGATGGTGGCCAGCAGCACAGCCTGCTCAGCCTCCAGATGGCCTCATTCCTTGTCACACTGTACAAGACCCTAGAGAATCTGCTGTGCTGCCAGTCTGTAGCCCTTAGGATTAACCAATGTCTCCTACCCACCTATTCCCATCTCTTCTTCAAGCCTGGGATTTCCTAAACCTAGGAAGTGTCTGGATGCCCAAGTTGTACCTTTGCCCTGATGTCTGCAGCCTTCGAGTCACATGACCTGACCTGCAGGAAGGGTCCCACCCTCCAGACGGAGCAGGGAGCAGGCCCAGCACTGGGAGACTGAAGATGTGCTTGTCACTCTGCTTTGCTCATTCTGGTTTTTCTCTCCATGCCAGTGACACTGTGCTGTCTCTGAAGCCAGGCACCAGTCACCAGCAGACTGCGTCTCCAGGAGCCGACTGTGAGCCCAGACTCCTGAATGTTCTCCCACTGTTCTGGGAACTAGATACAGCACCCTGGATGCTTGCTAGGTCCCAGGTCTTGCTAGAATTATGATCATGAGTCTCTGCCACTGTGCCCCACAGAGACTTAACCCTCATGTGGAGTCCAGTAGCAGCTCGAAGAGTTTTTATGGCTCTATCCATCTTCCATTACCCAACAGTGTTCCTGGGCCCACCAGATTGCAATCTAAGGGGGAACACACCTTTAATAGGCCACAGGGGACCTTCAGTGTTCCACCCTCTGCATGATACAAGTTTTTCTTTATGTTTCAAGGAACTGTGGAGACTCATGCTGACTACCAAATGGAAAAGCATTTGTTACACACAGGCCAGAACACTGTGGCCTGTAAAAATGACATTCAGCATGGTCAAGCTGTTAGCTGTCCATCTTCACACTGCAGGGTACAAAGGTTAAGAGACATAGCTCCTGAAAATACTTGCTGCGGGCCAGCTGAACAGCAGTGTGTACCTTTTACACTCCTGTGGGGAAAGGACCGAGTAGTCTTCGCTATAAAGGAAAGCATACCAAGGAAATAGCATTGTTATACTATTAGCAGTAATTTTCTCTAACTGGAGTTTTCAAATTGTTGATCACTAGAACTCTAATCGCTGAAAATCATACCCTGTTTTTATCTTATAATCCTATAATCCTCTGGAAGACGCAAAGATAGCTGCGAGGGTGCTTAGATACCACTTGCAAAGGAATAGCAAGAGTCTGATTTATACTCTTGTAGCATACAAGAGATAAAATACTAGTGTCAGTATTTCCCACTTAGTCTAAAAACAGGGACTTTATATGGCTGTAAAAAAAGTCCTTCAAATAGAAAATTACTGAGGAAAAATATTTCCAGTTCAAAAAAAAACTTACCTAACACCTGTAAGATCCTAGAGACAGTGCTTAGTGCCTCCAAAACAAAAACAAAACTGAGACATCTTTGTAATATCCCTTCCTTCGTGTAAATTGGTCTACCTGCTCTCTGTACCCCATAATCACCATATACGTTCTCTCAAAGCCCCCCATGGCTCACTGAGTGAAGCTATGTCAAGGCGTCAAGCAGAGAAGGTTGCAGACTTGATAGAGCTGGACTAATATCCAATGGTCAAAGTTTATTGGACACTCAAGGTTTGAAAATCTGATGCTTTTTGAGAGTAAAGTTGCATGATTTAGGTTAGAAAAAGATTTTGAGATACATTTGAATTTCAGAGAAACAAGAAAATTTTAAAATTTAGCACAAGTATGGCCCATGTCATATTAAACATATTCAAACTTGGATTTTAATTAAATATAAATCATAGCTAAGCATTCTGGATTTTATCTGGCAAACCTCGCTGAAAAGTCTGTTTCTACACAGGAAAAGAAAGAGCAGTAATCTTTCACAGGGAAAGGAAGCGTTGTTTAATCCATAGTGGAAACAGAAGCAGGAATGAAATGGGGTGGTGGCAGGAAAGGATGCACAGTGGGGACATGGGACAGACTTCACCTGGAGCTCAGAGAGGGTGTCCGCAGTTGGGAGGGACAGTCCTGAAATCCTGTCTCATGAAACAGAGCCAAATGCTCGGAGAGCTGGAAGTTCAGAGGAACCAAGCGGATGTTTTGGTTAACTGTCTTTGCGTGATTCCAACTAAAAGGCAAGCGTAATGTGGTCTGTTTTGCATCCACAAGAAGAGCCTTGGGCTTATTCAAGAAGAGCATTGAATGGAGTTGGTCACTGAGTCCCAGTCCTAAGGCCTGTCACAAAAGGAGCTGTAGTATATGTCTATATTGATTTGAGTTACATGATCCTGAAATTTAAAAACAAAAATGTTTCTACAAAGGAAACACATGTGTCTCTCAGGCCATCAGAAGCTATGTGCATATAAAAATGATCAATAAATCAAAATGTAATTGTATTCTTTTTAAAGGACTGGAAATATGACTCCATGGTAAAGCATTTCCAGTCATGAGATCCTGGATTCAGTCCCAACACACACACACACACACACACACACACACACAGAGAGAGAGAGAGAGAGAGAGAGAGAGAGAGAGAGAGAGAGAGAGACGAAAACAAAACTAACTAGGCAAAAACAATTGCACCAGTTTATTAATATTTATTTCTGTACACTGGCATCTACTGAACTTACCATTTGCACCCACAGGAAGTGACGAGCGCTCCCTGTTGGCAGAGCACTGAGGGGAGTTAATGAAGGAAGTCGGGGCTCTGCTCTGGAGGAGCCCCTCTCGTCTCCGGTGAGGCACCCCTGGAGCACTGTCCTCTCCTCCTCCTCTCCACCTTTTACCACTTGCCCTCCTGACTGGACGGCAGTGCGGATCAGCCTGCCCTTTCCCATAGGAAACTACACAGTTCACAAGGAAAACTGCAGCTCAGCTCAGCTGCCTCAGAGGCTTCGCCTGCAAAAGCATCATCATAAATATGAACTGCTGTGTTAGGCAGCAGGAGAATAAGAGCACGTCAGGAAGTGAGGAGCATCGGCAAAGCCGGAGTTCACCGGTCTCCCAAGCCGTCCTACTGGTCTGGCTTAAGTCACGTTCTCAGGGCCATTTTCCATCCTGATAAAATATGTGATCAAATTGATTCCCAGCCAAGATGTCTTTATCATGACAAATGGAATATTATTATGATACTTTCTATTATTTGCTACCACCTTTCCGTGAAAGTGGCAAAATGAGGATGTACTCTTAGGGAAAACATTTAAATCTTACAGAGAATTCATGAGATTCACAGTATTTTTAGGTACCCAGCTGAAAGCAAAAGGACAATAAAATCAAAGAGGGATATCTTGGGGTGTTCAGTGATTTGATGCTGCCTTGTTTGGTTTTGGATTGCTCTACGCTCCACTTCTTTGGCTCAAGATTCTGATGGCTGGAAAAGTCCCAGTGGCTTGAGCCTGCCCTCCGGCAAGGACCTCCCGAGCTGCCTAATAGCAAAGGCATGAAGCAGAGAGAGAAGAGGCCACATCAGAGGAGACCATGCCTGTGGACTTGCCTCTGTGCTGGAAGAACCAGCTCTGTGGAGGTCCTTTCTGCAGTGATGATCCTGACTTGGCCACTTTTTCCCACTGCCACTGGGAGACCAAGCTGGGGACATCAGAGGAGGTAGTTTACTCAAGCCAGGCCAATGCTATTTTATTTTTAGGATGCGTGGTGAATGAAAGGATCTTAAAGTGTTTCACAGTAGCTTTTAAAAAATAAGAAGAACTCAGAGTTACATTACTTATACACAGACTAAGGTGACCTACATAGAGGTCAGAGTGTACAGTGCAAATCTATTTAGTGTGATTCTTGTCTTTAGAAATATCATTATTCATCCTCTCTGATGTTTCTATACACATTCAATTACAAATTTTAAAAATCAATCGTCTACTACAGTGATACTGGTTACTGACGTCTTCAACCCCATCAACCACTGTAACTTCTAAACACCTTCTTCAAGTGGTTTGCAAAGCTGGGTAAGGTAATTTCTCCTCTCTCTTTATCTCAGCCATGAACTCTGACTCATTCTGCTAAAACAGTCCCCATGCATCTGTGGTACATGAACAAATTCTTGCTAAGCCTCCTCTAATGTCTTAGCTTCTGCACTGCATTGCTCCTCATTCTTGTCATCTAATCCTGTCATCTTTAGACTTCCGTGATACATTTAGGGTTTTCTTCTTTTCCAGCACTTACTACCCACTCTTCTTTGGCAAGTTGTCATGAAGCCTAATCTGGCCTATCAATCTAATTTCCTTCCCTGTAAAGACACTCCCTACAGCATGGCTTGGGTTGGTTAGTGTACCCTTATGAGTGCTATCAGCTCACTCTATTAAAATATAAAGTAAGTCAGTGATGATAATCTAGAAAATGAAAGTTATAAAACCTAACACATTTTAAAAACAAAGAATTACCAATTGAATGTAAATATATAACTAGTAGAAATATTACAGGAATATACATTGTACATTACCAATAGCTCTTTTATGCAACTGACTTCATAATACATTTATCTTTTGAATTATGTATTTATAATCAATTATGGGTTTTGAATAGGCAAAAACAATTGGATAGTTATAAAATATGAAAGGGAGCATGAGAAATAGGAATATAAAATATTTCATTATATTATCAAATTGATTAAGTGGCATCAATATTTGTCTTGGATTTACTATGGATTTAAGCAAGTAAAGGACATGGTAAACCCACAATAAATGTTAAATATTATTATTGTCTCACTGCACACTTGTAATTTCATTATTCTTCTCCCAGTCCTAAAATATTTCTTCTTATAGGGTGCTTCTTCAGCTCTTTCTTTTTCTTGTCCTTATTAAAGTGCATATTTGTCATGCAGAGTAGGCTGGATACGGTGGTGCACACCTGTAATTCCAGCATGTAGAAGGCTGAGGCAGAAAGATCTATGGTCTGCTGAAAAGAATATATATTCTTCAGTTTTCTGGATGAAACATTATGTAGGTACCTGTTTGGTTTGTGTCTAGGTGCCCCCCCCCCCCCGCAGCCTCATGGCAATCATAGACCTGGCTGAATCTAGGGTTTGTGACTGATTCTTTGTCTAGCGCTGGGATTGGCAGTGTGATTACTGCACCCGCCCAGGGGCAGAGCCAACACACAGTGTAAGGGTGGGAGGAGGTGTGCTTTCCCCCTTTGCACTTTTGCTCTTGTTGCCTGCTGGCTGCCCCACAGCCACACCACCCTGCCTTGGAAGCATCTGGGTATGGACCAAAACCTCCAAAACTGTAAGAAAAGTAAACCTTTCCTTCTCTAATTTGGGGTGTCGGGTATTCTGTCTCAGCAACTAGAGAAAAGTAACCAAGACAGTACCTTTTAAGTCCATTTGATCTATGGCATAGCTTAAGTCTGATTCATAATTCTTTTTAGCCTCCCCCCCCCCCGAATTACACATATTCCTGAGAGTGAGGTATTGAAGTCACCCACTATTGTTGAATTGGCATTTATATGCCTCTTTATGTCAAGTGGTATTTGTTTTATGAAACTGGGTGAACTAATGCAAGCGCTCTCTCTCTCTCTCTCTCTCTCTCTCTCTCTCTCTCTCTCTCTCTCCATCTATATATAATGTATTATATATTATATATTTATAATAAATATATCTTCTTGGAAAATTGTCCCTTTATTAATATGTAGTGACCTTCTTTGTGTCTTTGGCTAATTTGGATTGGAATCTGCTTTTTGTAATGTAAATTTACCTCTGCTTGCTTCAGATTTGATTCACATAGAATAACCATTTTCCATCTTACCACTTTCTGTCTGTGTGTCAGTCAGGTTTTTGTCACTGTAACAAAATATCCAAGAATAACAATTTAAAGAAAGACAGGCTTATTTTGGCCTTCGGTTTCAGAAAATTCAGTCTGTACTCAGCCAGCTTCTTTACTGGGGGCCAGAAGTGAGACAGAACATCAAGGAAGAAGGGCATGGCAAAGGCAAGCTGCTCATTCTAGGATGGTTCATCCCTGCTTCTGCCAGGAAGTACAAAGAGTAAAATGCTTGAGTAGATAGGGATCAGGGAAAAATCTTCAAAGCAATGACACAAGTGCCATATTTCATTGAGTTAGGCCATGCAGCCTAATAAACCCACTGATTATGCACTCACTGATGGATTAATTCATGGTGAACCCAGAGGTCTCAGGATCTAATTAGTTCACAGTCCGTCGGCTTCAACAAAATGAGTCCAACCTTCAATACAATGAGATTTGGGGGGAAATGTTCTAGATGTCTAGAAGCCCAGTCACAAACAGTCTGTGTGTGTGTCTCTGCTGATGAACTGTATTTCTCCAAGGTATAAAACAATTGATCTTGTTTTGCTTTGTTTTGTTTTACCCAATCCAATACTCTGTATCATTTAATTGGAGAATTGAAATCACTTGAATTATTATTGAAAGCTATGTACTAATTCCTTTTGTTGTTGTTGTTGTTGTTGTTGTTGTTTTTGTTTGTTTGTTTGTTTTATCAGTACCAGGGATGGAACTCACGACCACCTGCTTGCAAGGCAGGTCCTTATGCCGCTGAGCTAAATCCCCAGCCCCTGTACTAATTCCTGAATAATTTCTTACTATTCTGTTTGATTCTTTCCTAATTCTCATTCACTTATCTACTTATTCTCTTCTCTGTGTGGGATTCCTTTAAGTACATTCAGCTATTGTAGTTCAGTGGTTAGTAATCTTTCTTTTTTCTTTTCTTTTCAGAGACAAGGTCTCACGCGTCTCCAGGCCAGTTGAGGCTGGCCTCAAACTTGCAGCAATGCTCCTGCCTCAGCCTCTTGAGTGTTGGATATAGTGATGAGCCACTATGCCTAGATCACTAATTCCTTTGTTTATGCTTGTCTTGGAGTTCTGAGGCACAGTGTGACTGTCACAGTGTGACAGTTAAGTGGTTTGTCTACTGTGTTCACTCAGAAGCTGCCCAGGAGTATGGGAATGTACTCTTCTGGGTGGGTCACAAATGTGTAACCTTGGACTCTATAACTGGTCCTTTGTTCCTTCTCCTTGGCACTGCCCTGATTCTCAGCCACCATGAACTAAGCTCTTCTGCTCCACCACATCGCCCACCGTGGTGGTTCTCAGAGTCAGTTGCCTAGGGACTGTCCTTTGACATTGAGAGCCAAGTTAAGCCTCCCTTCCTTCAGGATGTGTGCATCAGAGACTGTGCTCCAGCAGTGGGCAAGCTGGCCTCACAGATAACCTTCCTGGATACAGGCAGGATCTAGGAGCGCGGCTACTTCATTTCACACTGACAGTTTATCCTTCCTGCCCGTAGGGTTTCTGTAGTACTATTCTAGTGACTTGATATTTTTCTCCTGCAGTTTTTAATATTTTTGGCTTGTTCTGTACTTTTGGAGTTTCAACAGAAATACGCCGATGAGAGTTTTTTTGGTCATTTCTATTTGGGACTCTGAATGATTTCAGTGCCTGGACGGCCCTAACATTTCCAAGCTTTGAATACTTCTCTGCTATTATTTCACTGAATTTTTTTTCTTTAGCCTCCACTTTTCCCCTTTGCCTATACAAAATATTGTTTAGCCTTCAGTGATGCTCCAGACATCTTCTACGTTCTGACTATAATTTCTTGTTTTTTTTTTTTTTTCATTACTCTGTGCGTGTGATCACTCATCCACTTTGTCTTCAAGCCCTGGTATTCTTTCTCCTGCTTGATCTGGTTTATGGGTGAGGCTTTCAGTTGAGTTCATTTCTACTTTGGTGATTGAGTTTCTCATTTCCAGTATTTCTTTGCTCCCTTCTGACATGGTTTGTATTGTACTTCCTTTGCCCCACTCTGGCTAATGACTCGTATTTCTAATCAAATTACTCCATGAAGCTTTAGCTATAGTTATTGCCAGTCCAGCCCTGAGCACATTCATGACTGTAGCTCCTAAGTCCCTAAATACAACGAGCCTAAACCTGAGCTCCTCATCTTCAGTCCACCAAGGGACACAATCTCTGCACTTCCGGTGTCAGTGTTGGACATAAATCCACTGCACAAGACAAATGTGAAGATTGGCTGATACGTTGCCATCCTGTCTCACAGCTAATATCATATCCAATCAATTCTTCCCCTTTATTTCCTTCATAGCTCTTGAATCTACCCATCTCCAGCTACCGTTCCTGTCTTTTCCTCAGTGAGGCTATGCATTAGGTCTGTCACTGCCTTCCCTTAGCCTCGGGACCCAGGTCTGTACTGTTCCCATGGACTTATTCACCAAGCATTTGCTGAGCATAACCAGAATAAAGAAAAATAAATCTGGAATCATTTCTCTTTCCAGTAGTATTTGTTTTATTCTCATTTCTCTTATCTTGCAATACTTCACACACATATATTATTTATGTCCAATTTAAGAATACAAATGTTTTGATGTAACCATGCTAGAGGTTGACTATGTTATAATCGTAGTATGAGAGGAAAGGTCTTAAATGCATGTAGTAGATGAAAACCAGACTAAAATAGGATGGTTGATTTTCAGGAGAGGTTTTCTGGGAGAAGCAAAACATTAAGCAAAAGGATATAGCACGCATAGGGAACAGCAGGGCAAAGAGGAAGTGCATAGCTATTGCAGGCAAAAGTGTCCCGAATATGAATCACCATCTTCAGTGCACTGGCAGCTGGTTTTCTTAGTGTCAAATGCTCTGTCCTGGTGTAACTGCTCATGGTTGAGGAAACATGGGCAGATCACGGATTTTGTAAGGACACTAGAATCTGTCTTAGGGATAATGGTAGCCCTTGCATCATTTGAAGAATGAGAATCACATAGCAAAATGATCACTGTGCTTACAAAAATACCTGTCTTTGCTGTCCAATGAGAGTAAATGCTTGATCTCCTACTTAAAATCACAGGTCTGCTTCACTTGCTTTTAAATCCGCATTTTTCCCACCCTTGCTTCCTTCTTTACTCAACGCTCTGTGTTATTCACCCAGTGTTTACAAACTTACTTTCAGCAGAATCAAACCCCTGCCAACAGGTGCATCTGTCAAAGCAAGAGCACCACCACATCTTGATTTCCTCATTCTCCATTCCTCTCCCTGGTCCTGAACCGTCGCAGAAGTTCTGTCCTCCTTCACTGTGGTGATAGCTGTTAATAATCCAGGGCTCAACTTGAAGCCAAGCACATTCCGTGACTTACCAAGACCCGTTCACATTTGATATGTTCTATTCAGCAGCCGGAACGATGTGTGAAGATCCTTCCATTTTTAACACTCACCACGCTGCAGTCTGATTGCCTCTTTCCATCTTCATATATCTTGTTTCCTAGATCCCATAAGTTCTGTGAAGTTAGAACTCTGTCTTGTAGAGATGAGACAAATTTATGCTGAGTTAATAAGCGGCAGCATGAAGCTTTCTTGATTAGAGAAGATACCAATTTTCATAAAACATGCAAAATCTCAAAAACAGAAAATAAAATACTATAATAGTAGTTTGGAATAGATAAGAAACAGCTTTATGAATTTTATCCTAGAAATTGTATTAGTGCTAGATATTACTTATGCCTTTCTTACTCCTGTGTTATCAGGCTAGGCTATTCCAGCTCTCTTAACCACTTGTTACTCATTCGTGATGTAAGGGTGTTGTTAGGAGACTTTAGCATTTCTTCCAAATTTAAAATCCTTTAATCTGATAATAAAATTGAGCCTAGGCAGCATCTATGTAAGATACAAATGTCTTCCAGACTATTTTATTCGGTTGTGCAAAATGAAAGAAAAAAACTATGTATCTTTGTAAACCATGGTTCTGTGACAACCATCTTTCATACTCCTGATTAACTGGTTTGGCTTTGGAATTATGCGACTGAAAGGAAAAATCCACTTTTAAATAAAATTGGAATAGAAAACAACTTATCTCAACTATGAATGGTGCCTGAAACCCATATTAAATCTCCTCTTGGTCATTTAATTCTAATCACCATTATTCAACCTTAGATACAAATTCAATTATCAGCTGAATGGCCTTTTCACTGACTTTGTGTGCTGTACTAGTATTTTTTCATGCATTACCTACTTTGATTGGAGTAATACAGAGGCAGACATGTAGCATTGAAAATGTTAGTACCCTACTGCTCCAAATGAGTGTGATTCATGTCAGAATGTTGCCTGTGACTATAAACCTAGCATTTCCAGCTTTAGATGCATACGATAATGTCATCTTTGAGAATCTATCCACAAACTGCCCCAGCAAAATTAAGAGCAATTTATCCAAACAGCATCCTCATTGTTTTAGTAGAATGGACATTGATTATGTACCAATTAAAGTGAACATCGCTCACACTGAGCGGAAATCAATGGGCTGTTATCTGTATAATAAGCATGATCCGCCCGCGCTGCCCTGCAGAGCGGAGCTGGAGGACAGCAGGACAGCCCGGCAGGAAGTGAGCGGTGTGCTCTGCCTGTCACAGAAATGTGGTGCTTCAGTTCGGGAAAGCGCAGGCCGAGGCCCAGCGCCATCTGCTCAGGTGAAAGGGAGCCTTGGAGCCTGCACCACATGCCTGGTGAGCAACAGGGCCTCTCCGTGGAGAAGGACAGTGCACTGAGCTGGAAGCTGGGCAGGTGGAGGAAGAGACCCTTCTTCCACCACAGCCAGGAACTGTGTGTTTCTTGGGGGGGGGGGTGTCGAGCTTTGCTAAAGGTGGGTGCCCAGGCAGCAGCCTTCGCCACATCCGTGCTCAGCAGAGGGCATTTGTCAAGGCTCCCTCTCGGTGCTGCTGCGATACACAGCTCAGAGATTTCCCAGAAGCATTTGTAAAAGGGAAAACTCCAATTCTCAAGCTCTGCACACTTGTTGGGTGGCATTAGAGTGGTGAGAGTGAAGGCTGAGGTCCCCCAGCCCTGCGCCTTCCACGTGGGCAGCCCTGCAGTTTGTGCGGTGTGAGGAACGCAGCAGCCTGCAGGGCCTGGCCTGGGCTCGTGTGCGGTCCGTGAGCGCCGCGGCTGGACGACAGAGCTCTCCAGGTTCTGTGATGTTTCTTCCCTAGACAGCAGTCCTACCGCGAGGGATCCTCCGTTTCTTCCAGCTTCACTCACTGGTGCTGCTATGAAGACTTGCGTTAATCCTCCTAGAAGCCTCCCTCCTCCCACAGGCAGGATCTGCCAGATCTGAAAACCTAGATTCGCGGCTTTATTTTTTATATTTGCGTCCCTCACAGCCACAAAAAATCCACTGTCCAAAGAGGCACAGTGCACTATTTTGTCAAACTGAACTGAGTTTGATTTAACCAATTCCGAACAACACTGCTTTTTCACACTTAGAGAAAAATACTTTGCTTAAGGTCACCGTGGTCATTACGAATAGCCGGTGACCACCAGAGTTCCTAAGACAATATCTGCTTAATGGTCCGTTAGCAGCAGTGTGTCCTCAGCATCAGTAAAGGACCAGGTGCGGGCGCCTGACGTTTGATGCAAGCGGGAACGTGGAAAACAGACTTTGGAGGCCCAAGGGTGTAGCACAGAGAGGGCGTCACGGGTTTACAGGCCAGCACCGCAGCACCAAATAAAACACAGAACGAAGCCTGCCGTTAGCGTTTGCCTTGTTCTCACGGCATAACGACAAAGCATCCAAGTGAAAAACGAAAATGTCAGTTATAAGGATTATTTTATTGAAAAATATTAAAATGTCAAATGGTGAAAAGGCACACTTTATAAACGCTGTATGATTTCCTACTGTTTATTTTTTCTGAAATTCTGTATAACTTGTACCCTTTTTTGGTTTTTTCTCCTTAAATAAAAAAATTTTTTTAAAAAACGCTGTATGTACAATTACTGCATAGTTCTAAGTAGCTACTATTCAATTGAGCACATTGCTGAAGTGATTTAATTTAATATTTTTCATACACTTTTGTACACTATTGAAATAGCTTTGATTCTTTTCTTGCATATATATTTTTCTGTTTCATGCACATTCATTTGGTTCTTACAATGTTCAAGGCTCCGTAAAATGTACTTTAGTTTGGCGATTTACATAGCAAACTTGCATTATTTTTGTATTTCATCTTTGTAATAAGCCAGCATGTTTGTGAACTAGACAATATTTTAAATTCCCACTTTAAAGATGAGCATTCAGCACCCAGACAAAAAACCCATGAGGAATTTATGCTCAGGATCCTCATTCTGAAGACTCAGAAGCCAGCTAAAGGTTCTCTCTGCTCTACTGCAAGAGCCGTCCAAGGGATAGCTGAAGTGACCCTATTAATTAGACTGTTTTTCTCAAACAAGGCGTACCCTTTAACAAGAGCTCCCTGCAGATAAATTTAGTTACAGATAAAATGACACGATGCCTGGGATTTTGTTTAAAATTTTTAAGTGCAAAAATGAGGATAACAGAGTTTAAAAACAGCTCAGAAAATGTTAACAATTTTCAGTGCTGGATTATGATATACAAGACTTTGTTATGTCAGTTTTTCTAATCTTACGTATGCTTGGAAATCCTCATTTAAAAGTTAAAGAAATAAAAGGAAGTCTTAGCCTCTTGCTTGGGAGCATAGATGGTAAATTATTCAAGCAAACAGCTCCTTCTGATGCTAACAACAGAGAAATACTAGATTAAGTCCAAGACTACGATTTTTATAGCTTCAGACCTAAAGATTCTACTGCACTTCCTTTAAATAAACAAAGCATTCTGTTTTCAAAAACATTTACTAAATAATTAAATTCTTCCATGAGCTAGCAAACAAGGAGACAATCTAAGGGGAAATTATGCATGCAAAACAAAAATTAAAATTCAGAATCATGAGTGAGAAAATACAGTAGAAGGAGGAATTATGTTTAAAAACAACCTGAATATATGATTCTTGAATTCTAACGAATATGATTTCACACATTAAATTTCATAGAAATTACAGAACAGTTATTTAAACAATACAAGAATAAAATGAAACACGGAAAAAATATGGCATTGAGAAGAAAACTGAAAAACTTGATCCTAACGGTGATGTTGAGTAACTGTTTTACATTGTGGTCCTTAATGTGGCAAGATAGACAACTTCTTTACTAATGCAACATTAACTACTTGTACCTATGCTCAGCATGTCATCTTTAAAAGGATGGGAATTCGTTTTTCCTGATAAGTAACACCAGAAATGGGCACTGCTGGGCTTTCTTCCACAGATGTGAGACAGAAAGGACACACTTAGCACATTTAGCACCAGAGACTGAAGGTGCCTGGGGATCTCTCTCCTCCTGGGACCCCACACTCTGCCTGTGCTCTAAGGGGATGTAACTAACAACCTGATGGGATCAGCAACTGCATTTTTATGTAGGCAGATGTTAAAAGAGAGGAAGGAAAAGTCAGTCAAGAGTCCCTCACTGTTTCTGCATGACCCAGGCTCAATATTTGAGACAATTCAGGTTTTTACTCAGATTCTTAAGTCAGACTCATTCTGCGTGTGAACCGTGATGGTGAAGAGGATGCAGGTAGAGCTGTATCAGGAGGAGGGAGAAATGACCTTCTTAGTGACTGTCCTTCTTCCCTTTACCTGCAGGTGGTTCTGTAAGATGCTGTAAGCCAGTATTAATGCTCCTTGGCTGTTAGGCTGCTGTGGAGATTTTGCCAATCAGAAGCCCACAGTGAGGGTTCAAAGGCAGAGCGGCTCTGCAGTTTCACTACGTGGGTGTGAATGTTACTTCCAGCATTTACTTTACTTGAACAAGTTGCCTAACTTTCTGAACTTTTATTTTCATATCTATAAAATGAGCATAACTATGCTAACGTCAACAATATTCCATGAAGGCTAAATTAGTAACACATTTAAGAATGTTAGCAAAGTATTTGACACATAGAAAGTATTCAGTAAGTGACAGTTATTGATGTCTTGCACAATACAACTTATACTCCTGTCGTAATTTTTTTCTATTTTAAATGAAAATTTATTGGTCAAAGCCTTAGAAATTTCAACTCTGGTACTGAAATTCAGTCTTTATTCTTTTTTTGTTGTTGCTGTTGTTAAAGAAAAAAAGCAAAACAGAAAAAAGGGTAAAAATAATACAGGATTTCCAAAAATAACAGTAAGAAATCACTAGTTGATAAATTACACATTGTTATCTGAGTGGTTGCTCAAGTCACAAAATCAAAGCATAAAAAGTGGACAGTCAAACAATGGCAGTACAAACCATTCGACTCAGCCTTTATTCTTAGAGGTCAAAGATCCTGTCTCAGTAAAGTATAGTGAACATTGTCAGCTATTTCTTGGGACTCCATCTATCTCCCTTCTTCCATCTTAAAACAGCAGAGTTTAGTGTTTTAGTTACAGTTAAGACTGTATAAAATGAAGTCTGCTCACATTTAATTGTGTAGTACAATATTTAACTATTTGCACAATTGTACAGAAAGTCTCTAGAACATTTCTTCTTGCATGACTAAAGCAATAGGTAATGCTACCTATTGAATAATTCTACATTCCTGGCTTCTCAGCCTCTGAAAAAGATGGCCACCTATTTGAATTTTTAAGTTAGCTTTATTGTTTCAGCTTTATTGAAGTATAACTGACCACTCTAAGTTTTACAAATACGTATATGTGTAATGTACATATGCGAGGTATACAACACAATATTTGAGACAATCAAGTAGAATGAATTTTACAACCAAGATAATCAGTGTGTGCACTATTTCAGGGAGTTATGTGAGTGTGTGTGGGTGTGTCTCTGTGTGAGTGTGTTTGTGTGCATGATGAGAATATTTAAAATCTTTTACAAAATAATTTCGGATTTACAATACATTAATCTTGTTGTATATTAGATATCTACAACTGATTTATATTGTAACCAAAAATGTGTCTCCTTTGATGAACGTCTTCCCATTTCTCTCATCCTCTAACCCTTAGTGACTATCCTTCTGCTGATGTCGTGGTGAACTTAACTTTTTCAGATTCTGCAGGTCAGGTCACATTTGCCTGTCTGCATCGCACCTGTTTCTCTTAACGTAGTGTCCTCCTCCTCGACCCACGCTGTCATGATGACACGATTTCCTTCTTTTTTCACTTCCATTCTTTAAATTCTTTATTTTATTAAATTTTATTTAAACAGAAAAAAACAAAACACAAAAAGGGTAGAAATAATGCATAATTTCAAAAAAATATATAGTAAGAAATCACTAATTGATAAATTACATATTGTCCTCTTAAAAATAGTTGCTCAAGTTATAAAAGTAAAGCATACAAAGTGGACAAACAGTGAGACTGCAAACAAAAACCTAGGAATTTGGTTATCAGTCCTACACGCTTAAACATACATGCAGTTATATCCTTTAGAGCACTTTCTTTTCCTCTCTTTTTTACAATAGGAATTACACATTTTGGGCTTTATTACTCCTATATTTCTTATTACTTTTTACACTAGAGACACAATGTGATATTTATAAATATGATTTTTATTTATTTCACTAATGAGGTTAGCCCCAAGTTGTCTCTATTTATTGATGAAGGCCTCAAGATCATCTTTTTATAGCTGAGTAATATTCCATTATATAAAAATGCCACATCTTTTTCATCCACTCTGTGGTTGATGGGCATCTTGTTTGTTTCCAAGATTTGGCTATTGCAAATTGTGTTGCTATGAACATGGGTGCACATATATCACTTTGATAAGACCTTTTCAGTTTTTCTGGGAAAATACCCAGGAGAGGAATAGCGGATTGAATGGAACTTCCAATACCTAGTCTTCTGAGAATTCTCCATACTGGTGTCCACAGTGGTTGCATCAGTCTATACTCCTACCAACAGTGGAGCACTGTTCCTTTTTCCCCCATAGCCTTGCCAACATTTGTTATCAGTTGATTTCTTAATGGCATCTATTCTTTCCAGAGTGAGATGAAATCTCAGTTCTGTTTTAATTTGCATTTCTTGAATGACCAGTGATGGTGCGCATTTCTTCATGTATTTATTCACCATTTGTACAACTTAATTTGAGAACTGTGTGTTCATCTCAGATGCTCATTTTTGGAGAGGATCTTTGAATTTGGGGAGCTTGATGTTTTTCAATTATTTATATGTTCTGGATTTAAGTCCTTTGTCTAAGGGGTTGCTGGCTATAATTCTTTCACACTCTGTGGGTTTTTTTCACTCTGTTGGTGATTTCTTTTGAAGTCCAGAAACTTTTCAATAATATGAGATCCCAGCTGTTGATTCTTTGGAGTGTTTCCCATGCAGTTTACATTTTGTTCATGAATTCTCTGCCTACCCCTATGTCTCCAGGACTTCTACTTACCTTGTCTTCCAGTGGACTTATTGTTTCTGTTTTAATATTTAGGTCTTTGATCCATTTAGACTTTAGTTTTGTGCATGGTGATAGTTATGGATCTAGTTTCAGTCTTCGGCATGTAGAGAGCCAATTTTTCCAACACCATTTATTAAAGAAGCTATCCTTCTTCCAGTGAACATGGTTAGCCCCTTTGTCAAATATCAGGTTGCTGTCTTTGTAGATATGTTTGCATCTTCTGATATGTTCTTTTGATCCTTAGATCTATATCTTTGCCAGTACCATGTTGATTTTTATCACTGTAGCTTTGTACTATAGTTTCAAGTCAGGAATTGAGATGCCTCCTGCTTTGCCTTTGTTGCCCAGAATTGTCTTTGCTATAGGTATCTTCTATTTCCAAATGAATTTTAGGATTGTTTTCTCTTGATCTGTGAGGTATGTTAATGGTATTTTGATGGGGATTGCATTAAATCTGTATAAGAGTTTTGGAAGTATGGCTATTTACACAATGTTGGTTCATCCTAGCCAAGAACAAAGAATATCCTTCCATTTTCTAACATCTTAGTCAATCCCCTTTTATAGCATAGCATAATTTTCAGCATATAGGTATTTTACATTCTTAGGTTAATTCCTAAGTATTTCATTTTTTTAGATGCTATTGTGAAGGATGATATTTCCATAATTTCTCTCTTGGTGAGTTTCTTGTTTGTGTACAGGAATGCTATTGTTTTTTGAGTGTTGACTTTGTACCCAGCTACACTGCTAAATATATTACATCTAGCAATCTTTTAATGGAGATTTTTGTGTCTTCTATATAGAGTATCATGTCATCTGCAAATAGTGATAATTTAAATTCTTCCTTTCCTATCTTTATTCCTTTTATTTCTCTCTCTTGTCTGATTGCCCTGGCTAGTATTTCCAGAACTGTATTGAATAGGAGTGGTGATAGTGGACATCCTTGTCTTGTTCCTGATTTTAAAGTGAACGCTTTCAGTTTTTGTCCATTTAGTACAATGTTGGCTGTTGGTTTGTCATAGATGGCCTATATTAGATTGAGGTAGACACCATGAAGGCTGACTTTCTGAAGGGTTTTTAATCATGAACGTCTGTTGGACTTTATCAAAAGCTTTTTCTGCATCTATTGAGATGACCATGTGGTTTTTGGTTTTGGCCCTGTTGATGTGATGCATTACATTTATTGATTTGCATATGTTAAACCATCCCTGCATTCCTGGAACGAATCCCACTTGGTCATGATGTATAATCTTGATGATTTGCTGCATTCTATTTGCCAGTATTTTATTTAGAATCTTTGCATCAATGTTCATTAGTGAGAATGGCCTCTAGTTCTCATTTTTGGTTGTGTCTTTCTCTGGTTGTGGTATCGGAGTAATACTTGCGGCCAGGAGTGATTTAGGAAGGATTGCTTCCTTTTCAATTTCATTGAAGAGTTTGGGGAGTATTGGCAGCATATCTTCTCTAAATTTCTTGTAGAATTCATCTGTGAATCTATCAGTATTTGGGCTTTTCTATGTTGGTAAGTTTTTAATTACATTTTCTATTTCGATAGCTGATATTGGGTTATTCAAAATTGCTATATCTTCTTGGTTGAGCTTCGGTAATTCATATGTTTCTAGAAATCTGTCCATTTCCTCTGTGTTTTCCACTCTATGTGAGTAGAGATTTTCAAAGTAGGTATTCATGATCTTTTGAATTTCCATGGGATCTGTAATAATTTCCCCCTTTTCAGTCCTTATTTCATGAATTTGGGTTTTTTCTTTCTTTTTCTTTATAAGGTTTGCTAGAGGTTTGTTTATTCTCTCAAAAAACAGCTTTTTTATTCATTAATTCTTTGGGGCTTTTTAGTTTCAATTGCATTGATTTGTGCTCTAATCTTTATAATTTCTTCTCTTCTATGAGCTTTTGGGTTTAACTTGCTCTTCTTTCTCTAGAAGCTTGAGATGAAGCATTAGGTTGTTTATTTGTGTTCATTCTATTTCTTGATATGACCATTTATTGCTATATATTTCCCTCTTAAGACCACTTTCATTGCATCTCACAGATTACAGTATGCTGTTTCTGCATTTTCATTTGATCGTAGGTATTACTTTATTTCTTCTCTAATTTCATCTGTAGCCCACTGGTTGTTCAAAAGGTTGTTATTTAATCTCCACGTATTTATGCAGGCTTTGCCATTTCTTTTGCCATTAATTTCCAATTTCAGTGCACTATGATCAGATATTACACATGAGATAATTTCAAAACCTTTGCATTTACTTAAGAATGTTTTATGAGATAATATATGGTTTATTTTGGAGAATGTCCCATGTGCAGCTAAGAAGAATGTGTATTCTGATGTGGTTGGGTGGAACACTCTGTAAACATCTACTAAATCCAATTGCTCACAGGTATGATTCAGTTCTATTATTTCTTTGCTGACTTTTTGTCTAGTTGATCTATCCCTTTGAGACCATGGGCTGTTAAGGTCCCCTGTTATAATTGTCTTCTCGTGTATTTGGTTTTTCATGTCCATTACTATCTGTCTTAAATAGTTGGGTGATCCTGTATTTGGTGCACATATATTTATAATTGTTAGTTCTTCCTCTTGAATTTTTCCACTAATGAATATGTAGTGACCTTCTTTACCTTTTTTAATCATTTTAGTTTTGACGTTCATATTGTCTTCAAATAGAATAGTTACCCCTGCTTTTTGCTGGGTTCTTGTTGCATGAAATACTGCTTTCCATCCTTTGACTTTTAATCTATGAGTTTCCTTTTGAGTCAGATGTCTTTCTTGTATACAGCATATTGTGGGATCATGTTTCTTGATCCATTCTGTCAACCTATTTCTTTTGATTGGTGAATTGAGGCTGTTTGCATTGATGGACATAACTGGTATGTACTGGCTCAACTTTGCCATGTTATGTTCCAGTTGTTTGCTCTCTGCTTTTCCCCCTTGCTTAATTGCTTGTCCTACCTTGTGATTTCTTTCTGTTGTTGTTCTGGGGTTGTGGTCATTTTTATCTCTATCTAGTATGTCTTTAAATACTCTTTCTGGGGTTGGTTTGGTACATGTGAATTTCTTCAGTTGTTCTTTGTCACGGAAGTGTCTTCTTTCTCCATTAAATTTGAATGAAAGTTTTTCTGAGTACATCAGTCTGGGTTGAAAGTTGTTTGTTTCAGGGCTTGAAATACCTCACTCCAAGCTCATCTTGACTTGGGGTTTGTGCTGAAAAGTCTACTGTGATTCTAATGGGCTTTCCTTGATAGGTGAGTTGTGTATTTTCTCTAACAGCTTTTAGTATTCTGCTGTTATGCTGCATATCTGGGATCTTAATTATTATATATCTAGATGTAGATTTGTGCTGGTTGTGACTCTTTGACATTCTATATGCCTCACGTATCTGCATATCATAATTTTTCCCCATGTTTGTGAAATTTCCTGATATTACTTTTGTAATATTTTAGTTATGCCATTTGCCTTGACCCCTGCATCTTCACTGATGCCTATTAATCTTTTTTTTAATTTTATTTAAGGAGAAACAGAAAGAAAAGCAGAGGAAGGGTAGAAGTTATACAGATTTACAGAAAAAAATAAACAGTAGGAAATCACTAGTTAATGGATTACATACTGTCATCTTAGAAATAATTGTTCAAGTTAAAAAATTAAAGCTTATAAAGTGGATATTCCAACAGTGAGACTGCAAACAGTTCTGTTCATGATCCAATAAAACTCAGTAATATCATTATCTATCTTATACACTTAAATATACATGCAGTTATATCGTTTAGAGCACTTTCTTTTCCTCTCTTTTGTACAATGACAATTATACATTTTGGGTTTTGTTGCTCCCACAGTTCTTATTACTTTTTTGGAAGAGAGCAGAACCAAATGTGACATAACATAACAGAGTCAGTCAAATCAAAAGGGTGGACATAATACATAATATAAAAGCATAATACAAGGTGATCAACAATGGCTACCATAATGCCTCCCGCTATCTCTAATAGAATTGCCTATATCATCAGTTATAATAAAATTGAACAAAACAGTAAAGAATAAAACCAACAAAACCAAAACATTAGAGACATTATAGGTCTTCAAAAATAGATAATAGTCAACCAGAATGGGCGTCATAATGAATCCCACTATCTTAACAGCTGTTGCCTAAACTTTCGAACCTGCTACTATCAAGCAAAAGAGAATAGAGGAACATCAGTCAAAACAAGATGGTGAGAGCAATACAGGGCTTTAAATCAAGATAATGGAAAGTCAAAGTGGGTTACTATAATATATCCTACTATTTTTATTTATTTTTCCCTTAATTAAAAGGATAAAAATAAAAAAGTAAATAATAAAATGGAGATTGAGATAAAAGAGGGCATAACAGCAAAACAGAACAGATCAAAACATAACCATTTAAGCAAAATAGTGTTTCACCACAAGATAATCCCGACATAAAAGTAGTTACCATATTATCTCTTTCCTTGAAATCTTTAAGTATAACTTCATATACTGTAGCATCAAATATATCAATGTAAAACCATTTAAGAGAATGACAGTATTACAGGGTATTTAGAATCAACTAACAGAAAATGAGCAATGGTTTCTGTATAATCTCCTTGTCTATAAAAGTTTTTGCTTATACTATCATATATAATAAAATCCAATAAGATACAACCTGTTTAGACCAATGGAGACAGAAGAACAAAAGCTTGATGAGACTTCAAAACAAGATGATACTAAATCAGTATTACCTATTAAGACATCATTTTCTCCAAATAGCTCTTCCTATCATCCAATCTTCTCTGCCTCATTTCTGTTGAGCTCTTTTTCTTTCATTAGTTGTCAGTTTGTCTTCTTCATTTTGTTTTCTGCTCCATTCATTGTGGCCTCTCTGCCACTATTTCTGGATTTTTCGTATTTTTCTTTTTTAGAATATCCTGCAGTATTCTCTGTAGAGTTGAATTGGTGGTTGCATATTCCCCTAGTTCCTCTTTATCCTGGACGCACCTTGTTTTTCCATCAATTTCCAGGGATAATTGTGCAGGATATATCAATCTTGGCTGGAGATTATTATCTTTCAAAGCTTGAATTATCCCCCCCCACGCTCTTTGTGATTTGATGATTTGTGCCAAGAAGTCTGTTGTAATTCTGATGGGCATTCCCTTGTAAGTGATCTGTTTCTTCTCTCTGATAGCTTTTAATATTCTGTTCTTGTATTGGATTTCTGGAATTTTAATTATTATATGCCTGGGTGTAGCTCTGTTTGGGTTGTAGGTGGCTGGGGTCCTGTATGCTTCATACAACTGAGTATCTTTAACTTTTGCTAAATTAGGAAAATTCTCCTGGATTATTTCGGTGAGTAGCTTTTGTAGTTCATTTGTTTGTGTCCCTACTTCTTCTTTTATGTTCTTAATTCTTAAGTTATAGATCCTCTTATCATCTTCTAGTCTTTGTATTATTGCTGTTTGTTTCTTTGTTATTTTTAAGAAGTTTTTCATTTCATGCTCCCATATTACGGATCTGCCCTCCAGTTCAGATAATCTGTCCTTAGTTTCTTTCAAGCTGTTATGCCAGTTTTCGATAGAGTTTTTAGTTTCCTGGTAATCTCTTTGAACCTGCTTCACGTATTCTATGCTTTCTCTATTTTCTCCATTAAACAATTCTCCCCTCTTTTTCTGTTCTTCCATTCCACCATCTATTTTTTCTTGGGTGGTGCTTAGCATTTCTCTAACTACTCTGCTTATGTCTAGCTTCAAATCATTAATAACTTCATTCCTGAACTTGTCTATGAGGCTCTGGAGATAGTGCTTTATATCTATTGGTGCTGTGTCTGCTATTGCCTCTTTCTCAGGATTGGTGGCCGAGGAGCCTTTCTTGTTGCTGCCTCTTCCCATATTTTTTGTTCCTTATATATGTGCAAGCATATATAGGAGGGCCAGCTTCCTTCCCTGTCGGCCACAGTCTGATTGAATTGTGCTGGCTAGGTGTTCCCACCCACTGCAGTGCACCAGGAAGTTGCAGACCAGGCAGCCTGTGCGGGGCCCGCCCCTCCAGGTCAATCTACCTTCAGGCACTGGGACCTGGGTTTGGCTAGCCTACTGGGTCTCAGCCAGCAACATCATGTAGGCTAGGCACTGCTCACCAATCCTGCTTGAGAGGGGGATACATGACTGAAGTCACTGCAGCGCTCTGTTCCCGCAAGTCTGCCTGGTCCCAGAATGTCCTCTGTTGTAGTCTCCGAGACCGTGGAAGAGTCCCAGTTTCTCTCACTCACCGCAGGTCAATGCACAGCTCCCCGCCCGTCCTGCTTTCAACTCCATTCACTGATTCCTGTTCTCAGAGTTTTCGTGTGTCTCTCTCCCTGCCAAGTCGATGTAGACGCAGCAGCGCTGGCGGGAAACCCAAATTGTGGCTTCCAATGGCATGGGCTCCAACTTCCACACTGAGGCTTTTCTGTTCCTATTATAGCACCAGGATTGCATTCCCAGTTGGTTTCTCTTAGCCCAGTTCGTTCTTGGGTCAGCGGGGCATATCTCCTCTTGCTTATGATTCCTTACTCTGCACCATTCCTGAATTCTAAGCTGGGTCTTTCAGAAAGCCTCCATAGCTGCTGCTATCTGTCCACCATGTTCTCCCGGAAGTCCTCTGATGCCTATTAATCTTATATTGTTTCTCTTGGCATTGTCTTGAAGCTGCCAGATTGTCATTTCATGTTGCTTTGTTATTTTTTAAGTTCTATCCTTTAATGGTCACTAATTGCAATTCTCTCCTCAAAGTCTCAATTGTATCCTCAGCTTCCTTTAAACAGTTTTCTCAGCTTTTAATAAAATTTTTTGTTTCTTGGATGTCTCTTTGAGTTTGTTTCATGAATTCTGCTTGCTTTCTATATTGTTCATTCAAGGTTTCAATCCATTTCCCATGCTCCTGTACTTTTTCTCTAGTTCTTTAGCTGAGATCAGCAACTTCTTCATTAAGGTTGTTATTTCTCTCTTTACATGGGATAGTACTTCTAATTTGATTTCCTCTGCAGCCTTAAAGAATTTTTTTTAATTTCACTCACTATCTTTTCAGAGGTTTCTGGTGTGTTACTTTTGAAGTTCTCTATTTCAGTGTCTCATGTACTTGCTCCTGGTGGACTAGATGTTTGACATTGCATTTTGCTTTTTCATTTTGCCATTTTTCCCTTTCAAGTTAATATTTGGTCTCTCAGTCCCACTAGTGTCAACTGTTGGTATTGTGTATCTTTGAGTCATAATGTAAGGTTGATGTTTGTCCAATTGCTCAGTCTCACAATGACTAGATGGTCCAGTCACCTGATTTCTCACTGCAGGGCCTGTTGGGTGAGTCCTACATTCTTCCTGGGCTGACAAGCCTAGTAGTATTGATCTAGGTCAACTCTGAGTTACTGCTGTTGCTATGTCTTCTGGTTATTGCAGGTCACCAAATCTCCCTGTCTATAGTGTTTGTGTTGGTTGAGGTGCTCCTGTGTCCTATTGTGTTCCTGTGCATCTCATAAGTCCTTTTGATACTCTCCAGGTTGGGAGAGTCCTTATTGGCACACTCCTCACCTTGCCTGATGTTTTCTGTGTTCAGGAAGGGGTCACCCACACTCCTGTCAGACTCACCAAGGTCTCACAGTTAGTTGAAGGGAGCTTTACTACTGGCCCTATTTATCCACTTTCACCTATATTTTAGGGGCAGACCCACCACACTGACTGGAGCCTGCAGAGATCTTCTGTTTGGGTAAGGCACTTACTGAATCTCCCTTCAAGCTAGCCCAGTTAATCTGCAGTAGTCTAAAGTTCTAGGAGAAAGGGTAAGAGCTGAAGATCAACAGCAGTATTAGATCCAGGAGAAGGGAGTGTGCCTGAGGGGCCAGCAGATGTCCTGGGTCCAGGCCTCTGCTGGGCATGCCCAAGGTCCCAGAGAGCAGTGGCATTTCTCAGTGACAACCGGAGTCTTTCAAGAAATGTACAGTTGGACTTCCAGGAGAACATAGTGGATAGATAACAGCAGCTACGGAGGCTTTCTGAGATAACCAGCTTAGATTCCAGGAATGGTGCGGTATGGGGAGTACTAAGCAGAGGGAGATATACCCCGCCAACTCAGGAACAAACTAAGCTGAGAGAAACCAACTGGAAATGCAATTCTGGTGCTACAACTAGAATAGTTAAAGTCTCAGTGTCACCATAGGAACCCACGCCTCTGGAAACCACGGCTTGAATTTCATGCCACCGCTGCTGCATCTGACTAGGCACAGCAGGGATAGAGATGTGAAAGCTCTGAGAGTGGGAATCAGTGAACCAAATTGAGAGCAGAGCTGGCAGGGAGCCCTGCATCGACCTGCGGTGAGTGAGAGGAACTAGGACCCTTCCATAGACTAGGAGGCTCCAACAGAGGAAATTCTGGGACCGGGCAGATTAGCCAGAACAAGATGCTGCAGTGACTTCAGTCACATATTCCCCTCTCAAGTGGGACTGGTGGGGAGTGCTTGACCTGGGTGATGCCGTGGACTAAGACCCAGTAGGCTAGCGAAAACCAGGTCCCTGCGCCTGGCAGTGCATCCTAATGCAGTGAAACCTTCAGCAGGTTGACTGACCTGGAGGGGTGGGCCCAGCATAGGCTACCCAGGTCTGTGTCTGCCTAGTACAGTGCAGTGGGTGGGAATACATAGGCAGTGTGATTCAAATAAACTGTAACCAACAAAAAAAGAAACTGGGCCTCCGATATATGCTTGTATGGAAGAAACTAAAAGTATGGGAAAAGGCAGGAATAAAAAAAGGGTCCTCAGTCCCCAACCTGAGAACACTGATCCAGGAAAGGTAAATGCAAAGGAGAATGAGGACAGAAAACATGCAATATCAGGCACGGCACCAATAGACATAAAGCAATATCTCCGGGACCTCATATACAAGTTCAAAAGTGAAGTATTTAACCAAGTAAAGCAAGATATAAATAGAGTAATTAAAGATATGCTAAGCACTTCCCAAGAAAAAAAACAGATGGTGGAATGGAAGAACAGAAAAAAAGGGGAGAATTGTTTGATGGAGAAAATGTATAATACATGAAGCAGGTTCAAGGAGATTACCAGGAAACTAAAAACTCTATTGAAAGCTGGCATAACAGCTTGAAAGAAACTAAGGATAGATTATCTGAACTGGAAGACAGATTTGTAAGGTGGGAGCATGAAAAGAAAAATTTCTTAAAAATGACAAGGAAACAAGCAGTAACAATACAAAGGCTAGAAGATGATAAGAGGATCTATAACTTAAGAATTAAGAATGTAAAGGAAGAAGCAGGGATACAAAGAAATGAACTGCAAAGGCTATTCACAGAAATAATCAAGGGGCACTTCCCCAATATGGGAAATGTTAAAGATACTCAGATCTATGAGGCATACAGGACCCCAGCCACCTACAACTCAAACAGAACTACACCCAGGCATATAATAATCAAAATTCCAGAAATCCAATATAGGAACAGAATATTAAAAGCTGTCAGAGACTTCCAGGAGAACATGGCAGATAGATAACAGCAGCTATGGAGGCTCTCCGAGAAAGCTAACTTAGAATCCAATATGGTGTGGTGTGAGGAGTCCTAAGCAAGGGGAGATATACCCTGCCAACCCAGGACCAAACTAAGCTGAAAGAAACCAACTGGAAATGCAGCCCTGGTGCTATAATCAGAACAGATAAAATCTCAGCACTGAAGCTGGAACCCATGCCTCTGGAAGCCTTGATTTGAATTTCCTGCTGCCGCTACTGCATCTGAATCAGCACAGCAGGGATAGAGAGGCGAAACCTCTGAGAGAGGGAATTGGCGAATGGAGTTGAGAGTGGGACTGGTGGGGAGCCCTGCATTGACCTGTAGTGAGTGAGAGGAATGGGGACCCTTCCATAGAATAGGAGGCTTCAACAGAGGACATTCTGGGACTGGGCAGATTAGCCAGAACAGGACACTGCAGTGACTTTACTCACATATTCCCCTCTCAAGAGGAATTGGTAGGGAGCCCTGACCTGGGTGATGCCGTGGACTAAGACCCAGTAGGCTAGCCCAAACCAGGTCCCAGTGGCTGGCGTACACCCTAGCAGTGAAGCCTTCAGTAGGTTGACTGACCTGGAGGGGCAGGCCCAGCATAGACTGCCCAGGTCTGTGTCTCCCTAGTACAATGCAGTGGGTGGGAACACCTAGCCGGCACAATTCAAACAAACTGTAACTGACAAAAGAAGAAACTGGGCCTCCTATATACACTTGTATGGATGGAACAAAAAATATGGGAAGAGGGAGCAACAAGAAAGGGTCCTCGGCCCCCAATCCTGAGAACACTGATCCAGGAAAGGTAAATGCGAAGGAGAATGAGGACAGAAAACATGCAACATCAGACATGGCACCAACAGACATAAAGCGAAATCTCCGGAGCCTCATAGACGAGTGCAAGAGTGAAGTATTTAATGACCTAAAGCAAGATATAAGTAGAATAGTTAGAGAAGTGCTAAGCACTTCCCAAGAAAAACAGATGGTGGAATGGAAGAACAGAAAAAAGGGGAGAATGGTTTGATAGAGAAAACATAGAATACAAGAAGCAGGTTCAAAGAGATTACCAGAAAACTAAAAACTCTATTGAAAGCTGGCATAACAGCTTGAAAGAAACTAAGGATAGATTATCTGAACTGGAGGACAGATTTGTAAGGTGGGAGCATGAAAAGAAAAACTTCTTAAAAATAACAAGAAAACGAGGAACCTCGGCCTGTGCCCAGCCGCGCCTGGCCATCGGTGTGCGGAGGAGGAGCTGCGCGGATCCGGAGCCGCCTGCAGAGGCCCCGTCCTTTGTCTGGAGGAGGAGGGGTCCCGGGTTCCTGGGGCACCTCGGCCCGTACCCAGCCGCGCCTGGCCGTCGGTGTGCGGAGGAGGAGCTGCGCGGATCCGGAGCCGCCTGCAGAGGCCCCTTCCTTTGTCTGGAGGAGGAGGGGTCCCGGGTTCCTGGGGCACCTCGGCCCGTACCCAGCCGCGCCTGGCCGTCGGTGTGCGGAGGAGGAGCTGCGCGGATCCGGAGCCGCCTGCAGAGGCCCCTTCCTTTGTCTGGAGGAGGAGGGGTCCCGGGTTCCTGAGGAACCTCGGCCTGTGCCCAGCCGCGCCTGGCCATCGGTGTGCGGAGGAGGAGCTGCGCGGATCCGGAGCCGCCTGCAGAGGCCCCGTCCTTTGTCTGGAGGAGGAGGGGTCCCGGGTTCCTGGGGCACCTCGGCCCGTACCCAGCCGCGCCTGGCCGTCGGTGTGCGGAGGAGGAGCTGCGCGGATCCGGAGCCGCCTGCAGAGGCCCCTTCCTTTGTCTGGAGGAGGAGGGGTCCCGGGTTCCTGAGGCACCTCGGCCTGAGCCCAGCCACGCATAGCCATCTGCGTGCAGAGGAGGAGCGGGGTAGATCCGGAGTGCCCGCAGGAGGCCCTTCCTTTGTCTGGAGGTTTGTGGATATCTCTGCAAGCAGGGAGGGATCACAGGCTCCTGAGGCACTGCGGTCTGTGGTGAGTACCCTAACCCGGCTGCGATCCAAGAGCTGTGGATCTACCAAGGGGCAGGTGGGCGCACAGTGTCCCTGAGGCCCAGCTGGTCTGGAACCGCGGAGTTCTGAACAAGCAGAGAAGGGCCATTGGTTCTGCAGGCCCAATGGCCTGGGGTAGAGTGGTGCCAGAGTCTCAGTAGCTGCAAACATAGAAGGGGATTTTCAACAGATCCTGAGGAGGCTTTCAAATAACACTTGAAACACAGAAATATAGGAAAATGACAAAACGAAAGACCAAATTACAACCTCAAACCTCCAGCCCATCTCAGGAAACCCTAGGAGAAGTGTATTTAGAAGAAAATATATCCCATCCTCCTCATATATTAGACACAATAGCTACTGAAGTTGACAAGCAACTCCAGGAAGCTTTAAAGAAATTCAAACTCGAAATAATTTCCCAGATAAAAGAAGAAATGATAAAAGAAATGAAAGAGATTCTAAATATATCTAAAGAAAACACAGATAAAAAATTGGAGGAATTAAACAAAAAGATAGAATCCCTAGACGAGCAATATAAGAAACAAACAGAATACATAATGCAGATGCACAGAGATATACAGGAAATAAAAAACTCCACTGAAAGTTGTAAAAACCGCCTTAATGAAAGTGAAGATAGAATTTCAGACCTTGAAGACAGGATTGCAGCTAGTGAACAGGAAAGGAAAGATCTTTTGAAAATAACAAGGAACCAGGAAACAACAATTCAACAACTGCAAGACGATGCAAAGAAGAATAACATAAGAATGATAGGGATTAATGAAAGAGAGGGAGACAACATGAAGGATGTCAGGAGGATATTTAGAGAAGTAATAGCTGAAAATTTCCCAAGCATGAGATCAGAAACTGACATCAGGATCAGTGAAGCATATAGAACTCCAAACAGTCATAACCAAAATAAAACTACACCCAGACATATAATAGTCACCATCCCAGAAATCCAACACAAGAATAGATTATTAAAAGCTGTCAGAGAGAAAAGACAAATCACTTATAAAGGAAAACCTATCAGAATCACAGCAGACTTCTCAGCACAAACGATAAAGTCAAGAAGAGCATGGAGTGAAGTATTCCAGATCCTAAAGCAAAATGATTTCCAACCAAGACTGATATATCCTGCAAAACTATCATTCAAAATAGATGGTGCAATACGATACTTCCATGACAAAGAACAGCTGAAGAACTTCATGAACACCAAACCAACCCTGCAAAAAATATTGAAAGACAGTTTAGATACACAAAGGAAAAAACCACTAAGCAAAGCAAATAATTAAACAGAACAGAAAGATAAAGATGCAACAGCAGAGAGATAACATTCCTACAATTAACCAGCATTTAACAGTAATAACCATTAATGTAAATGGTCTCAATGCACCAATCAAAAGAAACAGACTAGCAGAATGGATCAAGAAACAAAATCCAACCATATGCTGTTTACAGGAAACCCATCTAACCCAGAAAGATACTCACAGACTGAAAGTCAAAGGATGGAAAACAATTCTTCATGCAGCAGGAATCCAAAAAAAGGCAGGAGTAGCCATTCTGTTTGCAGACAACGTGAACTTTAAACCAACAATGACCATAAAGGACAAAGAAGGTCACTACATACTCGTAAGGGGAAAACTCCAAGAGGAAGAGATAACTATCTTAAATATATACGCACCAAACTCCAGAGCGCCCAGTTATATAAAACAATTATTAACAGAAATGAAAACTCAAATTATCAGTAACACAATTGTAACGGGAGACCTTAATACACCATTGACACCAAGGGACAGATCGACCAGACAGAAAATGAGTAAAGAAATAACAGAACTGAATCATACCTGTGAACAAATGGGTTTGATAGACATATACAGAATGTTCCACCCAACAACATCAGAATACACATTCTTCTCAGCAGTACATGGATCATTTTCTAAAATAGACCATATATTAGCTCATAGAACATATTTAAACAAGTGCAAAAGAGCTGAAATCATCCCTTGCATGTTATCGGATCACAGCGCTCTGAAATTAGAAATTAATGATAAAAGATACTGCAAAAATCCCACAAACACATGGAAACTGAATAACACACTCTTGAGTAATCAGTGGGTCACAGAAGAAATTAAAGAAGAAATCAAACAATACCTAAAAGAAAATGAAAATGCAGATACAACTTACCGGAATCTGTGGGATACAATGAAAGCCGTTCTGAGAGGAAAATTTATTGCACTGAGTTCCCACATCAGGAAAACAGAACGAATACAAATAAATAACTTGATGCTACACCTCAAACAGCTAGAAAAGGAAGAGCAAGTCAAGCCCAAAGCCAAAAGAAGAGAGGAAATTATAAAAATCAGAGCAGAAATCAATGCAATAGAGACTAAGAAAACAATCCAAAGGATCAACAAATCAAAGAGTTGGTTCTTTGAAAGAATAAATAAAATCGATAAGCCCCTAGCCAACCTTATTAAAAAAAGGGAAGAAAAAGCTCAAATTCATGCAATAAGAAATGAAAAAGGAGAAGTCACTACAGACCCAATAGAAATACAGAAGATCATCAACACCTATTTTGAAAACCTCTACTCTCAAAAGTTTGATAACACAGAAGAAATAGACAGTTTCTTAGAAGCATATGAAGTGCCAAAGCTAGATCAAGAGGATGTAAAACTGTTGAATAACCCAATCTCGGTTACTGAAATTGAAAATGTAATTAAGTCCTTACCCACCAAGAAGAGCCCAGGCCCAGATGGATTCACTGCAGAATTCTACAAGAAATACAAAGAAGACCTAATGCCGACACTCCTCAAACTATTCAATGAAATTGAAAGGGAAGCAATCCTGCCTAAGTCATTCCTGGAAGCAAATATCACTCTAGTACCAAAACCTGAGAAAGACCCAACTAAAAAAGAGAACTATAGACCGATCTCCCTAATGAACACAGATGCAAAAATCCTCAATAAAATATTGGCAAATAGGATCCAGCAAATCATCAAGAAGATTATACACCATGACCAAGTGGGATTCATCCCAGGAATGCAAGGATGGTTCAATATACGCAAATCAATAAATGTAATTCACCATATCAATAAAGCCAAAAATAAGAATCACATGATCATTTCTATAGATGCAGAAAAAGCCTTTGATAAGGTCCAACATTTATTCATGATAAAAACTCTACAGAAAATTGGAATAAATGGTCTTTACCTCAATATAATAAAGGCCATTTATGACAAACCAACAGCCAGCATCATACTAAATGGCCAAAAATTGAAAGCCTTTACTTTAAAATCAGGCACAAGACAAGGATGTCCTTTATCACCACTCCTATTTAATATATTACTGGAAGTACTAGCCAGAGCAATTAGGCAAGAAAGAGAAATAAAAGGGGTAAAGATAGGAAAAGAAGAAGTTAAGTTGTCATTGTTTGCAGATGACATGATACTCTACATAGAAGACCCCCTAAGCTCCATTGAAAGACTCTTAGATACAATAAATAAATTCAGTAATGTGGCTGGATACAAAATCAATACTCAGAAATCAATAGCATTCCTATACACAAACAACAAAACCACAGAGAGGGAAATAAGGGAAACTGGACTATTCACATTAGCAAGCAAAAAAATGAAATATTTAGGAATTACTCTTACGAAAGAAGTGAAAGACTTATACAGTGAAAACTATATTACACTGAAAAAGGAAATTGAAGATGATCTCAGAAAATGGAAAGACATCCCTTGCTCATGGATAGGAAGAACAAACATTGTGAAGATGGCCATTCTCCCAAAACTCTTATACAGATTCAATGCAATCCCAATAGAAATACCATCAACATACCTTATAGATCTAGAGAAATCACTCCTAAATTTCATCTGGAACCAGAAGAGACCTAGAATCGCAAAAGCAATTCTAAGCAGCAAAGACAAAGCAGGAGGCATCACAATCCCTGACTTGAAATTATACTACAAAGCAACAGTAGTAAAATCAACATGGTATTGGAATCAAAACAGAGCTGAAGATCAATGGAATAGATTAGAAGATACAACCACAACTACAAACACACTCAACCACCTTATCTTCGATAAAGGAGCCAAGCAGGTTCACTGGAAGAACGACAGTCTCTTTAATAAATGGTGCTGGAAAAACTGGCTCTCCATTTGCCAAAAACTAAAGCTAGACCCATGTCTATCACCATGTACTAAATTAAAATCTAAATGGGTCAAAGATCTGAATATTAAAACAGAAACGCTAAATCTATTGGAAGACAAATTGGGTAGAAACCTTGGAGACATAGGAGTAGGTAGAGAATTCATGAATAGGACTCAAACTGCACGGGAAATACTTCCCAGAATCAATAACTGGGACCACTTCTTATTAAAAAGTTTTTGCATGTCAAAAGAAATCTCCAGCATAGTGAAAAGAAAACCCACAAACTGGGAAAAGATTTTAGTGAACTCTCTCTCAGACAAGGGACTCTTGTCTAAAACATATAAAGAATTAAAAAAACTCAGACCTTCAAAATTCAAAGATCCAATCCAAAAATGGGCATCTGAGATGAATACGCAATTCTCAGATGAAGAAATGCAAATGGCAAATAAATACATGAAAAAATGCTCATCATCATTGGTCATTAGAGAAATGCAAATTAAAACCACACTGAGATACCATCTCACTCCTGAAAGAATGGCCAGGATCAAGAAAACCAACAACAACAAATGCTGGAGAGGCTGTGGGGAAAAAGGAACTCTCCTGCACTGTTGGTGGGAGTGTAGACTGGTACAGCCTTTGTGGAGATCTGTCTGGAGGTTTCTCAAAAAGTTGGGATTGGAAATCCCATTTATTCCAGCTATTCCACTTCTAGGCATATTCCCAGAAGAACTGAAAGCATCATACCACAGGGATATATGTGCACCTATGTTTATAGCAGCACAATTTGTAATCGCCAGATCTTGGAAACAACCCAAGTGTCCATCAACTGAGGAATGGATAAAAAAGTTGTGGTATTTCTATACAATGGAGTATTATTCAGCTATAAAGAAGGATCGCATTGAGATATTTATCAATAAATGGGCGCAGCTTGAGACCATACTCATAAGTGAAATAAATCAATCTCGCATGTATGAATACCGAATAGTTTCCCTAATGTAAGTAATGATTCAAATATATAAAAATATGTGATAATCATGATTCCCCATTATGTGGCCTTGAAGCCTTATAAAATTTTCACTTATTAATTAGAAAGGCTTTACTCTGGGCTTTTTGATATGGAAATATTTGAAGCTATAGTATATGAAGTTTTATCCAAATATTTTAAGGAAAAAGACAGACACTATGGTAACTACTATTCTTTAAAAAAAATTATTTAGCTATTTCTTATGTTTATTTTAATTAAGGGAAAAACTTAAAAAATTAGGATATATAGTAGTAACTCTTTTTGATCTCCTATTAACTTGTTTTGAAGTCCTGTAATACTCCCAAGATCTTGTTTTGACTGATTAGACTCTGTTCCATTCTGTGCGATAGTAGCAAGTTTGAAGGTATAGGCAACTAATTTGAAGGCAATAAGATTCACAAAGATGCCCATTCTGGTTTGACTATTGTCTCCTTTGGAAGTCCTGTAATGTTCACAATGCCTAAGTTTTATTGGTCTTGTTCTCCACTGTTTTGTCCGGCTTTATAATATCTAATGGACAATTCCTTTTAAGGAAACAAGAGACAATGTTGATAACCATTGTTGATGACCTTGTACTCTGTTCTACATCATGTGCTATGTCTATCCTTGGTTTGGACTTACAGCTTTGTTTTGCCATATTTGACTTTATTCTCTCCCCCCCAAGAGAGTAATGAGAACTGAGGAGTAATAAAATCCAAAATGTATAAATTTTGTTATAAAAAAGAGAGGGAGGGGAAAAAAAAAAAGAGCTCTAACGGATATAACAACAAGTGTGTTTAGGGATGTTAAATAGCTGACTATATTAATGTTTTTGGATCATTGAACACAGCTGTTTGCAGTCTCTCCGTTTGAATGTCTACTTTGTATTCTTTGATACTGTGATTTGAGCAACTATTTCCAAGATGATATTATGTAATCTATTAACAGGTGATTTCTTACTGTTATGTTTTTTTTTGTAGTTATGTATTATGTGTAACCTTACACTGCTTTGTTCTGTTTTGTGTTTTTCTCTTTTTCCTCTTAAATAAAAAAAAAAAAAAATAACAAGAAAACAAACAGCAATAATACAAAGGCCTGAAAATGATAAGAGGATCTATAACTTAAGAATTAAGAACGTAAAAGAAGAAGTAGGGACACAAACAAATGAACTACAAGGCTATTCACAGAAATAATCAGGATAATTTTCCTAATTTAGCAAAAGGTAAAGATATTCAGATGTATAAGGACCCCAGCCGCCTACAACCCAAACAGAACTACAGCCAGGCATATAATAATGAAAATTCCAGAAATCCAATGTAAGAACAGAATATTAAAAGCCATCAGAGACAAGAAACAGATCACTTACAAGGGAACACCCATCAGAATTACAGCAGACTTCTCGGCACAAACCATCAAATCACAAAGATTGTGGGGCAAAATAATTCAAGCTTTGAAAGACAATAACCTCCAGCCAAGATTGATATATCCTGCACAATTGTCCCTAGTAATTGATGGAAAAACAAGGTGCTTCCAGGATAAAGAGTAACTAGGGGAATTTGCAACCACCAATTCAACTCTACAGAGAATACTGCAGGATATTCTAAAAAAGAAAAATATCAAGATTCCAGAAACAGTGGCAGAGAGGCCACAATGAATGGAGCAGAAAACAAAATGAAGAAGACAAACTGACAACTAATGACAGAAAAAGAACTCAACAGAAATGAGGCAGAGAAGACTGGATGGTAAGAACAGCTATTTTGGAGAAAATAAAACATCATAATAGCAAGTGCTGATTTAATATCATCTTGTTTTGAAGTCCCATCAAGCTTTTGTCCTTCTGTCTCCATGGGTCTTAAGATGTTGTATCTTATTGGATTTTATTATATGTGATAAGATAAACAAAAACTTATATAGACAAGGAGATTATACAGAAACCATTGTTCATTTTCTGATAGTTGGTTCTAAATACCCTGTAATACTGTCATTCTCTTCAATGGTTTTACATTGTCTTGATATGTTTGATGCTGTAGTATACAAAATTATGCTCAAAGATTTCAAGGAAAGAGACACTATGGTAACTACTTTTATGTCAGGATATATTGCGGTGAACACTATTTTGCTTAAATGGTTATGTTTTGACCTGCACTGTTTTGTTGTTATGTCCTCTTTTATCTCAATCTCAATTTTTTTTTATTATTTACTTTTTTATTTTTGTCTTTGTAATTAAGGGAAAAATTAAAAAGCAGGATATATTATAGTAACCCACTTTGATTTCCTATTAACTTGATTTGAAACCCTGTATTGCCCTCACCATCTTGTTTTGACTGATTTTCCTCTATTCTGTCTTACTTGATACTACCAAGTTTGAAAGTATAGACAACAACTGTGAAGACAATAGGATTCATTATGACGCCCATTCTGGCTTGACTATATTCTTCTTTTGAAGTCCTGTAATGTCTCCAATGTTTTGGTTTTATTGGTTTTGTTCTTTATTGTTTTGTTCAATTTTATTATAACTGAGGATATAGGCAATTCTTTTTAAGATAGCAGGAGGCATTATGGTAACCATTGTTGATAACCTTGTATTCTGTTTTTACATTATGTACTATGTCCATCCTTTTAATTTGACTGACTCTGTTTTGTTATGTCACATTTGGTTTTATTCTCTTCAAAAAAAGTAATAAGAACTGTGGGAGTAATAAAACCCCAATTGTGTAATTGTCATTGTACAAAAGAGAAGAAAGTGCTCTAAAGGATATAACTGCATGTCTATTTAAGTGTATAGAATAGATAACCATATTACTGAGTTTTGTTGGATCACTGAACAGAACTGTTTGCAGTCTCACTGTTTGAAAGTCCACTTTATATGCTTTAATTTTGTAACTTGAACAACTATTTCTAAGATGATCATATGTAATCTATTAACTAGTGATTTCCTACTTTTTTTAAAAATTCTGTATAACTTGTACCCTTTTTCTGGTTTTTTTCCCCCTTTTTTTCCTTAAATAAATTTTTTTTTAAAAATCAAGAAAAAGAAGCACACAGCCACACGGGTCAAGGTCCCAGCGCAGCACATGTTTGCCAGGGCCAGTGCCAGTTGCACAGGAAGCCAGGGATGGCATGGGGCAATGTCTTTATTTATTATTTCATTTTCTAGCTTTATCTTATAGAAAAACTAAACCAAAATTTCATAGTAAAATAGGAAAATAGCAATAGTTAATACATTGGCTCTTTTTATCTTCAAAGTAGCTCCTCAGAGTATAAACTGTGAGTATGAAAAATTCTTCAAATGATATTAGCACAAACCTTTCTTTTCAATGAACCAAAAGAAACTAGTAGTATAACTATATTGTTTTTAAAATCCTTTTTCCTTCCTTTCTTTCCTCCTCCTCACACTCTTTCCTTTTGAATGAGTTCTTCCCATTACCTAATATCTATTATACATTTTGGACCTAATTTACTCTTTCAGTGTCTTCTAACAGGAAGACAATACAGTTTTCACACATGTGAATCTGATTGATTTCACTTATGAGTACAGTCTCAAGCTATACATATTGACCCATAAAAGTCTTGAGTTTATCCTTCTTTATGACTGAGTAATACTCCCTTGTATAAAGAGACCACATCATTTTTTATCCATTTCTCAGTTGATGGGCATTTGGGTTGTTTCCAAGATTTAGCTACTGTAAATTGTGCTGCTATAAACATGGGTGCACATATGTTGCTGTTATATGATGTTTTTAATTCTTCTGGGATTATTCCAGAAGAGAAATAGATGGGTATATGTGTGTATGATCAACTGTGCAGTGGATGCTTACACTTTAAAAATTATTACAGTAAAGATGTGCTGCTGTTAGTCACCCTCCAAATCCCCCTCCTTGGTTTTGAATGCACGTATCCCATTGTTCTCTCCACTTTCTAAAGTAATTCAAAAAGTCCTTTCCTGAGCATCTTTAAGAGGCGTGATCAAAAACACAGTGAATGAGACTGGCTGATGCCATTCGAGGTGAAGCCAGGTTCATAAAATAATGTGGTGTTTTTCCCACCTTACTGCATTTGGAACCGTGTGATTTCTGGATCTTCCCCGAGCCAAAATGACCATGACAGACATCACGGTTGGATGTCTAGATGTCCCTATAAAGGCTCATGTGGTCATAGCTGGGTCTGGAGCATGTGACACTGGAACTGACACACAGAGCAGTACTATGATCCGGATGCTAGGACTAAGGGTGGGGTGCTGCCTGCCCCAAGCAGCCCGGATGAGATAAAGGGGTAGGGAGAGCTGGAGTCACCCCTTGCTCTCTTCACCGGCTTCTGCCCTCCGTGAACAGTTTCTCTTTGCACTGCCCGTGTGCTGTGCCACCTGCCTAGGAGCCGGCCAATTACAGACTGAAACCTCTACCAACAGTAAGCTAAATAACACCCCTCTAACTCTGGGTTTTGGGCATTTTGTCTCTGCAATGAGAAAAGTCACTGAGACAATAGTAAACATTTGGAATGGACGCAGAATGCTGGAGGGGCCAAGACCGCAGCGACAGACACTCAGGAAGGAGGCCTTCCAGAACCGCTGCAGAAGGTAGCAAGAATGACGGGGTGCATGTGTGTTGGAAGCAGGGGGAGTATCTTGAGATGAATTGATAGCAGTGTGTGTTTCAATCTAATACATTTTGTTTTAGTTTAAGCCTTCACCATATTTTTATCATGCCTTGTATATCTCGAATTTCTTTATCCATTTATCCACTGGCAGGTATGTGCTCTCTGTCTGTAACTTTGTTACTGTGCATGACGGCTACAGTGAACACAGGACGGCAGATTCCCTTGGAGACTGGACTCCCCATTCTACTTCACGCTGGTATGACACTAGGTTAGATGCCTGATATGCTACATTGTTCTATATAGTTTTCTCATTTCACTTACAATGTCCTCAGGATCCACCCATGTGGTAGCACACGCCGGGAAGTGCTTCTTTTCTATACCTGAAATTAGACGTGCGGACCAGCTTTTCTTCACTTACTCACCCCCGAGGAACATTTAGACTATCCCTGTCTCATAGTCCCTGTGAGTCACGTGGCAATGAACACAAGACTGAAAATTGCTATGCAAGGTTCTGCTTTGAATTATTTTGCATAAATGCCCAGAAGTGGGATTGCTACATCACACAGTAGTTTTATTTGGTGGTAGTGGGTGGGGGGAGATCTCTGTACTGTTTTCTGTAGTGGCTGCACCATTTTAAAATATCCCCAATAGTGCGTAAGAATTCCAGTTACCTCACATCACTGCCACACTTTCTCTTTTCTATTTTTTGCAGCAGCTGTTGTTGTTGAAGTTATTTTCATTTCTGGAATGAAATAACATGTGTGAGGCAATATGTTATTATGGGTTTCATTTGCACTTTCTAGGTGATTAATGTTGACCATATTTTCATACACCTTTTAGCCATTTATGTATCTTTGTTAAAGAAAGCCCTTTGCCTATTTTTTAAATCAGTTACTAGTTTGTGGTGTTTGTTCGTCTGTTTGTTTTAATATTGAGTTGCAGGAGCTCCCTATTTAGGATATTAATCCCTCATATAGTCTACAGCTCCCAGAGATTTTGTTCCATTACTTGTGTACTATTTTATAAAGAGTAAAATACTTCCCAAGTGTGGAGAGAAGCAGACCTCCACAGAGGTCAAGTTTCCAAACAGGCTCTGGCTACAGCACATTACAATCAAAGTGTTGAAAGTCAAGGATATAGAAAATAACTTAAAAGAAGAGAGGAAGGAGGCAAGTGATGTATGAGAGAATTCCTGGTAGATTATTAGTGGGTTTCTTGGCAAAAGTAGTACAGGCGAGGAGATAATGGAATGATACAGTCAAAGTGCTAAAAGATCAAAGATAAGTACTAGCAAAGAGTGTTCTAGCTACCAAGCTTGTCCTTCGGGTAAAGAAGAAATAAAACCGATCATATACATCAAAAGCTCAAACAGTTCATTGCCTTGAAAGAAATGCTAAAGGTAATGCTTCAGCTGGAAACAAATGGCAATGCTTACTGTCATGAAAACATGCAAGAAAAAACTCACTAGAAGAGAAAAAAACAAAATCATTTCCAGGTACACATTACTCTGATGGTAGTTTGTAAATCTTCTGATTTCTAGTATGAATGTTAAAAGTCAAAAGGGTCGGAAATAGCTAAATTTATATAATTATCTATAGCCATTTATAGTATATTTATAGCTGTTATATAGTTGCAGTAACATCTTAAGGAATGCGTGGCATAAAAAGATGTAAATTACAGCAATGAGAGTAGTGATGTGTGGGAGGGTAAAAGTCTGAAGTATTTGCAGGCATCTGAAGGCAAGTTGTTATTAGATTAAAAACTATTACAGATATGTATTATGTGAGCCTCAGAGTAACCACAATGCCGAACAGCTCCAGCAGATAAATAAATGATGAAGAGAAAGTAATTGAGGATAAGCATTACATAAAATCACCAAACCATGAAACCAAATGAGAGAGGAAGAAAAGAGCAAAAAATACACAGAATCAGAACACAAAATGTGCTACCTTCTTACCTTAATAACTACACTGAATGTACATGGATTACATTCAAATCTCCACACGTTCCTTCACTGTGACAATAGGTGCCCCCGTGACTCACGCTGGGTCCTGGATTTCCCACAGAAGAATCCAGAACAGATTGTTGTTGAGGTGGCAGCTCCACGGGGGACGTTGTTCTGGGACTGCTCCCTCCTTCCTCTTGCTGTAGCAGAGCTCGGTTACTCTCCTCACCTGGCTGAGCCCGACACCACCAAGTCCACCTTTACTGAAGCTGTTGGGAAGTTCTTGGGCTGTCTGACCCGTTTTTCTGAAAGAACTCAGAAAGGCCATGTTCTTTCTCAGGTCTTCATGTGAAGCAGGAAGCTCAAATGATAATGGCAAACATCCCATAGCCAAGAAGAACCTGGCTCCAGATGGAAAACCACACACTGTGGATGCCTGCACCAGAACCCAAAAGAAATGGTTCTTCCCAACATATCTGTTCCATAGAACCAAATCAGTACTGCAGTCCATCCTTAGCTTCGGCTTTCTTGATACATGAGTCTTCACGGAACAGTGTGAATCACATCTTCTGCTACTTATGTTCGAACACCTGTGGCATGAACTGAAGAATCTCATCAACATCTCCAAAACTTAGGTCTCTGATTTTATATTCCTTCATGATTAAATGTGATAATGTTGGAAAAACCTGTACTACAGTATTGTGCACACACACACACACACACACACACACACTCACTCACACACCCCTCAATAAGTATTAATTTCCTTTCCTTCCTTGTATATAGAAACATCACTTCTTTGCCATACACCCCTAAACTTATCAAGGGAAATACTGTGTTTCTTATTGCCTAAGATGAAAACAAATAAATCTCACATGTTCCCTAGAAAGAAAAAATACAATTACTGTACCACAGAATGTTTTTCTTTTTTGTTTCCAGTAACAAGATTAGTTCGAACCATTTTCAATTCCCTCTCTCTTATCTACCCTTTATAGTTCTACAAGGTTTTCAGCTTGCATACCTGAGAGGACTACTCATCATATTATAATAATTGGGGCACAGAGTCATATGACAATCTATGTTATAAGAACTGACTATGTTATAAGTCTAAGCAAAAGCATTCCTTCAACAAGCTACACAAACTTTAGTTAGCAGTCTCTACATAAAAACAAAGGAGGCTGACAGCTGTAGCACACAATGGACTAGACCATGGGTTCAGTCCAACCAAAAATGTGTGAGTGAGACCCGAGGTCATGTTGGTTACCATTTGTAGTTCAAGATATTGGTTGATTCTGTAGCTTCTGCTCTGCAAATTGTGGTTTGAGCTTCCATCTTTTTTTCAGAGGTCTTGGGGCATCAGTCAGATGGACAGTAGGCCATGTAATGAATGTGAATAGATTTAAGCTTATTAGCTTAAATAAAACTTGAGTATTTCATGCCTCCTTGTGAAAGATTTGTGCAGTTATGAGCTGTATTGTTTATATCACTTGTGGAGTCTTTGGGTAAATGACACTGTTACAAATGGTATCCACTGGGTGGTGCCGGAACAGTTTTAATTTTGCTTCTTGTCAGGCGACATTTATGGTACTTTAAATTTCCACACAACCAATGACAAATTATAATTGAGAGACAGCTAGTTACAAATTAACTCCAGTATAGATTTTTGCTTTCAGGACACATTATCAAAAGCATTTTTTCCAACTTAGCACATATCACAGCCTTTTGCTTGAGAATTTAGCTCCTCCAAGGTAGCCCTACTTCCCTCCCCCCGTATTTTCTTCCTCAGCAAGAGTTAAATGACCCTCAGCACCATCGATGAGAGCAGTGTAGCACTAAACACTTTCGAGCTATATCGACCATGCAATTTTTGCTCTATCAGTCCTCATAGCTTTTAAAACTGACCCAAAACCCTGTGAAAAAGAAGCATACTAATCTAAAACAAAATAGTCCATTCAGCCAATTATTTCCTGGATATAACTTATGGTTGCTAATAAGGCACTGGAAAAGTTTAATAACTCTGTGAGAGACCACTTAATCAGCGCTCACAAAGGACCGAGTGCTTATCCTGCATGAAAATTGCTGTTCCAGCAATAATTACTGGCTCGCATTTCCGCCAATTATTCTACTCCGCGTCATGCCTGTCTCTACATTTCCAGTGTTCGGTTTGGGAGCATAAGGTTGCAATAGGCCGATGAGGTAATAATTAAAATAGCTTATATGGCAACTCCAAATACTTATTGACCACCTTAGGACTAGGATAGCTGGAGAAAGGAGTAAATAACAGGCCGAGTTCCTACTTTAGGGTTCAGCTAAGAAGAGAATACAACATATATGCATACCTATGTATTAACTATAGCTACTGTTCTATGTAATTGTGTTTATCATTATGGAATTATAGAACTGTATAACTTTTACACAGATTGGCCGTGAACCTGTAGGTTCAAGGGACCTTCCGGCCTGACTTCCTGCATGGCTCTGTGTCCTGCTTTAGTCACATATTTTCATCCACAGTACATCTAATTTAATGCATATTTCCTATTACATGTACATTTCCCATACATACAGTGTATATTTGTTATATACATAAATATATATATGATAAGGCATCAAAATTGAGGTGGTTTTTTGTTTTTGATTTTTGTGCCAGAGATTGAACTCACGACTTCACGTTTGCCAAGCAGGTGCTTACGTGCTGAGCTCAATCCCTGACCTAAAGTTGAGGTGTTTTATTCATTCACTCAAGCAGCATTTCTGGAGTAGAGCAAACCTCCTGTGACGCACCGAATGGCACATATTTTAGGTCTCTGTGGCATCTGCTGCATCCTCTGCAGTTGCACGATGTAAAGATGCGTGTGGGTGCCTGTGTTTCCAGTAAAAAGGGAACTTTGCAACCTGCAGAGTCCACATGGCCGGCTTTTGTTTTCTTACTGTCACCATCAAACTCTCTGTCTTGGTCTCCTTTCTGTTGCTGTGACAAAATACTCAAGAAAATAAACTTAAAGGAGGAAGGCTGATTTGGGTTCACTGTTCAGAGTGTTCGTTCCATGGCACCCGGAGCCGGGACCTCGGGCCTGGAGAGAGGCAAGCATGGTGGTGGGGGCGGGGGCCGGAGAGGAGCCCATGCATGCTGGTGGTCAGGAAGCAGGGAGGCGCGGGTGGAGGACACCTGTCCAGGCCTTGCCCTGGTGACCTCCGTGCTCCCCCAGGCCCTGCGTCTGCAGTTTCCACTCCCTCCTTCCAGTCCACACAGCAGTGAAGTCCTCAGTGGGTTAACTCTGATGGGATTAGAGACTGGGGGACCCATCACTTTGCAAACACCCCACCTCTGAACCCTGCTGCACTGGGGCGGAGTCTCCAGCACACACGACCTTCAGGGACGTTTAACATCCAAACCACCAGACCCTTGCTGATGGCAGGCACAGGACGCCTTGTGGCGGCCACTGAGAGTCAGTTTCTACCTGGATTCTCCCTCCCCAGTGTGCGCAGGCTTCTCTCCTTGCCTGCTTCAAGTCCGCGCTGGAACAGTGCGTGTCCTAGTGAGACCATTATCCCCCTGTCATTAATGTCACAGTCTGCACTCAGGCTTCCCTGCTCTCTTCACCAGCGCTGCTTTCTATTTCATGGCACTGATTAGCTAGCTCATGGGTTGCAAAGACTATAGACTCTGGAGCAAGAAAGTCTAAGTTTCATCTTGATTCTTTTGTTTTTACAGTCTATAATGTGAATCTAACTATTTATTCTCTCTGTGTCTTATTTCCCTGTATTGAGAAAATGAGCACACTGATAGCACGTAACACATGGAGTCATTCTGCAGTGATTGCATAGAGAGTACATAAAGACCCAAGAGAGACTGGTGAGATCCTTAGCTGCTATTATTACTAACTGGTTAACCATGTGCTGCCACACGAAAGAACACAAAACCAAGAAGGAAGGATTTGTGTTTCTCAGAACCTAGAGCTGTGACTGTCACATAATAGGAAAAACCAAATTAATACTGAACTAAATGGAATTTCTAAAACAAAGAAGGGAAAAAAGAAATGAGTCACCAGAAGATAGGGCAGCAGCAAAACAGGAAAAAATATACGAAACAGAAAACACAAAAGAAGTTGCAGAAATAATTCCACATTGTTACTCATTAATCACAGTTATTCACTCCAATACATGAAAATGGATTAAATCCATCCACTGAAAAACTGATTATGGTGTTAGAATTTTAAAGGAAATCTGGTTCTATGCCACTGGTAAGAGACACACTTAGAACATGCACGCACACACACACACACACACACACACACACACACATTATATATGCATTAATCAGAAAAGACATATCCCTCAAAATTTAACCCCCAAAAAGTTGAAGAACATTCACTCACACCAAATATAAGCTGTGGGAAAAACCCATTAAAAGAGATTTCAGTGATATACAAAACCCAAAGTGCAATTTCATCAAAAAACATAAAAATAATGAACTTGTTTACATGTTCACTGATTTTTGATGTAGCGCTATTTGTAACAACAAAAAATGGCATATTTGCTTACTTAAAAACCATAAAAAGAGATTCAAATCTAAAGTTATGTACACATGTGCCACACTTGCAGAGACTGTATGTTGTGGCTTGAGTCTAGCTGTCCCCCTAAAGCCTTACGGGATCAAATGCAGGGCTTTTCAGAGGTGGCTGGATCTAGAGTGTGTGATGCTTGGTTTGAGCCTATGTGACTACAAGGTCAGTCCACTGATTGGTTTGGCACAGTTCTGGGAGTGGGCGAAGGGAAGGCCCTCCCTGGTGTGAGCACTGCCCACACGAAGGGCTGCTCACCTGAAGGGAATGCCATGGGCAGAAAGAGGGCTGCTGTGATTGCTTCTCACTGGTCGCTCAGAGCCTGCTACCTTCTGCCCGCTATGGACTGTTTCTCCTCTGCAACGCTCTCTGCCTTGAAGCCAGCAACTACAGGCTGAAACTTCTAAAATCTGTGAAGTGAAACAAACCTTTCCTCCCTTAGCTTTAGGCATCAGATATTTTGTCTCAGCAATGAGGAAGGTACATTACTTAATATTTGTGTAAATGAAAATAAAACTAGAGACATTCATGAGGCATTTAACAGTAGTTGTTATTCAAGGTAATAAAATCCCATGTACTTTTAGTTTTAATGTTTTTTTCTTTTTAAAATACATTTTCAACATTTTATAAATATAACATATATATAAGCTTTTAAACTAGAAGAATAAGCAATATTTCATTCAAAAGTTTACCCACAAACTATGAAAATGTATTTTTAAATTCATATGCATCATGACATCAACATTAGTATTTTTATTTTCTGTAAGAAACTGCTCATGGACTGGGGATATAGCTCAATGGCACAGTGCCTGCCTAGCAAGCACCAAGTCTTGAGTTTGAGTTCCAGGGCCAGAAAGAAAGAGAGAAAGGGAGAAAGAAAGAAAGAAAGAAAGAAAGAAAGAAAGAAAGAAAGAAAGAAAGAAAGAAAGGTGCTGCTCATTGGAGTGCTTGTAAAACTGCTAATGCCAGTCTAATGTGCACTTTGGATACATCTGTTTTCCTGATGCCTCTATCTCAGGGCAGCAACTTTAGCCACACACAAGTGGTGAGAACATCTTCTGCTGACTGTTGAATGCACACACATTCACAGGTCCTATTCCCACCAGGATAATTCCAGTCTCCATCACTACCCACCAGGTCCAGGCACTCAGTTTACCCGTGGCCGCTTCCCCAGGATTCAGGGTAAAAGGCCCAAATTGCTGTCTGCCAGGTAAATATGATGTGCTATTGGGTCCTGGAAAAAAGTCAAAACAGTACAGCTGAGGGAAAGTCAAATTTATGTTGTTATACAAAAAAAAACTGTGCTGAATATAAAATGTACAATATAGATCCATACAAATAGTCTCCTGTCCTGTTACATCAGTATAAGTCAGGTAGGAGCCCCAAGTCATGATCTGACCTCAGAAAAAGATTGCACCTGACATACATAGAACCTTTTTCACACACAATTAAGGAAATTAAACATTTACCTAGAGAAATACATGACAATTATTTATCCCTGGAACAGATACATTATTTTTTTCTGAACAAAAAGGTGGTTCTGCATTCCAGGGAAACATTTGAATGTAATTTTCAAGTCTCATTTTTAATGGACTAAAATAATTGATCATTTCACACAACTACCCACAAATGATAAAGTTTCAAGTTTCCTCAACTTTACACTTTAAGTAAAATATCACAATCAATTAACATTTGGGTTAGCTGCTCTTGATTGACATCTTAAATCTGATTAGAAAACTAAATGAACAGAATTAGAAATGTGTAACAGTTACAAGTTGTACTTGCTTTGATACAGGCTTATTATACCTATAACGCTGCTCATCAGTAATGGCACAAGTTGATCAGAATCTGGAGATTTTCATCTGCTTGTCAAAATACCTCCTTCCCCACCTCTCCCATCCTCCAGGATGTCCCCACACTCCGGTCGGTACCAGCTTTCTCCCACACTACATCCACTGGGAACCACCAAGTCCCATCGCAGTCCACATCTCTACCAAAGGAGCTGAGTTGCCATTATCAAAAAGGAGTCATCGAAGTGTACAGCACATTACGATGTACCAGAGCAATCTGAGTTTAAGCAGAGAAGTCTGCCCTGTGTTAGGCTGTTGTGCTAGATGAATAGTTTCATGCATTGTTTTTCTTAGGCTGAATCACTGCACATGAAAATAGACTCCCACATGCTTGTGCCACCAACCCTTCAGAGATGCCTATATCTGATTTCTAGATAGAAATATAGTGGGCTCCAGCTGGAATTCCCACTATCTCAATCAAAAATCAGCTCCATAGTGTTACTTGAACAACAAAAAGGAAGGATAACTGAAAACAATTCAGTGCATGCAATTTGTCTAAAATGTAATGGGAGATAGCACTTAAATAAATACACACATGTAAATTTATTCATATCTTATGTCACTGTCTTGGTTATTTTTCTCTCATTACTGGGACAAAATACCTGACTCCCAAAATGAAGGAAAGAAAGATTTATTTAGCTTACAGTTTTGGGAGGTTTTAGTCCATACTCAGCTGGTGCAAGGCAGGTGGAGTGGCTGAGGGGCAGCCTTTTATAGCGATCACAAACAACAAGAGGGAAAGGGCAAAAGAGAGGGTAAAGCACGCCTCCTTCCCTCCCTTACACTGTGTGCTGGCTCCGGCCCTGGGCGGGTGCATCGCTCACACCACCAATCCCAGCACTAAACAGTGAACAGTGGCAAACTCCAGACTCAGATACCTTTGCATGACTCACCCCACCATGACTGCATGAGGTTTTGAGGGGACATTTAAACACAAACCATAACACACTGGATGTACCATATTCCCTCATGATTATTAGACATATCTGTCTAGAAATATCAAGACAATCCTTTAAAGATACATCAGTAACACCAGCATTTTTTCAATATCATCAAAAGCAAATACCCTCATTTCCCAACTCTTGTGAGTAGCAGCAACTGAAGATTGCTTTGTTTCAAAGAGTCAAACTCTGGAGTTGTATGATAGACAGGGATCAGTCATCATGGGCCATCTCAGTTTATAGGGAGAGATACAGCTATGAGTCAGCACGTAAACTATGGACAGATCATTTGGAAATAGAACACATAATTAAAAATAATTCCAAAATGAAAACCTAGCTCTGTGCTCCCAGAGTCATGCATCATTATTTATACTCATTATAACACCTACAATATGTCTCTGTGCATGTGTTCATTTCAGAATGTGTGCACTGCTGTATACATGCTCACAACAGTTTCACATCTATGCAGAACAGACTGATTTACCTGTGAGACCTGTGAGGGCAGAAGGGAAGAACAGAGGATATGTTTTTAAAATGTATTATTATGACAAGATTAAAGGTACTATCAATAAATTATCTCACATAGTTTCTACCATGTATTAAGATTACTAATGTCTAGTTTTTTTGATAATGAGGAAATTAAAATTTAGATGCTAAAATGAACACATTTTGTAATTACCAAACGGAATTCAAGCCTAGGTCAAGCTCTAACATCCTCACCCTCTCAATCATACAATAATTTCTCTTTTGGGCTTTATATTCAGAAACAGCACAGTGTGTATTTGCCTGACTACATTTTCATTCTAGAGCCATCACAGAGGAGATGTTTGCATGTACATATGCTATATGATCACAAACCCTGAGATCAAATACATACTCCAGAACACAAGTCCCACCCAGCAGTGGTCTTTATTGATGGTTATTAAAAGGTGAAGCTGGACCCAAAGACGCATGCACTCAGGGAGGCTGAGGCATTGCAAACTTGAACCATGCCCTTGCAAGTTAGCAACTTAGTGAGTTTTGGTCTCAAAAAAATTTTTAAAGTAGCATGGGGGCCGAGCATGTAGGTCAGTTTGAAGGCTCTGGGTTCAATCCCCAGTGATACATACACACACACACACACACACACACACACACACACACACGTGCGCATGCACGCATACACCAAATTATTTATATAAATACATGACAAGTTCAGCCCCATTGTAGCCACAGTATAGCAGAGGCCTTGGACTATCAGACATAGACTCAGAAGTCTCTGGCTGCACTGGGATCTGCTGTGCTTTCATCACTAGGAGTCACTTGAGGATCAGTTTTTAAAAATCCACTGTAAGGTCTGTGTTACCCATAGAGCACTAGCTGCGTGAAGGTGGCCCAGTAACCATGCCCCAGCCCATCTGAGGCCTCCATAACGGCTCACGTTCATTTACACAGACAAATTTGCAACACAAGACACACGTGACTCTAAGTGCATTCTTAGGTCATTGGCATTTAACAGCACGAGCAAGACGCTCATGTGTCACCCAGCTAATAAATTCCTCTGGTCCATATCTGCAAGGACTTCCTTGCAAACACGTATCGCATTGTTTCCAAGGAAGGAAGTGTAAACTCCCTGTGAACACTTTTTCTCCCCGGGTTTCGTGTGTAAAATTCACCTCTTCATTTCTCCTGGAATCTGGAAAATCCTGGAGGGAGAGACTTGCTCCTCTGTCTGATAACAGTGGGTAGTCATAATTATGTCTACAATGCATATGCAGATTTACAGTAAGTGGATACATTTACATATCATTTTCCCTATAATAAACCCCTTTAAGAAAGAAGGCATTAAGCTGTCGATTACTGTTCTGATGTGTCTGGGGCAGAGCCCTGAGAGTCTGTCTAGAGGAAAGAAGAGGCTGGAGAAAGGCTCTTGGAAACATTCTCCCGTCAGTTAGGCCAATTAAAGACTGATGAGTTTTCAAGACTCCTCTTTGGACCATCCATCACTTACATTTCAGCATGAATTAATCATGCAATAAACTTTGGTAGTTTGGGCTACAGATAAGCAAGGTTATAAAAAGCATGCTATCCAGAAACAAGATGTATTTGGTGGGACAGGAAGGCCTCCACAGGGTCTCGGAATGAGCAGGGAGAGGATGTGACTAAGTTAGGGGTGGAAAAACCGTAGGAAATGTCAGGGCATAGCAGAGAAGAGGTAAGGAACCGGGAAACCATCCAGACAGTCCGCTTCCTAGCAGCTCTGACAGCGCCACCGTGGGCTGTGACACTGAGGCCACTGTGAGGGTCAGGAGCCAGGCCATCCTGCGTTGGGCTTTAAGACATCATTCTCACTCTGTCCAAATTTATCTTTTCATTCTACAATCAAGAGCTTTACAGAGTTAGCGTTTTGGAATAGAAATAAATAAAGTTAATGTTTCCTTGCCTGTCAGGAGTAGATGAGAGAAGTAGATGTTAGGATAATTGCAGCTTAGACTACAGGAAATTTGGCACCCATAACCTAGTACAGAATAATCTGGGATGAGAAAAGAACAGAGCAAATTTTAAAAGTCATGGAAATGAAGAGTATGACTGTACAGATAAAAATTAAACCAAGAATGAGATGATAAAGTGGACAGCTAAGAAGAAGTAAAAATCTAAGAGAGAAAGGAAAAATTTTTAAAGGCCAGCTCATGCTGCTAAGCATGTAGGAAATAAGCCTTCTTAAAAAGAGAGAAATAAAAACAGTAGGAAATAACTTTCTAAGCAACAAAGCCAAAGATCGCAGAATAAAAAGTCATGGGAACTTAAATCTATGCTGCTGAGGGGAAAACAGAGCAATACCATCACATTAAGGAACAAAACTCCCCAACTGAGGGCATAACCTGAACACTTCCAGAGCTCTCCACTGATGACTTAGAGAATTGTGTACAAACGTCCTCCTGAGTGTAACCTGCAAGTTTCAGAGGAAAAGTTTTCACTATAGGAGCCCAAGACTACAGAATTATCAATCATTGGGAGATAAATTCGGGGCATTTTATCCACACAGGGGCCCTCAAAATTTACCGCCACATGCTTTGCTTAGGAAGTACAATATGCTTCAAACAAAGGTCTCGGTCCAGAAAAAATGCTGCAGGTGTCTTTCCACAATCTAACCTTGCCGTTTTTCCTTATTTGCATTTTCTCTTTTCATTTTCTTAGTCTCAACATGGATGGCTGGAAATGGTGGTGCTAGCTCTTTCTCTGTAGATGAATGTTGGTTATCTGAACCAGTCACAGTAATTCCAGGGCCCTTGCCGGTGTATTTGGTGTAGGAATGAAACAGCAGTAGGAGTCCCCACAATAACCTCCAGGAAGGAAATCAGCTGTCCAAGGGTAAAGCAATGACAGACGGGCGGTGCCGTGCATGAGCCTGCGACAGTGGCCACAGGGAGATGGCTGGCCGCGGACCCTGCTGAGGACAGCAGGGCAGAAGTGGTCACATCCTCCTGTAAGCCGCTTTCCGCGTTGACACTGCCAGGCTTTATTACCTCTGTTTCCCTCATTAACATTTGCGTTTTCTCCTTAATTCACTGGCACACCGAGCTCTCTTGACTCAGTGGGCTGTGTGCTCTTTGCGAGCAGGAGCCTTGTCTGTCTCGTTAATTGCTGTGCCCCCCCGTTACCTGGCTTGCTGTTGGCCCTTGGTGAATATCTCCTGGATGAATAAATGAGGAAGGAAGGCTGAGCTCTTGTAAATAAGCCAGCAGAACCACAAATCAGAATGCAAAGCACAAACTTGACATAGCAACACCTCGACACCCATGCATTATTTAGAGATGCCAAGGCAGCCAGAGAAGAATCAGTTAAGAGAATTAAAAATGGTCATGTTCCCTCTTGGGAGTGTTATTAGGAGTCAAGTATAGAATTCGACAGTGTTTCTGGCTGTGTTTATAATATTCTTTTTCCGTGTTTTCTCGGGGATAACACAATGTCCTCAATCCATTGGTTTTAAGCACTAACACTTGTCTCATAGGGCCTCCCGTGCTGAGGCCAGAGGTCGTAAATTGAGAAAGCTGGCATAACAGCCTCATTGCTGGACAAGCGAGTGCAGCATTCAGGTAAATCACTATCTGCACTGGAACTTTTCCGTAGGACTTGGGAACAGAGGCCTGAGGCTGACGAATGGAATGTTGGCTGCTTATGTCACTGCCAATTAAAACCTCAATCTTGACTTTAAACTTACAGGAGACAGACAATTTAAAGAAAAGGACTTCTGTATGTAAGAATAGCAGTATCCCTGACCCCTATCCATAAAGGATTCATTTTGCAGATATTATAATGAAAAGATAAAATTTTTTAAAAACAGTACACTAAGCCAGGTGTGGTGGCTCATGCATGTGATAGCAGCACTCAGGAGGCTGAGGCAGAAGGATTGTTGTAGGTTTGAGACCGGCCTGGGCTACAAAGTGAGCTCAAAGCCAGCTCAAACTGCATAGCGAGACCCTGTCTCAAAAAGACATCTTTATTTCTAAGAAAAAGTATGAAGATATTTACTTACTATTTAAGTAAGTCCTGAAGGAAAACATGATGTTTTAATTAAAAAATATTTTAAGGGATAATGAAACCAAATTACAGTACCTTTCGGTTTTAACCTCATTGTAACCCTAAGGAAACGTTAAATACACAGTGCCTCTGCCATTCGCTGGCATCTCTGCTCCCACGGATGCAATGGGATGGCCTACTAAACCCATCATTCTGTCACATTGAGGTGGCTGGCACGAGTGTTTTTGTTTGATTCTGACTAGAGGAAATGACCTGAGGAAAAAATCCTGGATCAACTACACAGGCACAGACTTTCGATGCTCAATAATACACTTTACACACAGCCACAGAAAGAAAACACGTCTTCCACATGAGACTGAATCTCATGAAGAGAAGTGGAAATCCGACAACAATCCAAAAGGAAACAAAAATAGCATCATTTCAATGTGTTGTAAATTGAAAGCAAAATCTCTATCAAGTTGTTCCTTTTAAAATCTTGCTTGGGGACGTTCATTTCTACATAGCAGCATGTTGGAATAGCTATCCACATGTAAACAATATCTTCTCAAACATATCTATGAGTTGGCCTGTGAGGACCACTTTGTATAATCACTTTCCTTCTTGGCACCTGGGGTGTAGCTCAGTGGCCTAAGTGCCTGCCTGGCAAGTGCAAGGTTGTGAGTTCAATACCCGGTACCAAAAAAAAAAAAAAAAAAAATTCTTTCTTTGTTGAAACTAGGAAAGAAGGCTAAAAAAACTAGGATTAAATTCCAAAGAAGAACTCTTAACAAGAGATTTCCATCAAATTGGAAACTTAAGGTACCCCAACCATTGTAAGAATTAACATAATAAATAAATGATAAATATAAATATAATTGAAGTTTCCGTAAGGAAAGTGTCCATCTTGAAAGTGGACACTGAAAAGTAGCAAAGGAAAAGAGCATTAAAAGCCAAGATGAAAACAAAAGAAAAAAGCAAGCTTTTGGAAAACAAGATGCAAGGACTTCCCTCCATGCCAGTTCGAAGCACATCTGTGTCCACCGGATGCAATCAATGGCCACCAACGGACACCGCCAATATTTGCTTTCCTTTACCTGTGGAGTGAAGTTTGGTTGAAAGTGTTCCAGGCCAGTCTCTGGCTCTGCAGCCACAGTTATGTGCCGGGTGTGGCTTGCCATTGTCTCATGTTTTTTCCCTGTTGGTCAATCAATGATTATTAAGTCAATGCCACACCTTATAAGTTTCTTTTAAAAAATTATAATTGAATTCACTTCCTGAACCAATTTCTGAAGGGGTCACATAGTATATATTGTCATAACAAAAATCAGAATCTCAGAGAACAATACAGAATCCTAGTCTGCACTCAGACTTCATCTCTACAGTTGCTCAGCAGTGATACTTTGTTCATTATCATCACTCAGGAATTCAGGCTATTCAGGCTCTATCACATGTTTCCATGACTACAACAGAAGTAAAAAAGAGTGTGCTGACTCCTAAAGCTTCAGATAAGGAAAAGCCCCATCATTTATCTTTGCAGATTACTGGTGAGGATGTCATTAGACTCCAGCAGGCTTTCGAAGGGGCAGAGCTGCTTGTGACCAGGCTGAAAGTGCACGACTTGATGCTCGGTGAAATAATTCGGGCACAGAAGCAAATGCTACAAGATCTCACTCATGTATGGAAGTTGAACTCTTAGAAGTTGAGAAAATAACAGTTGTCAAATGCTAGAGTGGGTAGAGGGGAAGAGATTGGTCAGTAGATAAAAAATACAGTCCAGAAAGAGGAATAAGCCCTGCACTTCTATTGTATAGTGAAGATATATAATAAAAATAACATGTTAAATGCTTCAAAATAGATAGAAAACTCTGAATGTTTAACCATGAAGAAAAGACAAATATTTGATATACTAATTACCTTGATTCAATCATGATACAATGTACGTCGATCAAACATTGAAACATCACATGTACTCTCAAAGATACATGCAACTACTGTGTAAATTTAAATAAAAGAAAATCAAAAGCAAATTTCAAAAACAGAACAAAGTACTCAAGTTCTACCATGTGCTCAGAAAGAGAACCGGAATATTCATGAAAAGCCTTAATTACTCTGATACCAGTAGAAGCAGTGAACAGCAGAAGCCAATGACAAATTTTCCAGGAAGAATATTTTTTTAATCCTTAGTGTATTCAACATCAGTTTCTTGCTAGTTGTGTAACAAAGCACCACAAACTTAGAGGCTTAAAAATATAAATTTATCATGTTTCTGGAGATCAAAAATCCTGTGTGATCTCAATGGGTTAAAGTCAAGATGTTAACCGGGCTGTGTTGCTTCTAGAGCTCAAGAATCCGTGTACTTAAACTTTCTAGTTCCTATTGTGGAGTATTTTTTAAGTTGTGACCCCTATCCTTCTTCAAATCCAGCCATCAACAGTTCAGTTTTTCTCACTCTGAACTGACCTATTTTTCTTTACCTATTCAGACTGGACTGGCTACCAAGTCATACAAGAGATCTCCCTCGCACAGATATCTGAGAAGCAGTCTTATCAGTCTACAAACTCAATTCTTTTTGGCGTGTAATGTAAGACATTCATAGATTGTGAGGATTATAATATGGACCTCGTTAGATTATAATATGGACATCTTTATTCTGCCTACTGAACATTTCAAGGAAAATATATAACCATGTAAAGAGAAAACAAACATGGAAAAAAGAAGAAAACAAAACTTTTACAGACAACTAGTACATTATATTTAACACTTAATTCAAAAGGTTAACAGAAATACAACATAAAGGAAAATGAGTAAACTCTAGAATATGCTGAAGAATTTACCCAAAATGCCTTTAACAAGACTATAAATTAAAAATATGAAAGAAAATTTTAAAAGGAATGATAAAAAGAAGAGAATAAAAAGAATAATACTGGAAAAAATGAGCGATATTTCACAGAAATCCCAAAGTAGATCAAACCTCAGACACCAAAAGCTTGATGTACTCAAAACACAGCAAAGACATACAGATGTGTTGTTAGGTGAATACACGATGACCAAGTTATAGGCACTAAAGACCAAGAATGAATTTTTAAAAACAAATAAAATTTCAATTACCTCCAGTGAGTGACAATAATAATTTTAGTATCTTCTCAAAATAAAAATAGGAAAATGATAAAGCAAAGGAACTATGTCTGTAAAAGACTCAGTAAAACAGAATATTTCAATCAACCTATCTTTTAAGATAAAAGGAAGATAGACATCATCATACAATAAAAATGAGACAATTGTCAACAGGTGAAAAGTACAGAAATTCCTTCCAGATAAATTTCAGATTGAAATCCATTAAACAATATGAAGGTTTTAGATGCTTAAGAAGTCTACTTTTGGAAAGAGGGTAATCTCTTATGAGGTTAGCATAACTCCCATGTTAAAACCTAAAGATTGAAGCATATCAATTTTACTCATGCAACTAGATACAAAAATCAAATATTAATAAACCTCAACAAAATGTTAGTAAACCTCAACAAAATATAAAACCATATCAAAGACAGGTTAAATGAAGGAATTCAAGATTAATTTAATATTAGAAAGGGGAATAATTCACATTGGTAATAGATCAAGGAAATCATATGATTTTCTTAACAGGCACAATGACTCAATACTCATTTTGTTATTTTTTCAAAAACCCACACAAACTAGGAATAAAGGGATACTTCTTAATCTAATAAATTGCATCTATGAAACACCTGTCACAAGCATATCAGTGGTAAGATATTGGAGTCACTGGTACAGAAATGCATTATATGAGTCTTTGCAGTGTACTACGCAAAGAAAAGAAATTACCATTGATGATCGAGAACAACAGAAATACAATCATTCAAAGCTAACATAATTGTAGAAAAATCACAAAATGTTTTCAATAAATTATTAGAGAAAATGAAAGGGTTTAGAAAGACAGTTGGATGCAAATCAACATAGAGTAAATACACAATAAAAAGAGCTTCCAGGATACAATAGCACATGCCTAAAATCTCAGCTACTAGGAAGCCTGGTGCAAGATAATTCGAAGTCTGAGGCCAATCTGGACAATTTAGTGAAACTTCAATTAAAATAAAAACATGAAAAGGGTCGGAAATAACCACTGAGGTTCAAAAACAACTTAATGTTTATATTGCTAGATTGACTTTACAAGCCCAAAGCCAGGAGTCTGAGCATCTATTCAGAGGATAACAATATGCAATTGAAATACAGTAACGTCCTCACTGTTTTGTTTTGCTCTGTTTTTCCACTTTGATTTATTCAAGGTTTTTTTTTTTTATTGGTTTTATCCTGTTCTGTTTTGTTTGAGTTTATTATGTCTGATGGTATGGGCAGCAATTTGGAGGATGCCAAAAGGCATTAACTAGCAATGGTTCATTTCCTAGTATCCTGTTTTGAGATGCTGTATCACCTTCACTGTTTTATTTTGACTAGTTTTATTCTCTTTAAAATAAAAATAAATAAATAAATCATGAGAAAGTGATGTTTGCAACCTGACAAAATAGTAGTACTAATATAATTATCTCCAACTTGAGTTTTATAATTTGCTATTAGAAAACTAATCACTAAACATCATAGCCTCCTTCTACCATAAAGTTATAAACTACTTAAAACCTATTAGATTCTAAAGTTTTATTTAACTTAAACACTATCAAAGTATTTCCTGTAAGGACATTTGATTGTATAATTTGCTACAATCAAATAGAAAGCCTTTATTGTCACAAAGCTTTACTTACTGAAAGATCAACATGCTAACCATTCACCTTAGAAAGCTAAAGAGATAGCCATTTGATGCATCTGATGTTTGTGTGGAATCTGCCTTTAAAGCGTTCTTCCAACTTCCGAGAGAACATGGCGGACAGATAACAGCAGCTACGGAGGCTCTCTGAAAGACTCAGCTCATAATTCAGGAATGGTGAGGAGTAAGGAGTCATAAGCAGGTGGAGATATGCTCTGCTGACCCAGGAACAAACTGGGCTGAGAGAAACCAACTTGGAATGCAGTCCTGGTGCTAGAACAGGAACAGAAAAGCCTCAGTGTGGAGGATGGAGCCCGTGCCATTGGAAGCCTGGATTTGGGTTTCCCGCCATGTGGCGACTGCGTCTACATCGGCTCGGCAGGGAGAGAGACGCGCGGAAGCTCTGAGAACGGGAATCGGTGAATGGAGTTGAGAGCGGGATGGACGTGGAGCCGTGCACTGACTTGTGATGAGGTGAGTGAGAGAAACTGACACTCTACCACAGTTTGACTCCAGCGGAGGACATTCTGGGACTGGGCAGACTTGTGGGAGCAGGGCGCTGTGGCGACTTCAGCCACGTATCCCCATCTCAAGCGGGATTGGTGAGAAGTGCCTAGCCTACGTGACACTGCTGGCAGACCCAGTAGGCTAGCCCAACCCAGATCCCAGAGCCTGAAGGTGGCCTGGAGGGGCAGGCCCCGCGTAGGCTGCCTGATCTGCAACTTCCTGGTGCACTGCGGTGGGTGGGAACACCTAGCCGGTGCAATTTGATCAGGCTGTGGCTGACAGGGAAGGAAGCTGGGCCTCCTATATACGCTTGCATATATAAGGAACAAAGAATATGGGAAGAGGCAGCAACAAGAAAGGCTCCTCGACCCCCAATCCTGAGAAACAGGTAATAGCGGACACCGCACCAATAGACATAAAGCGCCATCTAGAGAGCCTCATAGATCAGTTCAGGAATGAAGTTATCAATGACCTGAAGCTAGAAATAAGCAGAATAGTTAGAGAAATGCTAAGCACCACCCAAGAAAAAACAGATGGTGGAATGGAAGAACAGAAAAAGAGGGGAGAATTGTTTGATGGAGAAAATAGAAAAGCATAGAATACGTGAAGCGGGTTCAAAGGGACTACCAGGAAACTAAAAAGTCTGTTGAAAACTGGCATAAGAGCTTGAAAGAAATTAAGGACAGATTATCTGAACTGGAGGGCAGATTTGTAATATGGGAGAATGAAATGAAAAACTTCTTAAAAGTAACAAAGAAACAAACAGCAATAATACAAAGACAAGAAGATGATAAGAGGATCCATAACTTAAGAATTAAGAACATAAAAGAAGAAGTAGGGACACAAACAAATGAACTACAAAAGCTACTCACTGAAATAATCCAGGAGAATTTTCCTAATTTAGCAAAAGGTAAAGATACTCAGATGTATGAGGCATACAGGACCCCAGTTACCTACAACCCAAACAGAGCAACACCCAGGCATATAATAATAAAAATTCCAGAAATTCAATTCAAGAACAGAATATTAAAAGCTGTCAGAGACAAGAAACAGACCACTTACAAGAGAACACCCATCAGAATTACAGCAGATTTCTCTGCACAAACCATCAAATCACGAAGAGCGTGGGGGGAAATAATTCAAGCTTTGAAAGATAATAATCTCCAGCCAAGATTGAGATATCCTGCACAACTGTCCCTGGAAATTGATGGAAAAACAAGGTGCTTCCAGGATAAAGAGGAACTGGGGGAATTTGCAACCACCAATTCAACTCTACAGAGAGTATTGCAGGATATTCTAAAAAAGAAAAATACAAAGAATCCAGAAATAGTGGCGGGGAGGCCACAATGAATGGAGCAGAGAACAAAATGAAGAAGACAAACTGACAACTAATGACAGAAAAAGAGCTCAACAGAAATGAGGCAGAGAAGATTGGATGATAAGAACAGCTATTTTGGAGAAAATGACGTCTTAAGAGGTAATACTGATTTAGTATCATCTTGTTTTGAAGTCTCATCAAACTTTTGTTCTTCTGTCTCCATTGGTCTAAACAGGTTGTATCTTATTGGATTTTATTATGTATTATAGTATAAGCAAAAACTTTTAAAGACAAGGAGATTATACAGAAACCATTGTTCATTTTCTGTTAGTTGATTCTAAATACCCTGTAATGCTGTCATTCTCTTAAATGGTTTTACATTGCTTTGATATATTTAATGCTACAATATACGAAGTTGTACTCAAGCATTTCAAGGAAAGAGACAATATGGTAACTACTTTTATGTCAGGATTATCTTGTGGTGAAACACTATTCTGCTTAAATGGTTATGTTTTGATCTGTGCTGTTTTGCTGTTATGCCCTCTTTTATCTCAATCTCCACTCCATTATTTACTTTTTTATTTTTATCCTTTTAATTAAGGGAAAAATAAATAAAAATAGCAGGATATATTATAGCAACCCACTTTGTCTTTCCATTATCTTGATTTAAAGCCCTGTATTACTCTCACCATCTTGTTTTTGACTGATTGTCCCCGTATTCTGCTTTGCTTGATAGTACCAGGTTCGAAAGTTTAGGCAACAGCTGTGAAGATAGTGAGATTCATTATGACGCCCATTCTCGATGACTTTTATCTACTTTTGAAGACCTACAATGTCTCCAATGTTTTGGTTTTGTTGGTTTTATTCTTTACTGTTTTGTTCAATTTTATTATAACTGATGATATAGGCAACTCTATTAGAGATAGCGGGAGGCATTATGGTATCCATTATTGATCACCTTGTATTATGCTTTTACATTATGTATTATGTCCACCCTTTTGATTGATTGACTCTGTTCTGTTATGTCACATTTGGTTCTACTCCCTTCCAAAAAAGTAATAAGAACTGTGGGAGCAACAAAACCCAAAATGTGTAATTGTCATTGTACAAAGGAGAGGAGAAGAAAGTGCTCTAAATAATATAACTGCATGTATGTTTAAGTGTATAAGATAGAAAATGATATCATTGAGTTTTATTGGATCATTGAACAGAACTGTTTGCAGTCTCACTGTTGGAATGTCCACTTTACAAGCTTTAATTTTGTGACTTGAACAATTATTTCTAAGATGACAATATGTAATCCATTAACTAGTGATTTCCTACTGTTTATTTTTTTCTGTAAATCTGTATAACTTGTACCCTTTCTCTGCTTTTTTTTTTTCTCATTAAATAAAATTTTTAAAAAAAAAGCGTTCTTCCAGGGGCCGGGGATTTAGCTAAGTGATGCAAGAGCCTGCCTAGCAAGTACAAGGTCATGCATTTGATCCCAGGTACAAAACAAAAAACAGTAACAATAATAATGTTCTTCCAAGTCAACTTAGGGAAGTATAGTTGCTGCCTTCTAGTTTCATACTTTGTTTTAAAATCAAAATCTCACATTCTACTTAGTAAAACATGTAATGCAGAAAACTATTGCTTCTGTGGTGCAACAGAGTCCCCAGGCACCACAGGTGACATGGACGGGTGTCATCTCACAGATGGAGAGTGCTGGGTAGTCACGGTACCTGGACCAGTTCAAGGCACAGATGGCATTTGTCTGTGCTTTGGAATGAGTGTGAACAGATGTTTATTTATCTCGTTCCAAATGGTAGACCTGGAAAATATGGAAAGATAGAAAGCCACCCTAGGGACAGCAAGGTGACCTAACAGTGAGAAGGGTATCGAGACATAAGACAGGAGAAAGAGCATTTTCCCTCTCAGTTAAAAAACTGGAAAGAAAACTGACTCAAAACCCAAGTCAAGAGACTGAAAACATGATCTTGGGCTACCAGACACATTTCAGTTTCTATTTTTTACTAACCCAGCACAAGCCTACTTTCACTCACAGTTCTAGCAGACCTATTGTGGTCCTAGATGCATCTTGCTGAGTGTGTGGGACCCTTTCCACCTTGTTCTCCTTGGGCTGCCCAAGCAGCAGAAATTAGCATGAGGAGCTAATTAGCCTGAGATGGTAATGATGGATAATGGAGTAGATTTTTCTTCTTAAAAGCCTTCAGGAGCTAATGATAAAATAATGACATATCTTTTTGGACACCAAACAAATAACTTGTACATACAGGTAAAATTTACCCTTCAACGGTCCTTCTCTGCTAAAGATTACAATACAAAGAATTCATTCAAAGGAGCTGGCAGCAGTCAAAATAATTTTGGAAACTCTTTTGTAATTGTCTTACACAAGTTTGGAGAAAAAGCTAATGTTGCATTTATATTTTATTAACATAAATACAGGTCTAATGAAATCTTTTCCTACAATTATGGGAACAAATAACTTTCAAAAACCTCAACTGAACTTCATCCTCTGCCAATGTAAAGGATGGAGATCCAGCTCCACTGAAGAGTTCCTTCCTTCAAAATCTGACATAAGTTCTAAAGCACAGATTTGGGAAACAGACCAGAACTCAAATCCTTGTTCTCCTCTTGTAACCACAGGGCCTTTGACATCATTACTTAGGCTCTCCAAGTCTACATTTCTCATCTGTGCAGTGATAATGATACAGCTGCTAATATTTGAGCCAGAAGATGAAAGACCCAAGTTTGATGCATTCTGCTTACTCAGGGCTCAGTGCCACTCACAGTACAAGGTATTCATTCAATCAGTGGTTACTGCCTACATGAATAATAGCTTTCTTCTCAAAGCTGGAGTTATTGGGATAAGACCACATATGTTTTATTAATCAGACTGTAGAAGAGCTTTTAAAATTGAAAATTGTCTTTAAAATAAGGAAAAAACAAGTGAGGAGTAAAGAGAAAAATTTTTTCGACAGATGAGGGCATCATAAGGTCTAAGATGAGATAACTTTGCAAGGTTACGAAAGCATCTGAATGCCCTCATCAGCCAGAATATGATGTAAGAATTTTAGAGCAAGAAGAAAAAGGAGAGTCAGTCAGCAAGATGTCTATCTACATCCAGAGTAAAACACAGGTCAAGTATTAATTTCAAAGCATAGGGGATTGAGACTAAACCATAAGGGATTAAAACTAAACAAAGACCATGGGACAAAAAGAAGGAAATATTGTTTCTTCAATGGCCAAGAAATCTCAAAGAAATAGGTCTGTTTTTGTATTGAGAAGAACAGAAAACCATATCCTGCTGGCCATGTGTACTGAGTAGCAAAGTGGCCACAGAGATGGAGCCAGGAGACCAGCTGTGCAGCTCCCAGCTCCAGGCCCCTCAAGCCGACCTGGCATCCAGCCGGGGCCACCCAGAGCAACTCTGAAGTCTTCCATGTCTTCCCATTTTTGGTTGACTTTCCACGGGTTTCTGTTCTAGGCAACCAGACTCTCCTGACTACAACAGGAAGAAAAATCACACTGAGTAAAATCTTACTAAAATTGTTAATGTATTTTTAAATCCAAGTAGTCATGAATCTGTCATCCCTACACCTAGGGTACTGTTAGTATTTTCTGGGGCTCAGTACCATGAGACTGAGATGCAGGCAGAAGCCAGAAGGATCCAGAAAAGCCAAGTAAGAAAGTCAGGAAACCCTGTGCTGATTTTCCCCCAAAAAATAAATATATAAAGAGGGGAAGGAAAGAAAAAGTAGATGATTATTGATTTCAGAGCTGTTTCTGAATTCAATAATGAATAAGTGAATTCATTCATTTATTAGGAGAAATAAAGTTTTCCTTCTGAGGATTAAAGTGACAACATAGCAACTGGCACGGCATGGCTGGGGTTCTTTGCACAAATTTTCACTTGACTTTCGCTATCTTAATATGAAATAATGTGAGTGTATTTAAACTTGATGAGAGGAGACAGTGCAGGTGAAGATGATTGCAAAAGAATTGTAAAAGTAGTGTCTCCAATGGAAGGAGATGGACCCGCAGTCCTTTCTGTGGGGAACAAGGACTCTTTGTTGACATAGGGTTTTAATTTAGAGTTTCATAGGCAGCATTTTGAAGACATGCAATTTGGTGGACCCTAAATCTTTTGTCTTAAGAGAAAAGATAATCTATTCAAAATATGCTGGTGCTCAGTGGAAAGGTGGAATGAGAGGTTTCCTAAAACAGGACATTTGGAATTTCGCATGTAGAGAAAGAGAGGAAAACTCAGAAAGAGAGAGGAATATGGTAGTGTGCTGAAACTAACCTTGGCCCCCATAGCCTGGTTCCCCAGGACTGTTAACATTTATGATGACTATTCTCCGCTTGATTGTGCAATTGTTCCCAGCAGTACCACACAGCCCAGTGCAGGCATAAGGAAAACTGAGTGGGTAGATTTTTGTCAGCATTGGGGTTTATCTGTGTGAGAAAATAACAAAGCAAAGGAGCCTCACATCTGCATGTAAGAGTGAAACCGGGCACTATGAAAGCTAACCTGCACCAAGAAACCATGGAAGACGTGACAGCACCACACAGATAAAACAGCGTGTGAGAAGAAGGAGCTGCTGAATTCCTGAGCCAGGCAGAACCACAGAATGAACACAAGGGGAATCTTCAGTGCCTCCTGGCTTTCAGCACCTTCGGAGGCCTGTGGAACATCTCAGTACCCTGTGAAACCTGGTTCCCCAAGTTAAAGAACATGAAGCTTCCCTGGGAGCTCCCTTATACAGGCACAAGCCTGTGAACAAAAATACATGCATCTGCCCAGGCCTGGATTTTCAGGAGGAGATGTCTGTGCTGCAGGAGAACCAGCAGGGTCAGCAGCATCACCAGAACCTGTGCAAATGGCCAGCAAGAGGAGGCAGAGAGGCCTCCATGGGGTTGGGCACTGTGCCACAGGCTGCTGGAGCCTAGATCCTGGGCTTGTCTGTAGGCTTTGCTGTGATGTGGCGTCTGCAATCTGGGAGCTCCCTGGGATGAATGAAGGGTCAAAGTGGTCACGGAAAGGGGCAGCCCTTCCACAGTGTGAGATGATGACAGGGTGAAATCTCATATTTACATTCAGTGCAGCTTCATGTCTCGTGGGTACTACAGCTATCAGGGGTTTTTCACAGTGGGGTCTTTTTTCACATATGACACGTTACAAGTACAAGAAGACAACAAATTATCTTGTCATCTCAGAGCTTGTGTTTCTTCAACTTTACCTTCTCGTTCTCTTCAACTATTGCAAAAATGAATCTCTTTATTACTCATAACCAAATTTCATTGGTGTCCTTTGCCTGCTTGGTAGCTTCTTTTAAAAGGCAACTGAAGGAAATATTCATATTTTACATTATACTTGGAATGTGTCTGGGTGTTGGGCATATGAGAGTGATCAGAATCCCAAGCCTCTATTTTTAGGAAAATATATTCTACTTGGGTGCAGGGAGTGGCCAGAAATAAATAAGCTAACCATAAGTCAGCATAGTTTTACATGATCATTGGTGTTATAACAGAAAGACATGAAAAAACACAGAACACAATAAAGTGTATACCAAGATAGGAAGGTACAATGGAGATTTTAAAAATACCAGGAAAAACATAAAAAGATGGACTAAGACCCAAAAGAATTGAAGGTATGGATCATGTGGTCACCTGAGAAGTGAGTATTCCAGCAATGAAGTCCCAGGTCGGGGCACACCTGGCCTGTTGATGGAGCAGCAGAGAGGTCAGCTTCATAGGTCCTGGAGAGCAGAGAGCATCGAGAGGGCAGGAGTCGGAGGGTGGGAGTTGGAATGGGCCACCTCGGTCGTGTTCAGCACATCATGTTTCTAATCTGAGATGGGAGCTGTGGGAGCACTTTCAGCCAAGGAATGACCCGAAACACATTCTGCAGTCACTTGGGTAAGTGAGAAGAAGGGATGTGGGAGAAGGAGGCCAGGGAGACAGTGATTCCATCGGGTGGTGTCATGACAACAGTATCTTCCTACAGACACAGGAGTGATAGAAAGTTCAGGTGTGTTCTAGATGTTTCCCTGAAAGACAGGTGGGGTCTAGGAGACAGAGATGGGTAGAGAGGACCACAGGCTGCCAAACCTGAAGAGGTGGATGGGGGGTTGGGTGGGGATGCCCAAGAGCTGTACATGGAAGTGTAGAGTTTTAGCTCACAAATGTCTAATTATGTGAAGAATCTCCACACTGAATTGTACAGTGATTCTACCAGTTTACAGTCCTACCATCACTGCAGGGCTCCTTCTCCTCACATCTTGCCAGATTTGTTATCATCTGGTTGCTTGATGATAATCATTCTTGCTAGGGTAAGATGGAATCTCAGTGCTGCTTTCATTTGCATTTTCCTAATGGCCAGTGATGCTAAGCGTTCTTCATGTATTCATTGCCCATTTGTGATTTCTCTTCTGAAAAGTACCTGCTCATTTCAGTTGCCCATCTTTTGGCTGGGTCCTTTTTTTTATGAGTACATGTGTGTAGTACATGTGATTCACAATTATCCTGGGGAGTGTGTATGTGTACATAACACAGCTTGGTTTTTGTTTTTAATCCCTTTCCTCCTGCTCCCTCCCTCCTCCTCTAAATCCCCTTTACCCATTTGTGTTCCTTTTGGTATTATTCTTACCTCCCTCCTACACTGTTGGTGGGAATGTAAACTAGCACAACCATTATGGACATTTCTCAAAGAACTAACATTAGAAATTCCATTTGCCTCAGCTACCCACTTCTAGAAATCTTCCCCATAGAACTAAAGACATCATACTACAATAACACATGATGTTATGGCTTGTGTCTAGATGTCCCCCCAAAACTTCATGCAGTCATACGGTTTTTTCAGAAGTGATTGAATCTGGAGTTTATGATGCTAGGACTAAGGGTATGTGATTACTAAATCAGTTCACTGATTGGTTCAGCACCGCCCTACTCTCAGTAGTCTAGATAAGATACAAGGGGCAGGAAGACATTGTTAGACTCCCTTTCGCTGTCTTTCACTGTCGTGACCTACTGACCTTCTGCCATGTGTCACCTTACCTTGGAATGAGTCTCTGATTGACGAAAACCTCTAAAACTGTGATCTAAATAAACCTTTCCTCCTTTAACTTTGAATGTCAGGTATGTTGTCTCAGCAATGAGAACAGTAATAAAACAAATGAATACCAGAGCTTATGGCAGGCAGTGCAGTTCAACATAGTTAAATCCTGGAAGCAGCCTGTACAACCATGAGCAGAAATGAGATAAATAAACTGTGACTAGGTCTTTTATTTTGGGAGATCTGATTTTCTTCAGTTCTTTATGAATTCTGGATATTAGACTTCTGTCAGACAGGTAGTTGGGGAAAAAAACTTGACCCAGCTATTCTACTTCTAGGTATCATCCCTAAAGAGTTAAAGACATCACACTGCAGTGATACAGGCATGTCCATATTTACAGCTGCACAACTCACAATAGCTAAATCTTGGAAGTGGCCTACATGTCCATCAATAACTAGCTGGTTAAAGCAACCAAGAAGGATAAATTTGAGTCATTTGTAGGAAAGTGAATGCACCTGGAGACCATAATGCTAAGTTAAACCAGTCAGACACAGAAACTTAAAGATCATATGGTTTCTCTTACATGAGAAACCCAAAGTATAAATAATGTTTAAAAACGAAACAACCTTTTTAAATGGGAAAAGAATTCAGAGATTGAGGGAAGTAGGAGGAGGGGAAAGAGAAAGGAAATAAAAAGAATTAAAGTTTGGTAAGCACATGTACCTACTTCCTAAGAGAATGGAAATCTTATGTACTGTAAACATAGACTAATATAAAAAACTCCAAAATATAAGAACTACAAATGAAGGAGAGACTGGACAAAGAAATCATGTAGTGACAGGGGAGGGGATCAGAACAGGTGACAAAGCTGTGGGGAAGCACCCAGCCCTGATTAAGAGTCAGAAAAGGAAAGTGAGAAGCCATAACCCAGAAACGGGCTATGTCTATTCCCTGCACATTTTATGCCAGAGGTGATGACGAGTTTCTTTAGCAGTGAGAGATCAGTACAGAGCCTGAACGACTGGCGTCTTAAAAGTACATCTGATAAGGCAAAGTGTTGGTGAAAGTGGAGAACTGGATCTCTCCAATCCAACTGGTGAGACCGTAGATCACCAAGACTTTCAGATCTACTAGAATTGAATACGTACAGAGCCTGTAAGTCATCCAGAGCAATCCACAGAAATGTGTGCATGTACATACCAAAGACACGTGCAAGGGTGAGTTCAGCACGATTGTTTGCAGTGGGCCCAGACTGAAAAGAATCAGTAAAACTGCTGTGTAACATACAGTACGACCACACAATGAAGACCACACAGCCATCATGCTTAATCCACACATCCTCACAACAACACGCAAAAAACTTAAGAAAAAAAGTGTGTAAAAGAAGTAAGACACAAAGGACTACATACACTATATGTAGTCTAGAAACAGATAAACTACACTGCTTACAAAAGCATGATTAGATAATTTGCAAATATTTAAATTGATGATGAGAAAACAATGCTGAATAGTAATTAGGTCAAGAAGGAGAATGAATGGGACATGTAGGGGACGTTTGACACTGGCTTACACAAGTGATTATTACACGTGCAGTGGCCTTTTATGTGCTTTCATTGACTTGCCGATTGCTGAGTTTTAAGAAAAGTAAGAAATCTCAAGGATTATCCAGTCTCCACTACAACTCCCTAAGCCAACACACCACACACACACACACACACACACACACACACGATCTGGTCCCCAAGACCCAAGGACTTCTGAGAGGTGGGTGGCAGGGTAAGAGGGAGCAGAACAAAGAGAGAACTGCCCAGTGTTAAAGACTTTTTTCTGAGTACAGCAGAAAGAAAGAAACCCAAAGATTCAGGCTGTTGACTTTTTACGTAGATTGGGGAAAGAGTAGCCATTCCATTGTGGGTCAGGCTGTGTAATTCTCCACTACAGCCTCCCAGTAAGTAGCGAAGTAACCTGTCAAGGAACACACTAAAGTGATGCCAGTCAAGATGGCAGAGATTTCTCCATCCACATCCAGTTGAAGGCAGAATTACTGGTGATGCGCATGAGCCGGAGGGAAGGAAGGGGCCCTTGTGGTACCAGAAGTCGGCTCCAGGTTTCTCAGGTCTAAGGATTTGAGATGAAGATTTTTAACACACGTTTCATTCAGAATATGAAGAATAACTCTATGTGAAGAATTTTCAGGAACTAGTTGTTAGAAATTATGATGTTATGACTCAGGTTTATGCTAAGAAAGACTTTTTGGATAATATTCTTTAGAGGTGGAATGAGCCTTTTCTGAGGGAGTAATTCATTAAAACTACTCATTCAGCGGACAGGAGATCATCCACCAGGAACACGAGGTTCCATTTTAGACTGTGGTTACATCACACAGTCCCTTAGTACTTTTTGAAATCTCTTTTTATTCTAAATAGCTAGGGCTGTAAGTTGCATAAATAGAGGAATTGTTTTTCCCTACCCTCCATTTGACACTTACTTCATATATGCTGTACCACTTTTAGGGTGGTAGCTGGCCCTTGTTTTATGAAAGTAAACACAAGAATAAAAATAAAATATATTCAGTATGGAAAAAGATAATCAGGAAAAATACTGGCTTTTCTGTCGAGTGTGAGATTTCCTATTAGGATCTCTATGAAAAGAGAGTCACATTAATAAAAAAGATCATAAGAATGTCTCATGCGTGCTACAATTTTTAAATTACAAATTGTCATGGACTACCAGGACTTGAATAATGTATGTGGGATCTTCCACCCCTAGGATAACCTTGGCATGATTTGCTCCTAAGAAGATGCAGGAAATGGGCTGAAACCTTATCACGGTAGCCAGAAATACTTGGGAGCTGAAGGATGAGGAGCTCAAAGAACAGATGTGCAGAAGAGGCCAGGAGACTTGCAGTGATTTCTGAGATGGAAAGCTCCTGCCTTTGAAATCCTCATAGATGCCTGCCTCGCATAGTACATGCCACTGACTCAAAGGTTAAGATCTTCAAGATGGTTGCACATCATAATAGACTCAGGTCTGCCATTATCCGTCTCACGTGGGCTTCATTTTGGGAAAACAGGCTTGAATTTCTTAGAGCGGGGGATTTCCTGAGCCACAGGCAGTGCTGTAATGAAGGACTTGTTTCCTTGCTCAGCATGTGCTCCCTTGGTCCTAGTGAGAGTCAAGCAATGTGGTCTCTGCAGGAGTCATGCAGGGCAAGGCATTCAGGGTTTAAGGGGAGCTGAGGGGTGCTGAAAAGAACAGGCTGTGGAGCTCTAGGTCTCTGCAGAATGGGGCAGTGTCCTATGCGTTCCTGGAGGATCACACACTTTGGTTGGTGAGGCAAATACACTGGAGTCCTGTGTTCTCTGCAAACGCTCTCAGGTAAAACAGAGGGCCAGCTATAGTTTCCAGCAATGATTATATCCAGCTATATGTTTTCAAAACATAGAGGGGCTCTGAATTTTTTCTTAATTCCTTGACAATATTTTAAAAGTCAGGATAACCATTCAAATATCTACCATATTACTTCATTACTGACTTGATAATTTATATCTAAATACAATGTTGTTGTATACATTTGTATCCACAATTATTTAGTCAAAAAACAAACAGATAGCCTAAGTAGGAGGCAGAGTACTTCAAGGCTCTGGGTATCTCTTATAATTTGAAGAATCCCCCTCTAGTAGCTCAAGGAAGTAAATATACCTTGAAGGAGATCTATTTCTTAACCCACGGAGACACTTTTAAAAGCCATCCTTCCCCATCTCTCCAGTTCTCTAAGACTCCAGAATTTCTGTGTCCCCAAATCTTATGCCCTGCTTCCTGCTGTTTATGAAGCAGTGCTGTCCCACTGGGTCAGCAGGTAGGGTTGGGATGTACAGTGATGGCCTCACGTGCTCGACATTCTGGCTGCGATCCCCAGTACCCTCCTGGCTAGTATCCTGTCCTCACCTGTTTATCTTCTCATTTTCCTTTGCTTCTCTAATCATCTCTCTAACCACAGTGCTAATTTGGAATCACATTATCTCCAATATTAATACTGAGAAAGAGGAAGTTAGGTTTGGGAGACGGTAGAGAGCTGAGTAAACACAAATTCACTTTAGTGATTTGGAGGAGGCTCCTGAGATGTTAGTAAACTGAGCCCAGTGCATGCACTAATTTGTTGGATGAATGGGCATTGAGCACCCCTATGTACTGTGGTGAGCACTGTCCAGTTACACCCCTGCTGTAAGCTCTAGATACCTAACCCCCTAAACATGACCCAGAACCTTCAACCTAATCCCAACATACTTCCAGAAAATGAAAAAAGCCATCAGCCCAGATACCATTTTCCACTGGAAAATGCTGTAAGGGTCCCAAACAGCTCATTTATTCATGAACTTGGAAAGTGATGCATTTGTGAATGGAAGGCTGCATGCCATGTTTCATCTTTTCCCTTATATATTTCAGCTATTTTAATAACATACATAAATATATAATATAATTAATGTAAGTAGTATATACAACTCTGCAGGTTTTATTAAAAATACAAATAAATGTTCCCTAAATTACTGTGCAGGTTGTTTTTATGTAAAACACAGTGCCGTCCACCTCCTGCCTTTCCTCGTGTTCCATGAAACACAATGCACCAGGAGCCAGAAGATGGGAAATTATTCCCGGTTGCCATCCGGATCGCCCCCGTCTTGGCTTCGTGTGAGGATCCTCTGGAGGCCGCTCTCGGCTTCTGGCTGGGAGATGAGGTTTGGACTCCGCCTTTCAGGCTCTCACAGCTCCACCTTCAGACTCGGAAACCATGGTAACCGATGGCCAGTGCAGGCAGCTTCCAGCGCTGTGGTGTGTTATCCAGATCTTACAGCCGAGACGTGAAACATTGCCCAGAGCTCATTGCCCTCCTTGATCTGACGGGCGTCATTAGTTTTCAGATGAAAATTGCATGTAAGGCAGCATTTGGGGTAGAAGAGATTAACCTTGTGCTGCTGCATTTCGCTCTCGTCATTGGGTGACAAATTATGATGACTTTATTTTATTACTTTAATCAAATTCCCAGGAGGCAGAGAAAAGTGAGGAGCTGTCACATCCTAAGCATAAAAGCGGATGGTCCTATTTTTCCACAAATACATTTACAATATTCTCGAGGACGACTGCCCGCAGATTATCTGTCACACAGACCATAATTCTAAAAGGCATTAAGCTATTCTGTGGGTGTATGTGTGGGCATATAGACTGGGGAGGTTGGTAGAGAAAGGATTTTGCCAAATCAGATGCTGCTGAAATGTGGATTACGTCTTTATTATTTGGGGGTTTCACAGACTATTTCCTATGTGTCATTAAGTAGCAGCTACTGGAAGTGTGTAAATCTTTCATTCATAGAACCATAAAAAATGTTGCAAATAGAGTGCAGTAGCTCAGAGAACAAAATTGGGGACTGGACTGCCTCAGCCTCCACACGTGCTCCCCACGTAACCATGGGCAGACTGTGTACCGTCTGGATACATCTTTGACTTGGTTATTTCTGAAATGAGGTAATCTTGTTTTCTATTTCTTTAGACTGTAGGAAGATTAAATGAACTAACACATATGACTCATAAATATATCTAGAATTTGGTGTTTCATAAATCTGCACTAATACCATCAGCATTATTTTCCTACTATCAAGCTATTTGTCTGACATAAAATTGAATTTCAGAAATAAATAATTGAAATCCAATAAGTTAAATAAATAAATAAATAAATGCATTCTAGAAACATGGAAATGATACACAACTGCTTCAATTCATTAAAAAAAAAACTATTGCTGCTTTAGTTAGAAAGGGTCTTAAAGAGCATTTGGTGCATATGTGGCATTGTGCAAGTTCAGACATCCAGGGCAAAGAGGGGCAGAGCTAACCCAGAGTCCTGGAGCTGGTGAGGAAGCAGGTGGGGCCCACTTACCTCCCTCCAAAAATCTTACACTACAAATTTATGGTGTTAAATTTAACTTTCAAGAGATTATCATTAACAACATGAGTTAACACGTTGTTAGTAAGTCTAATAAAATCTTACTGCAAGATCTTGTGGATGTATGCAAACCTTGGGCTAACACACTGAAGTATGCGTTGTATGCATGCTGAGCTCTTTAACAGGTTAATGACACAATAAATGTCTTAGCTTGCAATGGTGCACATTTCTTAAGAGTTATCAGTGCTTGTGAGTCATTGCCCAAGAGCAGTGGCTTTGAAGTCAGACAAACACATTTAGATTGCAAAGCCTGACTCCTAATTTTAATAGCTTGCCACACTTTCATTTTTTGTAAAATCAGGGCAATAATTCCATCAAAGCTTTATTGTAAAGGCAAAGTTAGATTAAACAGGTGTATCTCTTAAAGTGCCTTGCTGTCTATAAATACTGTCTACAATTACCCTGATGTAAAGGACATCTCATTTTGGATCTTTCTTCAGATACTGCCAGCACTTTCCTGTTGTCTGTGTGTGCAAAATTTTTCATTGCTAGTTTTTATACATGGTTGGAGCCATTCGGATACTTGATAAAACACAAGTTTTTAAGGGGACTTGGAAGGACTGAATTTTCTAGAAATCTCTGTTCACTCCTCAGCTTCACACTCACAGTGTCCTGATGAAAAGCAGAGACTTGCGGGAAAAACCCGCAATCTCTTCATTTTCCAGCTGTCTTGCCAAGGAAGTAACAATCTCTCTGAGACATCAGTAGTTTTCAAAGCTCTGATATTGCTCACTTTGCATCCACAGGTAAGAATGTTTACAATACTTATGTGACATCAGGTATGAGCTGGTCACAGGTTCTTCTGACAGTGAGACACAATGTAAAGACACCCAAAGAGATGGAAGGCGTAAGTCTTTGGCACTTACAGAATCAAACTAAGGCAGAGTAAAGAACTATGCAGAGCAGTGTACCTGGGGACAGGTAGCAGGGCTGTACTGCAGAGAAGACTTCAGAATGTCAAACAGGAGAGGGTGGCTAGGTTTCATGGGCTTGGTAAGGATGGGATATTCTGCATCATTTCACTGGCCCAAGAAGACAGGCTGCCCTGGGAGCTCAGGGTGGCATCTCTGGTAGATAGGGGTGTGTGTGTGTGTGTGTGTGTGTGTGTGTGTGTGTGTCTGCTGTAACCTAGGAATATTAAAAGATACTAAGGGAAGTGGTAGCAATTTGGACTTAGCAAACTGCCTGGAGGGAAACTGAGAGTTTTTAACCATGACTTCAAAACTGGGTCAAATTTTGGAATTGGGCAGATCCCACCACCATGGTGGCATCAGTGACACAGAGAGGTCTGGTGGAGGACATCTTGGAGTTGGGCAGAACCAGTGTGCTGCAGTGACATCAGATAGTCGCTCCTGGTGCAGAGAGATCTGGAAATGACAGCTGGGATTTGGGGAGAGCCCTGTGCTGCAATGGCATTAGTCAGCCGCTTCTGGCACAGAGAGAACTGGCAGGATCTGCTGGGGCTGAACCACACCTCTGGTTGGGACCCAATAAGCAGACACAAAATAGTTACGACGCTGTGACATCCACAAGGTACAGCCTAACTTGCGGATTGACTGACACAGAGGTAGAGGTTAGCCTGCACTGTTCCTGCATCCCTGCCTACCTCAGGTAACAGCAAATTGGGGAGGGCAGCAAAAACTCAAGTCAGCATGCTTCAAAAAGGCCCTAAGCAGTACGGAGAGGGCCAGAGACCCCCAGGACACTCCAGTCTGAAAGAAACCAGAAACATGACAAGAGACAGAAATTTTAAAAAATCTCCAGCTGCCGAACGTGAGAAAATAAGCCCAGGAGAAGTAAACACAGAAGAGAACCAGCACAATAATCATCCAATACTAGACACAGCATCAGCCGAAATAAAGAACCACCAAAAGAATTCGTCATGACCTCATAGACAAATTTAAAACTGTACTTCTGACCCAAGTGAGGCAAGATATAAAGAGATTAATTAAAGAAATGACAAGCCCCACCCAAGAGAACACAGATGGAAGAGTGGAGGAAATCACAAAAGAAAGAGAAACTTCTGAAGAAGAATTTAAACATAACCTAGAATACATGAAACAGATCCAAAGAGATTACTGGGAAACTAAAAACTCCATTGAACACTGGCAAAATGCCTTGACAGAAACTAAAGTTAGCCTTTTGAAACTTAAAGAGAGATTTATGATATATGATCATGAAAGAAAAGACCTCTTAAAAATAACGAGGAACCAGAAAGAAACAATTCAAAGGCTAGAAGACAACAAAAGGATACATAACTTAAGAATAAAGCATGTGAGGGGGGAAACAGGAGCAACCAAAAATGAAATACAAAGAATATTCACAGATATATTATGTTGGGAGCCTGCCATGTTATTCATGAGAGCATATTCATAAGATGGCACCCGCCTGCCGCCTCCGCTGCTCCCCCGCCCATCATGTGCCCAAGATGGCACACACATCCTGCTTCCTGGTTCTCGCTCGGCTTACTGTCCCCGCCATATATGGTAATGATTGATTGCTTCCTTGTTGCCGCCCAATCGCCTGTCCCCACGTGTAATCCCATGATTGGATAACATTAGCTATATAAGCCCAAGTATAGGAAGTGCCCGACACACAACACGGAAGAAGCCGTCGAGGACGGACATGTATTGAGGTTGCTGCCCAGTCAATAAAGGTGCTTGCAGAGGCTAAGTGTTCGTGTGCCTCATTCCGCGGGACGGAAGCGGCTCCGGACAATATTAAAGGAAAACTTCCCAAGTATAGGAAAAAGAAATGATATCCAGATAAATGAGGCATACAGATCTCCAGCTACCTACAACCAAAATAGATCTACACCCAGACGTATAATAACCAAGATTCTAGAAATCCACCAAAAGAACAGAATACTAAAAGCAGCTAGGGAAAAGAAGCAGATAACCTACAACAGGAAAATTATCAAAATAACAACAGACTTATCAACACAAACTCTCCAATTGAGAAGGGCCTGGGGAGAAATATTCCAAGCCCTGAAACAAAATAATTTGCAATCAAGATTGATATACCCAGAAAAACTCTCTCTCAAAATTAATGGAGAAATAAAATGTTTCCAAGACAAGGAGGAACTGTGGGAGTTCATTGCCACCAACCCAACCCTACAGAGTGTGCTGAAGGACATTCCAGAGAGAGAGAGAGAGAGGAAGGGATACTAGGATTCCAGCAACAGTGGCAGAGAGGCCTCAGTGAATGGGGCAGACAGTGGAATGAGGGAGTAAGGTGGACAAATTATAGCAGTAAAGTGGAGTAGCAGACATGAGGCAGAGACAGTAAGCTATAATCTTTAGTATAGATAGCTTTGATACACTATAAAAAAGGCAGAGGTCATTGTCAATAGTGTATCAGGATTTAAAAGTCACAGTAGTCTTTGTTTAGTTTGAATTTATTTTGTTCCAGTCTATCCACTCATATCAGATTTGAGGGCACAGACATCTGACCCAAAAATGGCAGGTTATACCATGGTAACTATCCTTAATTTCCTATTAATTTAAACTGAAACCCTGTATTACTTACATTGTCTTACTATGACTGATCTTATTTGAATCCAATTCGTTAGACCATGGTTTTGCCTTGGCTGATTTTATTTGAATTTGGTATGCTTGACAGTATCAACCCTAAAAGTAGAGGCAACTACTCTGAAGATGACAAGATGTAAAAGATATCCATACTGGTTTTGATTATTAATAGCTCTCAAGTCTACAATGTTTTCAAAGTTGTGTTCTTATAAAAATAGCTGTGTAATACTATGCTTAACTATATTAAGCCTGATGATGTGGACAAGTCTATTGAAAATAACAAGAGAAGGAACAGTAACTACGGTAGATCACTTAATATTGTGGTCTTATGTGTCTTTTTCATTGCATTTTTTTCTAGGAATTTGTTTTGCTGTCTTGTTATGATTTGTTTTCCCCTATAATACAGAGAGGATAGATATACATGTAGAAATTCACACATGGAAGTTTTTTTAAACTATTTACAGGAACAGATTATATAATGCAAGATGCAATGAACAGATACTCTGAAGAAGAAGAGACACTAAGAAACCCAATGCTAATTCTGTAGCATTATGATATAAACTCTAGCAATACTATTATTCACTGTTCAGAGTGATATTAGTCTAGTCTCGTAAGTTCAGTTTCAGCATATGTAAAGATAAGGACAGCTACTACGAAGGGAATGAGAGACACTATGGTAGTTATTATTGTCTTCCCCAATGTCAGATCTTGAAGGCCTAAAAAACCTTCTTCATCCTGTAATGATTTGATTAGTTCTATAATATGCAGTATGTATTTAATATGCATAAAGATGGGGACAACTATTTGGTAAGAAACTAGAGACAATTAGATAAACAGTGAAGATCTCCAGTGGACTTGCTTTGAAATCTGTATTTCTTTAAATTGTTTCTTTTTGAACTGTTTTGTTCTGTTTTGATATGTTTAATCTTCTTACCCTCTTTAAGATAAAAAAAAAAGTGTGTAAGACTGATAACCATATTACTAAGTTTTCGTTAGATCATTGAGCAGAATTGTTGGCAGTGTCACTATTTGAATGTCACTTTACATACTTTAATTTTGTAACCTGAACAGCTATTTCTAAGATGACAATATGTAACTTATCAACTGGTGATTTCTTACCATTTATTTTTCTGTAATTCTGTATTATTTCTACCTTTTTTTCTCCATGTATTTTTTTTGTTTTTTTGTTTGTTTGTTTCTCTTTAAATAAAGTAAAAAAAAAAAAAAACTGGGTAAGACATTCCTCATGGAATACCATATTACAAGAGATCCTGCTTCCCAACATTATGTAGCATCCAGCCCTCTTTGCCTGTATTCATCCAGCGGAGCACTACAAAGAGACACAGCGGAAAGGGTACCCTGCTGATCAGAGGACTCGTAACTTGCAAAAGGCTGCATCACCTTCTAAATAGGGGACCCAACCATTTGGTCAGAGATTTTATCTGTCAAATGGACAAGAGGTTTGCACTGCCATCCCCACAATGACTGTGGCAAATTACCAATGCCAGAGGATAAAACCTGGTCATCAATAACCCTCTAAGAGTAGGTACTAATTTTGTTGAGTGTTTCTTCCCTTGGCACAAGATGCTGGGTAGCTGAGGCAGATGGGTAAATAAAAGACAGAAGAGAGGGAGAAAGATCAGGGTATCAAATACGTATGTAGCTCTAGGGCCAAACCTGATGCCCAGAGCAGATGAAATTCCTAGTGCCACATACCCAGGCAGACACATGGCAGAGAGACACTCACTGTTCATTCCTCGCAGAAGTGGCTGCCATAGTGTGAAAAGCCCTGTAATTGGCTGCCACCTGATATCTGTAGGCCACACCACCTTAACTCCCTCTAGAAGTTAAGTTTGGTAGTTAAGCAGCACCTTGCTTAGCTTGTTTGGCCTATTCAGGGATTATGCTTATGAGCCCACACATGGGAAATTTGAAAATTTGATTTAACCTATAACCCTCAGTCTTGCCACTGTTGCTAAGTTACCTGCTGACATCTCAGAACCCAACTCCCTCCTCCCCAATACCCTATATATTTGATACTTTTTCCTTGAATAAACGAGACTTGATTGGACTTCTGTCTCGTCTCCATTCTTTGTGTCTCTTGTCCCCGTTCATCCCCACTCCCCTTCTAGGGGCTCCGTGGACTTACCGCAGGCCAGGACACCGTAGTCTATTCCTCTCTCCTGAACCCCTCCTTTTAACTCCCCAGCCCTTATCACAGCACCCAAGACTTCAAAATACCCTGGTTTAAAGGTGCAGAAGTGAACAGCAAGGAATTCAGGTGAGCCCGAGGGGCTGAGAGAAACACCCAGCTGGGAGCCAGTAAGAAAAACGGGACTCGCCCTTCCATAGCCAAACTGAACTGAATTTTTCCAATAGTAAGAATGCGTTTGGAAAAGGTTTTCTGCTTAGAGTCTTTGGATGAGAACCCCATTTGGCTGAGATCTTGGTTCTGCCTTGGGATCTCTTGAATACAGAATCTAGTCAGTGTGAGAGAAACTTCTGCCTACAAAACTGTGACCTACTGAACTGGGTTCCTTGTTAAGTCACTAGATTGTGACAATCCTTCATGCAAGACAACCCAGGGCACAGCATTGTTCAATATATGGTAAAGAACCATTCTCTAATGTGTAATAGTCATTGTACAAAAGAGAGGAAAAGAAAGTGCTCTAAACGATATAACTGCATGTATATTTAAGAGTATAAGATAGACAATGATATTACTGAGTTTTGTTGGATCACTGAACAGAACTGTTTGCAGTCTCACTGTTTGAATGTCCACTTTATATGCTTTAATTTTGTAACTTGAACAAATATGTCAAAGATGACAATATATAATCCATTAATTAGTGATTTCCTACTGTTTATTTTTTTTCTGAAATTCTGTATAACGTGTACCCCTTTTCTGCTTTTTTTTTCTTTTTCTCCTTAAATAAAATTTTAAAAAAAGAACCATTCTCTAGTACCCTTTTTGTAACCTCCTGTTCTTTCCTCTATGCACTGGCCAAAAGAGTCCTTATTTTTCTCATTTGGATTGAAAGAACAAATATTTTAATGATACCAGTGTGATTCCCTAAAACACATGGTGACTCCCAAGTGTATATGCCCAGGTCGTCGGCCTCCACCACGCCAGTTCTTCGTATTTTTCAACCTTGAACCCAGGCAGACCCAAGCGGTGTGTGAGTGACTCAGAGAGTGATCAAGAAATGCACCCAAAATAACAGTGAGCCACAGAACTTGCACTGAGTTATCAAACAGTATTGAATCTAGTTCTGTCTTACTTAAGCCTTGTGTAGATTTTGCTTTCTGGACAGAATACGCCATGTACTAATTAAATCAGAATACCTAATGCTGTTTGCAGACATCAGTGTTTCTGAAGCTCTCAGAAGACATTAATGTGCAGCCAAGTTTGAAAATTACTGATCTATAAAGGAAGATCTCGACTAAATGATACTAGAATTTTCCACCAGTTTTAAGAGTCTATGTGCTAAAAATAGTCTATATGCTTACTAAACATCAATATAAATTCACAAGTAATACTTTAATGATGATAATCTCAACTACAATTTGAGGCTACAATTTCCTATAGCTATTTCTGTCCATAAGTGAGACAGCATAATCCAGAGGAGAAGCCCACTTTACTCTGTGACAGTGACTTGGTGGGAGGGACAGTTAGGAGGTAAAAGCTCATGTTCTAAGTAGATTATGTTGAACTGGGGTTTTTTTTTTTAAAGGGACAAAACAGAGTGTAGTGATAGGATGAAGAGGAAAAAGAGCAAAAAATATCCATACACACAGATACAGAGATGAACTATACATAGATAGGTAGATAGATAATAGAAAAAAGAAAGAAAGGAAAGATGTATACACAAATGTGTACACATGTACTGAAAACTGGAGAAACAGCAGCCAGCAGTGCACTCCCGAGAGTAAATTCAGTGACTTCAGTTCGGTAACCGCAGATGTCCATGTGACTGTGACACAAAAAGCCCACCACAAGAGCGGTGTTTCAGGACAACCATAAACACAAATAGTTGTTCATCTTAGCTTGGAAGGCGCAGGCAGGGAACAGAAAACAGCTCTGGGAGGTGAAACACAATTGGAATTAAGATTTACAGAAAGGGGCTGGGGATTTAGCTCAGCGGCATAAGCGCCTGCCTTGCAAGCAGGCAGTCGGAGTTCAATCCCGGTACCGATAAAAACGAAAAAGACAAAAAAAAAAAAGAAAGAAAGAAAGATTCACAGGAAATACAAAATCACATCAAAGAGTTACCATGAAAAACAAACAAACAAAATGGGGCCTTTGGCATTTTGGGAATCTGGAATTCATGTCACTCCTGTGAGTGGTTTGAGTTCCTTTTTTTTTTTTTTTTTTTTTTTGCAAAATCACATCAAAGAGTTACCATGAAGACTTCCGGGAGAACATGGCGGACAGATAACAGCAACTACCGGAGGCTCTCTGAAAACTAGGCTCAGAAGCCAGGTATGGTGCCGACTAAAGAGACATAAGCAGGTGGAGTTATGCTCTGCTGACTCAGGAACGAACTCGGCTGAGAGAAACCAACTTGGAATGCAGTCCTGGTGCTAAAACAGGAACAGAAAAGCCTCGCTGCTGAGGCTGGACCCCACGCCATTTGGGTTTCCCGCCGCGCGGTGGCTGGCTGCCTCTACGTCGGCTCGGCAAGGAGAGAGACGCACGGAAACTCTGAGAACGGGAGTCTGTGAACGGAGTCAAAAACAGGACAGGCAGGGAGGCATGTTCTGACTTGTGGCGAGGTGAGTGAGAGAAACTGACACTCCACCACAGTTTGACTCCAGCGGACTTTCTGGGCCCGGGCAGTCCTGTGGGAGCAGGGCGCGCTGGCGACTCCAGCCACACATTCCCCTGTCGGGCGGGATTGGTGAAAAGTGCCTGGCCTGCGTGACGCTGCCGGCGGACCCCGTAGGCTGGCCCAACCCAGATCCCAGAGCCTGACGGAGGCCGGGAGGGGCGGGCCCCCGCGTAGGCTGCCTGGTGTGCAGCAGTGAGTGGAAACACCTAACCGGCGCAATTCGATCAGGCTGTGGCTGACAGAGAGGGAAGCTAGGCCTCTCATATAAGCTTGCATATATAAGGAACAGAGAATATGGGAAGAGGCAGCAACAAGAAAGGCTCCTCGGCCCCCAATTCTGAGAAACAGGCAATAACAGACACCGCACCATTACACATAAGGCGCCATATAGAGAGCCTCATAGACCAATTCAGGAATGAAGTTATCAACGACCTGAAGCTAGAAGTATGCAAAATAGTTAGAGAAATACTAAGCACCACCCAAGAAAAAACAGATGGTGGAATGGAAGAACAGAAAAAGAGGGGAGAATTGTTTGATGGAGAAAACAGGGAAAGCATAGAATACGTGAAGCAGGTTCAAAGGGACTACCAAGAAACTAAGAAGTCTATCGAAGACTGGCATAACAGCTTGAAAGAAACTAAGGACAGACTATCTGAACTGGAGGGCAGAATTGTAATATGGGAGAATGAAATGAAAAACTTCTTAAAAATAACAAAGAAACAAACAGCAATAATACAAAGACAAGAAGATGATAAGAGGAGCCATAACTTAAGGATTAAGAACATAAAAGAAGAAGTAGAGACACAAACAAATGAACTACAAAAGCTACTCACAGAAATAATCCAGGAGAATTTTCCTAATTTAGCAAAAGGTAAAGATACTCAGATGTATGAGGCATACAGGACCCCAGCTACCTACAACCCAAACAGAGCAACACCCAGGCATATAATAATAAAAATTCCAGAAATTCAATACAAGAACAGAATATTAAAAGCTGTCAGAGACAAGAAGCAGACCACTTACAAGGGAGCACCCATCAGAATTACAGCAGATTTCTCTGCACAAACCATCAAATCACGAAGAGCTTGGGGGGAAATAATTCAAGCTTTGAAAGATAATAATCTCCAGCCAAGATTGAGATATCCTGCACAACTGTCCCTCGAAATTGATGGAAAAACAAGGTGCTTCCAGGATAAAGAGGAACTGGGGGAATTTGCAACCACCAATTCAACTCTACAGAGAGTATTGCAGGATATTCTAAAAAAAGAAAAATACAAAGAATCCAGAAATAATGGAGGCCACAACGAATGGAGCAGAGAACAAAGTGAAGAAGACAAACTGACAGCTACTGACAGAATAAGAGCTCAACAGAAATGAGGCAGAGAAGATTGGATGATAGGAACAGCTATTTTGGAGAAAATGACATCTTAATAGGTAATACTGATTTAGTATCATCTTGTTTTGAAGTCTCATCTAGCTTTTGTCCTTCTGTCTCCAATGGTCCAAATAGGTTGTATCTTACTGGATTTTATTATGTATGATAGTATAAGCAAAAACCTTTTAAAGACAAGGAGATTATACAGAAACCATTGTTCATTTTCTGTTAGTCGATTCTAAATACTCTGTAATGCTGTCATTCTCTTGAATGGTTTTACATTGTTTTGATATACTTAATGCTACAGTATACGAAGTTGTACTCAAGGATTTCAAGGAAAGAGATAATATGGTAACTACTTTTAGGTCAGGATTATCTGGTGGTGAAACACTATTCTGCTTAAATGGTTATGTTTTGATCTGTGCTGTTTTGTTGTTATGCCCTCTTTTATCTCAATCTCCACTCCATTATTTACTTTTTTATTTTTATCCTTTTAATTAAAGGAAAAAAATAGCAGGATATATTATAATAACCCACTTTGACTTTCCATTACCTCGATTTAAAGCCCTGTATTACTCTCACCATCTGGTTTTTAACTGATGTTCCCCCATTCTGTTTTGCTGGATAGCATCAGGTTCGAAAATTTAGGCATCAGCTGTGAAGATAATGAGATTCATTATAACGCCCATTCTCATTGACTTTTATCTATTTTTGAAGACCTACAATGTCTCCAATGTTTTGGTTTTGTCGGTTTTATTCTTTACAGTTTTGTTCAATTGTATTGTAACTAACAATATAGGCAATTCTATTAGAGATAGCGGGAGACATTATGGTAACCATTGTTGATCACCTTGTATTATGTTTTCACATTATCTATTATGTCCACCCTTTTGACTTGACCGATTCTGTTCTGTTATGTCACATTTGGTTTTACTCTCTTCCAAAAAAGTAATAAGAACCATGGGAGCAATGAAACCCAAAATGTGTAATAGTCATTGTACAAAAGAGAGGAAAAGAAAGTGCTCTGTACTATCTAACTACATGTATATTTAAGTGTATAAGATAGAAAATGATATCACAGAGTTTTATTGGATCATTGAACAGAACTGTTTGCAGTATCATTGATGGAATGTCCACTTTACAAGCTTTAATTTTGTGACTTGAACAATTATTTCTAAGATGACAATATGTAATCCATTAACTAGTAATTTCCTACTGTTCATTTTTTTTTCTGCAAATCTGTATAACTTGTACCCTTTCTCTGCTTTTTTTTCTTTTCTCCTTAAATAAAATTTAAAAAAAAAAAATTTAAAAAAAAAAAAAAAGAGTTACCATGAAAAACAAACAAACAAAATGAGGCCTTTGGCATTTTGGGAATCTGGAATTCATGTCACTCCTGTGAGTGGTTTGATTTCCTTTTTTTTTTTTTTTTTTTTTGGCAGTACCAGGGATTGAATTCACAACCTTGTGCTTGCCGGGCAGTGCTTATGCCAGAACTAAACCCCCAGCCTTTGACTTCCTAATCTGGAAGACAGATTCAGTAACAAGACCACTTCCTAGAGCTGAAGACCAGATGACTCCACAGCTGTAAATCACTAAGGATAAAGTTTGGCATATGCTGGTATGTACTTGTTAAACAAAAAATAAGCAAGTTGAAATAAGTAAGAATAGTGAAAACATAGTGGTATTGACAGAGGACTGGGAAAATAGATCAGTGGAATAAATTCAAACCCACAAACAGCTGTGGGCATATGCAGCCATCCAGCTGTGACGGCGGTGCATTTCCCTCCCGTGAGGAAATAAATAAAGTGCTCCAAACTGCTCCCTTGTGACTTTTTCCCTGTTTCTTATGAACCAAAGCCGTAAAGCCAAGACACAGAGATTAGCTAGGTCTTGCTTGGGTCTTCTCTCAAGCACTGATCTAATTAAATGACGTATAGGTTTTATCGATGTGTGGACTGTCGCTTCTACACTGTATATTTCAGCGTCACGGAATTTCTCAGTGATTGCTTTGCATTGTCTGATAAAGGTGCCTTTACTCTACCTTTGGGATGGGAGACCGTGTCAGGCATCATTGGCAGGTGACCGCGCCAAGACACCGCTCCTACCGCAATCCCTCGGTGTGTCTTCAGCGTGAGCAGTGCACGCCCCTGCTCTCTGGCCTGCGTGTGTTCAGTATGAGCAGTGCACGCCCCTCTCGGGCCCTGCTGGTGCCAGCGTGGAGCAGGCTGAGAGCCACTAGCTGAGCGAGTTAGGGGGGCTGCCCCACCCGCAGGCTCTGGAGCCCCAGCAGTTGGTCAGTAGCCCCTGGTAGCTGCTGTACAAGGCAAGTAGAGTCTCTGGGTTCCTCACATGGGACCCTCAGTATTATCTGGGCAGCAGGCGGGTGGGTGAGGTGGGCAGGAGCAGAGCTTCCGTGCATGCACGGGACTTAGTGGCTCCTGAGACCGCAGAGTTGGCTCTGGACAGTGACTCTGTATGCTCGCTACTAAAGACTCAGGTCTGAGGCCCCTTTGGGTGATAACCAGCGCCAGGAAGCGGGTGCTGTGACGTTTCCCGTCCTTGCGAGCCTCGCCTTATCCCAGACACTTGGTGAAATGAAGCCAGAGTGCAGCTTTTTCCGAGAGCTCTGCAGAGCGTCCCTCCTGGGCGTGCACTAGGCTGCTGCGGTAAAGAAGCAAAGCATTAAAGGCAATTATTTCAGCATGATTAAGGGCTGAGCATGTGGGTCTTTGCAGAATACGTGTCCATCCAGGTTCTCAGGTTGAGTGGGGACTTCTGATGCCATCCCAGAAGTGCCTGAGCCGAGAGTGTCAGGCGGCCTCCCCTGGCCTCTTGATCCATCCGCTCTGTCCTCTGAGCTCCGGAGGCATCCGCGTGGATCTCCCGGCTCACAGGGGGCGCACAGCTCCCCGCCTCCGCTCCCTGGCCGCTTAGCGCACCCTGCTGGACGCCGGCGGGAATACCGCCTGCTCCGAGGCCTCTACGAGCAACCTTTCCGCCCCTCCAGCTCCGCACCGCGGCGAGGAAATAGGGAAATAGGGCATCCAGCGCTCCGATTCTAAAAACCTTTCGCTTTCACTTGATTCACAGATGACCCAGTAAGTAAAGATCTGAAGAGCAGTGAGCTCTGCAAAGCCCTGTGCTTCCCCGGTATCTGGGCTATGTTGCCATACAGACATTGTTATTAAAATTAAAGGTACTTGTTTTTTAACTTAAAAGTTTTAATCGCTATATAGTATCCACACTTATTTACGGGATATGGTATTACAATTCAGTGCATGTGTGCAGGGTAAAATGATCATATCAAGGTCATTACCATTTCTATGTTCTCAATCCTTACTATTCTACATGCTGGGGACATTGGAACCGTGCTCTAGTCATTGTGAGATGCGTGGTTAATCACCGAACACTGCGGCTGTACTGTGCTCTGGTTAATCACTGAACACTGCGGCTGTACTGTGCTCTGCATTAGAGCTAACTGCCCATCTGAGTTTAGTTTCCAGCCTCTGCTGCATCTTGCAGCGACCCCTGCTGCACACTCACCACGGTAAATAGTGACAGCTTGTGACTGTCCATCTCTGCCCCGCGTGTTGTCCTTCAGTTCCAGCCATGTTGCTGCAAATGATCCCAAAGGTCTATTTTTATGTGATAAGCTAAAAATAAAATTAAATGTTCAGGGGAAGCAGCAGGGAGAACCATGAGCTGTCTTGTTATAGACTAAATGCAGAACAGGCCCAGGGGACTGCCGGGATGGAGAGACATGGAGACAAAGTTTGGGGCCAGACCGCAAATTATCGTGCTCAGGATGGGCACTATGAGTCTCCCTGTGTGGGTGGTACCTGCTTCCTTCTCTAGAGAGGGTCTTCCCCCTTTCTCTTTTCTTCTTGGAAGCAGATGTTTAGCCAAGTTGAATCCCTCTCTTTGCAGACAGTATATGACCAAGGACTCTACCCCTGCCGTGCACCTGCTAAGGGGAAGAAGAGACACATTTCCAGCAAAGAGGCCAAGGCTCCTGGGACAGGAACTAGGCTTACTGGGCAACAGCGTGGATTTCAGCAACTTTGGCAAACGCCCGGGCAGCATGGAGAATTAAAAATCAGGTAGGCTGGGATTACCTGATTGGAATCGGGAAACGACAGACCGAAGCATGTGCACCAAATCAGGACCTGGACAGCGCTCAGAGGTTCCTTGAGAATCCTTTGGGAATGTGAGGCGATGACCTGCAGGATGCAAGAAAATGGGGGGAAAGTGCAATCAGAGGCCTGCAGCACAGCACTGTCAGGCATTGCGGGTCATTGCTGGGCCTGCATGGACAGGAGACAGGGAGGGAGCCAGGTACTCAGGAAAGAGAAAGCAGAACTCAGAGGCAAGTTTGAAAAAGGTTAAGGAGGAGGGGGGAAACGAGCACCATCAGAAATGCCACTCATGGCATGCGACAAGGATGTTTAAGAATCTTTAGAAAAGTAGGGGCAGACTGCTTTTCCTTGCCACGCCCCAAATTAATGCCTTTATGCATCTGGAACAGAAGGGTCAGAGCAGCCAGATGCAGAGGCTACCCCAAGAGTTTCTCAATAATACCTCCTCATTTCCTACTCAAAATAATATTGAGTCCTACCAGAATTTCCCAGACTACGTTTTCAGCCTTGTGCTGGCTCAGCCCTCTCCTCGCCCCTCTCACAGACCGAGCCCCAGAGCAGTGTCGCACCCTGGGCCCCTCCGTCCACACCAAACTCCTTTGCTGCCCCTCTTCTGCCGGCACACTGATGACATCCAGCTGTGCTTTCCCAGCCTCGGGACGCACTGGGTGGCACCCAGTGCAGACACCAAGCAAGAATCATGGTGGTGGAAGGATTGACACACACTCACCCTTCCCTGCCCTGTGTCCAACCTGAGGAATGAGCCCAGTTATGCTTGGGATTTCTGCTTCAGTCACAATTGCACAGCTTTTGCATGGCATTATAATGTTTTACTTCCACACATCTTCCAATAGAGAATTACGCTAACTTTAAATAGAAGAGTTGCTGTTTGGATAGTCTGTTAGCTCAGTTACGGAGACAGTAAGCAGCAGGTTCTGGCCTTGGACGTTCTCTTCTTACTCTTTCTCTTTGTTTATTTCCCTCTAATACAAACAAGGCATTTTTGTTCTTTTCACCCACAAAACTTTTGATATTTTTATTTGAAATGAGGTTAAGGACCAAGACTTTTAACCCAGTATCAAGGACTCATCCCAAACTCACTATCAAATATTCCCTGCTCTTACATATCAGTTGTTTCCCTAAAGTAAAGCTATGCTAAGCCTCACTTTTCATTTGCAAATCACGTGGGTAGACTCTGAACGAGAGAAACTAACTCTAAAAAGAGACCACACCCTGCGCACTGCACAAATCCAGCCACATACCAGAAGATGTGGATTTTTTTTCTCTTTCACTTGTAAACTTTTTTTTTTTTTTTTTTTTGGTACCAGATATGGAACTCACGACCGCATGCTTGCCAGGAAGACGCTTATGCCGCTGAGCTAAATCCCCGGCCCCACTTGTAAACTTTTTAAAACTGCAATTTATAGGTTTATTTTTTTGTTCTGCTGAGCAACATTTTATTAAGCAAGAAGCTTTCTGAGGAAAGCCTACAAAATCTTTCTGTGCATACTTATTGTACATGTCTGTGTTTACCTAAAGAGTTTTAGAGTTGGGATAGAGGAAAGAGAAAGGAGGCCTCATGTGAACTCCAATTGTGACGCTTCCGTTCTTTCCAAAAAAAGAAGCAGGGTGCTGAGGCACCATCTGCTCACTTAACCTTGCTCCTGAGATCTATGGGACTGTCTACATTGGATGAGAAACCACTGCGGTGAGTGGTGGGCACCGGGGCCTCCGGTGCAAACCAGTGCTCATCCCTAGAGCGCACTGCGAAGGCTTGTGAACTTCGTGGCCTGAGCCTGTCCTCCTGTGTCTGCCAGGAGAGGCATCTGTGGGCTCCCACTGTCGTTGGTCAGAACTGACGAGGCACCTTCAGGAACAAGCCCAGGGCCACCCTCACATCCACTCAGCTCCTGCCCCAGTGGAAATCCCTTGTGACAGGATTTTCCAGATGCAGTCATTAAAAGCTGGGACGGAGGTGCTTTTGCAGCGTACAATTACCAGGCTGCTGGCCCAAAGTTCTGAGAACCTGGTGTCTGGGAGTGAGCTGGCCCTCATCATGTCACAGCAGAGGAGCCGATAAACTCTCACAGATAACACTTTCATCCTTCCTAGAGCTATGTGTCCTAGCATGGAATTAAGATATAAATAGTGCATATAATATATGCATTATCCTACAGTAAAAGAATATATATAACACCTTGGTTCACAAACACTTCTGTTCACCCACAGTTCAGTTTGCAAACAGAAACATTTGGCAAAAGTTCACTACTAACTGTGAACTCACTGAGTGATGAACACAACTATGGCCACCTTTCCCCAGAGTCACAGAATGCATTAAGTTCATGAACCAAGGCACCATTGTGCATGTGTGTAGTGTGTGTGTGTGTGTGTGTGTGTGTGTGTGTGTGTGCATGCGTGCACATGTACATGTATGCAGATGCTTCTTGCCTTATGATGGAGTTCCCACAATGATCCCATGTAAATTGAAAATATACAGAGGGCAAATGCACAGGTAGTGAGCCTAACCTCCCACACACCGCAGGGTCGCAATGCGATCCAGCACGGAGGGTGTCTGCCATGAAACCAAGAGGACGGGGGAGAGCCAGGGCCGACACTGCTCAGTGTCATGAGAGAAAGTCACGCCATGAAGCACTGGTCCAGGAGAAGGGCAGAATCCAAAACTGGAAGCAGTGACTCACGGGATGTATTTCATGTTCACCAATCATCAGCTGCACCATTGTAAGTGGGAGCTATCCCTGTGTGTATGTGTACACGCACGCGTGCATGTGTGTGTGTGTGTGTGTGTGTGTGTGTGTGTGTGTATGTTGTCCCTGAGGCAGGACTTCAAATAACAGACATCAGCTGGAGGTAGAGAGCAGCATCTTTCTAAAGTCTTCCCTGAGCATCAGGGATTATAACGCGTTTGCATTTAAACATGAGATCTGTCTGTGTCCCACACCTGCTGCCCTAGAGGCAGCGTCTGCTACTGACACGTCCCCGAGACAGTGTAAGAGAGAAGATGCCCCATCCCAAGCAGATGCAGTAACTCATCATGGGGCTTGCACAGTACAAAGAAGGGCATGTGCTACCACTCCCAGATGTAGCCCCCAAAATTACAAAAGCTGCCATTCACAGTTATGCATGCAGCTGTACTTACTTGTAATCTTCTCTGGTGCTTTGGTAGTTAAGTCATAGAAACATAATGAAACAATCTTGGAAAGGCCTAAGTCATCAAGATGTAGAAAGTAACAAAGTTCACCCTCAGGGGCTCTCGGCTTCCCCCTAGCTCCTGCTCCAAGCTGATTTGTGCAGCCTCCACTCCAGGAGATGAGACGCACACATGCCCTTCCCCCAGCTTTTACTCAAGTGAGGAAAACACAAGCATCATTCGGAATGACTTATTTGACACTAAGAAAAGACATAACATAGGAACAGAGTAAATAGCAGTAAACCAAAGGCAAATACGATTAAAACTGTAATTGGTTGGAATGGTTGCTAATTCTTTAAATGATCCAGATGTCAACATTTTAATATATTTCACTGCAGGAAGCAGTGCTCAGAAGGACTCAGAGGAAGAGGCCAGAATACGGGGAGAAACCTCAGACTCCTCTGGGTGAAACACTGCTGTCCTGAAAGTCACCCCAGCTGCAGGGTTAGGACTCTGGTAGAGGCTCAGCACACATGCCCATTTCAAAGTAAAAGTGTTTAAAGCTGGGGCTGGAATGGAGGCTGAGGCTGGAACCCGGCTGGCGAACTGACAGAGCTGGCGTGCTGGGCCCACGCTTCGGGAAACTGGAAATTATCTCTTACCTGGAGTCCTGTCTCCTCCTCTCCCCTCCTGTCACAGAATCTCATTTAACAGCAGATGGCAAACAGCACTCAGTGATGCTCAGAGAAAGGCAGGCAGGGCTTGCTCTGTTCCCAGGCTGCCTTCTCCCTCATGAGAGATAAAAGTAAAAGCCAGCGGTGAGCTGGCTGAGCCACATGGCCATTGCAGGGCGACACTGATGCCAGGAGGGGGGCACTGACAGCCTGCCTCTGGGCTGGAACTGGCTGTGGTCACGAGGCACTCACACAGGAGCAGCAATCAGCTCATGGCCGCAGCCGTTCTGAGCAGGGCAGTGCCACACAGGAAAAGAGGCCGCTCTCAGAGGCCGGCAGAGCCTCGAGGAAAGGAACCTGAGCTTCGGAGGGAAGGCTGCCCGCTGCCACTGCCCAGCGGTCTGCACAGGATGCAGACAGCCCAGCTGCACTCCACAGGGAGAAGCTTCCCCTGTGGGACAAAATGTAGACAGACAAGCAGAGGGAGAGGAATAAGAAGGGAAGATCTGGGTTTGGTGGCACACACATGTAATCCTAGCACTCATGAGGCTGAGGCAGGAGGGTCATTGCAAGTTCCAGATCAGCCTGGGTTACAAAGTGAGCTCAGGGGCAGCCCGAACTGCATAGTGAGACACTGTCTCAAAAATAAAAATAAAATTAAAAAAAGAAGGGAAACACAGTACCATGCAGAGTGCCCAGAACTGACTGCAGCAGCTGGGTGTTTGCTCTCAGCAACCTAAGTGACTATCCCTGCACAGGAGCTGCATGACCTGCATCAGGCTGCTGTCACTCGCTGGTCTTTAGCATAAGCTTTAAGAAGAGAGCGGCATCTTGCAGTTGCAGTGTCTTCCTTTGGAAACATTTTTTAAAATGATAGTATCCAAAGGTCACCGAATGACATCTAAATTATTGACCCTAGGGTAAATCAATTATTTCTCAGTGTAGACTGTCAGTTAATACCTTAGAGATAATCCACATCGCCTCGCTGGAGCTCAGCACAGCCCCCGAGATCGGAGCCCCTTCTCTCACTGCTAACCTCGCCTCCCCATTGCCCACCTGTCCTTCCTTCGTCTTTCTGTCTAGTCAGGTGAGACCCGCCGCCGCTTGGCCATGTCTGCCTCATCCTTTTTGGGGGGGTGGATGGGGGAGGAGACTCAGACATTGCATGAAAGATCCAAGAGGCGCTGGTAGGACCTGTACATGGAGACTTGCTTAATTCCAACCCCTGAGGCACCAGTGTTCGCTTCCTCCTACGCCAGAAGGAGCGTGCAAACACTGCGCCTGCTAACAGTTAAAAGTGAGAGAGGTAAGGTTTTAGCTCTAAGACGAAAAGAAAGATAAGAGATAGTTTATCCAGGCGCAGCTTCCTTCATTTATTTAATCGTGCCCATGAGCAGTATTCTCGCTTGCCAGAATCTACATTATAGAGAAGGAAATTGAGGCCCAAAGACCTGTAGAAGTCTTATAACTAAACTATGTTGGATGCAGGGTTGGAAATGTAGCTCCAAGGTGGAGCTCTTGTGAAGATGTATAAAGCCAGGGGTTAGATTTCCAGTGGTACTAAAAAAACGCTATGAGTGGAACCTTGGAGATCCATATCTCAAAGTTCAGTTCTTATCCTCCACACTACCCAGCATTCTGGCTAAGATGTATTTAAATGATCGATCAGGCCCTTTCGACTTTTGACACCTTAGTGTTTTTTTACAATTAAAACTAAATGTCATTTTATAAACTTCCAAAAAAGAAATGGAAGCATTAAACAAATCCAGCTGTGATTCTAGCTAGCTGGGCAGTGGAACCAGTGGACAAATGCTGGATAAAGAAGGAATGAGGAGAAGAGGGTTAGCTACCAGACTCCAGCAGCGGACAGCTTTGAACCCCCACACCCTGCTCATCCCTCTCCACCCATGCTGAAGCAAAGCCTTTTTCTAAGAATGGGCCTTGAGAAGGCAAAACGCCCCCTACTGGATACGGGCATTTCACATACTCTCTCGTTTATATATCTCCCTGTGTCAGTCACACAACCAAAGAAGGCAGGACACAGAGGCAGGAGTGGCAGGCCAACCAGAAAGACAGCGCTGGGCAGTTTGTTTGTTTGTTTGTTTGTTTGTTTGTTTTAGACAAGGTCTCGCTATGCAATTCAGACTGGACTTGGGTTCACTTTGTAGCCCAGGCTGGTCTCCAACTTGCAAACAATTCTGGCTCAGCCTTCCAAGTGCTGATATTACAGGAGTGCGCCATCATGCCTACCTTTTTTTTTGAGAAAAAAAGAAAAACAGAAAAAGGGGTAGAAATAATATAGACTTTAAAAAAATATTAACACTAAGAAATTACTAGTTGATAAATTACATAGTAATCTTAGAAATAGTTGTTCAAGTTATAAAATCAAAGCATAAAAAGTGGACAAACAATGACAGTGCAACCATTCTGTTCAATGATCCAACAAAAACTTAGTAATATGGCCATCTATCTCACACATTCAAGCATACATACAGTTATATCCTTTAGAGCACTTGCCTTCCCTTTCATTTTTACATTATCTATTATACATTTTGGGTCTTACTACTCATTCAGGTTTATTATTTTTTACACTAGAGAGAAATATGATATTTACAACATGAGTCTTATTTATTTCACTTGTGAGGATAATCTCAAGTTGCCTCCATTTACCTATAAAGGCCTCAAGATCATCCCTTTTTATAGCTGAGTGATATTCCATTGTATAAAAATACCACATCTTTTTCATCTACTCTGCGGTTTGATGGGCATTTTGGTTGTTTCCAAGACTTAGCCATTATGAATTGTGCTGCTATAAATATGAGTGCACATATATCACTGTGACATGACCTTTTCAAATTTTCTGGGGAAATACCCAGGAGGGGAATAGCTGGGTTGAATGGGACTTGCAAGCCTAGTTTTTTGCGGAATCTCCTTACTGATTTCCACAGTGGTTGCACCAGTCTACACTCCCACCAACAGTGGAGAAGTGTTCCTTTTTCTCCACATCCTTGTCAACATTTGTTATTAGTTGATTTCTTGACAGCAACCATTCTTTCCAGAGTGAGATGAAATCTCAGTGCTATTTTAATGTGCATTTCTTGAATGACCAGTGATGGTGAACACTTCTTCATGTATTTACTTGCCATTAGTATATCTTCACCTGAGAAATGTGTTCATCTCAGATGCCCATATATGGAGACAGTCTTTGAATTTGGGGGGCTTGATATTTTTCAATTCTTTATATGTTCTGGATTTAAGTCCTTTATCTGAGGGGTTGCTGGCTAAAATTCTTTCCCATTCTGTGGGTTTTCTTTTTACTCTGTTGGTGATTTCTTTTGAAGTACAAAAACTTTTTAATAATATGAGATCCCAGTTGTGGGTTCTTTGAAGTATTTCCTATGTGGTTTGCATTTTGTTCATGAATTCTCTGCCCCATGTCGCCAAGATTTGTACCTACCTTGTCTTCCAGTAGATTTAGTGTTTCTGTTTTAATGTTTAGATCCTTGACCCATTTTGACTTCAGTTCAATGAATGCTGATAGGCATAGGTCTAGTTTCAGTATTCAGCATGTGGAAAGCCAAGTTTTCCAGCACCATTTATTATTTATCCTTCTTCCAGTGAATATGGTTAGCCCCTTTGTCAAATATCAGCTTGCTGAGTGTCTTTGTAGATATGTTTGCATCTTCTGATATGTTCTTTTGATCCTTAGATCTATATCTTTGCCAGTACCATGTTGATTTTTATCACTGTAGCTTTGTACTATAGTTTCAAGTCAGGAATTGAGATGCCTCCTGCCTTGCCTTTGTTGCCCAGAATTGTCTTTGCTATAGGTTTCTTCTATTTCCAAATGAATTTTAGGATTGTTTTCTCTTGATCTGTGAGGTATGTTAATGGTATTTTGATGGGGATTGCATTAAATCTGTATAACAGTTTTGGGAGTATGGTCGTTTTCACAATGTTGATTTTCCCTAACCAAGAGCTAGGAATATCCTTCCATTTTTAAAAATCCTCTTCAGTCTCCTTTTTTAGAATAGTATAATTTTCAGCATATAGATCTTTTACATTCTAGGTTAGATTGATTCCTAAGTATTTCATTTTTTTAGATGCTACTGTGATGCCATAATTTCTCTCTCAATGAGTTTTTTGTTTGTGTACAGGAATGCTATTGATTTGGGGGCATTGACTTTGTATTCAGCTATACTGCTGAATTTGTTTATTACTTCTAGTAGTCTTTTAATGGAGTTTTTTTGGGGGGGTCTTCTACATTAAGTATCATGTCATCTGCAAATAGTGATAATTTAACTTCTTCTTTCCTATCTTTATTCCTTTTATTTCTCTCTTTTGTCTGATTGCTCTGGTTAATATTTCCAGAACTATATTGAATAGGAGTGGCGATGGTGGACATCCTTGTCTTGTTCCTGATTTACAGGTAAAACTTTCAGTTTTTGTCCATTTAGTGTATTGTTGGCTGTTGGTTTTTCACAGATGGCTTTTATTAGATAGAGATAGATACCATCTATTCTGAGTTTCTGTGGGATTATTTAGCACACTCAAGTGTTGGCCTTTATCAAAAGCTTTTTCTGCGTCTATTGAGATGATCATATGGTTTTTGTTTTTGGCTCTGTTGATGTGGTGTTTTACATTTATTGATTTGTGTATGTTAAACCATCCCTGCATTCCTGGAATAAATCCAACTTGGTCATGATGTGTAGTCTTCTCGATGATTTGCTACATTCTATTTGCCAGTATTTGATTGAGAATCTTTGCATCCAATGCTTGTTAGTGAAATTGGCCTATAGTTCTCCTTTTTGGTTGGGTCTTTCTCTGGTTTTTGGTATCAGAGTGATACCTGCCTCCAGGAATAAGTTAAGAAGGATTGCTTTCCTTTCAATTTCATTGAAGAGTTTGAGGAGTATTGGCATCACATCTTCCCTAAATTTCTTGTAGAATTCAGCTGTGAATCTTTCAGGACCTGGGCTTTTCTTTGTTGGTAAGTTTTTAATCATGTTTTCAATTTCAGTTACTGTTATTGGCTTATTCAAAATTGTTATATCTGCTGGATTGAGCTTTGGTAGTTCATACATTTCTAAAAATCTATCCATTTCCTCTGTGTTTTCTACCCTATGTGAATAGAGATTTTCAAAGTAGGTATTCATGATCTTTTGAATTTCCAATGGATCTGTAGTAATTTCTCTTTTCAGTCCTTATTGCATGAATTTGATTTTTTTTCTTTCTTTTTCTTAATAAGATTGGCTAGAGCTTTATCAATTTTGTTTATTCTCTCAAAAAGACCAGCTTTTTGATTCATTAATTCTTTGTATTTTTTTTAGTTTCAATTTCTGATATTTTTACTATTTCTTCTCTTCTATGAGCTTTAGGCTTGACTTGCTGTTTCTTTTCTAGAAGCTTGAGATGTAGCACTAGGTTGTTTATTTGTGCTCATTACATTTTCTTGATATGACAATTTAGTGCTATATATTTCCCTCTTAAGACCACTTTCATTGCATCCCACAGATTACAGTATGTTGTATCCACATTGTCATGGTTTATGTCTGTGTCCCCCAGGCCTCATGAGTTTGCATTGTGTATTTGTGATGGTTCATTTTCTAGTGTTTGGATTGATGATGTCAGTGTGCAACCCACATAGGGATGGAGCCAGGATGTGATGTAATGGCAGGAAAAAGGTGTGTCTTGCTCTTTGCTGGTTCGAGTTTGTTGTCGGTGGCTGCCATGAACTGCGGTCCAGCCATGCCCGTCTGTCTTGGAGCCAACTGACCGTGGACTGAAACCTCCAAAAACTGCAAGAAATAAACCTTTCCTTTCCCAACTTTGGGCTTCAGGTATTTTGTCTCAGCGATGAGCATAAAGTAACTAAGACAGAATTTGGTACCAAGGAGTGGGGTCATTTGCTGTGACTATACCTGGCCATGTTTTTCAAGAGGCTTTGAAAATGGATTGTGGGCGGAGTTTGGAAAGGTTTGGACATGTTGCCTGGATGCATAGAGCTGGAGCAGCTTTAGGGTGTTCTGTAGAGGAGTTTCTGGTCAGAGCTCAGGAGACCAGAAGGCTGATGATAGAAAGCCTCATGGTAAAGACCAGGCTTGGGAGGTTTCTGCTGGGAAGAAAGACTGCATTGGTCATTGGACTCCACATGATGTGTGTTATGGCATGGCAGAAAGTTTGTCTGCATTGTGCTCCTGTCCAGAGACTTTGCCTGAGACTGAGACAAAGTGCAATGCACTGATTAATCTTGAAAAGGAAATTAAAAAGCAATCGAACATTGAGGCTGTGGCATGGCTATTGTTGGGGGCTTTCAGCCAGCCTTATGTTTCTAATCAGGAGCAAAGAGCCCAGCAGGATAATGTACCATGCTGTGAGTTTGGCCCGAAGGAAAATTCCAGGAAGGCTGTGGATTTTAAAGACAGAGTTGAGATTTTGATTCCTGAGAAAAACAGAGAGATAAGAAAGATGGCCCCGGGGCATCCCAGGAAGCGGGGTCCCCACCCTGTGCAGCCTCACAGCAAAGATGAAAAAATTTGCTCAGAAGGAAAAGCTGCAGAGTGCCATGTTCCAGAATGGTGACAGTGGCCACATGAAATTCCAGAATGGCAGCAACATAGAGAAGCTTTTTCTCACAATCAGTTAAACAGAGCCCTGCGATCCAGGCAACTGACCCCTACAGCCAAGAGAGAGAAAAGCCTGGCTACTGCTTCAGCTAGCAGCAAACCTTGGCGGCATCCACAAGGTGCTGATTTTAGGTGCAAGGAAAATGCACGAATTCTGAGTGTAAGACAGCTTCCACCTCGATTGCAAAGGGCCTGGGAGGTCAAGCAGTGTGCCCCTGAGAGGGCAATTTGTGAAGATGTAAAGGTGAAGCTGAAGGTGCAGTGGAGACCCCAGAAGTTTGGAAAAGCCAGGAACGTGGATGATCCAAGGGAAGCTGCAAAAAGCGAGCAGAGAAGATTTAAGAGAAAAGCTGCGGGAGTTGAAATCACTGGAAGTGCCCTGTGGGTGGAATCACCCAAGCTTTTTGGAGCTTGCAACCAGATTGCTTCAGATGCTGACTGTGGAACTCTAGGACTTAATGTTTGCCCTGCTGGATGTTGGACTTGCTTTGTTTCCAATGCTTTATATTCCCCTGTTTGTAACTTTTGGAATGGTAACATTTATCTTGTGCCTTTGCATTTCAGAAATGTTTAATCTTGTTTCATTTGTACAGGGGTTACATTTAACATCTTGCCATAGATCACGGAGGACACTTGGGACTTGGACTGCTCAGCAATGCTGAAACTGTTAGGACTTTGGCAACTCTGGGAGGTGGACTAAATGTCTTTTGTATAAAGGATGCACATGAGTCCTGGGGGCCAGGGGTGGAATGTCATGGTTTATGTCTGTGTCCCCCAGGCCTCATGAGTTTGCATTGTGTATTTGTGATGGTTCATTGTCTAGTGCTTGGATTGATGATGTCAGTGTGCTACCCACATAGGGGTGGAGCCAGGAGGTGATGTAATGGCAGGAAGAAGGTGTGTCTTGCTCTTTGCTGGTTTGAGTTTGCTGTCGGCGGCTGCCGTGAACTGGGGTCCAGCCATGCCCACCTGTCTTGGAGCCAACTGAGTGTGGACTGAAACCTCCAAAAACTGTAAAAAATAAGCCTTTCCTTTCCCAACTTTGGGCTTCAGGTATTTTGTCTCAGCAACAAGCATAAAGTAACTAAAACACACAATTTCACTGAATTGTAGGTATGGCTTTATTTCTTAATTTCACCTGTAACCCACTGCTTGTTCAGAAGGTTGTTATTTAATCTCCATGTATTTATGAAGGTTTTGCAATTTCTTTTGCCATTAATTTCTAATTTCAATGCACTATGGTCAAATAATATGCATGGGATAATTCCAGTCTCTTTGCATTTACTTAAGAACACTTTATGGGTTCGTGTATGATCTACTTTGGGGAATGTCCCTTGTGCAGCTGAGAAGAATTCATATTCTGATGTGGTTGGCTGGAACACTCTGTAAACATCTATAAGTCCATTTGTTCACAGGCATGATTCAGTTCTGTTATTTCTTTGCTAACTTTTTGTCTAGTTGATCTATTTCTTTGCAACAGTGGAGTATTAAGGTGCCCTATTACAATTGTGTTCTTATGTATTTGGTTTTTTCATATCCATTACTGTCTTATATAGTTGAGTGCCCCTTATTTGCTGCATAAATATTTATAATTGCTAGTTCTTCCTCTTGAAGTTCTCCACTAACAAGTATGTAGTGAACTTCTTTATCTCTTTTCATCATTTTAGGTTCTAAATTCACATTGTCTGCAAACACAGTAATTACCCCTGCTTTTTTCTGGGTTCCTGTTACATGGAATACTGTTTTCCATCCTTTGACTTTTAATCTATGAGTTTCCTTTTGGGTCAGATGTGATTCTTGTATACAGCATATTGTAGGATCATGTTTCTTGACCCATTCTGTCAGCCTATTTCTTTTGATAGGTGAATTGAGGCCATTTACATTGATGGATATAACTGGTATGTACGGGCTTGACTTTGTCATGTTACATTGCTGTTGTTGGTTTTCTGCTTTTCCTGCTTGTTTAATTGCTTGCCCTGGCTGGTGGCTTCTTTCTGTTGTTGTTCTGGGTATTGTGGTCATTTTTATCTCTATCTAGTATGTCTTTCAGTACTATTTCTAGGGCTGGTTTGGTGGACATGAATTTCTTCAGTTGTTCTTTATCATGGAAATATCTTGTTTCTCCATTAAATTTGAAAGACAGTTTTTCTGGGTACATCAATCTGGCCTAAAAGTTGTTTTCTTTCAGAGTTTGAAATACTTCTCTCCAAGCTCATCTTAACTTGAGGGTTTATGCTGAAAAGCCTGCTGTGATTCTAATGGGCTTTCCTTTATAGGTAAGTTGTGTCTTTAACAGCTTTTAGTATTCTCTTTTTATGCTGTATGTCTGAGATCTTCATTATTATATGTCTAGGTGTAGATTTATATTGGTTGTGGTGTTCTATATGCCTCACTTATCTGCATATCAGATTTTTCCCCATGTTTGTGAAATTTTCTGCTATTACTTCTGTGAATATTTTAGTTATGTCATTTGCATTGACTCCTGCATCTTCAGTGATGCCTATTAGTCTTATATTGTTTTTCTTGGCATTGTCTTGAAGCTGCTGGATTGTCATTTCATGCTGCTTTGTTATTTTTTAAGTTCTATCCTTTAATGATCACTAATTGCAATCCTCTCCTCAAGGTCCAAAATTGTATCCTCAGCTTTCTTTAAACAGTTTTGCAAGCTTTCAATAGAATTTTTTGTTTTTGGATGTCTCTTTGAATTTGATTCATGGATTCTGCTTGTTTTCTATATTGTTCATTCAAGGTTTCAATCAGTTTGCCATGCTCATGTACTTTTTTTTATCTATTTCTTCTCTAGCTACACTGAGCAGTTCCTTTTGTAAGGCTGTTATTTCTGTCTTTATGTGAGAAACTATTTCTAATTTGATTTCCTCTATGACCTCATGGATTTGTTTCTTTATTTCACTTGCTATCTTTTCAGAGACTTCTGGTGTATGACTTTTAAAGTCATATATTTCAGGGTCTCCTGTACTTTCTCCTGATGGACTAGATGTTTGAGATTTCATTTTGCTTTTTCATTTTGTCATTTTCACAATGTGGGCTATGTGTGGTCTTTCAATCCCAATATTCTCAACTGTTGGTGGTGTGTATCTTAGGGTCCTACTGTGTGGTTGATGTTTGTCCAGTTGTTGAGTACTACAATGAAGAAGAGGGTCAGTCACCTATATTTCTTCTGCAGGGCCTGTTGGGTGAGTCCTATATTCTTCCAGGCTGACTAGCCTAGGAGTATTTATGTAGGTCAACTCTTAGTTCCTGCTGTTGCTGTCTTCTGGTTGTTGCAGGTCACCAGATCTCCCTGTCTATAGTGTTTGTGTTGGCTGAGGCCCTACTGTGTCACAGGGTGTCTCATAAGCCCTTTTAATTTTCTCCAAGTTGGGGGAGGCCTTATTGGCACACTCCTCACCCTGCCTGATGTTCTCTGTGTGGAGGAGGGAATCACCCACACTCTTGCCACCTTGCCGAGGTCTTAGAGTTGGTTGGAGGTCCACTACTGCTCCTATTTACCCACTAAAGACCTCTATTTAGGGGCAAACTCACCACACTGACTGGAGCCGCATGAGGTCTTCTTTTGGGTAAGGTGTTACTGAGTCTCCCACCAATCCAACACAGTTAATCCACTGCAGTCCCAGGTTCTGGGAGGAGAAATGGGAGCCGAAAATCAATAGCAATTCTAGGTCTGGGGAGGGGGCAGGTCTGAGGGCAGCAGGTCAGGTGTGGTGCAGCAGGGAGCATGCTACAAAGGTGAGGCAGTCCAGGCCACTGCAGTCTGTATGCTGGGCACTCACTATTCAACCTGGGGGCCCTGCTTCTGCTGAGACGCAGAAAGGCACTCCTTGAAGCCAGGTCCAAGAAGACAAAGAGGTTCCTGTGGACACAGTCACCTCCCTCCATGTCTAGGAGTGCAGGGTCCTTTTACCCTAAGGAGGGGGACAGTGGGACAGATGATCTGGGCTTGTTTCCTAACTCCCCACCCTTGATATGTCCCTCCCTTGCTTACACAACCAAAAACTGGGCTCTGGCCTGTGGGAGTCCCTGTCTACCTATTTTGTCCTTGTGTCCACCTGCAGGAGGAGGGGTTTTGCATTTCACTTTTAAACTTTCATTTTTTGTTGGGAGCAGGAACCAGGGGTCCGGCAATGAACGGGTGTGAAAAACCACACACTGAAGCTGGACCTCAACCAGTTCCTTACCCTGCAGTAACCTCAGCCTTCTAGACAAAGCATCGCGCTAATATGAACCTGGGAATAGCTTCATGACATAAACAAAGAAGTTTCTCATGGGCCCAAGAACATGCTTACCTTGGCTGCATGCACAAAAAGTGTCCTGAAGTGACTTGTACTGCTCTTTGTTTTGAAACACTATAAAAACTCTGGAGTCCTTTAATAAATCGCCTTTTGCCTCCTGAGCAATCGGTCTCCCTGCGTCTTCAGTCTCTCGCCTGACTCCTTCCCCACGCTGGCCGCGGCAATTTTTCCCTACCAGTTGCTGTCGGGGCAAAGTCCAACAATCATTTCAAACTGACTACGCTTAAATCAAAACTAAGTTACATTATTTTAAAAATCTAGAGCACTTTCTTCCTCTTTCATTATCACAATATCTATTATACATTTTAGATCTTATTACTCTTTCAGTTTATTTTTTTATATTACAGAAACAATACAATATTTACAAATGTGAGTCTCATTTCACTTATGAGTATGGTCTCAACTTGCCTCCATTTACCTATAAAAGCCTCAAGATTAATCCATCAAATAGAATGGTTTGTACTGTCATTGTTTGATTGTCCAATTTTTATGCTTTGATTTTGTAACTTGAACAACTACTTCTAAGACAATGATATGTAAGTTATCAACTAGTGATTTCTTACTGTTTTTTAAATTCTGTACTATTTTTACCCTTTCTCCTGTTTTGCTTTTTTTCTCTAAATAAAAAACATCTACCTTTTGAAACAAGAAAAGAAATTATCAGTGATGTTATTACTGAGAAATAGCTCAGTAACATAAGTGCCTGCTTGGCAAATGCGAGGTTGTAAGTTCAATCCCCAGGACCAAAAAAAAAAAAAAAAAAAAGAAAGAAAGAAAGAAAGAAAGAGAGAGAAACTGAAATCTGGACAGTGATCTCTCTGCTCTTGGGATGTGACATGCATTCAGCCCAAGGTCAGACTGAACAGCCACATAGTTTAAGAATTGAGACCAAGCCTGTAGTTTATCATGCATGGCCAAGGACTCTATGGTGCTCTAGGGTTTGTTTCCTTTCAACTGTATACATACACCCCAGTAAGCAGCCGTGCCTTGAGTGAGTGGCAGGTGACCTAGGGAGAGAACCAGCCAACCAGCATCTCCCAAGATCCGAGTTATGTTGGAACTTAGGGTTCTGGGTAACAAAGGAACCTGCTCACCTCCCTGGTAGGCAGCCATGAGCCTACTGGTGCATGGGCTGAGAGTCAAACATCCCATGCTCGCCCCTCCCCATTAGCAAATGGGAGCCAGAGGTCTGAGCATCTCTTGGGAAGATGACCATATGTAAATATACGGGATTTCCTTTTACCATCTCTTTGAAGGCAAATATTGTTATCACTGTTTGCTTTGTTCTGATTAATTATATTGCTCTATTCAACACTCTGTTCTGACAGGTTTTATGATGTTCTTTATTTGGATTTTGCTATACCTATTGAAAGGACAACTATTGGAAGATAACAAGATATACTATAGTACCCATTACTGTTATCCAGTGAAGTCCTGTAACAACTTCACTGCATTGTCTCAATTGGCTTTGTTCTGTCTTGTTCTATTGTATTTTACTACCTTCAGAACAAACAAACAAAAAAGGATAGGGATCTGGGAACAAGAAGCAAACATTTTGCTAGTGGGTCACTGGGAGTAATGGTGAGCTGTGTCATTGTAATTTTCACCTTTGCCTCCTGTATCCTTGAATCCTGGCTATGGGAGAAACAGTGTCCTAAATATTAGATGTTTACTTAGAGCACATACAGCCATCTAGAGAATCTCCTCCCGGCCCTGCAAGCTATTGACATCTAGTTTGTGCTATAATTGCATCTTTGAAAGCCATTCTACCAATTGATGGATACAGCTGCTTCTGGAGGGTGGGAAACACAACAAGACCAGTGAATTCCATGAGCATGGGCCCACTGCTGCATTTGACTGAAAAATACATTCCTTAGAAGCAAGGCTGTGAAGAATACCATGATGGTAGATGACCGCAGGAAAGGCAAATTCACACTCAGAATATTCATACTCAAAGTGTCTATTCCCATAAGGACAAACACTGCCTTTTCCATAATAGCTGAAGTCCAATATAATCACCAGCCAGCTGTTATAGGCTGATTGCACCAGGGAATGCTGCCATATTGGGGACTCAGTGTTGATCACTGCTGCTGGGAGATCAAGCATTCAGCTTCACTGTGGTCGGGTCAGTCTCCGTGAGTGGAGATCCATATTGCTGAGAACATGACCAGTCTTCATCCCCACCACCATGGCCACTTTTTTCATTAGCCCATTGGGGCAATGTCTGAGATGCCTTAGGAAAGAGGTGCACTGCTACCCACGGAATTGGTCAGCCTGTCCATTTGATTATTTAAATCCTGCTCTTCTGAGTTTACCTTTTGGTGAGCATTTACATGAGGCACAAACACTCTCATATCTTTCAGCCCTATAAAGACAGCTACCTATACACCTCCTCCCCAAATGTCTATCACCAGTTTGCTGTGTTCCTTCCAAGTTCCTGACTGTCTGGTCAAATTGTGCTATATCCTATGAATTGGTATTTAAGTGTACATTTTGGGCCATGTTTCCTTCCAAGCAGAATGTAGGATGAGATGCTCTGCCAAAGTTCTGGTGGCTGCGACTTCCCTTCATCACTGCTTTCCGGGATGTCCCGGAGAAAGGTTGTGGTGCTACAGCTGTCCACCTTCAGGTCGTGCCTGATAACTTGGAGAAGCTTCTGTAAACCAGACCCTAGGCCTTTCTTCTTCTGTCAGCTGATCATAGTGTTATAGGCAGCTGAGTTAATTAGAAATATTTTAGGCAGTCAGATGGGGCTGGGACCTCAAAGGAACCAGGGCAGGAGACCAGATACCTTGGAACTGTCAAGGAGACAGACACCTCTGCTGCTGGCCAGATCTCAAGACAAAAGGAAAAACAAACTTACCTATACCCTAGGTATAAATATCAGGTATTGATATTGTGAATGTGTATCAGTCACCTTGAGGAATACAGAGGGAGCCACTAACCCAACCCTTTACCAGCAAAGACCCTGTTCTGTATTCATGCCCACTTGATATGTGATCTCAATTTAATCAATCTTTCCTGAGCAATTACACTTGTGATCTTATTGTTGACCACAGTTCTGTCCCACCTCATATCCACCTACATTATGAGTTCCTATTTTTCCCCATCTTGGACCTGCCTTGTCTCATGGTTTTGCTCCATAAAAGTCCCTAGAAAAGACAGAGTCCTTGGTAATTCACTCGGGACCGCTTCTGTCTCTATTTCTCAGACAAGCTTTCTTTCTCTCAATAAATGTACTCTGCTCTTAACCTCCATTGTTCCTAAAGTTCATTCTCCTATTTTAGAGAACAGGAACTATTACCAGAAATCTAATAGGTTGGGAGTTTCTTCCCCTGTGTCAGTAGTGTACACCCTATGAGGCCATAGATACATCTGAAGAACAGAAAGCTGCATAGCAAGAGTAGGAAGCATGGGTATTTGTGCCACTTCTCCATGTAACTCTCTTTTCCTGCCCAGGCCTATCATGTATATACCGCTTCCTTTTGGGTGACTGCTGGGACTCAGTATGGTTTATAGCTGGTTGTCCCCACAAAGTCCTTGAACTCAAAGATGATTGGATGGTGCCCGTGGTATAGGTGACTCGCTCTTAACAGGAGGGGTCTGGATGGAAAAGATGAGTCGCTGGCATTGTGACCTAGAAGACACATGCCTTCCTGCTCTCCCGTGATCTCTGCCACTATTCCATGAGCAGCTTTTCTCTGAAATTCCTTTGTGTCATGCTGTCCTGCCTTGCAGCCAGCTAATTATGGACTGAAATGTGAGCCAAGATGAACCTTCTTTTAAGCTGTAGATATTGTTTCATCCCAGGAACAAAAGAAGTAACTAAAACAGTGGGTCAGATACGCCCAATTCACGATGGGCAGCTCAAGTTGCATGGTGAACAGGTGTCCCATGACCAAGTGCTCACTTCCCATGAAGGCCCAGCAGAAGGTCAGGAGCTGTTTCTCAAAAGAAGGGAAGTTTTCTACAAAATATGATGAAGTTTTGCTACAAAACCATAAGGGCTTCCACTGTGACTCACCAATGGGAGCCTGCCAGAGGCCTCAAAGGGCACCCTGATCTTCCACTACCACCTCAGGTACCACTGGATCTGCTGGATTATGTGGCCTCCGTGTCAGAAAAACCTGACGGCAGCCTACAGAGCTCCGTTTGCTGTTGACCTCACTCATTAGCTCTTTAGGGATGGGGCAACCCCTCCCAGCTAAACTAAAATCACTAAGATTGAAAAACACTCCAGGGCAAGACCCTTCTTAACATAAAATCATGTCTCTTGAGCCATCCCAAATGATCAATTTCCCGATGAGTCACTGACCTCTGAGTCTTCTGCTGACTGTGAATCTTCTGCTAGCGCTCCTGTCATGGCACACAGCCAATAAATAGGGGCTGGTTTGGAGTATCTTTGCTCTGCCATTCTGAGACACTGACATCCCAGCCCCCCTTCATGTATTGCTAAATTTGTCTCTTTCTTGTTTCATCCTTTTGCCATATCCCTCATACAGGCATTTGGGGATCTTGGCCAGACCCCAGTATCTCCCACCATCAAAGTCCTGACACTCTAGGTTAGGGAACCAGTGTGAGAATTCTGTCAGGTCTGAGTATATCCCTACTACACATTCTAGAACTGGGTAAATGACCAGAGGATGGAGTCATGGATTACTGGAAACACTATGAGTTAGATCTTGGCTAAAATTCCATTGATCACCTGACCACAGGCCCTGACTTTTATTGGCGGGTCACATTGATCTTACAGATCTCCCAGAATCAGCAACAGTTCACAACCAGTGCCAGACAGGCTCCAAAACATCTGATCATGTGTCTCCCTCCACTGTATGTGTCTCTGTGAGGAAGGATGAACAATATAACTTTTGGAGAGGGCATCTAGCCTTCCTCAATGGCAGGCAGCCTCCTCAAGGCTGTTCAAGGGGTTCTGGGTCTACAAAGTACCTTACCTCTGGGGATTTGTTCAAGCTTATGATTGTCTTTTGCTCTTGTCCAAGGTAGATTTTTGTTCATTTGCCCTAAAATGTTTCTACTTACATAGATCCAGTGAAAATTTAGTAGGCTTTCTATATATTTCACATCTGGGAACACCATGTCTAATCAGCCAGTGCTGTAGGTCTGCATAGGTCAGGTGATTCTAATCACTGCTTTCCACTGCGGGCTGTACCTCCATCTTGCTTGGTAGCTGAGGGCTGTCACCTAGTCCTGTCACTGCATGATCCAATTATACTCACGATATTTGAGTTTCCCAATTGAATGATGGCTGTCTCCAGGGTAGAGAGTCCCACATAGAGCAATGACAGAACTCTTGAAAGATGCCGGAGCTCCCCTCACACATCCATTTCTCAACGTATTAGTGAAAATATGCTTTTTGGAGTTTCCTGGTGTGGAGCAGCATTCCCATAGCCCCTAAAGCTTTCAATACCTTCAGACCATGAACTAGGGTACCTTAGGTACCACTAGCTCATTCACCATGGGCCATCTTTTGATGCATATTTTAGCCAACCATAAGAATTATATTTGCACCTTTTTTTAATACACAAAGGGCAACATTAAATCCAGAATCTCCACTTAATGGACCATATCAAGAAATTCACCCTGATCCAGGTTTATATTTCTTGCACATCCTTAAAATCCATTTCCATAGTAAGTTGTAACACACAACTTTGCTTGTAACACCAAGAGAACCCTAGAAGTTCTCTGAAAGTACAGTGTGTCTCCCCCTGGGTCGGGCTGTGTCTGTCACCTCTAGGAGCTGATAGTGGGGCCTGGACACAGACCCGGAGATGAAGGCAGGAAGTGAGGGCAGGTCCTGCGGAGGGATGTAGCACCTTGCTCGGTGACTGCTGCATGGAGGTCATGTCTGTTTCCTCAGTCGGAGGCCAGCAACTCCGGAGGTCAGGTGGGGCTGCCTCTGCCACTGAGGACAGGGAAATCTCTCCCTCTGGCAAAACAATCTGATCATAATGCCCCCAACCCCACCAGCTTCCTCCTAGGGTCACTCTTCCCGTCAGTGCCCTCACACTACCTGCAGATGCCTTTCGAGGCTGGGCATTCATCTTGTTGATTCAGCCAGTTGTGTTAGAAAAGGAATCCTCTTTGGTTTTGGCAACTTCATCTCCATAGTGACAGGACAGTCGCTTCTCCTGAAGGATCCACTTAGAAGCCCTTTACTGTTCATGTCTGTCTGGTCTGGGGGTGAATCTGTGAGCTGATCACTTTCTTCTACTAGTGTGTCCAGAGTTGCTAAGAACACCAGCCTCCATCACGATAGCTCTTACTTTCCTGAAAATGTTCCAGCGTATTATACAAAGTGTAAATGAATTCCTTGCATCCACCCAGTGGCAAATTAGGGTAATCAAATAGATCTATGTTGCATAGTATTTTAAGCAGCGACACCATGGGCTATCTGTACATCATCATCAGAAGAGACCATGGCAATGTTAGGTCTCATCCACCAAGTTAGAGGTACAACTGCAGGGACCAGCAGCCTGATTAGAGTCTGTCCTTAGAGCTTTGTTTCTCTAGAGCCCTTGAATCATAATAGCAGGGAAAACTAATTTTAGCATAGAAATCCAACCCATTCCGTGAATTCATTCTCCACTGACTGCAATAATCTCAGACATTAATCACCAAGATTATTTTTAACAGTCTATCAGTGTATCCATGGCAAAGAATGAGCTGTCACATGGCTTGCAATGGGTTTGTTTTCCAGTCAGTACACATTTTAATTTTATTAACAGTGTAATTTTAAATGGTATTCTAGCCTGACTCTGAGGAATTTTTATATAGTAGGGTCATGGGTCATGAATGTATCCCATAGGCCTAAGAAAACAGATTTTTTTCATATAAAATCAAAAAGTGTTTATAAATGGTAAGTAGAAAACAAAACAACCTGAGACCTCTGTTTAAGTGCTTTGTTGTTAGGAAACCTGCACCTGGAAAATCCCTGTTATTACTCGCTGAGCTCAAAACTACAGTCTCCAGGCTTTAATAACTATTATCACATAGTTCTAGAGATAGAACAAGTGCTGGAAATTCCATCAAACCCTTTCATCCATATTCAAGCAAACAAACAAAAGTCATCCTAGATATTTTTAAAAAATAAAGCATTTCTACAGCACTTGGGAAATGCCAGATACTTACATAAATTTCACAGATGTTTTAGGTGATCATTTTTCCACACGGGAAGAGTTTCTCCATTTTGCAACAAAAGCCAGCTGTTCAAACCTTCCCTCTTCTAAATTCAGTAAACCAAATCACTATAAAGTTACAAATTTCAGATGCCTAAAAAACAAGGCAACCAAAGGAAAACCTGCATGCGGGTACCATGGATAACAGGAGAACACAGGAGGACTGGTCTGCAGCCTGAAAACCCTCTCTGGAAAGCAATGGAACAAAATGCCCTGCGGCTAAGTCTATTTTTTCCATGAGAATGCCTTAATGGCAGTAAGAAGCACGTGTAGATGATGAAAATCCTGGAGATGATGAAAATCCTGGTCGCTGCTGTTGTGAAAATGCTTTCTACAGCAGTGCGTGGTCTGTTTGGTTATTACAGCCTGCCAGATTTTATCAGCTTCAAAAATGTTGAAAATAGTGTATTGAATTAATTTTCAAGACCTGAGTTAACACAACCATGTTCACAAAGAAACCTTTATATTTTTTTCTCTTCCAAATTTCCAAGAAAACTGAGAGAAGCAGTCTTCTGTCCCAGGAAATTTTAGCTTATAGCTGTTTGCTTTGTGGTTCCTCATTGCTGAATTAATGTGTGAGGAGACAAATCAAATATTTCCTTCAAGACCATTTGTACGGAGAGACCAGAATGCCTTAAAGAGATGTAGAAATGAAAGGAAGCCACGCTGAACAAGGTTATAATTCCAAGAGCTCACAAAGTAACTGAAAACAGCTGTGGGAAGTAAAAAGAATGATCTAAGCAGAACTGTACTTGGCCTTTTGGGAGAGCAGAGATAATCTACCCTGTACTTCCAGCACCCAATCTCTGTTACCCTGCAAGAAAGACCCAACCAAAAACGGCAGGTGATTGCCTCAGGCCATGTCACCAGAAGGAATGAGCCCTGTCAACCCCATTGTTTATTGAGTCAGAAAGGTTAGCAGCCTCACTACAGCTCATGTAGATTGAATCACATAAAGCACCAGGATGGTGCATTGTAAAATCCAACACTTCCTTACTTCTTGGCTTTTTTTTTTTTTTTTTTTTTTTTTTTTTTTTGAGACAGGGTCTCACTATGCACCTCAGGCTGGCCTTGGGCTCACTTTGTAGCTCAGGTTGGTCTCCAACTCTCAAGGATCCTCCTGCCTCAGCCTCCCAAGTGCTGGAATTACAGGCATGTGCCACCACACCCAGCATACTTCCCTGTTTTATACAGAAAAAATGGTTTGCCTAAAACACTATACCAAGAAATGAAAAACCTCCAAGAAGACAGTTAAACTGCATCCTATGTGCAATTTTGTAAGTGACCTAAACCAAGAAATAAGACTTAAACTAAGAAATAGCTTATGACACCAAAGAAAAATTATGAGCATCTCAGAGAGTTTGCCATAGTGGAAGGAGTATAAATTTCGAAAGTCTCACAAATCTTGTTCCTGTTCCAAACCATGGACTAGAGAAAAACCAGCTATATTGCTTTAATGATTCCTGTTCTTTCCTACTTCAATTTGTTTCATTCTTTTTAGTATGCAAGTTTCTCTTAAATGAACTTTTCTGGATTTTAGCTTTTAAGATTTTGTCATAATAGATACCATTTGTATATGCATTGTTCATTGTGTATACACAATACACCAGAATGTGTTAGCTTTATTAAATCCAGCAGACTTAATGTAGTAATTACACAACTCATAGCATATTTACGATTTCCACTAATATCCTATTCCAGTCCAGGATTATACATTTATTTGTCAGATTTCTTAGTCTCCTTTAAGCCACAATAATTCCTTGATCTATCCTTTTTTCTTCTGTGCCATTAACCATTTTGAATATTGGAGCCCAGCTGTTTTGCAGGACTGTCCTCAGTGTACGAATCGTACATCTGCTGTTCCCTTAAACGCACATCTGATGCATCCGGGGAGGAGTGGTACATTATTTAGGTGTCACCAGAGCAGGTTCCGCTGTGTATTTTGCTGGTAGTGACATTAATTATATTTGATTCAGATGGTGTTAGGGCCGACGCCGCAGGGAAAGAGACCCCAAGGACTCAACTCTTGGTGAGGGAAAAAAGTTTATTTCCATGCGCATGGGGTCCCTCAGGCAAACGTGTGCGGAGGGGCCCCGAGGGGAATCTGTGCAGGGTTTTTAAAGGTACAAGCAGGAGGCAAGCAAGTTTACAGAAGCAAATCGCATTGGTTAATTTTGAACGGCACAGGACTTGGCTAACGCTGATTTGAGGGTCTGGGGCTGAGTAACCATGGAGACCGAGGGTCTTGGGTTGACCTTAGAGTGCCAGGTGCCCCCTGGTCCTGTTTATGCAGTACATTCTTTTGCTTATCTCTATCTTTACAGAGAACAGAACATCTAGTGGTTAATGACTAGCAGAGACATTCCTTTCTGCCCTGCTCTGATTATCTCCTGGGAAAGGTTTAGGGAGTGAAACATTCCTTATAGCTCTGTTCTATAGCTCGGGGGGGGGGGGGGGGTTACATTACAAACGGGGAGTCAATTCTCTCATTCCCCCCTTTTTCTTGTGGATGACTTTTAATCTTAAAGGTCCTGTATGGGTAAGGGATCATATTGTTGACGTAGCACCATAACTTTTACTTGAGAAATCTGGGCCCTCACAAACCGGGTTACTCGGTTAATGAGGCAAGGGGCTATAGCCATGACTATAATGAATCCGGCCAGGGGTCCCAATAAAGGGAGGATATAGGGCAGAATTGATTCCCGGAAAGAGAACATTTTGGTTTTACTTGAAGGGGGCTCTCATACAAAGATCTTTAACAATAGGTTTTTTTTGTTTACAGGGGGACCAAAGCCGCCGTGTAAGGTCGGCATCAATGTTATCAAAACAAGCAAGCTAAAACAGTTTATAACCAGCATAATCTATGTTTTAGTCAATTTTTAACTTTAAGGGTTACCAGTCTGTTGTGTAGTCCACTGAGTATGTCCCTCGTTGTTTGCTGTTTCCAGTGGCTTTACATGAGTGTAGTGAATCCGCGCAGTTTTTTTTTGCTACCTTGATGGCAGTGAGGGTACTGAGCACCACGGTGAAAGGTCCTTTTCAGCAGGGTTTAAGGGAGTCACGGTGGTGACATCGAACCAAGACTGGAGTCCCTGGGGCCTTGAGAGGCGTCTCTGAAGGCAGGTCCAGGTGTTTTTGTCTAAACAGCTGGTGGATCCAGGCCAACACAGGTTGGAGTGTCTGTAGGGACTTAAGATCTCGATTAGTAATTTTAGCTAATTTGTCTTCTGACAATCTTGGAACCAATGGCGGGGGCCTCCCAAACATGGTTTTAAAGGGGGAAATTTTGGAAACATATGGGGTATATCTAGCTCTTAACAGTGCAAAGGGAAGAAGGCTCATCCAATTATCGCCAGTTTTTGAAAACAGCTTAGCTAAAATGTCCTTGAGACTTTGGTTTATATGTTCTACTTGCCTTGAGCTTTGTGGCTGATAGGCACAGTGGAGTTTTAATTAATCTTTAATGCCTGGGCTAACTTTTGGGTGACTCGGGCTATGAAAGCCAGGCCATTATCGGACCCCATTGATAGTGGGAGGCCAAATCAAGGTATGATCTCATGCGATAGCCTTTTAATTACCACTAAGGCTGACTCAGACTTAGTAGGGAAAGCCTCTACCCAGCCAGTAAAAATGTTTATTAATACCAAGAGATAGCAGTGTCCCTGTAAATTAAGTTTTACCATGTCCATGAAGTCTATTTCCCAATGTTCTCCTGGAACAATTTTTTGATGTTGGGTGGTCTCCAACGCAGAGCTCTCGGCTGAGTTGACTAACAAGCACTGTGGGCATCTGGAGCTCGAAGAGGTGGTCAGTTTGTAGAGTTTTGGAATAAAATATTGAGTTTTGAACAATTCTGCAAGGTGAAACAGCTCCCGCCCTAGTGTCTTTAGTAACAGTACTTGTTTATCAGGTAACTGGTATCAGCTCCTTGGGGTGGGAGACTTTATTCCAAGTTGAGATGCCAACTGTAGGTCTTTTTTTGTGCAGACTGGTTCTGACAAGGTCAGAGGACTAGTATTAGAGCAGTTACTTTTTTGGTTGACCCCTCTGATGTGGTTGCTATTTTTTATCTCTGGTTGGGTGAGCCTTGTAAGGAATAGCAATCCATTGAGGCAGCCAGACAGCTGCCAGCAAATCTAGAATCTGTGGAGCATTTTTAGATGGCTTCCACGTATATGTACAGTAGCAAAGGGATATCTTTAGTAAAAAATGTTTACCCTCTTTTTCGTGGCTAGTTTTAGCCTCTCAGTCAAAGCAACAAGCTCCGCCTTTTGGGCAGAAGTGCCAGGCTCTACCCGCTTAACCCAGAGTACCTCCTTTTTGGTGGTCACTGCTGCCTCGGCCATTTGTTTGCCGTTTTGGATGAGGCTGCTTTCATCGAACAGTTGTCGGCATTTCCCAAAAGCTGGTCAGTAAGATCAGCCTGTAGGTTCTGCTGCAGTTCGAGGATGTCAGCGCACTCGTGGAGAGAGGTGTCCTTTGTTCCTCCAGATCATCATCAGGCATAAGGGTGGCTGGGTTTAAAGCTGAAGAAGTCTTGAATATCATTGACTGTGGGTCTAGAAGCAGGGCTTGACAGTAGAATTCTGGCATTTGAGAGCCTTTTTTTAGGAGGGGTTTTGATAAGAGTCTCTAAACTGTGAGAGGTTACCACAGAAATCACTTGCCCAAAGCATGTTTCTTCGCTTCCTTAAGTAACATTGTCACAGTAGCTAGTATTTTAAGGCAGGGAGGCCATACTCCTGTTACTGAATCAAGTCTTTTGGAGAGGTAGGCTATAGGCCTCTTTTAAGGGCCAATGTCCTGAGTTAGGACTCCTTTGGCAATGTCTCTGAGTTTATCTATGAACAAGGTGAAAGGCTTGGTAACGTCAGGGAGTCCCAGGGCTGTGGCCTCTGTCAAGGCCCGCTTGAGCTGCTGGAAGGCCTGTTTACATTTATCAGTCCAGTTCAGCGAATTTTGAGTTTCTCCCTTATGGGAGTCATATAGAGGCAAGCTTTTCAGTAAAATTTAGCCTACAGTATCCAACTGTCTCCAGAAAGTCTTGTCTGTTTTTTAAAAGTCTTCTCTCGTAGAGCAATTTTAACATCTTGGCTATCTTTTTGTAAATTTTTTAGTTCTCAAAGACCTTTTTGTGCTATCTCTATTAACTGGCTGAGGGGCATTTTCTTAAACCTCTTAAACCTTTGTAATTTTTGTCTAACATGTGGGGCCCACTGAGTTACAAAGAGAACAACTGGCAATATTGGGAAACCTTCTTACCTCTGGATGTCCAGTCAGGGTGGCACAAAAGGAGAACATGGTTTTGGCATTCCGGATCAGAGAGCCGGCTTCATCTGGATGGCACACTGCTTCTTGTCCAAGGGTGTCACGTGACAGGCCATCATTTTACTAAAATTATATTCTTAACAAAAAGGGCTTTTTTACAGGTAACAAAATTGTGCTGCATAATCTCCCAGATGTTCACAGCACATGTAAGAACTTGTATCTTATTTTTAGTATCACCTATAATCTCATTTTAATGAAAACATTTTGCAGCAAAGTACAATCTTATGTATACTTCTACCAAAACTGATCTAATACTGTCAAATTCTGAACACATTTACTTCTTGTCAAACCTGTTATTTGTAGTACTATAAACCAAGACAAATAAAATTTACATCCTCTTGAGCCTTCTACAACTTACAATAATACCTCTCAAACTAAGCTTTAATCTTTTTCCACATTCTGGCATAGCCAGACACCTTTACTTGAAGACCACTCTCTTTGTCCCTCTTTTTACTATTACCAGTCAATTACCTTTTCTCTCACTTTTCAGACAACATCAAAACTCTCAACAAAACCCTTGAAGTCACCTTTTAGTAGTCCAAAACATACTTATTTACCACATAAAAATGTTGTATTTTAAAAACAAAACTATAGCCTTTTAACTGGCTCAAATAGAGTACCGCCTGGTTTTTACTTGGCAAAGTTGACATGACTCTTAACAACCATAGATATACATATATATGTGCACATGTTTACATTTTCACCAGAGAGAAAAAATACTCCTTTTAAAAGGCATGCCGAGGTTGAAAGCAATCAATTGAAGTCTTACATATTAAACAAGGTGCCACAACATTAAAGACACAAACAAAGGGAGCTTCTTGCACAGTTTGGTGAGCTAAAGGAAGTAATTGAATCTAATAAGCCATATGGATCCTGCAACAGAAATGGGCAACAAGCCCCTAAGTTAGTAACAAGTTTAAACAGGCAACCAAGGAGAGGGCGGAGGAAGGAAGGGTTTTACCCACGGTGGGGGCTCCTCCCTGATGTCCTGCCATACCAAGATGTAGGTGACCTGGTTGAGATGGCCCTCTCGTCCGGGGCAGAAGATGATGTTCTTAACTGCTAAGATGAGGGGAAGGTGAAAAGTCCCCTCCGGTGGCCAACCCATGGAGAATGTGGGCCACTCAGACGAGCAGAAAGTCTGCCATTTACTTTTTTAACCTGTAAGGAGAGATTGTGAGCCCTCTCTCGAACCTCCAACCAATGGTCGAGGGTGAGGGACAATGGGGACGATGTCATTTGTCCCATGGTGTTCTGAAGACAAAGAGTGGTTAGCGTACGCGCGACACAACAAATAACCGTTCACAACAGTCACAACACACAGGACAAACAGGCCGGCCACCTCACTCTCACGCATTAGTTTCACACCAAACGAGTCACCTTAGGGGGTGCCTCCAGATTGGCCCGGACGGACCACAGATTGGGAATGAAATTCCCCGAACGAGTCACCTCAGAGGGTGTCTCCGAATTGGCCCTGACGGGCCACAGATTGGGCCCCAAACCGATAGGAAAATCCTATCGCAGACGGTGAGCCACGGAAAACCGTGTGGGGCGTCCCCCGGTCACCAGAGAACAGAGAACAGATAACAAAAACAGGTAACAAAAATTGCCCCTAGACCGGAGCCGTTTGGCTCGGGGCGTAAAATACCGGTAGATTGATCCTCAGAGTAAAAATAAGAAGCGACCGGTCGTACTCACCCACCGCAGAGCCGTTGAGGTCACCTTCCGTGAGACGTGCTATCTCGCTAGGGCCTCCAAGATGTTAGGGCTGACGCCGCAGGGAAAGAGACCCCAAGGACTCAACTCTTGGTGAGGGAAAAAAGTTTATTTCCATGCGCATGGGGTCCCTCAGGCAAACGTGTGCGGAGGGGCCCCGAGGGGAATCTGTGCAGGGTTTTTAAAGGTACAAGCAGGAGGCAAGCAAGTTTACAGAAGCAAATCGCATTGGTTAATTTTGAACGGCACAGGACTTGGCTAACGCTGATTTGAGGGTCTGGGGCTGAGTAACCATGGAGACCGAGGGTCTTGGGTTGACCTTAGAGTGCCAGGTGCCCCCTGGTCCTGTTTATGCAGTACATTCTTTTGCTTATCTCTATCTTTACAGAGAACAGAACATCTAGTGGTTAATGACTAGCAGAGACATTCCTTTCTGCCCTGCTCTGATTATCTCCTGGGAAAGGTTTAGGGAGTGAAACATTCCTTATAGCTCTGTTCTATAGCTCGGGGGGGGGGGGGGGGGGGGTTACATTACAAACGGGGAGTCGATTCTCTCAATGGCATCTCGCACATTTCTCTACCTCAGTTACATTTTCATTTTTGCAATAATGCACTTTATTGTTCAAGACTTTTACCTGATAGTTTATCTAATATCCATTTATGATATTTACTCAAAATAATTATTGATGCATTGGCTAAAAAAATCAGGTTAATAGCTTTTGAAAAAACTATGTTGCTAGAAACTTTGAAAAGAATTTTGGATATTTGTCTTTTTTTACTTTTATGCCTTTGAGAATTACTTATGCAATTTGATCAAATATACAACTTATTGATGTATTGGTAAATACATCTTTCCCACTTTAATGTCTTTGAATGAAAAGTCTTTCTTCTCAGGAGCGTACTCTACTGGGTGTTGTGGTAGCAGTAGTTACTATTATTTAAGTTTTCTAAGAAAGTTCTGAGACACAATATAAACTACAAATGTTTATATTTTCTCAGTACAATCATTTTTTATTCCTGACACAGTTGTAAGACTTTTTTTTCCCTTCGTGAACAAAGGGAATGGTGGACGTTTGTCCACAAGGTGAATCTTTTTAAAATCATACGCTCTGGGGTCCCTTAATCATTTACTACTGGTTCAGAAACATGAAAACTCTTCCACGAATTGGAGTGACCAGGTTTGTTGGAAATATCTGTGTACCTTATATAAAATAGATGTCTAATAGACAATGCTAAGCAAATAATTACTGAGCCTCGTTAAGTATATAGTAGATATCAGAAGATAATCTTTCTAGCAACATATTTGAAAATTATGCATTTCATATATCAAAATCAAGGTTATAAAAAAGTTAGTATTTCACATTTCAAAAGTTACATTTTTACCCAAAAATAATGGGAAGAGGACAGACTGCCTCTTGGATTACTCCTAAGTTATATCTTGATCAGGAGGAAAAGAAACTAAAACATAAAGCAAAAGTTGTATGAAGCAGGTCACAAAACACTCTGCAGGCTTAGTACTGTGGTTTCCAATCACCTCCAACAGAAAGTGAGCGCCCCCCCCCACGGGGAGGCCAGTGGGTGGGGCAGCGTTGGTAATGAACGCTGGGCACTTCTCATTCTAACAGGAAACACGGTGGTGCAAGTAGTGACAGGCACTCTGGGAAAAAAATCCATTGGCTAAATCAACTGTGAACATGTAACTGAACTGGGCTCCGTAGAATTTAGTGAACCCTGCCCTGTGCATTTCATGAATGCTGCATCTGGGTGGAAAATACTGCAAACTATGACTTTCACACACACAATGCAAGTAGTTCTGGACCTGAAGTCAGAAGACGTGGGTGCGAGCTCAGCTTCTTCACTTAATTAGGTGTTTCCCTCGAGCAGCTCACTTCATCTGTCTGAGCCAACTCCGCTCATTCATAATGTGGAAGATAGACCAAAATGCTTCTGAAATACTAAAGTGCTAACGGGATCACTTTGAATTCCATGTAGGAAATTCGTAAAATACTATGTGGTTTTATTTAACAGTTTGAATTTCCTCAATGAGTCACTGATGGATATTATAATACACCAAACTAATAATGACACTAACATTTGAAATTAATATTGAGGAAGACAAATAGCATCTTTTTTTTTTTTTTTTGTCTTTTGAGACAAGGTCTCTCTATGCAGTTCAGACTGAGCTCACTTTGTAGCCAAGGCTGGTCTCAAACTCCCAACGATTCTCCTGCCTCAGTCTCCTGAGTGCTGGGATTACAGATGTGCGCCACCATATCTGGCTGACAAATACCATCTTAAATGTGCTTTTTCTGGAGGTTGTATCCCTTTTGCTTCTAATCAGTGAAGATTCCAAATGAAAGATGTTAGTTCTTTCTGGTAAAGTAATCAGCTCTACTAAAATATAAATAATCCCTCAATGCTATTTTGAATTTTATAACTTTTTATCTTGAAATGATTTTAATATCCAAATATTCTAAAATAATTGCTACTAAGCCTCCCCCAGATTTTTTTTTTTTTTTTATGTACTGGGGATCAAACTCACAACTTCACACTTGTCAGGCAGTGCTTATGCTGCAGAGCTAAATTCCTGGCCCTGCCCAGATTAATTTTAAAAGCCACATAGAATTCAGCTAAAATTCTAGCTAGACTGGAAGGGGAACAGTGATAAATGAATCTGCAGTTAAGGGGAAACTACCTCAGGTTAAAGCCAGTTGGTAGCAAGGCGAGACCCTACTAGGAAAGAAGCATCACGGGAAATGATGCCTGTCACCCCACCACTGTTTCCAGTGTCACCCACTGTGGCCTCCGTGATCAGAGAATGAATGCCCAAGGTTCACTCACAAAGGGTTTGAAGCATCAGACCCCTCAACACTGATCAACAAAATAAAATCTGCCACAGACTCATCAGAATAGGGAGTTTTCTTCTGTGCTCTGATAATTAGCTCCACGTTTATATAATTACATGATTTTAGACAAAGCAGTCACTTAAGTGGACACCTTCATAAAAGAGCTGTCAATATTCCTGATGCTTTTGTTTGTGATATGACAATCAAAACTCCCATTAATTCCCTCAGAATGAAATCTAGTGGAACTATTACAGGGCGCTCAAGAAACTCACCCACAGGACACTGAGATTCGAGAAACAAGTGAGGTTTATTGAAACTGCAAAGGTCAGGGCAGGCCGTTGGCATTGCTGGCTGCTGGCTGGCTGGCACCAGTTCGTTTGCTCTCTTTTCTTATGGTCCCCTGTGTGAGTTTACAAGGTCAGGGGTTACCATCGTTACCACCCTCTTCCGGTACTATCACTGCTTTGAAATGACCTTCCTACGAGACCTTCCTACACATCTGATTAATGACATGTACAATGTGGGCACCGGGCAGTTTGGTCACCTTGAGATAAAGCCATTTGTTCCCCTTTTCATAACTTTTATGGCCAATTAAGGAAGAGGAGGAAGCCTTTTGAGGATTTGGCCCAAGTTTACTTGCTGTTTGAAATTTGCCAGCTGACTAAGCTATAATCTATAGGCCATGAAATAAGTGAAGTTCTCAAGACTAGGGTTTGGGGGTTTACAAAGAGAGAAAAGGGCAAACAAAAAGCAGCAAATAGTGGTGGGGTTACAGATGCCTCACAGAATCACAGTGGCTCTGTAAAACATACGGATTAATACATCAGCTTCTGTTGTGTGTGATGCGGCTCAAATGCAATCAGTGTTGTCTTCACACCACACACGCACACACACACACACACATTCACACTGCTGTGCAGACTCCCACTGCTGTCTCACTAGTACTGAGGCTGGAACATCACACAAACTTGCTGATTACTGGTGAGACACCCTACCACCATGGTACAGAAACATGAACGTCCTCTCTTTAGGACCACTGCAGTGGCGAAACATTCAGTGAACCGGAGGCATTCCACAGCCAGCCGGGTGACACAGTGAATTCTCCATCTGTCCTGCTGCCTCCCTTCCCATCTGCCTCTCCCCCCATCCACAGTTGCTCCAGCCACAAGCCTCTCTACTCCATCTCTTTCTTCCACACCATCAACAAACTCTGCTTCTTCTACTTCCAAAATACACCAAGAAGCGGGCTATTCCCCTCCCGTGAGACCCCTCAGTCTGGTGGCCAGGTCCTGGCCTGCCCAGCTAGACAATGGCAAGCCCAGGAAGCCACTATACTTCCCCACAGCCCAATCTCACCAAGTGCTGAAGCCACCGCTTTAAAGGGTGGGTCCCTAACCACCCTAATGTCATATTTAGGATGTGCGGAGCGTACAAAGAGAGCCAGACCAACATTCATGGCCACAGCTGTGCCGGAGCTCCCCGGCTATCTCCTCCCAACAACTGTCCAGTTTGCCACCCCATCAACCTGTGTTTGACATTTATTTTACCAGTGCAGGTCTTTTGGGTTTACTTCATTATCTTTATGCAAAAAACAATGCTATTTTTGCATTTTTTTCTTTATATCAACTTGTAAAAATGGATATTTTTGCATTTTAAAGTCTGATTTAAATGGCATTATTATATGCTATATTTAACATCATCATTAAGCTTATGACACTCATTCATGTTCATGCTCACTTCTGTACAATATCCCACATTCTGAACAAACCATGTTATTTATCCAACTTCTTGTCGGTGTATATTTAAGATATTTACACCTTTTGTTATTACTTTTAAACAGCGCCTCTGTGGATACTTTACACATCGCATCAGTGTTACTCCATATTTTACTGTATGTCTCAAAGGACTGCTCTAGAACTCAACTGCCGTAAACAACAGTTTTATCTTCAGTTCGGAGTTAGAGAATGGGCCTGAGGTGGTCCCTTGATTTGCTCAGTTCTCACAGAACTTCGGGGCGCACCCATGGTTTAGGAATGAGCAGGCCACTGCCCCTCCCCAGGACTGGTCAGATGAGAGGGTCAGCCAGGACAGCCAGTCTCATAGACTCTGCTTAGCGAGGTGTTATGGATTAAGAACTGGTGGTCAACTTAATGCCAGCTGGATTACATCAGCATGGCATTGAGTAAAGATGCTCCACCTGAGGAAAGTTGCCAGGACAAATAGGTGGAGAAGAAGGGAGGCATTGAGGTGTGGTAGCATTGTGGGTTCTCCTACATGTTGCTGTTTGGAGCTGTTGGTTCTCCTGGAGAAGTTTTGGTCCTCACATGGAGCGTTGCTTCCTGGCTCTGGAGGGGAAGACATGTGCTGCTTGGTCTCCAGGATGAACTCGTCATGCTGCTTCCTGGCATGTACCCGACTGTGCTTGTCATCGGAGGAACTCGGGGCCTCCGTGTCACTGAGGATGGCTCTGGTGCCTTTCAGGATAGCCCTGGTCTTTGTTGTGATTGTGACTTCTCGGCTCCTGTGTAGAACCCTCATCCCACCAGCACAGCTCCTTCACCCCGCTAGCATGGACTTTCTGGCTTTCACCACTGACCTTTGGGTCTTCCCAGCACAGATCCGTAAAAGAGACTGGCATGAGTCGTTCTTGTGAGCTCTGGACCTCCAGTTGGACTCGTGAGAGGCATTGTCCTGAGCTCTAGGTTTTTGTCTGGACTCATGTGAGACATTGCTTATGGGATTTAGGCCTTGACTAAATATTCTATGTCTTTGGTGTTGCGGATAGATTTCTTGCGCTTTCCTGTGTTAATTCCCAGTGACCATTATAAAAATATTATAAACTCCATGTCTTGATCCTAATTGTCCTCTGTGTACAACCTTTGACTACAACACGAGGAGATCCAGAAATGTCACAGAGGCCTCCTGCAAGCCCTGGAATACCCCGGCCTTCCATCTCTGACATGAAGCTCAGGCCCTGGAGAGCCTAGCAGGCAGGTGTGAGGACCAGAGGGCACCCGGCCCCAGCACCAGTCCAGAGCGTGGGTCCTGGAGTCGAACCATGTGCAGCCTGCAACATTCTCATCCCTCAGAGCAGCAGAGTGACAAAGGCTGGGCAGGGCTCCCCCAGGATGGTCTGTACGCACAGATGAGGCTGATGCCCCCAGAGTAGACAGCATGCAGAGACAATGCTAACCTCACTCACACCTGAGGTGGCAGCAGACTGAACCTCAACTTACACAGAAGGTGGTCTCTGGGTTTTTTGAGGCAAGGTCTGGCTATGTAGATCAGGCTGGTCCTAAACTCACTATATAGACCAGGATGACCTTGCACTCAAAGCAAACTCCCTGCCTCAGCCTGCAGAGCACTGGGATTACAGGTGTGCATCACTGAGCCTGGCCTACACTGAGGTTTTAACAAGCCTGAGTTAAAAGCCTGAGAATTATCACATCAAAAATACTCTGTCACTTCCCACTCGGGAAAAGAAAAAAAAAAATCTCTGTCACACTTAAAGGGGGAAAGTCTTTTGCTTTATTGTATGAGTAACAATTTCAACAAAAGTATAAATTAGGTACGATGATATAAACTGGAAGGTGGGGTGTTGACATCCAATTATAATTCTATGGATGGCAGCCCAAGTATATGCAGTAGAAGAAAAATTTAGAATGGTATCTGTAGCCACATCCGGGCATGATTAGAAAACAAATCAATGACAGTGATTCTGTGTGCTCCTCAGTAATTTGCAAAGATTTCACCTAACAACTCCCCCAAACTGGCCTGAGAAACAGTCGCATTACATTTGCCACCAACACGAGCCAAGGCACTAGTGGCTGTGCTTTATATAATACCGTTTGAGGCAGTCTGTGTAGGAAGCCTGATCAAGATACATAATTGCACAGATCTGCAAGGCCTTGCATTTCTTATCACAAACCATGCTGCTGTCGTAACTCACAAAGAAATAATTGTAGTATTTTAGGAACTGCTTACTGCCGAGGGCTGCAAACTGCTTAACCAGCCCGTATAAATTCCGAGGCTGCAGATCTCCAACGCCATAGGTCTGCGTCAGGACATACTCCAGCTGCCAGTCAGATTCTCCCTTCAGATTTGCTTCCGTCAGGTTCAGATAGTACTGCAGCATATCCTGCAGGTAAAAACAGTCAGGACTCTGCTTCGTTATCTGGCACAGAAAGCATTGTACAATGTGGAGTGTGCTCATTAATATTTAAATGATATGCTTAATTTAAAACCATTATTAAAATTGGTTATAGAGAAAAAGTTTCAGTAACATCTCTCTCACTTCTTCTACTATCACAAGGACTAACACAACCATCATTTAAATTTGTTTTGGAAAATGCAATTAAATCAATAATTGCTTTAACTGAGGCAAAATGTTTCCAAATTATATCTGGCTGGGTTTTTTTGCCGGGGTGGGGGGGGCTTTTTGAGACAGGCTGTCACAATGCACTTTAGGCTGGCACTGAGATCACTTTGTAAGCTAGGCTGGTCTCAAACTTGCAATGATCCTCCTGCCTCAGCCTCCCAAGTGCTGGGATTACAGGTATGCACCACCACTCCCAGTTCAAATTGTATCTGCACAACAGAGGATTAAAGTTCTTGTAACCCACGTGGTCAGTCTCTTGATGCCACATTATTCTAAAGCACAGATCCCTGAATGAGCTCCAGAAAACTTTTGTCTCAAAGGCAAGGGTCCATTTTTTTCTTTAAATTTTTTTTCAAATATTTATTAAGCACTTAGTATGGGTCAAGCATTTTTCTAAATGCAATACATAGACTCACTGAAGGAATTCTCACAGTGACTCACCAAATTCAGGTCTATTTTGGTTCACATTTCAGGAAAGAATACACTGAGAAATAGCAACATTGGTTACTATAGCTCAAGACCATGCAGCCCCAGAGGAGAGTTAGTCTTTGAAGGAGACCAATTACAATGACTTAGTAAAGGTTTCAGTCCCTATGCAGTTCACCCACAAGATGCCGTGGAGTGAAGGCTTTGTCTAAGTCAATCTGAAGTCCTCAGAGGGTCAGCAAAGCCCCCAAGGCCAGTCTCACCAGCCCAACCGGGGAAAGTACTGACAGACACTCCCGCCAGAAAAGAAGGGCGTCACACGACTTCTGCAGAATGCAGTCCACACAGCTACGCTGAGAAGTTTCCACTAACCTCATAAAAACCACAAAGGCATGCATGCACAAGAAGCCAACCCAAACGGTGCCCACTTACCAATAACGTGTAATTGTGAGGCTCATACTGAAAGAGGCGGACCCCGGGGTTGTTGGTCTGCTTTTCAAACACATTCCTCACAGGTGTAACAGCGGGAGACACAAACAAGGAGCTCAACGGACGGCCTGGAAGACATACATGCAGAAGTGTACTCTTTCAAATTGAGTTTAATTATACTAAAAATATAAACAGCTTCCGGGTTGAAAGGTTAACAGACATAACCAGGTGACACATGACCATTGAAGGGTACTGACTCGAAGCCATTATGGAGACCATGCTGACAATACAGGAGAATTTCTAATATTAGTGCCGAGGAATTACTGTTGGTTTTATTAGGGAAGGAAATGTCATTGTGCTGTGTAAATCATTCACACACTTTCACAATGAGAACACAACTATGCAGAGCTGAGACAGACCTGACGTTTGAGATTCACTTTTATAACTGCTCCAGATGTATGTACGTATGACATAGAAACACGTCACACATCTATGACAGGCAATGTGGCAAAGTCATGGTATTAATACTGAATATGAATAATGAGAACATATGGGTTTATTGTACCATTACCTCTGCTTATATATATATATATTTATATGTATATATATATGTTTAGCTGTACCCATATATATGTGTGTGTATATATACATATATATATTTGAAATTTTTCATAATTAAAAACATTCCAAGTCTATCACAAGTACACACACACAAATAAAAACCTGGTTTGCTCTACATCTACAAGAACACCATCCCAGATAGCACATAATAAGAATTTGGTGACAGTATCACCATATGATATAAAGATCCATTGCAATGTATATTTTTCTATGATAAAGAAATTATCAAATGGTAAAAAGCTGTCATTTTTGTCAAATCATGAGTAAATATTTCAGAAAGTTTGTCCAATTACTGAAGAAAATACACATTTCTCTCTACGTACTATAAAGCCAGAATTGCTCTTTTGCAAACTGTTTCTTGCCAGAACTTCTAGTCGCTTTTCTGTGGCTGCCTAGCGGTGGCAATGGAGAATGGGCAGGGGTTAATGTTTCTAAAGGCCTGGGCAGGGCATGCTCTGTCAAACTAGGAGAGCTCCAGCACCTCGAACCCACAGCAGCAGGACTGTTGGAGTCTACAGAACAGCCGCAGCAAGCCCGGGTTCCAGTCTTTGGTGTGGACAAAAGGCAGGGCTGGCCAGTGCAGCCAGGGGCTCCTGCGGAAGGGGCAGGTTCCAGGCCACATCTCGGGATAAGGACATCGTCATTCAGCAGTGTAGGGCGATTCCGGAGAGGCGAGGCTGACAAGTCTGGAAAGCTTTTTGTCTCCTGCACCTATAAACCCCCTGGACAGTCAGGGCACTCCCCAGCCCCTGGACCCCATCCTACCATCTCCGTCGGCAAGAACCATGATGCTGTCCCTGTGTGTGTGACCGTAGAACTGTCCCTCAATGATGGCGCTGTACCTCCTGAAGAGCTCCACCAGCTTCTCGTTATAATACTGTCTCATCGCCGTGATGCCGCTGGAGTAAGGCAGGTACCCCACGGGCACGTGCGCGATGATGTACACCTGGGACAGGGCACGGGGCTCTGTGAGGACCCTGGCACACAGCTGCCATGGCTAAATGACTTGCTGACACCAGAGACTGAAACTGTGGGAACACGCTGTCGTTTTGTTCCGTTGTTCTTCCTGATTAGCAGCGTGCTCCCCATAGAATGTCTACACCCTCTTGAGAAGTGGGTACAGGGAACACAGCTCAGTGCTTTTTATTCCCCTTCCCCCTCGCCCCCATCTCTAGATCCCTCCCATTTGCACAGAAAGCTGTCTCCCTTTCCTGCTGTTCTTCTTCGTGCTGTGTTTTAAAATAGTACTTTGGCTTTCTCAGAGGAGAGAAGCCATCCAACATTCCAGCTTTGCATCAGGTTTATTTTACTTAACAGTGTGGTCTCACACTGCACCCACTGCAATTGCATTAACTAAAATTTAATAGGCAAATACACCACCTCCGCTATTTGTGATGAGAGGAGAGATGAAACTAAGAAACTGAAGTCACTAGAGTGGTACTAGTTTCATTTATACTACTCTTTCATTGATATAAGGTAACAGATCTTGGTCACAACTTTTTTAGATCTTCAAATTTTATTATTTTTCTTTGGGAGGGGCCTTTTTGAGACAGGGTCTCCCTATGCAGTTCAGGCTGGTTCTAAGCTCACTATGTAGCCCAGGCTGGTCTCAAACTTGCAACAACCCTCCTGCCTCCGCCTCCCAATTGCCTGGATTACAGGGATGCACCACCACACTTGGGAAGTTGGTTTTTCTTTTCTTAGTACTGATTCTACCCCATTGGCATTTGTCTAAGGGACCTACCTTCTCTTTATTTTGCTGAGAGCTGTTCAGGGTACTCTCCAGCCATTCAAACTGACTGGCCGGGTCAGTCTGGTTCAGGGTCACGATGTTGGGGCCGTAGTACAAGTTTGTGTTTAGACTGATGATCCTCAGGTTTGGGTTATGTGGGACTTTCTGGGAGTAAAATCCTCCTGTGAAGAGAATTTTAAAACACATTTAAAAACCTACACATACATGTATGCAGACATTGTTAAAGCAAATCCTTAAGGTTTAAAAACATTCACTAACACGTGCCGGCTCTGGAGGTGGGCCCTGAGAGATGACAGCTGTACCCATAGTCAGATGGAAAGCAAATAAAATACTCAGGCAGTAAGCGATGAGACTAAGACAGAAAACAAGGATGCACACAGCAAGCTGAACTTCTGTGACTGGAGAGTTGATAAGCAGAGCCTGGAGCACAGGCACACACACCGATCCCATCAGAGACACTGAGGAAAGGACATCAGAGCACCTGAGCTGTTGCAGCCCGCTCAGGAAAGAGTCTACAAACCCGACCCGGCTAACACCCCTGGCCTGAGGTGACGCACACCCAAGGGTCCACTGCCTTAGGAATCTTGCAGCCGGCCCCTGACACCTGGCCTTAGACATCGATTACAACAGGCCACTAACTTGTTTGACTTCTTTCTTCTTTGCCACCATCGCTGCCCCTGCTGAGCGCCTGCTGTGCTGTACGCAGGGCTACGTCCGCAAAGCTGGCCCTTCTGTCCCAGTGGTAGGTGACAAATGCCAGAGCAGGAGAAGACAGCAAGGTCGGGGCCTGTACTCTGCGCTCAAAACTGCCTTTGCTTTTAAGAGCTTAATGGAAAACCCTCCAAGTCTCCAGGGTTAACGGGAAAATGGCGGACTTCATGGGCAAGGCCTTGGGGAACTCCTAGGGCTGCTTTGCAGGCCCAGCTCCCCTCTCAGTGCTTCCTGTCGGTCGCTCTCTGCACTGAGTGGAGCCTCTCTAAAATTCACGGTGATGCCTCCGGAATCTAGACTGCACTTTGTGGTTCTTCCTTCCATGTACAGAAGTTCTCCATGTACATTTCTGCCCAGGCTGGGCAGGACCAGATAAGGTTCCCTAGATTAATCAGAACCATGGCCTACTTCTAAGACAGCAGATCTCAAATTCACATACACTCTCATCTGCTCAGTGTTAGCAAAACCCATGACATAACAGTGGCAAAAGCCAAAGGTGAGGGAAAAGAGTGAAAGAAGAGTTTTGAGTGGAGAGAATCTAGGCATTAACTTAAATGTCTCAAAGCTTCAAAAGCACCAAAGTCTTACTGACCAGCTGCCTTCCCCAGGTAAGCTGATACTAGCTAAGACTACACATCAATGGGCCCAGAGGCACAGGAGAAGGGGCTTTAGACAGCACCCAGAAAAGGCAGCAACTCTGTATGCTTTTCATGCATCGCCAGGTCAGTGTTAAAAGCTTAACTGTTCTTACTTACAAACTTGTGCAGGCTTGGTTCAAAGTTAATGTACATTCAATCTGTTTTCCAGCTAAAAACATACACTTTCATTCACATTTGAATCTGTTGTCAGTTTTAGCTTGGTGAGGAATGTCCTGATAGGGAGAGAAAAGGAAGGGAAAGGGCTCCCTAAAGACGACCAGGTTCATGACACAGACCGCAAGATGATGTCACTACTCACTGACCTCCAGGAAAACAGGTGCAGAGGCGCTTGACAAACACCAGGCCCAGAAAATGCTGAAGAGCTAAACTCACACAGTAAAGTAGGAAAGGAGGCTGAGGAGGTCTCTCGCATACCTTTCCTCAGAGTACTCAGGGCGTCTTCATCCAGCCATGCTTTCCAGAGGTTGGCCACTGCGTCATACACTTGACTGGTGGCTACAGGCAACTGATCCTGACCACAAACAAGAGAACCCACCATTGAAACTTTAAAGACTAGTGCATTGGTTAACTTAAATATTCCTTTATGCATTACACTTAGCATCTGTAGGCACAAGCATCACTGCTTAGTCTGCAAGGAATTTTTAACTCAGTAGGAGAAGTGGGGACAGAACATAATCAAATGTAACAGACACTGTTCCAGGGCTACCACAGAGGTTCTAGGGCATGGAAGCAGGAACAGTCAAGTCAGGGGGAGAGTGAAGAGAGCATTGAAACCAGACCTTTGGCAAGGATTTCATCAGGCTGATGAGAAAGGCCATCAAAGCAGAGGAAACGGCCCAGCACCAACACAGGCCGGAAGGTGTATGCCACCTGCAAAGAAAAGGCCCAGTGTCTGTAAGGACAGACGTGGGATCTCACACATGCCGAGGGCAAGCGAAACGGTGTGGCTGTGACTGAATGCAATCTGGAATGAAGGCTCTGCCCCTGCGTGTCTGTGAGCACTGCACAAGGAACTCAGCATTTCCGGGTCTTGGTTTTCCTATGTCCAAGTGGAGGGCTGGCCCAGACCGGGGCAGCAGGCTTGTCCCCAGAGAGAAGGCTGGTCTATCCGTCAGGCTCTCGGCCACATGGTCTTTGGGACAACCCTGCTAATACAGCACACATGCAGCCACGGGATGGAAACACGCTGTCTTCCAAGGAACCTTTCTTACAATCACAGGCCATAGGCCAGATTTGAATCAAAAGTCAGGCTGCCAAGCCGTGGACTAAAGAGCACCCTCTGGGATCTCTTGAATCTGCACAAATCTAAGATTCTACACTACGGAAGCAGGACCCCTGTCACTACTGGAGTCCAGCTTTATGTACCAGTGGCTTAACGAAGGGCCACACTGCCTGGCGGGAGCCGGGACCTTGTCAGGCATTAAATATTCTCAGCAGTTTCTGCCTGGAATAACGTCTTATCAGATCAACTGTGTGTGAACATTCACCTTCCTCTTTGATTCCTATTGTAATCTGTCAGTTTTTGTTGTTAATTGAATTTAACTTTCACAGAGTATGCAGTTCTTTGTGTGCCTCAGACACTCTGGAAAATGTAGACACGTCAGCACTGATAGTCCTTGCTGACACTTGTCACAGAAATGCACTGGGGATTTAGCTAAGTGGCATAAGTACCTGCTTGGCAAGTGCAAACTCCTGAGTTCGATCCCCAGTACCACACACACACACACACACACACACACACACACACACACAGAAATGCAGTCAGCAAGAAGATCCTGAAGAGAAAGGAGAACTCGGAGATTGCAAAGGGAAACAGGAATTAACTCTGGCAAAGGAATGATCTGCTTCCAAAAACTCACTGACGTGATTTTTTATTGATTACTTAAAGTACGTTTCTAAAGTCCCCAGGGCATTTGTCTTTCTGTCCTCAATGGTCATCTTTAAGAATATATTCTACCTTCACAAGACTGGATGGTGCCCCCCACTTAGCTGCTGTCATGTGACACCCCTAAGGAGAACAGTTCTCTCAGGATTCCAGAAGGTGACGTCTAGCCTACCTGTGGCCAGTAGTCATGATTGCCCAGCGTAGGGAACACCTGGAGATCGGGAAAGACACTCTGGATGGTTGTTGTCATGTTAGTGATCACCTTTATAACAGTGTCTGTGGAGAGTTCAGGAACAGGAACGTGAGGTGGGCTGTCGCTGGAAAGAAGACAGAACTGTTAGGAACAAAATCCATCTTTATAAAGCACCCTGGCCTTAGACCCTGCTTCACCTACCACTGCACACCTGCGCTGCTAAACAGCAAACACAGCTAGCGTAGATGAACAGCAGGGTACAGGGCTCATGCCGCCTGTCTGTCTCAGTTTCAGTCAGGAAACTGAGGCAGGAGAATCACTTGAGCCCAGCTTAGGCAATGCAGTGAGACCTCGTCTCAACAACAACAACAACAATACATACATCTATATAGATACATACATGTATACATATATATATAATTCAAAAAATACACTGGGAATCCCAGTCAATCTCATTGTCTGACTAAAGATTTCTGTGTAACAAACAGGTTCTGCATTAGTAAAGCTCAGGTCCCAGCTTAGCCAGCTGTTCCTTAGCTGTGTGTACTTGGACCATTTAGATGCTCAGGGCCTCCTATAAAATGAGAGCACTAACAACAGTAATACTTGTTGCAGGGCATAAACTGACTAAAAGAACACACAGCACGAAGCGAACCCTCTACAAGAATGGACCATGGTACTGAAAATATAAGCTTCTCCCTGCTCTTAGGATGGGTGGAACTGGCTAATGAGTGCACAAGAAAGTGACAGTGTACATCACAGGCCAACCCCATTGTCACCTTTTGTCCCTGATCCTTTAATCAAGATCAACTATCACATTAATCAATACATCAAGACATTGATGCAAGGGTGCTGTTAATGGAATCATGCCGCAATTAACACGACAAGTTTCTAAAGTCTGCATTACAAAAAAATAAAGCCAGGACCTTGAAAGCTGACCTAATAGTTTTTAACCAAGTAATTCTTAAAACACAAACCACTCTTCTCACAGAGGTCAGCCTCAGGCGTGGTGGGTAAGTGCTAAAAAAAAATCACACTATCTGCAGAATGACGTACCCCGTCCATATCATGAAAGACGCTTCTTGCCCCGAATTCTTAATAAAGTCGAATGCTGACAGAATGAGTCGATAAGGAGCATCGCATAGGACGTCCCCGAAAGGGCCCGGGTTGGAGGCATTGGCACCTTTGGACGAGGAGCACACCTTGGTGTGGTCATCGGTGACATGGTAGGTAGGGTCTAAATGCAAGTCGGTCACGTGCCAAAACTGTCCTGTGGGAGAATAGCAGGTAAAAACATGTGACACCTAGACACAGCAGAGGACGCTGGGCCACAAAGAAGCGCGCGCTTAAGTCCTGTAGGACACGGGCGCCCCCTGAGGCCGTAACATCAAGCGAAATAAATCAGACAAACAAGCTTGGATACCCCAGGGTGTCTTGTATGAGAAACCTAACGTACAAATAAAAAAGAGCAAAATAAAAGATGGGTAATGGGAATTTCCATTTCCTTTGCAAATGGAAAAAACGTACCAAAAGATGCAGAGGAGGAAGGAGGAAAGAGGTGGAGATGAGGAAAGAGGGAGGACGAGTGTGGTGTGCACGCAACTCCCACTGCGAATGCAAGCACTGCGGGCTACAAACACACACTGCCGAGAAGTTTGAAAATGACAAAGCTGTCCTGATTGTAAAAAAAGTCAATCATCTACTTCTGTTTTGGAATTCCCCTATAGATATTTATAGTAGGACCAGAACCAATCTTCTTCCCTGCAGTGGAGGAAATCCTGAGTAATTTACATGTGTCTGTACCCTGGAGCTAAACTCAACCCTCCCTTGTGAAAGATGAAAATTCAAGGAACAGCAGAAAGAATAGAGGAGTGAGTTACAGTGAGTTCAGTATCACCATAACCACTGACCACAGATGACAAAACAGAGGCCAGTTTGCATACTGAAACACACCACAGCCTTCTGAAAGGTCATAATGCCATATTATGTCATAATAGTGTATCTCCATGCAGAATTGAAAAGTTGGGAAACTACGGACATTCCTCTTACAGGGAAAAATGGTATGAAAATACAGCGTTGTTTGTCAAAATCACACAGACTGCAAAACCAGCAAATGAGAATCTCATTTAATTTTTTATAGAACCTCACCTCTCAGAAAGAACATAAATCTTTAAAAGCTAGAGTCCAAAAATAAGAATTCCCCAAGGTTCTCAAAAGCTATTTATTAGATATGTACCTTCCAACATACACTCAAACAAAGCATTAATCACATTACAGGAAGCAGTTGTTAAAGATGCTTCCAATGGCTTTCAAGGAGAAGCCAAACCCATTTAATAGCATCCTTGCTTATTAATCATCTTAAGAAAGGTTTCTTCATTGAGGTAAATACTAAAACAAACAGTTGTGGTCACACCTGTCTTTATTAAGTATGTATTAGATGCTGGGCACTGTGATGAGCAGTGTAAATACAGTCCCTCATTTCATCCTAGAAGTACTCCGTCAAATTGGAGGCATGGTTCTGACTGTAAGTTGACAGATTAAAGCTGGACCAAGTTGGAAATCTGCTCAAGTGTGCAGAATGAGCCTCCCCTGGGGAAGGGCCTGAGTTTGCTTATCTATAATCTACATAACAGTTCAGTGATCCTGATGCCTCTTCAGAAATAATTTCTAAACATGTTTTAACATTGAGAAATCTTCATTCTTTCTTATAAGTTTACATGATTGGGGCACAGATTTAGTCACTATTATTTATCCACCCCTTTTCAGAAGTATGAGAGGCTCCAGGACCACGGAACTAATTTCCAGAGTGCAAAAGAGAACACATTTCCTTTATTTTCAATTAATCACTACGCTTATTTCAGCAGCGTATTCTGTACTTTTTTAGGTGACTTTCAAGACAAACTGTTAAAACACACACGGGTTTAATTCACTATGAAACTTTAGCAGCATGTACTACACCAGAAGGAACAAGCACAGTACGGATGTCTCTCCATGCAAAGATGATAAAACTTAGTGAGTCCTACAGCCAGAAAAGTAAAGTGAAAAGAATCTATTCGTTAAGATGGAAAAATGAGTTATCTTTTTGGCTGTTCTTTGCAATGCTGTTATGATTTTAAAACACAAATTCACATCCAGGAAGTGGTTGCCAAAAGGTGGAGATGGGCGGAGATTTTAAAAAGTCGTTAAGAGTCAGTTAGTCACCACTGAATTCATTGCAAAGAGCAACTTACTACATTCCACGGTTCAGAAAATATCCTTTTACTTCCAGCTTAGTATCCAGGACACAGAGATGATGAACAGCTCAGAATCGCCCCAGAAGCCACCCTTCCTGGGTTGTAAGCATACTGTACAGGGCACATCACTCTCCAGTACACATGTGATTGTACTTCTGGAGGAAGCAGCACCTAAAACATCTATGGTGAGTGGAAGTGGAGACCAGCTGGCTCCCCGTGGGCACTCCACCACCTTCTAAGCTAGCTGTGAGGTGCTGGACTCCCTCCTCTACAACACAGGGACAACAGTATTGCCTAGTCCAGGGATAAATGATGGCCGTAAAAGTAAAGAAAGCCCCAGAAGGGTAAGGTAAGCAGCTCCACTTTAGTGTCAGTGTTACTGCCTTGTGCTATGGCTTATCACTAGACGTCCCTCCAAAGCCTCATATGCTGGTAGACAGTGCTTTGGGGAGGTGACCGGGTTGTGGCGGAGGACACTGCACCACCAAACAAGAGCACAGCATGGAAGTCCAGCGATGGGTTTACAGCTAGCTAACTGTGCTGTTGGGAGGTGAAGCTTGGAGGGAGGAAGTGGTCACTGAGGGTGTGGCCTGGAAAGGCCGCCCCCTCCTCCTCCCTTGGTTTCTCTTGCTTCCTGCTGCTACACTATTAGAGACAGCTAAGTTAGGTAGAGGGGCCGGGAATTTAGCTGGATGGCATAAGCCGGTACCAAAAAAAAAAAAAAAGGTATAGGCAGTCAGATAGGGCTGAACACTCCAGGGAGTTAGTGCAGAAGATGAGACTACATTCGAACTGTGGCTGAAGGGGGATCAAATATGGAATGACATACCACCCTCAGGGATAAGCAATATACTATAATTGGTATCACCTGGTCCAATAAAGTCTAGGCAGGCATTAGGCACCCAAGTGGGTGACCAGGACTTCCTGACTCTTCTCTTCCAAAAAAAGGTCCTTGTCCTCTCCATGTATGCCTGCTACATGAGTTGCTTCCTCTAGCAGCTAGAGGGACATTACCTAAGCAACTATACACTACTTGTAATCTTATTGGTCTATTGGTTTTGCCCCACGTTATAACCACCGCATGATTTTGGACCCACCTCATGAGTTTGCTCTATAAAACTTCCTTTGAGAAGTGGGCTTGTCAGCAACTCAATCGGGATCCCTCCTCTCTCTCTCAGGAGCTATTTCTACTCCCCAATAAATATCTCCTATTCTTAACCTCCATCATTCTTCAATTTTGGAGAACATGAATTTGCTGTGTATGGCATCTAGCAGTTGGGAGTTAGAATATTTCTCCTATAGCATTTGGAGGTTCTATAACACCACCATGAGCTGCTTCTCCTCTGCCATGCTGCCCTACCTTGGAGCCAGATGGCCACTCTACAAACTGTGAGCCAAAATAGACCCCTCCACCTGAGGGTGTACCGTGCTGTGTCTTATAACGAGAAAGTAACGAAGACATCCTGTAACTCAAACCTTGAATTTGCAATGGAACGTCCCCATTTCCCAATGACAGTTCACACATTTTCAGCACACGGAGATAAGTCCAAGTCCCGGACATCAGACCCAGCAGAGCTGGACCTGAGGTCAGGCATCTCACCCCACGGGCCAGGCTACCCTAAGCCAGGCACGCACAGCTGGCCTGAGTGCCTCTCAGCTGAATATCCTGCCTCACCCATACCCCAAAGAAACAAGGTGATCACGTCACCAGGAGGACGCTGTGAACACGAAGGATGTGTGATGATGAACCAGTTAGATTTGTGTAACTCGGGACCTGAGTTGAATCCAGATCATTCCCTCTGCTGACCTCTATCTACATCCAGCATCTGGAACATGTCTGTCTACCAGCACCAGCCTTCTACAAACACTAATCTACACCTGGTGTCGTTCAGGCCTTGCTGGATTCCAGGGTCTCCTCCAGGTTGGGGCCGAGTCACTAAAGAAAGGTGGCCGGAACCAGTCCCTCTCGATGTGTGCTGGACCAAGAAGGGCGATGACTTACACCCAGGATGTCCTAAAATAGAAGCCAACAGCAGAGCTCTGGCAGGCTGGAACCTGAGCTCCCCAGACAACGCATCTGTGTGGGGCCCAGTGTCACTCGTAAGACACGGTATATAAAATGCTGTGTACACACGTGTGTGTGTGTGTGTGTGTGTGTAATGTGCGTGCATGCGTACCTACATGTGGGTGTTTCCAAGGCCACAGACCTCGATGGTAGCACAGCCCACAGCACACACACACCCAGGTTCCCTGGATCAAAGTTCTTTACACCACAAAGTATTTTAGCATTCTACAGAAAACCCCAAAGAGGATTCTCAGAAATGGGGGAGGGGGCGCTGCGTGTGTGAGCACAGCATATCTAGATAAATGCTCAAAATGATACAAGACCATGAAGTCGAAGGAAGCACTGCACCTGACCCTAAAGAACCTGCTTACCCACAGCTCAGAAGTCGGGGCCCTGCAAGCTACTCTAGGCAGGTGCCGCTCCGCTCACACCATCAGTGTCCATACACTGAATAAACCAGCAAAACGCAGTTCGCTCAGGTGAGGCCGCCCAGGCGCTGACCTCTGCCACCTGCACTTCACCCAAGCACAACACAAGTGGCCCGAGGCCAGGCCTGGAGGAAGCTGTTAATGAAGTCCTGACAGCTAAGTTAGGTGAAAAGATGACAGGCAGTCAGACAGGACCGGACCTGGAGGGATCGGGCCTGGAGGGGTCTGGCAAAACGAATCACAACTGCTGCAGCTGAAGGGCATTCATCCAGGCCTTGCAGTAACTGAGATAAAAGACAATGACCAGGACTGCCTGCCTTCTCACTGAGGGACAGACAATATGCTATAATTGGTGTCACCTGGTCCAATAAGACCTAGACAGACATCAGTCAGCCAGGTGGGAGACCAGGACCTCCTGACTCAACTCTTCCATAAAAGGCCCTTGTTCTTCACACTGGATTGACACTCCCTAAGCAGCTATGCTTGTAATCTTACTGATCCTAGTTCTGAGCCAGATGGTACCCACCTCGTCATTCTGCCCTACAAAACTTCCTCCGCAAAGCTGTGTTCAAGGCGAGCCACTGGGCCCCTCCTACCTCCCGGGAGCCGGATCTCTCGGTAACTGTTTCCTACTTGGTCTCTGGTCTTTCAAATTTGTTCTTTGACTCTGGGGAACACGCACGCTCGGCCTGTGTGAGGTATAACGGGTGGGGGGTTGAAATCCTTCCCTGTGTCATCTGGCGGTCCTGTGCCACCCAGAGGCCCGAGGTGGGAACAGGAAGTCATGCAAAACAAAACAGGTAGCCTGAAACCAAGAGTCAGAACCGGCTTTGAACTTTGGTCACGTCTTCCTTCCTCTGCAGGCGGAAAGGATTTATTTGGCAGGCTCCCCGCACCCCTCCCCGACACTGGAGTTGGTGCGGACTCCCACGTCCTCAAGGGCAATTAGGACACTGAAACCCAAGGCACGGTGCCACTGGCCTGGTTAGGGCAACCTGAGCCTCAGAACCTGCCCCAGTCACGTGACCCAAGGGCACAGCGGTCAGGGAAGCACAAGCTAGCAGCACGGTGCACCGTACCGCTGACCTCCACAGATGGGAAACCAGGTGCATAGCTCTGGCTTTCAGCTACCCAGCAGCTGTGTCCCGCGTGCTAGGGTCCTCAGGGGACCTTCATTCCCTGAGGTCCTGCGATCCAGGACGGACACAGCGAGCGAGAGGGTGAGAAGTCTGCAGGAAAACGGACGCAACTTGCAAAGGATTCGGACACAGGAGCTCTGTGTACTCTGAGCACCGCTCCTGTTGCAGGAGAACCCCAGGGCAGAAACAGAGTCCAGAACGAGATAACAGGAAACGGGGCGACAGAGCTCCTGCAGATGGGAAGGGGCCCACGGCACCAGGGAGAGGGAAACGCCGCGAACGCGGACGCGCACTCGTGACAGCGCCAGGGTCACGGACGTCGCGCGCGTTCCCACTGCAAGGGGTGCAAAAAGTACGCGCAAGAAAAAGCAGCGGGCTCCCTGCCCAGCGCGGCTGTGAGCTCCGCCAGCCCCCGCTCCGGTGCCGGTGCCGGCGACGGCGCCGTTCAGTTCCGGTTCCGGTTCTGTCCGCGGGACCGAAAGGGGACCCTATGCGCCAGGGCGAAGGGGCCGCGGCGTCCTGTCGGCCCCGCCGTCCGCGCAGCACCGCACTGCGAGGGACCCCAGCGCCGCCGGCTCGCTCTGCGCGTACCGGGGCAACAGGGACCCGGCCGGACCGCGCTGGAAACCAGGGTCCCGGAGCCCCAGGGCGCCGCCCTCCCCCCGCCGGCTCCCCGCCCCGCTCCCCCGGCCAGCTCCCCGCTCACCCGCCGGCGCCCCGCGCAGCGCCGAGCCGAGCCCCAACAGCAGACAGCCGAGCAGCGCGCGCGCTCGCGCCATGGAGCCGTCGCCGAGGCCGCGGGGTGGACGCGCCGGTCACGTGCGCGCGGGGAGCCCGATCCGCCCTTTATAAACAGCTGCGGCGGGGCCAGGCCGGCTCAGGCGGGAGCGGCGTGGGCTGTGGGCTGTGGGCAGGGCAGGGCAGGGCTGGGCTGAGCTGTTCGCGTCCGCAGACACCCCCATCCATCCGCCCCCGAGCTCGCTGAGAAGTGTGGGCCCCTGGGCCGCGCCCCAAGATCCCTGGGGGGCCGTCGAGGCGGGTGGCGCCTGAGGATGTGGACGTGGACGGGGACCGGGCCGGGTGGGGTGGAGTAGAGTGGGGCTCTACCCGCATGGTGAGCTAGACTCAGGTTCCCGAGCCGGCGCGCATCCCGCGTCCTTCCTGCTGTGCAGGGGATGCTGAGCTCCTGAGGTGCACCGTCTGCTTCCGTTTGGAAGCTTGGGGTGCCTTTGAAGACCAAACACCTTCCAGGCTGACGCATTGCCTGCAGACAAGGCTGCCAACCCAGGAGGCCCTCGGTTCCTGTCCGCAGCAGAGGGAGCTTCCCAAGCAGTTTGCAGACGGCCAGGGCTCCTTCCCTCGCCTCCCTGGAGCCAGCAGTGCAAACCCGAAGACCTCCGGAGAAAGTGCGTTCAAGGGTGGATGCGGTCCTGCAGCCCCCATGCCCTAGGTAGAGTAGTGTGAGTGTACAGAGTGGAACGCAGCGGGTCACCAACTGGCTGCCTTTTGTGCTTTCTACGGAGGCATCTGACCTGACTTTCACTTAATGAGTGAGAGCAGCAACGACGTCCCAAAGTCCACCACCACCCTGGAGACTTAAGGGATTCCCTGGGTTGGTGTCACTGACAGCCCGCTCCAACGTGTTGATTTCCGGCTTTCTTTCCCTCTGGCTACACAGCTATAAGTTGAATCTGTATTCCTGGGTCATGATCACTCGTGTTCAGCACAGAGCAAACTACTTTCTTCTTTCCTGTAGAGCAGTTGGTATCTTAGGTCAGCGCCATAAGAAGTGATGTGCATATTCTGAACCTAAAAGACAGGCTATTAAAATGAATGAGAAGGGCTGGAGATTTAGCTCAGCAGCACACACACCTGCTGGGCAAGCACGAGGTCTTGAGTTCGATCCCTGGTACCAAAACACAAAATAAAAATAAATACAATGCAGGTAGAAGCACCAGCCTCTCTCCACTGCTGTTTCTTTAGTTCTCCTTTATCCTGGCTTAGAACTTCAGTATCCCCAGCATCTCAGGTACAGCTCCATCCTGTGTTTGGGGGTCTCTGTCCCGATGAGTGTGTCTGGGGCAGGGAAAACAAGGGGAAGGCAGCAGCCGCCCGTGGATGTACTCAGTAGCTGGTGACTGCATTTTGCAAAACAGCTTTTAGCCCAGTTTGTTTCTTCCGGGCCTCAGAATTTGCAGAAACGCCCCTGCCTGAAGTGTTGTTCCTACCCCTCTCTGCCTTGGCTACCTTTCCTTCCCACTCAGAGACTGTGTTGTGGGAGGTGACACAGAAATGAGAGACATAAGGAAGACCCCTGTGAGACACAGAATATGAGAGAAATAATTGGCAGCTTGCCCTGTAAAAACGTAGGAAGCAGAAACATCTGAGTCATCTCTGGAAGCGTGCATGCAGACGTGGCCCCACCCTTAATCTTCAGGTGCTCAGTGACATTGCTTCTGTTTAACTCATCCCAATACCTGTTTTGTTGGGTCTCTGTGGGCAGTTATTACCACCAGGGAGTGACTGGCCTCGTTCTAGAGCTGGGAACCAATCCCGAGTTGGTACCCCTTTAGTGGTAGGCCAGGCTCCCTGGTCCTAGAGCTGGGCTAAGGGTGGCAGGTAGAGGGTGGTTTGCACTTCTAAAGGCAGGCCAGTGGGGACCACTGGCCTCAGCTTGTTACAGGCAGCTGAGTTAGTTAGAAATACAGGCAAGCAGACGGGGCAGGTTTCTTGAAAGAGCTAGTACAGAAGCCCACATACCTTACAACCTTGGAAGAGACTGATGCCTCCCACTGTGGGCCAGCCTTCAAGACAAAAGTAAAACAAGTGTACTCACAAACTTTCTAAGGATGAGTATCAGAGATTGATATTCTAATAGGTCTCTATTACCTCCAAAGAAGCCAGGAGCTGCTAGCCCAACCCCTACAGGCAAAGGCCCTGTTCTGTATTCATGCCCGCTTACAACATGACTCACTTTCCTATTTGTCCCTGATTTAATCAATCTTACCCGAGCAATTATATTCGTGATCTTATTGGTTGACCATAGTTCTGCCCCACCTCCTATCTACCTTGCTAGTTCCCATGTTCTCTCCACCTTAGACCTGCCTCACCTTGGGGTTTTGCTCTATAAAAGTCTCTAGAAAAGGCAGGGTCCTTGGCAACCCACTTGGGATCCTACTATGTCTCTCCAAAGCTTTCTTTCTCTTAACAAATGTATTCTGCTCTTAACCTCTGTTGTTCCTAACATTCGTTCTTCAACTTCAGAGAATACAAACTCATACCGGACACATAGAAGGTTGGGAGTTTCACCCCCCAGGTGCTCATTAGCTTGTTCCACAATATGGTACAGGGGAGTACGTATTCAGCACCCCTAATCCATGTCCAGAATGCAGAATGCACTCTGAGCACCGATGTGACACTGCAGGGGAAATGCCACCCCTGACCTCCTGTGACAGAGCCCAGCCAAAGACAGGCCTTTAAAAACACTGTCAAATTGCCTTCAGGTGGCACAGAACAAGTGTCAGTGTGTGACAAGGTGTGCTGGCACTTGCTGTAACCTCAGCACCCTGGGAGCCTGGAGCAGAAAAATCCCAAGTTCCAGGCCAACCTGGAAAACTTGGTGACTCACTGAGACTCTGTTTCAAAATAAAAAATACAAAAGAACTGGGGACATAGCTGAGTGCTAAGGTCCTGGGTTCAATCCCCAGTACAGGTCCTAAAGAATGTATATGAAATATAAGTGAGGTTCATAGTCAGACTTAGGTCCCAGCCCTAGACTACTTCTTTGTTTATGTGTGAATGTTCTGAAACCCAAAAATCTGGAAACTCCAAAGCATTTCTGCTTCAGGCATTTTGGATTAAGGATATTTACCTTGTCCTGCAATGATCAGGTAAGAGCATCATTGTAGTGAGCTATGCAAGTTAAGGGGACTTCCCCTCTACTTTATATCTGTAAGTTACTTGGATCTTGAATTAACTTACAAACGTTGACTGAAATCACTGGGTTAACTGAAAATGAATATTGCAATATTTGCCAGGAAAAATGTTACCATGCCCCTCCCTCCAGAGGCTAACAAAGAATTTTCTCCTAGCCAGGTGTGGTGGCTCACGCCTATAATCCCAGCAGTCCGGAGGCTGAGGCAGGAGGATCGTTGTGAGTTTGAGATAAGCCGAGGCTACAAAGTGAGCTCAAGTCCTGCCCGAACTGCATAGTGAGACCCTGGCTCAAAAAGACCAAAAAAAAAGAAAAAAGAAAGAAAGAAAGAAAAGAAAAGAATTGTTTCCTAACCAATAACCAGGAAAAAGAAAACCTGTTCCTTCATTTCAGAAGCAGAGTTGCATTTCTCAGTATTGTTCACTGGTCATGAGGACTTGGGTGTGCAAATCTAACCTTCAATTTCTTCATCAGTAAAATAAAAATGGTAACACCTGTCTTACTTGCTTTACATTTCAGGACTGAAAAAATGTGCATAACGCTTTTTTAAACAGCAAAACACAAAAAAGTACTTGTACTTTACAGAGTAGAACCCAGAGCCCATGACACACATTCTCTTTGGTTTGGGAAACTCAGTCCCACGCACTGGCTTCTTCCTCTGTGCCTACTCTTGACACCCAGTGTTAGCACTTTGGTTCATCCTGCCAGTGGTGTTACCTGGAGACTCATTTTAATAAACCAGGGTACAGCCCATTTCCTGTTTACTTTAGTAAGAATTGTCATTAAATGAGTATCAATTGTATGCCATTTCCATTATACTTACCTTTCAACAAGAAATTTTGAAGCGCATCGTATTTCTTCAGAGTGTCTGTGTCTAGCAGCAAACAGTCATTTCTGTAGCCCAACCCAGCATGACAAGACTGCCTTGGATTCTGGGCAGATTTGATCATCACAAATCCTTCATGGACATCTCAAAAATGCACCATGTCCCATTCCCTGAGGCTAACTGTTTAACAATGGATTCTACATGACGTGCCAACTTTTTTAGTCTGACTCTGGCTGTTCTCTGAAAGACTATTTTATGTAAAACTGTCTCCTGTGCAATCCCAAGACAAATAAATGACATGAAAAATAACATGAGTATATAAGATTTTTATTCCAATTTGATTTGTATTCCAAAGGAAATCATAAATGCGTTCTTTTTTATTAAAAAATTGTGATAAAATTTTTAAAAACATGATAAACTTGCATATCGAAATTGAGCTAGCTGTTTGGAGTTACACGGTTTTCAGTCCCCATTCTCTGCCTCCTCCTGGGGATGACCTTCACCACTGTTGATGCAGGTGACGGAGAGGATAATCCCAGGGCGTCTCCAGCCCGACCCAGGAATTTCCTTACACTTTCTCATACTGGCGAACACAGACAACGTCACCAAAAGTCAGAGTCTGAAAGAGTCCAAAGATAATCAAGCCATTTTATGTGGGAATGTTTGTGGCTGAATTTTGCAAAATTCTCACAGATGTAAGTATATGGTTTATACCTGTATGCAAAAGAATAGTGACATTTGTGTGCGCTAAAGGCCGCACCAGCTCTCCACTTCTGAGGGTGAATTAAGGAAACACCCTGCCGGAGGAGTGAATGGCATGAGTAACTCTGGGCTCAGGAGCTGAATTCTGTGATTTTCCACCAGCTGGGCCACTGGGCGAAGCTGGTGTGAGGAGCGAGAACTCCACTCACATTTTTCTCAGCTCTCTGCTGCGAAAGTGAGGGTGATTTGTAATAAATAGGTGCTCACGACCATTTCCCATAGGTAATCTAGAGGGATTTCTTTAGGAAACCTAGTCATTTGAGTTAATGATGTTTGAAAGGACTTGTTCAAACACCACAGGCAAACGTGATCATGCGAAGGCTCTCATCATTTCCACTGCCATGCTTTAGCCTGTGAGCCTGGAGGCTGAGTGTGGGGCACAGGGAGTCTGGCCATGCTACTGTGTGCTCAAGGACAAGGGCAGAAGGGCCATGGAATCTCCTAACCAAATTCAGGGTCAGGAAGTGCAGGTTCCTGGGGGGGGTGTGGTGTTCACGGAAGTAGGGTACCTTTGCCATCCAGGGCTTTCCTCTCATCATACATGCAGAGCTGAGCTCTCTACTCCTCTGAACTCCAGACTGAATCTTTTAAAAAGACATCCTTTCTTTTGCTGATGATTGAAGAGAAATAAAGGCAAGCATTCTTTTAGACAAAAGGAAAACTATCACCCTACTTTGCACCCTTACTTCCACATGTGAAAAGAAGTAAGGGAACTTCTGTCTGGGAATATTCAAAGAGAGAACAGCCAGTTACCTTAGACAACAAAAAACCCTTCCTTAGCACTAGGATTTAAAGCAGCACCCCCAGAAAAGAACAAATCAATTTGGCTATGTCGGTATCATCGAAGTACCATTAGTTTACAGAAAAAGTTAGATCGTAGTCTTTTACCAGTTTGTGATGCTGCTGCATCATTTAAGAAGTTATTTGTGAATTATTTTCCTTTTTTATAATGTCCACATGCCTACCTAGTTTTAAACGTATATGTTGTAAAAGCACACAGTTAATCTGGAAAAGAACTAGAAGGAAATTGAAGAGATCTTTTTTATATTTTTTGCTATTCTTTTTGGTTACTTTCATAACCTTAATAAATTAACACAGAAAATGTTTAAAGATTTCTTGTTTGTTATAGGGACCATTAAGTAACTTTTCTAAGATTCAGTATGAAAGAGTTTTGGCCCAGACAGGACACTGTAGCCAGTAAAGCCTCAGGCAGAACCAAGGAGCTCCATCTTCCCCACCCCTAGGAATTTACCTATGGTGCCAAAAGAATACCAGTGGGCCACCTGTGCATCACTAATGCCCCTTAGGTTCCACCCCAAACCTAAGCTACATGTATGACTCAACTCCACACGGAGAGATCACTGGCGGGGGGGATGCCACGCCCCAGGGGATGGGGGGTGTCTCTCCCCGCATTCTCAAAATAAAGGTCAGTTATATTTCATACTTCTTATCTTTTCAGCCGCTGCCAGTCCCCCACAGTTCTATCACAGTAAGCTTGCTGTTATTATATGAATCTTTTTATATGTTTGTAATTACTGGTTTTACATTTAAATTTTACTTGAAAGTTACAGCAATGCCACAAAAATTGTTTTGACACAGTTTTGGGTGAACCAATAGTACACTGAAAAGAAACTATACTAGACTTTTTTCTGTGATCAAAGACTCTCAGGTAAGAAACCAATAGGCTAGGTTCATTTGATTTATTGCATTATTATTATTATTACTTGGTTTATTGAGACAGAGTCTCACCGTATAGTTCAAGCTACCCCTGAACTCACTTTAGCCCAGTCTGGCCTGGACTTGGTGGCAATCCTCCTGCCTCAGCCTCCAAAGTACTGAGATTACAGGTATGTGCCACCATGTCCAGCTATGTATGTATTGTTAGAGAACCTTGCTAGTAACATAAAATTATTCTGAAAGAAAAATAAAAGAGGGAAGGAAAGAAGGAAAAGAAAAAGAAAGAGGAGAGAAGCGGGAGGAGGACAGAGTGGAAACAGAAGGTGAACCGCCACTTGCCACTTACCATAACCATTTTGTCATCTTTAATTTCTCTCACAAACTTTGTCTCCTTGCCGTCCCATTTCTGTATGTGCACAAGTTTGCCTCCGTCCAGGCTAACAACAGACTGAAACCAACACAGGATGTTACAAGTTGGATTTCTGATGTGGAAGGCAAACCACTTGAGCTGTGCAGGAATTGTGCACTAGAATCAACTGTATCCTGTTAGTTCTCCCATCTTCTGTGACTCCTGGATTACCATGTAAACTCCACCCCTAACTTGGTTGGAATAGGTCCGTCCAGATGCAAAGGCCTCACCCAGAAAGACAAGACTTTGACTAGTGCTGTCGGATTAGCCACCGTTCTTGGTTTAAGCAAAGTCTTAGAAGGAGGCAGACTTGTTAGTCAGGGGAGGGTGGGGGAGGGTGAAAGGGTGCGATCTTTCTATCACATGGACTCAGGTACCTCCTGCAATGCAAGCTGGGTGTGAAAAGCGAGACATGACAAGAAACAAATGGGTTTGAATTCAAGTTCTAGCCATGATCGCTGTTCAGACCATAACACAGGCGCCAGAGTTTCTCTACCACCCAACTTCGAGAAAAAGAGGCCCGGGCCACCTCCCCCCCCCCCTCCCTTATTCCCGCAGAGGTCACTTTTCTCACCTTACACTTTCGGTCGTCCACACTGATTTCATCAAACTCCTCCCCCAGAAAGAAGCTGATCTCCGTGTTCTTGAACGTGCACTGGGTCCTGATCACCACCCGGCCAGCCTCCTGACTAATAATCACTGTGGGCTTGGTCACGTTCCCCACCTGCCTCGTGGCAAAGCCCACGCCTGAAACAGCAGAAGAGGAATAGGTACCGTCAACAGCCCCTTCCAAGGGCGCTCACTGCACACACACTCGCTGCCCGGTCCAGAGACCGGGCCCCGAGTCCAAGCCCTGCAGGACAGGGTTACTGGTTAACTGTCGGTCCGGGAACACTGCCACTCCTGAGCACGCCTGTGAGAGCGCCGAGGAGAAGCTGCTAAAGTCACAGCGGCTTCAGGAGCTGTGCAGGACAGCAGGTGCCCAGTCCCCGGGCCCTGGGCAGGAAGCAGGCAGCTGCTGCAGGAAGATCCATCTGGCTTCCACTGGGCAGTGCGATCACCTGCTGACCTGACAGGTGTACAGAGACCTGCAAGGTCGGAAACTGGGGGACACAAAGCACCGGGCCTGGCTTACACCTGCGCACCTAGAGCCTTCATGTACTCGTCAAAGTTCTGACTGTCCGTCAGCTTCCAAGTAGCACAGAAAGCCTCCACCATCCTTGCCTTTCTCCCTTCTAGCTTGGAAAACGGATGATACCAGGGAGCCCAGGTCTCTGCTTCTGACACGCCACAGCACCCTGTGCACCCCACAGCCTCTGGGCCTCTTATTTGGAAAAGAAGCTGGCCCAGAGCCAGGGATTGCACTACAGCCCCCTCCTCCCCCAAGAGTCCCTCTCTCCAGTAGGCTGTCACAGTGCGGAGGGGTGCGAGCAGAGTGCCTGTCGCTCTGTGATTGGCTCAGGCCACTGGGTTAGCAGAGCAGATCAGTTCCACCCTGTCAGCACTGCAGCCCTGCTGCCTGAGAAGGTTCTGAGGGCTCAGAGGGGCTGGAGGCGGGCACAGCAAAATGAGAGAGGGTCTTTCAGCTCCTGTGAAAAAACTTGGCAGAGGTCACCCCAAAACGTGGAGACAAAGGAGAGGCACAATAGCACATTGAGGCTGACTTCCGTTCATGGCAGAGCTGGTTACAGATGAGGACCCCCTTAAAGAAAACCCCTGACACGACAGCCTGGCACACAAGGAATTCTGAACAGTGGTTCATTCTCTTCCACTCACAGGACATGCGCAGGCAGGCGAGACCAGGCCAGGCTGGGAAGAGGCCCTGAGGATGGGCAGCCTGGAAGCCTCGCTGGGTGTCAGTGGACTCCCACTGATTTGGGCCCTTTGTCCACACACATAGAGTGAAGCCAAAGAGTCATTGTTCTCTCTGAGCAGTGAGAACCAGACCAGGGGGCAGGGCTCCTCAGGGAGAGGGAGGTAGGATCCGGTGATGAGGGGCCAAGAGGAAGAAGAAGGTGTTCTTCCCCACTCCTTCTAGCGGGTCACAGAGTGCCTCTGGAAAAGCTGGACAGAAGATCAATTAGTGAGACTTCAAATGCCCTGCACAATGAGAATTTTTTATTTCCCAAGACTGTGTGCAAGCCCCCAGTCTGTGGGCAGGTCTGGGGCTGCGGGAGGGAAGAAGCTGGAGGAGCCACAGGAATGGGGAGAGCTTCGGCTTCCTTAGTCCTAGCTCACATCTTCCCAAGAATGGCCAAACACGTGGAGGCTCTGGTGGCACCATAAACTCCTTTTCCTGCGGACGTTCTCTCCACTTCGTGAGTGCAGGCCACCATGGAAAGCAGCCCCCAGCTTCACAAGGACTGACGCTGTCTCAGATCCCCTAATCCCTGCTCTTCTCTGTCCTTCCCACCTAAAACTCCTGCTTCTGCCCACACCAGGTGCAGCAGACAAGGCTCCGAATGCATCCGTTGCTGGCTGCGTGATTCTACTCGAGCATGAACTCATGGGCTTTTCCTTACTTGCTCCTCCAGTGTGCGTTAGAGGCAGGCGAGATGTCAACATCTACCCGACTGGGCCGTGAATCTGTGAATCACTTCTAATATTTCACACTCCAAAATCAGCTCAATGCCACGGCCTCTCATTCTTGCCATTCTAAATTTTGGGAGTAAACGTCCCAAGTACCGATTTACCTATGCAAGCCAGTTTATATTATCATCATGAAGTATCCTTACATTTTTCTCCTAATAAGATACTTTCAGAGTGGCTCAGGGTCTAAGTGTTTTTCTGAGATGTGATGTCATTTCTTTTCAAATTACAAGAAGGTAAGACCAGTGAGGACGAGGGACAGGTGTTCAACATCTCCATCTTAGCTCTTTCCCCGTCGCGGTGCTGAAGTGTTTGCCAAACCAATTTATTTTTCTATTCTTTGATAGAAATATGAGATCATGATATATTTAGTCTAGTGGTGTTGAACTTACATCACATGTTTTATTTTTCAAGACAAAAATGTTAACATATGAATTGTTTTTCTAACCTCAGTATTCTAAGCTCCACCCAGTATTCAGGTTTAATTGCAGTGCTGACACTTTGCAATAAATAAGCGGATTTTGGATTGCATTTTGGGCACTTGTCTCTACCAGGTTTGGCATCACTAATTTAACTGAAAGTGTATATTCCTATGAATCTTTTATACTATCTACAGTATAAAATGTAAAAGTTCCACAATTCATAAGCAGATTTTTCCATTGCAGGCAAATCAGCAGCAGAGAGTGTTGTTGTAAAGATGTCTGCCACAGAAATTCTAGGAAAAACTGCCTCACTACTACATGACTCCCTAAACTGATGCAGTGAATCTCATTAAGTTATTCAGAGTGAAATGTATTTATGCCAACAAAAGATTGCTTTCAGACAGAGCTTATTTGCTCTGATTACTGAGGGTTTTGATAGAAGAGAACGCAAAAAAAAAAAAAAAAATAGAGATATGTGGTCCTAGAAGAATTAAAAAAATAAATATTCCTTCCAAGTTTGCTGCACCTGGGAGCAGAACGTGATCTTGCTAAGGCTTTCCTAGTACACACGCACCCACAGGCTTAGAAAGACCGCAGCTGTGACAGGCTGACTGCTCTCTGAGAGACTGCTCTGCATGCTAGCTAACAGCAAGGAGGCTCTGAAGAATCCATTAAAAAGATTTATTTTTTCCCAAAAACAAAAGGGAAAGATTTATTTTTAAGCAGTGACATGAAAGGAACAGAGGGAGAGAAGATGCTTTGAAAGATCTTGGCAGAATCTCCACATGCAGCTGAGTCTCCTGGCGCCTGCTTTGTTAGAGAGTTTGTTCCTTCTTAAGGAAACAGAGCATTATGAAGTTTTACCATTATTTTTAAGCTAAATAAGCCAACCAAGATCATGACACTTTCCTGTAAGATCCCCAAGTGTACACATCAAGAGAAGTTAAATGACACTTAAAGACCTTGCTTGAGGCTCTTTTGGTTACCAGATTATGCAAAATAAAATGCTGATGGAAAAGGCAGCAACTGGGAACGAAATGCAGTCATGCAGTGAAACTGACACTGATCCACTGTGTCTCCCAGGGCAGGAAATAGGTGAGAGCAGACCCCTTTGTGGACAAGTGAGACATCCCAGAGGCGCACCTGTCTCCGGGCATGAGTAGACCTCTCATCCTCCCCTCCCTGCAGCCAACCAGCTCCACCAGCTCAGCCAGAAGTGATGGGGGGAGGGGGGTCTGGTCCCCAAGCAGGGGTGACTGCAACCCTTGTGATAGACTCCAATGGTGGGAGGGAGTAAGGAGGGAGCGAAAACCAGCAGTTTATCAATCTGTCCCTCAGCGATGTGAAAGTTTTATTGATCTGTTCTTTAACAGATCAACATAGCCCAGATCAGAAAGGAAGTGGAGCCCCAGGCGTGTCATGGCTGGGAAGGAAGAATTTTTAGATAAATAATCTCATTATTTTCCTGATTCATAGCTTTTCCTACACGTTTCCCTCCTTTTACTTAACACTGACTGTTCCATTCTCTGTGTTTTCTTAAACATGAAGTCCTTTTTTTTTTTTTTTTTTTTTTTTTCTGGTCTTTTTGAGACGGGGTCTCGCTATGTTCAGTTCAGGCTGGCCTCGAGCTCACTTTATAGCCCAGGCTGGTCTTGAACTCGCACCGACCCTCCCACCTCGGCCTCCCGAGTGCTGGGATTACAGGTGTGAGCCACCACGCCTGGCATGAAGTCCTTATTTTGCTTCTGATAGAGTGGAAAGAGAACTTTTCCTACCACAGGCTTATTTTTTAACAGAATATCAGGATTTCTCTCCTCTGGCCACTTAGACACTACAACTTGGCCAAGAAAACTCTCCTCTCCAGCCCCTTCATTACTTTCCACTTGTCTTGTAGAGATGAGCTCAAATGTTATTTGCTGCAGGAAATTTGGTCTGGAATCCCCAATGATCTCGTACCCCCATGTTTTCATTTATGTCTTTTGCACATATAATAATTTCAATTAAACAGTTCAACAGTTAGTGTAATATCTTCCTTCCCCATAGGGAAGTAAGTAATGGATTTGACCGCTTATTCTGTGAGGTGCTCCATACCACTGTGTAAACACAGTTTCAAGTACACAGAGTCTGGCCAACAAGTATTCAGTGTAGGAACAAGCACAGAGTATGCAAGCTGAGAAATGAATGTAAAACTGTAAGAATTTAAACTATTATCCGTGTGGTCCACTTGGAAGAATACTTATTCTTTCCCAAGTGTTTATCCAAGCTTTTGCTCTATGCAGATGGTCTGATCCCCGGGGTAGACTAAGCTTCTTCCTTGTCTCTACCGTGTTAATGCTTGGGAAAAACCCAGGCTTGTTGTTTTTAGCCCCACCCGCCCCACCTTAGAAGTAAAAGCACGTAGACTAGTCTAGGAGTGTTAAAATGTGGTGTGTTAAGTTAGAGTTCTCCAGCGCAATAAAGGAGCAGATTATAAGAAAAAGTAAAAGTGGCCTTTTTATTTAAAGGACATGGAGAGGAGCCCACAACCAGCCAAGGTTTGGCTTCTCCTCTACCTGGATATGGGGGTGTGGGGTACGTGTGACCCTTGACTGAATGTGGTACTTGGGGCGGGCATTGATGACATGTGAGGAACTGACTGGAATTTTCTTCGAGCGCACTGGGAAAGGAAGGAGGAAGTTGTAATCAGGGAAGAAAGAGGACGGGGCTGGCAGGGCAAGCGCTCCTATTTGGCTTTCCACCACGCTGAACTACTGCCATAATGTCCTGTAATTTATCTTAGGGCAAAACTCTTGCAGCGAGCATTTGTTAATGTAAGAAGAAGAGTATTCTTCCATGTCAGTGCGGAAGCCTGACCCCAAGGGATGTGCAGGGGCATTGTCCTTGAGTGACTCCTCTGACCTGTTTATGATGGGCTATTATCATGCTTTGTTTTGGTTCTCTTGTGTTTGATGATTTTTGTTGTTTAGTCTGAACATGAAATACTAGAATAAACTTCAAGCAATAATTACCAGAAAGGTAGCCATTAAAAACATTGCTCTAGGAGTGGCTAAAGATTAAAGAACCCCCTCCGCCCATTTTTCACCTGCACTGGACTAAATGGAGGGGAAGAGATGCTTACAGAACTCTGACAGTGCTAAAAGCACAGGTGCTAGGCTGAGAGGTGTTGCCAGGAATATTCACAGGACGCTGCTAGGAGACCACTGTGGAGGTTCAGGCTGCCATCGGCAATGTGGCACATGAGTGCAAAAGAAAGACAAGGAAAGTTCTGCAGATGCCCAGCTCTGGGATGACCAGCTCTGGGATGACCAGAGGCTCTCTACTGCACAAAGGGCCACGAGGCCCGAGGCTCACGAGTTTGACTGGTGGCAATCGGGGAGGTGGGTGTGGGGGGCCACCCCACCCTGAGACTCTCCTTGCAAAGAGCATCTTCTCCATATCAGACAAACTTGGCCCTGTCTCCATGGACTGATATGTGCAGATTGGCTGGGCCATTTCTTTGTCCTTCAACTGGCTTTAAGCAGTGTAAACTGGGCTGGCTGAGGAGCTGATGTGTAATCTTTGAAGCAAGATGACAGTCCCTGATCAGTGGGCTGGAGGGAGAGCCATGCTCCACTCGCCAGCTGGGACCCAGCCTTGAGAAAACAGGCTGTGACTTCCCAGGGCAAACAGGACTGTACATCACAGCTGAAGCACCGACCCCAAAATATTAGACATCGCCTCAGTCGTGTTCCTCAGACTACTCTCTCTGCATTCTTGCCTCCATGTATCTCAGAGATGACCTTAGGCCTCGTACCTGGCCCAGCTCCCACTAGTCAGGTATTTCCCACCCCTCTCACTGTCACTCACCCCTGAACCACTCCCCTCGTGGAGCATTAATAAAACCTGGGATGGGCCATGGGTCGTGGTCCATCTTGGCTGGGCTTAGGAGCCCCTTGGCTCCCTGTAACTGTAGGGTATGTCTTAGTGTATTTATTCTCACCTTGGTTTGCACTGGAAGTGATAGACTTGAATTAACTCACTAGAATTCCAATAACTTCTCCATGAGATTACAAATATAAACATTTTCAGACCAAGATGAGATCTGGGAAAGGGCTCTCTGTAGGTGGACGTTGCTGTAGGATGCTAGAGAAGAGAAAATTTGTAACCTATCTTTCTTTCTTTCTTTCTTTCTTTCTTTCTTTCTTTCTTTCTTTCTCTTCCTAACTTTCTTTCTCTTCCTTTCTTCCTTCCTTTCTTTCTTTCTTTCTCTTCCTTTCTTTCTTTCTTTCTTTTTCTTTTTCTCTTGAACTAGCCACTGGATCCACAAACTGGTGCTTAGCAGACAAGCACTTGAACTAGTGAGCTAAATCCCCGGCCCAGGAAGAGAAACTTTGTAAGGAGAGACAGGACACTCTTGCACCAGGCACAGGGGCCCTCCAGTTAGCAGTGCAAGCCTGATGAATGCAAGCCTGGCACCTTCACTGCTAGGATGGCATAACCCCTCCTGAGTCTGTGACCTCAGCTGAGATGTGATCTTATGTCTTAGCCCTGGAGTCTCAGGCTCTTGCTCAAACCCCCGTTCCAGCCGTGGGGTGAGGCAGGGAGGAGAAGGAGGCATTTTGGGGCTGCACACTGCAGTGAGATATATTGGCATCTTAGCCAGACTTGGCCACATTCTTTTGGCCACATTCTTAACGGAACATCTACTTCTATATAGTTCTTTGGATTTTCTTCCTCCACAAGCACGTGTACCGTGCAGACCTGAGTTAAGGAGGAGATATGTGTCAGGAGGGGGTGAGGTGTTGTTCTGTGCGGAGCACAGAGGATCAAAGAAAGCAGTGGGAGGACAGGTCAGAAGACCAGTCCACCTGTCTCCACTCAGCATAGAGAGAACCGGGCGTGTTTCAAATGTGTTTGTTAAAAGAGAAGAACCGAGAAAAGTAGAGATCTTCTATGTCTGCAAATAACATAGAATAACAGTGGTTACAATCGTCAGAAACCCCTGTCGAGAAGTATAATCAATCAGACTCTAAATTTTCCCAGAAATATTTTCATATAGGCCCAAAGTTCAACTCTACATTAAAAAACAAAATCTCAAGTTGAAATTCTGTGCATATAGTGGGTTGAATGACTTATAATTTATAAACTAGTTCACTCAGTAGAACAATGCTATAAATCCGAATTGTAACGTGTCTTCATGCTAAGTATGAAGGAAGACCACAAAACCAGAAACGCTACTGGTTCCCAGACTGCTGATGATCCCAAAAATAGAGTGTGATTTATACCAAGGTTTCTTTTCTAGGAGACAGAGTCACACATGACATTCAGCAAGGAAGTAATGTGACCCAGGACTCTCCTAAATAAATGTTAACCTGGAAAGGCTGACCTGGCAAAGCAGGGTGTGGTGGTGCACACCTATAATCCCAGCACTCTGGAGGCTGAGGCAGGAGGACCTGTGGGAGGTAAAACCAGCCTGGCCTACAAAGACACCCAAAAGAAAAAAAAAAAGCTTGACATTGCAATGGTGGTTATCCCTAGCCATAATACAGATTTCCAGGGTCACAAATTATAATTTGCTCTTTACTAATTTCTTTTTTCTTTCTTTCTTTCTTTCTTTCTTTTTTTTTTTTTTTTTTTTTGACTTTTTGAGACAAGGTCTCACTATACAGTTCAGGCTGGCCTTCAACTCACTTTGTAGGCCAGGTTGGTCTCGAACTTGCAACAATCCACCTGCCTCAGCCTCCTAAGTGATGGGATTATAAGTGTGTACGACCACACTTGGCCTGACAACACATTATTGTCAAAATGGCTTATTAGAGCAGCTAATATAGTTTGATGAGTAACATCACTGTAATTACTAAGTAGGTCATTTAAGGTGTGAATTCTTTTCATCTGCTAGCTGATAGGAGAGCATAATATTAGTAGGTATCTAAATATTAGTGATATAAAGTTATAATAAAATAAAATGGGACATTAACTTACATCTCTTCATTTAAAAGCAACTTTTTAAACTAAAAACATCAATTGGTGATTCTGTTGTTGTTGTTTTTAAGCACCTAGAATGTCTTCACAAACATTTACAAATTCAGAAATTCAGTGAAGGGTGAGCTGTATTGAAGATCAGGAAGGAAAGAGTCACATTTCATAGGATGTCTGCCTATACTGTTATTTATTCACTGAGAAATACTTAATACCTTAACAATGACAATTTTAGACCTGGATAAATGAACGGCGAGCTTATGAAGGAACATGGTTTACTGAAGCATTCCTGGAACTCAAATGAGTCACTACATCTATTTTCTGCCTGTCCCGAAGAGACAGAAAGGTCCTGAGCACAGAAGGAAACGGTTTTTGGTGTAAAATATTAAGAGATATGATTGAAACTTAGAGTGAGAGTTTCTATTTTTAAAACTATTACAGTAAAAGACACATTGCCTTTAATGCCCTCCACATGCTTTCCGTGGCTTCAAACTCATCTCACTGTTCCTGTGGCTTTCTGAAGAAGCTCTGAAGTCCTTTTGAGAGCGTCTTCAGTTTTGTGAATCAATTCAAAATTTTACCTTTCAAATTTTATCTTGTTGACTTTGGGGAAGAACCAGAAATCACACGGCGCCTGGTCCAGTGCAACAGGTGGCGCAGGACCCACTGGCGTGTTTTTACAGCTGCTTCCCACTGCTTTCCCGCCACCTGGAACTTGGTTGCAGTTTTATCAGGCACTGTAAGGCGCCCAGGAAAGAGACCTCCAGCGCTGCTTCAAAAAGTGGCAAGCAGGGTGGAATGTTTTGAGGGGAATTAACCGTAGCGTATTTTCTGCTGTAATATTGGGGTGAGGTGGTACCAGGAATTCAACTCCGGACCTTGCATTTACCAGGCAGGCACTGTAGCGCCGAGCTATATCCCTGGTCTTGCAATAAAAAATTTAATTTAAACAGTCACTGTTAAAAAATAAATAAATAGTCACTGTATATTTTCATCACACATCATGTGCAACTACATTTTTGTGGTTTTATGTACATTTAGAAACAGATTGCAATGAAATGTTCCCATAAATTAAAGACAGTGATTCATATTATAAAATATATAATTTATTTATTATAAATAAGCAGTGATTTGGGGGGACTACTGAGTCTTGAAGTGTGCATGCTACTTTTCTCCCTATTTAATTCACAATACAGCAAACAAAGTTGGAACTGGACAGCCAGCACCATTCAGAATCCTCTTGGAGGCCCCTAAGATAACCATGTTATCCTTAAATCCCTTGAGGTGAGTTTTCAAGAGTCACTCCTGCCAGCAGCTCCTCCAGCGGAAATCGCACGGCTGTGGTTTTCCTTGTGATCCTCCTGCTCAGCCTGCTTTGAATTGTATCATAAGTATCTTTGTTTTCACAGAGAAACCAACTGACAGAAGGCATCTGTGTGGCTGGCGTGTTTTTGTGATATTTTAGGAAGACAAAGTTGAAACCATAAAAACATCAACACCCTATGTCTGAAAAGTGACATCCTCTATCCTTTCTACAAAGTTTCCTGCTGCTAAATTCCTTCTGGCTTTTAAACCAGGGAAACATAGTCATCTCTTTTACTTCCATGACTCATGTTAATCTATGACCTCAATCTCAGTTACTTAATAAAGCATTTCCAAATAAAAGATAGCTCCTTTTCTAAGAGAAAATTCTGATACAATCTAATGTCTGGAGTAAAAAGATAGGTTTGCCATGCTCTTTGGCTACTATAATCTTATCCTCAAAGAGTCAGTTCTCATTTACCCTATTAAGTACATAATTAATTTCAATTTTATTTTTTTTAGTGCATCTGCACATTTTCCTAAAACATATGTACAGCTCTGTTTTCGTGGTTTTAAAATGTTTTACACAACTACTTCCTGTTCTGCGAATTAAGCGTTACTGTGCAGGATTTCCCTTTGCATTCTTAGCTTGAATGCAGGTGGCTGTCACAGGTTAGCCTGCAGCTTCCGAAGGCAGCGCTTGGTTGTTTTCCTGTTGAACACAGCAGGTTAAACCATTAGAGGACTCCTGTCCTCTCAGGTACTTAGCCACGGCAGTTTGCTGATGTGGCCAATCAGACGCGCACATGTACAGTGACATCTGACGTCTCCTCCATTTGTCGCCTGTGAGGTGAACATCTTGCCATGCGTTCAATGGTCTGTGCTTTCCTCCTCAGCAGCATTTCGGCTCCTCTTTTCTCTATGCATTGGTTGTATTTTTCTTATTTTTTATTCTTGATCCTGGCCCTTATAGAATATGAGTGTCATAACTATCTTCCAATTTGTGATGTCTTTTCATTTTCTTTACTGTAGTTTTGATAACTAAATGTTCTTTTGATGTTATCAAATGTATTAATATTTTTACTTTATGATTAATGTATTTTGTGTATTTTCCTTTAAGGAAATAGCCACTCTAAATCCAAAGGATAGTCACTTATATTTTCTATTGAGAATTTCAAACTTTCAATTTTTGAGTCCTTAACGATTTCTGTGTGTCATGAAAAGTAGAGATCAAGATCCCTTTTTAACATGTAAATCATCATTTTGCCTTCCATTTATGGAACAGCGACAATTTTGCCAAGTGAAATGGGAAGCCACCTCTGGGATGTACTAAAATTTCATATATACAGTACATTAATCTACTTCGCTGACCTTTATTTAGGTGAACTGATCAGTTTTTACAGTCCCTCTACTGTTACTAAAGTGCCTTACTTTTGACTTCTTTGTGACAATCCTCATGATAATTAGAGGAAAATACTGATAATAATTAGACCAATTCTCCTAACCTGTTATTCTTCTTCAGGAAATACACTGGCCATTTGTGGTCCTATAATCACAACTACATAATAAATCCTTTTATCCATGAAAAATTCTGCTTTTTAAAATTAAAATTACATCTATATTTAGCCAAGCACCTGTTTCCCAGCACTTGGGAGGCTGAGGCAGGAGGATCACTGTGAGTCCGAGGTCTGCCTGGACTACGTGGTGATTTCAAGACCAGCTTGAATTACAGAGTGATACATTAGTATATAGACAAATAAATAAAAAAGCAAACTTGGAAGAATTGACAACTTCATAGTATCTTCTCATCATACAAATGATATTCTAGCCAGGGATTTAGCTCAGCGACATAATCACCTGCCTGGCAAGTGCAAGGTCATGAACTCAATCCTTGGTACAGAAAGAAGAAAGAGAGAGAGAGAGAGAGAGAGAGAGAGAGAGAGAGAGAGAGAGAGAAAGGAAGGAAGGATATTCTATTCACACCCATTGTCTTTAATCATGTCTAATAATGTTTTATAATTTCCTCTGTAGGCTTTTGCACATATTTTGTAGGTTGATTCCTGGAAAACTGAGGCATCCCTAAAACCGGGACTAACTCCTATTAGAAATACCTTTTCTGGTAGTTTGGCACTGGTACCTTAGTAAAAATATATGGTTCTCTGCTTGGTACTCTCTCATACTGTTTTTAATAATTCAATTAATGTTGCTCGATGTAAGTGATCATAACATATGCAGTCAATGGTATTTTAATTCCCTCCTCCCTAACTTAATTTTTCTTATATTATTGCACTAAACTCTTCAACATAAGGTTAAATATTGTTATTCTAGCCATTGTCTTAGTACTTATTTTTAAAGAACTGCTTTTGACATTCACTTACCTGTGTTACCTCCAGCTATTTGAGAGTTAAATTTTTATATCAAACCACTGTTTCCCTAATCATTTTGTCATAAGTGTACATGCTGACAAGTTCCAGGTCCTCTGCCATCTAGTGTAATGTGGACTCTAAAAGCATTAGGATAGAGCAGCCTTTGATCTATCTCACCAACTGTCTCCTGACTATGGGGTGGTGGGTCGGGATCAACCAGAAGGCCCACAGGATGCCCTTCCTTTGATACAGGACACAGGAGCATTGCGTCTTGGATGGAGGCACCTTTCCTATTTCCCATTTAGCCTGAGAATTCGTTTTCTTTAATCAGAGGATGACTGGCTATAGCATGTTGCACACTAGGAAGTGTGATGGCTGTGTAAAAGTGTTACTGTCTTGAGCAAATACTTACAAGTCACTATAAGCAGTAAACAGTAAGTACAAGGAATGATATGTCAGAAAGGCTCAGAGAACTGGCACTGGGGACAGAAGACCACCCCCGTTTATTTCACAGTTGATTCCTACCTGTTCTCTGACTCTTAACTCTTCTCTGTTTAAGAGGAAGACTGCAGTCACTATTTCAGCAGCAAGTTGAATAAACGAGTGAAGGGGCAGGAGAAGCCCCCTGCATTGTTTGTAACAAATTCCACACATAGAGGAGTATTTCTCTTTATTTAAAGAGGTAGAAAAGAAAAAAATCTGGTCCAGCATGAAATTATTGAGCATGTATCCAAAGAAGAAAAGTAGAGAACACACTACCTTGAAAGCAGAATAAAAGGACTCCTTCAAAAAATGATTTATGAAAGCAATTAGGAAGGAAAGCAAATCTCTTTGGTGTATCACCGGGTACAAGTGTCTCCCAGAACTGGAGCAAGAAGCCATCAGAAGAGAACAGATTGAAATACAGAAATGAGCAGATAACAGGGGCAGGGAATGGTAGAGATTGGGAAGTGATCTAATCTGATGTGACCGAGGCACAAAAGAATTAATAATTAAGTGGAAAGAACCAGATAAACACAGACAGTAATGAATGGAACACAGCTGGAGAGAAGGTCCCAAGCACAAAGACCCTTGTGGCAAAAATGGTGGGTGTGAGAGAATGAAGAACAGTTTAGGAAGCTCAGTGTTACCAAGAACACACCAAAAGAATAGGAGTAATATATATTAAAATTATAATTGGTCTGGAGTGTCATAATGTGAAACCCAGCAATAGTATTATTCTTTGCTCAGAGTGATATTAGCCTGCTTGGGTTTATTCAGTCTCAACATAATTGAAGATATGGATAACTGCATGTATGTTTAAGTGTATAGGATTGACAACCATATTTCTAAGTTTTTGTTGGATAGTTGAACAGAACTGTTTGCAGTCTCACTGTTTGAATCCGCACTTTATATGCTCCACTTTAGTATCTTGAATTTGTAAGAGGACAATCTGTAATCATCAACAAGTGATTTCTTACTGTTTATTTTTTCTTTGAAACTATGTATTATTTCTACCCATTTTCTGTTTTTTTTTTAGTCTTTCTTTAAATAAAATTTTTTTTAAAAAGACACTACAGTACCCAGTGCTGATCCCAGAGTGTCATGATGTGAAATCCAGCAATACTATTATTCTTTGTTCAGAATGACTTTAGCCTGCTTTAGTTTGTTTAATCCCACCATAAGTGAAGATATGGATAAATGCATGTATGTTTAAGAATATCAGATTCACAACCATGTTACTAAGTTTTTGTTAGATAGTTGAACAGAACTGTTTGCAGTCTCACTGTCTGTAATTCCCACTTTATATGTTCCACTTTTGTATCTTGAACAACTATTTGTAAAAGGACATAGTAAACATTAACTAGTGATTTCTTACTGTTTATTTTTTCTCTGAACATATGTATTATTTCTACCCATTTTGTTTTGTTTAGTCTTTCTTTAAATAAAAAAATTAGAATTGGGAAAATGTTTTATACTAAAAGCAGGTATTACTCTATAATCAAAATGCCACATTGATAAAATAAATGAAAGGAAAACCCAAACTTGCTACTCTAGAAATTTTGAACCAAATATAGTTCAAACCAGTGGAAAAAAATTAAGGTAAAAGCCAATAAATATTAATTCAGAGAAAACAACATATAAGACCTATAAGAATTATTGGACTGGCCATAGCCTTTTCCTCAGTAGTGTTTAGACACCCAATAGACAGGAAGCAGTGTTATGGAGATTTTGAAGGCACTAACTTTTCTTCAAAACCTCAGTAACATTGCTCCTATGGCATGAATAAAAAAAAGCTGTAATCCACTTTGTATCATGTGCAAAGGTAAAAGAGGTTTTCTCTTTGAAAATCTATCAATTTTCCCTCTCTGTTTAAAGTTTAATGTGTAATACTCCCCTGCAAGAATAAACTACATCCAGCAATGGATTTCATAAACCAACTGACTCTACCATTGAATCCCTCGCAATTTATTAAAGCCCCATTGTTTGACAGTCTAACTGGAGTCTAGCTCTGAGATAAGATGGTGGTTTATAATCATGTTGTGTTTCAAAACCCTCAGGGCTGAGTCCAGAGTCTGAACAGTGCCAAAGTCTGCATGGCAGTGACTTTCACCTTCCAGGAAAGAGACACCACACACACCCCTTCCTGAGGGGGAGGACTGGGGCTCTGGAGGGAGAGTGTGCTTGGCTTGAGAGAAACTGCTCAGAGCTGTGGTTGACGTGAGTAACAGCACCCAGCCAAAGTACAGGGTTTTTATCAAAGAGGAGACGGGAGGTAAACAATGCAGAGGTGCCTCGGTTCAAGGCTGCCTTTGAAAATCTTCTTTCCAAACTTTTAGGAGATCATAACTGAGTTAAAACCTACACATTTTTCCAGGAAGCCCTGGGTCATTATTTACATAGCGTTCCAGTTTAGCAACTATAAGTTTGTGCTTCCATTTACTGCAAAGCTGGATAGCTTTTTCTGAATCACATTTATTTTCTACATGTAAGTCAGTATTCTCAGTCTTCAAAGAGCCTTAGGTTGCAAACATAATGACAACAAAAAGTAGCATGGATCAGTACTCCACACTCAGAGATTAGTGTTCGTAATCTGAATTCTATTCAGATCTGTTACTTAGATTCACTAGTCTAATAATCTCTGGCTGCCCTGTATTAAAATCCCCCTATGAGAAGATTCTCTCCTTTTAATTTGGAAAGATCCCTGACTGGTTCAGAGCAGGGGACACGCCCTCAGAAGGCCATGTGACCGCTGTAACTCATGATGCCAGCCGGGCCACAGTGAGTTTACTCTAGATCAGCTCTTGGTTTCTGCTTTCCTGAATGTCCTAACATTCTTTGGTGCTTTTCCACTACTGAGCCAACTTTCGAATTTAATTTCATGGAAGTCCTCCTGGATGTGTTAAGAGCCCTTCGGCGTGTGTAAACTGACGGCACCCTTGCAGGAGAGCATTACCTAGCCCTTCATGAAGCCACCTCCGGCTCGCAGGATTGTAACTCAAGGCGCCAGAGCAGGAACGCAGCCCAACAGAAAGCACCTGTAATCTCTGAGAGAAGGAGAAAGACCGCGCGGCTGTGTTTGAATGAGTCTCAGGTAAAGCCAAGCTACCTTCAGCCTGGAATCTTATCCATGCAATCAGTTCAGTCTATGTTAAAAAAGATTTGCTGTTTCCTCAAAAAATCCACTTACACAAGGCCAGTTGCTCAATCGGCCAACTGAACAATGAAAGTCAGGTCTCCTCCACCCTTGGTTTTCAGAGTGAAAGTGAAATAAAAGCAAACAAGTCAAATGTGGCTATAAAATAAAAGCTGAAAATTCAGTTCATCCAAAAGAAGGCACAAACCACAGACAGGCCGAAGGGCAAATGAAGAGGAAAATGTCCGACTAAAAGCACAGGAGTCTAAGTAGATGTAGTCCATGAGGTGTAATTTAAATATAAAGAAGAATTTCTAGAAAACATACCACACACATGCGCCTGAAGAAAGGGAAGGGCCTTTCTGGAGGGGCTGTAGCACCCCAAGACAAAGGGGTCTGCTGAGCAACGAACCTCATGGGGGGCAGGACGCCTTAAAAAAAATGAGATGGCAAATGCTCAAGGGTTATTTCTTGACAGGGACCTGGGGTCATGAAAGTCTTCTCCGTCTTGATTGACTTTTTGACACCTTTGTCTAGGTAAGTCAGAACTACCACACTGGATGCTGTCGGTGTGTTCATGAGCTGTGTTATATGAAAGGGTTTTGGCCCAGACAGGACACTGTAGCCAGGAAAGCCTCAACCGGAAGCAGGAAGCCCCATCTCCCCTGCCCCTAGGAAGTTATCTGTGACGCCATCTTCCCGCCCCTGGAAATTTACATATGGCGCCATACCTAGGACCAATGGGCTACCTGTGCATCCCTAATGCCCGCCTTAGGTTCCACCCCAAACCGAGGCTATTTACATGCCCCCACGCCACATGTCCACCAGAGAGATCGATGGATGCCAGTGGTGGGGGTGCCGGTCATCTCTCTCCGTGTTCGCAGAATAAAGGCCGCTTTTTATTTTATACTTCTCATCTTTTGGAAATATTTTTCATCTTTTGGAAATAATCCTAGCATTAATGGAGACCCAATTTTGGTGCATAAGGATCAGCCCCAAAGGGTGCTGAGACTAAAGAAAGAGGCGGGTGGATCCCGGATGGTGCAGATGGGCCCTGACATAAGAGCACGCCGGAATTTCAGCCAAAGCAATGGCAATTTTGGTAATTTGGGTCAGAAAGGGGTGAATTCCGGGGTTACAATAAAAATGACCTCCCCCTGACTAAAATGTACCTACTTTGCCTCCAGATAATACTGAAGGTCAGGCGTATCTCTGAAGCCTACTCTGGTTGTAAAGCCACACGTGTGACTTTATGGTTTTATCTTTTTAGGGTTATCTGGGAAGCAATGCAGGAAAAGCCAACTCAGCCCCTCAAGAGCAGTCATGGTGATGACGACTCAGATCGCAAGTCTTGTCAAGCCAAATTCACATGGGTGTCAATGGCATCTTAATAAAGATTCCCGATGGCCTTTCCAGCTGATTGTAAATAGTCTAGAGCAGTTGTCCAGCTTAGAGAGTCACAACAGGGTCTTTCTGACCAATCTGCTGGGGGCTGAGGGCCTCTGTACTGTTTACCACCTAAAAAGTTACTGAATAGTTCATTTCTCTCTACCTTCTCCTCCCTTTTTAGTGTGTTTTTTTTTTTTTTTTTTGTCTTTTTCATTTTTATTGGTACCAGGGATTGAACTCACAACTGCCTGCTTACAAAGCAGGCGCTCATGCCGCTGAGCTAAATCCCCAGCCCCCCTTTTTAGTGTTTGTGGCCAGGAAGCCTGGACCTCACAGGTGCCCTGCAAGCACTATGACCACACTGCATCCCCAGCCTTGTTTTGGTCTTCACCAGACCTCAGCCCCCAGCCTTCCTCCCTCCGCTTCCTAGCAGCCAGGATAGACTACCGTGAGCTTCCACACAGCACTCTGCACCTTACGGTGTTTTGTATCAGAGGCGTGGCTGTCACCAGCAGTGCTTGTGAGGTGCCCAGTGAGTCGTTGGCTGTGAAGTCCCTCGGAGAGCTCTCAGCAAAGCCCTTGGCCACTCGAGCTGCCACCATTTCCCACACTCCCTCCCTCCCCCTGATGAATCATGGATGCTTGCAACAGCTCGTGACATTAAATCATCAGAAGAAAACCGGGAGGAAAAAAGGAAGAAAAACAATCTTTTCTTGAAAATTGGTTTTTAAGTTAGAAATTAGCTAGAACTGCTTTGGATGTCTAGGTCTTAGCTTAAGCAATGGCCAGCCCCTTCCAGAACTCTGATTTGCATGCCTAGCACACACCCCACGCTCAGCCTGGCTGCCTCCCGAGAGCACCTCAGAACTGGTGCCCAGAATTCTTTTTCTCTAGCGGAGATCCCTGGAGGAGCCCCATGCTCTGGACTCTCCCACCCTGTGCAGGCAATGCCTTTCTTAGTAAGTCTGTGAGAATTAATGAGTCAGAGGGCGTGGACTAGCTCTGAGTACTTGGAGACTGGTGGCCGGACTCTGTGACTTCACACAGGAAACCTCAAAGAGAGCAGAAATGATGCTGGTCCCACAGGACTCGGTTCTTGAAGGAACTTCTCAAAGCCCTGTTAACTCTACGGCTTCCTACCGGAAGGTGCAAAAGCAGGACTAGGACTGTAGCCAGGAGCACAGCCCTGGCCTACCCTGTGTGAGGTCCTGGTTTAACATTCAGCTTTAAAGACAAAAGGGTTTAGAAAACAGCCTATTGTCCTATTGAGCATAGTTTTTAAATATATTTTGTGCTTTACATGATCAATACAGAATATGTATATTTATTCATAATTTAGGTGCATATGGATGCTATGAAACATAAAAATATGAATTGAAGAAAACAAGATGAAGAAAGAAGTTAAATAAATAATGAAAGAGTTTTCAGTGTGATTTAAAAAAGACAATATAAAGTAAAAATAGCCTTTATTCCAAGGATATGGAGAGGAATCCATGACCATGGATGGCCTGGCTTTCTCTGGCCTGACCGTGGGGCATGGGACATACATACTACCTCTGACCGGGGGTGGCGCTTAGGGCGGGCATTGATGACACATGAGAAGCTGATTGGAATTTTCTTCATGTGCAAATAGGAAGAGGAGTTGTAATTACAGCTGGGAAGAAGCAGGAAGTGGTAGGCGTTCCCACTTTGGCCTTCTGCCTCGTTAGACCACTGCCATAACCCTACAGTAATTTATTCTAGGGCAGGAATCTTCCAAATAATATCCTAACATATTGTCTTGCTAATTAGAGATGGCTTCATAGTACTATCTCATACTGTTTCAGGCCAAATGTATACACATTAAGCGTGAGAGCTGGCTTCAGGAGCAATGGATGTACTGTAGTTCACATCTCCAGTCATCTTGCACTGTGAACTTTCTCAGATATTGGGGTTGCAATTTGTAACTTAAAATGTGGCCGACAAAGATGTGCACGGGAGAAACACTCAATGCCTTGCTCTTTATCGTGGAGTTACACACACGGGTGTTGTTTTACAGCCCATCTAAACGGCCTTATCCATCTTCTTGTTTTATAATATTTAATTTAGGTAAACCTACAAACGTTGAATCCACTTAACTGAAATGGGATGAAAGGTGAGGTTTACCCTGCCTGTCACCCACTGTATCCCAAGGATGTCACATCACTAGGACTGATGCCACAGGCCAAGCCTCAGTGCCTATGCAAATTGTGGTAAAAATCACGGTGAAGTCTGGTCCTGGTTAATCCTGACTGTCACTTCAGTTGCATGAGAGAAGCCCAAGAGGTAAGTCAAGTATCCTTTTGGGTGGGTCCGGCCGGTCTTAGGGCAGGACTGGGGGCTGTCTCCTCTCTGGCCCTTTCCTGCAGGCTCTAACCCTGCTCCCTGCTTCCGTGCACTATGAGTTGAGCAGCTTCCCTCTGCCACACTCTTCTGCCATGCTGCTGCCTTGGATCCAGTTTATTGTGGACAGAATAAACCTTTCCTCCTTACGTGTCTTTGTTTTTGTTTTTTTGTTTCTTGAGACGCAGTCTCACTAATTAAGCTTGGCTTGAGCTCACTAAGTAGTCTGGGTGGCCTCAAACTCACGGTGATCCTACTGCTTCAGCCTCCCAAATGCTAGGATACAGGTGTGCATACTACATCCAGCATTAAATTCCAACAGTGGAAGGCAGACTAATGCAAGGTCATATCTCATTTTACATAAAATCAAACATTCATGGCAGTATGAATACTTTCTGATGATAGCTCATTAAACTATTTGGAAATTTGTTGTACCCCAAAAACGAGATCCCAAAATGTTGTCCAAAAAATGGGACAAGACGTCTTTTTAAAGAAAAAAGCACTTTTTATTTATCCTGGCATTTATTCAACACAGTGCAGTTGAAGTTTGTAAAGCTGTGTAACTGGCTTAAAATTTTGACAGACTTTTATAGAAAGAACAATGAAGAAGACCTTTAATTCCCTTTGCTTGAGGGCAGAGAAGATTCCCAGAAATTTACAGTCTTTTGTCAGCTAATTTCAGCATTTAATTTTTAGATAACATCTGTCCCTTGCAGAGAGGAACAATGGTTAACATCTCAATCAGGTCACCCAGGAAGATGGCACATACAGAACAGTATGACGGGTGCTACAGTTATTTTACAACAATGTGGTCAGTGCCCCAAGGTGTCCGGTTGTAGAAAATAGTTACGTTTGCCAAGGAAATTAACAGGTAATTTGGTCATATAACTTGGGCACTGGCAAACATAGCACAGGATGACGAAGCTCTTTTTGCTAGTGTACAGCGAAATTCACTGGAATTCATGCAAACACCAGCTCCTTCTACCTCTCCACAAGAGACCAATCATGAGTGAAGTTTCACAGACCATGAGAGGAAAGGAAACTTAAAGACTGGGCATGAATTCTCAGTTCAGACCTACATGTGATAATATATTCTTTTCTTTTTCTGTAATAATCCTTGATTGCTACTTATCTTCCTGTTTTTAATAAAAAAACTAGTCCACGTTCTGCAAACTCAGTACACTTGGTGATGGCTAAGTGACTTAAGGGTTTGGATAGATCAAGCCTTCCCTCTTTCTCTTTTTTCTCATGACACTGCACTTTATAGCTGAATGCAGGCCATGAGGAGCTGAAATAGCCAGTGAAAGGGTTTTGGCCCAGACAGGACACTGTAGCCAGGAAAGCCTCAACCGGAAGCAGGAAGCCCCTATCTCCCCTGCCCCTAGGAAGTTACCTGTGCCGCCATCGTCCCGCCCCTGGAAATTTACATATGACGCCAAACCTAGGACCAATGGGCTACCTGTACATCCCTAATGCCCTCCTTAGGTTCAACCCCAAACAGAGGCTATTTACATACCCCCTCGCCACGTTTCCACTGGGGAGAGATCGCCAGAGGGCCAGCGGTGGGGGGTGCCGGTCATCTCTCTCCGTGTTCTCAGAATAAAGGCCGCTTTTTGTTTTATACTTCTCATCTTTTGGAAATATTTTTCATCTTTTGGAAATAATCCTATCAGCCAGGGCCTAGGAGCCAGAAAGGAATATAACTCTGCAGAGGGGCTGAGGGAACAGGTGACAATCACCACTAGTCCCTTAACAGCAGGTCCTGGATGTGGCTCTTCCCCAGCCAGTCTTGCCAATCTAATGCTCCGGCTTTGATTACTCACATTTGAATTTCTTGGAAATTCATTCATTTTGCTTAGAGGCTGCCAAATTCCAAGTGATCCTGCAGATGAAACCAACACCAAACATGCCAGACTCCTTTTACCAAAATCCCCTAGATCCACCTTGGGAAGGGAGGTCGTAACCACTAAGAAGCAGCGTGACTTCTATGCCAGGCCTCTTAGATTAGCTCTCCGGAGAGGCTGTGACTGCAGTCCCTGTTTCCGCAAGGATTCACTCCCCAAACACATGGCTGAGCCAGGCAGGATGGAGAGTTGAGCTCCATGCTGTCCACTGGGACTGAACCTCCAGAAAGAGGCTGTGACTTCCCAGGGCAACAAGAATCCTACATCATAGCTGAAGCACCGACCCCAGGCCTCAGCTGTGTTATGCAGATGACTCTCTCTGCATTTCTCGCCCTCTGCTTACAGCAGAGGTGACCTCAGACCTGCTGCCTAGCTCCAGCTCATTGGTAGTCACAACAGTCACTGTCACATATTTCCCACCCCGCTGTCACCCAGGCCACTCCCCTCATGGAGAATTAATAAAACCTGGGCTGGGCTCTGGGTGTGGCCTTGGTTCTGCACTTAGGACCCCTTAGCTCCTCATAACTGTATATACATCTTAGTGTCTTTAGTCTCACCATGGGTTGCACTGGAAGTGGTAGATTAGAGTTAACTGAGTAAAATTTCAACAACTTCTCCAGAGAATTACAATAATAAACCTTCCAGGACCCTGAGAATGTCGGGAAAGGGATCCCTATAACTGTTCACTCAAAACAGCCAGATGGAAACCACCCCCACTCTGCCCTCACTGCAGACAGAGCTACCTTCTCAGAGGAAGGATTAGTACAGACAGCTAAGCCATTTAGAAATAGTTTAGGTGGTCAGACAGGGCTGGGCCCTCAACAGGTCAGTGCAGAAGACAACACTGGCTGGAGGGGCATTGGCGGAAGGTGAGTCCTTGTCAAAGAGGGATGACTACACCCTCATACTTCCCCTGGGGGTGCACAGCAGTGGTGAATGTTCCCCCCCACCCAGACCTCAGTCACCTTGGGTGGGGACCCATCCTCCTAGGCCAAACCCTCCGGAAAGTCCTTGTCCTCCCGTGTGACATGCTTCCCCGTTTGATCACCATTTAATCAGCATTACCCATGGACTTACCACAGCTGACCTGGTTTTTTTCACCTCACACCCACCTGTGATTTTCCAGTGGATCAATGTTACCTACACCTGTAATTCTATTAGTTAACTACAGTTTTATCCGGCCTACCCCCACCTTACCTCACAGGACTCCCTGGGGCAACACACTTTCCAGGTGCTCCGCCTTCTGTCTTAGATGAAAGCTTTCATTCACTCCTAGGTTCTTCCCTCTCTTAAACTTTTTTTTTTTAACCTTTCATGATTGTTTTGACTTTGGGGAAGAGTTACAAGTCACACAGCACAGATCCGATGACTGAGATCCTCTTATCTACTCCTCTCCACCCTCTCTGGGTTTGGCTCTTGGCCCGGTGTGTCTGATGCTGACAAATACCCTTGTGGAGGAGAGAAAGTACAAGACCTTTGGCTGGGACCATTGGATTGCACTGCCATCCCGTGTAGTGAGGTACAGATGCTCAGTAAGGGAAACTGAGTTACCGTAGGAGAATCAGGATTCCTCTCTTGGAAACAAGCCTCAGACATCTGTTACACACTGGAGACATATATTTAAATGTAGACTTTTCATCACAGGAGAAGTGAATGATTAATGAATACATTTAGGAGCACCCAGAAGCATGTCACTGGTTTTCAAACCATGGGGCTGAAGGTTCCCATGAGTAAATGTACAAAGTATGGAAAACTGACGGAGCCTCTGAGATTGTCCACAATTAATAAATGAACTCCAGGCGTGATGGCACACACCTGTAATCCCACCACTTATCACCATTCGGGAGGCTGAGGCAGGAGGATCAATGGGAGGCCACAGTGAGTTCAAGGCTGGGCTGAACTGCATGCGAGACCCTGTCTCAATAAACCACAGAAAGGAAACAACCCAGGATGAATACATGAGAAAGAGAACTGGGTTCCAGACAAGAAAAGAAAAAAATGAAAGAGGCTGGTGAGGTGGGAGGAGAATAAAGACAGTGTCACAGTGGAAACAGTGGGGCTCCCCAGAGAGGCTGGCTGTGGACCTCAGGGGATGTGAGGACAAGTTAGGGTCGGTCTCCGGGGTGAGTATTCTAGAGGGGCTTCATGGCTTGGCTACAGTGACCGCCACGGCCTGGAGGAGAGGGCTTAACAAGCAAGCTGACAGGGCGGCTGGCAGCCCTCTGAGAGGTCCAGAAGTTGGTGCAGTGGTCGGTGGTTGTGTGGCCTCCTGGAGCCGGGTTTGTTTTTGAGGTGGGTGATGTGACTGTGTATTAATATGCTACTGAGCATCACGCAGTAGACAAAAGTGAAGAAGACAGATGAAGAATAAGGTGCGTGGGCTAACGTATCTTGCTCTGTTTAGCAATATGTTTTCATCTTGGAAATTCTTTCTTGTCTCATTGCTTTTTGCCCTGGTGGAAGTCACTGCGTAGACTCAGAAATGGAAAAGGTGGGTTTGATGGGCGAAATGGGAACTGTTGTCTGATTTCTATATGAAATAGACCTCATTCAGCAACTTAAATGAACTGAACTTTGCTAGAATCGATGGAGCTAAGGTAAGGCAGCTCTTTGGTGGATCTCCTTTGTGCAACTAGATCCAGATTTAGAAAAACAAAATTACATTTCTTATACAACTGAGTAGCAAATAATAGCAATACCACTCGCTCTAGGGGCCTGTCCGTGACAAACACGCAGGTCACCCTGAAGGGTCACATACAGGAAAGACAGTGGGCTGTGGCATGAGGTGGACGCCAGGGTCGACCCCAATTTCAGGGAAGCCAGTGGACTGCGATGAGACGGAGTTGGCAGATGGGCCAGAGCCTCACTGTCCTGAGCGTGTGCGTGGGGATCTGGCTGCGTGGGGATCTGGGTGATGAAGGAAAGGTGTGTTGCAGAGCCCTTGAAGGGCTGCCAGAGTTCAGGCCTAAGTCAGTGGAGAGAACTTTGACAAGGTGAAAATTACCCACAGAGCCCATTCCAAGAGTTCAGAATTTAAAAATATCAAAACCTCAGAGAGACTGTTTTTAGTCAGGTGCTGAGCATTTAGTCTGAAGTCTTTCACTTTGCTTTTATAAAGTTTTGTTCTTAGTTTTATTTTCTTTTGGTATTGGGGATCGAACATACTACCTCAAGCTTGCCAGGCAAGCGCTTATGATGCTGGGCTAAAACCCTGGACTAAACTTTTGTTTTTAAAATAGGTAATATGAGAGCAGGTCAAAACTCCCGTGCTGATCAGTAGTGGGATCGCGCCTGTGAATAGCCACTGTACTCCAGCCTGGGCAATATAGTGAGACCCTGTCTCTAAAAAAAAAAAAAAAAAAATAGGTAATATGAGTATATTACTAATCCTGTTAATTCTTGGAACAAAATAGTTAACACTCATAGGATTCGATCAATTGTGCAGGTCTGTATCTGGTAGTCTGAGTAAATATTTGAAAATAACTATGCAAAATAGCAATCTTTGTTAAGTTCATATCACTGATATAGGGGAATGAAACTCCTGACCTACCACATATCCAGAACAAATTCATGTTCTTTAAAATTGAAGATTGAATTTTAGGAACAATGGAGGTTAAGAGCAGAATATATTTATTGAGAGAAATAAAGCTTCTGTCTGAGAGAGACAGAAGGGATCCCAGGTGGGTTGCCAAAGATTCTGTATTTTATAGAGTAAAATCATGAGGCAAGGTGGGTCTAAAGTTGGGAAAAACTGGGAACTCGTAAGACAGATGGGCATGAGGTGAGACAAACTATGGTCAGCCAATAAGTTTAATTGTACATGTAAAATTGTCCAAATCAGGGACAAATGGGGAAGCGAGTCTCGTAGCAAGCCAGCATTCTTACGGATCATTGACTCTTTCTGCAGTGGACTGGAGTGGTGACTCCTGGCTTCATTTCTAAGTGATCCAGACTTCATCCCTAAGGATCGTACTTAAGGGTGTGGTTGCATATGTTTGGCCTTCTGTCCCAACATCTGGCCCACAGCAAGAAGTGTGTGTCCCCTCCAAGGTCACCAGACATCTGGTCCTCTGTGCTGGCTTCTTTGAGGCCCTAACCCTGCCTGCCTGCCTATAATACTTCCAACTAGCTCAGCTGCCTGTGACACCACCACGTTTTGGAAACCTATATTATTATTGTTTCGGAGTTTTTGTTAGTGTTATTTGTCTCTCTTGTTTCTTGTTTTTCTTCTACTTTTTTGTTTTGTTTTTCCCTCTTTAAAATAAAAAATAGTTTTGTTTTAATCTAGGTTCTTAAAAAAAATAAAAATAAAACTACGCAATGCTTGAGGGCTCAACAAGTCACAGGGAGCACTGCCTAAACTAAGCTGATCCCACTCCCAGACTGGGGCCGGGGGGCCAGGCTGAGGGAGACGAAGTCCGAGCTTCCATCGAAGGAGGTAGATGACAGGGCTGAGTCCACTGATGCAGCACCAGAAACCTGGCTTTGCCCAGGACTCCCCAATTTACCTTGCTCTGCCTTTTCATTGTCTCAAGTGTCCCAGCTTAGACAAAAGCCACCAGGCACCCTATGTACCAGCAAAGCCAGCTTCTCTGCCTTATGCAAGATGTTTCCTCAGGCTGTATGTACTTGAGAGTCATGATTCCAGTCTTCAGTAGAGGAGGAAGCAGAGGGAGTGGCCCCAGACAGCACCCAGAAGAGGAGGTATCCCCTCCCACAAGCCTGGTGACTGCAGACAGGGAGTGGCAGATGCAAACCACTCTTGTAGGAAATGTCACTCGGAAGGTCACAGGCTGCTCAGATGACTGTGATGGAAGGAGTTACCTACCATTCCTGTGCAATGAATTTTGCATGGAAAACTGGTTCTCATCCTCCCTGGATTGCGATAGGGTTGAATACACATAAACAAGAGATCAGTTTTCTTTTTCAGAAAGCAGAGTTGCTAACAACATGACATTTTGAAATATATGTCATTCACTTCTCTTGCACTCTCTTTCTTCCTCTTTTGGCTTTCTTTGAAGTGAGTAAAAGAGATAAGCTGCCATGGGAGGTTTGCTACCAGAGAAAAGCGGAGGCAGGGTGGGGTGGAAAGCCTGGGTGGCTGGTAGGTTGCTGGTTGCAGAAGGCAAAGCCTTTGGGTTGCAGGACTCGGGGAAGTAAATAAAGGCCAGGACAACGCCCGCTGGTGGGCCACAGCCAAGGGATGAGAAGACTGAGGTAGCTGAATCAGGAAACCAGAAAGCTTAGGGGATGGTAAGCCTCCGAACAGGCTCAGGTCCCTCTTCCCCCAGGCTGGGCCAGCACAGACGCACAACACAGAAACCTCTTACAAACTCGGATCCAGGCATCTGCACCTCTGCTGCCCAGTGCAGTGAGTGGTCACAAGCTTTGTTGCCCTCCCTTCTGACCCGCAGCCAGCTGAGCCTGAGCTGACCTGTGGCCACTTGCATCACAGAAGCAGAGGTTACTGAGCTGGAATTTCCCTGGGCAAATGTGCTAAAGTCTTTCACACTCTGAGAAGTGTGAAATGGCTAAGGGCAGAGAGAAGCAGAAAGGCCTCATGCATAGATGGGTCCTCTTGTCTGTGGAGATCAGAAGGGGAGGCATCGATGCCAGGATCCAGCCCAGATGCCTGCAGCCATCAAGGATGGGCATCAAGGACCAGATAGGATGCACCCTGCCACCTACTGAGTTAGGGAGAGGAGGAGCAGAAAGGCAGAGGGAGTCATGACCGCTGCCCAAGGCTTTCTCCGGGCTCAGTTCTGTTCTGTGGTTTATGGAATTCTCACACTTACTTCTCACAACCAGCCAAAGGCTCAGTAGCCACTATAAACTCACTCTGCAGGTGAAGAAGCAATTAGAGGTTGAGATGAAACCTCAGACCTCTTCTACATTAAGTACAATTGACTGACTGCAGTTTTATGATATCTGCTAGACTGGAGAGGTCCGAGGGAAAACTTCAAACTATATGAATTTACTATGCACCTAGATTTTCTCAAAGAGATGTAAGCCTGTTTACAAGATGTTGACTGTGCACATGAGGTGAAAGTGACAGGGTACCTTGAGTGATCCGGAGCAGGAAAGGCTCCCAAATCTGTCCTTCCTTTTGGGGGTAAAACTAGTCATCCCGATTTCCCTTCCTCTCGCTCCTCACTTCCTGTGTCTTCCTCCCCAGTCAGTCCTGACACTGTTCTCTCCGGTACCAGGTTCAGTTCCTATTGCACCTGTCACTAGTGGGGTGCAGATGAGCGCCAAAGAGGGGCTCAGCTGCCATCAGGGGGCATCCCGTCTCCCCACTAGGATGAGCAGGACTCACTAATGGCAAAACCTGCGACCTTTAACATCATGATCCCCTGAGGCTGGAGACTGGCAAAGTGCGGAAGAAGGGTGAACTCGGTCCCTTGTCACACAGGCCTAGTTGCACTTTGGGCACACACTTGATGTGTGCGTGGGCAGGTGAAGGAGATAGGCACAATCCGTGCATGATTAGACCCTCACTCCAGGAAATGTATCTTTCTTGCCTGCGTTTAACAAGATAGTTATTTTCCAGGAATATTTTCCATTTATTTGTGTTCTGTTGTCAGCACCTATTCTAAGGAAAGGACACAAGATGTAATAACGGTGGATATATGAAGCTTGAATATGGTTTCTTCAAATAAGAAACAATGCAAAAAATCCAAAACTTAGTAATTTTCCATGTTTTCAAAGCGTTACCTTCTTTGAGAGATAGCATTAACTAAACAATTATAAAGCAAACACAAATTATTGATAAGTAAACATGTTTTAAATTAACATAATCTTTTAGTGTTAAAATTAAAACTACTCGGGGGCTGGGGATTTAGCTCAGCGACATAAAGCACCTGCCTTGCAAGCAGGCAGTCATGAGTTCGATCCCTGGTACCAGTAAAAAGGAAAAAGACAAAAAAAATAAATAAATAAAAAAATTAAAACTACTCAAAATGCTAGTACTTACTTTTCAGATAGTTGATCTGGTGTTAGAATTTGCGTCATACAATTCATCTAAAATAATATAAATTGTTTCATACAATAAAATATCTCTTGGTAATCATGTGCAATTGTTGGTATTTCCATTGTGACTTGTGGTACCTGGGGAATCACAAATCACAGCCTGAAAAACAGCAAGAAGCAGTAAGCTTCATATTGTGGGAAATGATATTTTAGATGCAAGAAACTACTGCATTCTTCCTATCTATGAGAAAGAGTTCAACAAGTTAATTTGTTTTTTTTAAATCTTAGCTAAATGATTCTCCTACACCAATCTTTCCTGCACTTAAAGCAGCGTTTGTCTCTGACATCAGCAAAGAAATTCCCCATGAACATTGACTGAATTTCAAATAAAGCTAGCTTTCATTACAAGGATCAAGCTGTAAGGAAAGCAATAGAGAGAAATGACTTCCTGGCTCTGTGTGGTATTAGTCACCCGAATGAGTATCCAGGGTTATAAGTCATTCTATTCCATATCGGAGCGAAAAAGAAACAAGTCATGCTTCTCTTCCCTAAATCATACGGAAATCCCACATAGATGTGGATGGGAGAGAGAAGCTGAAACAATCCTTAGCTTCCAGTGTTACCTTTACGGTCATGTACTCTTTGATAAATGAGGAGAGCACCATAAAATATTTTAAAGCCCTGAAGATAAAGTTTTGGCTTTTTTATTGTGTCGCTGTTCTGTAACACATAGTAATAAAATTACTCTCCTCTGGTTCAGTTCTGCCAGGTCAGGCGACATGAACAAGCCCAAACCATAGCCAGGCCACATGTCCTCTCCTACAGTGGAGTGGCAGGAGCAGGTCTATACCGAATCGTTCCAGAAATTACTTGCTGGAACCACTGGGGGCAGCAAAAGCCTCTTTCCCTGAGTGATGTTTACTGTGGAAGTTGCAAGTCTCAGCTTGCTGGTGACAAACTGCTTGCCACACATGTCTGGCATAGTGTGAAAAGTCAAGCCAGGCAGGCACGAGTAGAACCCGGAGTGGGTGTCTGAGCTCTGACGCGCTTACACACAACCATCAGCAAGACTGTCCTGGTCAGCTTTCCCATGCCGAGTAAATTCCGGATGCTCACAGCTGAGAGCAAGCCAGGTTTTTAATGTGGCTCTCGGTTTCAAGGGGCTGGCTTCTTGGCTGGCTCCGAAGTGGGAACCTCACTGCCATGGGGTGCAGTGGAGCAGAGCTGCTCACCTTAGGGTGGCCAGGAGGGGGAGCCCAGGGAAAGGTCCACTGAGAGATGGATGCTCCAAAAGCACAAACCCTATGTCCTCCTCCAAAGAGTCCCACCTCCCAGCACACTCGCCTTCCCAGGAGTTCGCGTCTATCCATGAGGGCAAGGACTCCACAACAGAGCTCCTCTCCAGGAGACCTAACCCGGTCAGGGTGACATTCACATCATCAGTACAGAGGGCTAAGAAGCAGTAAGAGCCCTGCAGCATCCCTACCTACCTCTGGAGGTATAGTTAGTTACTTGGATCCATAATTTTTTCTCTCTTCGCTTAAATTCAGGTTGAGCTGAGTTTCTTCCTCTTACAATCAAAGAGCACAGGTGAACACTTAGTCTTAACAGGTGATTAAATATAGATTTAATCAAGCAAAGCAAACAGGAGGGCAAAGAGGGAGAAAGGAACATGTGTGCTCCTGTCCTTATGGGTTGCCAGCTGACAACTGTGCCAATTTGATTGTCTTGGGCGTCACCCACAGGATTAGTGACGCACACTTGGGTGGGTCAGGGAGATGTGACCTTGGGTACTACTTTTTTTGTGTAATTTTTATTTTAAAAGGAATAAAAGCATGCAAAATAAAACAGACTCAAGCCAATCAAAATAAACCAGTGTAAATGATACAGGACTACAAAGCAAGATAATAGGAAATCAACAATAGCTATCATATCAAAATAACTCCCATAATTTTAGATATAGTAAAAATCAAACAAAAAAGAACAGAATTAAACCAATAAAAACAAAGCAATTAAAGCAATAAAGGACTTCAAAACAAAATAGTAGGGGCTAACATAATATATCTCGTTATCTTTGAAATAGCTGCCAAGGCCACTAGATATAATAAAATCAAACAAGACAAAACAATAAAACCCAGCCCCCCCAAAATGAAAATGATCTTCAAACAAGATAATAAGGAATTCTCTACCAACTTCAGAAGGAGAACCCCCATATGTGCTAAACTGCATATTGTTATCCCTGAATAGATGATCAGACCGCCGGCTTTAGGCCTGCACAGTCAGTGAAACACTAAACATCACAAGCGTGAAGCTGTATTTTACCTGAGTAGCCATCATCACAGCCTGTGTTTCTCCAGAGCAGCTGGTTGCTTACAAGGTGGGGTTGGGGAACCTTGGCTCTTTTTGTCTCCTAGCACGCTGGCACCTGGATCTCCTCCCATTGTTCCACGCGTGGTGCCAACTTGAAGGGAGGGCTTAGCTTGTTGTTGGCTTCTCCTTGTGGGATTCTGAGACAAATATTAGATCACTTGGTCTTGTTCCCTAGGTCCTTGAGGCTTTTTCTCCCCACCCCCGTATTTTTCTTTTTTCCAGATGGGATACTGTTAAATTGAATGAAGTTTAGCTTAAACTTCTTATCTCTTTACTTGGGTTATAGTCCTGGGCCCAGCGCTGCCTCTGAGCATCATAGACTGTAACCTCTCTCCACATGTCAAAGAGCCTCAAGTACTATTACGGTCTGTGGTCCCTTCCTGCTTTGTGCTGGCCCCTCGATCTGCTTCCTGGCCACTATGGTCTACATAACTTTGTTCCATCACACACTTTCACCATGACATTCCTACCTAGGAGCAGCCTACCATGGACTGAGTCCTCTCACACTGTGAGCCAAATTAAACCTGTCTTCCTCTAAGTCGTGGGTATCCGGTATTATGTCTCAGGGTCTGGAAAGCGGGCTAACGCAGTATGCACACACTGCACCACAGCCAGCAGTAACCACAGCAGACTGCCAGCTACGTTGGCAGAACTGAGTGGTCTGTGAGGCAAAGACTAATTGCTTTGGCATCTTCCAGTAACAAACATGAAAGCTGTGATGGATCTTTGAGAGAATATTAAGATAATAATGTTTAGAGGCACAACAGAAAATGGAGTACTGGTGAAAATCCAGTATTTTAGACTACTTTACTGAGGTATATGACTGACATATAAAAAGCTGTGCACATTTATTACCTATCACTGTACATGAGTTAGGTGAAACATCACCAAAATCTATGCTGCAGCAGGTTTACAGCCAGCCTGAACTGCATGACAAGACCATGTCTCAAAATAAGTAAATAAAATAAAATAAAATAAAATTAGGCTCTCATTGTCATTCATACTAAAAACCCATGCTCAGGCTTAAGCTTTGCAGGTCAGATTTATTGGAAATAATTTACTCAGAATTTGTTTGCAGAAATTCTACAAGATACTAAAAATTATGTAGAGATAGCTGCTATCAATATAAATGTCATTCTGGTATTTATTCATTATTAAATGGTAGTTTTACTTTCTTGTGCGTAATTTATCAACTAGAAAAAGTATTTTCTTGATTAAAAGATTTTCATAGTTGAAAGGTAGATTTGTTTATGTCTAATATTAATTATGAGTGCATTAAAGAAATTAGAAGATTCTCCCAAGGATCTTATAATCTAAATTGGTGATAACTGATTCTGTAATATCAAAATACATAAAAAGTAAACAATGTAGTTATATCATTCAGTTAATTTATCTGATTGATAGAAAACCTCATTGCATTTACAACTGAAATAGTTCATTAAATTTAAGATAAACTGGTCAGCACTGGATTTTTAAAAATATACCTAGGAATTCTGTGGGCATTATTAATTTTAAAAAACAAGTAATATACTGCCAGAAAATAGAGAGTGGTACTTGGGCTAATGAAGTTGATTCTTTCCACAGGTTGCAAACTGAGTTGGATAAGAACCAAATCAAATTCATGATTGGGTTCACTACTGACCTTATGGGGAAATTTGATTCAGTTCTTTTATTTTTTTTTTTTGTCTTTTTAGGTTTTTTGTTTTGTTTTGTTTTGTTTTTTTGGTTTTTTTTTTTAGTTTTTTCGGTACCAGGGATCGAACTCACGACTGCCTGCTTGCAAGGCAGGTCCCTATGCCGCTGAGCTAAATCCCCAGCCCCTCAGTTCTTGTCCAGTTCAGTTTGCAACCAGAAATTGTGGAGAGAGCTGAGTTTCTGAACCAAGATACCATTGTACCTGAAATAAATTTCTTAATTTCCACATATGAAAGTTGAAACCCAAGTTGTCAATTAGATGTAGAATTTGCTATACAAAAGTGATTTTAAAATATGCTTTATTGATGGTTGATGAGTTTTCAATTGTTTAGGGTTTTGATGGTCATTTCTTATTCATACATATAGTTATATGGACACACACATGGATGTGAACATGCCTCTGTATGCACACACTCATATCCCAGACACTGAGTCAAATGACACCTGTGTAATACACATGTATACACACACACGCATGTTCCTCTATAGACGGAGACGTGGAGTCAGAACATGTTAGATTCAAAATTTTTCCTAAAGCTATTCATTGATTGTGGTTCCCAAACTGGAGTTGTTAGATACACTTCCATGTTTATAAAAACTAAAGCCTGTGAAAGTCTACTTAATATGTCATTAATACAGTATTCAGTCACTTATGAAAACGTGCAACCCATTTTACATTTTCAGTGGCATTAGTGGCCGTAAGTTATGAAAATTAGGCTGCTATGCACATTACCACAGTTCGCTCCAGTCTTCCCCCGTCACCCCATGAGGAAGCAGCCACTGCCACTCCCAGCTCCGGGGAGACCAGGCCCAGGCCTGCAGCCCAGGGACTGAGGGGGCTTTGGGCAGGTCCTGCTGCTCCGGTACACAGCCAGAAAACAGCAAACACACATGGCCCGCTCTCCTCACACCTCTGTGATTTTCCCAGCATTTGCTTTTCCTCCTTTGCACCCTGTTTTCTGGTATTTTCCCTTAAGTATCTATCAGTTTGACATTAATGCTTCTCCTATTTTGTTTTTAACTCTTGTTCTTTCATGCTGTTATGTAAATATGTTTCCCAAGTTTATATGTCCCCTCATGCTTCCTTTATTTTTTTTAAAAAGAATTTTGGGAGGGCCAGGAATATAGCTCAGCGGCATAGTGCAGGCCTGGCAAGTGCGGTTCCCCGTACCAAAAAAAAAAAAAAAAGAAAGAATTTTTTAATAGAAACACTTCCCGATCTCACATAATATTTGAAGAGAATCAAGTTCACAGAGCTGCATGCTAATCTCTAAACACAAGTTCATAGACAGCAGGTAAGAAACATACTAACATTGTAATGGAAATTTTACTGCAACCTCCAAAATTATTTGATTTATAATAATTATTCATTTTTATAATAATTATTCTTGAGTCAGATTTTGTTTTGCTTTTTTGCAAGGTTACTTAGAATTTAAATATGTAGAGCCAGACGTGGTGGCTCACGCCTGTAATCCCAGCACTCATGAGGCTGAGGTGGGAGGATCATTGAGAGTTCAAGACCAGGCTGGGCTACAAAGTGAGCTCAAGGCCAGCCTGCACTTCATAGTGAGACCTCGTCTCAAAAAAGACAAAAAAAAAAAAAAAAAAGAATTTGAAAAGCTGCCTTGATCATTAAGATATAAGACCTTGGAAAAAGTATATGTATATCACCAACTGTACACAGTACACAGCCATTAAGCAATATGAAATGTGTAGAGACCTGATACATGTCCCTATTTTCTTCTAGTTTTACAGATGCCAAGAAAAATTTAAAAATTCAACCACAGAATGAAACTCATTAGGATTTTCTTGGCTTACTCCATCCATTCCTTTTTTGTTTTTTGAGACAGGGCCTCACAGTGCAGTTCAGGCTGGCCTTGAACTCACTCAGTAGCCCAGGCTGGTCTTAAACTCCGTCCCCCTGTCTCAGCCTCCGACAGTGCTGAGATTACAGGCACACACCACCACTCCTGGCTGCATTCCTATTTTAGAAACAAGCCTGACCTAAATGCAGCCAGATGGCTGAGAACTGGGTATCACACTTGCTCTGCCAGTGGTTTTATTACAAACCTCTAGGATTTTATTTCTTTTCAATGATACTTGAAAGTAACAAGTCCATCAGTGTGAGAATGAATAAATCTTTGACAATATAACTCCTGAGGAGGAATTCAAATGTTTGCCAAAAGTCAAAAACATAATTTTTATTTTACGCTGTGCTGTCCTCATTTGTTTTTATAACTGTAAAATTTACAATCTAGGAATCATTCCATCTCAGAGTAACAAATTTTCCTTACAGAAAACCTCTGTGTCAGCGTGAAGATAAAATAAGGGTTATAAACAAAGCTTGGCAGCAACCCACAACAAAATGCTTGCATTCTTCTCTCCTCCACAAACACGTGTAAAAAAAGAGCGGTGTGAGTCATTTTGGGAAGTGCCCTCGGCCCTGTACACTCCTGTCCCTGGCACACACACACACACCACAAACACACACACAACAAACACACATGCACACAAACACACAGAACCGGGGTTAAGAATACAAGGAGGACTATGGAGAGATGGGTTTGTTTACAGCAACGAAATAAAAACCCTTTCTGCAAAACAGGAAAGAGAAATTCAGAGGACAGCTAAAAGGCATTTTTTGATGCACTTTGCTCTTCGTAATTCTTCGCTGAAGAAGAAGACGGTGATCAGAGGGTCCAAGGAGCTGTGGCGATGGGCAAGGAGCCGATGCCCTGCTGGGCGACACTGGCCCTATGCTGCTGCCCACCTGGCAGGCCACACTCGCCCAAGGAGGAGGTGATCCTGGCTCGGGCACGTGGAGCCTCTCCACGGCCACACGGGCTTTGGGCTGCCTTCTGGCTGACCTTCCGCAGGGGTGGCTTGGGGCAACACCTCTGCTGTGCCCTCTCAGGCTGCCCTGAGCCCGGCCTCACCCTGTCTCAGGGGTTCCGTCTTTGGTCCATGTAAATCCTTGAAATGGGCTGTTGGAGGCCGGATCCCTGGGATACATGCTTGTTCTTTAGCTGACACTGCTCCAGCCAAGGGAATAAATCCAGTGTTCCTCAGCAGTTACTCAGGAGAACAAGAGCCAGTGCTGATTACATCCCTAGGCACACATTTGGGGAAAATCATGCAGTTATATTTTGTTTCTTCTGACATCTAGATTTTTTAGAATTGGCTCATTTTTCTCCTTGGTTTCCAGTAGCCACTCCTGTTCACGGTCCCTTTTTTTTTTTCTTTTTCTTTTTTTTTTTTTAGAGAGGGTCTCACTATGTAGTTCAGGCTAGACTTGAACCCAGTATATACGTCAGCCTGGCCTCAAACACGCAGCATTTCTCCTGCTCCAGACTCCTGAGTGCTGGATTTTGTGCCACCATGTCTGACTCAATTCTTTCATGCATTATCTTTGTATTTCTTCTCTTGCTTTTCCCTCCTTTTCTCTTCTCTCCTATTAATTCTCACTGTCCCGTAGGAAAGGGAGTAGAACAAACACGTGTTTTGCCGGCCACCTACACCTGGTTACGACTCTCTTCCTTTTAGGAAATCACACAGGGCACTTCATGAGTGTAGACTCCTGCTTACACTACCAGCGCCAAGTCGGATCCCAGCATATTAAAATGCAAAAGTCTCAGGGAAAGAAGCAACAGTGGTGCAGAATCTAATTTCCACGTTTACCTGCTTTCTTTAAAAGCCTAAGGGATTTGCAGTGCTGTCTCTTAAAAGACACCAAAGACAAACAGAGAAGTGAGTTTGATCTGGGGAGAGTCTGCTTCTGTTACAGACACCTGGAGGGCCAGCAGCCTGCTCAAAGCACCTCAAGGATCCTGGGAAGGCGGAGCCTGAATGCTAAGCGGAGCTCAGCGGAGGGCTTATTGCGCTGCTGTTTTAATTTAAATCAGGTGTTTTTTTAGCGTTCAGACTTGTTCTGGGATGTAGAAGTCTTTTTCACAGAGCTGGTCAGTTTCGGTTAAAGACCATCTACTCCCCCTCAGTGACCAGAACAAGGCTGGAATGACAAGGTCCGGATTATGTGGCTTATTTAGCCCGCCTGTGCAGGTCTTCAGACTCTCCTCCCCTCAGCCTCCTTCAGCCTGCACCATTCAAGCCACAAGGGCCTGCCTTCCTCTTCCCCTCTGACCAGGGTCACCAGAAGGCTTGCAGCCAGCCCACTCCAGAGCCATCTGAGGACTGGGGTGCGCGGGTAACTGGGAACAGAACTGAGCAGGACAAGCAAGGAGGGGAACGACTTCCAGTTCCTAAGCCCTGCATCCGGGAGGCTCAGGACAGAGCACAGCGCCTGCAAGTCTGGGACAGCAGCGCTGGGACAGTGAGGACGGCTCCAGGGGGACCAAGGCAGGGGTGGCAGCACAGACACGGCCTCTGTGTCCACTCCAGCCAGAACCAAGCACCAGCCAGAACAGCGCAGAAAAAGTAAACAGGAAAAGAGAAAACGCCCATTGACTTGCACTGGGCAGATACTGTAATGCTAATCGCTCTCTCTCACAAATAGCTTTTCAAATGAGTCCAAAAATCAGACTCTCAAAATCAAGTTAGATTGAAAATGTGTTCTCAGGAGCTCCCGTCCACACAGGAGAAAACCGAAGCTCTAGGGGAGAAGAGCCCTTGTGTCAAGACACTTGGGAGTGGAAAAGAACCACTCTTCCCTCTTTGGATTTTTTGTACTGCTAGGTGACCGGATCTGCAGCCCCGGGCCCGGGCTTCTGCTGCTAGGCAGAGTGACCAACCAGTGTCCCTGCCTGCACCTCCAGACTCAGACAGCTGCTCTGAGCATCCTGGGTCCCCATCACAAGATCAGGCACTGCCTTGGTAAGCACCAGTGGGGGACAAACCCTGCCTCTGAGACAGAAGGCCACCTTGGCCCTGGTACCAGGGGCAGTGGTGAGTAGGAGACAGGCAGATGTCAGTGAAGAGCCCAGCGTCCTGCAGCTAGAGGGGACCAAGGGTGTCTTGGCCTCTGTATATACAAAATGTTGTATTGCTTGAAAACCATTGCTGTGACCACTGGCACCAAGGACGGACATTACGATACCTATGTCATGGGGGTGTCCTGAGAGTGAAACGGTCAACAGAGATAAAGTGCTCGGATAGCACCTAGCCCTCTGCTGCCTCTGGGGTGCCAGAGCCCTGTGGCATCCTGCCAGGAGCTTGGCCACTTCCCGGAGAGACCATACACAAGCACTTTCCTGGGCCTGCCTTTCACGTGCAGGGCTCCTGTGAGGGTTAAATGAGCTCAGGCATCTGAATCACAGGGGACAGCCATCAGTGCATAGGCAACACATGTGCCCTGTTCTTTCCCCTTGTGAGCCACCTGTCACTAAATAGGGGCCACTGCGTCCAGAGAAGGGACTCAGACACGAGAGGCTGCATGGGACCCATGCTGCACAGCCCTCGGCCAAGTCTCCTTGACCAGCGTCCCTTGCACACTCGTTTCCCACACTGCAGACTGCGGGGTTGCTGGGAACGGTTCTCCCTCACCCCGTCTGCCCAGGAAGACCAGGAATCAGCACTGATTAAGCTCCGTTCTGTTTTCATGAGCCCCACCAAGCAGAGGGGGCAGCTGAAAAGTGAGAGGGAGCAATAAAGCCATGTATTCACACACTGTGCGCGGGGGTCAAGTCGCCAGGGACTTTTCTAAGTCTGAAAGTCACAGCTGAACGCAGTGCTTTCAGCTCAAAAGACATCAAAGATCTTCTCTGAATCTTAAGATCTTAGCCAATTCAGAATTATTTGTAATTTGATCGTCATGAATAAAGCATTTGTGTATAGTTTTCTTGGAAGAAAAGCTGAGCCTGTAACGCAGAAGAAAGTCTTTGTTACAAAGAAAAAGAAAGCAGCCGCCTTTCTGGTCACAGGGGGTGTATTTTTAGGATGTATACAGCACCCTCTTCTGGTACCTCCGATGGATGTGTGGTGCCCTAAAATAGGTCAAGACCAGGGTCAGAGCACTTTCTCTTACATTTCCTTTCTAAACTGTCTCTGAGGGCGTAACACCCTCTGGACTATTACAGTTTTGATGATTTTCACTAGGTTTTTTTTTCCTCAACAATCGTGACCAACAACACAGCAGAACTCGTAAACACAAGCTGGAATCTTTGGTTTGATTGCATTTGACTTTTTGGGTAGGAGACGGAGAGGGTACCACCTAGTGTCAGCTTGGGGAATTCTTACCCGAGAGTTAAAAGACAGTTCCTCAAAGCAGTCCTTGACGCAGTGGCAAGGCAGACCTTCATATGTACATGGCTTGATGCAAGAGTTCTCGTGGCTTGCTTGGTACTTACCGCACTAATGAGATGCTGTGGCTGTCACTTGCCTGGAGCGTTCTGCCTTTTTCAGCGATTTGTTGGGCTCTGATTGCTTCTGTGGTCCCTCCTGGAACCAACTAGAAACCAGCACTAAGGTTGCACTGTGTGGCTCATTTAGGTCAAGTTTGAGTAAAAATCCTGACACCAAGTTCACAGTACTGACTGGCACCCCTGTCTTTTCCTTCTATTGTTCTTTAGCAAATTCTTCTCACTATTGGAAATCTAGTGTAAATGAGACTTTATCCCAGCTCAGGAACACTCGAACGTCCAGTGTTTAATGGGCCATGGGGGGTTTGCACAGAGCTGCCAAAGCCAAGCCCGAAGTCCTGCGGTGACGACACGCCCCCCCCCCCACCTCCTGCTCTCACACAGTGGCTCCCGGAGGCCTTTGTGGCTCCCCATCCCAGCCCTGTGGAAGCTTCCAGCTGCCAGTCCGGCCAGGCAGTGTACCCTGACCTCAAAAGTACTCCAAAGAGACTCATGGCAGGTAATGCTGGTGTCCCTACCACCATGGTATGGAGCCTGAGTGTCCCCACCAGGCCCAAGGGTCAAGGCCCTGTGCACTGCTGGGCAACGATGGAACCTCAGGCGATGGGCACAGAGGCAGGAAATGGTCCCTTTGGGTGTTTTCCTCCAAGGGGATGCTGAGGCTCCAGTCCCTTCCTCTCTGCCCTGAGGTGGGCGGCCTTGTCCTGTCATGCACTGCCCAGCACGCTGCCCACTGTGCCACAGGCCTGAAAGCATGGCGGCCAAGTGACATTGACTGAACCCCTGAGGGCGTGAGCCGAGGTAAAGCTTTCCTCCTCTTCAGGAGTCATCTCCAGGGGAGGCCACCTCACACACTCCCCAGGGCCAGTGTGCTGCTCTCCAGCCAGGCAGCCCAGAGGAGAGGGCGCGGCCAGGGGCAGGGTTAGCATTAGGGTCAGGGTCAGGGTCGGGCGTGGCGCCCCTTCCCCTTTCCATCCGGACTTTCCTCTGGACCTCTTCTAGCTTCTCCTCACTCGCAGGACAGCATGATCACACAGCCTTTCCCTTCTTTTGGGGTCCTGAAAATTAATAGTAAATTGATAGTTGTGTTCACCACATATAATTTCCTATGGATTATTCTACTACTAGATCATACAGGGAGAATATCCAGTGTCCAGTGATTTTTTTCCATTTTTTTTTTGTCCTACCATGTTTTCTATGGATTAAATGGAAGGAAGGAAGGAAAGAAAGGAGGACCATGCTAAGTAGAAGCAGCATCGTAACTTTTACTGATGTATGCTCAATAAGGAGCCCAGCTATGATTTAACAGGCAGTGACAACACCCCTGCAGTCCTTCTGGGCAACATTTCTGTCTTAAATAACTGCAGATTTTTCACACTGAGGGTTGTCATTGGTGACCAAAGTAAAGGAACTCGCCGATTAATGAGTCCCAGTCTCCCCAAAGAAAGGCTCCTGATGGAGAGTGAAGGAAAAGGATGAGAATCCGGAAAGAAGTAATGCGGATAAAATCCGCGCACCCAGCTATTGTCCCTTTATGCTCCAGGAAATCATAATACTAATGGTCTCTGCTTCGGGTCAAGCCCTGTCCTTTGCAATGTGCCCGTATCCCATTCGCACGGCTCAGTGCTTCACTGTTCCACATGGAAGAAGCGGGAGCACAGAGAAGCAGTCAGGAGGGCAGGCCACAGAGCTGCAAGGACCTGAGGCTGCACCCCAGAGCTGGCGGAGCAGCCGTCCATCCTGCCCTGCCTGCCCTGCCTGCCCTGCCTGCCCGGCCTGCCCGTCCTGCCCTGCCTGCCCTGCCTGCCCTGCCTGCCCCGCCCCATCCCTCCATTTTTCCCCTCCACTTTTGTCTCCTCCCCTCCCTTCCCCTCTCTTCTCCTTTCTTGCCACATCCTCCTCCTCTGCCCTGGATGCCAGACCACCCCAGCCAGCAAAGCTGCCTCTTTTTCCTTTTGCAAGTAGGACGCCCACTCCCAGGGTCCCATCAGGAGCTCCTCCTCTGCACGGACAGCCACTTTACAGCTTTTGTCCCCTTTGGCCCAGCTACCTGGCAACATTAATGAAGACTTTCTAGCTACTGACTAAACGAGGCGGCCTGTAGAGACCATGGCCAGCTGGGCATGGGGACTTCTTCAGGAGCCCCAAGCAGACAGCTTTGTGGAAACATCCTCTTTCTGCAATGAGTACCCCAGGCTCCCCCAAACAGCTTGACTTAATATAAAAAAGCTGACAGATGAACTCAGCTTTGTCTTGAAACTGCTCTGATCTCTCATTCTCCATTGTCTGGGCCCCTTGGGAGGGATCTTTGTTTGGCTAATGTTCCTATATAATACAACGTACTTACTATAGTGTACACTGTGGCAGACATGTGACTTAGAACACAGCGCATTCACAGTGCATTCATCTCTTCTATAATAATGAGAAGGACACTGCTGCAGTTTTAGTCTTCTATGCGAAAGAAAAACATCATATAATACTATCAGCCAAGAGTGATATTACTTCTGCCTTTCCCATTGGGAAAAGTTACTTATTTAAAAACTGATTTAAAATTCTGTTCTGTTAGCCAGGCACAGAAGCTCACACCTGTAATCCCAGCACTTGGGAGGCTGAGGCAGGAGGATCATTGCGAGTTCGAAAGCAACCTGGGCTACAAAGTGAACTCAAGGCCAGCCTGAACTGTATAGAGAGACCCTGTCTCAAAAAGACAAAAAAAAAAAAAAAAAAAAAAAATCTGTTCTATTGCTTTAATTAAACAATAGCGAGAGTATTTATTATTAAAAGGTAGTAATTCTCGAGAAGCCAACCCTTTCCTGTGACCCTGAGTCATGCATGGGCTTCGGGGAGAAGAACCAGATGCCAGCCTTTTCCTGGGAGTTGATGCCATGATCAGCCTATGAGGAGAACCAGTCGCCAGCCCCTCCTGCTGGGCTGGGAGACAAGGAAAGCAAAGTGCCCCACCCACCATGATAAGCGACTGCTTAGATGGAGAAACACAGGCTGAGGTGATAGCACTGAAATAAAATACAATTCGATGCTTGCACACAGTGTTTAATGTTTCATTGACTTTGCAGGTCTAAAAGCAGTAGGCTGATCATCTATGTAGATGCTAACAATACGCAGTGTAGAACCTATGGGGGGGTCTCCTTCTGAAGGTGGAGGCCACTGTTAATTTCGTATTACCTTGTTTTAAAGGCCTGTATCGTTTTCATTGTTTTGTGGGTTGGGTTTTATTCTGCTTTGTTTGGTTTCCTTTTGTTACATCTGACGGCATGAGCAGTTATTTCAAAGAAAGTATATTATGGTAACCATTTTGGATTTCCTATGCTCTTATTTTGAAGTCCTCTATTGCATTGTTTTGTTTTTATTGGTTCCTTTCTGTTGTTTTGTTGGATTTTATTATGTCTGAAGGTACGAGCAGCTATTTTGAAGACAACAAGAGGCATTTTGATAGCCATTGTTGCTTTCCTGTTATCGTGTTTTGAAGTCTTGTGTCATTTACACTGTTTTGTTTTGATTGGCTTTATTATCTTTAAAATAAAAAAATTGCTAAAAATAATTTAAAAATAAAAGGTAGTACTTCTCATCTCCGGTCAGTACTCATTACCATATCGAGTTGCCACTCACATGGTGAATACACTGGACGCCCATTCCCAGTACAGTGGCTTCTCTCTGGATTAGGGATGGGGGCTGTGAAATCCCAGAGGAAGGTGGGAGGCAGCCACTTGAATGCCCCTCTCCTCGGGGAATGACACTGGAACCCTCGGAGAGGACCGTGAGGTCCTGGTAATGATGGCTCACGTCTGCTGAGTGATTCTTCATTCTCCAGCACGACTCCAGTGCCCAGATGCCCTGTCTCATTCATTTCACCATTGTCACTCGCCCTGTAAAGCGGTACTGATACCACGCCATGAAGGATAAACTGAGGCTTTGGAGACACAATGTGTAAATCACCCAAGGTCTCCAAGCTGGTGAGCCAGAATAAAACCAGGAACATGAACCCCAAAGTCATGAGCTCGAAGTTCACTCCAGGGTTTCCGACACTCAGCCAGTGTCACTGCACAGGTGGGCCCGGCACCTGCATGGGCACAGATGCTGCCATACCCATCTGCCCTGAGACTCAGCAGCACCTGCGCCCCAGCCGTGGTAGCCCAGAGGCTTCCCAAATGTCCTGCAGGGCCGCAGCCCTTGCTGCAGCTGCAAAGCGGAGCTCTCCCTTCGTCCCTCTTTATGGAGACCTCCCATCTCACACCCGTGAACAGCCTGCAGAAACGGAACTCAGTGGCTAAAACTCAGCTTGCTAAACATTAAGTTAAATACTTTTGATTATTTCATACAGAAAAAGCTTATATTTGAGACTTTTAAACAATCAGGTTCTTTGAAATCAGTCCCCCTGGGATATACAAGATATTAGAGGAGGCTTTGCTGATAAAACAAGGAGCCAGAGGTGACTTAAATTGCAGATTATGAATGTCATCCTTTAAAATGTGTCACCATTTTTCACCTGACGTACTCCAGAAGATAAAACCAAGGAGTCTGTATTAGCAAACAACTTCTTTAATGGGTTTATTTGATTAATGTGTACAGATGTGGCCTAAACCAACAGTCAAACAAAAAAGCTGCATGCATATGTCTGAGAGTGAAAAATCATCATTCATATTTTTAAAAATTCAGAATTCTAGTATTTTCCTAAAATTTTCAATAAATCAAAATTCTCTAAAGCTTTGATTTTGTTTTTAGTCCTTTAAAAATATATTCTTACACATATATTAAAAATAAGTATTTTTCTCCTTGGGAATACATTGTTGACCAAAATCTTAAGTGTTTACTGCTATGTTAGTGACTCTAGGAAAAACTTAAAATTTATGGTTTGCATTCCTAGGAAATTACTTTAGAAACAATTCATACATTCACAAAGAATGAGAAAAGACACTGAAGCAATTAGAAAATTGTTTTGGATAATTCACATTAAAATAAAATATAAACATACACACTAAAGTAGTTAAGGAAGATAGTGAAATTCATTTAATAGGCATGTTCCATATAAAGAGTGTGTCACAAATATTACATTCCAAAGGTCTACATGAAAAATCACAGTACACACAGACTAGAAGTAAATATATCACACAAAAACATCCTAGAGATGTCTATGTGGCTGAACTTTTATACTTTTTCTTTTTCGAGACAGGGTCTCCCTATGTAGCCCAGGTTGGCCTTGAACTCAAGGCAATCCTCTTGCCTTAGCCTCCGGAGTGCTGGTATTACAGGCATGTGTCACCACACCTGGCTCAAATATTTTTTAAGGTTTGGAAAAAATCTAGAGCAATACTGATTAAAAATAAATACACTGCATCAATGTAATTTTGACTGTTCTATTATTTTTTCTTTTCATCAAAAATATATTTCTTACAAATTCTAAAATTTAAATGGAGATTTTTAACATTTTTCCCATCATCATTTAAATGTAGAATTAAACACATAGCTGGCTAAATAAATCCAAAAGAGAACAGCAGAGCTGGGGGATTACAGACAATACTATGTATTTAAGTGACCACACATTCTAACTTTTTTCTTGGGTGCCATTTGGATGTAACTTGCCTCTTAATAGCCTACATCAGTCACAGTGGTTTCAGTTCAAGCAAAGGCTGTCACAATGAAATCACAGAATCTATACACATTACCATGGTTACCACCTGCCACTCCTCCTGTGAGACATAGCCCGAGTCCTGAGATGTGCATAAATAAACGCACACGCCCGGTAAACTAGGAGACTTCATTTTTCTTCTTTGGGACTTTCCAGTTGGTCTTGTGTTGTTTCTTTATTCTTCTGTTGTACCTCTGAAAGAAAAACAAACCAGTATCTGTCCATCTGTCAAACACTGTCCTTCGTTCACCCCCCGGGCATTTTCCCCTTTAGAACATCTTCTGCCCTGGGGGAAGCTGTGCAGAGACACAAGTCTGCTCCTCTCTCCTCCTCCACAGGCTCGGAGAGCACCAGGTCCCCTCGGGTGTGATCACCGACAGTGCACTCACACCCTACAGTGCACAGCTAGTGACCAACAGAGCTACGCGGCTGGGCTACCTGGCCCCACCGGCCACGGCCACCGGCCTCTCCCGTCTCCACACTCCCTACCCTTCGCTGCTCAGAGGTGACCTCGCTTCCTGCTCCCGAGGAAAAGCAAAAGCAAAGCCACTGGATAGGAGCTCCCGCTGGCTGTCCTCAGTATACTCTGGGCTGCTTTCTGTCCCCCACATCACAGGGAAAGATGCGAGTCTCAGCACTAGCTACATGACTCGTGGGTGCCCAGAGAAATGAAACACAGCAGCCTGCTCACGAGCTGGGAAGTGTCGGGACAGTGAGACAACCAATAAAGCAAGCGTGGGGCTGTGTAGAACCCAGCTCGGTGCCCGGCCCTGCCGCAGCCTCTGGCACTGCCCCTGGCGCTACTGCTGCTGCTGCCGCCCAAGTCTGACGTCTGCACCATCCAGGGCCCCTGCCCTGTGGGCCTCCCCAGGGAGCCACCCCGGTTCATCCCTCTCCATTCCATCTGCCTTCCATCCTCCCGCCTTCCTTCACGTCCTCTGTCACTATCTTCAAACTAACAAAGATTCTTCAAGAGCAAGTTTCACACATCCTGTCTTCTCTTTCGTCTTTTGAGACATATATTTTGAGTGGGGAATCTTTTTGAGACAGGGACTCACTATGCAGTTCAGGCTGGCCCTTCAACTCACTATGTAGCCCAGGCTGGCCTCAAACTCAGTGATCCCCCTGCCTCAGCCTCTTAAGAGCTGAGATTACAGGTGCGCACCACCTCAGGCAGCTAACTTTGTGGCTTTTTTAGTTTCCTGACACATCAGTCTCCGTCACCTGCAGAAATAGGAGACCGATATCCCTCTATTAGGGTTACCAAAGTGGAAGGAATGGATTAAGATAGATCATGAAATTTTAGGTTCATTTCATGCAAGATGAAAGCCATTTCAGATCCTAGATTTTTTCTACACCTCAACATATTGATTTTAAAAACTAGCAAAGCAATAAAAATAAAAAGGAAAGAACAGGCTTGAAAGAAACTTGCAAGTGTTTCTTAGAATTTGTACTTTTAAGTGACCGACATCGGAGAGTCCCCAGCTGCAGTGACCTTGAACTGTTGGAAATGATGTTTTTAAACCCTTACTATTTTTGCTTAGTTAATGAGGAGAAGATAGGCATTAAAACTGTTTATTTGCTAATAAAGCATTACCTCTACCGTGCACCCAGGGAGCTGTGCCCTTTCATTTATTCTTCAGCATCCGTGATGACAGTTGGATCTGTTTTTGATACTTTTGCATTTTTTAGTTGATACTTTCATTGCAAAATGATTTAAAGAAAAATGCAAGGACAATGGTATCGGCCCGATGGCAGACTCCCTAACAGCTGGAATAAAATGGAGAACTCTGCTAACTCTTGAGGTGGATTTCACTCCCCTTTGCTTGCCTAAGAAACGCCAGTACACACTGGGGTTCTGTGTGTTTAAGATACGCAAACTATAATTAGGCTTCTCATATAAACAAGTGTTACCTTCTCTACCTACTTAGCATGGGCAGCCTGAGCAGCAGCCTGGTCCGAGTCGTATCACTTTTTCAGGCTCAAAGGTCCAAACGTCCATGTATTTTCGTGGCTCACCCTCCCTTTACCCCTTCCATCTTTCCTTTTCTCATCCTGTTTTACATGTAGTGCTTGGAAACCAACCCCGGGTGTCTGCAGCCTTAGCGACAGGAAGCAAAGCCCTGAGGTCCGGAGCCAAACCTGCACATCCTCCTAGGAAGAGGCCCCTATGTAGCTGCTAGCACGGTTTCCCCCCGTCCCTGGGTCTAACACACACCACACCATGCAGACACATGCACAAACACACATGAGCATGTGCACATGCTACATACAGGAGCACACCAGTACACCCTCATCTCTAGAATGGGAACGGTACAGGAGGTTCCCACCTGCCTCAGAACTGAGAGCCCTTGAGTCCCCAGGCATCTGTGTAAGTGAGAGGGGCTTCCCACAGCTCAAAGCACCCTTACACTTACTGTCAGACCTGCCTGGGAGCCAGGAGACAGACTCCTGGGTTTCGCCCCTGGTTCAAGAGCTGTTTTGCAGAACTGAACTTTTTCCACTGGCTAAAAAACGTTACTTTTTACCCGAAGATTCGCTCAAAGAAGTCACCCTCTTGGATTGCAGACCTCTTCCCGGGTACCCGAAGTGGAAGGGATTGGGGACCAGGCGGCCTGCAGTGCTTATGGTCCCTCCCCTAAGCCTAGTGAGGGAGGGACTCTATACACTGTGGTATTCTCGAGCCCTGAAAGGCAGCCAGCTTCCTTCCTCGTGCACCCCAGGCACGGCAGGAAAGATGAAGCCTCCATACTCAGAAAGACAGAGCATCTACCTAGCCTCAGGCAGCTCTGGAGAAGTTTTTTAGTAAAAGAGATAAAGAGAATACTCTTCCCTGGTTAAAGGGGACTGTTCCACACCGGAGGGGTTTATTGAGAGAGGTCACGATGTAGGTGCAGGAGCTCATTACCTTCCTTTACAGAGAGCGTCTGCAGTTGCTCTGGCAGCTCGAGGGCCTCGCTGGAAGCACCGGAACTCCGGATGTCCGGCAGGGCGTTGCGGCGGCCGGTCCTCGACGACGAGGTGAAGCTGGTGGCCGTGGCCTCCACGTCGGTCATGGTGGATGAGCGTGTTCTCATCGCAGCATCTAGGGACAGAGCAGCGCAGGAGGAGGTGAACTAGGGAGGCACCGACTGGAAGCACACAGCTGGATGGAAAGCCTGGGGCTTGGAGGCCTAGCGTGCAGCACACCCTTGGGTGCCAGCACCCGGGCCCCAGAGCTCTCCTTGCCCACACACTGGGCAGAGGGGATGCCTCAGTGCCAGCCCTGGACGCGCTCGAATGCTTGGGCACCGATCAGCCACCCCACGGCGGCAGGAAGTGAGGTGGACCAGTGCGGCTACTCGCAGAGGCACGGTTTGCTGCTCACAATTGCTTGGCTGAAACTGTGGGACCTGCTCAAGGCACGTTCTTCTCCCACTTAGAAACAAGGAATTCTGCTTTGCCCCACCCTCAGCCGCCCCAGAGACGCCTCCCAGGGCAGTTAGGTCAGTTTCACCTTTTCTACCTTTCACGTGGGCACCTTGCCACCACAGCAATATTTTTGATACCAGAACAGGGCCACTTGAGAACCTCGTGTGCGCCGACGTGGGTAATGTAGGGCCCCTCTGTCCGCACCCTCCGTGTGCATGCGTGCATGTGTGCCCACGTGTGACAGTCACCTTTAACTGACCATCGTTTTCTTTTCTAGAAAAATGTAGGTAGTGTACACACTCATAAGACTCTAGGGAATTGGTGTGCTATAAGGATTCCTAGCTCCTTGCAGCTTTCCAAAAGGACTGACCCAAGGCACCCTATAATCCCAGCATGCAAGAGGCTGAGGCAGGAGGATCTCTCTGAGACTGTGAAGCCAGGATGGACTGTTTAGGGGAGATACATGGTGAGGCCGTGTGAGAAAGCAATCGATCAGTCCATCGCTCTGCAAGGACACAGAGTGCAGCCTCCCCGATTGCGAGGCTTCCAGAAGGATCCATGGAAACGACAGCTTGCTGGGTATCTTGCCTGTGAGAGATCTCTCTCTCTCAGTTCTGTTATTCTCCCTGTCCGTTTCTGTGCTATTAGCCATCCACACTCAAGTATAAAATGAACTCCCTGCAGGCCAAGGTGCTTTCCTAAAAACTTAAACAGTTTTCCTCTTAATACACCAGGGTTTTCTCCAGTGCCAGGAATGAAACCCTGGGCCTTGTGCATTCATCAGGTTATCTTGAGTAGTGAGTGTATGCCGTGTGTGTGTGTGTGTGTGTGTGTGTGTGTGTGTGTGTGTGTGTGGTGGGGGCCCGTGTGCGCTCTGTGTGTTGTGTGCCTACACTGCACAGTGAGTTGTACCCGGAGCACAGAGTTCCCCATGGCGGGTACAGCCCCAGGCGGACCTAACCCCGTGGTGCCCTCCCGTTTGCGCCCCTCAGTGACTCCAATACCGACCTTGGCGTGGTTGGGAGGGGGTCCCCATCATCCTGCCCCCTCACCCCAGGCCCGCCGGGGGCATTCGCCTCCCTCACTCCCCTCGCTCTCCGTCTTGCTGAACCCCACGTGGGTAGCCCCAGCCCGGCCCCTCCCTCCCTCCCAAGGAGGCCCGGGTGGAGGGCGGGGGTCTCAGCCATAGAGAGCGGAGGGCGGGCGGGGCGAGTTGGGGGCCAGCCTGGAGGACCCAGAGCGACCCTACCCCAAAGAAAAGTTAGGGAAGTGGAGGGACTGAGGACAGGAGCAAAGGGCAAGGCAGGGACACGCAGGGCCAGGTGTCTGCACCCGCGGGAGACGCTGGGGTCCGAAGGTCTCCAGGTTCCCCTGCTCCCCAGGCCCGGCCCAGGCCCAGCCGGCAGCCCCATCCCTCCCCAGGGAGCTCTGGGGCTTCCAGCGAGGCAGTGCGGAGAGCAGCGGAGAACAGCCTACACAGACACTGGGAGCTGCAGAGTAGGTGTTTAGTTAATGCTGCGTCAGGCAGCCTGCAGCGTCAGCCAGGCCTCAAGATCCTCTCTGCTGTTAATCAAAGACCCAAAGAACAAAGGCAAGGAGGAAGCCCAGCGTCACATACTGAAGTGGTTTTGCAGTACTGATGTCCCATAGCCTGAAGGCGAGATGCAGACCAGAGCTGTGGTAAGCTCCCCCAGGCCCGGGGCCACGTACTGCCTCAGGGGTGAGCAGAGGGAGCTCCCAGCCCTAGTGGCCTGGAGAGCAAGGAGGGAACAACTGGCCACCACCAGCCAGCGATGCCCCTTGTATGCGCGTGTGTCCTGCAAGCTTGACGCAGACCCCTTTGCTAGACGCATTCTCAGCCTGGGTTGAGCGAAGCCCTTTATCCTGGAGACTGGCCTAGGCCCAGGGTAATGGGTGATAATGCAGTGGACCTTCCAACGAAGGAAAGTTAATGGTTTAAACATGGACACATCAAATGGCATGCTTAAGTTGCAGAAGGCTTTTATAACAGACACACACACATCTGTCTTCGAGAGGAAAAATGCAGTGCGTATGTCCGTGAGCATCAGCACGGATGAAGAAGACGTGGTCTTGACACTCAGAAGAGCACTACTCTGCCACGAAGAAGGACAAATGTGAGTCTTCTGGAGGAAAAGGGATGGACCTGAGACCACAGTGCTACGTGAAGTGAGTCAGACACACAGGCGTCACTCCTGCATGTTTTCCCCACAGGAGAAACCCCAGGTGTAAGGAAAGAGAAAAATACAAGGCGGGTGATGGTGGGGCGGGGCAGAGCTGTCTGGGGTGGGGGGAGACCCAGGGCCTGAGGGAGGGGAAGGAAAAGGAGGAAGAATGAAGTCGGGCGTCCACCATGGACTCCCCACGGTGAATATCATCACTACATATATGCACACGTGTATGAATAAAAATAAAAACCTGGAGAAAGAAAAAATGCAGTGTGACAGAAAACAAGACTGTTTTTAGTGCCACGCCCACATTTATATGTGCACATGTCTGCATCCTTTGCAGCAATTCCTTTGAGAAGCTGGATACTCACACCACTTATACCACTGCTGGGAGTCTATCCGTATGGGGCAGTTTACACAATGATAGCATACTAAGGATGTTATTCTAGCAAACTTTTTAATTCAAAATCACAGGCCCCGCGGGATCATCTTTTTTTTGGCAGGGGGAGTTGAGGTCTCCACATGCACTCCAGGCTGGACTTGATCTTACCATGTGGCCCAGACTGACCTCCAACTTGCAATCCTCCTGCCTCAGCCTCCCTAGTGATAGGATTCCAAGTTGCACCACCACGGCCACCCAGGGCCTGCCCATCTCTTTGTGCTAAAAACAACTTCAGATTTTTCCTCTCAAAGACAGACGTGTATATGTGTCTGTTATAAAAGCCTTTGTCGAGCCTCCTGAAGTCATTTAGATTTACAGGTATTCAGAGAATCCCGTTTCAATGGTGCACACATCACCGAATCACAGCCCCCACCCACCCTCGAGTCAGCGCCCCTGGCTGTGTCCCCGAAACTTCACTGCCTGAAGGTTCCTGAACTGAGGGCCGTGTTGCTTCCTCAAAGACTCGACTCCCAGAGAGACCTTAAACTTCTCTGCTAGTTAACGGCTTATGTTTTTTGCAGGTGTGAATAATATTGGCCATTTTACTCACTTAGGCCCAAAGAACACACGATGTAAGAGCACTTGGTTAATGATACATGGATGCCACCTGCCGAGCTCTTGGTCACCCTGATTCATCAGTCCTTCAGTATCAGCGGCCCCAACGCCTCTCCTGGCAAACAGCAATGCTGACGTTGCTCTGGGTAAGCAGGGGCAGCCGAGTGGATCATTAAAAGCACTAAAAGTTCTCGACCCCAGCCTCTAACTCCACATGTGGTAACCACAAGAACACGCAGAATCTGAAACTTTTCTAGAAGTTATTAAAAATCATGTTCAGGAGGCTGAAGCAGGAGGATCATTGTGAGTTCCAGACCCGCCTGGGTTACAAAGTGAGCTGGAGGCCAGCCCGAACTGCTTAGCAAGACCCTTTGTCAGAAAGACAAAAAAAAAAAAAAAAAAAATCATATTCAGTCTGTCTTCCTAATAGATCCCTCCCCACCGACACACACAAACCTCCTGAGCAGCAGCAGCCTGGTCTCAAGGCAACCTAACTTTCTGTCCCACCTGAGTTGAACAGGCTCCTTGCCACAGAAAACCTCATCTGTCCCACACTGTAAGGAGAGTTTCTCCCTGAATGTAAACGCTCAGCAATAAGCTGCATGTTTAGCAATGACCTTCTCATGTCCAGGTTCTTTTCAGTAGTTAAGAATTCTTGGTTTCCTGTTTACACTTGACAAATCACTCCTAGCCTGAGTAATGTCATGAAGGTGTCACACATGCAGGACAGAGGTCACCATCACAGCATGACCTTTCCCCCCCAGGAGCCTCCCGGCGGCTCTCTGCCTGCAGGCAGAGGTCTCCCATCCTCCACAGAAACCAGCCAGCCACTGCATCTCCTCCACCCACATGCAGGGACAGTGATGGAGATGCAGCCCCAGGAGGCCAAGCCGGTGTCACCTCCACAGAGGAGCAGAGGTTGGGGCCCGGAGGGCTGAAAAGAGCCTGGATCGTCCACTGTGCCTCCCAACCCTGCATTCGTGTCCTCCTGCCTGGGCCCATGTCTCCTTGGCACCCTTCCCATGTGTCTGTCCCCACAGCTAATCAGCTGCATCTGTGTTTATTTTCTGTCCCTTCCCCACTGGGCTGTCAGCGCCCCCAGCGGAGAGGCTGGTTCCGGAGTTTTCATTGCAAAACCGTGCCCAGTGCTTACTTAGGAAACGTCCTCAGTGCATATTTATTAAATGAAACAGTTCTCCTTCCAGCTTTCTTTTTCAAACTGAGTCATGTCCTTCCTGCGTATGAGGTGTGTATGAGCTCGCTGTCATAAAGAGGGCAATTCAGGACAGCACGAAGAAGCAAAAACAGTGCCTCTAGCTCTGTTTGGCTGCAACAGTGCCAGTCACTCTGATGTGCGTCCCTGCAGGGCTTTCTCAGAGCAGGTAGCCGTCGTGAACGTTTGTGCACATCAACATGCAGCTTGGTTTGAAGCTAGATTATATTTATTTGATGCCATTTTACTACACCTGGAATATAACCTTTTTAGGACCACATATTTTAAATTTTTAGTGGCAGTCCTGAGGAAATAAAATATTCCTAGGTGTTAACACCCCAGAGCTACCTCAGAGGGACCTAGCAAAGGTACGCAAAACTCAAGACTGTGGCTGAGGACAGAAACCATTCAAAGCCTTTCCTGAATTGAACTGGATACTTGAAGTTGACATACATGGGAAGATGCTTTTAAAGTGCAGAGTTTTTAAAGTTCTAGTAATGTTCCTATTTTATGGCTTTGAAGAAAAGTTCTTCAGATGTTTCCTCCTTTCCTCCTTGAGTATCATTTTTTACCACCTTCTTTCCAGCTGAGAAAAGCAGAAATGATTGAGCTTTTGAAGCTCTGATTTTTACTCAGTCTCCTCAGTATTTTATTTTTCTTTTTAGGAGAGGAAATCAATTTAGTGTTTCATCAAGCAAGAAATTTAATCAAAATCACAGCAGCAAAACTCTCAGAGTTGCTTTGAGAGTTTTCTGGCTCATAAAGGGGAAAACAATTCCCAATCATGCAGCAAATGGTTTCAGAAGGAAGAGCTATAGGATCCAAATATTTCTGCCTAGCAAATTTTTCATTTCTGTTAATCTACAATTACCTGAACAGAAGTATAGTTATTTACATGGACCCAAACTTGCACAAAAACCTTTTATTAAAAAATCTATCACCATATTTATGATCAAGTGAAACAGAAAAAAAAATGAATTCAAAAAATGATATCAAATATATATTTTAAAATGAAAAGTTAAAAATTTATATATATATGCTAATTTTTAAAATATATGCATAGTAAAATATTACCAGGGAAATATACTGAAACCAATTATAATAGCAGTTCTTTCTGGGTGGTGCTATAAAGTTTATTGTTTTCTAACTTCTCTATGAATATAATTTTTTTTTTTAATCTTTTTGAGCCAGGGTCTCTCTATGCAGTTTAGGCTGGCCTTAAGCTCACTTTGTAGCCCAGGCTGGTCTTGAACTTGCAACTATCCTCCTGCTTCAGCCTCCCAAGTTCTGGGATTACAGCAGTGTGCCACCATGCCCGGCTTAAATGGAGAGTTTTATAACATAAACTTTTTCATGGCGACAAGGTCTCACTCCCTAGGTGAGGTTGGCCTTGAACTCACTATGTAACCCAGGCTGTCCTTGAAGTCACTGAAGTCTCCTGCCTCAGCCTCCTGAGCCGTGGGGTTACAGGTATGCACCCCCATGCCTGGCTATAACATAGAAAATGTTAAAAATATGAAGCACACAGTTCCAAAGCACATTCAGAAGAACTGTATGGATCGTCATTACTACTTCTGTTCCCCACCACAGAGCTGTGAGCTCAGGTCCACTAACAAAATCACAGAAGACTACAGACTATGGTGAAAAGAAAAAAGGTTTCGCTCAGAGAGTTGTGAGAAGGCGGAGAGGTCCACTTGCGGCTCGCTGAGTGCAGGAGTGCAGGAGTCCTTCACACCTCTCCGGGCTGCATGCTGGGTCAACTCCCTCCCTCCCCTTGCAGAAGCTGAGGGCAGCCCTGGGCATCTGCAGCTTCCATTCATCCCCCGCCCGAGGACAGCCAGGGTGGCTGTCGCATGCAGGCCAGTGGAAGGTGGGAGAAGTGTTTGTCCCAAGAAAAACTATTTAACTTTCCAAGTTCCCTTTTGCTGTGCCAGCTACATCTTCATTTTGAAGACTGGAAAATGACACGGTACAGGCAAGTAACAGAGGCAAGAGGATCGCTCACGTGGCCCGGCCGCTCCTCCTCCAGGCAAACTTCTCCAGGTCCTGAGCAAGGGCCCCTCCACCATGCAGGCAAGAGTTATTAAACATCTCCTGGAAGGGAAGCTCGGAGAAGAGCAGGGGTCAGGGAGGAGGGCATGGGTGTGTTAAAAGCCCATAAATCAGCATAACAAAATCACTAATTAACATGCACTAAAAACTTAAAAATAAGACCCAGCAAAGAAAAATCAAAAACTAAAATCATCTACTATGTCCTTTGGTCAGTGCAGGCTTCTGGTGGGGGTGGGGCAGGAGGATGACAAGATTACAGATTGTGATGGAGGCAGAGGATGCACACAGGGGTGTAACACAGTCCCCGCCCTGAAGGAATGCACAGCTGATTGTGCAGACTGAATGAGCATACACAAGGGAATCGAAACTCCAATATGGGTATAGAGAAATCGTACGGAAATGGAGATTGTGGGGTTATCAGTGGGAGACCACGTGCAGGGAGGGATTTGTGCAGGTAGAGAGAGGCTGCGGAGTCAGAGATAGCTCAGGTAACTCACAGAGAAGACAAGGTGAGGCGAATCCTCGACAGAGACAGAGGAAATATTTGGCAGACAGAACATTATGAAGATGGACTATTGTTATCACTGGGACTCAAATTATAAGGAAAACGAGTCATTAAAATAAACCTGCGCATTTCTTCCTCTAAGCACTTGAACCATAAAAAATGTTTAAGCCACCAATGAGGTTCACTGTGTAAATTAGAGGCCAATGAAGGAGAGGCAGTTAGAAGCCCGCAGGGGCAGTTGTGTAGGCAAACGCTCCTACTTAGGAGCCATAAGATGCTTCCAAAATTCATACGTAAATGCAAAAGACCAAGAGTGGTTTCTTATTAAAAACATAAAGACAAAAGTAAAGGAAATAGGCAGACACACATGTTGTCCCTTGACCTATGGAAAAACAGTCTCAACTGCTGACCATTCCCGGTGACCCTGGAGAAGTCACCAAGAGGAAACGGCAGAAAACTTAATAGTGATGGGAAAACTGGTGAGCGTAGAAACAGCAAATGGTGTTCATAATAGTTCAGGATGAAACTCTAGGAGAAGTGAACAGACTCAAGTGACAGGGTTCATGGGTCAGTGCTCCCTAGAGTTTAATGTAAGGTATACAAATAGGTAAAGACCGGCAGGATCGCTTACGGTGGCCGCCAGCGGTGTCCGATGCAGAAGAGCACAGATGGTCTGTGTGCACGCTGGAGACCGAAGGGGCCAGCCGGACGCCTGCAGCCCCCTGGACAGTCCCATGTGCGTCCATCTCAGGAAGCCCAAGGATCCGCGCTGGAGCCAGGAGACGATATCCACAGCGAAGGCGAAGACTGGACTCCTCGGAAGACACTTGCTTCCTGGTTCCCCTTCTCCTCCACTCAGCCTACGGCTTGCAGGCACTCACACCCAGGGTGGGTCTTCTGTCCTCAGTAAATCCCGTCAGCCACACCCAGTGCTATGCTGATCCATCAGTTGGGCGTTTCTTGCTCAAACAGCTGCAATCAGTTAACTATCAAAGACTGTTTCCCAGTGTGCTTTGCATTTTCACTCAGGCAGGTTTAATGAACAATGCAAACCTCTACCTAACTCAGAAATCAGTAGTTTGCTGGTTATCTCTCTTGAGAAGTCCCAAAACAGCTGGTGTGGTTCCAGTTAGAGTCCAATCTCAGAATCAGGAATACCCAGTCTTTGCAAGTTCCAATCCAACTCTAAATCCAAGGGTAGGAGGCTGATGTCATAACTCAAAGCCAGGCAGAGAGAGCAAATTGTCCCTTCCCACCTCTGGCTCTGTATCGACCCTCAGTGGACCCGAAGAGGCCACCCACACTGGATGAGAAACAGTAACTAATGCATTCTTGGGATTTTCTTTCTTTGGGAAGACCTTAAGATTTGTTGAGATTCGTGACTTGGAGACATTCACCAATTCTAAATAACTACTAGGTATGGTATTTTTGAATATTGGCTTTTATCTTGGGAAGTTTAATTAAATGTATGGAACACAATCTCATTTCATATCATTCCTTCATTTTTTGCTCTTGGTTTCTCTGTGTTCATTCTGGATAATCTGAAGGATTTATCTTCCAGTTCACTACTTCTCTCTTCAGCTGTGTTTGATCTGCTACATAACCTATATACTCAGTTCTTTCCAATTTTTACATTTTTCATATTTAGAAAGCTACATAGCTTCATTATACTGTAGTATTTTATTTCTTAGTCATTTATGCTTATATTTTGATTGCTTTGTTTTTTCTCAAGATAAAAAATACTAGCATACCTGTCAGCTATTAGGAGGCTGAGGCAAGAGGATACTCAAGCCAGGAGATGACTCAAGTGGGTAATATATGGACACCCTGCTTCAAAAAAAAAATAATATTTTGCCCGGTGTGTTGGTGCATGCTTGTAATCCCAGCACTTGGGAGGCTGAGGCAGGAGGATCATTGTGAGTTCAAGACCAGCCTAGCCTCAAGACCAGCCTGAACTATATGCATAGTGAGACCTTGTCTCAAAAAGACAAAAAAAAAAAAAAAAATCATACTTCAAAAATTAAAATAAGAATTATAATCTTATCACACAACTATTTACTTCTAGTCCTTTTGCTTAGAATGTTAAAGTTATCTCTTATAAACATCTTCCTATTACAATAACAACATTAAAATACGCATTTTCATTTTCCTTTTCAAACGTGGTGCTTTAAGAAGAGTACTTTAAAAGTGCTCTAGGGACAATTTGGTCTAATTATTGTTCCTGCAGAATCCACCTGAGGGTGATGAATTCCCTGTGGGCCTTTTAGAGGCCCATCATGCTTCTCTAAAACTTCTCACTTAAACTGACCTGAAACCCAGAGTCTGAACTTTGGCCTGCTGAGTGTGAGGCAGGTCTAATTGATTGTCTTTATACTCTCAGCGCAGCTTTGTCAGATCACAGACCGCAGAGCTGCATGCTGCCCACCCTGTGTGAGATTCCACTTTGGCACAGAGAGTATCAGGAGAGCCTTTACCCTGCTTCCTCCAAGGCAAAGTGGACACTAGGAAAAGGTATTTGAAAAATTCGTCGATATGCAGATCTGTATGCAGACACCACATGAAAACCTTCTGATGGCTCACGTGACAGCAGCGCTAGCCCGTCTTCAGGTTTTCAGGAGGTCTTTCTCTGGAGATCAGGGATTTGTCTCATTACCCATTTCCTGATCGTCCCCCCCCTGCAGCTGTCTAAGCCTTATTCTGGGCCCCCATCAAGTCCCCCACTTTGAATGGTGCTTGCATCTCTTCTCTTGTTACCAGAGTCAGCTTTTCAAATTCAAAACGGTCCTTTCTCTCTATCACAAAAATGACCATCAGAAGCTAGCAGGAGAATGGAGTCAGCTGGGCTCCTGATCTTGGAAACCCCAGACTCCAGAACCCTTAACAAATAAATCTCTCGTGCAAGTGAAGAGCAAATGTAAGTAAAAGTCCAACAAAAGTTGAGAGTCACCCGGAAGGAAGCCGTGTCAGCCCTCGAGGGTGGCTGTCAGCTGTCTCCCAGGAGGCTGACTTTTTGTCCTGGGCTTTTGAAGATGCCTGACACGCATCGAAAAACAGTCCTCAAAGTATTTTACCCTACGTTTTAAAGAGCTGGATGCTGGCTTTGGTAATGATTATTTGTTTGGACATTCAGCCATGCAAAGTGCCCGGAAAGTAAGTTTTGGCTTTCACTCTCAACTTCTTCTCATTCAAATAACAGCAAAGTCCCGGAGTCACTGGGTCCCCATCCCTAAAAATGTGCAGCCATGCAGCCACAAGACTGATGAACAGTATCAGAACTCAGGGTCCCAGTTTTCCTTCTCCATAGAGAAGGATCCTAGAGTCAAAGTAAAGCCGTGTAATTCCGCATTGTGTTTCTCCTCAGGGGTGCCCGGCCACACAGCCCCCCTTCCCTGGGCCCCCACACTAAGCCCACGCCTGGCCACCCTGACATCTGGGAAACTGAGGTCTGGAGCAGTACAGTCTCATGTTCCTCACTCGCTCTCGCCCACGGCAAGGCGCCCCCAAAACAGCCGCCCCTGTCCAGGGGCCCCCACCCCTCTGGGTCCTACTCCTCCCACAGCTCCCCGGTGCTCACCCTGCTCCCCATCTTGGGAGTCCTTCCTGCCCGCAGAGGCTGTGTGGCCAGTGAGCGCTCCCGGGTCCCTCGCATCCAGGGTGGTGTCCGTGTTCAGCCCCAGCTGGCCCAAAGTGGGGTTCTCTCCTGCACCCGAGGGCAAATAAGAAACCTTAGATGTCACCGGTGTCTCGGGGCCACACAACACACCCAACAGCTCCCAGTGACCACTCCTGGCTCACAGGCTCCCAAGCCAGGGCTGCTAGGCGCCGGGCCCTGGCCATGGGCTGGGGACACTGTGCTGCCTCTGTCCTCTCTCTCCACACCAGCCTGCTCTTCCCTGGTACAAGAACCGTCTTGCCACCCGGGGGCATGGTGCCAGGTCAAGTGGCAGCTGGCAGCTACCAAAGGGCAGGGAGAACACGCGTCCTCAGTGGTCAGCACTGAGCCCTGCTCTCCTGGGCCCTCTGGCCCGGTGTTGGGCCTGCTGGCTATCCCTGGCTGCTGGGGCACCTCGTAGACCTGTTCTGTAGCTATGCACCCATGGGGCAAGCCCGGGCACCTTGGCGGGGTTTGTGAGGAGCATGGACCATGGCTGGTGTCCATGTGGCGGTAGTGACCTTGTCGCTGTCCCGTGTTGTCGCCTCCCGTGTGGCTGGCACTTGTGCTCTCCTGACCCCCAAAGCCATCGAGGTGCCCGCTCATGGTGGCCCCGGCTCAGGCGCTGATGGAAATCAAAAGGGTGGGGAGAAAGAGGACAGGACGTTTGGTACCTGACTGACCTCACAAGGCCACGCCCACGACCCCTGAGCCAGTGTGGGACAGCTGCTGTCAGCACCCAAGGGCATCTCGAAGTCTGGCCAACAGCTGGCAGCCAGCCAAGCACAGATGCATGTGGACTTCACCCAGGGGGCCCACCAGTGCTTCCACTGCCTGCAGGGGCCATGCTCTGAGCACCCCTGCACCCCTGAGAGGTCTGTGCTGCAGGTGATGCAAACACTCTCAGGGGATTCCTGAGGACAGGAAGGGAGGGAGGGGAGGAAAAAGGGAGCAAATAAAAGACAGAGGAGGAGGAAACAAAAGGAAATAACCAAACTACCACAGAAGAAATGGGGCTGCGGGAGAAGGGAGTTTAGTCCCCAGAGGTTGAGCTGCGGGCCAGCCCTCCTCGTGCAAGCATCACTGGTTTTGTCTCTGGGGGTCAGGGAAGCTAACACCTGGGGTGAGGGGGAACACCCTGGGCACCCTCAAGGAACACCTGGAGAGGCGGGGAGTCAACCTCAGCTCAGTTCACCATGCAAGTCCACTACCGCCATGGATGAGACCCCAAACTGCATGACACCAATCCCAGGCTCTCTAGAGGAGGAGACCTGGAAACGAGTCAGGGCAGAAAAGACCCGCACTGGCCTCTGCTGGATGCGTCCAGTGACCACTAACAGTGAGAGTGTAAGGGGAAGAGGGTAAAACCTGGACCCAGGGAGAAGAAACAGCAACAGCAACCTGTGACCAAGTTCTACAATGTGACCCAACTGGGAAAATCCAGAACTTATTAAAAGATTTTGTATAGCAAGGATAAAGGGGCACTGATGGACACTCGTGCCTCTGCAATACAGGCTCTGAAGTAAACCTGGTTTCTGTTGAAAGGCACCAATGGGAAAACCATCAGTGCTTTAACCAACACAAGGTTCAATCCCTGGTTATACCTGGGTATCTGCTAAATTTAAGCATGATTTCCCACCTAATTGTGACGGAACGACTAAATATAAAATAAAGGACAAATTACTATCACCTAACTAGCAGAGACATTGTCTTGTTAAACTCCCGGTAGTGATGCTGCAGCTTTGCCCTAAAATATCCCATCAGGGGCCCAGACAGTCTCTGACTCAATGAAAAATAAATGCAAACTAAATTAGGCCTTTGACAGTTACAAATGGGTTTAAGAAAATGGGAACTCATGACTCCCCTTCCCCTATCCCATGTTAAAATAATGAACAAGGCCTGATGTAATTCAAACCAGGCCCCTAAGATTGAAGCCCGTTAGGTAACAGCTGTGCGTAAGGGGTGATTCTCCCCACTGCTTCTCTCCTTTCCCCAAAGTGGCCTATTTGGGAAGAAATGAATCTGCCTTGGTGAAACACTGCAACCTTAACGCCATGGTCTCGATCCCGTGCAGCCCTCTCCCCTAACCACTGGCCTCTCCTCGTTAATCATTTTGTAGACTCTCCTCGTTAATCTAATTTGTAGACATTTTACTCCTACAACTTGGACTACTACAATCTGTTCAGTGCCCATTTCAGCAGTCTTGGCAGATTTGTTTGTTTCTGTTTATTTTTATTTATTTTTGGTGCTGGGAATTGAACTGAGGACCTTGTACTCGCCAGGCAGCTGCTGTACCGTTGAGCTATCTCTCCAGCCGCAGCCTCCACAGTTTGCTTTTCCTCCAACAAGACTCCACACACCTTCAGCAGTGCCTGCAGGCCACTGAGCACCACCGGTCAAGAGCTACAGTCAAGAGCTTCACATCTTCGATTTCTCTCCAGAAGCACAAGTGTGATATCACACGGATGGCACCCTCATCCAGGGACACAGTCATTCGGGATACAGAAAGGGTCACAGCACATAGGTCACTCCCTCACACAGCCTGACGCTACATCAGGAAACAGGTTCTGGTCCTCTGAAGCCCCGGGTTAACAACAAGCCGAAGTCGTGCTCTATAGTCTCCTTTGGGTTCTGAAGCAACATGTCATTAATGCTACTGCTGACAGATTGGCCATCTTGAGGGGAAATCTCTCCAGCAAGGGATGTCCAGCCTGTCACAACTCTGAGCAAAGGGCATCTCAGAAATCTTAGCTACTTCATCTCATGCTCCCTGGACACTCTGGACCATGCACTGTGGTCACAAGTTGCCCGTGGATTTCTCATACAAGAAACTGACTTTCCTGCTTGAAGCCACCCATACTCCAGGAGAGTGGCCATTACTGGCTACCTACTGGGCTTCTCTGGGAATAAAGAGACTCAGAGGCCTTGACCCCCCACCCTGAGTGCCCAGCTACCCACATAGTTTGAGTCCTTGTGCAGGACCCCCATGAGCTTAGCATGGTTCCTGAGACCTCCTGGCTGCAGGATGGGGCCAAGCTGGGCTTTCTGCATAGTCTAACTGCATAAGGAAGTGGCCTCCTCTCTTCCCAGTCTCTTTCCACACAGCACATGCAGAAGGAAGCCCCCTTTCTCAGAGTGCATGAGCAACGCTGACCTTCCACCATCGTGCATGACGGAGCTCAGTGGAGAGCTGATTTTTTATGTTCCTTAGCCCAGACAGAGCCCAAGGCTTGGTGTCACCAAGGTGCTCCTTTCCTCTTAGTGCAGGAGGCCCAGCCAATGGTCCTGTCGGTACTTTTACACAAACTGCCAGGTCATTGCCAAAGGGTCCTTAAAATAAAAACCTCAGGTATCTCTCACTTCACCCGTATCTAAAACAAAGTCAAAGATTTCTCTATGCAGGCTAAGGCTGCCTTCAAAGCCTCACAGGGCACTCACAGGGCACTCATCTCCCTGGAGTTTTCCAGATTAGAGATAATGCCAGGCTACTCCTTCCACTGCCCAGCCCACACACCTGCACCTGAGTCTTGAAGAAGGTGAAGGAGGGAATTCAGCCTCCCTGAGGGCCGGGGCAATCACAGCTGGAGGCAGCCACTTTAAATCACAAGGTGGGAAATCTCTGGGCTCGCCCTCTGCCTGACACAGGCATGAGCCTTGCTCTCTGAAATTCTCTCTTTTTGCCTGGGTGTCACATGATCTCTAAGTCTCTGGCTGTCCTTGAGGACACCTCTAAAGTTCCCGTCTTTGGTGCTTGCCTGAGGATGCTTCCCTCTCCTTCCTGGGCAGGTGGTCACTTTGCTCCTTGCAGTAATAACACTGCCCATCCCTAAAAGTGTAGGTGATCAAGATTCAAACTGATGTCAAGAAAGCAAGGGGTCAGTCGTGGCGTAGGACAGAATGAAGAACTCGGCACCTGATGAGGTCTCAGGTGGCCTCTCCACGGCTCACCTTCTACTCCACTCCTGAGATGAGACTCCAAACCACCCCGCCCTCCTCATTGAAGGAACCAGGCACACAGTTCTGCTCAGCTCAGCTGTGTCTGCCTGCAGAATTATTCAAAGAAGCCAACCTCGTCCTTTCCATGGGCTCCAGGGACATGCAACCCTTTTACCATTAAAAAGCCACCTCCCCTGCCCTGGTTGTTCCTTTCCAGAATACAACTCCTACCTGAAGCTGCAGGACACAAAGTCTCCTCCTGCCAAGCATGGTGGCACATGCCACTTGGGAGTCTGAGGCAGGAGGATCATTGATAGTTCAAGACCCACGTGGGCTACAGAATACGCATGGGGCTGTAGCCTGTCCTGTTTCCTCAGTGTGCACTGGAACCACAGCCACTGGACTGGGCATCCTCAATTCCAGGCAGAAGTTTTTGCAACCTACGGCAGTGACCGTAATCTCAGGTAGAAATGTACATTCTGCATCCTTTGGTCCAGCCTAGGAAACCAGGAGTTCAATGTTTATTGAAACCAGTCTGTGCCCTTCTTGGGGCTGCTCTCCCACATACCCCAAGGGCCTGGGGACTCTGTGAGGTGGCCCACAGGCCCAGCTGCCAGGGCATTTCTCCGCAGCCCTGCTTCTCTGCCTTCCCAGGGTCACACTGCAGCCCAGGAATGAATGGTGCATCTCCCTGCAGATGAAGCCCCGCCTCCTCGCCACCTGGACACTCTGCCCTGCATCACAGCCCTTCCTGCTGTGCCTTCTCTGCTCAGTCCCGTGAGCTGGAGCCCTGGGAGTCCACAGAGACCCCGCCTACCCTCACTGTACCAGCAGAGAATTCATCTCCCTTCCCAGAAACCTGACATCTGACTCCCGTGTCATCTACTTCTTACCACTCTGAAGTTTTTTCACTTCTCCAGTCACAGCTCAAAAGGTGTTTTCTTTTAGAAACTCAGGCTGTTGTCAGACACAGTGTTGGAGTTCAAGATTTTAGCTTTCTGCATTTTAAAGGAAAAATCAGATACTTCAACTACCTTTTGTTCTAGGTTATGTGTATCATTTTTCAGCAGAGTGTGCTTTATCACATTATTTTGTTTAATGATTATCGTGGTGACAGAGAGAGAGAGAGAGCTGACCATGATTTAAAGGAGAGCTAAAATTGAGTTTTCCAGACAGCAGGAGAGTTACCCTAAGTTTAAATCCACTCTTTCTACACTTACACACCTTTTCCAACTTAGGGAGGGTCAGAATAACATAGAAATGACTCAGGTTAAAAAGAAGCCACCTAAAACTCACCCAGTGCAGCCTTGCACCGTGGCACAAATCATCCACAACTCTTTCTGCTTGGAACTGCACACTCACCTTAGCATTTCAAACTCAAAATGTTGCTCAGTTTACCTAGTGTGAAAACTTTTGCTCACTTTAAACTGTAGGTACTCTGATTGACGTAAATGTATAATTTTAAATAAAAATTAATTTTTTATATTTCTCATTATTAGATAACCTACTCACCAGAACACACATTCTGAGAATTCTTTCACAGTGGTAAGCTATGGCCTATGGTATCATTTTACCTATGGCTAAATTAATAGGTTATGTTTAGTTGCGTAGGTTTTTCCCTCCAATTTTTTCCATGTCACAACAACTGACAGAACTCTTTAGACATAGTAAAGATGTCAGTGTAAACTTTAGATTCATGATTCTAAGACTGTAAAACTTAATTTTAGACATCTTTTTAATGCATTTCATCACTGTAGATTTTTGCTAAAATATAGAAATGTGTCTGCCCTTTGCAGGTAGATGTTTTCTGGTAACAAAAGGGAAGGCCTAAGAGCGTGCAGTGAAGGCCACCAGCACAAGAGTCCTGGGGTTCAGTGATTACGCTGAGTTGTCCTCTGGATGGAGAGACTCCTGGAAAGGTGACTGGACCGTGGGGTGCTGTCCTCTTCAGTGGGCTAAACCACCGCTGTTCAGACGTGGGGCCCAACTGGAGGAAGGGGTCCCAGAAGACAGTGGTCCTGGGGTCCTGCCTGTCCCTGTGCCTCATCCCCTGTGCTGTGCTTCTTGGGTACCACAAAGTGACAGCTTTGCTTCCACCATGATGTTCCTGCCTCACAGCTAGGAGACCACGAACTGAAGCTACTGAAACTGTGGGTCAAATCAACCTTTTCTCTGAGTTATGTACATCGGGCACCTTGTCCCAGTGATGGAAAGGCTGATGGACACGGGGCGAAGTGACCGAGAGCTGGTTGACTTCCGCTTACTAATCCTCCCCGTCATTTTGCACAGACTCACACATGCTCTCACTGTAGAATCCTGACCTTTGGCCTTGAACCCTCTGATTAGAATTCAGTGATCTTCTCCCAGCCATGTGCACCCCCGCCTGATGTCCTCCCAGTTCAGTAGCTGCTAAGTGACTTGGCCTTCCGTTCATCTGTCTGCTCTACCGCTGACCTCTTTCGAACTTTTAAATGAGCTTTGTAGATGTTCCCTTTTTAGCTTTGCTAACATAATCATATTACATCCTCAACACCAGGCGGTGTAAATTAATTCCTCTTCCTATGAGCGGCTCTGCAGAGAACCAGATTTTGCACCTTAACGCCTGATTAAATTGTGGAAAGAGGAGGCAAAACGGAGTTCTGGGAAAGTGCATCTCAGACTGGAGACTGACAGACTGAATGTAAACCGAATTAGCTTTTCTTAATATTTAAAAAAATCTTAACGGCAGATACAGGGACAAACACAGGAGCAAAAAAGAATGAACTTAGACACAAAGCAATTTGCTAAAAACTCATCTCATGCCACGGAGCGATGCTTTCCAGTGTTTTGTTTCTAAACCTCAGCTGGTAAGGATCAGGGGCAAACTCACTCCTGGGCCCGGAATCTGTCACTCATTAATAACATGACGTGGTTTCTTCTGAGGCACCTGGGGACTCAGTAGCTGTTTTGATTTAAACAAAAAGACAAGAAAAATTGTTCCCATGGACCTACAGATGCCCAGCCTGCAACTAACAGTGGAACAAAGCTTGGCCTTCATTTTGGGTCTGTCTCATTTATTACCTAAAAACTTCGGGTCAGATCCCTGCTTGGCTCTGTATATATCGGCCTATTAATCATTCTCTAAAATTCAGTTATACGGCTCGAATAGCCATAAATCTACGTAAACCCATCCCATCCCCCTTCAGAGGACAACCACACCGATTTACAGGGACATTTAATTACAAATGAGTGCCCAGAAGCCCCCAACCAATGTGTTGTTAAACCTACAGGCTCCTGGGTTCCAACAGGGCCTCCACAAAATTGAGACTTCCCCGAGCAGGAACAATCATCTGCTGGCCAGTCCATTAAGCAACAAGGACTTCTGCTCATCGTGCGAGATGAGAACCGAGATCATGGTCAGTCAGATCCTAACCTACCCAGCACATGCATGAGAGCTGGCCTCACCCTTTCAGCCTGACCCTCCCATCAGAGCTATCTTCCCCTTCCCCATTCTCTCTCGCTTCTAACTCTGCCTAATACTCCCCTATGTCTCACACGGATGTGTCCTGAAATGCTCTTCTGTAACAATGAGTCAAGAAGCTGTCCTTCGGGTGAGTCCAGGTCCCCTCTCTTCTGAGGGGAGGGGAACTCACCCCACCAGGGGGCCCTGCAAAGTTTTCCCTAGAGCTCTTGATTCTGTGTGGCTTGCACATCAGACCCATAAACACTATGGCCTAATATAGCCAGAAAATTTGAAAATAGCCAAACTGGAGCCCAAATGAGGCTGTGTTCGCCTCGGTCTTTCTCCACTGGGAGAAACGGAATCCAGGGATTTTGTTGCTGCAGGGACAGAGGGAGGCTCAGTCCAATGAACAGATTACTTATTGATAGTTATAACATAGTGCAAAAAGGCAGATCGATACTCAAGTCATGGAAACCTCATCCAAATTCAGACCTGATAAAATCGCCTTGTCATAAATTAACAACCGAAGGAAGTTGGAAAATTAACTTTCTCTGGACATTGTCTGTTGGAACACATGTTGGTGTCATCCTCTGGGCCCTCCCACCTTTCACTCTGATAACTAATCCTGAAGTTTGCCACCAAACCAGCTTACTGTGGTGGTCACCTAACATCGTACCCTCACTTCCCTAAGACAATAACAAACAGATTGTAGGTGTGCATGGGTAGCAGGTGTCCAGAGGTTGCTCTCTAAGGAACTTCACATCCCTGTGATTGTGCTGCTCCTGTCAGTTGCAAATCCTTGTGCAGATAGTAAATTTGGTACTGAGTTTGGTGAAAGAGCTCCAATGGCATCTTAAACACTGCCCATTCATACTCGAGGCAGCAAGGGAAGCCCACAAAGACCATCGAGACATCCTGCCACCCGGCTTCACATCAGGATCTTCACTGGTATCCTCTGACATTTTTGATTAAGGGTACTGAAGGAATTTGCTTCAGGAAAATTTCCCCAAATCTATCTAAGTTAAACTGAAGATGATACTAAAAGGCTGAGAGTAAAAATCTGCAGCAAGGTACTATTGTAACGGGCAGTTCTCAGATGGCCTCACCAATGGGATGCAGGGCAGGAGGAAGTGCATGCAGGGATGCCGCAGAAACGGTCACTCACTCAGACTCGGCTGCCTGGAAGAGTCGGGCTCAACGCGCTGCGTGCCATGGACTGCACTCGGTCTCACAAAGAGACATAAAACACGGATCAAGAAAAGGCAACATCAAAGAACACCTCATTGGATTCAACTACTATTTGGGGGTCATCACTTATGGAAGCTCATTGTCAATGTTTTAAAAAGCATCAGAAGCATTCTTTGGAAACGTGGTGACCTCAAACAACTCTTCGTAACAAGGTACGTACTGAGAATGAATAGGCAGAGGCTGAGGTGAGCTCTGCGTGCTCATTTTAAAACACACCAGAGCACAAGCTCACAGCAGCCCCAGGTCCAGCCTCTGGTCAGCTGGGATGGCTACAGTCGATCCATCAGGTTTCCCACACCAACTGCCCTGCACCCTTTGTCTGCTTCCTTCACCAATTCCCTCTTTTTCCTCCCCAGACTCTGCCTTTGCCAAGGTCCTTTTGTCAACCCAGCCTGGAAAAATCATTCATTCCTTCACTGACAAGCTCACTTCCCACAGGGGAAGCCCAGATAAAGCCTTAGACCAAAGACCCAGGTCATTAATGCTGCCACAGTTAACTAATGGAAAAGGGGTGTAATTTGGGGAAAGTAGGGGAAAGAACTTTCTTAGTATAAGAATTTTGCCATCTGTTTTCAATGCTAGCCCCAAATTTGTGTTCCAAGCACCACCAGCTGCGTCGCACCAACAAACACTATCACCTCTTCGTGGTCCCGCTCCTCTAATGCTCCCTCGTTAACCAAAGCTTTCTCATTTGCTGCTGCAATGTAGGCAGGAGACCTGAGGTTTCTTTATCCACTTTCCAGGAGTAAAACAGCCACCGCTTGTCCTCTGAGTCCTCTGGTCTACACACAGACCTGTCTGAATCAAACCAACCTAAATTTTCTAACCATCTATCAGAAATAGCAGGAAGCCAAGGAGAAAAGTCGTGATTAAAACACATTCCCAGAAAGCCACTTGATTTTCAGACCTATGCGCTAGATATAGTAATTGTAATAACTTCAAAACTCGGAATTTTTAAGATAAGAAAAATTAACTGAAGACATATTTTAGTTGCAACAAAAGGTGTGAGCTTAAAGCAAATCTAGTTAGTATGTCTGTAATGGTCCTTACTTCACTCGGACGCAGAATGTCCTGGTCCAAGGTACCACGTCACCAGTCAATGGGCCCTCAGTCTTTTGGTCTCAGGAAGAGCTGGCTTCAAACTCCAAGTTCCACACCACCTCAGAGCACCGAGATTTCAGAGAACCGTGAAGCCTCACGAGCTGGTGCCGCTGAACTCTGGCAATAACCGGCATCGCAGGGTGCACAGAGAGGGTGCTGCGCGTTCACAGGTGCGGAAACACTGCAGAGCACAGCACACGTCCAGCTGTCTGCTCTCTGTTTACTACTTGCTTGTGCACTTTCTCCAGCAAACCTTCCACGGCACACAGAGAGAAAGCAGAGGGGCTTCCCTGGTGTTAAACCTGTGTAGTTTCTGTCACCTTAAATATTGCTAATTGCCATGATTAAAATTCAAAACCTGCTTGATAGTAAATTACAAATCAGAAGGTTCTGTACAGCCTGCAACATCATTTTAATGTACTTTCAATATAATGTAAGCTGTCCCAGTCATAGCACAAATCCGCAGTAAGTATTTCTTTATTCAGAGGCACCGGTTCCACTGAGGCCAAGTGAATGTGGCATTTTGCTGCCATATTAAGACATAGGGACATTCTTTTGAGCCCCAGATTCTTCTCTTTTATTTAATCCCCTCTAAATCTTTGCTCCAGGTTCATCTGGGGAAACATTAACCAGGTCATTCTCATTTCTATTTCTCATATGCACCCAATAATTATCATTATAAATAGAATTTTAGGTCATTAAAAATATTGCATCTCCTTAGGATCACCTGCGCCTTTTGCAAAAACTCTTCCTTAATTTTAGTGCTGAATTGTATTTCTTAAATTAAGAATCGGGAATCCAGGAGTTGTGCCCAACGCTATCAGTGCCTCTGACTAGGGGCAAGTGACAAACTTCTCACCGCACTCCTTGATGACCTGTGAAGGTCAGCATCTGGGGGAAATCAACAGGTGCACTTCAGGATTTAAAGATGTATAGAAATGTTTCAATACACTTGTTTCCAAGTTAATTTTTCACAAAGACTTGCTGTATATCCAACCCCAACCATCACACAGCTAATCCCGATTCCTTTTCCTGGTTTACAATTTAATGGAATTGACGCAGTCAAACTAATTAATGCTAATGAGGGCAAGAGGAAAAAACAAAAGACAACGCATGAGTCACTGTTGGCATCTGAGAATTCTGAAGTTAGAAAGAACTTGTGTTATCATGTAGTTAATAAACAACACACAAGACAAACTATCTTGATTTCAAAGATGTGAGAAGGAGACCAATTTGACAGAGCATCTGGATAATTTCAAAATCCTGCCTGGACATTGCACCCGTGAGCCCTGTGGGCCAGGCTTATTCTGTAAGATAAGACAACGATAACATATAGTTTGTTCAAGGACAAAGCCCATCTTATAACATCAGATCCTTTGTGCACATGGCAGATTCCAGCAGGCAGGGCAGGACTGAAGCAATGGGGGCACATACTAAACAAGGCAGCAAGATAAACAAAAAGCCAACAAGTTTGGACCCTGATGAATGGGCACAGCTGCAGGAGCAGCAGCAGTGACACTGATTACGCAGTTCTCGGCGGCACTGTCCTCTCATGATGTCCTCAGGGCGTCAGTAGAGTTGTGTTCAAAGTTTAACCATCCTAATGATATCTCCACTTTCTGCAAGAAAAGGAGAGCCGGGACATGATCCTGAGGTGCTGCAGACTAGAGAGGACCGGGACAGCATGATGAAGCCTCTGGAAACGGCAAGAGAGGGCGGAAGGAGAGATCACAGGCAGCACTCAGGACAGTCTCAGGACCTCTCAGACCTCAGAAGCAGTGTGGAGGCACTACAGCTGTGTTTACTGGGGTCAGTAAGATGACCTCTCTAATTTTGCACAGCTAATTTTCTGATAATCTGTTGACTGAGAAATTGTATAACTGAGAAAAAGTGCTTTTATGAATTAAATACTTAAAAATAATTCTTACTTTTGTAACAATGACCTATATACATTGAGAAATGACTGAATATACAGATAATGTGACCGTGTTTTTGGAGACACAGATACACGGCTTTGTGGACCCTTCTAATCATTTTAGGAAATTTTAGGAGACCAAGACCCTATCGTTGGGAGCATTGATCCATATCACGAACTTTGGCCCCAGTGCCAGCACTCTCCCCATGGCAATCCTAACCTTAATCTCTGTCTTTTAAAGCTTCCTCCACTGAAATTTAATTGCCTTTCTTTTAAATAGAATTGTAGACTAGACAAGCTATCTGTTTTTGCTTGTTTGGTACTTTTCTAATCTATTTTTCTATCTGGCTCTTAGATATTGAAGGGCTGGATGATCATGGATGTCAAGTCAGTAGGCCTCGACAGCCCATCTGTAGACAAGAATGCAAGACTCTCCTGCCAGACTCCATCCTGCCCTCCAATCAGTCACTCCGTCTGGAGCTGGAGGAAGCAATTTTGAGCACTGAGCACTGACTGCCTCTGGAAGCCGCCTTCACAAGGCCTTCTCCAAGCCTCCTTTGTTAAGTACACATAGTCACAGGGTTGAACTCATCCTTGAGGAAAAAATAAAGTATTGCTTGTGCGGGTTGACGTCAGGGGCAGTGGAACTTAGATTACAGAATACCTAGAAATTGCTCAGGCCCTACATGGCGGCTGGGTGTGTTTCCAGAGGAGACAAGTATGGGTCAGCCCTCACTGTAGACAGGTGCATCCGACCGTCCAGGAGTCTTGGAGAGCAAACCACAGAAGAGAGGCCGCTGGGTGCACTGCTCCCCTGGGCCAAACACCCGCCTTTCCCTCCTGCTGTGGATATCAGAGCCCCGAGCTCCCTGGCCTTGGGCTCCAGGGCTCATCACGGCGGCCTCCCTGGATTTTCGGGCCTTCAGTTCCAAACAAAGAATTATGCTGTTGGGTTCCCCAGTTTTGAGGGTTCAGATTTGGACTGAGGCACGCTACCTGCACCCCAGGATCACAGGTGACAGACCCGCTGTTCCGGGATTTCTCAGACCCACAATTGCCCAGGCCGATTTCTCTAACAAGTGTCTTCTTGTCATCTCCCACCTAGGCTGTTTCTCTGGAGAATCCCAGATAACACACTGAAAACAATCCCACATTGAAAATCATTTTCAGTGGAGCTGGACTAGAAAGGCCTCATTTAATTAGCTAGTGTAATAAAGATGTGACATTTAGAGGCAATTATGACGCTTGTCTGTCTTTCACTAGTGCACTAAATTGGGATATGATACTTTTTATAGCACCATTTCCAGGTTAATACAAAAATGTCAGTTTGGTCATAACCCCAAGTTGTTTGAATCAGCTTTGATTACTGAAACATACTGACTTCAGAAAGGGAAACACAATTTCAGTAAAATCTCAAGGGAAATCATATCATTTAGGTATTAAGAAATACATACATTACAGTTTATTTTACAGAAATAAAAGTTTTTTTCAATCCTAAATAGTTTTTGACAAAGCTAATTTCAGCTACAAGTTAGCTAATCTAGAATCACTTTAGTTCATTTACGAATTCGCTAATTCTCTTGGAGAATGCTTTATGTGTTAGTTATATTCCCAGCAAAAGTTTTACTATTTTTATGGAGTCAGATGGTAAGAGAACAAAACAAAAAATAACACGAATTCCTATCTGGTAACAACTAAGACAGAGGAAAACAGCAAGATTTGATGTGACCTCACACACTGATTTGTGGAAGCTCTGCCTGTGCCGTGCCGCTTGGTTTTGCTGCGTGTGTGTCACCGTCTGACTCGCTGGCAGTGTGAGCTGGGATGTGAAGGAATAAAAGCTCTCAGAGAAATGTGTGCCATACAGAAACAAAAGCGCAGCGCGCTTAGGCTTGACAGAAAGCAAGTGTGGCCAGAGCCCCGAGAGGCAAAGCCAGAGGGGCCCCGTGAAGCTGTTGGGTCAGTGGGCCCGCCCCAGCCTCTCTAAGCAACTGGTCTACCTAACAGAAACGGAAGTCCTTACCATTTTTAAGACATAATAAGACCACTGACATTGACTTGTAGAAGGTCACTCCACTCTGCTGGAAGCAAGTGAAACTGGGAAAGAAGAAAATTAAATTCCAGAGGTGAGTCAGAAACCAACAGCAGTATTCCAAGTGAGATGTGGTAACAACCCATAAATCTCCAGTTATTGCCCTATTTTCACGGAATTATACATGGCAGAGCTATTTAAAAAAAAAAAAGCAGTGTCATAATAGAAAATGCAGGTATTCTGGAAGGAAATGCACCTGATTCAAAACTCTGGTCTTAACTCAGGCCTTGCTGCTTCCTAGCGAAGGGACCTTATGCCAGGCACACATGCTCCTGTGGCCTCGGCAGGCACTGCTCTGGGGTTCACACAGCGCCCCTCTCCACCGCTGAGCAGACTGAGAATGGCAGCACAGGAGATCACTAGAAAGAAACATCACAACTACCCCTGAGAAGCTGTAGAAACACATCCCTTCTGCACCAGAGCCACTGCCCCAGCTCTCCTGGCACCTGCATGCAACCACGCAGGAGGGGTTTAGCTGCACATACACAATTGCTGCTCTCAGAGTGGCTCTGGGTTCAGCCCTGGAAGGAAGGAGGATGGGAAAGCACAGGCCACGACCCACTGGGGTTCAGCCTGGCCACTCGGTGCACTCCCTCCCTCAGGCTCTGCCTGCTGCTTTGGTTGGTCACGCACTCCTTGGGACCATGGCAACGATATCCTGAATGGTTTTCTTGTATGCATGACCACTCGTGTGTGTGTGTGTGTGTGTGTGTGTGTGTGTGTGTATGCATGTGTAACATATGTGTGCGTGCGTGTGTAACATGTGTGGTAGTAAGGATTGTACCTAGGGCCTTCACGTTAAGCTCCAACCCTCGCCTCTTATTTTTAATTTAAACTTTGAGCTAGGGTCTAAGTCGTTCAGTTCCCAGGTAGGGCTGCAACTCTTCATCCTCTTGTGTCAAAGAGGTGACGAGTGAGCGCCACCAGCCACAGTGAGCACCACTCTTTACCCAGATTTGGGGACGTCTGCTGCTGATCACTCTATGACAAGTCTTCCTGAGCCTCCGTCTCACTGACAGGTCACAGTACAGTACAGGTGCCCTCCCAGAGCAGACCTGTCTGCCTCGCCCTGCATGCCTCCCTGGCATGCCCTCCTAAGCTTGAGGTTTTCACCCACAATATCCTCTGCTCCTGGCTCACATTGGTCCATCCAAGCTGAGACAATTGGAGAGGCCCTTCCCTGAAATAATCATCTCTGCTGCCCTTCTGCACCCTGAAACATTCTAACATTCTGTGATGTCTCTCCGTCTCTCTGTCTCTCTCTCTGTCTCTGTCTCTCTCTCTCTCTCTGTCTCTGTCTCTCTCTGTTCACACTTACAGGTGTGTTTTAAAATCTCTGATTCAATCTCCTTCCTGCTTCACACAAGGCTTGTTAAAGCCTTAGGAGGGCAAGAGCTATGACTCATTCCTCTGACCCTAGTACAGTGTTTTGCAGGCAGCAGGAGGAAGAATATGAGAAGTAATTTGTTAATGTCAAAACGTAGGGGTTGCTGCTCAGACGTGCAGGTGCCTAACTGTGTGCATTACCACCTTGCAGGGCCTCTACACACAAAGGAGGGTGTCTTTTCACTTCGTTCCCAGACAGCTTCCGCACCCCTCCTCGCCACCTCCCTCAGTCTGAGACTGTTTCCCTTCAGCCAAGTCCTACATCTGCAGCTCAAACATAAGACACTAAGAGCAGGAGCAGAAAAATCACTAAAGCAATGATCAGACAGGAAATACAATCACTAGGGCAGAGACCCTGAGGACTTTCAGTCTCCTGATAGTCTATTTTTTGTTAAACTGAAGAAAACTTTTCTTTCAAATAAAAGCTTTGGCAGCCGACCAACACACAAGACAGAGATGAGCAGAAGCTCTTGGGTACTGCAGGCTGCAAGGCCTGAGATTGACCCTCTCCCTCCTCCTGCCCTCACCCCGACTAGGACACAGTCTGTGTGTCAAGGCAGAGCTAAACTTGGTCAGCTTTGGCATCCACCTGGGGATGAGTGGAACGCACTTCTGGGCATGCGTCATCCAGGTGCTGCCTGGAGGTCCAGTCTGGTGCCTGGCCCCTTCCTCGATGGGGCTTTTCCCTTGCTCTGCTCCCTGACCAGCAGGAACTGAGCAGCTCTGCACCCCAGGCTCCACCACCACCACTACCATGAAGCCTCAGCCTCGGAGCCAGCCCACAAGGGAGAAAACCTCTGAGCGAATCAAACCTCTCCTCCCTTAAACTGTGACCCCTGGGTACTGTGAGTCAGTGATAGGCAGGCTGAGGAGCACTGTTAGGTAACTGCAGGGTCAGGTTGCCCTTCAGAGATGGGCTACAGGCTGGGGACAAAACAAGAAAAGTCAGCTCTAGATACAATGCGATGAAGTCACTTTAAGAATGAATCTGGGGTCCTTTCCCCTCCCCGTCTGGTGTCCCTGAGTGTGTGATCTGACTCAGCTGTAGATATGTAAGCCATGAGCAGATAGGATTTTAAGTATTATTTGCTTCTAGTGTTTGGGAAATAGTGAATATTTATTTTGTCTTCCATATATACCCAGCCATATCAGTTTATTTTCAAATATATTCCTAAGAAAGGAAAATCCTTCAATACACAATTGCAAGGAAGTATCCAACAATTCAAAAATTGTGATAAATAATATCTTATATGTAATATTTTAAACATCAAAATGTGTACAAAATACATGATGAAAAAACTACCAAAATTTCCAGTGCCTCTTTGGCCCTGAATTTGTATCAGATTCACGTCTCCCCTTGTCCTGAAAATTTCTTGAAAATTTAAGTTCAAATATAAAAACCAGAACAGATTAGTTATGTAAATTTCTGTTCCCAGCACCTTAGACTGGGGAGGAGATGCTGCTCGGTGTAGGCTGGCCTGAGGCGTGTTCTGCCGTGAAGAAGTCTCCACGTGGGTCTGGCAGGACTGGGGATTAGGTCAAGTGTTAGTTCAAGAACAAGGAAGCAACTAGACACGCATGAGTTAAGATTTAGATTCAGCTTCTGTTTGATCGTTTTCCACCTTCAGAGAGCTACTAAACCCCAACAGCCGTTCGCCAGGCATTCTTTTCCAATTTTGCTTTGTTTCTCAAAGAAAATGACTGTTATATGAAACATGAAAATTGAAATCTGTCAGAGAGACAACACTGGACTCAGTAAAGCAAATCAAACACTCCAAATGTAAGACTGGTCTTCAGAGATTATTGAGAAGAGTTAATGTCTCGCACCTGACAATGGAGAAAAGCACCACAAAGAGGTGATCCATGGAGCCTAGTGACACATGTGTACCCGAGGACGTTTTCTAGGCACGGAACCCAGATGAACCGTTTAGGAAATCAACTGACTGTATAACCACCACACAGTAAACAGCCAATGCTTCCTAATTGGGTAAGCAAATTATCAAAAGCAGTGAAGTTAAATAAAGGCTTGAAATAGACTGAGACACATTTTATGCTGAGGTTTATGTGTGAGTTTAATACGATTTAATAAACAATTTTTTTTTTGAGACAGGGTCTCACTCTGCAGTTCAGCCTAGCCTTAAACTCACTATTGAAGCGCAGGTTGGCCTCAAGCTCACAATGATTCTCCTGCCTCAGCCTCCCACATATTGGGAATACAGGCATATGTCACCAAATCTGGCCACAAAGTAGTAAGTCTTGAAAGAATGAGTGGATTCACTGAACAAGCAACTCCAGCAATACAGCTAAGAGTCTGTAGGAATCTTGGTGATGGGCAATAAAAACCCAACAAAGAGTGAAGATTGTAAAATTCAGGTAGGAAGTACGGGAGAAACACTAGCTGGTTGTCACAAGCTCTTTTCTCCTTCCTCCACTGGCAAGCTGCTGGGCACAGGGAAGCTGCTGGGCACGTGACTGCAGACTACCGTACCACGTTCCCCTGCTGCTAGGTGTAAGTATGGTTGTGTAGGAGATTTTGCCCCTATACATGAGTTAGGAGCAGGAGCCACCCAGTCTAGAAAGACAAACACTGGCTTCTGCTTCCTCTTCTCACTTCCTGCTTGCTGGACCGCATCTGCGGCAGTGAGTCATCCCCACGAGCTGCCAAGACCGAGGCTCGGGTGACTCAGCAACAAAGTCCCGATGTGCAGTCCCGACACAGGTGTCACGTCAGTGTGCAGCCCTGTGCCGCCAGCCGGACACACATCGGACAGGGTGAGCAAAACTCATGTCCCAACTAAGATGTACTAACGTGAAAAACAGAATTGAAATGGAGATACACAGGCAGTGCGGCCCACGGAGAACTGAGTGAAGGAGACGGGTGAGAGGAAGTATTTCCCAGGTCAGTCTAGGAAAACAGGACAACAGCCGAACAAGCCACAAAGGATCGGGTGGGGCAGATGGAAAAGCCAGTAGGAATATGGACCAGAGCTCAGGCAGAGGAACTCTGAAGGCAGAAACCTCAGCAGTTTTGTATAGGAGAAGTGGTTGGAAAGGTGAGAAGTAATAGAATCTCCACTAAAAAGGTTCAGGGAGTTCCCCAAACCTCACTGAGGGCGGCTGTTCTCCGCAGAGGAGGAGGAATCGGCAGCAGCTAGAGAGGAAAAAATCCTGTTTGTTCTCACCTAGGTGAAAGGGGATGATTAGAAACACGGCACTAACAGAATTGACTCTCATTCAAGCTGACAATCATTTTTAAAGGCCATTCTGTTGTGGTCTATAAATGTCTTAAACCCACTTAAAGATCTCATGAGAAATCACAGCAGCCATTTCTCCAAAAAGAAAACCATTCATGCCCCTCCTTAATCATGCTTTAGTCTGTTTAAATTTCCAGAATTCCAAGGAAGAAAAGCACAGACAAGCCACCGCATCCTTCTGCCTCTTTTTAAAACCTCTCACCATAGAGGAAGAAACGCAGTGTGAGGATCAAGGGGGAAAGAAAGTGAAAATGTCCTGCGACTTTCCCCAGGAGACCAATGTTCCCCACAGAAACAGCAAGTCAAAATAAACCCTCTCTTCGATGTTTATTGTGTCAGTACATCGCCAAATGTCACGTGTGAGTTCCAAAGTTAACAGAGATGACACAGTGTTGGCCACATGGATGTCAACTGTGCTTATCAGAGGCACAAGTTCAGGAATTCATATGACTTGTATGACGCCTTCTCACTCCTGGGGCCACCATGCTCCAACACATTCAGGTAGCATTGTACCATGCCCTGCAATGGTCCTCCTTCCCCACCCAGCCTGACCATGGGACCACAGGGACCAAAGGACCACAAAGACGTTTTCCAGGGAGTGGCCAGACACAAGATTCTTGTTTCCATCCCAAGCCCATCTTGGGCGGTGCACTGCTCCTTGGTGCATTTCCTTGAAGATGATGTCTCCTCTAGCTGTGATGTGGAGGACACAAGTGATTGCTGCCCCAAGGGAAGAAGATTCCAGGATTTTTGTTTTATCTCTGCATTTTCACACTAACTGACTTTGTGTAGGAAACTAACATCGGCTTCCTTTCCTTTGAAAGGGGGTCTGTTGGTTGGCTCCTTCCCCTCTTCACCAAGTGACTGCATTAGCCATGGGCTTCCTCATGGTTTGGGGACAGTTTTCTCTGCTGCAGTTTTTAGTGCTAAACTGGAGTTTTGTCATCAGGCTTCTTTGAAGTTCTTGTACAGCTCCCACTCAGAGATCCCACACCCCCACACACTTTTTTTTTGTTTTTTGCATGATGTTCAGACATTACTTGCTGTTCTTGCCAGTGGATTAGGGTGAGAAGCATAATCCTTACAAGGCCCTTCCTGTGCAAATGGGTGCAGAGTACCTGAGCATGACCACGTTACTTTTCTTCCTCTTTTCAGTTGGTGCAAGCTGTGTCTGTGTGAGGAGTGGGTGCAGCTGTGGGGGTCGGGGGCTGAGTTTCCTGACCCTCAGCATCCCACAGGTGCAACTGCCATTGCTTCACCCCACCCGAGCCTGTATTTCCCCAGGTGTGGCTTGTGCAGGGGTCTAGAGTTTCTAGCCTTGGGACCCCAGAGCCCCTCCCTCTACCTTCTTCTCCTGTGCCACAAAAAAAATCTATGGTGCCAATGCATTCAGGCACTCAGTTGAACTCACTGGGTAGCCCAGGCTGCCCTGGAACTCACAGCGATCCTCCTGTCTCAGTCTCCTGAGTGTTGGGATGATAGGCATGCGCTACCACGCCGGGCTCCACTCACATTTTCATAAGCTACTCACTGCTCCTTAACATTTCTTCAGAAAGCATCAGGAAAGCAATGATGTTCAATTGTTCCCACCATTATTAAACTTCTTAGCCTGGAAGGACTTCCTACCTACATCATAATCCTCGAACAACAGAGGTCAGCTTATAAATCCCACACGTGTTCCCCGTCACACACCATTTCAGCAGGTGCAGCCGAAGTTAAAGAGGAAACTATTAGGCAGCAGAGCCGTACTTCTGAAGTTACTTATAAAACAAATGGAAAATATGCTGAGTCTAACCACAGCAAGACTGTTATATCCACACTAGCAGATTCACATCTGGCATCCAAAAACCATTTCTGCTCACAAGAGAGAGCAGTGAGAAGTACGTCAGATGTGGAGATGAACGTCCCAGCTGGTGGGCTGGGAGGAAGCGAACCAAGGCTGGGTGCCATGATTTTCTAGGTCCTTTGAACAGCTTTTTACTGAATCCTCCCAAAAAGCCTCAGAAATACAAATGCCACTGGATGCCTGAGGGAGCCTGAGGTTCTGAGCCAGCTTGTGTCAAGCAGAGACAGGATTTGAACCCAGGCCTGCAACACAAAGCTGTCTTATGGAGCAGCAGAGGAAGGGAAAGTGATGGGTTCTGCTTTGGTGTCACATGTACTAGGCCCTGTATTTTTTTGAAGTGGCTTTTATTAGCATTGATAAGATTAATAACCTGTCCAAAGAATCTTGATCTGGGGCTGGGCTATAGCTCAGCGGCACAGCGCCTGCCTGGCAAGTGAGAGCTCGTGAATTCGATCCCCAGTACCAAAAAAACAAACAAACAACTTGATCTGTTTTAAAAACACTGTGATGCATCAATGAAGGCAGCTCCAGAGTGTCAATGACTATGTTGTCATTGTCACCTCTCCCAGCCAGTGACTTGATAGACACCTGAAGCAACAGAGAGCTGGAGGTGGAAAGGAGCAAAACAAAGCAAAACATATAGATCCAATTTTAGAAACTATTTTCAGTAGCTAAAATCCGGTGCCTCCTGAACAAGCTCACCTGCTCCAGGAAGTATTAGACTTTGCACTTTCATTTTCTTAGCTGCTCCGAGCCTGCCGGAGTTGGAGAGTTTTTGCAAGGTTGATCTTCTGGAATCTGGTGGAGAAGCTGAGTCCAGGGAAAGAACCTAGGGCAAGGGAGCCAGGCAGACCTGAAAACTTGTTGATGAAAAGCCTCATGCTGCAAAAGAGGCTGACATCAAAGACAGCAGGATGGGCGCCTGGGGCAGTGGGGCCGACTGGCTTTACAGCAGCTGTGGGCAACTTCTGCACAAATCTCCTTAGCCACAATGCAGAAATAAGACTTAAAATGCAGAAACAAGACTAAGACTTAACATAATGCAGAAATAAGACATGTATTTCACAGCAGTAGAAGAGAAAGCAGGCGGTATGTGTAAGATGCTAGCAGACTGCCCGACACACAGCACGTGTCTCATACATGAAGTCAGTACTGTGATTGTTCTTCGTGTTGATGCTAAAACTGCCTCACAAAGTTAAATGATACAATGACAGCACAGACTATTTGCTTATTGGAGGACAGAAGCATCAGTTCAGTTTTATCTGCACAAATTGCTTCTAAATAATCCATTATGCATAGAAGACTAAAAAAAATCTTATGAAAATTTTAATTGCACTTTAAATAATATAACTGACTATAGCCCTTTTCTCTCTCTCTCTCTGTCTCTCTCTCTCTATCAAGTTCTTTTCAAAACCACATGTGAATTCATGTGATTCTGAGCCTGTTATTCCTCGTTGTGAAATAATCTAAGAGATCATAAATCTACTGTGTCCTGATAGTCTCGATCATTTTCCTACAGTCCAGAAAAGGGACACAAGAAGAGAAGATCAGAGGGGGAATCTTATTTCCAGGTATAAAACTCTGCTCACCACTTAGCATGATGTGGATTTGGATGCTTCTAGCTAAATAGGATCCAGATTATTAGTCTTGAGTTTCACAATGACATGAAGAAAACAGTGTGAAAACAGTGTGAAACTCTGAGATGAATTCACTTTTGAAGGGTCTTTAGAAGTGAGACTTCTGAGTGCTCCGAGGGCGAGAACAACCCCCGAAGAGTACACTGAACAAATTAACAGATTTTTCTTAGCTCTTCAATACAGAGACTCAGGATAAAATCCTCATTTCTGCTTTCCTATTTATCTTCACTAAGCGAGGGGGCCTCCCATGTTTCTGTTCCTCCTTATCATTGTAACTGTCATGATTTTTAAACTAGGAAGATGAGGGGAGGTGCTCACCTCTTTAAACTCGTGCTCTTTGTAAGAAGAGGCCCTCTTAGGGGCCACTGCCATGCTATCAGGACCATGCCCTAATCCCTGTAGTCCATGGAATACTTGTGGCCAAATTTAAAAACTGTCAATGTCATTAAAGCCCAGATTCAGAACTAAAAATGTTCTAACATATCTTTTAACGAAGATGCCTTTTCCCTAGAATGGTGCTCACAGGTACACTATACTCTTAGCATTCCATTAAAGATACTTGTCTGTTTTGGAGAGGAAATGATTTTGATAGATTTCACCTGAAGACAGTCAGACACATTAAAATCAAAAAAGAAAGGTCTTCTTTAAGACAAATGTGAAAAGAAACAGGAAAGACACCCCAGGAATGTATTCCTAAAGCCAGCTTCCCCTCCCTCCCTAGACTGAAAGATGACAGTCTCCTGCTTGGGGACCGCACAGCAGGCTGCACGTACCCCCTCCTGGCAGTGCCTTGTTTGTGTCAGGGTCTGTCTGCCTTTGAGCAAAGAGGCAGCTGGTGACTCATTGAAAGGAAATCTGGAAGCAGCTGCCACCGCCAAAAGCCACACGCCACACAGTAGTCACTCTCTGACCCTTGGCTCACTCCCACCCAGCATCAGCTCCATGTGCAGATCCCGGCAGCTTTGATATTTGCACGGCCTGGCGTGACTGCCGTTGTCATAGCCCACTGCACTGACTGAAACACCACTATCCCGGGGCCTTCAGAAATAAGAATAGGCACACAGTCATGAAAAGGTTCCCATTTTGTTGTGAATGAGCTGGTGAAATGAATATCCATTCTAAACATGAAGGAGCCAACTGCTTTGGGCATCACGAATCCAGCCCCCTGCACACCTCCCTGAGGGGCCAGTCTCAGCCAATCACATTCTAGCAATGAGGAAAAACACCAGGTTCGGAGTCAGGGGCTGGACTGTTTCTCTCCCAGTGATAAAGTCCTGACCCCAGGCCGTGTGAATGCAAGCCGATCTAGAAATAGTTTCCACTAATGTAGGTTAAGAGGGGGTCACACTGGAGTCAGATGCTTCAACCCAGTGTGACTTGGGTGTTTACAAAAGAGACAGTAAAGACACAGACATACAGGGGAACCATCACAGGAATCGACACACCTACCAGCTGCAGCATATCTGGAGCTTCCAGAGCTGGAAGAGGCGAGGATGGTGCCTCCCCATGACTTCCAGGGAACACAGCCCTGCTCAGACTTCCAGCCCAGGGCCTGCGGTCCAGGCCCATGAGTGAAGCCATTACTCTTGTTTTAAGCCACACCATGTGTGAGACCCTGACCTCCACTGCAGGTTAGCAGTTCCCAGAGGACCTGCGTGTGGACTCTGCCAAGTCAATGAACCGCAGTGTTTCTGTACATACTTGTCTCAGTCCTCATTTCCCCAGATGAGGAACTTTCCTCAACGTATGGTGTCCCCAAGTATGTAGTTCATTCTCAAGATAAGGAAAATCAGAATCAAACTAGCAGGTCTCACATCCAAGAACATTTAAAATGGCTTGAGTTCCGGGAAGACAGAAGCCAGCTCATCCCTCCCTGAGTCGGCAGAAGCCATGCTGGGTGTGGGAGGAGCCCATTAAGAAGCCAGTTCATCCTTGCTGTGAGCCATGCAGACCATGTGGGACCCAGGAAGAGGGAAGCCAGATCACCCTCCCCGTGAATGCACCAACCAACATGTGGGCTCTCCCCACCTGCTTCCCCCAACCCCCACACCCTGGCCCATAAGCAACCGGCTGGTTGGGAAGACAGGCTCAGTTAACAGCAACCGAGCTACAAAAACAACTAAATGCTTAACTGTCTGGTTGACTCCGCAGGCCTAAGGTCAGTAGTCTGAGCATCTATTAGGAGGATAACAGCATACAATACAGCAAATATGGAGGATTTCCTTCTGTCTCATTTTTGAAATTCACTATTGCTCTCACTGTTTGCTTTATTCCACATTATTTTTTATTTCAGTGTTCTGTTTTGATTGGCTTTATTCTGTTTTGTTTTATTTGATTTCACTGTGTCTGAGGGAATGGACAGCTACGGTGAAGATAACAAGATCTATTATGTTGGCCATTGTTGATTTCCTATTGTCCTGTTTGAAGTTCTGTACCACTTTCACTGTTTTGTTTTAATTGACTTTACTCTGTTTTGTTTTTATTCTCTTTAAAATAAAAAAAGATATGGCTTGAGATGAAGCCAGTGTCTACTGCAGCTCACAGTACCTGTGCTGCTGGGTCTCCTCTGACCCGCAGTGGTAACAGACGTCAAACTATCACCGCAGTTACACAGGACAGGCGATGGACTAAAATAAGAGTATAATTTTCATGAAAATATTCCAAGTTCAGGAAATGTAGAAGAAACAATACAACCAGGATAAGGAAAACAACAGAAATAGGCCTAAGAAATGGAGACATTAACCTTAACCTCCATAATTCTTTGTTCAAACATTGCTCTTGGAAAACAGCAGGCTAGAGGATGCTAGAACCTTCAAGTCATGTGAGCTCCACCAACCTCCTCTGTCTTGTTGGTAAGCTCAGGACCTCTAAACAGTTTACTCATTAGTAACAGAGAATAATAATTCTGCCAACCTCATAAAGAAAGCATTCAATAACTGTTAGCAATATTATTGCTCAGCTCAATCTCGGTCATTTGTAGCAAAATGGATGCACTGAGAGTCCGTAACATTAAATGAAAGAAAGCAGACACAGAAGGTTAAATAGCATATGGTTTCTCTTGTATAAGAAATTCAAAATATAACCAATTTAAAGAGCAAAATGAAAGACAGATGATAGGAAATAAGAGACAGATTTGTGGAAATGGGAAAGGGACCTGGGGAGGGGACAGAAGGGAGAGGATAAGGAAGTCAAAAGGACTGAGATGAAGCTTGTGCATCTGCTGATGTCCCACAGGGAACAGACCGCGTATGTATCACAAACATACACTAATACAAATTTTTTTAAAACTACTGGTTGAAGTTGCCACTTCATTCGTGGAAGTGATACTGTTTTCCTTGTGACTTCTGCTTTCTGCTTTCTGCTTTAAACAAAAAAATAAAACCAACTGCAAAACGGATCAACTCTGAAAAGTTCCCTTCATGCCATAAAATTACTTTGCTACCTTCACTTGGGCTCTATCCACCTGTACAATGCATTTAAACCTCTGCAAATTGTGTTAAGAATCTTTCTAAAATATCTTGATTCCCTTCTCCTGTTTGATAAATTGAAGACACTAGACAGTATCTTTTAGCCTTTTGTAGTTTTTAATGATTATCATTAGGAACATCAAATATCATTAAAATGTCCTTATTTACCTTTAATGAATGTATCAGAATAGCCTTGCACAATGTACAAAGCAGTTATAGTGATGAATCTCTCACGGTGTCTTACTCTTCTGCTTCAATCTTAATAATCTCCCATGTAGAGTTTTCCATATCTACAAAAGCTAGCTATCATGCCCAAAGTATTTCCTTCCAGAACTAAAATAAATACCACTGTGAACAATTTGATATTTTTGAAAACTCAAATTGTTCTTGAACAGTTACAATTCTGAACTTCAATGTAGTTATTTACTGTTAAGGACAATGCATTTCCTATTATTGGTTTCACTTCATCAGCATGAAGCCCACCATGCTATTCTTCCCAGCTGTGTGTCACCAACCCTGTTGACAGACAGGCCATCTAACATTAAACCCAGTGCAGTGAAGAAGAGTGCTCCAGAGAACCCACGAGAGATCTTCCTCCACCTTGAAATTGGTCTATTCCAGAAAGGAAAATAAATAGATCTTGTAGCTGAAGACTTACTACGGTTAAGACAGCAGCACTTCCCAAATTTACATACAGAATCAAAGATAAGCCTCATCAAAATTCAGTTTCTTCTTTTTGCAAGAATTGGCAAAAGGATCCTCAAACTTGAAGACAACAGGTAAGGAGTTCACAGTTTCCAACTTCAAAATGTATTCTAAAGATACAGTTATCAAAGCAGACTTGTTAGTCAGTGTAACAAAACTGAAAGTCCAGAAATATGCCCACATGTTTGTGGTCAACTGATTACCAACAGGAATGTAACAGTGGAAAGAACAGTCTTTTCCAAAACTTAGGCTGTGTCAACTGGGTATGCAGGTGCATACCCTACACACACACACACACACACACACACACACACACACACACGTGCACACAAACCTAAATGTAAAAGCTAACACTGCAAATAAAGCTTTGTGAACTTGAGTTAGGTAATTATTTCTTAGATATGACACAAATGCAAATGTAACAAAAGAAAAAATTAAGATTCATCAAAAAGAAAAGCTTTTCTGCATGACAAGGCCACCCCAGAGCTGTAGAAACTATTTGCCAATCATATAACAGGAGAGTTATACCTCAGTGTATCAAGAATTTTCATAACTAACTAATAAAAAGGTAAGAATCTGGGTAATAGATATGAATAGATATTTCTCCAAAGAAGATATGCACATGGCCAGCAAGCATAGAAATGATACTCAGCACCATTAGCCACCAGGAAAGTGAAAGTAAGACTATAATACAATATTATCTTACACCCAGTCGATGCCTAACCCAAGAAAAGATGACGGCGCCTGGACATAGGTCTGCAGAGGAGGAGCTGGGCAGATCTGGGGTGCCCTCACCGGCCTCTCTGCGTGTCTGGAGGACTCTGGATATCTCCGCCCAGACTGCTGGAGTTCCCCCAGGCTTCCAGGTGCAGTAAAGGGGCGAGGCGGGTTTGAGGCTATCACATCAGCCTCCCCATTCCGGCTCCACTTGGAGACCTGCTGAGCTGCCAACGGATGGGCGGGCCCACAATATCAGCCTAGCCCAGCCTGTTTAGCTGCCGCGCCTGGACATAGGTCTGCAGAGGAGGAGCTGGGCAGATCTGGGGTGCCCTCACCGGCCTCTCTGCGTGTCTGGAGGACTCTGGATATCTCCGCCCAGACTGCTGGAGTTCCCCCAGGCTTCCAGGTGCAGTAAAGGGGCGAGGCGGGTTTGAGGCTATCACATCAGCCTCCCCATTCCGGCTCCACTTGGAGACCTGCTGAGCTGCCAACGGATGGGCGGGCCCACAATATCAGCCTAGCCCAGCCTGTTTAGCTGCCGCGCCTGGACATAGGTCTGCAGAGGAGGAGCTGGGCAGATCTGGGGTGCCCTCACCGGCCTCTCTGCGTGTCTGGAGGACTCTGGATATCTCCGCCCAGACTGCTGGAGTTCCCCCAGGCTTCCAGGTGCAGTAAAGGGGCGAGGTGGGTTTGAGGCTATCACATCAGCCTCCCCATTCCGGCTCCACTTGGAGACCTGCTGAGCTGCCGACGGATGGGCGGGCCCACACTATCAGCCTAGCCCAGCCTGTTTAGCTGCCGCGCCTGGACATAGGTCTGCAGAGGAGGAGCTGGGCAGATCTGGGGTGCCCTCACCGGCCTCTCTGCGTGTCTGGAAGACTCTGGATATCTCTGCAACCAGGGAGGGTCCACAGGTTCCTGAAGCACTACGGCCTGTGGTGAGTACCCTAACCCGGCTGCGATTGAAGAACTGTGGAGCTTCCAAGGGGCAGGTGGGCGCACAGTATCCCTGAGGCCCAGCTTGTCTGGAACTGCGGAGTTCTGAGCAGGCAGAGGAGAGCCACTAGTTCTGTAGGCCCAAAGGCTTGGGGTAGCGTGGTGCCAGAGTCTCAGTAGCTCCAAACATAGAAGGGGATTTTCAACAGATCCTGAGGAAGCTTTCAAATAACACTTGAAACACAGAAATATAGGAAAATGACAAAACGAAAGACTAAATTACAACCTCAAACCTCCAGCCCATCTCAAGAAACCCTAGGAGCGATGTATATAGAAGAAAATATATCCCATCCACCTCATATATCGGACACAATAGCCACTGAAATTGACAAGCAACTCCAGGAAGCTTTAAAGAAATTCAAACTCGAAATAATCTCCCAGATAAAAGAAGAAATGATAAAAGAAATGAAAGAGATTCTAAATATATCTAAAGAAAACACAGATAAAAAATTGGAGGAACTAAACAAAAAGATAGAATCCCTAGACGAGCAATATAAGAAACAAACAGAATACATAATGCAGATGCACAGAGATATACAGGAAATAAAAAACTCCACTGAAAGTTGTAAAAACCGCCTTAATGAAAGTGAAGATAGAATTTCAGACCTTGAAGACAGGATTGCAGCTAGTGAACAGGAAAGGAAAGATCTTTTGAAAATAACAAGGAATCAGGAAACAACAATTCAACAACTGCAGGACGATGCAAAGAAGAATAACATAAGAATGATAGGGATTAATGAAAGAGAGGGAGACAACATGAAGGATGTCAGGAGGATATTTAGAGAAGTAATAGCTGAAAATTTCCCAAGCATGAGATCAGAAACTGACATCAGAATCAGTGAAGCATATAGAACTCCAAACAGTCATAACCAAAATAAAACTACACCCAGACATATAATAATCACCATCCCAGAAATCCAACACAAGAATAGATTATTAAAAGCTGTCAGAGAGAAAAGACAGATCACTTATAAAGGAAAACCTATCAGAATCACAGCAGACTTCTCAGCACAAACAATAAAGTCAAGAAGAGCATGGAGTGAAGTATTCCAGATCCTAAAGCAAAACGATTTCCAACCGAGACTGATATATCCTGCAAAACTATCATTCAAAATAGATGGTGCAATACGATACTTCCATGACAAAGAACAGCTGAAGAACTTCATGAACACCAAACCAATCCTGCAAAAAATATTGAAAGACAGTTTAGATACACAAAGGAAAAAACCACTAAGCAAAGCAAATAATTAAACAGAACAGAAAGATAAAGATGCAACAGCAGAGAGATAACATTCCTACAATTAACCAGCATTTAACAGTAATAACCATTAATGTAAATGGTCTCAATGCACCAATTAAAAGAAACAGACTAGCAGAATGGATCAAGAAACAAAATCCAACCATATGCTGTTTACAGGAAACCCATCTAACCCAGAAGGATACTCACAGACTGAAAGTCAAAGGATGGAAAACAATTCTCCATGCAGCAGGAATCCAAAAAAAGGCAGGAGTAGCCATTCTGTTTGCAGACAACGTGAACTTTAAACCAACAATGACCATAAAGGACAAAGAAGGTCACTACATACTCGTAAGGGGAAAACTCCAAGAGGAAGAGATAACTATCTTAAATATATATGCACCAAACTCCAGAGCACCCAGTTATATAAAACAATTATTAACAGAAATGAAAACTCAAATTATCAGTAACACAATTGTAACAGGAGACCTTAATACACCACTGACACCAAGGGACAGATCAACCAGACAGAAAATGAGCAAAGAAATAACAGAACTGAATCACACCTGTGAACAAATGGGTTTGATAGACATATACAGAATGTTCCACCCAACAACATCAGAATACACATTCTTCTCAGCAGTACATGGATCATTTTCTAAAATAGACCATATATTAGCTCACAGAACATATTTAAGCAAATGCAAAAAAGTTGAAATCATCCCTTGCATATTATCAGATCATAGCGCTCTGAAATTAGAAATTAATGACAAAAGATACTGCAAAAATTCCACAAACACATGGAAACTAAATAACACACTCTTGAGTAATCAGTGGGTCACAGAAGAAATTAAAGAAGAAATTAAACAATACCTAAAAGAAAATGAAAATGCAGATACAACTTACCGGAATCTGTGGGATGCAATGAAAGCCGTTCTGAGAGGAAAATTTATTGCACTGAGTTCCCACATCAGGAAAACAGAACGAATACAAATAAATAACTTGATGCTACACCTCAAACAGCTAGAAAAAGAAGAGCAAGTCAAGCCCAAAGCCAAAAGAAGAGAGGAAATTATAAAAATCAGAGCAGAAATCAATGCAATAGAGACTAAGAAAACAATCCAAAGAATCAACGAATCAAAGAGTTGGTTCTTTGAAAGAATAAATAAAATTGGTAAGCCCCTAGCCAACCTTATTAAAAAAAGGGAAGAAAAAGCTCAAATTCATGCAATAAGAAATGAAAAAGGAGAAATCACTACAGACCCAATAGAAATACAGAGGATCATCAACACCTATTTCGAAAACCTCTACTCTCAAAAGTTTGATAACACAGAAGAAATAGACAGATTCTTAGAAGCATATGAAGTACCAAAGCTAGATCAAGAGGATATAAAACTGTTGAATAACCCAATCTCTGCTAATGAACTTGAAAATGTAATTAAGGCCTTACCCACCAAGAAAAGCCCAGGCCCAGATGGATTCACTGCAGAATTCTACAAGAAATATAAAGAAGACCTAATGCCGACACTCCTCAAACTATTCAATGAAATTGAAAGGGAAGCAATCCTTCCTAAGTCATTCCTGGAAGCAAACATTACTCTAGTACCAAAACCTGAGAAAGACCCAACTATAAAAGAGAACTATAGACCGATCTCCCTAATGAACACAGATGCAAAAATCCTCAATAAAATATTGGCAAATAGGATCCAGCAAATCATCAAGAAGATTATACACCATGACCAAGTGGGATTCATCCCAGGAATGCAAGGATGGTTCAACATACGCAAATCAATAAATGTAATCCACCATATCAATAAAGCCAAAAATAAGAATCACATGATCATTTCTATAGATGCAGAAAAAGCCTTCGATAAGGTCCAACACTTATTCATGATAAGAACTTTACAGAAAATTGGAATAAATGGTCTTTACCTCAATATAATAAAGGCCATATATGACAAACCAACAGCCAGCATCATACTAAATGGCCAAAAATTGAAAGCCTTTACTTTAAAATCGGGCACAAGACAAGGATGTCCTTTATCACCACTCCTATTTAATATAGTACTGGAAGTACTAGCCAGAGCAATTAGGCAAGAAAGAGAAATAAAAGGGGTAAAGATAGGAAAAGAAGAAGTTAAATTATCATTGTTTGCAGATGACATGATACTCTACATAGAAGACCCCCTAAACTCCATTGAAATACTCTTAGATACAATAAATAAATTCAGTAATGTGGCTGGATACAAAATCAATACTCAGAAATCAATAGCATTCCTATACACAAACAACAAAATTACAGAGAGGGAAATAAGAGAAACTGGACTATTCACATTAGCAAGCAAAAAAATGAAATATTTAGGAATTACTCTTACGAAAGAAGTGAAAGACTTATACAGTGAAAATTATAATACACTGAAAAAGGAAATTGAAGATGATCTCAGAAAATGGAAAGACATCCCTTGCTCATGGATAGGAAGAACAAACATTGTGAAAATGGCCATTCTCCCAAAACTGTTATACAGATTCAATGCAATCCCAATAGAAATTCCATCAACATACCTTATAGATCTAGAGAAATCACTCCTAAATTTCATCTGGAACCAGAAGAGACCCAGAATCGCAAAGGCAATTCTAAGCAGCAAAGACAAAGCAGGAGGCATCACAATCCCTGACTTGAAGTTATACTACAAAGCATCAGTAGTAAAATCAACATGGTATTGGAATCAAAACAGAGCCGAAGATCAGTGGAATAGATTAGAAGATACAACCACAACTACGAACACACTCAACCACCTTATCTTTGATAAAGGAGCCAAGCAGGTTCACTGGAAGAACGACAGTCTCTTTAATAAATGGTGCTGGAAAAACTGGCTCTCCATTTGCCGAAAACTAAAGCTAGACCCATGTCTATCACCATGTACTAAATTAAAATCTAAATGGGTCAAAGATCTGAATATTAAAACAGAAACACTAAATCTATTGGAAGACAAATTAGGTAGAAACCTTGGAGACATAGGAGTAGGTAAAGAATTCATGAACAGGACTCAAACTGCACGGGAAATACTTCCCAGAATCAATAACTGGGACCACTTCTTATTAAAAAGTTTCTGCATGTCAAAAGAAATCTGCAGCATAGTGAAAAGAAAACCCACAAACTGGGAAAAGATTTTAGTGAACTCTCTCTCAGACAAGGGCCTCTTGTCTAAAACATATAAAGAATTAAAGAAACTCAGACCTCCAAAATTCAAAGATCCAATCCAAAAATGGGCATCTGAGATGAATACCCAATTCTCAGATGAAGAAATGCAAATGGCAAATAAATACATGAAAAAATGCTCATCATCATTGGTCATTAGAGAAATGCAAATTAAAACCACACTGAGATACCATCTCACTCCTGAAAGAATGGCCAGGATCAAGAAAACCGACAACAAATGCTGGAGAGGCTGTGGGGAAAAGGGAACTCTCCTGCACTGCTGGTGGGAGTGTAGACTGGTACAGCCTTTGTGGAGATCTGTCTGGAGATTTCTCAAAAAGTTGGGACTGGAAGTCCCATTTATTCCAGCTATTCCACTTCTAGGCATATTCCCAGAAGAACTGAAAGCATCACACCACAGTGATATATGTGCACCTATGTTTATAGCAGCACAATTTGTAATCGCCAGATCATGGAAACAACCCAAGTGTCCATCAACTGAGGAATGGATAAAAAAGTTGTGGTATTTCTATACAATGGAGTATTATTCAGCTATAAAGAAGGATCACATTGAGATATTTATCAATAAATGGGCGCAGCTTGAGACCATACTCATAAGTGAAATAAATCAATCTCGCATGTGTGAATACCGAATAGTTTCCCTAATGTAAGTAATGATTCAAATATATAAAAATATGTGGTAATCATGATTCCCCATTAGGTGGCCTTGGAGCCTTATAAAGTTTTCACTCATTAATTAGAAAGGCTTTTTTCTGGGCTTCTTGATTTGAAAAATATTTGAAGCTAGAGTATATGAAGTTTTATCCAAATATTTCAAGGAAAAAGACACTATGGTAACTACTATTAAGTCAGGTTATATGGTGGTGAAGTACTAGGTTGTTGAAACAGTCATGCTGTGACCTCTATTGTTATATTGTTATGTCCTGTTTTATCTCAATCTCCCCCTTATTGTTTTAAAAAAAGTAGTCATTTCTTATGTTTGTCTTAATTAAAGAAAAAATTCAAATAATTAGGATATATAAATAATAACTCTTTTTGATTTCCTATTAACTTGTTTTGAAGTCCTGTAGTACTCCCACGATCTTGTTTTGACTGATTAGACTCTGTTCCATTCTATATGGTAGTATCAAGTTTGAAGACATAGGCAACTACTTTGAAGACAATAAGATTCACTAAGATACCCATTCTGGTTTGACTATTGTCTTCTTTGGAAGTCCTGTAATGTTTACAATGCCTAAGTTGTATTGGTCTTGTTCTCTACTGTTTTGTCCAACTTTATAATATCTAATGAGATAGACAATTCTTTTTAAGGAAACAAGGGACAACGTTGATAACCATAGTTGATAAACTTGTACTGTGTTCTACACCATGTGCTATGTCTATCCTTGGTATTGACTGACAGCTTTGTTTTGCCATATTTGACTGTATTCTCCCCCCCCCTCCCCAAAAGTAATAAGCACTAAGGAGTAATGAAATCCAAAGTGTGTGAATTTTGTTGTAAAAAAGAGAGGGGAAGAAAAAAAAAAGAGCTCTAACGGATATAACAGCAAGTGTGTTTAGGGGTGTTAAATAGCTGACTGTATCAATGTTTGTGGATCATTGAACACAGCTGTTTGCAGTCTACCTGTTTGAATGTACACCTTGTATTCTTTGATGCTGTGATTTGAGGAACTATTTTCAAGATGATAATATGTAATATACTAACAGGTGATTTCTTACTGTTATGTTTTTTTTTGTTTGTTTGTTTGTTTGCTTTGTTTTTGTTTTGTTTTGTTTTGTTTTGTTTTGTAGTTCTGTATTACGTGTACCCTTACACCGCTTTGGTTTGTTTTGTGTTTTTCTCTTTTTCCTCTTAAATAAAAAAAAAAAAAAAAAAAAAAAAAAAAAAAAAATAAAATAGGGCAAAAAAAAAAAAAAAAAAAAAAAAAAAAAAAAAAAAAAAAAGAAAAGATGACGGCCAGTGTTGGCCACAGTGTGAAACTGAAATCACCATTCATCACTGCTTGCACGTGGAATGGTGCAGTGTCTTTGGCAAACAGTTCGACAGCTCCTCAAACTGTTAAACAGAGAGGAGAGGAGTTGGTCACCAAGTGACTCGCTCGTTCCACTGCCGGGTAAGTAACCAAGAGCATGGAAAGCTCACAGCCACAAAACAACTTGCTCAGGAACGTGCATAAGAGTGCTATTCACAGCAGGCAAAAGTGGGGGACAAAAACATCCACGAACTGGTGCATGCTTAAATGAAATGCAGGGTGTGCTCACAGCATACTGTTATTTGACCATAAAAAGAATGAAGCACTGAGACCGCATCAACACAGACAAAATGTAAGCACTGCGCTAAGTGGGATAGTCTGCACATTTCATGATTCCACTTAGATGAAGCTCAAAATACACAAATGTGTAAGACCAAAGGAGGCTCAAGGTAGTCCAGAAGCAAGGGGGGCAGTTTGGGGGAAATGGGGAGTCATCAATAACAGATACAGGGAGAACATGAAAATGATCTCAAATTAACTGTAGGGAGTGTGACTATGTTGGAAACTACTCAACTACACTTTAAACATGTGACTTTTAGGGGATGTCAGTCGTATGACAATATATTTTGTTTGTTTTGTTTTATTTTGGTACCAGGAATCAAACTCATGACCTCGAACTTGCCAGGCAGGTACTTATGCCACTGGGCTAAATCCCCAGCCCAACAATATATTTTAAAAGTGAAATAAATTTACTGAAAAATAAGCCCAAAGAATGTTAATGTTTGGAGTGAGTTTTTGAGAGAAAATTATCAAGTACAGTAAGCCTGCTGTGGCCACCTACAGAGCTGCTTACTCTCTTCGTAATTTGAGAAACAGTGATTACAGATCCCAATTTGAATTGACTTTCCCTTTTTCCCCAACACATGAAATGTAGAATTAGGCTACCAATTTGTTACATTTAACATGTCTTGTATGTGTGCTATCTTTTGGTTAGTCTACAGTAGTAAAAACATCAACAAATGAATATACGATCCTAACGTGAATACCCTGTACATAAAAGGTTTATTAGCCAGCAGAGTTTTTAAATGAATGGGCATACTTATTCCAGGAATACATCACACAAGGAACTCTTTTCAGTTCTGTTTTCCTGAAGACACCCCACATTGCTGCACGTGAATATGCTCTCTCTGGTGTTTAGTAATAGACAATCATCGCTTAGGAGACAGCTCCTCTTATTCTGAGCAGCAATTTGTGCTTAATGGAACAGGAAAATTTTGTGTTTTGTTTTCTGTTTTCACAGTGTTGTCCACGAACCAAGGAGCCCCTGCATCCTAGGCAAGCACCTGACCACGGAGCTACGGCCTCTACTGAGAAGCAAGGCCTTTTGGAGGTGCACATTCATGCTCTTACTTAACTCCAAGACATCTGCAATCATTTGGATCTTGTAACTGTCCCTCAAAAGGCCCCTGTGGCAAAGGCTGGCTCCTGGAGCGAACTCTGAATGGTGAGGCCTCGTGGAAAATTCTGGGTCACTGGACACCCTGCGGGCCCTGCCCCTTCTTCCGCTCTGTTTTTCACTCCTGGGCCCCTGTGAGGCAGGCAGCTCGCTGCACTGCACTGACCCGCTGTGAGGCGCTGCCTGCCATGGCCCCTAAACCACTGACCCTCCCGTCTGACCTGGAGGCTCTAAACAGAGCCCAAACAAACCCTTTCTCGAAGCTGACATCTTCAGGCATTTTTGCAATAACAGAAACTAACACAACCTTCGTGTGCTGCATACTGTGGGCTGATGATCCTAATCACCCAATTGAGCCTGCTCAGCCCCAAGGAGGGTTATGGTCCGGTCAGTTGAAAAACCTCAGGTCCAGGGACCATGGAGGCTGGCATGGAAAGACCTCCGGGAGGGACTGCTTAGCTCTTCATGCTCGGTCAGGCTTCAGCAAGCCCTGGCTCCTAAAGGAGCTGCAGGAAGAAGGATAAACAGGGCCCAGGCCTCCTGAGATCCTCCCCATGCTTGTTCTCCCCATCACATCAGATATAAGGCAACCCAGACATCCTCCCTCTGGACCATACCACCCTCTACAGTGGGCCTTCAGAAGCCCACCAGGCGCTAAAACCCCCAGGTGCTGGAGGTGTATCAGACAGACCTGTGAACGATTTCCTGCCTAACTTTCTCATTTGACCCTGAATTTGCTTGACGTTTTCCAATTCGTTTGCAAGAGGAATGTAAAGGAGGTAATTAATTTTCATGCTTTCAGAATTATTTTAATATTCTACTGCAAGGGATAGTTCCTTAATTTTTCTTGGTGAGCAGCTCTTTATATTGCTGATGGCTATTCTCTGTGCCTTTTCAGACAAATGGGACTTGTTTTCCACATTTTTCTTTGTGTCTCCTGAAAACAGGATGAGCAGAAATCTTTCCACTAACAGATTTCCAGATAAAAACTTTTGCAATTATTGCCACATTCCCTCTTGCTGCTTTCTTACTTTAATGCTAGCCATGCACACAGACAACTCTGCCCCAGAAGCGTGGGACTGAATTTACTAAATCAGAACTGTGATGCTGGTTAACACCGTGTCTCATTTTAGTACTGAGACTTCTACCTAAGACTTTCAGGGCAGATAATTATAGTTTCTTCTAGTAAATTAAACTTAATCATTACTTGTGTGGAGAGAAAAAAATTATAGACAAATCACATATGAAGAGCCAAGTGGTTTTACGGAATGATTTCAGGCTGAGGCTGATTATTCAGTATACTGATCATCTACAAAGTCCTTAAAAAACACAAATTTTACATCCTTTAAAGGCTGAATATTCCTGATGCCAATAATTTTGAAAATATCTTCCAAAGAGTATTGATCAAGACTCACTATTATCAAGGAATTTTAAAATACATTCAATTGTATTCTCTGTGGGTATAAAGCTTTATTATTTTTATTAAGTTAATTAATACAGTAAATAAAAATTTCCCAAGAGATGCAGATCACTTAGAAACATCCATTTCCATGTAAATAACAGGCAAATAAAACATCTTTATTCATTCAGAAAGTCCACGTGACTTCTATCTGGCAAAGTCTAGTTTTCCTTCTTCATGAAAAAATTTTTTTTAAAAAACTAAGTCTACAATTTAATGTTCAACACCATATCCCCAATATCTAGAAGAGTGCTAGATGGTAGCTGGGTGCCTGACATAAATTGGTTAAGTTAATGCTTAACAAATAGGTACTGTTAATATAGATGACTAGAAGTGCCAGGAGGGTCCTCAGATCTGCATGTACTGTGCTGCTTTGCTCCGCGAGGCCGCCTACAGGGAAGCACCACTGTCCCTCCATTTGGTTCCCGAGGACCAGGCCCAGACAGGGTAAGTAACCCAGACTGCTCGGGTGCAGGGATTTCAGTCCCGCTCTCCCACCACAGAGCCTGACCACGGCCGCAGTCAGAGCGACAGCATGGAAAACATCAGTGGCACAGATGGCTTTGTGGAACGGCTCCTGGGTGCGCCACATGGTTTCCAGCCTTCACACAGTAACTCATCTTCTCCATACAACAAACTGGGGAAAAAGGTCATGACCCACAGTTGACAAGGGGCACGCCAAGGATGCTGTTCTGGTTCCCCCTCAGCCGCTGCCAAGGATTAGGTGAGTCTTCATTCTTGCCCTCCTTGAGCAGCATGCCAAGGAGAAACCAAGCCTTGTGAACTCTGCAGAAGAAAAACCACGCCAAGCTCTGTACTAATGGGACTCTGGCTACAGCATCAAGATGCAGTAAAAACAATTTCTACTCAACAACTGAAACGTATCAGGCAACGAAGACACATTGTTATTGCAGTGCTAATCTGCTCTAGAGAGACACAATCATTTGCATTTCATGGATGAGAAACCTGGGGGAGACTGCCCACGCCACAAGGTCAAAATTCAAACTCAAGTCTTGAGTTCAGTCCAAACACACTAACCAAAAACAGCGTATGTGGGATTCAGTACCATGTCCGGCCTGGGGCGCACACAGCAGCCATGGAGCATATACCCAACAGATGGGGGGCCCTGTACTCCATCAGTGGGATGTAAAGGCTTAATCTAGTTATCTAGCATGACAGTGTCAGTGTTTCCTGAAAGTTCTCATATACAGCATAATGCACATGGCACAGCCCGGATCTTTTGTTATGTCCCTATGATTCTTGCATCTGCGAAACTGGACCGAGAAAACTGTTATGAGTTCAAGGATTATTCCATAATCTTTCAAAGATTGGAAACACACAGCTGACACAAGAGCTCACTAAATATGACTAGTTTTGCTGGGGAAAATCAATGTGAGAAAGATTCCAAGCCTGTTATAAAAAAGCTGTGCAGATCTCCGCAGAAACCAGACATGTCCAGGACTGTTGTGAGCTCAGAATCCCTTCACTATCAAAGCCTGTGTCACAGTAAAACCTAGAGCTCAACTAGTTCCAAAATATCATCTCAGCATCAGTGTTTGCTACTAATACAAAGCTGTGAATGACACCAACACGAATCACTACACCAAAGCAGGCTGAACAGTATGTCTTAGGAGCAGATGATCACAAACATCTATTGCCACCCAACTGAATTACCACTCTGGGGAGAAAACCACAACCACAAAAGAAAAGATCCCTGAAACGTACTTCCACGCATTTTAGCGATACTCCTGAGGGCATCGTGTTGGATAAAGCAGAACACCATGAGCAACCAGTTCGCAGCTTTGGCCTTCATTCATTCCTTTAACAAATATTGATTTAACGAGAAGCTGGCTGGAGTAACATGGAATATACACAAGTAATCAAACACATAATACACTATTTTGATAAGGGCTATGAAAAAGAGAAAAATGGGTTGCTAGAGCATAATAAATTCAAGAAAGATGCGGACAGGAAATCCAGGACAGCTCTTTGAGGAGGTAAAGGAGATAGAGATAAATGCTACATGTACAGAAAAAACATGGACACCATTGACCTGGCCTTCTATGGGTAACTTCCTCTATCTGTATTCTACTTCTGTTTTCATGCCTTCAGTACCACATCTGTAATTCAGGGAGGCCCTTGTTTCTCCTCTATTCTGCTCCCAAAATTTGATTTTCCATCCCCTTTCTGTGCCCTATTCCCTGAGATCCAGAATGTCACTTTATTGTCCAATCAGAGTAGGAGCTTTTGGAGGTCAGGTGACTGATGGAGTTGTAGCTCAGGTTGGTCTTGAACTGGGTTATTGAGTCTCCAAAGCCATCCTGCAGTGACTGTTCCAGTTCCAAAACACAGAGTCGAAACAGACATGTTCAGTACCTGGCAGAACCTCACAGTGGTCCTCTGAGCTACAAGTGACATTACAGGAGGAATAGCCACGTGGAAACCACCAGGTCTACCTCTGCTTGCAAAAATAATAAGAAAAATCATATTTTGAGAGAGAATGCAGAGATCAGTGCCACCATCAAGAACTTCAAAGGTTCAGGGGTGATGACTTCCACAAAATCCCCATTTAAATCACCTTTAATTGGCTTTTGTATGACCTTTTACTTCAGCTAAGTTCCCAGGGGTCTAGCAGTGTGGAGCGTTGTGACATAGCCCTTCCAAGACAACAGATGTTTTTGCATTTTTCTCTCCTAAAACCAAAAAGGACAATGCCTAGTGGGCCTCTCTGGAGTTTAGAAGAACACACTTTTACTCATCAAGTGGGCCAGTGTGCTTACGCTGGCCAACCTAGTGACCTGAAGAGCCGCTAGATTTGAATGGGCCCCTGACTAAGTGATGAGGAGACCCTGCAGCATGGTTTGCCCAATCTGTTGCAGCTCCAAATGCCAGCAGCAAACAGGGATTCCACCCACTGCCTCTGGCAGATCCTTGTAAGTAAATCACTTGTGAAGCTGAGGTTTTGAGCCATGCACTGAAAACCACTCTCCTTATGAAGAACAGCTTTTGACTTGCCATTAGGTCTTAGTATAAACTGAACATCTAACTGTGGGTCGCCAAGTGTCTTAGTTACTTTATGCTCGTTGCTGAGACAAAATACCTGAAGCCCAAAGTTGGGAAAGGAAAGGTTTATTTCTTACAGTTTTTGGAGGTTTCAGTCCACACTCAGTTGGCTCCAAGACAGGCGGGCATGGCTGGACCGCCGTTCATGGCGGCTGCCGACAGCAAGCTCAAACCAGCGAAGAGAAAAACACACCTTCTTCCTGCCATTACATCACATCCTGCCTCCACCCCTATGTGGGTGGAGCACTGACACCATCAATCCAAGTACTATACAATGAACCATCACAAGTGAACAATGCAAACTCATGAGGCCTGGGGGCTACAAACATAAACCATGACACCAAGTTGCTAGGAGACCCAAGCTATCCCTCCTGAACCACACTCAAAAATTAAATAGAAGTGGTGATATGATATGGGGCTCAAGGAAACCTGAAGATACAAATAATTTATATCAGGAAGTAAGCAAATTCTCATGGGTCCCCTGATGTGCTACGTTCTCTCTACCAGCTCACACCTATAGCTTTGTGGGGAATTCTTTATACCCAGCTAACTGAAGAAGAGAGACCTCAGCCTGGTTCTACAGATTACTGGTTATGAAATGAGAGACCACCTGAAAGTAGACAGCTATCGTACTATAGGTTCTTCCTCATATACCTCTAAGAGACAGTAAGAGGAAAGTTTTTCCCACTGGGAAAAACTTTTAATAGTGAAGCCGGGTGTTAATTTTACTTTGATGATGAACTGGCCAGAGGTGCAAAACTACATACTTCATAGGTGTGGCCATCAGTTTAATTGGATGTTCATCAACCTGGAAAGCACACGATTGGACCATTGATGACACCTGAGAAGAGGTATGTGGCCAGACCACTCTGAGAGAACATGAAGTTATTTATGTCCTATATGATTGCTAACTGAAAGAGAACCTCAGCAGAGAAAGACCTTAATAACTAGCATCTGCAGTGACCCCACCCATTCCTGCCTTCACCCAGTGAATTTGTAGATGGTGGCCTGGTGACAAGGAAAGTTATACATGGGCTCAGCAACATGGACTTCTGCTCGCCAAACCCAACCTGCCTATGGTCACCACCCAACTACCAACAGAAGGCACCAACACACAGCTGCATGTGGCATCATTCTGTAGATTATCAGCCAAGGTACTTGGTGGTGTTCTGTTAGCTGCTTCCATCATGCAAGTGATAACACCTTATAATTACAGGAAAAGTCACGTACCCTGGAAATAAATGTGCTCTCCCAGCAAGCATGTTTTTGCCAGAGCTACCCAGCACGAAGTGACAGAATTCTCTAATCCCTGTCACTGCTTCTGATCAAGGAGCTTGTTTCATGGTAAGTGAAGCATATTCTCATTAATTATTCCTGTCATTCTCCTTTCCTGAAGCCCATGGCACGGTAGAACAGTAGAACAGTCTTTGATGACAGAGTTATTGTGCTCCCTAAGTGGTAATACCTTGCCAGACCCTGGAAATATTCTCTAGGAGGCTGTATACACTCTAAATCCAAATAGAGCATACCTGTTCAAAATCAGGTGCTCCACCTCCCATAGTGAGCATTCATAGGAATAGCAATCAAGGGGTAGAGATAGGATACACATTACTTACTATTACCTTTAGCAACCTACTAGAAAAATTTTCCTTCCTGACACTTCAAAGCTGTGTTTTCATGGCCAAGAGACCTTAGCTTTGAAATGAGTGTGCTCCACTAAGAGACACAACAGCAATTCTACTGACCTGGGAGCTCAGCCTATCACAAGTTACTTTGGGCTCCCCATCCTGAATCAATGGAAATAAAGGAGATTCTAGATTGGCAGGGGTGACTGATCCTGACTGCCAAGGCAAGGTGGGCTGGACTGCGTAATGGCGGGAAGGAAGGGCAAGCCTGGAATGCAAGAGACCCCTCAGAGCCATGGCGGGACCATGGCTTGTCCCCTCTGAAAGTCATGGTGGAGTTTAAGTCCCACTTCAGGGGCCCTGAAGAGCCACAAAAAATGAGATACAGTAATCATGGCGGAGACTCCACTATCGAATCCTGATGGCTTCAGAAGATGAGAGAGACCAGGACCACACAGACATGCATGTGCTCCCATCGCTCACCCTCCTTGGGATGTCTTGCACCCCCCTTGGGACTCTTCCACCAAGAAGGCCGTCACCCCATGTGGGACTTCGACCTTGAATCAGAACCATCAGCCAAAAGAGACACCTTTGTAAGGTCCCCAGTCTGTGGTATTGTTACTAACACAATACAAATCAAGACAGCAGCTCAATACTACCGCACTCTGTAAGGTCAACAGAAACCACAGTTCCTCAGGGGGGATAGGTGAAGGCCCAGACCTGATAGGAAGAGAGGTTCAGTTCACCCCACCAGGCAAAGAACCAGGACAGCCCAAGTGTCTGCTTGAGAGTGACAGGAATATCAAATGTCAGAAGAAGGGAGTAAAATTATCTGCTCTGACCATGAGACCATTTCTAGAAATGAGGACTGTAAATGATGAATATTCCATATTTGTAGTACATTTACAAATATAATTCCTTCTTTCTTTCAGACTTTATCATCTAACATAAGATACATTAACAACAGTGAACTTTACACCACAGAATTTAAATATTGGCATCGAAAGGAAAATAGTGTCCATCTCCAGTGACATCACATTGTCTCCTGGGGGAAGGGTCAGCACAGTTTGGGGTACAGGACACGTTTTTCTCTTTAAATAAAAAAAAATCCCACTGGGCCAGCTCCAAATATCTGAAGACCCTTACGAGCAGGCAAGTTTTCTGAAGGGGAAATTCCACCTGCGGACTGAAGTCTCAGCTCCTGTGATTTCTCTACCCTCCCGGCTCCACCGTTGCTGAGGCCGATTCCTGGCTTTTTAAATACGTTTCATCCACTGGTTCTGTTTCTCCTGTGAAACCCAAATGATTCAGCTCTGTTCAGATTGTGAGGGCAAATAAGAAAAGTAGAATATATTAAATGGCTTTCAATACAAATTACAGCTAAGTAAGGGAGAGCTCTGCCACTCTTGTGATCCCTAAAGGCACACTGTAATACAGTGTCTCCAAGGAGGAGGAGGAAATTGAGCCATAAACTAAACATGACATGGTAAATATCTGACTCCAAAGCCAGAGAGAGCAGAACTTCAAACACTGGATTTTGGGCCAGCTGCGTTATCTTGTTATTTAAACGAGCACCACTTGGTATGTGATGGGTCCTGCAGGCCACTCGTCACTACACAGAAAATTTACCAGCAAGAACCACAGAGCTCCCTCTGTGGAAAACAGTACGTGGAGAAACAGTGGGGAAGCTCTGGACCATGAAAGTAACCCAGTGAAATATTTAAAAATATAAATATAGAAGTCAATTTAAGATAGCCATATAAGTAATGAAAATGCTGACGTTTTGTTATATTTGGGGTTTTCTTCTGGGACTACAAGTGTTTGAGCATCTGCAGGGCCTGAGACCAACAACAGAAGGCTGCTCAAAGCTGGGCCTCCCAGTGGAGCCCAGGCGCGCCCTACCTCGTCCTTAGAAGCAGAGACTGAGGCTCACTGCAGTGCTATGCCACATGCAAGGTGTGAGGATCCTCCAGGTGACAGCTGTCAGGGCAGAGAGTTCATACTCCACCCCCGGAAGGGAGCTCATATCCACAACCTCCACACTAGTTTTGCTTCCACTGCAGGTTTTAGGCAGCAAACAGGCACCTGCTCCCTAACCCTCTCATTCCACGTTGTGGTATGGGACAGATGGTCTCTTCAGAAGGATCAATCCCAGAAAAACAGGGGTCACACATCCCCACTGGGTGCTGGGAGCCATGTGAAGTGTTCCAACTATGCAGAGCCCCATCTGCTCTAAATGTTACTATAAGCTTTACAGATAAAGAAAGGAGGAAAGAAGGGAGGAAGGGCAAGGAGGAAGGAGAGAGAAAGGAACTGATACCCAGGTTGACTGCATCACAGCTACCTGTACATCCTTCTCTTAGATGAAAAGTACGAGAAAACACAATCAGCGATAGATAAAACCCACATCAGTGAACGACGCCCTTGCGGTTTCCATGATCCCACACCACCATGCTGACAGAATGGCACAGTCAGACGCTCTGAAGCTGCCTGGCTCCCGGCTGCAACTGCGTCTTTCCAATCCTGACAGTCCTAACCCTGAGGCTGTCACAAGTCTTCTCCCGCCCGGGGCTCCCCAGAGCAGCGCTCTGATGCCTGGGCAGGGCTCTTCCCCTCCAGAGGGGCCTCTGTGCTGCTCTCCCGCTCTTCCCAGGGCCTGTCTGACCAGCCTGAGCCCCAGCCTCAGGCCAGGAACCTCCCTCTGTGACAGACCTCTCCTTCCTCTGAGAACCGGTAGCAGCAGCTCTTGACCCTATCACCAGGGCCCACCACCTGCTGGGCCCCCATCTGCTGCACCTCACTGGTGCTCACAGACTGGACTCCAGGACGCCAGTGTGGCTGACTCTCCCCATTGGCTGAGACAAGTCCCAGCTCCAAAGCCTCTTTTACCTAAGAGAGCACGCTCCATCTTTAAACTGACACAAGCTCATCCGACCCTCACCACCACGCTCTTCTGAGAGTGGGACACTACCACTTGCTCTGTTTTTTAAGAGAACAGATTCCAGCTTCACAGGTTTCTAGCATAATGTAAACACACTGCATGGTTCAGCAAAGAGCCATAACGTGTGAGAAGACAGTCTCCAACCAAGACACTTGATACACAGCGGGACATTTGCACTGATGATGCAGAGGCGAAAAGGAGTCAGTTTCCAGGCAGGCTGTCATCCAAGAGTGCATTTATAAGGACAGAAATTGGAAAGTAAAACAGAAAAGACATTAATGTTTTAGGCAGTAAATGAAATGTGTACACAAGCCAGAACAAGTTCCGTCCCAGGTACAGGAGTGGTCACAGTCTACTCACCCACAAGGTGTGTAAATATGCTGCACAGTTTTTATAGCAGTCCTTTAGTTCTACTAACATACCTTGATTTAAAGCAAATGACAAAAAGCAATCGTCAGTGTCAGACTACATTACCAGTAATATCCTGCATGGAATCAACTGCTCATAGCATGTGTTTAATAAATTAAAGCTGCTCTGAAAACAAAGGCAGGAAACAGCCTTAACATGACAAAGTCTTTGAACTGGAAAAAACTCTTTGTAAATATCAAATCAAATGAAGTCCAATCATATTATGAGTTTATTAAACAAAGGGAGACAGTATTCTAAGTACTGCACTAAAATCCCTATGAGACAAGTATTATTATCCCTTCCATTTTTCACATAAAACCACTGAGACCGAGAGGTTAAGTACTTTGCCTGGGGCCACACAGCCAAGGCACAAGGGACAGACAAGGAACTCACTGCTCCCTGCTGTGCCCTGGTGACTTCTGAGGGGCCACTGGTGGCAAAGTGCCCTGGACGGGAGACTTGACTTCCAATGTCATAGAAACTTAAATGAAATAGAAAATTAGCAGACACTTGAAACTCAGTTAGCAGCCTGCTGCTCCACTGAGACAGGCTAGACTCATCCTGCTCGTCACATATAGTTGGGCTGCTAAACCCGGTCAGCCTCAACCGTCTGCATCCAGCTGCTTCTCACAGATGCCAGGTCAACCTGACCCATGTCCAGCAGCAATGTCTGTATTTCCCCACCTAACAATATAACCTGTTTGTCCAATATGTTTCCAGGACTTTCTACCTAGGACACACTGGCCCATTCAAGGACATGTCTAACCCCACCCGCTTTGCTCAGTGCCCCCTCCCAGAATTTTCCTGCCTCATGATAAACAATTCTTTTTAAGTAAACCTACCTAGAACAAACCTGCCTGATAACATACAGCTTGATTCATGTGACCAACTATGTGATAACCTGCCATCAGCTTATGTATCTCCTGCTTGCAAATCTGATACAAACTAAACGCAAAGCTGACTTGGGGCTGGTGATTTGAAGCTGGATTTCCTGCCAACCCACCAGCAAAACAAATAGCTTGCCTTCCAACTCTTTGGTGTAAAACATTCTTTCGGTTTTCCTTTCTGGGTTTCCACAATACCAGTAGTCTGATTCTATGCACAAACTCTTTTGTGCAGTTCAAATGTTCACCTGTGTCAATAAGACCAAAATTCTATGTGGTGGGCAGGTACATCACCACAGACAAAAACAGCAAAAGAAATGGGAAATTATGTCACCGGATGTGCTTAAACTTGGGGGTGCATTTCAATACTAACAAAGGAATCCCCATTAGGATACTCTTCCGAATAATTTTAAATGAACAAGCTCACTGGAGTAAACCCCCATCCCCACCCCTACCCCCACCCCCGCCAGAAGCCAGCTCACAGAGTTAATCCATGTTCTACAATGATAGGCCAGTAAAAACATAGCCATTGATAAAATTAAACCAAAGGAGGTTCTCCACAGATCTGTAGCATGGCCTGGGCTGTGAGAGAAACGCCCTTTACCACACTCCAGCAGACGTGCACACGCATGCACACAACTGCTGGATTCAGAGACTTCAACAGTACCAGCATCTCCAACATTCACCACGTCTTCCAGCATTTGCAGCTGTGTCGTCTGAGATAATAACAATCACCAGCTTATTTCCAACACTCGGACAATGAGTTCATCCTGTTAGGAGCTATTATCTTGACCTTTTAGAGTTGCATTTTAAAATAAACATACATTTATGTTTCCCAACCAGTGGATATCTTTATGACTACCACTACAATTTCCACACTATTGACAAGATAGAATAAGCTGACATTAATTTAGTCAAAATACTATGTGTCTTCCAACATATGTAAATTAAGATTTTACAGCTTAAACACATTTATGATGAATACAAATTACCATCATTTTATTATGAACATACTCGGGTAAAACCTGAAACTTAACACATGTCAGACCTTTACTTTTCTCACATCCCTGTTTAACCTATGTAAAGTACTCCAGCAGTTACATTTGTGTTTCTTATAGGTAGTCAAGAATACTGACTTTAGTTATCTTTTAAATGTGTGAGATAGGATTCAAACATGATCCACCTGCCTTAGCCTTCTGGAGTGCCGGGATTACAAATGTGTGCCACCACGCCTGGCACAAAAACAAACTTGAAGTGAGTGAAATTTTAAAAACTATTTGGAAGCTTTTAAATCTTAGGAGCTGTACTAATTTCAAAGTTTAAAACAAAAATGAAAAGAGGAGATTTCTGTTCTAACCCCATGCAGCACAGCAATCCGGCAGTGATGTGCCTTGCTGTGCAGACCCCAGAGATTGGCTTTGGTCCGAGGGCAGGTCAAGGAACTGCAGCTTGGGGGGGTCAGGCTGTGGCTGAATGACCGAGTCAGTTCTGTCTCCCGTGTGACTGGCGCACACCCTGAAGAGACAGCTATGTCCTGTCCAGTAACTAGATAAAAACCAGACAACTGTGGGGCAAAACTGAGGTGCCAAGTAACTTCCAAAAGCCGTGACCCCTGTTCAACACCTTACCTGCCTGACCACATTCCCCTGCCAACTGGTATAGGGAAGTAGAATTCTTTATTAGTGGAAGAAGCTGTGATTAGATTAACCTCGCAGAGAGGCCAATCCTAAATTCAAAAAGTGGGTTACAGCTGTTCTGAAGTCAGCCTATCAGGCATCTTAATTTTTCTGATGAAGGGGTTCAAAGAATTCATCATTTTTTCTTTCCACTTTCGTAAAACATGAGAAGTAGCACAATAAACTGAAGAAAAAAAGACTAGAAAGTACTCTGTATTTTATTCTGTGCAATGGCTCTATTTTGAGATTTGGGAAGACTTTCAATAAATTTAACAGATTTACTTGGACAAAGAATGATTCATGAATCAGGCAGCACTCAAAACCGGGAGAGGTTCAGAGACTCTGCCCTGGCACACTTAGTAGTGGGCATTCATAGCTGAAGCAGAGAAATCACTTGATTGGCCAGGCCTGGCCTGTAGCCTTATTGGGTAGACTTCAGTGTGGAGGAGGGACTCTCTACTCATCTAACCAATCAGCTACTTAGCCACCTGTAAGATGCTCAACTTCAAGAGTAATAAACTACAAGCCTGTTGCTCAATTAAGTTCCAATTTGCTCACGTTAGAGTTCCTGGCAGAGAAATATCCCCAGGCAAACAGCCTCCTGCTTATTTTGCTTTAACATTAGAAGTAACCTTCATTTCTTTATAAGAAGTCTGATCCTACATTGTGGTTTGCCCAGGAAAGTCTTAGAAAGTCTTAGCTTATTCATTTTCCTTTATTTCCTATCAAGTCTAGCTTGGGTCATTTTCAAAAGGTTCCAGTATTGATACTATATAAAAACATAAATCTAGAAAATTGTTTTCTTCCAACTTTTCCATCAATAGCATTAAGTCATCCATTAGCCCAGATTAAGACCTTTTCACAAGGTGATAGAACTGGAAACCACCTTTGCAGGTCCCTGACACTCAGTGATGGAATGGCTCCATGAACATATTAGTGAAATATAAAAAGGGCTAGAACAACATGCACTCATTCACACACACTTCTGAGAGGAGACTGACTGAGCACTTTATTTAAAAAGGAAGAGTTTAAGCAAATATTACAAAATGAAACGAGTCAATCTGGCAAGCCTCTGCTGTCCTGTGCATCACTATTCAAGTGTTTTGATGTATAAATTACACTGCTCTGTGACTTGCAGTGGGGTATGCTCGGATAAATTCGTCCCAAATGGGAAATATCGTGAGCTGAGTTACATGAAACACACCTAACCTGCTGAAAGCCGTTAGTGACACAATTCACGGCGGAGCCCAGGTTTCTCCCATGTGGTTGCCCAGCTAAGTGGGAGTGCAGCTTCCTGCTACTTGCGGCATCACCAGGTACATCTCTCACCCAGGAAAGATCAGAAATCAAAAGCCAAAGTGCAGCTGCTACAGAACCAGCGCTGCCCGCACACACTGGAAATGACCAAGGCAGGGGCTCACTGTATACCAATAAAAAAAAAAAAAAAACATGAATTGTGAGTTAGAAGCCAAAACAAGGTGCGGTGAATCACAGCAGGCCCAGGAGAGGAAGCAGGGAGCATGGCTGTGCATCGAATGACTGGTCAGCGTGTTCTGGTCAACCACAGTGCTCGAGTCATCACTGCCTCCCCTCCGGTCCCTCCCTGTCCTCTACTTGAGTCCCTGGTGTCCTGACCTTGCTTCTCCAGCACATCAGTCACCAGAGGCAGTTCGGGATAATTGCAGGACAACTCTACCCTGATTAAGCAAAAGTGTCCCTTTTCCCGAGTCCACCACTCAGCCTACTTTTTCTTCTTGACTACACACAGCGCATCTCCCTTTGTGCCACTATCCTCACATGGCTGAGGTTTCTACACCACCCCAGGAGCTCCCCGCAGGAAAACACCGACCTCTCAGCCTCCTCACAGCCTTGGTCATTTTTTTCTCTAGCTCAGGATTTCCCACGGGTGACTCACAAGCTCTGAAAAGGTGCAAAGGTCTTCGAAGGCTCTGTGTCACCAGTGCCTTAAGCTTGCTAGTCACAGTGCACTGGGACAAAGGCTTGAGTGGGTACTTACTGGGGGAAGGAGAGAGAAAATGAGCTCTGTGTACTGCAGACATTAACAGATCACCCCCCTGACGGCTAGGACCTCACGTTCGCCTTCTTGGACCCCTCGTGCTTTGGCCATCTCCCTTCTCTCTTTTACACAGGCAGCACTGTTCTTCTGTTTCTGGGACATTCTATATTTCTTATTTTGTTCTCTGTGTTCTCCTCCAGAATTAACTGTTTACAAATAGTTGGGGGTTTTGTTTGTTTGTTTTGACAATCCTTAGAAAGGGATAGTCTGGCCAGCATGAAAATGGACAAGATTTACTTCTTCCTCTTTAAGGTTGTGATGGTTTGATTTTGTTACTCTTTTTAAAAACAAAAAGGAAAAGAAAAGCTCTCTTTTTATTACTCATCAGAGGAAGAAATCACATTTATACAGTTTCCACCATGTTTATGCTGTTCAGCAGTGCTCCTGGAGTCCTATTTCATGTATACATGTATGTATCATGGTGCTGGAGTTGACCTCAGAGCCTGTGCATGCTGGGCAAGCACTCAACCAGTTCTTTTCCCTTCCTTGCCAACTTCCAATGGAGCGGGGAAGGCAGCGCCCTCCCCGCAGGCAGTCCACGTACTCCAGCACCCGCACAGCAAACACTTCGGTGCCTGAGATGAGAGCAGTGCTCTCCCACCGCACAGACACCATCCGTCCATCTTTCTCCTCGGACAGGGCCTTGTCATGCTGCTCCTCTCCTTCATCTGCGCTTAGTGAGGGCTGTTCAGAGCACAAGGGTCTAATCTTACGCTATGCATTTAGGGACTGGTGCTGTCTGTGTCTTCTCTCTTCTTTCCTTTTAATAAAGCAGCAGGCCTTATCCCCTCCAGGCACAGAATGCTCTGCAGCCCACTCTTCCAACTCTATCCTCACAGCCGCTGCCCTGCTGGACCCTCAGCCCTGGCCCCCTATCCCACCTCTTCCCAGGACTGCGACCTCCTCCCAGGGAGGACCATGCTCCACAGTCCCTTCTCATGCTGAGAAAACAACTTCTAATCTGCATAAAACCCAAGAGTTACATGTGGTGATACTTCACTGTGATTCTCAAAGTATCTTGTTTTCCAAAAGGTCAACAGTACTATATTAACAATCATTTTAAGCTAGTTTTTAAAAATGTGATTACTCTCGTCTCTTGCTTCTCACATTTCCCAGTTCACATATCAACAGCACCAACAGGCCTCAGCCATGAGATGTCATCAAGGTCCCAGCTCTGGCTCCAAAGCCTATTCATTCCTCGGTGTTGACCTGGGGGAGCCAGGGCTCGCGCCACAGAGCCTCCTGCATCAAGTGGACACAGGAGCACTGGTCTCACCTGTCGCTCCCGGCTACCCTGGTGGCTTTCCAGCTGACAAGCAACGAGAGAATACGCAGTCATCACGACGCTCAAGCAGAGATGAATGCCTGCTTCTTCTCTTTCCCCCTAGGTTCAGTCTGGGACCTCAGGATGAGTACCCAGGACTGCATCACTGCATCGCACAGCTTCCCTTCAGCAAGACGATGTTCCAGGGAGTCTGTCTTAGCTTCCAAAGAAAAAGACCACCAGAGGCATTTCACTCATGAGTTTCAAAGATGCCTGGAGTCTAAGAGGGGAAGAACAAATACTGCGTGACCTCACATAGGTACAACCTGAAAGCCTGATCTCACAGACACTAAGTGGGATGGTGGTGACCAGCTGGAAGGGGGAAGGCGGAATGGTGGACGCTGCACAACGGGAGTGAAGTGACGATTAACAGGAGGAATAAAATCTGGTGTTCTGCTGCACCATAGTTGGAGATGATGCGTTCTATGCTTTTTAACAAGCAGAAAAGAGGATTCTGAACATTCTCACCACAGACAAACAGTGAATGCTCCTGAGATGGGTATGTTACTTACCATTTTTATTATTGCACACGTATAGATGACGGCATCGCATTGTTCTTCAAGTGTAGTTAAGTTACAACTATCAGTCATGCATATAAGTTTTTCACCTTCTCAGAAAAGGAAAAGGGATTTAAAAATACTGACAACTCTTGACTGAACTTGCCCTTTAATTAAAATAACTCAACTGTCATTTGTAGCACAAATATTAATACCATCTCTTTAAAACTTCAAGCCAGCCCTGTAATCCCAGCATTCAGGAGCCTGCAGCAAGGGGATCATTGTGAGTTCAAGACCAGCCTGAGTTACAAAGTTAGCTCAAGGCCAGCCTGAACTGCACAGTGATAGCCTTTCTCAGGAATAAATAAATAAAACTTCAAAAATAATTCCAGACATCAATGATACTTCCAAACAAGAAATATGTCCCTATTCTTGGTCACTGCCACACAATTTTAACAGAAAGCATGTAGAGTGCGCATAACAGGATTTGTTTTGCTTTCACAGAAGAAAGTAAAGCTTTCTTTACCACTTCATAGATGATTAGTGCTGCACCTTCTGCTCGAAGAAGTTTTTATTTTAGACTACAAAAGCCCCAGAATGCTGCAACTCCGCGTTGTCCTCGCCTTCGACGCCTGACCACTCACGAGCGTTCTGTTCTGCTGATTCCTTCTACACGGACTTAGGGATGACCACTGGTTGAGATGGATTGGGTAACTGTGCTGCTCTCTTAACGACCCTACTGCTTTATACCCCTAGATAATTAACCCTCAAGCTAAAAGGAAACGATACTGCACAGCGTAAAGCAGTTACTTCACTGGTGATTCTTTTTTGAACTGCACAAAAATACATCTAATGTAAAATACATCATCTGGACCATTTTCAAGGACACAATTCAGTACTAAGCATGTTCCCAGTGTTAGGCAACTGATCTCCAAAACTTTCTTATCTTCAAAATGGAAACTCCCTACCCACAGAACATCAGCCTCTGTTAATCCCACCTGGCTCCCTCTAGAATCACCATCCCATTTCTGCTTCAATGAATTTTATTATTACGATAGATATCTCCAGAAATGGAATCAAACAGTACTTGTCTTGTGACTGGCTGGCTTCACTTAAGGTGAATCCATTCGTGGCTTGTGTCAGGGTGTCCTTCCCTCCGACAGGGCCGCCTGTCCCTCCAGCAGAGCACATATGTCTGCCAATTCATCCGCCAGTAGACCTTGACTGCTCCACACTTTGGCTACTCTAAGTAACATAAGTGCAAGGCCACTCCTTCAAAACCCTGCTTTCCAATCTTCTAGACATTTATACCCAGCAATGGAATTTCTGGATCATAGTATAATAGTACTTCCTTTAAAAAATAAGTTTATTACTTACATTAGCTTTAGAGTTTTTAAAAACATTTGAAGATAGTGTAGAAAGTTTCTCTACAGTTTCCCACCCAGTTTCCCTATTATTCATGTCTCATGGTACATTGACTGCAGTTAATGAATCAATATTGATAAGTTATTGTCAGCTAAACTTTATACTTTTTATTTCCTTACTGTTTACCTCGCCTGTTTTTGATGGCCCAGGATATCCTATGTTTAATCATCCTATCTCTTCTTTGCTGTGACAGTTTCTTAGGCTTTTCTTGGTGTTGGGTGACCTAGAAGCATTGACCAGGTATTTTGTGGAATGTCCCTCAACTGGGATTTGTCTCAAGATCTTAGTTATACTGGGGTTATGAGATTTGGGGAGCAACATCATGTATTTATCAGCCAAGAGTGTGCAATGCCATCGATGCTGACCTCACTGAGATAAGGATGTTCAGGTTTTTCTGCTGCCCAGTTGCTCTACCCCACCCAACCCCCACTGCCCATTAGACACTGGGAAAAAGTCACCACAGAAGCCCACACGGAGGGCAGTATTTTTCACCTCTTGGAGAGTGCAGTAAATACACACTTTATCTGGAGCTGTTCTATCCTTATTTACTTACTCAGTCATTCACTCACAGCAGCAAGAACTTACCTGTACGTATCTGAAACCTTAGATTATAATTTAAACGTACATTGTATCACCCAGAAGGCTACAGACTGGGTCCCGGGAGCCCTTCCACATGGCCACTGCAGGTCTTTTTCTATTAATGGGACACATATTGAAGTCCCCACTGTCGCTCCTGCTCAGCAAGTGCGCGGCTCCCTTGGGCAACATTACTTTGGAAAATCTTCCTGACATACAACAGGGCAGAGAGGGCGTTGGGAGGCAAGCGGGGACCAGGTCACAGCCAGCTGCCTAATGCCACCTTGCAGAGAACGGACCTACTTACAGCCTCAGCTGAACTGCAGGGACAGGGTGGGTGATAGATGACGGCTGAGATTTTCTCCAAGAATTGACCTGAGACAGAAAAGGCCACACCCAGTTGCTAGTCACCGTGGGGATCTATGTCCTCAGCTGGACATAATAAATCTCAGTGTCTCACGGAAATTGTCTTCCCCTCTCCCCAGGACTGTGTTCCAAACACACAACTGGCACCAGGAGCTCCCCCAAAAGGAAGTCAAGGCGGAAGTAAGCATAACGCACACAAGCAACTGTAAAGAAATGACTTGCAGAGAAGAGAGGATTTAAACTGGTAAAATGCAGTTAATTAGATCAGGCTAACTTGTAAGGAACTGTACAACTCAGGCAGAGAGGGCCAAGGCTGCTCCCATAAGCAGGAAGTCTAAGTGAGACAGCACAGCACACACCTCAGAGAGCTGGCATCTATCATCAGCAGTCAGAAACTCTAATAATTAACATTTTACACTAGCGATTAACATGCAACTATATGCATTATCTCATTAACTCTTGAAAACAATTAACATTTCCAGTTTACAAATGACAAACCTCAGAAATAATAACTTCCCAGATCACAAAACTATGATCTCACTGGAGATCTTAGTTTACTATTTTACTACTTTACTATTTCTCTTGGATTTAATGTTATTTGATTCACCAAGAAATCTTGAAGAATATATAACATGGGCCATGGGAAATTTTTTGTAAAATATTAAATTAACACAGGAGACACAGTATGGACAGTATAACCATAATTTCATTTTTAAAACATATCAGTTAACTTGGTACACAGCAAAATGCTACTAAGTTAGTCCTAAAAAAGATTACATGAGGTTTTAATTATTTGTTTTTCCTATTTCAGCTTTTTAAATTAAATCACGGTCTTTTGTAATCAGAAAGAAACCAAAGGTGTTTCATACAAACAAGTGTTAGTTTATCGATCAGTAAACGACTGTGAGCGTGGTAGGGCGGTGGCAGCATCTGCAGTCACCCAGCCAGGGGAGGCAGGAGAGAGAACTTCTCAAAGGGAACATTTGCACGCGGGTATGTAAACAGGCCATTGAAGTGCAGAAATTAGACACAGAAAGGAAAAGGATGGTGCCAAGAAGAAAGCCCACCGAGGTTTATGCTCAGGGAAATACTTGTCATCATCAGAGTTTAGAAAACGTTAAGTTTACTTTGTGCAGCACAGGTGCAATCAGCCACAAAACCAATTCTCAATGAAGCAGAAGTTTCATCTGAAATTATTATCAGTGTGTCATTATAATTTAAAAACAAGCCTGTCGTGAACTCAGATTGAAGTAATGTGGCATTTATAGTATATCATAATGACTGAAAGCATGGGTTCTAAAATTAGACCTTCTGATTGCAAATCTACCTTGCATGAATTCAGCTGGGTCACTTAACCTTTCTAGGCCAGACTAGGCTTCCATGTGTGTAAAGGTCCTTAATGTTAGTGCCTACCACCTAGAGATGTTAAGCAGATTCAAATGACATTCTGAACAGTGTTTCCACCCACTCCATTCAATGCATTTCAGATTATTTTACACACACATGTAGGACACAGACAAACAGAATGTGCCTGCCAATGATATATACCATGTAATAGAATAAAGTACCTTAGAAAAGGGTTTATTTGTTCTATGACTGTTTGATATAATACCTTAGTGGTACTTTAATTATACACAGTGAGCGTGCATGGGCATAAAATAAATATCCTGTATGCGTGTATTGAGAGGAATTTTTTAAGTTTTTAAATATTTAACAACCACAAAAAAGAAGCAGCAGCAGCTAGACATGGTGGTGCATGTCTGTAATCTCAGCACTCTGGGAGGCTGAGGCAGGAGGATGGCAAGTTCAAGCTCAGCCTGGGCAACCTAGAGGCTTAATGAGGTCCTGTCTGATAAGATTAATTAATTAATTAGTCTGGTTTTTTTTAAATAGCTAGAGATGTAGTTCAGTATAAAGTCCCTGTGTTCAATCTTCAGTACCCAATCTTCAGTACTGGGATGGGGGGAATGTGTGTGTGTGTGTGTGTGTGTGTGTGTGTATGAAAGAGAGAGAGAGAGACGAACCAGCCCATCTTGTGCTATTCTAAGATATTAAAAGCACTATGTCTTGACCTTTAAAATCTTTGCCTGGATCTTCACAAAAAGCTATTGCTCAACACGGAAATGTTAAATCTTAAAAGCTTACTTCAGCCTTCTTAGGGAGTTCTGTCAACTCTTCTAAATATGAACAATAAATAAGGCACATTCCTGGCAAATTGGTTCTTCTGACCTTTCTCTGTAGAAAGAATACCCAGGGCAGTATCTCGGTAGTAGTGGCAGACTCATGTGTTACTGCTGAATCAAACCCTTTATCATATAGTCCCCTTGACCAGGATAGAGTTAGCTTGCTGGCTTTTCTCAAATGTAAATATCTGCTCTGGTTACATAATGTTAATAGAGAAGGTCGCGTATTCCATCAGCGCAATGAAAAAATTACTTCTCATTGACCCAGAAACTAAGCCTGAAGGGGAGAGCACCAGAATGAGAGCATCTGAGATGAGAACTCTGACTGCCGCCCTGCCGCCCTGCCTCAGGTTCATGTCTAATCCCATTTACATCGGTCATCCCACTAATGACTGTGGGCTCCAACAGCGTAAGTTACTTCTGCAGTCCTAAGGGGAGGCACTTACTGCTAACGGCCCTGGTGTTCCCGGGTGTCTCTGCGGGAGGCACAGCCGCCTGCCATGTGGCTTCCGCTGTGGGGCAGACCCACCACCACTGGGGTGTCCATGGCTGATGCTCCAGGGCCCTGCCGGTTGCTCAGCAACAGCCTCTTATGACTGCTGAGCAGGGCTGCTAGGCAACAGGACTGAGTGGGACCTGCTGTTCCCAGCGCACCCAGTTCAGTAGCTCCCAGGAGGGCCAGGTTGCAGGAGGCCGGGTTCCTGCTTCTCTGAGTGATTGAGGATCTGCACAACCACATCCACTTTTCCAGACGCACTCCAGCTATGTCTAAACAGAAACCAGAGCAGGGCTAGCCCCTACCTTGGAAAGGACGTTTGACTCAAGCCCTATGTTCAGAGACTTAGAGAAACTGTCAGAAAAACAGAAGCATTAGAACTGACATCTGACAAAATCTAAATATTAAAAGAGGTCATTTATTAAATCACATTCAAAACATGACCTTTGAAGTTTTATAATTTGAAATAAATTTGTGATTTAGCTGTTTTCGTTCACAATGATCACATCATTCTCACAGAACCCTGCTACACAGTATTTGAACATGCAGTTGTATCTAGTACAGCATTTTATTGGAAAGCCCACCAATTCTTGCAGGCAGTTAAGCCCACATTTACATCTTCAGTGTCAATACCTCCAGAGCACCACACTTCAACAGCCAAGTGCTCTCAATCAGTCAGACTTCCCATCTGCCTGCACAGCTTCGAAGGTGACCACCCAGCTAACCAATCTGAGAACGTAGCACCCCCAACATGAGTGCAACCCCCTTCCCCTAAGGTCCATTCCCTCTGGGGGGCAGAACCGTGTGCCAAGAGGGCACGGACCCCCAGCCAGTACTCCCACTGCACCGCGCCCCCGTTAGCAACCCTCACCCCGGTCCACACCGAGCATCCAGCTTCGAGTCTGTTTCCCAGTTAGCCTCCAACCCCGGCTGCTGCCAGCCCAGAGCGCACACTCCATGACACTGAATTAACCGGTGTTACACACCTCGCACCCTGGAAGCCTCTTTCCTCTCCCCAGCGCGAATCCCCTACTGGCTGGCAGATTACTGGTTGTCTTTCAAGATCTGGCAATAACGACTCTTCTGCGAGCAACCACCTGACTTGAAAACAACTTATAAACACAGTCGTGCATTCACATGGGAGTCGGATGCCCCGCTGACTTCTACCTTCGCCCACCCAGCACTGATCTTGTGCACCCCGAGGATCAGGACCTGTCCCATGCAACCTGACCTCTGGCATCTAGCACGCACCTTAGCATTAAGGAGGTAAACCACAATTTATTCATAATTAGAGATAGTACTCCTGGGCAAAATTGTAAAACACACAAGGATTTGGAATCTTTTTATTTTTAACCTCTTTAACTTCCCAGGAGTCTGTTAGCTTATTTCAAGGATGGAAAATAAAATAAGATACTAAAATCTAAAACAAATAGTCTTCAGAAGGCAGCAAATGTCCATGAAAGAAATCCAGCTGTGGGGATAGTAGATGCTTACAGATTTTAAAACGTGTCTCACTCCTGCAGCGATGATAACTGTGAGCATCGGGAGAGGCTGAGGCAGGAGGATTAAGTCTGAGCTCGTGTTGAGCAGCTCAGTGACTTAGCAAGGCCCTGTCTCGAAACAGAAAAGCAGAAGAGCTTAGTGTGAAGCGGGAATTGGTTCAATCTCCAGTACCACACCAAAAAATTATTTTTATACTCCAGCTACTCAGGAGGTGAGACAAGAGGCAGGAAAATTTCAAGTTCAAGACCAGCCTGGGCAACTTAGTAAGACTGTTTTAGAAAAAGTTAAAAAGAGAAAACCTTGTCACTGCAGGAATGATTCCTCAAAATGCGTTTTAAAGGTTGTAACTGTCCCTTCAATGAAGGTGCAAACTAGCTGAGATAGGAAGGAAAACCAGCAAACTTAAAATGTTTTGAAAGTTGTTATATTCATGCAAAGAAGATATTCCACTTGGAATTAACTCATTTTCTTGTGCTTCAGAAATCAAATATTTGAACTGTGAGCAATACTCCAGTTCAAAAGGAACCTGTCCTTGCTTAAAAAAAAAAGTCCATCTTCTGACTCCTGGGCTTCTTATCAGACTATAATGAATCATTACAGGGTAAACAACCCAATACCCCACAGTGATCTAATCCATGCAATGAGAAGTCTAGCATAATCAGATCCCGCCCTTCTGTGTACAGTTTAGATTAAACCCAGGGCCTCACACATGCCAGGCAAGTGGTCCATCCCTGAGCTGCACCCCAGCCCATGCCCCTGTTACTATAATCACAATAACAAGTTCAAAGGAGCCACACATTCAAATAACCCCACCACAAACGCTGATCTGGATCCAGGCTCAGGGAAGTAATTTCCGGTTCTGACCAGCAGGTCTTTGAGCAAATTTGGTCTATCTAGTTTATGCAGAGATCTTTGATACAACTAAATGAGAGGAAAATCCTATTTTTTAAAGTAATTTAGAGCCAACAGGAAAAAAATTATCCTAACTTAAAACCTCTTTGCAATTTACAAAGCAGTATTCACTCAGCATCCGCCTCCCACCCAGTAAATAGGAACAAACAACACACAAAAGCTTATGTCTGAGCATCTGAGGGGGGCATCACAAACCCACTCAGCCCTTCCCCTCACTGTTTTAGGTGTTTGAGAAATACAAACGTCTCCAATTGCAAGTTTTTCCTGGAGCTTAGTTTTACATGCACTTTGATGTGAACACACTGCCATATGTGTTTATATTAGCAGTGCTGATTGTGCCAGCTAAACCAATCTGCACATGTCTACTGCAATTCTAATCAGTAGACATGTGAATTATTAGCTCATCCCCACTGAGAACCACAGAATTCTTTCTCTTTTATGAACTGTGGGATCCACATCCCATTCAGGCTGTCCTGCTTCCACAGGGAAGCCATGGTGCTGGGGAGACTCTGTGCAGAAAGTATTCACAATCACTGGACAAATTCTGTATATCTAGGTACTTTTATGTGGTGGAGTATATCTCAAGCATTATTTGTCCATTAAAATAAAATAGATACATTATAAAGTAGAATGCAAAATGCATATAAGTTTTTAAGATGATTATGAAATTATAAGTAAAAGGTCTTTTCTATGGAGAATTTTGCCTCTGGATTTTCCTATGCCTCTACGTTTCTAGGACTTCTTTGGCAGAAAGTGAGAAGCCCCCTCCTTTGGAGGTCTCCCATAGAGTACATGAATGAGGTCATTTCTTCGTAAACGTATTCAGACACACACAGCCTCAGCTGTAGGCGGTGGTCAACACAGTTGAACTCAGGCCTGTCCCATTTAGATGTATTTTTTAAGTTGCAGTCTAACCTGTATAACATCTTTTGTATTTTGAGTTCAAAATCTTTCTCTCTTTCATACTTATCTTAAATCTGTAGGCACCACACAGAACCAGTTTAATGCCCAGCTCATACGTACTATGGCCCTCCAGGTAAAGACAATGGTCACAAATTAGAGCCAGTACTAGGTTCTGGGACTAGCACTGGGCCTTTGCCTAGCATTAATTAGTAAGTGCACACTGTGGCTCTACACTGCAAATACTCTAAAAATGCAAAGGACAAACAAAATAACACAGGGAGTGGCACTAAGGCCAGTCTAAACCCAGGCCTGACTCCATGGCTTCCCCTTGCTTTTGCCCTCCACAGAACCACTGGCATCATTCCTACGGAACTGCTGCAGATCAGTGTCCTTCGGTGTTTTACTGATCCATCGAAAGACCTTTCCCCACTACTGTTTAAACATATAAATCACTCTGTGCTGGTCTGCATAGCAAGCAGCCAGAGTCAGCCCTCCCTCTGAATTACTGATGACGTGATCCCTTTAAACAGTTGAGGATGACTCCTACTTACACATCAGGCCCAAGCCTTCATCCTTGGAATGAGCCTCTCCACTGCAGTCCCAATGCTCCTTCCACCCAGACTGCAAACTCCATTTCCCACAAACCCCACACAGCTCTGCATCCTTCTGCCTTGGATTTGTACCTTTGTTCTTGTTGCTCTCTTAACTCAGAAATGTTTTATCCATCCAGCCTCCACGGGCCATCAGCGGGTTTGTATCTTCCATACAGGCCTTCTGTAATATTAGCCTCAGAGCTAAGCTTCCTTCTCTTTGAAACACCCCAACTCTGTCTATTACTTTCAGGAACATTTGTACTCTGTAGAAGGAACACTAAGTGTATTACTTTCTCTCTTGGCCCCCAGACAGATGGAGCTACAAGTGTCTTCTAGACCAGACAGCATCTCAGCCCTTTCTACACCTACATCACTAAAAGCACACCTGGGAAGGTGCTTTTGTAGGCATTTGTTTATCTGAACTTAAGTAACTTTTCCTCTAGAAGATGACATGTACTGAGTTCTATCATTCACTAAAAGCCTTTCAAAGCAATTTTATAACCACCCTCAAGTGTGAACCTGAAAATCAGTGATACATGTAGCATTACAAGATGTCATTCCAGGCTCTATCTACAACAGTACAGGCACTTTTTTTAGTGTCCTGATGTCACCATGAAGAACTTAACTTCATTCACACATAAGGTTATCATGGTGACAAAATCTCCAGAAACTGGAAAATTTTCAGGATCATATGACCAGTTGAAATCTGAGTCAGCTGCACAATGAAGCTTTTTAATTTCCAGGTTAGTGACGGTTTTTTTCTCTCTAGCACCTCCTCAGCCATGTGTCAATATGTTTTCTCAAATTTTAGCTGCAAAAACAATTATATAAAGAGGAAAGATTACTTTTTTATTGTTATTTCCCTTCAAAACATTACTTGAATAGGGAGAATTTAAAATAAAATCCATGAACTCAAGAGCCATATGCTAAAGAAGGTTCACTGATACAAAGCATATTTTATAACTTAAGCTGCAGAGAAAATAGTTGAACCAGAATATTAAAAAATACTGCTGTTCCACCCGATACCATCATGCAAACCTGTATGCTAGGAAGGCTCGAAGTCTTTCCTTATACAACTGTTCTACAGGGTTATTCGGCCCCCATTGACACCCTGTCTTCTTTGGAACCCATTGGTCACCTCTGTGCAGTGAACGTGTTCTGCTTGGAAGGAGCCTCTCCTCCTCACCCTCCATTCCAACCTAAGCTCGCTGTTCCTAGTGCCAGGGACAGGACTCACAGCTGTCCTGCAGGCTGGGGACAGCCCCAGGCCATGGCAACTGCATGGAGATGGGCCCCTGGCACTCCCTAACTGGCCCGAGAGCGCCTAAACTGCTGGGCAGGGCGCGTTGCCTCCCCTGAGCTTCTCCTGGGACTGAGTTTTCCACTATGATATTGTTCTAAAAGTCCAATGTGGTAATAGTCTGCATACCACACAACTGGGACTCCTGTATCTAATTCAGCAGAACACTACACACCCCCTAAAGACTATAATTTATTGCACTGGAAAGATGAGTAAGATATTTATTAAGTGGGAAACACCATATCATCCGATGTGATTTATGTTTTTTAAATTTGCAGATCAACAAAATACAAGTAGACTTTATCTTTTGCTGAATAGGATTCTGAAACTTCTGACTTCCATCCAGTGTGCATTATCTCATGAACTCGACTCCAGAATTGAAAGGTTTAAAATATTTGGTGGAATTTTACGGGACAAGTGTGATTTGTCCCAAAAGTAGTACCTTAGGTAGCCTGGATGTTACACCGATGGAGAGCCGGTGCGAAGGTTTGTTTGGAAGAAAATACTTGCCTTTATTTCACATTCCTGCTTCTTGGTGAAAACGTCATTTAGCAAGTACACACTGTGGTTAGAAAACCTGCATTCTACATTTAAACACTGCCAAGAGCCGGAGCAGTATATGATTACTGCTTAGGCATTTTTTAAAAATCAGTTTTCCTATTTCTGTATTAAATCAATTGTTACCACAGGGCACAGTGATATGAGAACGTGCCTTGGCAGCAAACTGGAAAATGATCCTTCTCATATCCTCAATATCTGGAATTTTATCTAGCCAAAAATTTATTTCACAGGACATTTGTTTTTGGATATTTTAGATTATAAGGGAAAATGTTATTATTGATTTTTCTTCTGGAAGTAGCAATTTTACCAAGAAAAAAGTAGTATATAACTCTCTACCTTTATACTGATGTTAAAATACTTCCTTACAAATATGTAAAGACTAAAAGATAACCAAAATTGAAACAATACTAAATATTCAAGTTAAAATTAAAATATTCAAAGATATTTGTGTTTTATGACTAAAATAACTTTAGTGGCAAACTAACACATGTTTACAGTCCTTCTGTAAAATAAACTGTGATGCCCTTCAGATGGTCTGTTCTCCTTAGATTTCACCCAGATTTCCAACGGTTCACATCGAGGTACAACCTACAAAAAGTGAACCAGCCAACAAATAAGTTACTCACAGATGACATGAAAAGTTTTCAACACTCAATGAAATTACACTCTGTTAAAACGTTGCTAAAAATAACAATCTGTGAGCAGCATGCAGCTCTGTTTCCACCCATGCTGCAGTGAAAACTGCAGGTGTCCTCCCGGCCTCCCCAAAGACCAGCCCAGCCCAGCTCCAAGGTGGAGGACACAGCACACAGCACAGTGCATAAGGCTGGCGTGGCGCAGGACACAGCTGTCCCTCTCTTAACCCAGAGCGCTATCTCGAGTAGACAGAGTAAAATGACTCCTCACCCCCGGAGAAGCCCCAGCGCTGTAGGTCAACCCTCCTCCGAGAGCGACCTCTCCTGCACTTCCAGCCTCTCCCACAGACTTCCCGATACGAAGAAGCACAGCTCACCAGGGCTTTCTTTGTCTGCCCTCTGCCTCCCCTGCCCCTGCCATCCTGGGACAAGTCCTCAGCTGCCTTCCACACCTGCTTCCCCTCTGATCATGAAGCCTTCACGCTTACATTCTGCTTGTCAGGTGGAAGCTGCTTTCAGCTCATCTCCTGCTGTGTCCTTCTGTGGCTGTGGCTTGTGAACCATGTCACACAGTGTGCAACTCTCCTCATGCAGACCTTGCAGGGACATTGTTCTCCCACTTCCCTGCTGCCACCGTGTCCTCTTGGATCCCCAGCGAGCGTGTGTCCAGGCTCTGGCTTTCTCTGCTGACCTTCCCACGCCACATGCTTCCCGTAAAGGACTGATCACTCCACTTCCCCCGCACACTGAGGCCAGGTGCACCCACATCTCTAAAGCTCTGGGACACCTCCTCCCCACCCCCCGACTGGTCCTTCTCCATCAGCTTCCCCAATACACAGTTTTAAGGTCCCAGAGCTGCTGGCACCAGTTGCCACAAAGGAACTGGTTTGTGGAGCTCAGCAATCACAACCCAGCGTGTCAGCGTGACCAGTTCCTCCTAGCAGACTCAGGAAAAATTGGTTCCATACCTCAGTGAGTCATTGCCAGCAAGGCCTGGCATGTGTCACATGCAGTGTGGCACGACCCCTGTCTATCCCCACTGTCACATTTCACCCTGCTCCACAGCCCCTCTTATGAGGAAGCTGGCTGCGTCCGCTCAGAGCCCACCCTGCTCCAGCCGGGCTCTTCCTGACCAACTGCATCTGCAAAAACCACCCCTCAACGAAGGTCCCCTTGGGGCTCCGGAGAGGTCAGGCATTACGGGGAGCCTGCCCAGGTCACCCACCCAGCCTGCCCCCCTTTCTTCTCCCCACATTTGCAACATACTTGCTCCCACTTCAAATTTGAGAACCTGAGACTCGGGCTTCACCCCCACCCCTCCTGGACTCCACCGCCAGCCACTGTGAGGGTGGCCCCTCTCAGCGCCTCTATTTCTACATTCTGCTAATCTGTGGCCCTCGTTGTGCTGCCCCAACTTGCTCCTCCAACAGTCTGCCAGGTGCCCCTAAAATCCAGCGTCCCAGAACTGTGACAGCAAACACAGGCAGGGGCAGTTTTGGTGCGTTTGAAAGGCACCCATAAGGCTGGTTTCCTGCCTGTGCCCCTCAGTGTGCAGGACTGGCGTGGACGTCAGGGCGGCAGGTGGCTTCTGAGGAGGCCTCAGCCTGTCCAACTCCTTCTTTGGGGACACAGATGCTTTCCTGCCTTCCCGAGTGATGGAAGCATCACGCCCACAATCTACATTCTCACTAGATCTCAAGTTCTCTCTTCCCTCTCTGGGAAGACCAAGGGACTCTCTGCAGCCCTGTGGAATTTAGTATAACACCTCTGAGACAGAAGCACTGATTGTCATTAAGCAATAAACAAACAATACACCAATGTAAGTTCCAGGCACACTTATTCACACATACACACACACATACTTTTACAAACGATGCTTTCTTCTTGAGCTATATTATCTTGGCCCAACAAAATTTGTGTAGAAATAACTCATTTTGTGGCCATTAAAACAGAATCATGCTCAGGAAGACCACTTACCTCTTTCCTACCACCCATGGTTTTATGCCTGAGGCCATCATGGACCTCAGTTTACATTTTATTTCACTCTCAGAAGCAACATCCTGCAGTTACCTCTGCCAGTGCCCTCCCTGCCCTTGCACCCCCCCCCCCCAGCCTCAGAGACAGTGTCCCCTCCATCAGCTCAGCGGCAAGGCTCTGGGCTCGAGGAGACCGGAACTGTGGAACCAGAGCCCAGGATAACAGCCAAGCTCCTGTCTGCAGTCCACAGTTTGAGGTCTGCGGCTGCCCCTCAACAAGGCGTGACAGCCGCTGGGTTCCAGCCCACCCATCTCAAAGCACATCCCATCCCCTGGCCATCAGTCCTGTCCAAGAATTCCTGTTTCTAATTATCACAGCCTCTGGGTACAATCCCTCCTGCTCAGGAATCCATGCAAGTCTGAATTGCTTCCTTCTTATCTAGACATCTCCAAACTCCATTCTCCAGCCAGGAGTCCAACTCGGGGGCCCTCAAAGGACAAGGGAAGGATAGGATGCAGATTTACTGCATGTCACAGGGCCTGCAATGTTCCCACCCCTGCATGACACTGCTGTCTGCCACCGAGCACTGAAGTGTCTTACGTGAGTGAAAAGCAGAGTGGCTGCTCATTTCCTCAGTCACTTGTATTTCTAATAAAATAAAAAACTGTAACTACTTTTGGTTTTATAGGTGTGTACAAGTGCTTAATCTAGAATTCTTGTGTTGCTGATAATGACTCACAGAAAGTCCATAGAGCATATAAAAGGAAATATGTGATGGCCAGGGATATAGCTCAGTGGCATAAGCACTGGTAAGTACAAGGCTGTGAGTTTGATTTCCAGTACACCCTCCAAAAAATGTTTGAAAGATTTAGAGAAACACTTCTCAATGGAAGAAGTTTCCAAACAGAAAGAATTTGTATCTAACGTGGATTTTTATCTGTAATATCTGAATCTTGGGTCTTCTATCTTCACATCTATCTAAAATGATATATTTAATTATTTTTTAAAAGAATTACATGGCATCATGGTCAAGGGAGTTTGCATTATCAGAGGATTCCTTGTATGTTTTTTCATACTGAGAGGGAATAATACTTTTTTCTTCATCGATTAAAACTTTTCATGGGGATTGAGGATTTAGCTCAGCAACATAAGTGCCTGCCTGGCAAGCGTGAGGTCGTAAGTTCGCTCTCCAGTACCAAAAAAACTCAAAAAACAAAAACCTTTTCATGAAGGAATAGAAAACCCACTGAATTTACTGTCAAGATGGAGCTGGCTCTCATCAGCATCTAAAAAGACAATTTTCAAGTTGCTCTCCTTCCCATTTTGTTTGAAAAAGTGATCTTGATTAAGTTTGATTCACTCTCATTTAGCATTTAAAAATATGAAGCAAAAAATCTTAGAGACACTGCAATATTTTTTTCAAAATTATCTGCTGTTTTTGAGCTGCAAATCTAAAAGGAAGTGATCTGTTTTCTTTCCCAACCCTCTCTGTGTACATAAAAAAAATTACATATGATCCCCTAAGAAGCATCTCTGTCTTGGGAAATTTTGTACATTTTGTAAATACACAACTTCTACCAGAAAGCTGGCCACATTCACCAAATAACCAAGGAATTGCACCATTCAGGGTCTGCCACAGAGCAATAAAAACATGAGCTCACAGAGAGCCACAGCAAAAGGTCTCAAGAGCAGGCTGAAAATAACCCTCTAAACCGGAACAATCCCAGGCCCATGAGCTGGTGAACGGGCAAAATATCCAAGCAACGGAAAAGTACTAGGCAATGAAAAGGAACAGAATACCCATGCAAGGTGAGCCTCAAAGACACGGTGTATAAGAAGACAGCAGGGCCAGAACCAAACATAGCACAGGCTGCATATAGGTGAAGCGATGGGAAAAGGCGAATTCTATCTCAGGGGGCTGAAAAGTACGTTCCGGAGAGACGGAGACGATGGATCAGCATGAGGAATGTTACAAAGTGAGGAAAGTGTTCTAAAGCCAAATTCTAAATCCCTGCTTGGATAACTTCTGAAAGTCTTCTGCCTTTGACAGGAGAAATTTTATGACGTGCAAATTTATAAATTATACCTCAATAAATTTCAAAAATTATATCGTGCGAATTCCACATGAATTTAGGTAATCAGTTTTGAGACAATTCATTTGAGCCCATCATTGAGCTGAACAAATGCTTAAGGCAGAGTTAAGAAGAGGAAAATTCTTTAACAAAAATGAAAAGGGATTTTTTATTGTCCTGTTGAAGGTGGCCCGTCAGCTTTGGAGACTGCTGATGAAAGTTTAGTAAGGACTGAAGTCGATCGCTGAAAGCTCTTCCCCAACCGAAAAAAAGTTTCAAAATAATATCTTGCTTGAAACTGAGCCCTCTGAGCTTCCAAACCCTTTTTAGAAAACGACCTGCCATCTCCGCGTTGCTCTCGGCCAGGGCAGGGACCCGCACAGCCTCCAGGAATCGGGTTTTAGCCTCGGGCGCTCTCAGGGGCCGCGAAGTGTGTAAAACGCGGACCGAGCCAGGCGCTGCCAGGTTTTCCCAGGGGTGGAGGTGGCGTGGGGAGGGCGACAAGGAAGGGAAGGGAAGACGGATTCGAACGTGGAGCGCAGAGGGAGAGACGGACACTCAGACACACACACACACACACACACACACACACACACACACACGTGCACACACGCGCGCGCGCTCACGCTCAGGCGGCTCCGGCCGAGCCTCGGGGGCACCAGCCTTCCTAAGAGGCTCGGGCTCGGTTCCCTCCCCGCGGAATCCTCCCGGCTCCCCGCGCGCGGCCCCAGCGGAGGAGGGGACCCCAGAGGGTCGCCGGGCGGGAACCCAGACGAGCCCCGGCCCGGAGCTCCACGCCGGGCTGGACGGGACGGCGCGCCGCAGCAGGTGCCTGGCCTGAGCGCGGGGCCCCCGGCAGGGGCTGCGCGCCCGATCCCACCCTGTGCCACCCCGGGCCCCTCCGTGTATCCTCGGGCCGGCCGCAATGGTGTTCTTACCTGCTGTCCAGTACCCAGCACCCAGTGTCCGGTAGCAAATACCCACTGCCTAACACCCACTGCCCGGTGCCCAGTACACAGCGCCCAGCGGCCCCTACATACCCACAGCGCCCAGATGCAGCGGATCGGTCAGATCCCCGCGTGCCGAGCCGAGTCCCAGGTGCGCTCGCCGTCGCCCGGCCACTCAGTCAGTGATGCCGGCTGGGGCAGGGCGGGGCGGGCCAGACCGCGGAGCCGAGGGGCGGGTCGGTGCGCGTCCGGCCCGCCAACCGGGGGAGAGCCCGGCCCGTCCTCTGTGCCCGGAACGCCGCTTTCGCTTTGCGTCTTTTGGGGAGGAAAGGGGCAGCGCTGCCTCCGCGGTCTCGGGCCAGACAGCCGCAGGAGCGCACCGTGGCCCAGCAGGAGGGACCCGCCGAGCAGGGTGCAAGCTCCCCGCGGGGTCGGGGTCACCGCCCCCCCCCTCGGCGCACGCACGCGCGCACTAACCCAAAAAGCTGGAAAAGTCACTTAATAGTCACAACCTCCCAATGTAGTCACCACGAGGTCTGTTTGCAGATTCAAGAAACCAACACTCAGAAAGTTGGGATAATTTAAATCCGGGGGCTGGTCATTAGATCACAAACCAGTTTTAAATCCAATTTAAATCCAATTCTGCTTTCAGAGCTGAGGGCCTTCTTTTTAAATGACACCGTGAGTGAAACCTGAGATTTTCCTAATAAAGGCATAGACGTATTTTGTTTTCTAAGGACCCAGTTACTTATGTGGTCGCGCAGGTATTTATAAGAGACATCCAGGTGTATGGTCACCGGTTTCTAAGGCCTCCCATTATTACATCGTACAATAATATATAACATTAATATTATCTAAGGCAAGGCATCCTAAAACCCATTTATTTTAGGGATCCTACTACGACAATCTGATAAAATGTTTGAACTCAGGCGTCACATGACCCTGATTAGACGTCTTTGATTCTGCGACTGAATTCCTTGTATTCATGAAAATTGTTTTGTAAAACCTGCATTTTCTGAGGAATTTGATGAAACTGTTGGACCTCACTGATCCGCTTCTGAACTCTGCACCTGGCATCTTGGAATCGCTGAAATCCAGCCGGGGTCCTCCATACCCAGAAAGCAGCTTTTACATGAACCGGTATCAACCTGGTTTCTTCACGGAAGACAGAACTAGGACTCGAAGGTGTTCTGTCACCCTAAAGCGGGCTGACTTTCCAGTGGCCCCTGATTTCTGCTCTGGCGCCCTGGGTGGACGGCCAGAGCTCTGAGCCTGTGCACAGAGCCCGGCCTCTGCAGGGGAGCACCGAGGCGGGACTCCAAGATCCGGTGACTTTGTGCCAGAGGTGCGACTCTCACCGCACCAAGTTTACCCGGATACCGGACTGTGTCAACTGAAGATGGAAAGAAAGCTCGGCCGCTTTCAGCAGAGCAGAGAGCCGTGGGGTTAACTTAAAAACAGACCAAAAAAATAAAATCAAAGTGTGTGTGTGTGTGTGTGTGTGTGTGTGTGTGTGTGTGTGTGTGTGTGTAAGAAAAAAGAGAGAACTGCACGTATCCCACACGTGAGAGAGGCAGGGGCTGTCGTCAGAGGCGGAGAAGTTGTCTTTTCTTGATATTTTAGGAAGTGACGACTGCATGACTGCGTGGGTACCTGCGCGCTGTGGGAGGGGTCAGCTAACCAGGAAGGAGAAATCAAAGGCCTGGGACGGAGGTATCCACGTGAGGACTAAGCCACCAGCAGTGATGCCATGGAATAACGGAGGACTGCATGGGTGGCTGACCGTGCCAAGTGGGGCGAGAAAGCCCACACCCTCAGGAGGAAGCACCTGCGTGGATCCAGGCTGGGGAAGAGCACCCCAAGCCTGCAGCAAAGTCCCAGTGCTGCCCCTGTGTGGTCCTAGCTCCAGAGACAGAGTCCCCAAGGCTGAAGGAGCACCAAAGATGTTCCGCAGAAAGTCGATTTTTCACCTAAATCCGAAGGAGGAAGAAGAGTTAGTGAACCCTTGTGCGCATAGTGAGGCTTTTTCAGGCTCAAGGAGAATTCTGCATAGATTTAGAAGGCAAGACCCGTGCAGGAGCCTCTTCTCCTAGGAGGCCTTGTGCTCTGCTGAAAGCTCCTCTGAACCCAAAGATTCTGGCGGTTTTATCTTGCCTTGATGTCTGAAGATTGTGTAGTCAAAACCTCATGAAGAGTAGAGAGAAACAGGATCATGGGTGAAGCAAGACCTGAGTAAGCCTTGCAGAGATTAAGGCCTAAGGGAGGTTAAGTGCCATAAATAGTCGTTGGAGGGGAGGCCATATTTGCAGGGAGAAGGATGTGGCCAGGCTGACCAAGATCCAAGCAGGAAACCTGAAAATTGTCACCCACAGCCTATTCTATGTTTGTATGTGCAAGCATCTTGGACTCTTACAGACGCTGTAAAGAATAACCACAAAACTGCTGACCAAAGCCAGCAGCACTGTAGTCTCTCACACTTCTGGAACCAAGAAATCGGAAACCTACGTGCTGGCAGGGCCAGCTTCCCTCTGAAGGCTTTGGGGATAATTCTTTGTCACCTCTTTTGGATTTTTGGTAGCTGCGAACAGTTAATCCTTCTTGCATATAGGCTGGAAGTGATGTAATTCTTATCTCTGCTTTCCTTTGCATGTCTTTCCTCTGTTTCTGCCCTAATGTCTGGAATTTCTTGTCATAAAATTTATGTCTAGCCAAGCGATCAGTGATGATCTCATCTGGAGAGCATTGCCTTAATTACGTCTTCAGAAACCCTTTTATCAAGTAAGATAACATTTACAAGTATTGTAGCTTGTGTCTAGATGTCTTCCCAAAGCCTCACCCAGTCATAGGTGGGGTGTTTTCAGAGGGGGCTGGGTCTAGAGTGTGAGAGGCTGGGACTGATTCATGGTGCAATGCTGGCCCAAAAGCACTAGAATTAAGGGTCTGAGTGTTACCCACTCTGAGTAGCCTGCATTAAAAAAGGGGGGGGGGCAGAAAGACGCTGTTAAGGTATCTTGCTTGCTTTTACTGTTTTCAGCTTGCAATGAACTGCTCCTCTTCTGTCATACCCCTCTGCCATGAGCCACCCAGCCTTGGAACTAGCCAATTAAGGACTGAATCCTCCACAGACTGTGAACTAAATAAACTTTTCCCCCCTTAACTTTGGGTGTCTGGTATTTTGTCTCAGTTAACAAGAAAAGTAACTCAATTTAATACCTAGGAGTATTAAACTGAGTGGTCGTTGGGAGCTGTTGAAGCTGGAAATTGTGTGAGCTGTGGCATGGCTGAGGCATGGCTGACCTGAGAGCAAAGAGACACCTCACAGGGCAAGATAAGGCTACCCTTGAGGATACCCGGCTCCAACCTCAGTTAACAAGATGGAGGCTGTAGCAGCAGGCATCTCACTCCTGTAGTGAAAGTCACCTGGACACTTTCTCCTAAAATACTTCTAAATTGACATAATCTGTTACTTGTAAAAATCCTTGAACCACTCCCAAAATCCTGCTCAGTTTCTTGTTTTCCACTCTAACCCCTTCCTTCTTTGAAAACTAAATAAATATGGGCCACCCAGAGATATTCCTTGTTCCAGACCCCAGAGTCCGAACTCTATTAGAGGGTTTTGGTCCTCCTGGAGCCCTAAAATCATAGCTAGTTATGTGGTTGAGGTGAGGAATTTCATACCCAAGACAGGGCCAGCTCTGGTTACTGAGAATTTAGGAAACAGAATTCTCCACTTCTCCTGCTCACCCACCTTTCATTCTAGAAGATCTGTTAGTGTTAGATTAGTACAAAAGCAAAGTCTACAGTATGACTGGATTTCATCTCTTACCAAAAATACAAAACTTAGAAGGTCTAGAGTGGTGGCCTTGTGCATTTGTGATATTGAAGCTTAGTTCCCCAAAGCATGCTTCATAGAATGCAGGCTTAAAATCCTTAGAGGAGAGAAGGAAATTTGACATCAATGCCAATGATGCTGCACTCTCCCCCAGCGACAGGTACTCAGAGTATTCAGGCAGGAGCCTAAAGGAATGGCCCTTAGAAAGTGTAACGCTCCAGGCCTTTCCCCTTTCTGCTAGGAGCTACAGGTTCCATCAGACTCTTGCATGACTTGCTCATTGATGACATTGATGATTCAAATGCCCCATAATTTCAATTTGATGTCAGATATTATAATTTTATCTGATTGACTGGGTGATGGATATTTTTCATCTTCTGTTAGTATTCTTGACTCTTAGTTGGCTATAGCCGAGTTACTTGCTAAGCATGTGTGCTTGTACGCTTTCTGTTCGGTTTTGTGAAGTAGAAAGAAGTCATTCATCTAGGACTGATCCTGCTCTGCAGGTAATAACTTTTGGACTGAGTATGCTGATGTCTCTTGAATCATGATGCTTCCCACTTTGGCTGGAAGGAATGTAATGCTGAGACGACAGTTCAAAGGCAGGAACAAATAAAAAATATTTCTCAGTTCATTGGTGATAAACTCACCTTTTACCTTAACTTAATGACTTAACAGAACACATCTAATGAGTCTCCACTTTCCATAAAATTTCCCTAGAATTACTATTTATTAGCAGCTTATGCACATTTCTGCTGTAAAAAACATGTAAAAGCACATAAACTTGCTAAAGCCAACTTTTCTCCCACCTTGAGAAGCACGGTAGGATTTGCATTCTTAATTTGTGGCTAATCTCTGGAAATTAATCTCTGGAAATTTATCTCTGGATAAATCGTGCTTCCCTTACTTACAAAGGGCAGTTCCTTTCATCATTAATCCTAGTGTTCAGGCTAAGCCAATTTTGTGATGGAAAATGAAATTTACAGGCAAAATTTCAGGTAGGAAAGGGAGATTTGGGGGAAAGTAATTAAAGCCAGCAAAGATCTTTCTTCTCTGAAAGTGGTTTGAGATCATTTGACTGAATCATCAGTGTATATAACTATACAGTATTAGAAATTCACTTCCTTCATGATTCCTTTAACAACTATAATTTTCCACAAATCTCTAATTTAAGCTAACACTAGTTTTCATTGTTCTGATTAAAAGGTTGGATAAAGTTTTTCAAAACTTCAGTAAGAGAAATTTTGATCAGGAAGGAATTTTAGAAATTAAATCAAACCACCTCCCATTACATTTAAAAAGATATGATTTGCCAAAAAAAAATCACAGAACTTTTTTTGTACTCTATAAATCATGCCCTGTCGAGCTTCCAAAGGAAATTTATAATTAGAAACAACTATATATATATAAAATAAAAATAATATTAACTTGGATTTTCCCCCTCACTGATTAATAAGTACAGTTAGGAAACGGTCACATTGCAAAGGAGTTAGTGATAAACCCAGAAAAGTACATTCATATAGATAAATGCAGCTGTATACCTGCATATATATACAGTTGATAGAATACATGTGTTATCCATGGAGCAGTAACAATAGGAAATTTTACTCTACAAAATATAAAAATATTATAAGACAGTGAAATGCTGACATCTTTTCCATTTTTATTATTGTATATTACTTGCTTCCCCTCCCCAACCTCACCCTCCCTTCTTCCCTTTCCTAAATCATCTTCCTGCCCCAGAAAAGTCTATCTCATTGGTTCCTATTTTTTAAAATTTCTCACTTTAAATTATTTTTATTTTGGATTTCTCATGTAAGAGAAACTATCCAATATTTAACCTTCTGTGTCTGATTTATTTCACTTAATAATATGATCTCAGATCCACCCATTATCCTACAAATCATTTGAATGTGTCCATCTTTATTGTGAGTAGTACTCCATTGCATATTTTTGTTTTTGCTTTGTCTTTTTGAGACAGGGTCTCACTATGCAGGTCAGGCTGGCCTTGAGCTGACTTTGTAGCCCAGGATGATCTCTAACTCACAACCATCTTCCTGCCTCAGCCTTCCTAGTGACCCTCCTGCCTCAGCTTCCCTAGTAGCTGGGATTACAGGCATGTGCCACCACGTCCAGTTCTACTGTGTATTTTTAACACAATTTCTTTAGGTACTCATCTGTTGACAGTGACATAGGCTGCTTCCATAATTTAGCTATAGTGAATTGTGCTACCATAAACATGAAGGAGTGTGCATGGATCCTATAAATGATGGTTTTAACCCTTTGGGGAATATACCCAAAGGAGTATAGTTAGGTAAAATATACTTCTATTATTAGTTTTTTAAGAAATCATCCAACTGATTTCCATAATGAATGCACTGGTTTACACTCCCACCAGTAATGTAGAAAATTCCTTTTTGGCCACAGCCTCCTCAGTGCTAAGTTTTTAAATCTTTGATGATAGTCATTCTTACTTGAGTAAAATGGAATCTTGGTGTTGTTTTGAATTGCATTTCTCTAATGGCCCAAAGTGCCGAGCATTTTTTCATGACTTTATGGGCCATTTGTACTTTGTGTTTTGAGAAATGTCTATTCATTTCATTCACCCATTATTTTGATAAAGACTTTTATTTTTGGGTGACAGATGGTGTCTAATTATTTTTGAGATCTTTATATTCCAGAAACTAGCCCTCTGCCCAAAAAGGAGCAGGCAGAAGTTTATCACGTGCTGAGGGCTGTTTCCTCCTTCACTTCATTGTTCGTTTCCATTGCTGTACAAAAGCTTTTCAGTGTGATGTGATCCCATTTATTGGTTCTTGGTGTTATTTCTTCTGCAATGTGATTCTGTTCAGAAAGCCTTTCCTTCTGCTAGTTTCCAAGAGTTTAAAAATGTGTCTTCCAGTGAATTCATTATTTCTGTTTTTACATGTAGATCTTTGATCATTTGATTTGAGGTGAGGGTTTAGGTGTGTTCTTCTGCTCTGGAATAACCAGCAGCCTCGTTAAAAAGACTGTAGTTTCTCAAGTGTATGTTTAAGGGTCTTGGTCAAAAATCAGATGATAATGGTCCTCAGGGTGTTTCTGTGCGTCCTGAACTGTCCTGTCCTGTCCTTCTTATATTTGTATTCTGTGCTAGTATCATCCTGTTTTTCCTACTGTAACTTTATAGAATAACTTGAAATCCAAGATTTTAATATCTCCCATGTGTTCTTTTTGCTTAGGACCACTTTGGCTATTCTGTTTGTTTTTTTTTTTTTTTTTTTTCTGGCTGTATGTAAAGTTTAGAATTATTTTCTCTCTTATTGTGAAAAATGTTGATATTTTGATTGGAATTACATTAAATCTATGAAATGGCTATATCTATGGTCATTTTGACAAAATTGATTCTGCCTACCTAGGAACATGGAATGTCTTTCTATTTTCTAGTATCCTTTTTGATTTCCTTTTTCAGAGCAGTATAGTTTATAGTATTTGGGCAATTGTTTTCTTTGGGGGAGTTGTTTGTTTTTTGAGACAGGGTTTCACTATGCAGTTCACACTGGCCTTGAACTTACTATGTAGCCCAAAATGACCTCAAATTCATGGTTATCCTCCTCCCTGAGCCTCCCAAGTGCTGAGATTACAGGTGTGCACCACCACGCCTGGCAGAGTATTATAGCTTTTACTATAGAGATCTTTCACTTCCTTTGTTAGATTAATTCCTAGATATTTAATTGCTTTTGAAGCAAGAGTGAGTGGGATTGTTTTCCTGATTACTTTCTTGGTGTATTATTGTTGGTACAGGAATACTGTTCATTTTTTAAAATAGATACCAGGGATCGAACTCACGACCACGCGCTTGCAAGGCATGCACTTATGCCGCTGAGCTAAATCCCCAGCCCTACTATTCATTTTTTTGTGTTACCTTTGTATCCTTGTCTCTTTCCTGATCTTTCTCTCTCCCTCTCCCCCTCTCTCCCTCTGTCCCTCCCTCCCTCTCTCTCCCCCGCCCCCTTCCCCTGATTTTCTGGCAGCAAATATTATAGAGGAAGCCCGGAGGTGTGACTAAACCAGCTTGACGAAGAATAACCGCTGAATCCTGAGGAGATACATTAAAGCCGTTCAAAGATGACTTGAGTGACTCCAGGGCTATGTTTTTTATTAGGATACCATTGTGGCCCTGTTAGTTTTGCCAGGATGACAGAAAACAGTGAGTGCTCTTGTCTGTCATCAAAAGGCCTGGGCATGTTTTGAGCAGCTGCCACCTGCGCCACACACGGATGGTGAGAATCAGACTGGTAAAGAAAATGTGCACAGAGAGAGAGAGAGAGGCACGGAATGAGGTCACCCCGCACCCGCACTGCCCCTTCCCCGCACGGCTTCTGGGGGGCAGGTGCCAGAGGGGCGGTGCACACAAGCCTGTCCGCGGAGCCAGGAGGGATATTTGCTCAGCACTCACAGACATCTGGCACAATTAGGAGTGCGGTGGCTAACGACCAAAAGGAGATTAAGATATAATAAGGAAGAAAAACACACACAGTAACTCGGAGAATTGGAAGAGGAAAGCACATTAAACAGCGGATTATGTTCATGTAGGAGACGACATGGAGTAGATTTCAAACCTCTAGTCTCCATCCAGGAAATCTAAAGAGCTGGCCACTGTTTCCATCATTTCTATCGCGGGTCATTGAAACCTGACAGCCCTGCAGGCTCCCCGTCTCTGAGTCCTCCTGGGACCCTCATTCGCTTGCTTCTTTTCTTTTCAGCCACTCATGCTCCAGAACGCCTGGTTTTAATAGTAACTGGCAAGCACAAATGGAGATGAATCTTACACTGGAAGGAAATGTTGTAACAGAACAACTCTGAGATGCCTGACGGGTGGGGAGGAATTCTCTAGCACAGACAAGCCTTCCGGGAGACCTTCCCTTCAACACCAAGAACGCTCCTGCGCCCAGAGCTGTCCTGCCCTCGGTAGAGGAAGTCGGTGATACGATCATCATTCTTCCGAACCATAGTGTGAGGCAGCCGTTAACTGTTCAAATTGGATTGGGGCGTGTTTGCAGAGCACGTCTGCATCCAGGCCGGGACAGCTCTGTACAGGACGCGGCTTGAGTCTTCTTGCTTCCTTCCTTCCCATCCTCCCTCCCTCTCTCTAGCCCCCTTTCCCTGCTTTCATTACCATGGTTATGCTTTTAGTTCATGCCTGTGACATGTAACGATTGCATTCATTCTGGGTAGTTGTAGTGCTGAGTTTTTCCTTCCACACCAGCACCATGGCTATTTGAAGAGTAAGTCGCGGCCCTGTCTGTCGACAACCAAGGCCCCCAGCCCTGGTGGAGGCGGGGAGAGAGCTCCAGGCAGAGGACATAGAGTGTTTCTGCCCCAGGATCCTCGCCCTGCGCCCTGTGATGGCCCAGCAGCAGGGCTGTGGGTGCCTGTTCATCAACTGCAAGCTGCGTGCTTTGGGGGGGGGGGGGAGCGAACATTGGTTGTCTTCGGGCTCAGCACAATTCTGTAGAAATCCACAATTTATTATCTCTTGCACTCACTGGCTTTTTGGGGGCCAGGGCTCACTTAGACACATGCAATCTAAGGAAGAATAAAGGAAACGCAGTGAGGGTCCTGGGAAGCAAGAAGCATCCCACACTGCACCTCGCTGATTTAATTCCACTGGCGTTAAGTTGATCACCAGTTCTTAATCCATAACAATAATAGAAGTCTTTTCCATGCCTAGACTCCACTTGAACCATTTCGCCAAAGACTCTTGAAGTGAACGGTTTTAGAGCTTTAATTTAACAACATTCATAGGAAAGTTCTAGTTATTTTCACAGAAATGAAAAATGTTATAGCAGTTCGAGTGTGATGAACTATTTTACTACAGGTCAACTATAAAATAGTGATTAAATAATTTTAGTATGGGTAAATTCACTGAAAATTATTTTTTGCTCTAAGTATCAAAACAAGAGATGTATTGACTTTATTTACTAGCAAGAACTTTGTTTTGATTGTGCTTATTTATTTTTTCAATACTAGAGATGGAACCCAGGGCTACTCACATACTAAGCCGTAACTCTATCACTGAGCCATAACTCCAATCCTCGAAAGTGCTTCAAATTTGTAATACCAGAAAGCAGCCAGCCACATCAGCTGCCTAGACACAGTGTCTGCTTTTCTTTACACCTTAATCCTTCTAAATGAGACACAGCTGGTAGTGTGTAACGTGTGATATTTATTTGATGTGGGTTTTTACATGAGAACAACTCAGGTTTCCCCACACCGAACGGTGCAGAGGTTATCACATTGTTTTCAGTAATGATATTTATCATTTACTTTATCTAAATGCATGGGGCTAGAGAAAACACTAGAGAATAATTTTGATTTTATACAATACATTTCATAAGGAAGTGATACATCTCAAATTTTATATTTTGTGTGTAAATAGTATTTTGCTTTGTTACTAGAGATTAGAGTGCATTCAATTTAAAGAGTGTTTCCTTAGTACCTCATATGATATGAAAGTCTGTAAAGCTGAGGGATAAACAAATTTCTGCTCTGGAAAAAGCTAGAAGCAGAGTATAAAAATATGTCATATGTTCTTATAATAGAAGATGGATTAAAGGAAGTGGCATAAAAATACAAAATACGGTGAGAGCTCAATGGGGAAAAAGCTCCAAAGAAGGATCTCTCTTCAGAGAGGCAGGCGGGACAGTGGGAAAGGGATGATATTCCAGGAGAGAGAATACAAACATGTGACTAGGAGACAGAAACCATGGACTGCATCAGGGTGAAATGCAAAGTCCAGTTTTACTGAAACCTAAGAAAAGTAAAGGAAGTGATAAATCTCGGGCAGCCGGCTGTCGGGAAATTACGCCAGCTGGGCACCTGACTCTTGGGTGAAATGTTGAGAGGGCTTTGGAAAGAGTCTGGGCACAGGGGCCAGGGAGGGTCGTCCTTAGCCTTGCAGATGTGAGAGAGGCATCAACAGCTGGGCAGGGAGAAAGGAGGCCAAGACGGGCTGCGAGCTCAGGAATGAAGGAAGGGAAGCCCGGAACACAGAGGGGATCAGGGTAAGGAGGCCAACAGTTTACCACGGGAAATGGAAATGACCAGGTTTGGCAGCTGGGCACCTAGAAAATTAGCCTCACAACCTTTGTAATAGGTAAGGCCAGATGAAAATCGATTTGGGCTAGGAAATTAATGAGCTCCATGTGAATAAGTAGCAATTAAAATCCCAAAATGAGGGGCTGGGGATTTAGCTCAGCGGCATAAGTGCCTGCTTTGTAAGCAGGCAGTCATGAGTTCAATCCCCGGTACTGATAAAAAGGAAAAAGACAAAAAAAAAAAAAATAAATCCCAAAATGATAGCAAGAAAGAGAGGTCAAAAAATCCCCATGACCTTGCTCTGTCAGTGTAAATTGCAGACTTCCACCTTGCAGCATCATCCAGAGGGCTAAGTCCGTGGCCAAGTCCCAGGAGACTGTCCTGGTTGAACCCTAAATCTAGTTTGGTGATAGCTCCCACTTCTCTCACATGTGCAGCAGAATCCGGCTTACTGGCTCTTATTGTTTCTACCCAGAGTCCCTTGCAGCTCCAGTGGTTTTTAATTTCTCATCAGATTTTCTTTCATTTAATAATATTCTCTAATAACCCTTGACAACTTAGTCTTATCTTTTTTTTTCCAATTCTCTCCAGTTAATGTGTTTTTAAAAGTTAATATGAGAGGAAATCATTTAAAATAGGAAGAAATCACTCTATTTTCCCTCGGTGCCTGTTTCTGTATTTTTTTCATTGACATTCGATAACATTTGGATCCTGTTTTTCTAGGGCTGATTTGGATTCGATTTTGACCAATTAACAAATCTGAAAATCTTTACCATCTACGTTCCTCAAGTCTGTTTGAAAAAACAGGGCCATTGATTACTGTAAACTTCTAAAGGAAAATAAAACAAAATATAAAATGAATCTAAATTCAACCTTCAAAGTGAAAGTGGGGTCATGTTCTTTATCTTTGAGGTTTCCCCAAACCTGCTTCTCAGCTTAAATTACCCGGCTGGGTGTTCACCACGCGTGTCAGGTTTTAATCTCACTTTGCTCTCTAGACTCAATTTGAAATCCACCCAGGATGCTTGGCTAAGTGCCGTAATGACCCAGGCCACTCTGCTCTTCATGGACTCAGGGCATTACCCTTCCACATAGCCCACACACGCCTTGTAGAGCTACAGGGTAATTATCGTTTGATGTCTCCTCACACTGTGATCCGGAAGACAGGGACCACCTTTTTGTTTGTCTGTTTGGTTTTGGTTTGGGGGGATTTTGTTGGATTTTTTTGAGTAAGGGTCTCACTATGAAGTTCAGGCTGATCTCAAACTCACTTTGTAGCCCAGACTGGCCTCAGACTCTGTAGTGATCCTCCTGCCTCAGCCTCCTAAGTGCTGGGATTATGGGTATGTGCCACCACGCCCGGCCACCATTTCTTAGTTCTTACCTGCCTCATGTCTGGTACTGCATTTGATACATAATAAGTGGCTCAATATTCAGTGAGTAAAGGCACAAAGGAATGAATGAACTGTGAAACAATGCTTAGACCTAAGGACCCAGAGGCACTTCAGAGAGCCCCGTGCAGAAATGCCGCTTCTGTTTCCTTGATTCTCATCCCTTCTGGGAGTTTTCAATTTACTTACACATTAAGCCAAGCAAATTACAAGTAATTTTAAAATACATGAGGGAACATACGCTATGCTTAATAAAATAGAGGTGATATCTCAAACATCTTTTTCAATGAAGAAATATCAGTATCTACCTACCGCAGACTGCTTTTTCTGTCCTCTTACTTGGTAACTTCCTCTTCTGTTTGTGAAAGCTATCCATGATAAAAGACTTAGAAAATACTAACATCACAAGGAAAAAAATTTCACAATTCCATAGCCCAGGAATAGTCTTTACTTTTTGTGTATTTTCTGCATAACTTTTGATACATGAGATTATAATTTGTATATAACTTTTATTCTAGCCAGATTTTTATTTAACATCATGAATATATTGGTATTGAAAATTTGCATAATGTATCTTTATAGCTGTACAATGCTTTATTTGAAATCAAAACCCTAGTTTTTTAACCCACTGTGTATGTACTGGGCATTTGGATAAAGCCTAACTTTGTAAGAGTATCAATACTGTCACAAGAAGCATCTTTGAAATGAAATGGCCATCAAGGAAATAATTGAACATTTTCTTTTATGCCAAATTAATCACAGTGCTATTTTTGTCTAGCTATTTGGACTATTCTCAGCTTGGTTTCCTTGTCTGTAAAATAAGGACATTAGTACTAATTCCATTATTTCATAAGATCCTTGTGATGGCAAGTTATGTACAGGTAACAGATAATATTAAGAAACTTTTGCGTATTCTTTGTGCTAACAATGTTCCAAGCTCTAGCCCATTCTTCCTTATGACAATGATGAATATCTTTTGCAGCTGCTTGTCCAAGGCCCATTTTTTAGTAATTTCTTTATTTTATTTTCAAGAACCTCTTCATCCCATCACCTCCAAAAATATGTGTTAGGTCAAGCTTGTCCACTGAAGGCCTTGTGCACACAGGGAGAGAGATAGGAGTGTAACCGAACGTAGGCCACCCAAAGTCAGCCTAGAATTTCGGCTGGGAATTTGGGAAGAGAGATGATGCCCGAGTCTGTTTTCTGTTGCTAAGAACAGAACAGGTGGGACTGGGTCTTTTATAACACGATGCACACTTCCATAACACACAGATCCGGAAGTTCAGGAACTTGGTGCCTGCATGTCTTTTGCCTCATGGCTACATGACAGCAGAGCAGATGGTGTCGTGGTAGAAGTGTGTGAGGAGAGACCGCATGGTGATACAGGAAGACAGAGAGGCTCGGGGCGCAGGCACACTGTCTTTTAATGATCTGCTTCCACAGGAACTAGCCAGGCCCTGCAAAAAGGACACTCATCTCTTCCCTCCCACTGCACCATTCCTGCCAGTGGCCACACAGCTTTAGGATGAGACCTTTTGAGAAACCCACTCAAGCCTGTCCAAACCACAGCAGAGAGCTTCTTCCATTGTGCTGCTAAACTGTGAGAAGACATAAATGACCGGAAGGTGACAAGCTTTGTGTTACCCATGGACGTGACGGATCATCACAGAGCTTGCCCAAGAAGGAAGGAGAGGGAGGAGAGAAAAACAGAGTGGGAACCGAAGAAGAAAGACAGATTTCTGATGACACTGGTCAACTACCCACATCTTCCCAGCTGCCTATGCACCAGTCAAAGTCTTTTCAGACTTGGGAACCAACTAATACCTTGTTTGTTTGTTTGTTTTCTGCTTTAAAATATCAGGGCTTGTGTGGAAGCGATTACTGACAAATCTTAAAATGTTGTATTGGCCAAGTTCAGGTGGGTCACAGGATAGTAAAGATTCCCCCCATGCCTGCTAGATGGTAAATATTCCCCTCTGCACTACCCAGCAGGAGGGGGGCGGGCTGTGACCTGCTGTGCCTTCCCACTCAGCCTATGTGTCCCCTGAGGCCAGAACTTTGGGGAATTTGGTAAGAAAAGGTCAGGTTGCTGAATGTGTATTTAGTTGATTCACTCAAGCTTGCCTTTGGGAAAGTTAGAGGAAACAGAAATCACAAAATTTTTTATTTATATCTGAAGATCCAAGACAGCTGACATTCAAATAACTATCAGCCTTGAAAATCAAAAAAGGAAAATTCTCCACTCCAAGACGAAATTCGTGCAAAGCAAGCGAGGGAGTCTGACAATAAGGAATAAGAAAGGATCCAGAAGCTGTAATTTGATTTTCTAGACCCTTTCCAAGAGACTTGAGTCCTATTTCCAGTTTAAAGATGATGTTGGGATGCTTTAGGAGAAAGTGTAATCATCTTAATTTTAAAACCTTGGAAAAAGTGTTCTCTGTCATGCCAGCTGGAGGTGTGGAATAAACAAATCATCCCTCCCGAGTCTCACCAACTGTCCTGCACCCCCATCAACCTTTAACTCAGAGCTGAAATGGGGGTAGCGCTGTGTAAGTTACCACTAAGAAGCTGGAAACAGATTCTCAGGATCACGGTTCCACACCGTCTCAGGCTCCAACGACTAATTAATGGCATTAACCAAATGCAAATTATTTGGGTGCTTTCCAAGGTTATAAGAAATTCCTTCAGCCAGTGCTTGAATGCTCAAACCCTAAGTGTCCCCTGCGCTACCCAAACCCCACCACAAAAAGCGCATGGCTCACCCGTGGCTCCATCCAAACAGGGTTCATTCCCATGTCCACACTGAACACGGCCACGAGAAGATAGTGACCTCGTGAGACGAACTGACTGATTAAGAGTCACTATCCTTTGAGGACAGGAAGAACTCAGAATCCTGGAAGAATAAAGCCACTGATAATTCATCTTCCCCTCATCTTACTTCCAAATGAGAATTTTATTGAAGCTACATTTGATTTTATTTACTCCCTCATGGCTTACAGTATTTGCTGTGTGTCGTTAAATGAATGAACCACTTGGCCATCAACTGCTGGGCCGTGAAAAGCTGTGTCCTAGACTGGCACAAAAACAGACACAAAGCAAAGATCTGGATTGGGAGGTGCAGAGTGTAACTGTACGAAGCATATTTGTACTTTTTAAAGAGCGGGCAAAGGTAGCTTTTTGCTGTGTATGAAATAGTAGCATTCTGTTACAGTGGTGCAGTGTTTGTATATGATAAATGTGGAGATGCATGAATTGAAAGACAGTGTGTGCTTTTAGACAACAAAGGGTGAAATGACAGAAAGGTACTGAGGTGACCCACCTAGCATCCTAACAACAGAATGCTTCGTTCTCCCTGTGGACTTTCCCATTTCTAATACGTGACATTTGAGTGAGCTGCCCTAGTTTTGGGGACCTACTTCAACATCACAAATAGAATCCGTAATTATCACTTGAGATGTGGGCACATGATCCAAGGTACATCAACCAAATCAGCCTGAGCACATTCATTAAAATATTAGGAAAAGAGCACTTTATTCCACTGCTGTTACGAAGCTGATAGAATAGAAGCCCAAAACTAATTTTCATCAGTGCTACCTCTTAGAGGGCTTTTGAGAATGAAACCAGTCAAGAGAGCAGAGCTGAGAGGTGTGGAGATTCTTGATAATAATGTGTGAGCTCTTAAATTCAGCCAAGCTCAAAACCCATAGAGAACAACTGTACCTCTCAGCTATTTGAACCGATAAACTCACTTTTCTGCTCCAGTAAGCTCAGTGACATTCCCGACACTGAGACTCTTAACATAAACATCCCTGGGTCTTACTCTCCGCTTCAGTAATTCAACTGTCAATTTCTAACTCTGTCTGTTAGACGTTAATTTTCTCAGGAGAAGAAAACTTCTCCATCAAAACTTCCTAACTACTTAAAATCCACTGAGTCACCCACCCCATTTTAATATTCTAAAGATGTCCATGGAAATCATGGACATGTTTGGTCCAGCCTCACCCTCATGATGATTGCAATAGCTAAGGGACAGAGTGCTGGAAGCAGACCTCACCCAGTCACGGGAAGAGCTGGCTACGTGACTGTCCAGAGGGCGAGTAGGGAAACCAAAGGACTGGAGTTCCTCAGAAATGCTGGTGCATGTCAGAGAGCCGCACCTGACCGCAAGGGGTGTATCTGGCCACTGAGGTAAGACTGTAAGGCGGAGGGGCTGGTGAGGAGCCCACAGGAGGTTACATGTGGCTTCTGGATTTATATGCAATAACTTGCTTATGGGCCTAGAGGGCTTGTAATTGCCAGGCCCACAGTTAGGAAGGCGAGCTCCTCGTCTTTGTCACTTCGGCCTCAAAGACCCAGAGATAAAGGCTGCTGCTCTCATACATACATCCTCAGATCTCATACAGATCCTCTTTTGGTGAACCTAGAATCTTACTGGGGACATGACTATGGACACCAAGTTCTCAGCTTCTCAGTCATGTTCTACAGGACAATGTGAACCAGTCCCTTCTTTCCTGTTCATTCTGGCATCAAAGCCCGGACTTCTCAAGCAGATTCAATATTGGACAAAAGGACACTCATGTTTTGCCTAACATAAAGCAGCGCTCTTGCACCGCTGAAAATACGCTTATCCCTCCCCCAGCAGGGAACATGCAAACTGCCAGCCCAGGAGAGTTCTTTCTCTGAGTCCTTTTGTTTTTCTGCATTACATACTGAGCCGTCAGTGCAATTACAAGGAGCACATCTTGTGGAATTTAGGTGGTAGGAGAATGAGAGAAAAAGAATAGAGAAGCAGTCAGCTAATACGGAGACAAGTAAGTTTGTGTCAAAATAAGGAAAATGTTCAGGCCCCCAGCATTCCTTACTGCTGTAAGTTATCCTATTACAGTAACTGATACTCACAGTTTTCTTCCACTAACCATCCACAGTCCTTTTGCGCCCAGAAAGTACCTCAGTTTTATTTTCTGATTGAAATCAAAATCTTCATTTCCTAAGATTTATAAAGATCTGTACCTTTACTAGCCCCTCCACTATCGAGCAAGTGCAATTTTTATTAAATTTTATCATGTCATAAGATTTCTGTAGCACCTCAAAGTATCCCCTTCTCTATCCCAAACAAACTCTTCTTTCTCCAATGCCCTTTAGCAACTCAATTTCTTTTAAATAGTCAGGATTCATTGCCCATACAGAAAAAATTGCCTTTTGACTAAATGGTTAAGTGGCATAAGAATTCCATAGGAGCCAAGTATTAATCTAAACTTACTAAAACTAGTACTGTGCCCTCCACTGGAAACTAAGACTTGCACACCATCAGTCAAAGCTTGCAGGAATGAGAGGCAAAATTTCTGATAGTCACACCTGTATCAATTCCTTGAATTACAGAACGGGAGAATTGGTACCATTATTGGTCTCAGATTTAAGATACATAACCCTGCAGGACTTTACTGCAGTCTCTGGGGGTGTTGCTCTTCAGTTGGCTCAATAGCTGTTTTCCAAAGGTCACTCCACAGCTCTGCCAAGCCAGAGAGAAGTCGGAGAGATGCGCAGCATGCTAAGATCAGTGGATGCGACGAACACGAGCCACCGCCACACCGTGTAAGTTCCTTGTGTGGGGGGAATGCTGTATAGAAATGGATGTTGATGAGAAAGGCATTCTGTACAGAAGACTTGGATGCACAACACCATTGGAGGGTGTCTTCGGCAGAAGCATGCCGTCTTCACATCCGTGCTCAGAGGAACACCTATTCCAGGGAAAGTAAAGCTTCAGTCTTTCCGAGATGCTAATGGTCAGGATCATCACCCCCTCAGCAGGTAAATGGTAAGCAAGACTTCCTGGTTAAGATACCACATAAGTGTCTTAGCACACTGACACTTACCATAGCCACGTCCAGAGTGGCTTTGTGCCTCTGAGCCAGCGCATGACTTCCCTTCTTTCTTCCACGATCACGTTCCTGGTTCATTTGGTTAGGACAACAGGAGTGAAGGAAGACAACAATATTCCCACAGTCACAGATTTCCCCATGATTATTAAAACCCTGCTCTAATGTCGCTCTTCACTGAGATATCTTCACACAGGTCACGATATCGTCATATTTTGACATAGAGAACTTACTCCACATAACTTCCCTTCAGGCTGCCTTGTGACTAATTTTCTAGTTGTGTTATGTGAACATCTCTGATTATCCACTCAGATATTAAGCACTGCAGATGGATCACGTCGTAGATCCATGCCTTTGTCATATTTTCTTCTAGGCAAATTAAACAAACAAGTGTACTGCTTTGACGATTTTGGAGCAGAATTGTAGTCCTGGGCATTGCTCTTTGAAGGGTGCCAGCATCCGCAGAGACTCCTGGAAACAAAGCCCAGTTTTGTTCCTCCTTCGTTGATTGGTCATAGCTCCCCTCTGAGACCAGAGGTACAAGAGAGGCGGACAAAGTGGTAAGGCAGAAACCTGGGCTTTGAGCATTGGGGACCCTTGCTGATGTACCGGCCTGTCTTCAGGACCCGCTTGAATCTGGTCTCATGCAGATTAACCTCATTGCTGGTGGAGGGCCGTTTGCACATGCCTGGCGCTTTGGTGTGTCACCAAACACGTAGTCCTTGAGAACTCACATAGCTTGAAAACAATACATAGCAGTCAAACTTTCTGCTGCTTGTAGCTTTCCCAGAGGAAAGCCTGAGCCTGCTTTGCAAAAGGAGAAAAATCTGCTGCAGAGAAGGCAAAGCTTTACTCCAAAACTCTTAAAACTCTGAGCTAGGACTCACTCTGTAGGAATGTGCTGAAGCTTCCCATCACATTCCTATCTCGCTCTGAGACTTCAGGCACCACCGGATTAGCTCAGTCATTTGGGCCATGACAAAGCAGTTGGTCTGGTTGCTTGGACTCTCTGCAGAGCATCATTTCTGCTCTATCCTACTCAAAATTGGCAGCTGTTAGAGATGTATAGAGAATGAGTTAGAGCGGTATGTCCAAATGAGAATCCCCAAAAGGTCTGCAGGGCACTGTGCTTCTTCCCCAGTGGTGCAGGGCCATACACCGCAGAGTTTCCTTCATCTTCAAAGGCACTGTGGATATTGCCCAGGCCACTGGCTCTCAGGAAGTCTCACCACAGTGGCAAGCCAGGGGAAGCACGTGGCAGCTCTGTGGTAAGCACATCTTTGAGTTTCTAAGGTAAGGAGTCCTCTTCAAAGCTGATAGGAGACTTGCATCTTCACAAGTATCAACATTAACACAGAGAGCAGAGTGAGCAGGGTCTGCCATCCAGTAATTTTCTAAAAGAAAACAGAACCCTGAGATAAGAAATAGAACAAAAAGCTAAGGTTCTAGAAGCAATATGAAAGAAATAAAAACAAAAGGAATGTCTACATGGTGGAAAAGTACAAAATTAGGACTGGTTTGGAGGACTTTATCTTCTTTATATTTCCTCCTTGCTTTCACCACTTGGTAGCTTTTCTGCTCTCAATGTAAATATGGTTTTGTAATTATCCTTGCCAAATATGTCAAATTCCACTGCATCCCTGATGCCTACAAAACCAAACAACTCGTAGCCAAAAGGCATCTCAAAGGCAAAGGTCCTTGCAGCCTCAGCTCTGACACCTTATGCAACCCGTAGACTGTCCTGTAAAATCCCTCATCTTCCGCAGCACAGACTGAGTGTTGTCTGAGTTTCCAGCCTTTGTACCCTGGTCCCTCTGCCTAGAGCGACCTTGCTCCCCTCCCCCTGGACTGCTCCACCCATTCTTAAGGCTCAGCTCAAATCCCATTTCTCTGAATTCCCTGGTTCCCCTCAACAAGTGACCGGGTCCCTCTCTGGATCCTCCTGGCCAGCATATGGCTCACCATTAGCTAGAGTGCTCATGTGGAAATGTTGTTTATTTATGGATATGCACCTACCTCAGCAGCTAGAGCAAAGGACAAGCATTATAATTATCAGATGAATAAACTAATGGGTGGATTTATCTCCTTCTGGCTGCCCAGAACCTTCACCATGTTTCCCCATCTATTCACTTGCAATTTATGGTTGATTTTACCTAAAACTATTAGTAGAGAATTTTTTTTTCCCAAAGCAACTACACAAGGATTGTTGAAGTCACTAACAGAGTCCACCCTTGAGCTGATTTGCTTAGGGGTCACGTAGAAACAGCCTGATGTTTAATGCTTAGTTTGGTTTTTTCCCCTTTATTTTGATGGCCCAGTCTAGCATGAATCTCTACTGACCACTTAAATAAACAATGGTTTTCTTTTTTGTTTGCTCTTGAAATTAAGTTCTTCTTAGTTGAACAGAACTATTTGCAGTCTTGATGTTTGAATTCCCACTTACATATTCTACTTTTGTATCTTGAACAATTATTTGTAAGAGGACAATATGTAAACATCAACTAGTGATTTATTACTGTTTATTTTTTCTTTGAAAGTATTATTTCTACCCGTTTTCTGTTTTGTTTAGTATTTCTTTAAATAAAATTATTAAAAATTAAATTAAATTAAATTAAATTTTAAAAAGAAAGTGAAAGGGGAGCAATTGTCTAAAAAGGGAAGGCAGTGGCCATTGTTTATCCTTTATCATGATTTGAAACCCATTTGTTTTCATCATTCTGTTTAGTTTGGTTTTATTCTGTTCCAGTGGGTCTTGTTGTATTAGATTATATGGTATAGACAGCTATTCCAAAGATAGCTATTCCAAAGATACTATGGTAACCATTTTTTATTTCCTATTAACTTGATTTTGAAGCCCTGTATTGCTTTCACTGTCTTGTTTTGACTGATTTTATTCTATTCTGTTTTGTTTGCTAGTATCAAGTCTGAAGATATAGGCTACTTTGAAGACAATACGATTCACTATGATACCCATTCTGCTTTAACTATTAACTTCTTTTGAAGCCCTGTAATGTCTCCAGTGTTTCATTTTTATTGGTTTTGTTCTGTACTGTTTTGTTCTGTTTTATGATACCTGATGAAATGGGCAATTCTTTTGAAGATAGCAAGAGGCATTATGGTAACCATTGTTGAACACATTGTATTTTGTTTTTACATCATGTACTATGTCTATCCTTTTGTTTTGACTGACTCTATTTTGTTTTGTCACATTTGGTTTTATTCTCTTCAAAAAAAAAAGCAATAAGAACTGAATGAGTAATAAAACCCAAAATACGTAATTGTTATTATAAAAAAGAGAGGAAAAGAAAGTGCTCTAAAAGATATAGCTGTATGTTTAAGTGTGTAAGATAGATAACCATATTACTAAGTTTTTTTGGATTGTTGAACAGAACTGTTTTCAGTTTCACTATTTGAGTGTCCACCTTGAATGCTTTAATTTTATAACTTGAACTTTCTAAGATGACAATATGTAATCTATCAACTAGTGATTTCTTACTGTTTATTTTTTTGAAATTCTGTATTATTTCTACCCTTTTTTCTGTTTTCATTTTTTTCTCTTTAAATAAAATTTTTTAAAAATAAAAAAAAGAAATTAAGTTCTTCTTCCAGAATAGACAGAGCCCTCTATCAAAGTCCTGTTTCCCTGCAGACTGGCTGTGTAACCATTAGGTCATCCTCCTACTGCTCGGTTCTTCCTGATATAGGGCATATGATACACAATCACCAAATAACCCAAATAATAAAAGAAAAATACTACAATTCCCCACGTGGTAGATGTGTGAAATACTGAGTTTGTGTTCTGTAAAATAGAGGAGGGAATTCTAGGAATAACAGAGGTTAGAGTAAGAAGAACTTATGGAGAGAAAGAAAGTTCTAAGAGGGACAAAAAAGTGGCCCAGAAAGTGGATTGCCCACCAACTCTGCTTCTTGAGGGTGTTTGCTGAGTAAAGCCTCGAGGTGAGGCGGGTTCCTGGTGTGTCAGAACTGTAATCAATCAATAAAATTACAAGTATAGTCACTCAAGTGATATTGGCCCAATGGGAGATCACAGGATGGGTGCCAGAGGGGATGAAACAATGGTGAACCAATTGGGGCAGAAAAATAGACAACACTTGGACCCCTGCTACTCTTCCCACCAAACAGGGCTCAACCCTCAGCCCCGCACATCCAATGATATGCTCTTACTGTGTTCTATTGCTAACCACAAAGTACAACACTATCTGAAATCCTGTCCCCTCCTCTCTTCCCTTTCCCATACAGGCTGCTCCACAACCCCTTGTCACCTGACTCCCCTGCCTGCCTGAGACGTTCAGAGTTGTAGACCTGTCACCTTCAGTAACAACCTTTGTTTGGCTCATGCCTTCCCACCACAGACTCTCCAATCCACTTCCCTGCCCCAGATTTGGGGCTCAGAATTTGGAGCCTATCAGCTAACTGAAGTGTCCCCTCCTCTTCTCAGAGCCCCGCTCTGCTCAATGGTTTCCTGAATCACCAGGAAATTTGACTTTGCTGTAACCTTTGGTAGAATCTAAAATTGCTGAAACACAGTAAGATCACAACAAGAATAAATGCCTGGGTAATACTGATTACATGGGAATCAAATGAGGAAACAAGTCAGAGGGCAGGCACTCACAAGAGCCACAGGGCTTTCCTGGGAGGGTTGGGGTGGGGAGGTTTTGGGCCCCATCCAAGGTGACTGATGTCTGTTTAGAATATCCATTCATCTCTGTTGCTCGGCCCTAAGGGAAACCATATGGATGTAGTCATTTCTCTTCTTGAAGCCTGGCCTTAAGTGAATGGGTCTCCAGTCACTGCTGTCTTCCGCACTGACCTAGAAGGCCCAGCCCTGTCTGACTGCCTAAAATATTTCTAGTAACTTAGCTGTCTATAATATTCCTACTGCCCACTGAAAGGATTTTGTCCTAAAGGGGATGCTGCAGCAGTGGGAGGCTGGTAAGCGGAAGATCAACTTCCTTGCCCCTAAGCAATTTACCTGTGGCCCGAAATAAATTCCAATAGCTACCTGTGCATCAGTAATGCCCCCTTAGGCTCCACCCCAAACCTAAGCTATATGTATGCCCCCACACTACGCGTCGGGCACAGCGAAAGCCAGACCTCAGTGGTCGTGGGTTCTCTGCATTCTTAAAAAAAGGCCACTTTACTTTATATTCTGTCTTCTAACCATGCCAAAAACTCTTTCATAAATGGTGCCATGACTCGGATCGGCAGGTGAGTGACTCCTCCTCCCGATTTGAGTTCCCTGCCGATTCACAGACTAGATCACATCCTGCATTAATCCCTCACTTCTCAACATGCAGGAGCCACTCAACTTGTCGCTGCTGGTTTGCAGACAGCACTGGTCTAATTCATGCACCACAGGTGAGCTAATTTCTGTCCAAAGATTACTCCGTGGTGGGCCAGGCTCCATGTCAGATTTTCTTCCCGTCCCTGGACTGGGGTAACACTCTCACATCCCTTGGGCAGCCCCAAGGCAGAGCTGCTACTGTAATCCACAGGAACTCCACTCTTGCCTTTTGGTGATGCTTAAAAAGCATGAGTTTTGGAACTGATTACTGTGGGTCTAAGAGGCCATCGGGTCTAAGAGGCCAGGTGATGGCCTGGCCTGCCTTAGGTCACAGACCTTGTTGACTCACTTTACTGTGATTGGATCATGGGAAATACCACACCTCTGGGGTGCCTGGTTCAAAAGGCTACCAAAAACCAAAAAGCTGATCTTTTAACACAAGAGTGACAAGTTGACAAAAACTCTCCATCTCTAGGCCTTTGTTTTAGGGATGTGTCCCTCTCTCCCTCTGCTCCTCCAAGATCCCTCCCCTCCCCACACTTAGGAGGCAGCTCCTTTCTTTACAGCTTCTCCTCTATGTCTCACACACCGAATCCCGCAGTTTTCTCAATATCCTCCTTTCCTCCCTGCTTCACCCATTTCTCAGTCCCTCCCTGTGTGTGCCAGCCCGCCTTTCCTGGTGCCCACCAGGATGCAGGAGGTGCGCACGGACAGGCCTTCTGGGGCTGCTCGGGGCTCTCAGGCCATGTGTCAGCTCTGTGATCCCCCCAGGGGCTTCACGAGTCTTCCAAGCAGCCCCATTCCCTGAGCATAGCTCAGAGCAGTGGCTCGGAGGAGACAATAGGACGCAGTGGGAGGAAAAGGGACCAATTCTTATTTCAAAAGATGTCTATTAATTAATCTATAAATGGGTTCACACCAGTCTTATTTATTAAAGTTCAAATTTGCCAATATATTTGAGTTCACTCTGATATTAAAATATATCTGTTGTTTGTTCAGTCCGTTTATAATGTACAGATCATCTGTCCATGTTTGTCCATTTGCCTGCTCTGTAAACAGCTATTCCTTTTATTTGAGCTCAACAATTTTTTCCTTTTTTACGTTCTCAAACCATTTAATCAAAGTTTATTTGGGTTATAGATTAAAAACATGCTTCCACCTAGTTTGCCAGCTGGTCAAAATGGTGCTAACACTGGTTAAATAAAATCCCTTGGAGTGAGGAGACATTGGACAAGACTTCAATTGACAAACAGGAAAAGTGGCCAGCTGGTAATTTTACCAGCCTTGTTTATCGATTAAAGCGTCCAGTAATCTCCACAGCCTTATGGGAGACACCTCAACTAAAGTTCACATGACTAAGACAATTCATTGTTGCTGATTTAGTGGTATATTCATGCTTTCAAATATAAAATTGAGATTGTTTCTGCTGCCTTTTTCTTGTGTTCTAGCCAGGAGATACAAATCAGATCAACACAAGGTTACCAGTTAAATAATAATTTTTAAACAAAAATTTATATAATGTATGATGAGAAGTGTTTTCTTTCAGATCCAGACATATGCTTAGAGATGTTTCACAAATTTCTTCAGCATTCAAATGTTGAAACAATCATGTTAATAGCCATTTAATGTTCTATGTTAAGTTTACTGCCTATACTATATTGTACTGTTATCAATCTTCTGGATGTTTAACAACTAAACTTAAGAGATAATTATAAATTCCTTTTGGATTGCTTTTGCTGGGATCCACCAGATCTTTTCCAGAGAAAATGTTACATGTTGCATACAAAACAATAAGACCAACACTGGGGCAGAGGCCATGTTTGAGCCTTTCCCAGCCTATCTGCTGGCCCTAGCTCAGCCCTCAGCCGACCTATAATTAACTATACTCAACTGGCATTAAATGACACTGTAGCTGATCTCTCTCCTAAATAAAAAGATAAAATTAATAAAATAGGCCATCCTCCAAAAATCAGATGGCATTATACATTCTAACAGCATAAAGAGATACTTATCTATGACAAATAAATGACATGTCAGTTCCTAAAATTCCCTGGACCTTATCCCACTTATGCGAAGCCATTACTAAAGTTGTGATCATAAATATCCTGTTGATTGTATTATTTGACTCCTGCATCATTGATTCTACAGATACCTTCCACTGTGGGCCAGATCCCAAGACAAAAGGCTAAACTTGGCCCTCCAACCCCACAGGGAGACCTTCTTAATATGGCTTTTGGTGTTTTCAATCACAGAGATAAAAAATAACAATCTGATCTTTTAGCAGTAACACTTGGTTCTCTGAGACAGGGAAACTGACACAAGGTGGAGCTGCCTGAGCCCCTCCTGGACCACACTTTGAATGTAGGAGAAAGACATTGGGCAAGAGAATGCTCCAATCCTGGCATTCCTTTGGGACCTTGCCCCAGGGCCACTGGACTGCCCTAGTTGCAAGAAAGCAGGTAAGACATCCTCCAACTTCTAGCCCTCACAAGAAATGCCAACACTGCCAGATTCATCGCTGACAGATCTTCTTGGACTTGCTGCTGAAAACTGACGGGGCTCAGGGCCCACAGCCCCTATTAAGGTGTCCTTCTCAGAGCCCCAAGTCCCACTAGAGGTCTCAGGTAAGACATTCTCTATATTTGTGGACATAGAGGCCATGTTTAGGGTTCTTCCTGAGTTTTCAGGCTACTATATTAAGTCCTTAGTCTCTATAGTGGGTGTTGACAGCCAGCCTATGCAGCCTGTACAGACAGAGCCTATTTCATGCAGGTTCCAGATTTGCTTCTTCTCTGGTCAATCCCATAGTTTGAGATACATCAAACCCCACCTGCACTGCCCATGCCATGCCTATCTTAATTCGTCTCAGGAATCCTTCAGTTCTTCCTTGAGTTTCCCAATATCCCATAGCTTCCAAACATTTACAGGGACTTAAACCTATAATTAAGCACCTTGTAGACAATGGTTTTCTTAAACCTACTAATTAACCTGATAATACTCCCATTCTCCTGGTACTCAAGTCTGATGGGTCTTACCCTCTAGTACAAGACCTTAAGATACTCAATAGTGCTGTTACCCCAGTCCACCCAGTGGTGCCAAACCCTTATACCATGCTCTCTCATATCCCTCCCTCCACCACTCACTTTACAGTCCTAAATCTTAAAAATGCCTTTTTATTCCTTTGTGTTTATGCAGACTGACCCAGACACTCTGAGGTCTTAACAGCTTACACCTGTTATCTCTAATAAACTCTCTCCTCAGGGACACATAGCACCCCCTTCCTTTCTGATTTACCAGTTTCTCAGACACAACCCTGGTCAAGACTGACAGATAAATTTTACACACATGCCACAAAACTCTCAAATATCTTCTCACCTTTGTACTTTTTCAGGATAAATAAAAGCCTTTCCCACAACCAGGAAAATTGCTGATATACTTACTAAAGTCCTTTTACAGCAAATCATCCCAAGGACTACAACCAAGGTGGAGTGGTCTATACCTGGGCTTCTTGGCAACCTCAACAGCGGTCAGTGTTGCTAGACTGCCGTCCTGGTTTCACATCATTCAGGCTAAGTGGTGCCCTCCCAGCCCTAGATCTAACCATCCTTTTGCCCACTCCTCTCCACCTCGCCAAGGCCTCACAGCCACAACTCTCAGGCTAAGTCATGTTTTGTTATCCAATTTGGTTCCTAATTTCTTACATTCTACTAATTATCCTTTTTACAGCAGGATTCTCAACAGTCTTTCCTAAAGCTCCCCACATCATACATACCAGAGACAAGCCTTACCTACTTACCCTCTTAGCTTTTATCCTTTCAGATTGGGGGATAATCACCTCTCATAATTTCACTCCTCCTAACCCCACACATATTTTTTAGAATTCTACCTCACTATGGCAATGATTCTACCTCAACATGGTCCTGATAAAATAACATATCTAAATCAAAGGCACCTTTCTTTCTACCTCACCTGGGTCCTTAAATATGATAGTGGCCTGCCTCCTTGTGACACCTTGTCTCTGTTTTTCCAGTCTAACTTGTGGGCATTCACCAGTGATAAAGTTGTCCTGGTTAAAACACCTGGCACCAGCTTCTGCATTGGCATCAACCATCATCCCGTCGACCCTCCTACACCCCAGTACAGTGCCCCTTTTCATCAGGAAATAGTAAAAGAAAGAAAAACTTTGCCCTTTTTCCTAATAATAAAAAGAAGGGAATGAAAGGATTTTGCCCTAAAGGGGACACTGCAGCAGTGGGAGGCGGTAGGCAGAAGATCACCTTCCCCTAAGCAATTTACCTGTGGTACGAAATAAATTTCAGTGAGCATCAGTAATGCCCCTTAGGCTCCACCCCAAACCTAATCTATATGTATGCCCCCACATCACGTGTCTGGCACAGAGAAAGCCAGACTTCAGTGGTCGGGGGTTCTCTCTCCACATTCTTAATAAAGGCCACTTTACTTTATATTCTGTCTTCTAACCGCGCCGAACTCTTTCATCCACCACACAGGTATGCAGTGTCAAGTTTTTTTTAAGTGAGTGCAAGCGTTACTCAAATGCAAGCATTCTGAGTGGTGTGTTCCTAGTAAATACATTGGTGCATCTAGCAAAGTGTTCTATCGACAGTATGTTTTCTCCACAACTATTTAGCATTTTGTCTCTAAACACTATCTGAACAAACCTATCTGATGCACATTTACATACTATATTTCAGTGCCAAGAATTGAGACAGGACCTGGAATTCTGGAGTCTTGCTGCAGAGTTGGAATTATTTGTTTGGTCATTATCGTAAGCTAATATGAAAGAGGTAGGCACAATAGTCCGTTCTGGTATCCTCCAGCGCTGACCATTCTTGGCCATGTAAGTCTGTCGTGGTTTGTGTTCCTGTGGCCCCACCCCAAGTCTCATGCAACTATAGATGTGACCAAATCTAACGTTTGTGTTTGGTTCCTTGTCTAGCGCTTGGACTGGTGATATGAATGTCTCACCCACCCAGGGGTGAGCCAGAACACTATGTCATGGTGGGAAGCAGGTGTGTCTGTCTCTCTTGGCAGATTCAAGCTTGCTGTTTGCTGCAGCCCTGCTGTGCCACCCTGCTGCCTGGAGCCAACTGAATATGGATTGAAATCTCCAACTGTAAGAAATAAACCTTGGGGCTGGGGGTTTAGCTCAGCGGCATAAGCGCTTGCCTTGAAAGCAAGCAGTCATGAGTTCGATCCCAGGTACCGATAAAAAAAAAAAAAAAAAAAAAAGAAATAAACCTTTCCTTCCCAAACTTTGGGCATCAGGTTATTTTGTGAGAGAAAAGTAACCAAGACAAAGTTCCAATTCTATCATACAGAGTTTTAATTCAGTAAGTGTAAGGGAGATACTAAATCCTAAGATTTTTTTTTGAAGACTACACATTTTCAGTTATGCCATTCACCTGGGAGCCCAGACGTCCACGAGAACCCTGGAATGTGCTGCCACCGACCTTCTCTGTATGAACACCTGTGTCACTGTGCTGCACTGTGTGGGTTATGAAGAGCTTTAAACCCAAGCTGCTGCCACAGAAGTTCTGGTGCAGTGTAACTGTGGTGACAGCAATGAAAAGGACCCCTCACACTCAGAGCTAACCACCCCACCTTTTAACATGTTCCCTCCTCGAAGTCCCACCTTTATCTCTTAAGCTCTGCTCTCTAGAGAGGAAACTGTAAATTACATCCTTTCCAGTTAGGCAGGTTTCACTAAGGTCTACTGAGTTCTTAATCTGCAACAAACGGGCAAAGCTCAAAGCTCGAGGAGAGCAGTGGTGACAAGGAGGATCAAGGGTTTTCTGCAAACCTGGCTGTGCTCCAAGTGAGGCAGAGAGAAACCAGATCATTTCCGCAAGGCTTTGCAGAGAGGGGGCGCTTCAGCAATCTGGGGGTGAGTGCGGGTCAAGTTGAGTTCGGGTTTTTCTAGAGGAAGGGAACTGCGTGTAAGACCTGGGACATCAGTCTCAGAGTCATGAGCACAAGTGAGTGTTTTTGTTTTTTTGTCTTTTTCCTTTTTATAGGTACCGGGGATCGAACTCACGACTGCCTGCTTGCAGTGTTTAAAGCTGGGGAGCACAGCCCAGGGAAGCCAGCCCTCCAGGGTGCTGTGGATAGATGGTCGGGGCAGGTGAAGAACATGGCAAGGCATTCTGTGATCCTGTGTCGCAGACAGCAGCCTGCAGATAAAAAGGGCTCCAGACGCTCTGGACCTAGCAGTTATTCACAAAGAGTGGCTACACCTGTTGGGTGATGCTGCCCGCTGGGCCTTACAGGTGAGCTCCAGACCCTGTTAAAGGACACCCATGGCGATGGCACTGTGACACTGCACAGGGGAGCCAGCTGAAAACACTCCCTCTGAGGTTCCTGAGAAAAAACTCCCAAGGGGCAGGCAGTTCACGGGGGGGGGGGGGGGGGGGTGTCAGAGCCAGGCCAAGGAAACCTCAAGCTGTTGATTCTGCTGCCTGGCAAGATCTCAGCACCAAGCCCTGCAGAGGCTGCCTGCACTGGCCAGAGCAGAAGCCCAGGAGTCGCTCAGCTGTGAGTGCTGAAGACAGGATCCCTGCCCTCCACCAGGTCAGTGACGGAGCTTAATGCCAAGTCAGCTGCAAACGGAAGGACTGAATTGGCCCTCTCCATTCACAGAACAGGAAAGCAAAGGGCAAGTTTAGAGTCCGGGGCCTCAGAGAGCAAACTCAGAATCAAAATGTACAAAAGGCTGAGGAGCCACCTCCACCTCCAGAAGTGGGTGAAGACAGAGGCCAGAGTGGACTGGGGAAAGCTGCTGGGCAGGTAGAAGGATCAGAGGGCTCCGCCCCTTGTTCCTTGCATCTGAGCAGCACTCCTTCCATGCTGGACAACTGAGTTATTTAGAAATAGTGTAGGCAGTCTGTAGGCTCAGCCCTCCGGAAGTGGGTGCAGAAGACCACTCTGGTGGGAGGTGCATTTGTGGAAGGTCAGGCCTCAGGACAAGGAGGGGTGATTACCCACACACTTCCCCAGGGATGAACAGTAGTGATTGGTAGTGATACATGGGGTGGAGGATCAAGCTCACCGCTTCCAGAAAAGTCCTTGTTGTGCCAGGTGCTCTTGCATGAGACTTGCTTCCCATTTGATCCCCATGTAATCAACGTTACATAAGCGACCATATTTGTACGCTTATTGGATGACCATAATTTTGTCACACCTCCCACGAACTTTGTGATTCCCCATTGGATCAGTGTTACCTAAGTAACTGTACTCGTAATCTTATTAGTCGGTTATAGTTGATTTATCCCACCTTACAGCCTCCTCACCTCATGGTTTTGCTCTCTAAAGCTCTCTTGACACGCAGGTTTCCAGGGCCACCACTCAGGACTTCCCCCTCCCCCTTCTGTCTCTCTTTGAAGCTTTCTTTCTCTAAATAAATACTTCCTACACTTAACCTCCATTCATTCTTCAATTTTAGAGAGGATGAACTTGGGGCATTACCTGACATCTAGCAGGTCAGGAGTTATATTTCCTTTATGTGGATTATTTGGAGATCCTGGATCATGTAGCTCTGTACTACTGCTCACCAGACACTGGAGTTTTATTCAACAACAAAGCAGGTCTTTGGACTGGGAAAGGGTTAAATGTGGTCTGAAAATTGGGGAGACAAGTGAACATAAGCATACTGAGTGCTGAGGATTAAGACCTCTGTCTCCTTCCTTTATGACTCTCAGAAGCCTGGCTGAACTTAAAGGAATTTCTATGCTTAAAATGAGGGAAAAACCAGGATAAAGGAAGACAGGAAGAAAGATCTAATATGAAAGAATGAGATAAAAACAGTATTTAACACAAAGCACAAAGAAGAAGTTCATGTTTAGAAATCAGAGAAAATGTTAAAGCTAAGAAATAAAAACAGGTTGCTAAATAAAAAGGGATATTTGGAAAACAAACAACAACAGGATAAAAAGAATGGTGCCTGAGATGGAAAATTCAACAGTAATGGTGAAGATAATATCAGGGAAATTACCCGGAAATTAGATACAAGGCTGAGAAATGAGAGAAAAGATGGAAATATTTTACAGTCTAGAAGGAACAATATTTAAATCACAGAACTTTCAAAAAGGTAAATCGTATTAAATTGTAAATAGGAAATCATAAGCAACATATTTTAAAAAGCCTCCCAGCACAGAAAGATATGTTTCTTGATTTAAAGTACCCACTAAGTGACAGCAAAAAAGATGAAAAATAGATCTAATTCAAACCTGCAAATGAAATTTCAGGGTAATAGAGAAAAATTTTCAGAGAGATAAAAGGAGAGAGTATAGTAGTACATCATATAAACATAAAGAATCAAATTAGTTTTTGGCATTTCAACAGCACTTACGGTCTCTAGAAAAGAACCAACTAGCAGCTTCAGTACTATGAAGAAAAAGCTCTTTTAACATAGAAATTGATAAAGCATAGAAATTAGTAGTAGCTGTTTAATAAAATAGTGACATTTCTAGGAATGTAAATTCTCAAATATCTCATTCTTATGAACTCTTTCTCAGGAAATAAAGGATGTGCTCCAACAAACTAAAAGAGTAAAGAAGAGAGGAAAAGAGGGGTTCAAGGGGGTCAAGTTAGAAGAAAATCCACGTGGTTTTCAGCATGATAGGGAAGGGAAGCACCTGGCAAATACTTCTCAGCATCTGCAAAGAGCAGTCCACTCAATCAGAAAAAGATGGATGATCTCAGGGGGATGACCCCATAAAGACAACTACTAGATATCCTGATAACAATGACCTTAAGAAAATGGTAGCGGAAGTTTGTTGGAAGATATATGAAAAAGTGGAAGATTTAAATAATGAAAAAAATAATTCTATTACTAATGTTAAGAAAAATGCAAAAAGGAAATGTAATTTTTGTAAACTAAAATGTTCAGCTATAAATATTACATGATCATAATCTAAGCAATGAATATAGATTATAACAAAAACTTGTAATACTACTCCAAGAAAGAAATACTCTTAGTTTAAGAAATAAAAGGAGAGTCAATGCCATTTGCGGACTGTAGAAGGAGGGAACCAGGCCTCACCCCCGCCTGCAAACCAGCGCCCAGCGCAGGCCCCTGCCAGAGCCGGGACAGCCAGACCCAAGCCTCTCTCCATGAGTCAGCACCACTGTGGACCGAGGAGGGAGAGAACCAGGCCGCACCAGGAAGCAATCCCAGCCAGGAAAACATATAATTTTCATTGTTTTCTTGGGTTGGGCTTTATTCTCTTTTGTTTTGTTTATGTTAAATCTGATGGCATGAACAGCTATTTAAGAGATAGCAAGACATTTTATGGTAGTCAGTTTGGATTTACTAGTGGCTTGTTTTGAAGTCCTTATTTGCATTCATTGTTTTGTTTTTATTGTTTCTATTTATTCTGTTCTGATTGATTTTTACTATGTCCGAAAGTATCTGCAGCTATTTTGAAGACAACAAAAGATATTATGGTAACTATTGTTGATTTCATAAGGTTTTGAAGTCCTGTATCACTTATACTGGTTTATTTTGATTGGCTTAATTCTGCTTTATTTTCCTTGGTTTTATTCTCTTTAAAGTAAAAAAACAAAACAAAAAAAACTTTTAAATGAAATAAGAGGAAGCAGAGAAGATGGAAGTTGCTGAATTAATCTTCAACCATCACACTGAAGAGTCAAGAGATAGCAACTAAAATAGAATATCAAAATTCATGAATTCAGTGTGTCCATATTATTTATTTAGATATATAATATAAAAAGAAAACTTCTCTAAGGGAGACCAAAGGGATTTCCTCTGGGGAAGGGAACTGAAGAAATATTGTACAAAACATTACTATAGCCTGTTACATATTTTTTGTTCTATTTAACTCATAAATTATGTATATGTATTTTTAAAATAAAATTAATTTTAATAGAACAAATGACTATTATCATGAAGAGTTGTTTTATAGTCATACTCATTAAGCAAGCATGAGTTAGGAATCAACTGTGTGCCCACCTTGATGTTCCCACTGGGCGTTAAATCAAATGCCACTGGTTCGTCAACCCCAAGGAGCTCTGGAGTCAGAGCCTGACAGAAGGATGCTGAGAAAACCGTGATAGACAGAGGGCACTGCTGTGTCAGTGCTGAGGCAGGGCATGAACGGTAGTGTGGGGAGTGCAACTGTCTAAGAGGAATAGGAGAGAACAAATTTCTTGGAAGTAAGTGTGTGGTTTAAAGCAGGTTGCTCAGGCAAGGTGCTGTGTCGTCTTGTTACTGAGAACAGGAATAATACTGTCTTATGGCCTCATCCTAGAAGAGACCCCCAGAAGGTCTTTTCAATTCAGTCCTTCGGCTTAATCATCTGAACTCTAAGGAGGCAAACTTTGGTGGCCTCGTTTTACAGAGGGGATGAATCACAGGGCCTGCATGACTAAGAGCTTCCCGCTCACACTGGGGCTGTCATGATTCAGACGCAGGAGGAGGCATTAAACAAGCCATCCATTCCCCCAGGACCCCACAGGGTCTGAAGTCAGCAGCTTACCATAGCAACAACACTGCTGAAAGAAACCCGCGTGCTGGAGCAGGGAAAGGCCTCTGTCGTGCAAAGCATTTCTTTAAAACTGAGTTGCAGTTATGTACATACAGGTATATAGAGCTGCTAAAGAAACTGTTTCTTAAAAAGCTTTCTTTAAGTTTTCATGTGAATGAATTCAAAGCAGTCAGATGTGTCTAGGTGTTCTCCTTCTGTAATTCCTCAAATGCTAATAGCATTGTGTTCTTAATATTCTGAATGATGTAATTTAAACCTTAGATATTCATTTTCCTGCCAACTTAGTCATTGTGTTCCTGTCACAGTCATCCAGTAAATCATGCAAACTAAACAAGGAAATAAAATGCTCACCTCCACTTTTAATCCATCCTGCCCTCGTAGTGTGGAAACGCTGGGACAGGTCTGCCTGTGGTCGCGTAATGTCACAATAGTGTATCCCAAATCAACATGAAACGAGAGTGCTCACAAATATTTGGTCTTCTTCCTATGATTCTCTAAATCAGCTTCCATGTTGGTGACAGAGGACCATTTTGAGCAGAGTACAGTAGGGTTCCGTGTTTGCTAAGGGATTTCTTTTTTATAATGCCTTACAAAAGCTCTGGAGCCCAGAGTTCAGCTGTTGCAGGTCCATAAACCATGGCTTTAAGTATAGAGCTTTAAAAGTCTCCATAAAGGTAATTTTCACGTTTAAAATTCACTGTGAACTCACTTTTTAATGAGAAAATGAGTGGCGGGTGGCTTTACTGTAATTCCCAGATGTCTTTCAAGTCAGTTACAGTCAAGTCACAGCAGGTCTGTCAAAATTAAATTACCCTTGTTTCTCCAACACATGTCCAGTGTGGGAGCAAAGATCCAGTAACCCAGCAGCAAGCCCTGCACCCTGGAACACGAATGGCAGAAAGCATGCTCACAGCTCACGAAGATCTGTTTTACGGATTTAGTCTCCAGCCCGAAGCTGACCTGTGTACGCGGAAAGTAAACAATCAAAGCAAGGCAGGGATCATGGCTTGCGCTTTATGGAGTCACCGCAGCCCTTGGCCGAAGCCTCCTGCCACGCGGGCCACTTTCCACAGTGCGCTGTGATTGGCCCGAAAGCCCCTCTCTCCAATGTTGCTTTCCTTTGCTCCAAAAATATGTAAAATGCTTTTAATTATCAGGTACAGTTGGCAGTCAGCTTGGACATGAGTTCTACAAAATATTCCCCTTAATAGTAATTATAAGCAATGCATCCTAACATTTTGTGGAGGAGCAGTTCCCTGTAATTGGACTCATATAGGCTGGAAAACCCCAAGGAAATAAAGTACAATGAAACTTGCCAAGTATCCTAGTTTATGATCTTTCAAAAACGTGATAAACATAGAACAATTCTGAACCTTAAAAGAAAGCATCTTTGAAATAGGAGACTGGTTCCTGAAGAATCCGTTACTGGTTTCTACCCTGACCAGGCTTCTGACAGTGTGAATTTCCATTATGTGTTAAATTTTTTATTGAAACGCAGATTTTCCAGAACTCGAGCTGCATGCCAAATGCCATAACGACTGAAGGTAACACTGTGAAATGTGCAGGCACTGGCGATGGTGTCTGCTTACCTGATTTTGCCTCACTCTTCCTTATAAACAGAGCCTCCGTTTTTATTATTTGAGATACCAACATTTTATTTTCTTTCTAACAAATCTTGGTAGTTGTCATTTTAATATTTAACTGCACAATTACATTTTACTAATAGAGAACTGTAAAGAACAATAAAAGTATTTAATTTATATTGACTATATAAAAGGAATTCATGCTTGAACAGTTTTAGAGAGAAAGAAAGCAACCAAAGATTTACAAAGAAGTATTTAAAAATCTAAATTTTAAATTGACCACCTAGGGGCTGGGCATTTAGCTCAGCAGGCATAAGCACCTGCCTTGCAAGCACAGGATCATGAGTTCAATCCCCGTACAAATAAATAAATAGACTACCTATAGTCAAAGTGCTTAAAGTGTTGGTGTTCTGATAAGTGAGACTCTCACCTAGATTATAGAGTCACTGTGGATAAAAGTAAATCAATTAAAATTTTGTTTTACAAAGGAACAGGTTCTGCAGACACAGATTCATTAAGATCAAATCTCTGCAACAGATTTTTGTAAAAGAAAGATTCCTTCAGAGGGCCTGGCAACTGGTAAGAATGCCAGCGACACAGTAGCATGGCCAGTGCACACACAGAGGACAGGTAGGATTAACAGGAGGGAAGAGTCCCAGGCAGCAGCAGTAATACAAGCCAGCAGGTGATCATTAGGTGAACCAGCCTAGTGCTTGGACACAAAGACACATGGAGTAGAATCAGAATGGTTAGGGCTGTCTTTGCCTTCTGCCAAGGGGCTAGGGAGAACTCCAGCCTCAGAAAATTAATCCGAGCCACCAAGTGCAGAGACCAAGGTCAGACCCATACCCAGGACAAATCCACCTGCAGGCTTGGCTAGAGTATGCATTTCCGGGGTCTGACTTGGACCTTCCACGGAGCTGTAGACACCAGAAGGATTTTACCTTTATTTTTCTCTGTCTGATTCTTTTTCTTCTTCATATTTGGCTACATTGGTGAGGGTTTGTTGTTGTTGTTGTTTGTTTGTTTGTTTTTTCTTCTTTCTGTTCTGTTTCACTGTTTTGTTTTTCATTTTGTATGTTTGTTTTTTCTATATGTGTGGTTATTTTTGTTTTTTCTCTTTTTGTTTTCTTTTTTCATTGTTTCATGATTCAGATCACTAATCTTTCTTTTTATTTTATTCTGCCGATCCCCTTCCTCTCTTCTGTCAACTATCTTGCTTGGTTTTATGGTACCTTTGTGTGAGTAAACACAGCCTCTTTTCTTTCTGTTCTACTTCAGAACTCCTAGGCCTTCTCTTCCAACCCTTCCCTGCAGTGGCCTATAAGTATAAAAACTTGGATGGTCATCCTTTGCTCTCCAACTTTGCTCCTGCTGTATTTAAACTCATTCACCTCTTCATGTTACCCCACGCCTCTTAAACCACCTACACGTACAACAGGATAAAGTCACTCTACTAAGTGGAAAATCATTGCATACAAGTTCCTGGTGTAAATTGAATTATATTATATAACTGTAGAACCTGCTCCTCTGGTTAAAGGTATCAGGTTAATAGTTACCACAGTGTGTCAGTAACCAGGCTGTTATTGAGTCTATTGTTATTGCTAACTGTACTATGACCAGGATGTCATACATGTTATAATCAGCTTTTCTCCACTGTATAACACTGATTTTAAGAGGTCACAACCATCTCTATAGTCCAATACCAAAGGAATGGAGCCTGAATCAAACAGATAGCAACTTCACATTCTTAATATATTAGGAAGGTATACTAGGGAGGTACTCTTAGGACAGATGTAAAGACCAAGAACCACCTACATCTAGAAGACATCCTGAGGAACAGACACTTCCTAGGGAAGCCTCGATACCAGGAATAAAGCTGTCTAACATAAGAAATCTATAAGCATTAACACAGAAGACAAAATAAAATAGAAAATGACAAGATGAAGAACAAAATACAGCTCCAAACACCCAGTGTGCCCAGGACAAGTCCAGAGCACAAAGAGATAAGAGGACATTAGAAGCCAACCTGTGGAACTTTCTAAAATGATAGCAGCACAAGTGAAAAAAGGCTACAGAAAAAGTAATCTCTAAGGTACAAGAGGAAATGATGATCAAGACATTAAAACAGACACATAAAAACAAAATAGAGGAAGTCAGGAAAATGGTGAAAACCAGGAATGCCCAACATAGAGAAGAAATGGAATCAATGAAACATTCAAACAGAAACCCAGGAAATTAAGCATGTCATTGAAAGTATATGCAACAGATTGAATGAAGGCAAGGATAGACTAGCAGACCTAGCAGACAGGATTGCAACCAGTGACTAGAAAAAAGAAAGCTATCTTAATAATAGCAAGAGGCTATGAAAAAAAATCAATCCAACAGTTACAAGATGAAGCAAAGAAGAACAAAATAAGATTGACTGGAGTCACTGAGAAAGCAGCAGACAGTGCAAATCCTTTAGAAAGCTCTTCACAGAAATAATGGCAGAAAACTTCTCAAACATGGATAAAGAATTTGAAATACAAATAAATGAAGCATATAGAACTCCAAATAGCCATGACCAAAATAAATCTACACTGAGGCATATATAATCAGGATTCCAGAAATTCAGTACAACAACAAAATATTAAAAGCAGTTAGAGAAAAGAAACAAATCCCCTGTAAAGGAAAGTCCATCAGAATCACAGCACACAAACCCTCAAATCAAGAACAGCTTGAAGTGAGATACTCCAAGCCCTAAAAGAAAACAGTCTTCACCCACAATACTATCCTTAAAAATCAATAGAGAAATAAGATGCCTCCATGACAAGGAACAGCTGAAGAAATTCCTGACCACCAAATGAGTTCTTCAGAATGCTCTGATGGGTAGAGATAGTAAAGACCATAAACAAAAGAACACCAAAAGAAAGAAGCCACCAGACAGGGCAAGCAATTAAACAGAGAAGACAGGGAGCCAACACAAAAAAGTAACATGAGAAAGATAAGCCAGGATATATCGGGTATAACCATCCATGTCAATGGTCCCAATTCACCAATCAAAGGAAACAGGGTGGCAGAATGGATCAAGAAACAAGATCCAACAATTAACCCAAAAAGAAATTCATATACTAAAAGTCAAAGGATTTATAATCTATGCTACAGGAACCCAGAGAAAAAGCAAGAGTACCCATTCTATTTGCAGATAATGGAAACTTTAAGTTAAAACCAATCAAAAGAAACAAAGACAGTCACTATACACTTGTTAAGGGAAAAGTAGAAGAAAGAGATAACAATCATAAATATATATGAACCACGCACCAGTGTACCTAATTACATAAAACAAATATTAACAGACATGAAAAACCAAATTAGCACTAACACAATTGTAGTGGAGGACTTTACCCCACTCTTACAGATAGATCAACTAGACAAAAAAAAAAAATCAACATAGAAATATCAGAATTAAACCAAGCCTGTGAACAAGTGAATTTGGTAGATGAACACACATTCTTTTCAGCTGCACATGAGACATTCTCCAAAACAGATCACATATTAGCCCACAGAACTTGCCTGAGTAAATATAAAGGATCAAAATCATGCCATGTATACAATCTGACCATAGCGTAATGAAACTGGAAATCAATGAAAAGAAATCACAAAAATTACATAAGCACATGCAAATTATATGATCTTCTGAACAACCAGTTGGTCACAGAGGAAATTAAAAACAAAATTAAATGGCATCTATAATTAAATGATAATACTGATACAACAAACTGGAACTTATGGACTGCAATGAAAGCGGTTCTATGAGGGAAAATTACAGCAATGAACTCTCACATCAGGAAAATAGAAAAAGTCAAATAAACAACCTAATGTTGAGCCTCAAACTTCTAGAAAAAGAAGAACAAATTAAACAGCAAGCTCATGTGAGGGAGGAAATGATAAAGAGCAAACAAATGCAGCTGAGACTAAGAAAACAATACAAAGAATCAATGAATTGAAAAGTTGGTTCTTTGTAGAATAAATAAAACTGATAAACCATCAGCCAGCCTCATCAAAAAGAAGAAAGAAAAATATAAATTGAAGCAATTAGGAATGAAGAAGAGGAAATCACAGTGGATTCTACAAAAGATCATCAATACCTTTCATGAGAACCTGTATTCTAATAAGATGGAAAGCACAAGAGAAATGGAGAGATTCCTAGACACAATCAACTTGTCAAAACTAAATCAAGATAAACATATTCTAAATAACCTGATATCAGCCAATGAAATTTAAAATGTAACTAAAAAATTTACCAACAAAGAAAAGCCTGGGTCCTGATGGATTCACAATTGAATTCTACAAGAAATTTAGAAAGGAACTAGTGCCATTAGTGATGAAACTCTTTAAGGAAATTTGAAAGAGAAGCAATACTTCCAAAATTGTTCCTGGAAGCAAGAATGACACTGATTCCAAAACTAAAGAACCCCACCAAAAAAGAAAACTACAGGCCAGTCTCCCTAATGAACATGGATGCAAAAATCCTCAATAAAATATTAGTGAACAGAATGCAGGAGGTCATCAAGATGATTATGCACTATGACCAAGTGGGATTCATCCCAAGAATACAGGGATGGTTCAGCATATGCAAATCAATAAACATAATACATCACATCAACAGAACCAAAGACAAGAACCAAATGCTCATTTTAATAGATACCTTTGTAGTCAGGGGTTGTGCAGAGAACAATTGGAGTCAGGACATGGAGTTTATAATATTATTTATGATGGTCACTGGGAGTTAACACAAGAAAATGCAGGAAATCTATCTGTAACACCAAAGACATAGAATATTTAGTCAAGGTCCTAAATCCCACAGCAATATCCCACATGAGTCCAGATAAAAACCCAGAACTCACGACAATGCCTCTCACAAGTCCAATTGGAGGTCCAGAGCCCACAAGAAGGACTCACGCCAGTCTCTTTTACAGATCTGTACTGGGAAGGCCCAAAGGTCAGTGGTGGAAGCCAGAAAGTCCATGCCAGCGGGGTGAAGGAGCTGTGCTGGTGGATGAGGGTTCTATGCTGGACCCAAGAAGTACACTCACACCAAAGAGCAGGGCTGTCCTGAAAGGCACCACAGCCATCCTCAACGACATGGAGGCCCCGAGCTCCTCTTCTGACAAGCATAGTCAGCTACATGCCAGGAAGCCTGCGTGAGGAGTTCATCCTGGAGACCAAGTGGCACATGTCTTCCTTTCCAGAGCCAGGAAGCAATGCTCGATGTGAGGACCAAAGCTTCTCCAGGAGAACCAGTGGCTCAAACCTAGGAGAACCCACAATGCCTCAATGCAACAACGCATTAATGCCTGCCTTCTCCTCCTGGCAACTTTCCTCAGGTGGAGCATCTATGCTCAGTGCCATGCTGATGTAATCCAGCTGGTATTAAGCTGACCACCAGTTCTTAATCCATAACAGATGCAGAAAAAGCTGCTGATAAAGTCCAACATTTATTCATGATAAAAACCCTACAGAAAATTGGAACAGTTGGTCTTTAGCAGGGGAGAAACAGACATTAGAATCACTAATAAAAGAGTGATAGCTGAAATCCTGCCAGAAATAAATGAATTCTTTTAGGGACAAAAAAGCTGAACGTTCATTTGAATGTTCACAGTCTTCCAATTTTGTTTAGAATACATATCTCCCTCAGTCTCTTGCTTTCTAATTTTTAATGACAACATAAATATTAAGAGGTATTTCTGTGCTCTAAGAAAGACAAACCAAGTATGTCCAGGAATAACTGAAGCTTAGCCCCAGGATACAAAGGAAACCAAAGTGAGTGGCTGGTATCCAGGAGAGGGCAGGTCCTGCTAAAGAGACACGGCACATAGCTCCGGCTACTACAGCTGCCTCTCACAAGGGGCAGACACCAGCCAGTGCAGCATGGCAAGGGAGGATGAGGGCAGACATGATATCTAGCAGAAATTCTTAAATATTGTTGATTTATTAAAAATATTATAAGGGCCCTGTCTTAGTTACTTTATACTCGTCGCTGAGACAAAATACCTGAAGCCCAAAGTTGGGAAAGGAAAGGTTTATTTCTTACAGTTTTTGGAGATTTCAGTCCACACTCAGTTGGCTCCAAGACAGGCAGGCATGGCTGGACCGCAGTTCATGGCAGCCGCAGACAGCAAGCTCGAACCAGCAAAGAGCAAGACACACCTTCTTCCTGCCATTACATCACATCCTGGCTCCACCCCTATGCGGGTGGAGCACTGACACCATCAATCCAAGCACTCTACAATGAACCATCACAAATGAACAATGCAAACTCATGAGGCCTGGGGGCCACAGACATAAACCATGACAGGCCCAAAATGATTAATATTTTCTATTACAGTTTTACATGGGTGGCCAGAGTTGGTCTGTGCAATTTCTGGTTTTCAATGTTTTTCTGCTATAGAGTAAGAACAGTAAAGAGAGAACTCTGAAAACATTTAAGGAAAGGATGAGCAGTTGAAGAGGAGAGAGTGGCTAGAGAAATCTAGGGAGGCAGGAGCCATAAATCCCAAGAGGAAGGAATATTTCACAAAGCATCTCAATGGCTATTTTAAGGCAATGATGCCTTCCCTTTCTGTTTCTCAAGAGTGAATAAAATGTTCACAAACTCACTCTGTGTGACCTGAATTAAAAACATATTCTGCTAAAGTACTGGTGTGTAAATATACCATTACAGCTTTTAAGGGTTAAGGACGTAATCTGCAAATGTTTGCATTACAAATTTCATTGGTTTCTATACCAGTGTATTTTATTTACTACAGTTATGCAAAACATTTGTCCTTTAGTGGTAAATACTAATATAATGACATCTTTAACAAAGTACAAAATAAATGAGGAAGTTTGTCCATAAAATAGTAAGTTTTATATATATATATATATGTATTTTTTTTGTCTTTTTCCTTTTTATCAGTACCGGGGATCGAACTCACAACTGTTTGCTTTCAAGGCAGGCGCTTATGCCGCTGAGCTAAATTCCCAGCCCCTTATGTTTTATATTTTTGAACAGTAGTTTAAACCCATACAGCACAACTTATCTAAGTCATTATTTAAGCAAAATCCCTACCAAAGATGCTAAAATTATGCTTTCAGAAAATTATTCAGAGAGACTGACAGCAACTTTCAAGGAATCTTAAATAAGAGAAAGGTTTTGATCTTTCCATAGCATTTCCCTCTTCTCCATATTTGTCAGTGTCAGAGTCCCCACTTCCTGTGGGAAACTGTCCATGCCCTCACGACAGCCTGCAGCTCTCAGGGCTCAAAGCCCCTCATTCCCCTGACCTAAGACGGCAGCCACCAGGATCTGTGTGGTCACAGGACACGGCTGAAGAAAGTGACCTGGACTGACACAGGACCTTGCTGGAGGAAGCTCCGTCAGCAGGAGCGGATGAATGAAAGAGAGTGAAAGTGATAGAAAAAGAAAAACTCCTGTTTTTCTTGTTATTTAATTCCCTAAATAGAAAATAAATGTCTTTCTTTATAGTCCGTGGAATAGAAATATTTAAATTAATTAATAACATCAAATATCAGTTAGCCCTGATAATGGTCCTATTTGGATAGATTTGCACATGTCCCATGAGCCTTTTCTCAGAAACAAATTTGATCTGTTCTGTGAGTTTTCGATCTTTCCAAGTATTCTGCATGAAAATGTAAACACCTCTGCCTCTTGCAGACTTGTGTCTCCCCAGAATTCACATGTTGCCCCTCACGTCTAGTGTGGTACCATGAGTGGTGCAGTCTTTGGGATCAGGGGATTAGGTGGACCCTTATTAGAGTCCTAAGAAAGACTGCTGCTGCTTTTTGCTACAGGAAGACACAGCAAGAAACCTGCTGTCTAGGAAAGAGGAAGCCAGCCGTCTCTTACCAGGCCCTCACTCTGCTGGTGCCTTGATTTTTGACTTCTCTATGCTCCAGAACTGCGAGAATAAATGTTATTTAAGTTATTTGATTTATAGTATTTGCTTAAAGCAGCCTGAGAAGACTAAGACATGACCTTTGCCCAACATCTTCAAAGAAATTACATAATTAGTGATGCAAAATTACTGAAAAGCTATCTCCAAGAAAACCAGAATCTACATAACTCATGAGCTGCCGAATTCATTTCCAAGAAATCTAAAATTTACTATACATTTCTTTTTTCTTTTTATTATAGTAATAGCAAATTAATTTATTTAGTATTTTTTCCATTCCGTATCATCAGGAGAATTGACTTCAATCCGACATCGCACCAGTTGGTACTTGAAACTTCCACCAGATCCCATAAATGACTTTTGCTCATGGCTCGTGTGACTTCATCAGGGCCATCTGGCTAGATCAGCTGAAGTGACTTGTTGAAAGCTGCATTTCCCTACAACTTGTCCTTCTTTGCTTCTTGGCTCTCACCATCCAATTTACCCCGCTTTCTTAGATAATGAGATGATGGTGGATCTAGATTCTTTACATCTGCTGTGAACTGTCTGGATGTCAGCACATTCCCTTGCCCCTCTAGTTTTTCCCATCTCACAGCCTCTGACTTTTTCATTTTAATTCTGGTATTATAGGATGAATCAGTCTCAGTTTCAAATTGTAATCCCCTTCCGAAGGAAATTTCACCACAGCAAATGACTCCTCTTCCAAAAATTCCACATTTCCCTCATTCTTCTGAACATTCTCGGTCACGAGTGTTATAATCACTTGTGATTCTGTTTGATACCTAATTCATGACCGAGTCTTCACCTGAGAGTCTCATCCATTCTGTGCTTCTTGACCTCTTTTAATCCAGACAATAAAATTAACATCTACACGATCTAATTCCTGTTCTTCTGTGAAAGTTTCCAGAGGAGCAGCGTAGTTTGTTTCCTGGTATTCACACGTCCCCTTTCTCAACACAGTAGTGGTATTAGTGGGGCTGAGTTTAACAGAAGTTTTGGCATCAGCATCCATCACAGTCCCAAGGAGAACGGGACAGTACACCCTCCAACAGTAATATCTGCATCATCTGGTTTCGTTCCAAACTTGGTCAGCTCCTCTAACACCGCCACCCAGGGGTCCTCATCAATCTGACTGTGAGAAGCTCTGGAGAAATCACAGGCTGTTGCAGATCCTGCTGCAGCCGCTGCTGTCCCTAAATTACCGTTGCAGCAGCTGAGACACCACCACCGAGATTACCAGCTCCACTGCCACCCCCAGACATTTCTTAAATAACAACCGATTTTGTTCCTAGACTAGGTCATTAAATAAACTAACTGGTCACTAAATGTGGAGTTGCATATAATATATGCATTATGGTATTCAGAACAAATGGTCAAAGGAAACCAATTTGATGAGTTGGCTTTTTTATTTTTGCACAACTCTAACATGCAGTATTGTAATGTATAACAGAACATAAAACTATAGGACTGCACTATACAGTATAATCAGCAAAAATTACAGTAATATATAAACAAGATATACTGTACAGAAAAAGGCACTGAGGCTCTATAAACAAGATGTACACACTGCACAAAAATAAAGATGTGTCTAAGTCCAAGCAGTTGTTAAAGAGGTAAGTTGTTAAATGAGGAATATCCGTACTCAATACATAAAGAAAATGTTTGGCAGATACCTCATATCAAAATGAATCTCTCCGTATCCAAGAACGTGTGTTACCTAATTATTTTACAGAAACAGGCCATATCCACCATCCTAAGTATCTCTTCCAGCCAGGAAGTCAAAGGCTATTGAGGATTTTTTTTTTATCATTCATGATATCTCACTGGATTGCCAGTGACTTCACACTGAACATCAGCAAACCGAGAATATTTTCTAGTGGGCCAATACGGGGATCATCATAATATATTTGAAGTAAAACTGATTCATTGTGGGAACACAGTTGAAGGACTTCCTGTGAGTGGTCTTGTTTCATCAGCACAAACCCATGCCTCTCTTACCCCACACAATTCACTCACTTCCATCACCATCACTCTGATGAAAATATTCAATCAATTTTGGAAATTGAGTTCAGAAGATACATGAATTCTCTGTACTTTTTGAAACTTTACTGTAAATCTAAAAGTACTCTAAGTGTTCTAAGAATTTTGTTTGTTGATCAACGCAGAGACATTGAATTTTTAGATGTGCATTTTCAAAAGATTTTGTTAGCAATTATCAACCAACCTTAAAAGAATCTAAGGACACAAAAAAGCATCAGAAAAGGCTAATAGTTATTTTCGATATTGCAGATTTCCCTCAGACATAAATAGAATGGAGATTTTTCTTAGAGGCAATTTTCTCCCCATTCTTTTTCCATACATGTTCCTGAACAACAGGAACCAAAATATTTTAAAGAAGCCCAGTACACTTAGCCATCATCTGCCAGCTTCCCAAGGGGGCACCAATGGCATTTCGGGTAACTCAGCTCTCTTGTGGTACAACCCAATGCATGTAGCCCATGCATTACACAATAACTGATACTTGGTGTCCTCCAATTTTTGTAACAAAGAGAGGACTCCCACATATTCCCAAACATCTGCTGGGAAGAAATACCACCTGCTACCAATGACCCAATTCTTTTTTTGAGGAAGGGCTGAATATTATCCCAAAGAAATTAAATAGCTTCTCTTTATCAGTATTTCAAATGTACATGAATTCATTTTAACACTACAGAATTTTTGGTGTTCAGGTTAACTGTGATTAACAAACCAATTTCTCTAACAAGAAAGTTCAAATCTTATGTGGATTTGATCAAATATAATGTTGAAATTTAGTAATTAATTTCACACTACTAATAGAATTTTAAAATTCCAGTCTCCATTAATATGAGCAGATATATCATGAATTTTAAGGTCAATTTAAGGAAATGATTAAAACTTTAAAGCCAGCAGTAAACCAAGCAGTGGGAATGGAAAAAGTTCCAAGTTCTTTCCAGCAGAACAACAGTAGGTAAATAAAGGCTGCGAGAATAAGTGTAGAGGGAATAGTGGTACTGGATCCAAAAAAAGGAGGATTTTCCCATCTAGCTGGGGTGGAGGGACAAAGGGAGGAAAGACTGATGGGGCCACTAGGGTATATTCCACCTGAGGCTTTGGGACCTGCCCCAGGACTGGCAGAGCACACTGCTGGGGTTGGGGTGAGTCATGGAGGTGTGACCATCGTCCTTTGGCCCTTTTGCTCTGGCTGGAAGATCTAAGCAGCTTAGCTTCCACCCTGTGCTTCTGCCTGAGGGCCCTTCTGTGGAACCCGCTGGCCGCGGCTGAGAGTGTAGCCTGTGGGCGTTGGGTCCTGTGTCTCAGCCATGAGCAAGCAGAGCAGGACACTAAAGTCAGTCAGCACCGCACTTGGCCAGGTCCTTTCTCATGGTAAGGAAATGTGTGGGTAAAGAATACATATTGAATGACAAGAGAAAGGAAACACAGCTCTGAAGACTCAGAGAAATACAAGACTGAACATTTTGCATACTAGCAAAGCAGAAAAACAGTTTAGAAGACTCAATTTCACTAAAGAAAACAAAATATAACCTCAGGCAATACATTCTGCTTATGAGGTACTATCCATGTCAGAACACAGGGCATTCATATGCTGAAAAGCACAGCATGGAAACATACAATCAAAGCAGCAGAAGCATGGAAAAATTTCAGGGAAAAACTCACAGTTTTTCAAAGAAGGCTTTAACCCTTCTTATGGGGCTCAGTCTGTTCATGCTGTGCAACAAAGTGCCACTGAATTGGTAGTTTATAAATAACACAAATTTATCTGAAAAAAAGCACACTTTGTGGGCTGGGGATTTAGCTCAGCAGCATAAGCACCTGCCTGGCATGTGCAAGGTCCTGAGTTCGATCACCAGTACCAAAAAACAAACAAACAAACAAACAAACAAACAACCCAAAACCACTTTCTGTTCATGAATGGTGCCTTTTGAGTCCTCCTACGATAAAAGGAATAAAGGAGCCAACTCAGACTTCTTTATAAGGGCCCTGGTCTCATTCGCAGGGTTCTATTGTATATAACAGAAACCATTGCAGCTATTTTAAAGAAATCCAGATACAGCCCGTGAAGACTAAAGGCAGTAGATGCTCCAGGGGAGGAAAGAGGCTGGGTGACTGCTCTTCCTACTTGGAATAAATGTGCCTCCAAATTAAATAGAAGTCAAAGAGACCAACTTGGAAAATAATCAGCTAAAACATTCTTGCTAAAAGAATGGGCTGTGATGGACCTCAGAGGTAGAGTGTTTGCCTGGCAAGCGCAACGCCTTGCGTTCAATCTCCTGTGTCACCCAAAAAACAGTACAAAACAAAACAAAACCATGATCTATGCTAAACTTATAAGAGGTTAAAGGGAACTTCTCTGGTGTGCACTATTGCCATGACTAGTGTCAGGCAAAGTTTTGTTGCTGCTCAGGGAAGACAAGCACCTACTCATGAGTTCCTGGGAGACACAGGCTACTTTTGGGGGGGGGGGTCTTTTTCCTTTTTATTGGTACCAGGGATTGAACTCACGACTGCCTGCTTGCAAGGCAGGCACTTTTGCTGCTGAGCTAAATCCCCAGCCTAATGATAGAAGATCTTGAAAACTCTAGGTCTTTTTTTTTTTTTTTTTTTTTTTTTTTTGTCTTTTTCCTTTTTATCGGTACCGGGGATCGAACTCACGACTGCCTGCTTTTAAGGCAGGTGCTTAAGGCACAGGCTACTTTGCAAGATGTGCGCTGTGTGTCCCCTCCACCCTCTGACACCATCAATACATTTATCAGGATTCTTGAACTTCCGGATCAGATAAAATAGTTAACTATGACTGTAAACAAATTATTTCTGGATAACACAAATCAAAGATATGAACTTAGTGGGAGGGATGAGAAGACAGGACAAGAAATGTGAATTAGCAGTGGTTATGTCACAGGTTCTAACTCAGGCAGCTGAGTTAGAAAGAAATATTATAGGCAGTCGGACCCGGCTGACCCTTGAAGGAGCCAGTGCAGAGGACCAAGTACTTTGGAACTGTTGGGAAGACAGACACCTCCTGCTCTGGGCCATCCCAAAACAAAGGACAAAACAAATAGAGCCACACCCTAAGGATAAACTTCAGGGTTTGATATTCTAAATAGGTATCATCCTGATGCCCTGGTCACCTGGAGGAAGCCACTAATCCAGCCTTGCCTCCACTTAATGACTCACCACCCTATTGGATGCCAATTTGATCAATCTTCCCTGAACCATTATGTGCATAATCTTATTGGTTGATCATAGTTCTGTCCCACCTCATGCCCACCTGTCTTGAGAATTCCCATTTTTTCCCACCTTAGATCCACCTCATGTCCTGGGTTTGCTCTATAAAAATTCATAGAAGAGTCAGGGTCCTCAGCAATCCACGGGGAACCCCTCTGTCTCTGAGACAGAGGTTTCTTTCTCTCAATAAATATATTCTGCTTTTGACCTCTGTTATTGCTAAAATTCATGCTTTGATTTTTAGACCGGATATCTGTTGGTTGGGATTTTCTTTCCCCTATATTAGCTAGACACTTAGTTTAAGGAAACTGAGGAAAACAAAATGTTTAGGAAGATAATATGTACAAAAGACAAATAAAAAGGATTCTGATAGCTTTTTCTTTGGAGCAGTAGAGAAGCAAGAGCAGGGAAAAAAAGAAAAAAGAAAAAAGTTCTCTATGGCCAGCACAGGAGGTCTACAGAAGAGTGCAAGAGTCCTCTGAGACAAAGAAAATCAAGGGCTTTTATTTAGTTTTGACAGGGGGTGGAGTTTGAAGGGGTGGGCAGAATGATGTATTGACAGCTGATTGGGGGAGTGTTGGTGCGAACGCAAGAAGTGGGGGAATTCAATTTTCAGGTTTGCCAGAACAAGATGGAAGTCAGAGTTGGAGGGAGGCGCTGTCCAGTGCCATGGAGGCCAGCGCCCTGCTGAGCCTGGCTGTACTTCACAAGGGCAGAACCCATCGGATCCAACATACACATAACTGGCATTTCTGAAACTGAAGATAATAATTATTTTTTGGTCTTTTTGGGACAGGGTCGTATTATGCAGTTCAGGCTGGCGTTGGCTCACTTTGTAGCCCAGGCTGGTCTTGAACTCTCAGTGATCCTCCTGCCTCAGCCTCCTGAGTGCTGGGAGGTGTGCGCCACTATGCCTGCTAAAGATGATAAATTAAAGATGTAAATCAAGGAGATAAACTTATTTCGATCCATGAAAAGACACCTTATTCTTCAAGAAAAATTTAGTCCATATCTTCGATACAAGATATATCTTAGAAAAGTGACCAGGTTTGAAATCAATAAAATAATGCTTTGGAGGTGGAGGTTTACAAAAAGTTGATTACTTATGAAGGCAGGAAAATCAGGCTACTGCAGACTCTTCTAGTAAAACACTCAATTAAAAAAGAATTAAAAATTCTTAAGAAAAGAAAGGCCGATACATTATTTTTATTTCTACTATTTTTTAAAAAAAGTCTTTAAAATGAAGAAGATGGCAAGGAAACTTGTCAAGAGTCCTATCTTTTCCCCCCTCTTTGGTTTGTTTTAGATGAGGTCTTGTGTAGTCCAGGCTGATAGGCTGAGCTTTAAAGTCGCTATGTAGCCCAGGTTGGGTTCGACCTCATCGTGGTGATCCTCTTGCCTCAGCCTCCTAAGTCCTGGGATTATAAGCATGTGCCACTTGGCTCATGAGTCCTTTCTTGAGAAATCTACAGAAACTTACCTCATCTAAGCAAAACATGGCTTATACACTCTAGCAAAATATAATACTGGAGGTTAATACTAACTATATCTTACCATATCACTAATACTAAAAAAGAAACAAATCGGAAAAGAATGTATATAAATGCTATATATTCTTAGACCTTAGAAATGGCAAAATAACAAAAATTGCAGCTGGAGGATGAGGAACACAGTTTGAAAATACTGATTTCATAATCAAAATAGCAGACAAGTGATACCTTTTGAACGAAGGCAAGAGAAGTCAGCAATAGTAATATAAATATCAGAGAAGATGGGTAATAACTTCTTCATTCTACACGTAGCAAACAAGAAAAAGAAGCAGTATAACAAAAGCAATAATTGAGATATTTAGTATAAATACAAACAAAATGCATCACAGAAATAGCAATAAGTAAAAGGTAAGTATAAGAAGTACAAGAAGAACAACTATTTGTAAAAGGAGAGTATGTAAACATTAACTAGTGATTTCTTACTGTTTATGTTTTCTCTGAACATATGTATTATTTCTACCCATTTTCTGGTTTTTTTAGTCTTTCTTTAAATAAAATTTTAAAAAAAGAAGTACACGAAGAACTTGGTTTTGGTAAGAGATTCAACAAGCCTCACTTTTAACTAGATTTATACAGTATACAAAATATAGGGGCACAGGAATTGAACAGACAGAACAGTAAAGCTGAACTAACAGATCTGTGATCCTCATATTCCTCCAATAGATAACATAATTTTTCCTTTTCACATCAGTGTAGCATTTAGAAAAAACAGATACTTGGCCACAAACTGATAAAATAAGAGATTATAGCATTTTACTAGTCATTATAATATTAGAAAATGCTTCACTTTTTTGTAATTAAGAACTGAAGGTGTAGCTCAGGGTAGAGTGGTTGCCTAGTATGCATGAGGTCCTAGGTGGACTCTCCAAAACAATGTGAAAACAAAATAGGATGGAAGGAAGGAAGGACAAGTAATACTCATGTCAAAAAAGAAGAACTTCAAGGATTTCATAATTTTAAAAATTATTCTTTTATGTACAGGTACAGATTCTCTGTGATGAATTTGATCATTATGTGTGTCTAAAATGTACCAATAAAATCTGATTGGAAAAAGATTATTTGCTTAACATATTTGTACATATTTATGGGGTGCAATGTGATGTCTCTGCAGTGCTGCAAGTTGAACCCAGGCCCCTGGGCTTACTAGGAGGGTGTCTACCTCTGCGCTACCTCTCCAGCCCTAACGTGATGTTTTGCTTCATCCATACATCAAATAGTGATCAAATCGGATAATCAGAGTATTATCCAGAAAACAATAAAAAGGAGAACTTATATCAACAGGAAGTGGAAAATACTATTTAGATAAAATTTATCACTTCAAATGTCTTTATTAAAACAGAATTATGAAAACAAAAAGCATGTATCACTATCAATAAGGTTCCAGGCTGGGTGTGCAGCTCACTGGGAGAGTATTTGCCTAGCGTGGGTGGAGTTCTGTGTTTGGTCCCTAGCACTGCCACAAAAAGAGAAAAAGAGAAAACAATGAGGGGAGAGAAAGCTAGGGGAGAGGAAGAGAGAGGAGGGGTAAAGAAACATGAGAGAAAAACACTGGGTGTAGGGGCACACACCCATCATCCCAGCACTCCAGAGGCTGAGGCAGGCAGATCACCATGGGTTCAAGGCCAGCCTGGGCTATAAAGTGAGACCCTGTCTCAAAAAAAAAAATAAATGAGCAAACAAACAGAACACCACAGAACATTCATGGGAAAAATGAATGATTGAAAAATGAAAAAAATGGGAAGAGAGGAAACTAGAGACACAGGCTACGAGGCACCTGACACGTTCGAGCCAGGGATGGAAAGTGGGTGCACAGTTAAGCCGGGGATGGAAATGCGACCATGATTTCGGGGAACATAAATGTGGAAGCAATGGCAACAGAGCATTTTTAGGCTGGAGCGGAGAGGAAATGTAGGTCTTATTAAAGATGTTGGATTCACTTTTTCCCTAACTTGTGTGTGGGCTGCCAGGTTGCAACAGCAGACAGTAAGTCTCCTGGTGATCCTCCACATACCCACCCTCCACTGTGCCGGACTTAGGGGCCGCCCAGCCATGGCTGGTTCAAAGGGCTGTGTACACGGGCTCCTCACCTAAAGAGGCAAGAAGTACATCAATGACATTTTTATTGACTGGGATGTTTTAAATGTGGTAAACACTAACTCTCATGTTGGAAACTTTCTATATTTCCCCCACCATGTTGTATGGATATATCTTGGAAGTAAATATATTTTTTAACAGGCTGACATATATCCTACTATTTCAATTTATGCAAGATAAATGTTTCCAGTAACTGAGCGTCTTTGGTATGACTGCTCTTGGAGTATTACACTATATTTAGCACTAGTTCCAAAAGACATGTCAGAAAATAGAGTTAACTTTGCCAATACTATTTCCAATAGGAAGGTAACTTCTCAAAATTAAAGGTGATTAGCTGCTTGAGTTCCACAATGTGATTTTGAATATCCTTTAACTGTGAAGTTTAGTAACTATTTATGTAGAAAGTGTAAAATTGGAGGAAGGGAGCTTTACCATTCTCAAACAAGTATTATTCCTAGAGAAGATGAGCAGCTGTTTTGTAACAACTTAATAAACCTAGTCACTCGAACTCCTGTCTGGTTTTGACTTAGATCCCCAAATTCCCATAGGAGTGTACTGACAAAGCTTAAATAAATGAGACAAGTGGTATGATTTTAGGGTTCCTGGAGGATCAAAACCCTTTTGCAGGGTTCTTGACTCTGCAGCTATCACGAGGGCTAAGACAGGGAGCTTTTCTCAGGTGCCCCTATTTATTAGGTCCAAACAAAGAGTGGGGATACTGAGGAAAGCATGGGAAATGAGCAGGACCTTGGGAGTCACCCCAAAGATTTCTACAGGTAGCAAATTATGCCAATTAAAGAGAACCATCTAATCTCCATGATTGCAGCTATGATAGGAGTGAGACTGCAGGAGTGAGATGGCCTGCAGCTGTAGTCTCTATCTTCTTAATTAGTGTTGGAGCCAAGGTGTCTTCAGCTGTGGCCTTTCTTGTCCTTTGAGGTATCGCTGGTCTCACAGGCCACCACAGGCCTCGGCCAGGTCCAGTGATTCATAGAGGTTCCCTTACCATGAATCAGGTCCCTTTGCCAGGTAAGGGGCTGAGGCCTAGAACAGACTCACAGATAAACATAGAAGGCCAATGAATTAAATTTAAATCCTGTTCAGAGCTGCTTCATAGTGATCTCCAACATCTAACAATTGTGACTAAAAATACAAACTTTCTTTGTGCTTTTTAGCATTTTGACTTGTGTGACTGACAGGGGGTCACTTTATTACACACTCTGTGACTGAGGAGTGGTATACTACGGTTCCCGGTTTGTTTCAGGAAGAGCAGCTCCCAGAGGGGAGGCAGCATGGTAAGCCTTGCAGTCAGGTGCAGGTGTGAGCACAGGCTCTGCCACGGGCCAGGTGAGAGGGTACGGGGTGGGGAGCTGTGATATCCCGCCTTCTCAGGGGGTGCAGAAGGATGGACACAGAACACAACTGCTGTGGCGGTGGGCTGGGCAGTACATTGGCTGGGTGGACCGGGAGCCGCTTCTGTGAGGGTTTTCCTTTCCGTGGAAAAACAATGTCGAATGAAAATACCCACTTTTCTTCATCTCCAAACAGCCCTGCTTCAGTTAGGCACCTCTCGCAGCGTAGGGTAGGCATTTTTTTTTTTAGACAGGGTCTCACTATGCAGTTCATGCTACCTTGAACTCACTCTGTAGCCCAGGCTGCCCTCAAACTTGCAAGGACCCTTCTGCCTCAGCCTCCCATGCGCTGGGATTACAGGTATGCACCACCATACCTGGCTTTCTGTACTTTCTTATGCACAGCCTTCAGAGACGGGATTTTGATGAGAATAAAAAAAGTTAAAGCATTCTCTTAACAATGGTGGAAGCTGTGCTTTGGTAAATTAACATGAATAAAAACAAAGGACTTGTCTTAGCTGGCTTGGTGGACTGAGAGTCCTAATCTTACTCCAACTTCAATTTTTTTCCCTTTGGGGAGCTATGCATTGAACCCAGGGCCTTCGCATTGAGCTACATCCTCAGATTTAAAATGTTTTTAATTTTAAATTTTGAGACAGTCTTACGAATTTGCTAAGTCCCAGACAAGGCTTGAACTTGCAATCTTCCTGCCTCAGCCTACAAACAACTGAATGCCTGACTTCACCTCCACTTTTGTCTAGCAGGAAACAAAGTGGAAGCGTCTGACTGTGCTGCTGGGCGACTGAGCCCAAGGTTTTTGCAGGTGATGCAGAATAATGGGAGCATGCAGGGTTGTGAGCACTGAGTATGAGGACCCACCAAGGAGATGTATGAAGAATCAGTATCTGACTGGTTATGGGTTGGGAGGGGTGACGCCCAGAAGATACCCACACCTTTATGTTAACTGTGTTTAAGTTCAAGCAAATCCTCAGCAGGGTAAAAACCGAGGACAGTACTCAGCTCAGTCCTCAGTACTGAAAAAAATAAGGTTTTCAATGACTCAGAAGAAAGCTTTATGTAAGGCCCTGCGGAAGTTTTAGATGACGTAATGGCAACAGGCAGTAGAGGGGGTGTACAGAGCTAGGAGAGGACCAATCTGCACTGCCCGTGGTCACCTGAGATCAGGCTCCTACACAGGTCAGGGCCTCTGGGGTCACCCTGTGTGACATTCAATTCTGGATGGGAGAAGCTAAGGCAGAGAAACTCAGAGGCATTTTTAAAAGACCAGATTAAATTGGCTAAAATAGCACAACTGAATATCTGGATTACTTAACAATAAAATCATATAAAAACACTATGATAGCCTGTCACAATATAAACACTTCTTAGAAACTGTAATTTGATTTTAATGCAAGAACAGTCAACTGAAATAAAACAGACTAGACACCTGAAGCAGACATACAGCTGTCAAATCAGAACAACTGAGTAATGTTTGCAAAGAGAAGAGCTTGCTTCTTGATGGGCTAAGTGACCACCTCACCGCTCCTTCAGCATTTACACTGGTGCTGCCTAACCCGGGGGTGACCGAGACTCTGCCACACCACTGGTCCAACCAGAGGTGTTGCCAAGTGTATACTCCAAATAAGATTTCAAATACTTAGTATTCAACAGCATAGTAATTAGCACTTTTATACTGTCAGGTTGAAATGATATTTTAGATACAGTGTGATACACTGTTAAAATTAATTTCACCTGTTCTCTTTGACTATGGCTACTGGAAATTTTAAGTTACAAATGTGACTTACATTTAATTTCCAGTGGAAATGCCTTAGTAACACACTCAATAGGAGTTCAAAAATTACTGGGGATGTAGCTCTGCGGCACAAGTGCCTGCCTAGGAAGTAAAGGTCCTGAGTTCAATTCCCAGTACAAATAAATAAATAAATATTTAAAAATTCAAAACTCTAGTGAATACCAAAAGAGTAGTAGTTGGTTCCTTTTTGTAACATAATAAATAGCATAATAAATTTTGATGAATATATTTTTTTATACTTTGACATCTTAATACATATATATAATGTACAATGTATAGATCAGGGTAACTGGTATATTTATGTCTTTAATAAATGTGTATTTTTTTATTTTTTGGTACCAAAGATTGAACTCATGACCTTGTGCTTGCCGGGCAGCTTATGCCGCTGAGCTAAATCCCCAGCCCTAAATGCATGCTTTTAAATAGACCTTCAACATATGTTTCCATTTTGTTTTTATATATTTCTTCACCTATGCGAGGTCAAGAAATCATAAACATATTTTAGCTGACTTTGACATGCACAGTGTTGTAGAAATGCCATTAGAATTTTTCAGCTAGTCACTTCTTTCTCAATGCTTACAAAATAGTGTAATAATGTTCTACATATTTACATGGCAAATATTCACTTCTTCCCTGAATTTATGTAAGGTCTTTCTGAAATAATCCTAATTTTGTAATATGTATGCCATTGGAATAAACATACCTGGCTGTTAAAGAGAATTACTGGTTTAGTTTTCAGCAAAAGAAGAAATTCTCGCTATAAGGAATGTTTTTCACTGCAGTTGGTATGTTAACATTGAAGAAATAAACAGCTGTTGTGCTTTTGATATTATACCTTTGCTTCTGAATTACATTTCTCAAAAATATCGAAGCATGTTCACAGCAAAAGCATGCCTCTAATCAGCAAAGCCGAGTTTCTACTGACCCCTACGGGTTATGTGTCTCAATGTCTGGGTTATTACAGAAAACTTGGTTAAATATTTAAACATGCCTATACTTAGCACTGTTTCTAGGATAAAAGTCATAAAATATTTATGTGTCCTTTTGATTTGAGGGTCCAAGATGTTTTAGTGTCTATGAATTCAATACAAGAGAACTATGCAATATAATTTCTAATTTCCTGAAAAATATGACACATTTTCTTCAGAATGTGTTCCATTCTCATTGTTTCACAAACACAGTCATTTGAAAATTGATACAGAGATTTGTACAAAGACAGGATGGATGACAGGACCAAGGTGAGTCCAAATCCAGCCACCTTGCTGGAGAGATACTGATTCTACATTAAGTTGCAGACTTTTAATATGATGGGCAAGATTCTACCATTTCCTTATGGATTTGAATGAGGAGCTACAGGAAGCAATAAAAGGTTAAAGACCTTCATTTTCCTTTTTGGTGAAGATACCTTTTTATTGCCAACTAGGTAAATTCTGAAATCAATATTGTTATTTTTGGAAGATATCCTTCCATTACTTAACTAATAGCCAAACCAGTCTATATTTCAGGGTAACTTACTTAAGTCATATAAATGCAAATTTTGTATCAAGGTTATCTTGGGAATTATATTAGCAAATATTAAGTTTTATGAATCCACTAAAGAAATTTTTACTATTACTGTACCAGGATAAGCTTAGTGACCTTTTTTTTTTAAAAGGAACTCAACACTAAAATTATGTCTATTGATGTACGTTTCAACAAATGTATACTATACCTACTGTTATATCAGACTTTGTATTTTTCTCAGGATAAAATGATCACATCCACATTAGAATGTAGATGTGGGAGTTTCAATTTTTTGCTTATTCACATGGGAGAAGGAATCCAGGATGTGTCTGTTGGGGACTCCTGCAGTGAGCCTCCAACTTCCTGCCAGGTGTTCAGTGCACAGCAAGAAACAAGCAAGTGACAAATGGTGCAGTAGGGATTCGGCTGACCAGTTGTCCACAAGGAACAAAAGGCCACAAGACAGCCAGAACTCATCATTGAGCGATGGAGCAGGGAATCACCAATGACTCAGAGCACAGAGGGGGTCTTATGCTAAGAAGGATCTTGCCCTGGAGTGTCTTTAGTTTTAGTCTTAGTGGTCTTAGGCTTACTGAGCGGGAGAAGACAACTCACCCTTAATGGAGTAATGGGAAATCTCAAAAGGATTATACCAGAAATCTCAAAGCTCTGTTCATCCCTTTGAGAAGTATATAAAACCAGCCAGCCGGAATCTTCAGTCCCCAACAGATGTCTTTAAGGCTCCTCCAGAATTCTCTCAACCCATTTCTGAGCATCTTTACTTTGACATATTTCTTGGTTTTACAGTTCAATTCCTTTGTAAGACTGTTATCTTCCCATTCCATTTATCTTAACATTAAAGTTTATATTTTGTCTTTAATTGGCAATGTAGAGCACCCCTCCCCCAAGGCTGATAAACAGTATGGCCTTGAGTTCCCTGATGTCACATGCGCTCTGGCTAAAAGCTGCTATTTAGAAGGAAGACTGTCAGATGTTATGCAGTCTGTACTTATCTCCATCACTGTTTCTTAAAATACAGGTATACATACATCAATAATACATTTTTATAGAAAAGAACAGAGGTTTTCCAAGGTTAAACCCTAGAAAATGTTAGAAGAGGAGGAATTCTTAGAGATACTTCAAAATGGTAATTAACAACATCAATTTGAAGAATAAAATATGTATTACCACTCAAAGTTAGGTGAAAACTTTTGGGGATAGCTCCCATGACAGGTCAAAAGAATATCCTACTTTTTAAATCACCCATCAGAGGCTTTCTAAGGTCAATTTCAGAATCACATCAGATCATAAAGGAACTAAGTAATAAGATAGCTGCTTACTTATATATTTAGTCTTTTTTGAGACAGGGTTTTACTATGCAGTTCAGGCTGGCTTGGAACTGGCAGCAATCTCCTGCCTCAGCCCCCACAGTGCTGGGATCACAGACCTACACCATCATGCTCAGCTTTAAAATAGCTTTTTAAAAACTCCTACTTTATTTACCTTTACTAATTTGAATTTTGGAATTATACATTTTTCTTGTGCTATAAGAAGTAACTTGGAGAAACTGTGCTTCCATTTAAGAGCTGGTATACACAAAAAAACATTCTTGGAGTTGTTTTTGGTTCATATCTACAAAATACATCATTAATATTTCTGATAGCTGGTAAGGAGAAAAATGAAATTGTTGTCTATCATTTTTTAATTAATAAAAGTCTCCATAACTTATACATTGTTGAGTTCCGAATTGTTATTTATGTAATAGTTTAAACAAATTTAATTCCAAAGCATATTGAATAGATTAAATGAACATAAAAAGCTTTATGTACACCACGGCTGCCTGTTCTATTCTGGAGAGATTTTTAAAAAATTGTATTCAGCGCTGATAAATACCAGAAAAAATTTCTTTAGGACTCTAAAGTTACATATAAATCTTTGGTACCTTACACATTTTAAGCGCTTGATATTATAATTAACATAGTATTTAAAAGTTCACTAGAGTTAAAAATATCAGGTTTGTAATTTTCATTTCCAACTTTTACAATGTATTATTTAATATGCTTCCTACAATTGATTGTAAACCACTGGAAAAACAAAAGTTCCTTGCAGCTTCCCATAATGACCAGACAATTCTGACAGTTAGTTCAAGAATACTAAGTTGCCTTGTAAAATATACTTTTACATAATAAAATATCATCCAACTAAAATAAAAATAAAATTCTTGCTGAGAAATCCAAGCCACAAAGAAACAAAAATTATGACATTCTAACATAAGAACAACCTTATTAGAGTTACTATCACTCAAATTGGGCAACGATTCTAAAATACTTATGAAAAATAAAGGACCCAGGAGAGCAGAACCAGTTTGAAGAAAAGAAAAAAAGGGAGAAAGTAGTAAAATGGGTAAGAAGAGCAGGTGGGGAAATGCGAAAGAGGAGGAGTTAGGAAGTGGAGCGAGGAGAAGGAGGTCGGAAGGGAGAGAGGAGGAGGAGGAGGTGGCACCGCAGCGACCCAGGAGGACCGCAGGGCTGCAAAGGCAGGAAGAGGAGCCTGCAAACATCCGCCAGCACCACCGCAGTGCGGTCCTACCACTGTTCAAATTCACTGGAGTTAAATAAAAATGGATGCTTCCCACATCCCTTCAGTTCTGGAAACTAGGATCACCCGAGTACTGCGGATAGCAGCCTTTATCTAAGGGGAACCGCCCTGCATAGCGGACTTGGGCGCGGTCCGACCCACAGAATACGCATATTGGTCTCCCGGCTCCAGCCCAACCCACCGACCCCACGGCGGAAGTGACGCACGGGGGAGGGCGGGACGGGCTCTGCGCCGGAAGTGGCTCGCAGGTAGTAAATAATCCCTGCAAGCGAGAGAGACGCTGTCTCCATTTTGTCGGCGCTCTCCCTGCGGACGCTGTCGCGATGGGGAGCGTGCTGGGGCTCTGCTCCGTGGCGAGCTGGGTAAGGGGGCCGTGTTCGGCCTCAGTGTGGGTATGCGGGGCGGAGGAAGGTGACCCGAGCAAGCTGGGTGTGGCCGGTGGGGAGCGAGGCCTTCGCCCGGCAGGGACCGCCGGGGTCCGGGTATTTCCCGTCGCCCAGCTAGCTTCAGCTCCGTCAGGGTCGAGAGGCGTGTGGGGGCGGGGAAGGCGCGGTCGGAGCGCTGCGGAGAGCCCACTCGCCGCTCGCCCTCTGCGGGCCCTTTCTGGTGGTTTCCTTTGTGTCCGCCGATGTCTGACAGAGCTTCCGGCCGGTTTCCCTGCAGGGCCGCCCCTATTTTCGTCCCCGCGGACTGCGGCAACGCGGGCCCGGCCTCTTTGTTCCGCCTGCAGAGTGGCCAGGGATGCTGCGCGTCCTAGCTCTGCCCGGGTGTGTGGGCCTGATGGCTTTGGGGTCGCTGTGCTTCCCCAGGAAGGATCCACTCGCACGGGAAGGCCTTGCAAATGTGGTTCAGTAGATTTTTGACAGGAAGCACGCGGGTGTCGTCCGGGCTATCAGCGGTGTGGGTGTGCTCTGGAATTTTATTAGACACGGAGCTGGAGGGGTGGAAGCATTTTCAGTGCAGCGTCATTTCTTATTCAGGTTGCCACAGTTAACCTCACTTTGCAGAGTAGTCGTTTCCTCCAAAAGACAATAGTGGCGATGCAGTTAATATGAAAGGCATCGTAGCTTATCGCGAGGTATTTGGATTCAAATGTATTTTTCTCGAAGTTGTGATTTCTAAATTCCAGTTTCTGAACAGTTGCTTGTCTGACTTCCCGCATTTATTATACATACATTAATCAACATGCTGATTTTTTTGTGTGTGTCTTTTTCCTTTTTATCGGTACCAGGGACCGAACTCACGACTGCCTGCTTGCAAGGCAGGTGCTTATGCAGCTGAACTAAATCTGCAGGTCCTGTGTGCATCCTTTTATCTGTGCATTTATCTGTGGATGTCTGTTTTTAAGGGCATCTCATATTTTCATGTTATATTGTGTTTATTTTCTTTGCATGTTAGTTTCTGTGTCTGTGTGTGTTAAGACACAGGGTCTTGCTGGGTAATTCACAGCATTGAACTCAGTATGTATCCCAGGATGGCCTCAAACTCATGGCAATCTTCCTGCTTCAGCCTTCCAAATGCTGGGAGGATTACAAGCATGCGCCACCACACCCAGCCATTTTTGTCACTTTTTAGAGAAACTATAATTTACATATAAAACATTCGTCTGAGAGTTTTGACAAATCCATGTAAGACATGTGGCCACTGTAGAACAGTTGTCACCCTGGGAAGTTCCACTGCCTCATCTAGGCGCACTTTCTGGCCTTTGGGTATCATCTTTACATAGCACATGTAGTTATTTATGAGTCTAGAGTCTTTTATTTAACATAATTCATTGGCTATTCACTTGCATTCCTGCATGTGTTAGTTTAACTTGTCATTGAGCAGCATTCCTTTATGTGGTTGTTCTGCAGATTATCTGTCCACCTATTGCTTGAGGAACATGTCTAGATTCCCATCTAAAGGATTTTTAAGTGACTCTTAAATTCTTATAGCTGAGGTTGGTGGCATTGGCACATTATTGTATGTTAGGTTGTGTTTGAGTTAGAAGTTAGACTGATTTTTAAAATTAGCTGTGCCATTTTTTTCATTTCTATCAGCAAAATATTGAGCTCTAGTTGCTCTGTGTTGTCAGTGGTTGATATTACTGTTTTTTGTTTATTGTTATTTTTTAATTTTAGCCATTCTAGTATGTATATTTCATGTCCTTAATTTCATGATCTTAATTTCATGATCTTAATTTTCCTAATAGCTAATTTTTATTGTTTATTTTGCTGAGCAGTTTTTTTTCACTTTGCCCCTGCATGTGTCTTTTCTGGTAAAGTATGTGTGTGCCTGCGCGTGCGCGCACGTGTGTGTGTGTGTGTGTGTGTGTGTTATGTATGTATGTATGTAATTTTTGAACCTCGATATGTACCGCAGGCTGGCCTCTTAACTCCATGATCTTCCTGCGTCAGCCTCCAGAGTGTTATGATTACAGTTGTGTACCACAATGTCTGGCTAAAGTACCTGTTTAAAATAAAGCTTAGCCTGTTTTTTAATTGATTTATTTTGTGTTCTTACTGAGTTACGAGTTTTTTTTTTTTTTTTTTGTATTTTGGATAGAAATGAGTTTGATACCTGATTTCCAAATATTTTCTTAAATCAAGCCTTAAAATTCTTACCTTTTCATTTCCTGTTTGCTGCTTTTTGTTGTTGTTGTTGTTTATGTTGTTGTTGTTATTGTTTTGTTTTATGACAGCGTCTCATCATATTCCAGGCTGGCCTAAAATTCACTGGGTAGTGCAGGGTGGCCTTGAACTTTCGATTTTATTGCCTCAGCCTCCCAGAGTGCTGGGATTACAAACATGTGGCACCGTGCTTGGTTAGTGTCATCATTTTTATGATGCAGTGTTTATCAGTTTTTCTTTTTTATTGATTTTGTTTTTATGTTATAACCAGTTCTGTCCTTTTGCCTATAGCACTCTGTTCTGATTACTGTAGCTGTAATGTTATAACCAGGTAGCATGAACTGTGTAACTTTATACATTTTTAAAAACAGTTTGGGCTATTCCGTTTCTTTGCCTTATAAATTTTTTAAAGCAGATAGTTTCTTTCTGTAAAACTGCTGGAATTATGATTTGGATGTGTTTGAAATTATAGATCAGTTTGGAAAGATTTGGCATCTTAAAATATTGAGTCTTCCCACCTAATACTTGTTGCTATTTATTAGGTGTGAGATTTCTGTAGTATTTTGTAGCTTTTATCATTTGGAATTTTACACACATTTTATTAGTAATACTCAAGTATTATTAATTTCATTTTCTACCTGTGACTGACATATTGCAGTGTTGAGCTTGCATCCTGTGACCCTATGTTTGTGTGTTAATTGTAGTGGTATTTTTGCTATTTTGTTAGTAGTAATTGTAGTTAGTGTGGATAGGGCAATTTTTATATCTTCTGTTCTGATGTCTTTTCTTTTTCTTGCCATATTGTATTGTCCAAGACCTTGTGAAGTTGAATTCAAGCCACAAGAGCAGATACGTTTGCAATGAACATTTTATGAAGAAAGCATTTATTCTTAAAAAGGTTAGATTTGAACTATGAAGTATAAATATGAGCTAAAGCTATTTTGTAAATGCCCTTTAAAATTGAGTTGAAGGTATTTTGTTTACTGAGTTTTTATCATAAGTAGGTCCTAAGATTTGTTGAGTGATTTTTTTTTTCTTCACATATGAGATGACTGTAGTGAGTTTTCTTTAGTCTATTAATAAGTGAATTTCATTGACTCATTTTTGTAAGTTGAACCAGTCTTGTTTTTTTCATAGACTCAGCCTCACTAGTCACAATGATTTTTGTTTTTTTATGCCCACGTACAGTGTGCACTTACCACGAGGTATAAGATACGTAATGAATGTTTAAAGAGTAAACATTTTCCACATCAACTGTTGCCTTACTAAATCTAGAAAATTTCTATGTGAACTACAATGACAATAAAAATGAAACTACTACAAAAATAATCTTTACTTGAATTATCATACCTAAGGCAGTTTTCACACAAGAACAGTACACAAGTCTTTTTTACACGGATAGCCTAACCCTAACCCTAGGATTTTGTTTTCCTGTCTAGTAGGACACACATGACACCTACCCTAGGGTTTTGTTTTCTGGTCTGGTAGGACACATGTGACATCTTGTGTTCTGTTTTCTCAAGAGGTTCTTGTGATGTTTCTCCTGTCTGTTCACCAGTCTACTCTGGAATTCTTTTGCACAGTTCTTTAGGCAGATACATATTATTCTTCCTATGTTGTAATAGACCCTTTATCAATTCCAGTCCCAATTCTCTAAGAAAACTTCTCCATGATGTTCTGTGCTTGTTACTGTCTTTGTAAACTATGAAACTGTGCCTGACATGTTTAGGATCCAGTGGAGCACAACCATCGGCCATTACTTTCTGTTTCAAGTGACATCGCAGTTGTTGTATAACTCATTAACATTATCTGCTCTGCCTTTCATTTTGTTGTAAATTGTGAGCATTTCTGGCTTGATATGTATTTAAGATTCAGTATTTTTTTTTTTTGTAATTTGGTTTTGAGATGGGGTCTCATGGAGTAGTCCAGCACTAGCTGACCTGTGACCTTCAACATACAGACCCCACTCATTACAGGTGTCTACCACCACACCCAGCTTTACTATTTACCTTATCATCATGGTATAACAGTGACAGTATCAATATTAACTTTTTTTTCAACGTTGTATAGTCCAGGCTAGCTTGGAACTCTTTATGTAGGCCAGGCTGACCTTGAACACACAGGATCTTCCTGCTTCACCCTCCTAAGTGCTGGGATTATAGGTGTGCAGCACATATAATACTGGCAGTATCAAAGGGTAGCGATAGATTTCTCTGTTGCGAACTTGGAACATTTTTTCAGGTCTCTACTGTGTTCTTATAAATAATTCCTGTACTAGCCAAGTGTTTTTTTTTTTTTTTTTTAAAGCAATGTAACATTAATACCTAGCTTGTGAACCAATTGTTGAAAGTGACATTTATTTTTTGAAATAGGTGCAAAAAGTATGTTTACAAAGCTATATGGTATAGCACTGTGCAAATAAAGGCCTACCTGAGTTTCAAGATAAATTTCCAAATTGCAGGTATAAGATGTCTTCACATCTACCAGGACATGTATTTTTATGCTGTACTTGCAAGGCGTATTTGGCATAGATCACCAAAACCTTTAGTGACTGTGAAATGATGCAAGTTGTTTGTGAATTGTCATATATTCAGATGATGTATAAATTGCTTGAAAGTTCAAAACAAAGCCTTCAAAAAATGAGCAAATAGCAGTCAAGTTGTTGGGTTTTCCCCTTTTTTTGTTGAGGGTCTTTTTGTCACTGAGACTAGGCAGTTTTGAAATTTCAAATTTGTTGAGTGTCATTCATTGCCACATCCATCACTTTTTCATAAACCCTTTAGATTCTGATTAACACAATTAGAATGAAAGTCTTTTAACTCAGAGTGTGAGATGTCATGATAAATGCATTTTTTTTTTTTTTTTGGTCTTTTTCCTTTTTATTGGTAGCGGGGATCGAACTCACGACTGCCTGCTTACAAGGCAGGCGCTTATGCCGCTCAGCTAAATCTCCAGCCCCGATAAATGCATTTTTGAATACTACTATTGATGTATAGAGAATATTTTACTTGAATTTTACTTGTATTTCAAAACATCTTGTGACATCATTCATTACAGTTTCCAACATTGAATTGTAGTGTTAGCATTCTGTCCAGTGGGCTTCACCCATGTCAAAGAATTTAACATCTTTTCACTTGGTTCTAATTTTGGGTTCTTTAGATATACATGATCACTTTGTAATATATTGACTAGTCAAATATTTATTTACAATACTGCTTTTGTCCTCATCTGAATCAGACTCTTCATTCTGTTGTATCTTGCTTTGATCGAAGTCATCGGTAGCTGAATCGCATGGTGCCTTACTTTCGTCCTTCTCCCAAGTTGTAAAAGAGGGTTTTTATTTGACAGTGTACTGAATTGGGCTAATTCTGTAAGAAAAAAAAAAAAGACAAAATACAATAAAATTATAAATACATCAAAATGTACTTATGGCGCATAACCTGGGTAAAACCCATTTATACTTCAACACATGTGCACGTATTTTGGGTGCACCATACCAAGTGGGTGGACACACAGATTGCATCCTGTGTTCCCCCAGCTGCTGAGACACACAGCCAGCTACTGTTATGCTAAAGTCCATATTTTCAATAGAAAAAAGATGGTCAGGGTGTTTTTTAATCCACCTTAATGCCTCTTGGATAGTGACCAATTATGTTTTCTACGGCTTTGTTGAATTTTGATCTGTGACCTTAGTTGTTTTCACTGCATTTGGGAGCAGTGAAATGGGAGTATTTTTGACAATTACTTCCTCAGAAGGAGTCTTTGTTTTTGTCCTTAAATTAATCTGCTTAACAGTACTCTGATACTTGGGTTATTTTTTTTAAATTTTATATCATTTCTATTGCTGTGTCTTCAGATTTATTCTATTCTATCTCATTGGTGGCACAGGGATTGAGGTTTTTTTTGTCTGTTAAAGTTGGAGATGCTTCTTTTATCTTTCTATTTCCTTGGCGTACTGTCTCATGTTTTCCTCTAAGCATGTGAAGTCGGTTAAGATTACAAGACTTGGAAATGAACCCTTGTTTGAGCTCAGTTGAGTTCAGGTTGGTTTGAGCTCAGTAATTCTTGCTGTGGATTGTATTTTCCTGCTTCTCATGCCTACCAATGTTTTGTTAGGTATCAGGTGCAAATTTTAATCTGCTGAGGGGTAGATATACTTACATAATTGAAGAGATATACTTGGACCCTGCTCTTGGACATAATTGAGTTACTTGATGAAAATCTGATACATTTTGATGTTCATGTTTAGGCTTTTTTAAAAGTGAAAGGAGATCTTTAATCTTATGACTACTTTCCTACAGTGCTATTTCACTATGCAGTGCTCCATATGTTACAAGTTTTCTATTCTGGGTGGTAGAATCCCAGATACTAGCTAGGAAGAAGGTCCCCTTGAGTAATTTTTTTCAAATGTATGGGCTGATACGTGCTTAGCTACATTTGCTATCTGGGTAGCTCTCTCCAAGATTCTGCCCTAGAAACTCTACATTGCTTCATTTCCCAAGTCCCAGCTCTGTGATGTCAAGTGAACTTCTGAACTCTACCTGCCATTGTGTGCTCCCCAGGCAGGAGGACAGGCCCTTGAGACTCACCCTAACCTCTCTCAGAAGTAACTGACTGAATTGCTTAGTTAGAAGAACCAGCTTCATTTATTTTTCTCAGTGGTTAAAGCAGAAGGTAAGTGTGGTCACTGCCACTTCATTTTAGGTAATTATACTAAGCAACTCTTACTCACTGTTAGTAATTTTCAGCTGTCATTTTTGAAATCTCTGTTTTCTTTTGCTCACTTTTTGTTATTTTTCTGTTGCTTAAAGCCCTGGTAGGAAATTTCTTTTTGTTACTGAGTTATTTTCATTTTAAATGTCTTTTCTTTTTTTTCTTTTGTCTTAAGGGAGTGTTTTTTATTTTTGCTGAAGTGTTATGCATAGATATTATGACATTTATTTCTGTCTTACTGAAGCTTAATGTAATGTGGTTTTGTTCTAACTTTTTATCTGTGATATGGTGTCTGTCTTCCATAATACTTCTAGAATCCAAGGCTTTCCCTTCATGCTATAGTTCTGGGATTGGAACAGCCACTCTTGGCCCCTCCAGCTTCCTGGAGTATGGCAGTGTGTTAAAGTTGTTCACCTCTTAGGGAAGGACATATGTAGACTTTGGCTTTCTGAGATACTTACTGTTAACTCCCTGTCCCAGTGTTCACCTCTCCTGGACAGGAGCATGCCCCATCCCCTCCTATAGAGTTAATCAGAGGACACTAGCCCCAGGTTTTCACTTACCCTTTTTACCTGACTGCAGTTGTCATTGTCATTGTTTTCACCACAACTAAAGTAGCAGAGGAAAAAAGATTGCTAGTTCACTATTTGTACCTTTCCTGGGATTGAGAATTCTCAAAATTGTGTGTACTTTTATTATTATATCTACAGGCTAAAAGGTGGGGATGGAGATGAGCTTAGCAGTTGTGCTATTGTGAATTTTCCATTTCTTAGCTAAACTTTGGTTGCTACTGGTGGTTTCTCTCCCTGTGTTGTTTATGTATTGCTTACTACAGAGAAGTGCTTTTTTGACTTCGCTTAATCTTTTCCCATAAGTACTAAGTATTCTGTAGTTTGTAGGTAGTATGTATGAGACTCTGTATTGACACCTTGGTAATTTAGTTTGCCTTTTTTTCCATTTCTTGAACAAGTCTCTGTTGTATCATCTGATGATATACTGATTGGAATCCCATTCTTTCCCAGATCCCATGTCTGTGTGGCAGTGCTCCCTGTCTGCTGTGCCGATGCTGCCCCAGTGGGAACAACTCCACAGTCACCAGGTTGATCTACGCACTCTTCTTGTTCATTGGAGTATGTGTTGCTTGTGTCATGTTGATACCAGGAATGGAAGAACAGCTGAATAAGGTTAATCGTTTTTTCTTTATTAACTGACACTGTAATATATGTAGAAGATTGATTTTTTTTTTTTGGAGTATTACAGTGAGAGTAAAGATATTATGCAATCCCAATTTAGCTCTTATTCATTTAGGAAACATAGACTACTAGGTAGCTTGTTACATGTAGTGATGGTGTAGTGACACGAGGAAAGAAATAATTTTAAACAGGGGACAGAATCTCAGTGTCCTGGAAAAGAGGGACTTTTTTCTCCTTGAAAGGACATTGGGAAAATAAGTAAAACATTTGAGTGTAGGTACTGAAAATTAAGCATAGTGATTATAGATTTTTGAGCAGAGTATCTGTGCTTTAGGAAGTTAATCTGGTATTAACAAAGGATAGAGATCAAACAATTAAGGAGGTTGTTAGAAAACCTGAGTTAGATTTTATAGTTTTTTAAAAATTAACTTTGACTGTCTTTTAAATATTGATGGAGTCATATTTTACAACTAGATTCAGAACCTAGAAAACTAGAAGGGAAGTATTGCTGTTACCTAGAAAAAAAATGTATATTTATATTTTGTTTTGTTTTAATTGTTTTCAGGAAATTAGGTTGTGGAAAGAGATGGGAAAATACATAATAAATTCAGTTTCTGATACTGAGTTGGGGTACTCCATTCAAAAATGTGTATATATGTCCTAGCTCAGGCTGCTGTGACAGAAATACCATAGACTATGTAGCTTAAATAGTATAAATGTATTTCTCATGATTCTGAGGGCTGGAAGTCTGAGGTCACAGTGCCAGCATGGCTGAGTTCCAGTGATAGATGTCTTATATTCTCACTTCCTAGAAAGAAGCATCTGTCTCCTGTCTCATCTGATAAGGGCACTGTTCAAGTAGATGCTATCCATATGATCTATCTACCTGCTTAGAGGTCCCATCTCATTCTACTATTCCATGATGGTTAGGATTTCAACAGGAAGTTTTGGTACATATATACACAGGTAGTCCATGATGATGTATGTATCCAGCAGAGAGTAGAAAATAGGGATTGTAGCTTTCAGTTGCTGGGAAAAGATAGCAGCCATATACCACTTAAAGGAGGAAAGCCTTTCTTACGTTGGCTTGTAGTTTAAACTGGCTTCAAGGCAGACACATCATGGTGGAAGGGTGTGTTAGAGGAAAAGTGCCGAACTCATGGCATGCTGGAGGTGGAGAGTAGGGGAGGAACCCAAGAGCAGGAGGACAGGGACCAGGTACAGTTCCCAATATTGTACTTCTCTTACTCACCCAGAAAGATTCTTAATTGATCTTATAGGTGTTTTTCCTCTCAAGTCAGTCAAGTTCACAGGGATATAGATGGAAGCTTGAACAGTGGCATCCCATGCTGAAGGAAGCTGTTCATAGAGAGCAGAACTAGCACTTTGCCAAAAGCTGCTTAAGATAGTAGTGAAAGGAGAATTTCTATAGGGGCAGTGATAAAGAACAGAGTTCAGGAAGAATTTCCAGGAGGACCTCAGCAGGCTGGTGAAAGTGGGTGAGCCTTCTCCCACCTCAGAGGACCTTCGTGGGCAGGTGAGATCATGGATGTGCCCTCTCTGGATTGGTGAGAGTGCAGGTGTGCTCTCCTCCAACAAAGAAGACCTCAGTGGGCCTGTGAGAGTGCAGGCAAGCCCTTCCTCCATCTAGAGAACCTTGACAGAACAGTGAGAACAAGGGTGAATCCTCCCCCTGCTCAGTGGACTTTTGTGGGCCAGCAAGAGCACAGGTGAGCCTTCCCTCAACCTGGAGCACCTTGGTGGCCAGTGATGGTGCCAGTGAGTCCTCCAAATCTGGGGTACCTCGGTGGGCCGACAAGGGCACAAGTGAACCCTTTATCCACCTAGAGGACTTCAGTAATTGCCAAAATGTGAGTGAGCCCTCCGTCCATCCAGAGGTCCACCTGGAAGGACCTTGGGTGGCTGTGCAAAGAACACCGGTGAACCCTCTCTATCTGGAGGACCACAGAGAGCCTGTACGAACCACAGTGATACAGTAGGGCCCTGGCTGGGGTGTATATCATACAGAGGTGGGTCTAAAGGCCTGGGAAAGTCTAGAGTAGCAATAATAATATGAACCAGTGATTGGGGTCACAGCAGTACTCCTAGTCTAATCTTCCCAGGAAGAATCCAGGACTCACCAGCTGGCCTCACAAGAGGAATTCAGGTGACTGGCTCCTCCCCTACACTGTGGGATCTGGCAACTGGGTGAATGCCAGCCCTACAGCAGGACCCTGACTAAGATGCACATGATACCCAGGTGAGACTAGCGAGATTGAAAAGACTAAAATATAAACCAAGAGGTGAAAATGACAAGATGAGAAAGCAAAATGCAATTTCAGATAATCTAACTGTTCCAAAACAAGTACAAGGAACATAGACATAGAATAAATTGGAAGGCACGCACGTGGAATTTCTGAAAAGATAACAAGAAAAGAAACAAATACATGATCCTATAGAAGAAATTAGATCAGAAATCTGTCAGGTAAAGAAAGAAATGATGTTAATTGAGGAATTCTTAGCATAGCTAGAGAAGACAGCTAAAAAACATAAAGGAGTGTAGGAAAATTATGGAAACCTTCAATGAACAGTTCAGAAAAGAAATAGAATGCATGAAATAGATTCAAAGAAATATTCAGGAAATTGAAACTTCCTTTAAAAGTTGGCAAAAAGGCTTGAAAGAAACTGAAGATAGTCTTTCAGACCTTGAAGGCAGGATCATGGCTAGCAATCATAAAATGAAAGATCTCTTAAAAATAACAAGGGAACATGAAATAACAACAGCTCCAAGATGATGCAAAGAAAAACGGTATAAAACTGATGCATGTCAATGAAAAGGCAGGAGTCAATATAAATGACTTAAAAAAACTATTAGTAAAAGTAATAGCAGAAAATTTCCCAGACAGGGGAACAATCTGACTTACAGATAACTGAGGCATATAGAACTCCAAACAGCCATAACCAAAATAAATCTACACATGAACACATAATAATCAAGATCCCAGAAATTCAGCACAAAAACAAGAAAACTTGTCAGCCACCAGGGATTTAATTCAGCAGCATAAGCCCCTCCTGGCAAGCACGAAGGTCATGAGGTTCATCCAAAAAAAAAAAAGCTGTCAGAGAAAAGAAACATCACTTATAAAGGAAAGCACATTAGAATCATGGCCAGCTTCTCAACACAAACCCCTCAACTCAGAAAGAGCTGGAGCGAAGTATTTCAAATGCTGAAAGAAAACAACTTCCAACCCAGATTGATCTACCTGCAAAATTATCTTTCAGAGTTAATGGAGAAATAAGATACTTCCATGACAAACAAGAACTGATGAAATTAATGACTACCAAACCAATCTTAGAAAGAGTGTCAAAAGATATTCTAGATAGAGATAAAAATGACCACAATTTCAAGACCGACACTAGAAACCACCAGGCAGGGCAAGCAATTAAACAAAGAGGGAAAGAAGGGAACCAAAAACAGGAAAACAACATGACAAAGGTAAGTCAGTACCTAATCAGTTATAACCATCAATGTAAACAGCCCTAACTGACCATTCAAAAGAAACAGATTTATAGTGGATCAGGCAAGAAGATTCAACAGTATACTGTGTGCAAGAAATACATTTAACTAAAAAACTCAGACAGAGAATCAAAGGATGAAAACAATACTTCAACAGGAACCCAGAAAAAAGCAGTGGTAGCTATTCTTTTTGCAGACAATGTGAACTTCAAACCAAAAATAATTCAAAAAGATAAGGTCAGGGAGGAAATTCAAGAGGAAGAGATCATAAATATATATGCAGCAAATATGGGAACACTCAACTATACATAAGCAATAACACAGTTTAACAGGGACCTTGATACTCCATTCTTACAAAGAGATAACTAGATAAAAGGTCAGCAAAGAAATAACAGAACTGAATCAGGCATGTGAACAAATGTACTTATTAGACATTTAAAGAGTGTTATACTCAACAACATGAGAACACACATTCTTAGCTGCACATGGGACATTTTCTAAAATAGACCGTAGTCCAGCCCATAGAACATGTTTAAGTAAATGCAGAGGAATTGAAATTATCCTATGCACGTTATCTGACCATAGTACAATGAAATTGGAAAATCAATGGCAAAAGAAACTGCAGAAACTCCATAGACACAAGAAAATTAAGTAACACCCTCCTGAACAACCAGTGAGTCACAGGTGAAATTAAAGAAAAAATTAAACAGTATCTACAGTCAAATGAAAATGCAAATACATATAAAATCTGTGGGATGTAATGAAAGTAGTCCTAAGGGAAATTTATAGCAGTGAATTCTCACATCAGGAAATATAGAATGAGCATAAATAACCTAATGCTGTACCTTAAGCTTCTAAAAAAAAGAGCAAGTCAAGCCTAAAACTCATAGGTGGGAAGAAATTATAAAGATCAGCAAGGAAATTAATGCATTTGATTAGATAACAGTAAAGAATTAATGAATCAGAGTTGGTTCTTTAAATGAATAAATAATAGATAAACCCCTAGCCAACCTTATCAAGAAATAGAAAAAACTCAAATTTATACAGTGAGGGATGAAAAGGGTGAAATTAGTACAGAGTCTGTGGAAATTCAGAAGATCCTCAATACCTACTTCAAAAATCTTTACACACGTAGGCTAGAAAACACAGGAAAAGGACAAATTCCTTGAGAGACATATCACCAAAACTGAATCAAAAACATTAAAAATTATGAATAACCCAATATCAGTTAATGAAATTGAAATTGTAATTAAAAACTTTGCCGAGGTCTTGATGGATTCACTACTGAATTCTGTAAGAAATTTAGGAGGTTTAACACCAGTACTCCTCAAACTGTTTAATGAAATTTAAAGAGAAGTAATTCTCCCAAATGTATTCCTGGGGGCAAGTATTACTCTTAATAACTCAAAGCAGAGAAACACTGAACCAAAAAGGAACTACAAGCCATATCTCTACTGAACAGAGATGCAGAAATACTCAATAAAATACAAGCAAACAGAATTCAGCAAATCATCAAGATTATATGCCATAATCAAGTGGAATTCTAAGTAAATATAGTACACCATATCAACAACCAAAAACAAAAGTCACATCATCATCTCTGTAGATGCAGAAAAAGCTTTTGATAAAATCCAACATTCATTCATGATTAAAAAAAAAAAACCTTGAGAAAACTAGAATAGATGGTCTTTACCTCCTCTGATGAACCAACAGCCAGCATCATAGTAGTAGGACAAAAACTGAAAGCTTTCATGCTAAAATCAAGAACAAGACAAGATGTCCTCTGTCTCCTTTCCTATTCAATATAGGTCTGCAAACATTAGCTAGAGCAATTAAGACAAATAAGGATAGGAAATGAAGAAATTAAATTGTTATTTGCAGATGACATGTTAATCTACATAGAAGACCCCAAAAACTCTACCACAAGACTAGAGTTAATAAGCAAATTCAGCATCATAATTGGATACAAACTCAGCACTCAAAAAGCTATGGTATTCTTGTATACAAACTCATTGAGAGAGAAATTAGGTAAAAAATTCCTTCACAATAGTATCCCCCAAAATGAAATACTTAGGAGTTTTAACAAAAGAAATATCTGTATATTGAAAATTAACAGTATTCTGAAAAGGAAATTGAAGGAGATATCAATAACCGTTGCTCATGGATGGGAAGAACCAGCAGTGAAAATAGCCATACTTCCAAAATTATAATACAGATTTAAGCGATCTAAATTGAAATACCCACTAGCATACCTCATAGAATTAGACAAAACATTCCTAAAATTTGAAAACTGAAGAGATCTAGAAGAGCACAAAATCCTTGGCAAAAAAGGCAGCGCAAGAAGCATCACAATCTGTGACTAAGCTACTGTGATAAAAATCAGTGTGGTAGTGGCAAAAAAACAAAACACTTGAGGATCAGTGAAACAGATTAGGAAATGCAGACACAACTACACACACTCTATCTACCTTATCATTGATGAAGGGGCCAGACTTGTTCATTGGAAGAAAGATAGCCTGTTTGTTTAATGGTGCTGGAAAAACTGATTCTCCGCATGCCAACAACTAAAACTAGACCCATGTCTATCACCGTGCACTAAAGTTAAAATGTATCAAAGACCTAAATTTTAAAACAAACAATCCACTGGAAGAGAAAGTAGGTGGAAAGCTTGAAGATATAGTAGGTAGTGAATATGTGAACAAAAAACCAAACTGCACGGCAAGTCAAAGAATCAGAAACTGGGCTTTTATCTTAAAAAGTTTTTGTGTATCAAATGAAATCACCAACAGAGTGAAAAGACAACCTAGAGAATGGGGAAAAAATTTTGGCCAACTGTCCCTCAGACAGCACAAAGAATTAAAATCAGGCCCCAACAATTCAAAGACCTAATCCAGAAGTGAGTATCGGAGGTGAATGCACACTTCTCAGATTAAGATATACAAATGGCAAATCTCTGAAAAAAAGTTCAAAATCATTGGTCATTTGAGAAATGCAAATTAAAACAACAGTGAGATTCCATCTCATTCTTCTAGAAAGAATGACTGTCATCAAGAAATCAACCAGTAACAAATGCTCGGTGGGCTGTGGGAGAAAGGAACCCTTCTCCACTGTTGGTGGGAGTGTAGACTGGTACAACCACTGTGGAAATCAGTGTGGAAATTCCTCAAAAAACTAGGACTAGAGGTTCTATTCCATCCAGTTGTTCTCCTTCTCGGTATCTTCCCAGCAGAATTAAAAACTTGGTACCACAGTGATATATGTGCGCTCATGATTATAGCAGCACAATTTATAATAGATAAATCTTGGAAATAACCCAGGTGCCCATCAGCTGCAGAATGGATAAAAAAAGATGTATCTTTATGCAATAGAGTATTGCTCTGCTATAAATAAGGATAAACTCAAGGCTTTTAGAGATAAATGGATGCAACTTGAGACCATACTCACAAGTGAAATAAATCAGACTCGTGTGAACATTATATTATGTCCCTAGTGTGAGAAACTGAAAGAGTAAATAAGATCCAGAGTGTACAATAGATATTGCAAAAGTGAAAGGGAAAGAAACTGCTGAAAAGGAAAGAGAAACTGGAATGGGGGAAAGGAGAAAAGAAAGAAGGTAAAAATATATTTACATACACACACACACAACTCTCTTCCCTTTGCTTGAAACAAACCTGCTCCACTGTTGTGGCCACTTTTTGAAGCAGTTGTCTTGTAAGTGTCCTTGATTGTACTGTGGCGGTGGCCTCAGTGTCCTGAACTGCTTTAAACTTTGATCTTTCATGGTCATTTTGGCTTTGGAAAGGAGTCAGAAGTCACACGGTGTCAGATTCAGTGGTAAAAGTGGATTATGATACATCACAATTTTTTCATTTGGTAGGAATTTCCGTAAGTGTTCAGAATGCATTTAGGGACTTGGGGCAGCCACGACAATCCCATCTGAAGTCCCTCAAGAAAGACGGCTTCCAGACCTGCTTCAGAATTTCTCTGAAACTATCAGTTTTGTGTGGTATTTGGAGGGGAGTTGGTGGCAATATGTGTCTTTTACTGTAATACTTTAAAATTCTTTGAGCATTTACCTTTAAGAAATAATTTCCATGCTGACAGGACTGTGTGTGTGTTAAGGAAGGAGAAGGCTATAAGCAGTCTTTGCACTGACAGCTTGTGCACACCTAGGGTACTGAAAAAGCAGGTGTTTTTCAGTTGTATTGGGCTGGGAGAGTGGGAAGAAAGTACTTGTTTTCACAGATCAGCATAAATATCTGTGGTTCTAAACAATACTCCTACTGTTTCAATTAAAAATTCCTTTTTACACTGATCACAACCCAGGGCCTTGTGCATATTAGGCAAACTCTCAGCCCCAGCCCCTTAGAGTTGACTTCTAAAGTGGTCATTTGTCTTTTTTGAGATTCTAAATTAAAATATAAAACTGCTGGTTTACTTACTGTTGAGTCAGATCCTTTCATGTGTAGAGTGAGTGCAAACTTGAAGTGGCATTGCCTTTGCAAATAGTATGCTAATCTCTTTAGTTCCTAGACACACCAGTTACTTTGTGGTTCTTTAGGCTCACACTGATGTTTATCCCTCGTATATGCAATTCAGTGTATCACATCTGAATGTAAGTTTTAAAGATACACAATAAATCTGCAACTCCAAAGAAGCCTCCACTTCAGAATTCAAGTTTGCTCACATGAGAGTTTTAACTACTTTCTTTTATCTCATTAAAGTATAGTTTATTTTGATTATATATTCATTGTAAACTATTAGGCAAACTTCAGTTTTTCAGGCTCTTGCCTAAAATTATTTACATAATTTGCCTTTTAGTGACAAAAATAGGATCACAAGCTTGCTTTGTTTCCCAGATCCCTGGATTCTGTGAGAATGAGAAAGGAGTTGTTCCCTGTAGTATTCTGGTGGGCTACAAAGCTGTGTATCGCTTGTGCTTTGGCTTGGCCATGTTCTACCTCCTCCTGTCTCTGCTCATGATCAAGGTGAAGAGCAGCAGCGACCCCAGAGCTGCCGTGCACAATGGGTAAGTGTTGCAGTAAGCCTCAGAATCCACCTGTGTCTTCTAAGCAGCTCTGAATCTAGCTTAGAAGCTGTAAAGCAAAATAAACAGAATTTATTTGCACAAGTTTATTCATGGAAAAGGTAAGAAAATTCTGTTTCAACTTGGGAACATCAGACTTAAGAATGTCACTGATAGCTTTGGATCATTGATGGGATGACCTCTGATTTACAGTGTTTGGTTCTTAAAAATGGCTCTGCGCACCTGTGACTTCTTGGACAAGTGGAGCCCTTCCTGTCTTTTAGTTTTGTTGGACTGGCCTCATCCATGGAACTCTGAGTTTTTTGGACATAAAATAGTACAGAGTTGGGGAACAATTCTGAACCTTGTATTGATTTTCTAAGTGATTGTTCTGGACAGCCAAGAAGGAAATATTAGTGTGCAGTTGTTTAATATAGAGCACCACATCCGTACTTGAAATGTTAGAATTGTATTTTTTGTATATATCTGCTGTTGCTCATCTGGTAGCATGTGCTGCCAAACATAGGAAGAAAAACAAAGGAGATATTAGTATTGATGCGGAATTGTGATGTGACAGATTTATTTTTATTGTTTTAGTATTTGATTGTTTAAAATTCTGTTTTGGATGGAGGCATTTGTCATGTATTAGTAAAACTGTTCCTTACACAGTGCATTTTAAACTTTTACATACTAGATAAAATAAACCTGTGAAGTGGAACCAGTATTCTCACTTGCATTAGTGATAAATAACAGCTTTCTCAAAACTATCTTCTGATTTTGAGGGGACCCTAAGAAAGAATAGTTGCAGAAAGTGTAGCCATTCTTCAAGGTGCTCTTGAAAATTTTCATATATAGAATTATTTGGCAAATGAATGTTTATTAATAGAAATTGCATTTGTTTTAGGTTTTGGTTCTTTAAATTTGCTGCAGCAATTGCAATTATTGTGGGGGCATTCTTCATTCCAGAAGGAACATTTACAACAGGTGAGAAACAATTGTGTGTTACGTTTTTTAAAAGAAACTGAGTGCTTTACCTGGAGTTGTAACTGTTTATTTTGTTTTGTTTGTGTTTTCTTTTGTCCCTGGTTAGAAATCGAGACATTTATGTAAAATGTTATTTCCCTTTTTGTTTACTGACAATTTGTGTGAAAGGTGAGTAATAAAAGTAACGAGCGCTCTCCCATGTGCCCTCAGTGTGGTTCTACGTGGGCATGGCTGGTGCCTTCTGCTTCATCCTCATTCAGCTGGTCCTGCTTATTGACTTTGCCCATTCCTGGAATGAGTCGTGGGTGGAAAAGATGGAGGAAGGGAACTCGAGATGCTGGTATGCAGGTGAGCCGATGGCGCAGAGCACTTCAGTATCGTGCACATCCTGTGGGGTTTTCAGGGTTTGATTTCCTCCAAGAGGTTTTCAGTTTGACGTGGTAACCTGTTTGTCTTACTTATCCACAGCTTGGTAAAGCTCTTTGGACAGTTACCTGGGAATATACCCCAAACTAGAAGAGAGTCTAAAAGAACTCGAGTAGCTAACTTAAATATTTCAAAGCCTGTTCTGGAACCTTGTGCATTTAATAGCACAGTGTCTTAGGGAAACTGGGGAAAAGACTGCTAGAAATAAGTATACAATGTCACAGTTAACATAGAAAGAGAAGGCACAGTATAGAGCTTAGAAGCCATTGTAAATCCTGTCTAGTATATCAGGAACACCTGTGGTGGTGTACTTAACATTTACTTGTTTACACTGGTGAGTGTGTGCCCTGTGTTCTACTTAGAAACCTGGATTGAAGTTCAGATGTGGCTGGGACTGAGTGGACAACAGGAGAGAGAGCAGGGGCGGAGGTGCTAGTGCTGCCAGCCCTTGTGCAGACGTGAGGACTCCAAAACGGAGAGTGTGATCCTTATTGCTCAGGGCAGCTGAACTCATTATCGTTTGATTTTTTTTTCTTCAAAAGTAACTATAAATTTGTATTTTTGTATAAAATAATCTGGATTTCAGCTAACAGTAACATAATAATTGAAACAAGAGATGCCAAATTGATTGAATCTTCAGCCTGACACTCAAAATTAGCTTGTGATGACTGGTAAGTTTGGTGCTCAAAGAAATAATCTTTAGTCATTTGGAAATTATTTATATAGCCTCATTTATAGGAAAAGGTCTAATATGAGGTTTCTGTCTTTTATTCTATGCTGTATTCCCAGGCCTGAAATACAGTGTAGGCATTCAATAAATAGTTGGGGGATCCCATCAATAAGGCAATGTACAGAAATCCTCCCATACCACACACGTTAGCACAAAGATTCAGCAGGTTACATATGTTGAAGTTTACATAGAAGACTCAGGTTTTCTTAGTAAATAATGAAGTGACCCTTGCATAGTGCATATTTTTGTAACATTGCATTTGGTGAGGAGAAACATTCTCAATATCCTGTCTGTTATTTACCACTCAATGATTATGGTTCTTTAAAAACCTCAAGTAAGGGCGGCCGGGGATTTAGCATGTGGTCAAGAGTTCTATCCTGGTACCCCCCCCCCCAAATTTTTTTTTAAAAACCTCAAGTAATAATCCTGTCCTGTTTTATTTTTAAAGTAATACCTAATATATATGAATGTGATTTGTTAACTATAAGATAAATATCCCTGCTGATAAAAATCATGTAGCATGTTCCTGACTTCCTGCCTTGCAAACATACAGTAGTGAGCTCTGTGTAACATTCTTCAGTGAAAGAATTCAAAATTAATTTTCCCCTGCTTTTGTGGCCTACCTAATGCTATTGCTTAAATTATGTTTAGCTACAGTGACAGATTTTTCTTTTAATAAAGCCACATGCCTCATCCCTAGTATTTGTAATAAGGTCTCGTCACGTTCTTTTCGCAGCCTTGTTGTCGGCCACAGCTCTGAATTACCTGCTATCTCTGGTCGCCATCGTCTTGTTCTTTGTCTACTACACTCACCCAGCCGGTTGCTCAGAAAATAAGGCCTTCATCACCGTCAACATGCTGCTCTGCGTCGGGGCCTCTGTGATGTCCATACTGCCACGGATCCAGGTACGCATGGCGTCGCCTGCTCAGCTCTCACACCTCGTCAGCAGTGCTGCTGTATTGATTTGTGTTGCTTCCTGTTTTGCTTGTAGGAGTCACAGCCGAGATCTGGTTTGTTACAGTCTTCAGTAATCACAGTCTATACGATGTACCTGACATGGTCTGCGATGACCAATGAGCCAGGTGTGTTCTAAGCCCTCTGTGTTTCCTTTTATTCAGAGAGTCATTTGGGGGCACGAAGCCACCCAAAAGTCAGATTTCTAGAAGAACAGGGTGTGGAAATACTGTTAACAAAATTCTAAGCAGTTTATTTAAAATAATATAAAAATTAGAAGAAATATACCTACCTATACCTTTCAGTGCTTTTAAGTTTTATGCATAGGAAGACATAAAATCTAAAAATCATTTTGATTGTATTATATTGTAATTTTTCATAGTAAGTTACCTTTTTTGTCTGACTACCTTGCAATGGAATATTTGAATCGCAGGATAGGTCAGTTACATTGCATTCTATGGGAACAGAAATCGGCACAATGTGTTATTTGAGGAAAGAGAAATCTGTATTTTTAAAGGAAAAAATACAGTGTTCTTTTATTAGTAATTTACTTTAAAAATTAACCTTTTTAGTTTTCTAATTTTTTATTAGGTGGAGATTGACAGATCTGCCTTTGTGGGAAGAATATTCATGACATTTTGTCAGTACTTTATCAGTCCTCCTTTAATTCTTGCAAAAGAGTGAAGATCACATAAACATCAATAGTTGTTAGGCCTTCGTGGTCATTTTCACAAAGCATTTGCTGTTGGTTTGATGTATAAATGTTCAGGTTGTAACAGTGCACTTAGACAAACTGATAAACTTTGTGAGGTCTGTGTTGTGATCTCACAGTATGTGCTAGAAAGCCAGTGCATTATAGTTTACAACAAGCGTCATTTTATTTTTGACTTTTTTATAATTTTAGTAATTCAGAGAGGTCACCTGAATTCTGTTCTTTTGATTGACAGATTTCATGCATCTCTGTTCTTATAGATAGCTGAAAGTTAAACGATTGAGCTTTTCTGACACTTCCATATTTGCAGCATAAAACTTAAAATTGTTCTTAAGTATTTTGTTTTTGTACTTATGCCTTTTTCTGAAAAACTTTTGAATTTCTAGTGGTACGAGTTAAAGAGAACTCTGTGTTCTATAATATAAAATTTTTTGTTACCCTAACATCGTAAGTTGACTTTTAAATTTATTTCACAGAAACAAATTGTAACCCAAGTCTTCTGAGCATCATTGGCTTCAACACCACGAGCTCCAGCCCAAAGGAGGGGCAGCCTGTCCAGTGGTGGCATGCCCAAGGGGTCATAGGACTCATCCTCTTCCTGTTGTGTGTGTTTTATTCAAGGTAATATAAACTGCACAAAAATGCTAAGTGGGGAGCCAGGTGCTGATTCAGGAATGCTTTTTCATCCATATAGTTCTGTGTTTCTGCTTCTTGTGCAGCATCCGCACCTCTAACAACAGTCAGGTTAATAAGCTGACTCTCACAAGTGACGAGTCAACACTGATAGAGGACAGTGGAGCCCGCAGTGAGGGGTCACTGGAGGACGGCGACAGCGCTCACCGAGCTGTGGATAACGAGCGGGATGGTGTCACGTACAGCTACTCCTTCTTCCACTTCATGCTCTTCCTGGCTTCACTGTACATCATGATGACCCTGACCAACTGGTACAGGTACTCGCACTGCAAGGCAGCTCTGCGCAGGAGGGTTCCGATGGGGTTTTGCGGTTCTGTTGTAACCCTGCTGTGCTTTGCTGTGCTGTGCTGTGCTTCCAGGCCGAAGGACTGTGCTGTTTCTAGCTTACCTACGTGAATGGTGAGACCAGGGGGAGAAATGCAGACTTCTTGCATTACCAGCAACACAAACATTGGAGCAGTTCTGAATGTTGAAGAGATTAACAGAAAACTATAAAACCAATATTTCTTTATAGAAGTGCATGTTGATAATTGATCTAATAATGGATGTTATTTTTTTCTGGGAAGAGAAAGCAGTTTATAATTTCCTTTTTTAAAACTGGTTCTGTCTGAATGATTATAGAACAGTTCTGTTTAAGATTCAGATTGAAGTGTATGTTTCGGTAGTATGATTTTAAATAATTCTAAGTGCATGATGCCTTTGAATGGTATGTGAAATTACTTTCAATACTAACAAAAGAGGAAAATTATCTTTGCTGTTTACCTTGAGAACAACTTTGATGATTATTATTGAAAAGAATACAGTTTATTAGATTTTTTTCACTAGATCATGCTAATAAGCTTAGAAGAATCCAGATAGTAATTCAGAGCATTGGTTATCAGATATTAGAAGGTAAGACTTTTTTTTTGTCTTTTTGAGTCAGGGTCTCACTGTGCAGTTCAGGCTGGCCTTGAAACTCACTTTGTAGCCCAGGCTGGTCTTGAACTCTCAATGATCTGCCTCCGCCTCCCAAGTGCTGGGGTTATAGTCATGCACCAGCATACCCAGCATAAAGTGTAAGTTTTAGATCAAAAACGTTTAACATAAAAGTCTGCTGTATTTCCTAGGCAGTCTTTTAATTCTCAGAAGGCAAAGGAAATGGGTTGGTGATTAACAGTTACTTGGGTTGGGGAGTTCACAGATAAGACAGCCTCATCCATCCAGAGGTCACGTTCCATTTCTGTGCAGAATGCCCAGGTCTTGTATGAAAGAACCAGTTGGATCCTATGCTTTGCACTGCGGTAAAGGACCTGGCTGAATTTTGCCTTGGCCCCCGCAGCTGCATCCATGTGCAGTGGGGGGCAGTGGCCAGGCTCTGTCGGGTGCTGCTGGCACCGAGCTATGCTGATTCTCATACTGATCGCCCCTCCCTGCTGTCTTTCCCTCGTGTTCTCCCTGACCCTCAGGTACGAGCCCTCACGGGAGATGAAGAGCCAGTGGACCGCCGTGTGGGTGAAGATCTCCTCCAGCTGGATCGGCATCGTGCTCTACGTGTGGACACTGGTGGCGCCACTCGTTCTCACAAATCGTGACTTTGACTGAGGCTTCTGGCCTGGAGGTTCTGCTCGTCATCACCCATTGGAAATCAGCAGTATTACCAACTTTTGTACAGTTGTGTGTGCGTGTGTGTGTGTGCTTCCCGTGTAACTTCTCCAGTGTTGTTCCGGCATGATTAGGTTTGCTGCTTGCTGCCGTTGTACTCATTGTTCTCTTGCCAGGTGCATTACTCGTGTGCCGTGTGTCAGGTAGAGCGTCGTGTGACTGATGAGTGCTGGTGAGCAGGAGAAGTGGGCGGTGTGTGCGTAGCCTCTGCTCTGCGCATGCCAACTGTGAAGCACACATGAATCAAGTGAATTCACAGTAAACAAAGAACTGCTTGACACTGGGCTTTAAATTTGTTAGACACAGACTCTCTCAGAAAGCATAAAAGTACATGTATGGCTGCCTTTTGAAATACTGCCTTATGGAAACCTGCCCAGAACCTAATATGGTTTTACTAACACTAAAAAACAGGTCCCCTAGGTGCAGTTCTGGCAAATTGCAAGTCCCGTAGGTCCATCATGACTGTCCCTTGGTAGGAAGGCAAGGCACCTATGTCGGTAGTGTGCTTGCTCTGCAGACAGCAGTGTGGTGGAAGTGTAGGCACAGCCTGCAGAGCAGCTCAGCTTGCTGATAGTGGGCATTAATAGGTTGACTCTTCGATGAGATCCTGGTCTTCCTTGGGTAGACTAATGACTTTTCCCAACTACATGGCTCTTGTTTTGTGGTCACTGTAAACCCATGCAACAAGTGTAGGGTAATGGAGATAGATTAGGAACTCTGAACTCTGAAGGATTTAGGCATTGCTTTAACAGAACAATTATAGGTTAAAAAAGTTAAAACTTTGAAAGTTAATTTAAAGTTAAAAGTTAATTTTGAAACTCAAAAGGTGGTAAAATTTTGACAAGGCAGGAAAAAACTATAAAACACTAGGCTTCAGTAGGTCCTTAAATAAAATTTAGTGCAGTTCTTTCATTTAAAAGTGAAGTGAAACTAAAGCAGAGACTTGAGAGGCTAATTCGAGGCAAAGCTAGCAAATCCTAAGATGACCAACAGTAGCATTAATCTCTAGACATTAAGAAAGGATTTCTGTTCTGTGTAACATGGATAATCGGTTTTCCCTTCATTAGCAGTAGGTACTATGGGCCCTGTCTCACTGCAGTGAGGCTGCCTTGTGCCTGTACCGGCCTGGGAGGATGTTGGACTGGGAGGATGTTGGACTGGGAGGATGTCGGGCTAGCGTAGAGTAAATGTTTACAGAGCACTACACAAGTCAAACAATGTGTAAATGCTTTTGTGTTTGCTGCCATGTAATTGAAATAGATAGGTTCTCATAATCCTTTCAGCCTAGAAATCAAGCAGTAAGAAAATTAATTTAGATAGATACTTAGTTGTCTGTATATGTAATTAGTGCCTGATTCAGCCTTTAAAATTTACATTTGCTTCTTTAAAAATATTTATAAGTGGAATATAACAATTCACTGTATTCTTCAGCCTTCCTGTGCATTGCTTTCCACGGTTCTGAATGACTGTGTTGGATCTCTGAATAAATGAATTCAGACAAAAGTGCACGGTGTGTGTTCTTCTCCAGTGTAGAGTTCCTGGGCTCTAATAAGTAATAATAAAAAGGGAGCATTTAGCTCCCTTTCCTTTGTGAACGGGAACCTGGCTCTGGACGGGGCTGGGTGTTTTGCATCAGCACCTGACCCTCAGAGCACCTTGGATTGTGGACGCAAGTGTGGGCCCCTACGTGGGCAGCCGGGTGTGGGGAGCATAAAGATCTCCCACATGGTGTTGGCTCCGAATGTTTCCTCCAGCGCCCAGGTCAGGGGTGCCTCTGAAGAGGAAGCCCCCCACACGTGCCTGTGGAGGGGACAGTGATGGCCCGAGCTACCTGATGCAGCGTCTGAGGACTTCGAGCCCAGTCCTGTCAGCATAGCGGTTTGGTGAGATCCCCTGGCTGGGAACCCGAGGGCCCGATGGAGCTTTGTACAGAGGTCCTCGTGTCAGTCTCCAGTACCAAAACTCAGATTACTGGTGAGCAAGCTTCCGTCCATTTTACTCAGTAATTCTGTTGCCGTGATCCTGAGTCCTGAGAATTTAAAAAATTGTAAAGTGACCTGAGTTTTACACCTAAATGTTCATGACTTTATCTGTAGGAGCCAGAATTAGAAATAACCCACGTGGCCTTGGGGGAGAGGGGTTTGATACCGGCGCATGTATGCCGTGGAATACTAGTTAAGAGCCAGTCCCAAAGATCAGGTGTCATTCCGCTTAAACAGTATTCCTGTCACTACAGGAGAGACGGATGAGAGGTCACCTGGGATCGGGAATCCCGGGGTCGGCATGCTTTACTCTCCCTCCTTCCTGCCCCAAAACACTTTGAGTAATTCAGGATTGCAGCCAGATTGAATTATTTCCCGGATTTATGTTTCTCTTTTTAACGTCCCTCATGTCAATTTACGAGTGTACTTTGATGAATTGTTCTCATCCAAGAGTCTGAAGTTTCCATACAAGTCCCTGTTGGTGGTATATGAGGACGTCTGTCTCCCTAACATACAGAACGCTTTCGCTGCCCGAGTCCTGCGCCGCGCGTGCACCCTTCCTCCTGCTGGCTTGGCAGCAACTCCTGGCCTTTGGCCTTCCTCCTGTCACCTGTGTCACAATGCCCGTATGTGACTGGATCACACAGTAGGCAGCCTTTTCAGACTGGCTGGCTTCATTGCTGATAAACACCCAATTTCCTGTCTGCATGGCTCATTCCATTTTAGATGATGACTCCTGCCTTGCCTGAACAGACCATCTGTCCACTCACCGTCACGTGGACAGCCGAGGAAACTGCTGGAAACGCGCATGCGCAGGCTTCCGCATGGGCTGTCTGCACCCTCTCTGGGTAATCGTAAGACAGTTGCTAGATGAGTGGTCGAGTGTATTTGTAAGAAACTGCCAGGCTTTCAAAAAGTCCGCACCATTTCCCTTGAACACCAACGAGAGAAGCCATTTCACTACAACCTCGCTGCACTGTTCAGTGTTCTAGATCTGAGCCATTCTAATAGAAACATGTTTGGATCTCACTGATTTAATTTGCATTTCCTTGGTGACACGATGTAGGTATTTTCTTACGTGTTTGCCATATGTACATGATTGCTGATGTGTCTGTGAAGGCCTTTGCCCATTTGAAATCGGATCACTTGTTGAGTTTTGAATTTTTTCTGTATACTCCGGATAACATGCTTTAGTACTTCTTTTTGCATTTAACTTTTGATTTTGCCTTTTCTCTAGACTGTCCAGCTTACCTGTTCTCATAAATGGTATATTTGGTGTTACATTTTAGGAAGTAATTATCCAATTCAGGGGCATGCAGATTTTCTTGTTTTGCTCAAGGAGTTTTACAACTTGCCTATTACTTAGGTCTGTGATCATTTTGAGTTAATTTTTTAAAGTGTGTAGACTATGCTAGATTTGTGTTTTTCATGCCAGTTCCCTGTGGGTCCAGCACCATTTGCTGAAAGACCATCTTTGCTCCATTGTATTGTCTTTGTTGTCAGAGATTGTTGACGTGGGTCAATTTCTGGGATTTTTGTTGCACGGTCTACTCTTTTGCTAGTTAACAGTCTTGACTGTAGTAGCTGCCTAGTGAGTAACGGATGGATGGCAGTGGGCTTCAGGAGTGTTTTTTTCAGAATTGTTCGCTGTTCTGGGTAGTTTCCCTCTTCTATGAACTTTATTTTTCAGTGTCCACAAAGTCTTCTAGGATTTTAAGGAGAATTGTATTTATCAAGCTGGGAAGAACTCTCACTTGCCACTGTGAAATTTTCTGTTTACCTGGGGACATGGATTCACCATTTGTTATGCTCTTTCTTTGATTTATCAGTTTTATACTTTTCCACGTACATCTATGTTTCATTTTGGAGTTGTTAATATTGATGATACTGGTTTAAGTTTCAAGTCCCAGTTGTTCACTGCTGTCAGGGGAAGAAATTTGCTTCTGCATATTAACAATGTATCCTATCACCTTTCTCTAATTTAATGAGTATCATCAGCTAATCACTTTACTTCTTCCAATCAGTGTATCTCCTTTTTTCTTTTAATTGGTAGTGGGGATCAAACTCATGACCAAGCACTTGCAAGACAGGCACTTACACCGCTGAGCTAAATCCCACATCACTGCATTAGCTGTGACTTCTGTGGTGATGTTGCAAAGGGACAGTGTGAAGAGTGTCTTTCACCTTGCTGTTGATCTTGGTGGAAAAGCTAATTGCTCATTAGTAAATATTTAGCTGTAGGCTGGTTGTCCTCATTTTTTGTAGATAACTGAGAAATTTAAGCTGAGAAAGTTCCCCCCATTGCTAAAAAACCCTCTCCTACATGTATTGGTATGTGGGCTCTACTGTTCTTTAGTCTCCTGACGTGATAGTGATTTTCAAATACTGAACTAGCCTGACATACCTGCAACAAACCTGTCCTGTGTAGATTTTCATGTATTTTTGGATTCCATTTAATGTTTAGTTGACAATTTTCTACATCTATGCTTCTGAGGTAGTTGTCATGTGGGATATTTGTATGACTCTGATATTAGGGTGAAGATGACCTCACTGAATTAGGAACATCACAAAAGGACCAGAGAACTAACAGATTCTTAAATGTTTGCTAGAATCTGTATGTGAAGTCACATGGGAACTGATATTTAAAAGTCAATACTGGTTCAGCTTTCAAAATACGATACAGGCCTGTCTAGTTCACAAAGAACTTGGTTTCTTTCATCAGGGGGAACACATTTGTTCATGATTTGCCGTTTTTACTCCTGTAAACTCCCACAAGATCTGAAGCCATGTCCTCTCGGGTATCACTAATTGTGTCATTTTCTCTTAGCTGTCAAGAGGGTTCAACTTTGCTTTCAAAGATCAGTTTTTAGTTTGACTTCTGCTGTTTCTTTTGTTTTGGGTTTCATTTCCTTTTCCTAGACTTGTACCATTCAGATGTGCACTCAGTGCTACAAACACACAATACTGTGTGACTTGCTTTCACTATACCCCCACTAATTTTAATCAATCTATTTCATTTACTTAAAAATAACTTTCAAAATTTTGGTGATATTTTCTTCAGATTATTGAGAAATGTGTATCTTTAAGATTTTAACATTTCAGTCTTCTAAGACATTTTAATAACCCATGGCTAAGGTGAATGTCTGTGTGGCCTTGAACATGTGTCCTATTATCAGATGAAGCTTTGTCTTTAGGTATGCATGTGTTAGGCCTATTCAATCAATGTCCTCAAGGATTTCGTCTGCAGGATGCCTCCACTTCTGTAGGGGAATGAAGTCTCCAACTAGAATACTAGATTCATCTACTGCTCCCTGAGTTCCTTAGTTTCTGCCTCAGGTGATGATACTCTTTTCTTACATACCTTTGGATTAGGATGGTTATGTAGTACCTGATGGAAATCCTGGGTCTGTAGTCCGCTGTCCCAGAAAATAATAAGGCAACTCCTCCTTTAATTGGTTGCCAGAGTATTTGTCTCCCTCCACTGAAAGTGGGTTTCCTGTAAACATAAATAGCTGGGTCTTGTTTTTCAATCCACTCTGACAAACTCTTAATTGGTGCATTTAGCTCACTGACATTCAAAGTTGTTACTGATAATACGTACAACACTACTACTGTTTACATGTAGCTCTTGTTCTATTTTTGTCTTCCGTTATTTTTCTTTTTATCAATTTAATTGGGCCTTTTCTTTCTTTGACAGGCTCTTGGTATAGTTCAGGCTGACTTTCAACTGTTGATGTAGCCTAGCCTGGCCTCAAAGCACTGTGATTTTCCTGCCTCAGCCTCCTCAGTGCTGGGATTATAGGCATGTTCCATGATGCCCAGGCTTAATGAGCCATTTTACACGATTCCACTTTCCTTCCTTTTTGAACTTAATGGTTGTCCAACTAATTAAACCCCATTCTCAGACGGTACATACTTCACAAGTAAATGAGTACCATATACTAGTGTAATGACCTTAAGTTTCCTCTGTCCTTGCACCATTTTTGCATTTATTTCACTTATATGTAAACATACATGAGCATAGGTGCATTGCTATTACCATATTAATTTCACATGGACACACCAGTGGAACTTACTGGGGAAACTACCTTTAGAATTTTCACTATTGGTAAGATTTAGCATAGCAGTTACAGGACTGCGTGTTTTTATTAAGCAAAATAACGTGCCTCACTTTGAAATGTATTTTTCACAATATCTAATAAACTTCAACAAAACTCATTTTTTCATTCTAGTTGTTTGTATTCTCTTTGTCTTGCTTGCTCTTAGCGGATTTTCAGTACTTTCCTCTGATAAACTGCATTTTTAGAAGAATTTCACTATATATTAAAATCTCATTTTCATCTGTCCTCATGTGCACCGGGAGCTAATTTGCTTGACAAGAATTTCAATACAAAGTCTCATCCTTTTAACAGTGACTCCTTCCACTTCGAGACAAGGGTGCACACACTTCCTGCCCGCTCTAGATCTTAGCAAGCTTTTGAAAAAACTCCGTTCCCAGTAGGTGAATATTTAAAATTACTGTGGAGGAACAAACTGACGCTGGGGTTTTTTTTTTTTTTTTTTTAAATCTGTTTTCAACAAACAACTGATCTGATTGCATTACCTGCTGGTAACAGCATAAAAATAATCTTTTTGTTGTTATTTTTGGTAACAGGGATCGATCTCTGAACCTTGTGCTTGCCAGGCAGGTACTTATACTGCTGAGCTAAACCCCCAGCCATAAAAATAATCTTACAGTGAAATTCCAAGAACTGAGTAGCACTTCTGTAACAAAATGCCCTACCTTCTCATCAACTTCTATTAATGATGACATTTCTTAGGAATAAATTGATGCTCCATACCTACCTTTATAATGAAAACCAAAGAACTGTTGATTTAATAAAGTTGTATTTCTGATAAATTCTTACTCTTTAGACTATGGGTATCAGTGAACACTAAACACTATAACAGATCAACCTCCGGTAACTTAGAGGCAGCACATGAGTGTCTCCCCGCTGCCTGTGTCCGCGCCTCCCTGACTCAAGAAGCCAAGTCTGTCTCAAGTGCATCCTTAGGAGCTACCATTCATTTCAACGAACAAGACTGTAATTGCTATATTCCTGCATCTTGCTGCCTGGTGGCTCGGACTGGAACTTGTTGGTTCTGGCCCGCTTGAACCGCTCGCTGGTGGTTATGTGCAGGCCTGCCCCACTGCATGACTCACACCAGGTCTCAAGGGGCCTTTGCCTACAATAATGCAAAAGTATTGATCCGGCAGACCTTGTCATCATATTACAGTTCCTTAGGGAAAACCTTAAAACTTACAAAATGACAAACACTTGTGATACAGCTAAATTTGTGGTACAGCTGTAAAGGCATTTTCTACATACCATCAGTGGGTATTTGTAAAATTTCCATGTTAAAATTTACAGAATTATTGACAAAGTATTCATGAATGTAAGTTTTTTAATTTTAATTGGTATGAATGATACTCATTTTTATACCTGGGAAGCAATTCCAATTCATATAACTAACTTGGTCCGTTCATGGACTTTTTCTTAATTTTATTAATAAAAAGGTTCACTTATATTTGGCAGCCTGTACCACTGGTCATATTAAGCCAGTGCAGGATGTGTGTGTGTGTTATATTCATACTGATGATCATGTGTATTTAAAATATAGGTGGGTTTTAAACCTAGAAATCTCATTTAGCCTCAGGACTATGACAATATCATTAATATATAACTTACAATGAAAGTGGGATGATTCTTTGGGGGAAATCGAATTATGATACAAATTATCAGTATTTTGATTTTTAGATATATTTTTTAAAAGCATACAACTACTGTATTTTAAAGTAGCAGCAGTTTTTCCAATTTTCTAGAGTGTTTCAGAGCTCCAAAATGTCCTCAAAGAAAATAAAACTGATTATATTCCACAGTGAGAAAGGGGAGGGAAAGACGAAAGCTATCTTCCATTTCCTCTCTTGTTCTGAGCTTTCTCATTGTAACAACCTTTAGGAAAGTGACCTCTTAAGCGTGTGCTGAAATCCAGGGTCCCGGTCACTCAGATCTCTCTTTTCCTAGGTCAGGATCTAAAATACTTGGCCTCTGTGCTGAGCCTTGAACCCACAGCCTTGTCAGACTAGCTCTTCTTTTGAATCTTAACATCACAGAGGGAAAATTCCAAGACCTTGAGAGAGATCCCAGATGGCCAACCCAAAGGCCATCCTGGCCTCTCCCCCTCAGTAGCTCTGCAGCAGGGCTCCAGCGGACTGAAGAGGGGACTCTCCCCTGACAGCGCCGTAGCCCTAAGGCTCTATAGTTCTTGGGGTCAGCTGCTCCAAAGCTGGGAGACAACTTCATCGATTCTCTCACGTCATTGTTTCTTACACCCTTGTTCAGGGTAAAAGCTATGGGCTCTGGTGGCATCCAGTGACAACGTTCTTACTTGCAACAATGAGAGGCATCGTTCTCTCAGGTCTTTATTATAAACACCAAAAACCAGTATAGTCTTTAAATAAAGCACCACTTTGAAACACATGCCATTTAGACACATTTCTCCCACTGCTGTGGTATGCAGCCTGTTTCTTCAGATAATGCACAAAGACCTTGTGCAACTCACACTGAGACAGCAATGGATAACAGAGAGCTGAAAGCCACTTTCTTCTAAGAAAAACTGATTTGTGTGGTACCACCTCCAAAAAAGACATGTCACAAACAGTAGTACTCAACGTCCGTTATATTTATTTTACTAAATAGTGTGGTTCAAAAAAACACAAACCAGAAACTTCACTGAACACAAGCCGCCTCTGCGGCTGGGGTGGCTCCACCGGCCGGGCCCACGCTGGCTCCCAAGGAGCTGGGCGAGGCTGCCAGGGAGGGCGCTGTGCAGACCGCCCTACCTGCAGCCATGGATGAGCTTCTCTGAACATAAATGAACTTCTCTGGATTGAAACAAATCAAAGTTTTACAAGATACAGGCACTTTATGTTTCCAGTTTTTAAAATAAGCCAAGGGGCAATATTTAATGAAGGTAAAAGAGAGAGCTCGATTAGTTTAGTGACTTACACTTGAACACAGACAGCATGGAACAAGTAAAGCAACCAAAGTTTAACTGGGCTAATGGTCACATTGGTAAAAAATAAATCCAAATTACTGCAACTGGAAAAAAACTGGAATTTGAACAACTGAAAAATACACCAAGAGTGTGCATGAAACTATACCTGGGCAGCTGAGTAACACCTGAAAGCTCGCAAAAATGTGCGGTGAGAAAAGCAAAAGGTGCTTTTATTCCACAGTATTTGATTAGAACAAAACAAAGCAACTTACAAAAAAAGTACCAAATGATACTTTAAAATAAATAGTTCATCATTTTGATGAATATATACACACTGAGTCCGAGTCCTGGGGATTTAACTATCTAGGAGGGGCATGTCACTATCCAGCGGCGCCGGAGCCAGTTCACATAAATAGAACAGGGTGGCCTCGCTGGCTTCCGCCTCAGTCAATGGCTCCAAGCGCACGAGCTTACTCTGGGTTGGTTCCTGGTCCAGGCTGCTCTCCAAGAGCTCATCCACTTCTATGGGTTTATCTGCAGAGGACACAGCCTCTGCCGGGCCTGTCATGCTCCCCTGCTCCACGGCGGATGCGGGGTTCCCATCGAGGAAGGCCAGCAGGGGGAATGCCGTGTACTGGATGAGCTGCTTGTCTGCAAAGACAGCACACAGTCAGGCGGCTGGATGGGGTCGCGCTCCCTCCTAGCAGGACTTGACCACACACACACACACACACACACACACACACACACACACACACACGAGGCAGACACACAGCTTCTACTCCGCGATTAACAAGGGTGGTTCTTTCAGAACACCTAAGTCACAAAGGAAAAACATGACTTCGAAACCACCTTACTCATTCAATTTTCCTCTGATAGAAGCTGGGCACTCTAAGCACAGAGATGAAGCCAGGGTACTCTGTGATCAACTGTTAAGGCACAAGGCTTTCTTTGGTGGGCCTTAGTTTCTACACAGGAGATCTGGAACAACCTACTGAATTCGTAGTACCTCTATATCTACCTGGTTTGGTCTTCGATTTTCTTCCTTCTTCAGAAACTGGCTGAACAACATTATTCTTGGTAGCTTCCAGTACTTTATTCTCAGACTGGAAAAAAAAAAAAAACCAAAAAAACATAAAACTACTTGTTTCATGTATTATGGCTCAGAAAAGTACTGGAAAGTTAAAACTGACACAGTACGTAAACACTGACATGCTACCTAAAACCCGTGGGAGGGAAACAGTAGGAAAAGCGGATGAGAGGGAGCCGAGGACAGGTACCGCAGGTACGAGACGGGTTCAGAGGACTGTGTGCTGGCAAAAGAGTTAAGAACGTGAACTGGAAGGACAGGAGCTGGGCGAGAGGGGGGCGCAGAAACAAACAAGATTTGTCAAGGGGAGACTCAGGAAAGGATCAAAGACAAATGGCTTCAAATGCTGACAGATCATTAGCTCTTAAAGCAATTAAAAGTCATTTTAAATTGCTCGGATTAAAAGTGGGCCACACTTTTCTCTTCCCTCATCAGCACTTGGAGCAGCTCAGCACGACACCCTGAGGCCAGCCTGCTGACACAGAAGACTTTTCTTTCTCTGTGGCTTTTTGAATTTTCTTGTCACTTAAATGAGTTCTTTAACCACTGTCTTCTCTTTCATCTGACTGTGATAAGGAAATTAAATCTTTAATGTTAAATTCCTCAGTGATCTTTTCAGGGATCTTCAAATTCTGAGGTGCTGAGGTTTGTAACTTTTTCTGAATAACTAAGTGCTAGATTTCTGCAGGCCGGTGAAGCATAAATGGTGAAACATCTACGTAAGTCCTAAAAGTCTTGTAATATTCATTATAAAATGAAACAGTTTAAGTTCCCAGGATTCAGAAAGAAGCTCCAAGATAAAGAGAAATACTTAATCTTCCCGAAGTTTAATTACAGAATTTCATCATCTAGCATTCACAATAAATATATGAACAGTCATAATATAATACATTTACATACCCCTTAGAATAGGCATTTTCTAAGAAAAACACTTGTTTTTCTAAAACATGAAACCAGCATGACAAACGGGTTTCATTTCCAATGAAAACTCTTTCATGGTGGCCACTCAGCCAGCTGCGCTGTGGAGGAGGAAGACCCTGAGGACGCTCTACTCTATTGCCCTTGGCATAAGCAATGTGGTGGGACAGAAGATCCAATCACTGGAAAGCAATCTAAACTCAGAGCTACAATAAATGGCACTACTTTAATTTTTTCATAGTAACATAGAATATGCAATTTGCTACTTAACCGCTATTTCTGAAAATTGTATTCAAACTACTGATTTTTATAAGAAAGACAATCCAGAAACAATGACCCAATGTCTAGCAATAGGTAAATAATAAGCACATTTACTAAAGTAACACACAATCTAGGTCTATTCAATTTAAGGTCTATGACTTAGCAACACTCCAGTATAATAATATTTATCAGAACACAACAGCTGAACTTATCAACAGAATCTTACAACATAAACAAGCAAGTGATGCTCTTACATCCCAAAGTCAGTGTACTTCCTGTTTTATGAGAACAGAGCTACAAATTAATGTATGTATTTTATTTTTTGTGATCGGAGCCAGGGCTTCTGAGTAAGCAGCAGCTCCAGCCTTTTGTTTCTGCTTTGAGACAGGGTCTCACCAAGTCCCTCACTGCCCAGGCTGGGCTCTAACTTTGACGGTCTTGCTTCAGCCTCCCAGAGTGCTGGGATTATGGTGTTTGCCACCACACACCCGCTGTAGTCTTTCCTGAATTGTTGTAAGTGCCTTTAGATTACAACTGAGTGTATTGAGTACCCAGGACAAAGGACATACAGCCCACAAAACCAGAAAAACGTACTCCTTGACCCAAGCACGCCAACCTGATATAAATCACTCAAGTACTGAAAGCATGAACCACCTCCAGATTCCTAGATGCCTCAGGCTCTAAGTCAGCCAGGCTGTCACCGTGGGAATGTAGAAAACCTAGTCAGGCCTCCTCACAAATAACAATAAAAAATTTAATCCATCACTGTAATTATTCATGTTTGTTTGAAATGTGCTCATTCTCAGATTATACAGAACAAGAATCAAATAAAATTCTGATTTCACATTCGGAAACTCAGACTTATCTCTGAGTTCCATAAAAAATAAGGGTTCCTAAAACTCCTAGGAGAGGGGAGTCTGTCCCTAGCCCAGGCGACAAGCCGTATGAACCAGAGCACAGCTCCTCAGCTCCTGCTGACTCCCCGCTCTCTCTTGCCCGACTACTTCTCACAACCCCAAGAGGAGCCCTTTGTCAACACCTGTTAAGCCCAACTACACGTTTAATAAAACAGTCTTTTCAACTTAAGACAGAAGTCTATCATCTATACTTCAGTTTTTAAATTTGCCTGACTTGCAGTTAGTATAAATTCTTAGGTTCTTAATGTATGCTAATACAATGATGAAACTTATAGAATGTATCAATAAACTTTTAATTAAAAAAAGCTAAAAAGTCTAGAGAATGAATAAGAACATGAAATGCAGCACTTAAAACATGAAGAAATCCTGTTTTCATCACTGATTTCAAGGGCATCTCTCAACAAGGCACAATCTGGCGGTTGCCACTTTCACACAGTTCACCTCACACATGCCAAGCAGAGCTTGGCAATGATCTGCCCTGCAAGCGAGCTCAGCCTCTCACCTGGAATTTACTGTCTTGAGCGTTAATATGGGTAACGGAGATACTTTCGTAACTGGGAGGACACTGCTTGCTACTTACTAGAAGCTTTTTCAGATTGGTATAGCTATGGGTCCTGACAGCAACATGAATTTAAACTTACTTTTGTATTATTGATGTAATCTGTGGGATTCATCTGCACAGAACTAGTGAAAAGCTGAAAGACCAAACAAGAAAGATGATAAGTTTAAAAAATATTTTAAAAGACTTGTGTGTTCAAACTTTTTATATAACCATGTTGAGTGAAGAGCTCTAACTCCTGTACTAGAATTTTCTACACAAGTAAACAGGTTCAGAAGAGAAACGCGGGGAAGAAAACAGACACAAAAGCAGCGCTAGGCAGCTGCACATCAGACGGACTCACACACCAAGTTTCTCTTTAAACCGTTGGCAAACCACGGGGGCGGGGTGTCCTAAATTCCTTCTCCTGCAGTGGCCTTTCCTGGTCTTCTCTCCCTAGATGCCTCCAGCTTCCTATAGCACTGAGGCCTGAGCACCACGTCCTACACTAAGCGTTCACTGCATACCTGCTCACTGGTGACCCATACACAGAAACTGCTCGGGGACAGGTGCCTGTGCTTCCCGCCAAGCAGCCCTCCAAAGGCACGACAAACCTGTGGCTATGTTTACCCACACCTACCAAGGGCAGTCCTAGGGGTTAAGACCAGTGCTCGCTGCATGCTGGCTTTCAGGAAGCTTTCGTTTCAGCCAGGGCGTCACATCAGCCATTCCCTGGGGATTCCCTGAGGCTGAGAACTGACTGACAAGGTGATGAAACACCACTCTTGCTCTCCGGGAGCACTTTCAGTCTGCAAGACGAGATGAGCCCAATGCCGAGGGCTGACACATACTCAGATACAACCCAAGGGTACAGAAGCTTGGTGGGGCTCAATGGGACCAGGCACACCGAATGAGAAGGAAAGCACACAGACACACCCGTGACAGAAGCCAAGGGGGCTTGAGAAGGTCACTCTGTTCTTCATCTCGGTCACTTGAGAACGGTTAGGGCCTGGAGGCGACCATGAAGCGCAAGCAACCACGAACAAGGCACAGCTTGCTCTAGAGATGAGCATGACCAGCCCAGGGCCACGGAGTCCTGAGCTGAGCAGCAGTTACACACAGGCGCTCAAGCAGAGCAGGGCAGCAGCGCGCACTGCAATGAGACACGGAAACGAAACACTGGGGCAAGGTGCGGAGGCCACGGCGCCCCTTCCTCCCTTCTCTCCCAGTGCTGGCGCCTCTCCTCCAAGTTCCACACAGCTCACGCGAAGGTGGTCTCAGAGACATCGCTGGCTTCTCTTTCCTCTCTCACTCCCTCCCTTTCCAGCTACTACCCACTGACCCTTAGTGGACAGTGAGCCCAGGCCCTGGAGAGCAGACAGCACAGCGGTCACTCACCTCTGGGCCCTCGCCTGTCAGGACCTTAGAGGCCGGACCGCACACTGCTCTCTTCAAAGGATCCCCTAGAAGGCCAGAACCTGCACAGCATCCTCTTCTGCCTTCCTCGCCAAGACAAGACACCCCGCAGGCATCCCAACAGATGCCTGGCAAAGTGCGAGGCAAAGTGAGAAGGCAGGAGAGGGACACACACAGCTGCTGGAACCCAAGCCCAGGCCCCTGCTGTCTGCACGTGGGTCACCCAACACCGGGCTCTCCAGAGCAGCCACACACCACTAATGTACTTATCCTATCCCTGACATCTCAGGGCCTTTTGTGTATGAAAACACAGTGTGATTCAAGGAGGAAATAGCAAGGGTCCTGGACGAGAAAGCAACAGTGAAAGTCAGCAGGGCCTGAATGGATTGTGAAACTACTCGGGGCTTACGGGGTGATGAAGGGGAAATCAAAATATTCCAGGGCACCACCCTGAATCATACAAAGAAATCTGGTGCCACTACAGACAGCCAGAAAGCTGTAAGGAGTTAGCACACAGGGAGTAAGGAAGTCTGGCACTGAATGTCACAGGAGGCAAGACCAACCAATGATCCCAAAGGCATGGAATCAGAATTGAAGCCAAGTTTACTTTAAAAAATGTGACAAACTGGAGTTAACCGCGTCACAACAATCCTAAAAGCCAAAATCTCTTCACAAAGGAAGAGCGGAAAGAGAGGTAGAAAAGAAAAAGAGGATAAAATCTTGGGTGCCTGGAGAAAGCAAAGCTCCCGAGAAGAAACAGCACGATTAGTGAGACTGGAAGTACAGAGATCCATTACTTCTAAAATCAGCAAAAAATTCCATGGTAGAATATTCAACAATGCTATGGTACAGTTAACCCTAGTATTAATTGTTACTACTTCTTGTAACAGCTCTTCATATTAGGGTACACTGAACAGATGGAGAAACTGAGAATGGTTAGCTTTTCCAAGGTTAATAACATAGCTACTGAGTAACATAAGCCAGTAACAGACCCAGACCGGATTTCAAAACGAACTTCCTCTACTCTTCTATTACAACGGCTCAGTAGTTTAGGAAAACAAAAGAGGCAGTTTTCTCAGCCTACTTATGAGAAACTTAGGTAGCAGCACAGGGTTACACAGAAGACAAGGTTTCAGAAGGCAGTGAGTAAAAACCACGTAAGAAATCCAGCCACTCATTTCTAAAGTTTTAGTGATGGATAAGAGAAGCATAAAGGTTAATAGAATAAAGAGTTGAAATACTTGTTTGTAAGACAGGAAGATCTGTGCCTATTGAGGATTGATCAAAGATCGAAGATGAAAAAATAGGCAAGAGGACAAGCATACACATGGCTGGAGGAAGTACTTCCTCTAAGAAGAAAAGGAATGAGACCAAGCACAGAGAAACGGCTCAGGGGACCAGAGCCTAGTAACTGCGTCTCTGTGAGCAGGACAGAGGACAAACTCGAATGAACGGGGCTCAGGCTGAGCTCAGGGATGCCAAGACTGCAGCGGTCAGAATGAGGGGTGCTCCCTGCCCCCTTGTGACGTGGGAATGGCTGCTGTGACAGCCCTGGGTTTTGAATGGAAACACAGCAGACAGAATCAGCAAAGGCTGGCAAGGATGAACATGAGAAGTGGGCATCACGCAGAAGTTCAATTCACTCAGGTGGGGACTCCGGCTGGCACAGGAATCCAAGCTCCAAAGGAAGCGGCACTCATTTGAGTGGTGTTGCCGACAGGGGAGGCTGAGGCCATGGGAAACCAGAGAGAGTGAGAGCCTGGCAAGTGTCTTCTGAAGAGACAGAAGACCCAGAAAAGGCAGGAACCACACCCTCACAAAAGAGCAAAAAGCTTCTCAGAAAAAAGAAAAACAGATGTTCACACACAAAAAAAATGGAAACAGATGATAACAAAGTTCGCTTGAGTGGCACAAGACCATGTAGAAAGCTGTGATAGAGGAGAGCAGAGCGGGGTAAGAAGAGAAGAAGATGGGAGAGAATTGCAGTCAGTGCCAGCAAGAGCAGAGGAGGATTCACACCCAGACCACACTAAGGCAGGTGCACACAGATTGGTGGGGGGGGAGTGATTCGCACCCACACCAAACTACACTGGGGCCAGGAGCACAGTGACGGGGGAGGGGGTCACTGCCACATCACACTGGGGCCAAAAGCAGAGACAAGAGGACTCACACCCACATACCAGGGCCACATGCACAAGACAGAGGATTCACACCCAGAGCATATCATAACCTCGTGTGGAGAAGGGGATTCACAGCCAGATCACACCAGGGCCAGGAGTATAAAGACGGGAGGAAGATTCACACTCAGACCACATCCCAAACAGGTGCACAAAAGGGAGCATTCACACTCACACGACACCAGGGCCTGGTATAGGGAGCACTCAGGACTCAAGGCACATGACATAAAAACCCAGCAAATGTACTAGTTCCTGAGTATTAAGAGGCATCTTCATGCCAAGTCCTGGCTAGGTACTTCTATCACTCCCACAGATGTCTACTCAAGACGACCTAAGAGTCCAGCACAGCACAGCAACAGGTCCAGACAAGTTCTGTCCAACACTACCAAGACAACCCAGATCCTGTTAAGGGGAGGAACTGAGCTCCCCTCACTCATCCCAGACACTCCAGCCCTATCTGTTTATCCTTTATGACAAAAAGAAAATGCAAACAAAACGAAAGGGGGAAAAACTCCATATGCACTGCTTTCTAAATAATCCACCTAAACAGACACATGACCAGCACAACGAAGCTTCAGTGGTACCTACATCAACGAGGAGGTCCGGGTCGATGCTAAACTGTCTGCCCGACAGCATGGCTTGGAAGTCTTCCAGGCTGCAGTCGATACTGTCGAGGTAGTCCAGCAGCTCGACCCTGAGAAGAGCAGGTTTAAAAGGAAACGTTAGGGCTCCTCCATCTGACACTTCAATCACCACTGCAACCTGCCTCGACAAAAGACTCCAGCAACTGCTGGGTCCTTAGCAGCTTTTACCCTAAGAGGCTCTCTACTCACAACTCAGGATCCTAAAAACAGGGCGGAGCACTCACAGGCTTCACACAAAACTTCACTATTTACGGAAAATAAGGCTCCACAACACCACAGTCTGGCTTATCTTTTTCTCTTTATTACTAGTAATTAGATTAATTCATAGTCCTGGTATAAACACATTACAATCACACAGACACTCAAAGCAAGTACTGCATTACAGAAATTTGAGGAACGTCCCAGGAAAAGTTTAAAACTACTCTTGGAACCACTAAGTCTCTCTCATTAAGAGCCCAGCCCTACCCAACAAAAAAGCAGACCAGTGAGTCCATCCTCTAGACAGACTATGTGACGAACGGAGACAGCAGGTGAGTCAGATTGCCACCCAGTGAGCACTCACTTTCCCAGAAGGTTAATGTTGTCATTGAGAATGGAGTCCATCATGGTCACAGGGTCTTCCGTGGTCAGACTGGAGGACCCATTTAGCTGGACAGCACTGGACATGAGAGGGCTGCTGCCATCACCGCCTGGACTCGGGGACTCTCTGGTCGAGTCTGTCGGCTCGCTGCTCTGAATGACAGGTGCGTATTCATCCTCATTGTCGTCCTCAACAATGACAATGTCAGGGTACTGGCTGCAGCTGGATCGGTGCAAAAGAAGAACCCATGACCTTCTCAGACTGGCTCAGCATACTGAGTCTACCCACTGACTCTCCTGGAAACACCCCAAACAGAAGGGTTTATGCAGTCTCCGTTCCTGAGTAAGCTGCTTAGTCACATGTACTGAGACACTTCACTGGGTACAAGACCATGGAGAAACAATTATTTTAAAACTCCAAAATAAAAACCAATTTGTACTACTTCTTTGCTGGGGTGTGGGGCACTTTATCTAGTTGAAGGTCATCAGAGGAAAAAATGGTCTCATAACATTTAAATATTTTCATAAATTATATCCACAAACTCCTTACTTGGAGGGATCAGATATAACATCCTCATTTGTTTCCGGAATAACTGGGATATTTTCCTCATCTGCATTATCATCAGTGACGTCATAAATGATGATGTCATCTGAAACCCGCTCCCTTTGCTTTAAACCTTCAGTCCTACTATGTGGGACCTAAAATAGAAGGGAAAACAAAACAGATTGAAAGTGCTGACATCATACAGACAACCAAACTGGACAGCACTCATAGAAGAAGACCCCTGTACTGTTTCTAAATGCTGGAAACACAACGGTAAGCAAAGCAGCCATCCCTTCTGTCCTTATGGACATACACTAATGATATTGGCACTACTCTTCCCAGAGGTCTGGGTACTCGATCTGCTCCTCTTAGTTATTGTTTTTACTGTGAAGGCAGTGCACAAGAAACCCAAGAATGTCTGAATTGAAAGCTCTTCAAGTTCTAATGCATTTACACCTAAAAAATACAAAGTCTGGGAACGTCAGACATCTGAAGCATGATCAGGTGGCCACTGTACTGACAGGGACTATCATTCAGCCCAAGCAGCTTCATTTGACAACTCTTTCCTACAGAACAGCTTTACTAAAACAAAGACAGCACTTCAGCTCTTTCTGGCTTTTTAAGCTACAGATACTTCAGGACATAGTTATCCTACAAACACGATAGTTAAGTAGGCTTGATTATTTAGAAATAACAGTTGGAAGACAAATCAGATTTGAAGTTAATTCTGATTGGGGGGGTCTTGATAGTTTAATAAACCTGAAGCAGTATCTCTAAAACAAGGTTAGCTCGATAGTAGAATGCTTAGCATGGAGATGTGACCCTAGCACCTTAAACAAACAAACAAACAAACAAACAAACAGGACTTATCTACAACTGAATGTAACTCTAACAAATTATCCACAGAGACTTTGGCAAAAATTAAGGTAAAGAAAACTATTTTGAAACTGCTAGAGGAGAAAAGAGTGTTGATGAACATACATAACAGCAGGTGGAAATAGAAACAACAGAAAAATGCATTACCTTATTACATTACAATTATATTACCATAATGTTCAATTTATACAGTACTTGGACTACATGTTTTATAAATTTTAAGAGTAACTGCAACTAAAAAAAGACATACTATAAAGTCACAGGTACAGAATGATCACATTTTTATGAAGTTTACATATATATAAAACAACATAGAATACTGCTCCTAGATGCACATATATAAAACAGCCATTGGAAGAAGAAATACGATCTAAAGAGGAAAAAACAAGTTTACTTCTAAACAAGTTTAGAAGTAGGCAACTGGGACAACTATATCTGTAATGATTTGCTTCTTGAAAAAAAATCTAAAATAAGTAATGAAAAATGTCATTTCACAGAAGTAGGGAATGAGTCCCTGTACTCACTGAGCTCTGCATTCAATGCTGCCACGGTAAAATTTATACTCTGGTAGAATAAATAAAAAATACACAGGAAAAAATTACTTTGTGGTGGTGATTATCAGCTGGTTCTTTGACGATATGTTGAAACAGATTCTTCTTTTGGGCTCCATTAGTGTTTAGAAGTAGAGGCCTGGGAAAGCAGAAGAATATTCATGTGCTTCCATGCAGCAAAAATACAAAGAATTTAATTTTTTTCTAGTAATGTACTGGTTCCCAAGTACATTTTCATATCAGGTAAAAGACTGGTACAAACACCTAAGGAGCAGGGACGCGGCTCAGGGCTACAAGATTTGCCTAGTGCATGCAGGTCCTAGGTGGGATTTCCACGTCCACAAAATCAACCCAACACAGCAACAAAAGCCAGGAGCCCTCCAACACGACACAGCTGCGGGACAGACGCCTGGAGATGAGAACTGCCTAGGACTCTTAGCTCTGCTCTTCCCTACTATTTGGTGGGGTAAATACAGTAAATTTCAGACAAACTTCACTGCCCACTAAGTCAAACAGATCTTTACAGACTATTCTTACTCTTGCATGGTTAAAAAGAAATACACAGCATCTTAAGAACCAGTTAGTGAAAGCAGAGGTGAACTCGCACAGCTGTCATGAATTAAACCCTGGCCTGAATCTTAGCCTTACAGATACAACCATTCCTTCTGTCTGTCTGTCATCTGGTTCAGCCGTGATGCCAGCAGCCACTGACATTTAGAGATATCACAACCCATGGTTAAGGCAGAATTTTAAAAAAAACTATGAGGGGATTAAAGGTTAAGAGAGAGAATATTAGGGGCCAGGGGTTTAGCTCAGCGGTGTAAGGTGCCTGCTTGGCAAATGCAAGGTCATGAGTTCGATCCCTGGTACCAAAAGAAAAAAATAAAAAAATAGAGAAAGAAAACAAAATCTACCCTTTTTCAACAAATGATCTCTTCCTGGAATTTTTCTGACATGGGCCTCCTAACTTTAAACTGCTAATGTAAATGAAAAAAAGATTCTTTATTAACCACATGTCTGTATAAAGTGACCATGTGAGCTATTTTTGTCTCTCAAAAACAAGGGAAGGCTGACAGTAGAAGGAAGCACAGGTTGAGCATCCCTAGTCCAAAAATATAAAAGCTAAAATGCCTCAAAATCAGAAAATTTCTGAACACCAGTATGACACTACAAATGAAAAACCCCACACCTGACCTAATGTGATGGGCCAGATTTGGCACAAAACCGTTTGTCAGACCCTTCGACCCTTTCAGGCACTTGACATGTACTATTTCAGGCATAAATATTAAAAATCCTGCCTGAGACTGCCATTAGGCTATGCGCGTAAGGTATGTATAAAACATGTCATTTCTCATTCAAGTTAGAGTCCATCCCAAAGATGCCTCATAGATGTAAATATCCCCAAACCCAAAATATCTGAAATCTGAAAACATTTCTGATCTCAAAAATGTTGGATAAGGAACATGAAACCTGTAAGCTCACTCTGGGGATGTGAATATATTTCAACAAGTGAGGACTATTCTTTTGGTACATCAGGAATGTAGGCCAAATGTAGCTAAATAACTAAAATGTTTATGTACAAGTCAAAACATTTTATCATAAAGACTTACCTCTTACGTTTTAAGCTCACAAGCTGGTTATTCTGAACCAGTGTAACAATAAACTGGACAATCTGAAAGGAAAATACACGTTACAGTTCTTCCACTATAGATTCTTTAATGCTTTATATTCACAAGTCCTATCAAATAAGTCTTATTTGACTTATTATATGCCCTTATTTTAATTCACATGCTAATATTTAAAATCTGAATACATTTTATAACTAGGTATAGTCACATCAGCTACACAACTCTTTGTTTTGATGACAGTACCTAACTTTACATGAAAGAAATCCCAACTTTTTATTTAAAATGTTTTCAAGATGACTATTAAAATGCAAATAGTTCGTATTTCATAGGCATCATTTTTCTTACACTAAGTAATGTAACTACAGGCAAAAGGAATGGCTAATTCTTTCAAAATAGATCATAACACTTTGAGTTAGAAAACGTTTTCTTGTCTGATGCTATAGATTACTGTTGAGGTACATCCATCAAAAAAGCTTCTTATTCACAATCAAGGACAATGACTGAATTTTGATTATCTGATTAAATGTGGAGGGAAAAACAACTGGACAATGTGAACAAAACTTCATATTTTATAGTAGTATTTCTTAAAGTGTAGTCCTTAGCCAGGCAACATTGGCCTAGACTTGCTACAGACGAAGAATCTCAGAAATTCCTGAATAGTAACTGAAGTCTGAGCACCTGACCTTCAATAAGCCCTCCACGTGACATTAACGTATGTGAACCACTGGTGTAGGGCACAGCTAAGTTGGTGATTATAAATCCTCCCTACCTAATGTGCAAAAAAAGTGGAGACCATAGGTAAACTATGAAAAATATACAAATGATGGACAGAGGCTGTGAGCAGAGGACCACTGAGACTGTGCAGAAGACTGATTTGAAATTACCATGTAATTACATGATTAAAAGATTATCAATTAAGAATACCTATTATTTAGCACATTTCTCTCCAAAAGGGGCTTCCTGAACTATAACTGTTCTATAGCCAGTATCAAATATTCAAAGGACAAAAATGCAGACATTTTAACTGAAGACTTAAGACAGAATCAGGAAAATTCTAGAAACACCAGTGGTTAGCTTCATGAGAACATGAGTCACTGGCTAAATTTATTATCCAACTCAGCTCCCTCTACACACACCGGTATCCTATTGTGCGAGCGAGGCTTTTTCTGAGGAAAAGACTGCAGTTACAACGTGTAGCTTCTGTGCCTGGAGAGGTCTTTAGTATCTCACACGTAGCACTCACAAGCACAAATTTGAAATTTAGGCAGTGAGGAACAAATTCCAGGGTCAGATTAAAGACTATTAGTTGTCAACAAGTGTTATGTGCTGGGGATTTAGCTCAGTGGCATGAGCGCCTGCCTTGCAAGCTCGAGGTTGTGAGTTCGATCCCCGGGACAAAAACAAAAAAACCTCAGTTACATAACTCTACTCACCAAAACAGATCAAACTCAAATTTGACTATACACTAATTTTCATGAAAACTTGAAATGCAAACAACTACTTTACCTGTGCTTTTAGAAAAAATATCTACATGTTGTAGAAATGTAAATTAACATTTAAGCAGAACATTATCTTTCTGAAATACTAACAGATTTCCTCTATAAAGTTCAGATGAAAACACGCGTAGCATTTTAAATTAGATATTCTTCATTGGGTTAGGCCTTATAGTCATCTCTAGAAGTTTTTAAACCACACACACTTCATGTACTGACTCTACCACCCAAGGACAGGCACACTGCATGTGGCAAACAGGCACCAGTGAGGGAAAATTCAGAAAAGCTGCATCTTCAGGGGAACACTATGATGGCTGCTACATCCAGGCCTCATCTGTACTCTAATTCTAAGCAATGGTCCACACTATGCCGGGGTGTGCCCGGCGTAACTGCTGCCCATCCTCGATGGCTCCACAGCCCAGGTCCCCTCAGCAGAGCTGTTTCTAGTCCCAGTGCCTCTGCACAGGAACACGTGGGAAGGGCCCCGCCTTCCCTTCCAGACAATCTGCTGCTTATGGTCCCATATACTCACGCAAAAAACAGCTGCCAAGCAGACCTTCCTGCTTTACCTCTGGTTAACAAAGGCAGCTGGTACGTGAAGCTGGACTCAGACACTACCTGCCAGGCAGGAGCTCCAACCTCGCTTGCGTGTTTTCAGCACAGCTGTGCAAATGCAGGGACTGGTTTCCAAACACTGACGGTTCCTCTGCACGTGCAGGCCACCCACGCTACCCACTCACACAGCATCTTTCAACTCATAATTTAGATGACTTGAAAATTAACTACATCTATTGCTGAAAATACACCTAAAACACCCAAACACAGAAAGCCTGTTTTACAATGTTAAAAATTCAGTTAAAAAGGTAGCGTATCAAGCTGCTTCAAGTACATCAAAAGGCCATTCTCCACTGAGTGTGCTGAGATACTATCTAGAAGTATGTGATGGTCATCATTAGCAAAGTGTTTTTGTCATTGCTAAAACGGAGACAGAACAGTTGGCCTAAGCTGCTTAGACTTCATACTTATAGTTCTGTGTATCCAAAACTAAGATAAACTACCAGCTACCCAGTAAATTCTGGGGTCCTGACTCGGAAAGGATCGGTTCAGCAAAGAGTGGGGCGTCCTACCTTTCGGATGACCTGCTGCTGCTGCGCATGCTTCGCTCTTAGTTCTGATACCTCCTTCCAGAGGGACTCGTTCTCACTACAGTTTATGAAAAAATAAAACCAACAAAGAATTCAGTCAGAAAACCAAACCTCAGTATCTTGAAGAACACCAGAAAACACTTCGTAACCACCTGTTTTTAGAAGACTGGCAACAGCTTTGATTACAAAGGAATAGTAAGGATTTTGGCAAGTATCTGCTCCCCAAGTTTTATATGTAAAACTTAAGACACACCTACATCCACATAATAGTAGGCAATTACTCCTTTTGATGGTTTGTTTCATTACTTTATATTTAAAAATAAGCTAACCTTTATTTAACTCATAGTTAGCAACTCAACTCTGACCTTTTGACTCATTTTAGGAAAGAAAGGTCAAACTAAATTACATTTCACACACTAAAACTATTATAAGAGCCAGCTCAAACACAAGCATATACAAACCATTAATATATGCTTTACTTTTTTTAAAAAAAGGATGATATAATAAACCAATATTAAGTTTCTGTTCCTTCGTTTATCATTTTCTGACTGAAACTTCAATTACATATTAACTATTAGCTGGACTGATATACTGAGATGTGAAAGATAATCCAAATACTAAAAGTTTTTAGTTTTCAGTATTTTGAAAACCTGCTAAAAGCCATTATTATCTTTAACTTGGGTTATTATAAAAGTGACTGTAGATTTATATATATATAGGTGGCGATTTTGCTAATACTTAAATAACTGCTATATTTTTTGGACTCATATTTAAAGTTATCTGCTTACGAGCACAGAGTGATAGGAACCTGCAAGGATAATTTGAGATTCCATTTCCTGAAGAGCAAACCTGAGATGCAAAGAACTGGATCAAAGGAAAGCATGCAGGCAAAAAAGAAATAAACAGCACTAATATATGTAAAATATGAAAAATTGGAAAGCATAATATTCACTGAAGACATTTCAAATTTGAAGGTTATCTTAATGATAATGGGTCAGGAATAACTAATGTCCCACATTTTAAAAGGTAGAAATAATACATGAATAAACCATGCTCAAGATCTTGTCAGTTACTAAGTAAAATACAAGTTAGAACCATGGCAATTTAGGCAAATGCTACCAAGTAAAGTAGTGAAACAAAATAAAGCAACTTTGGGACGATCAGAGCCTGTGTGAAGTAGGGCAAGGCTGGCGCATCCTTTCTTTCCTACTCCTTATGTTCCACTTCTCCTAAGAGTGGCCACAGAACCATTTTAAGAAACATTCACAGACGAAAGACCGGGTAATGTGCAGGATTTTTTTTTTTAGGTGCCAGGGATCGAACTCATGATCTTGTGCTTACCAAGCAGGCGCTTAAGCCACTGAGCTAAATCTCCAGCCTCTATGCAGGATTTTTTAAAATGTGTGCCCTCATTTGTGAGAAAGCTGATCTAAGTACAATTGTATTTCTCACACTGACTTCACAATCTGCTACTATTTCATCGGCAAACTTACATATCAAGTTATTTTGATGTACTTATTTTTCTATATCCTTTTGATTACTACAATTAAAAGGGAACCAATACTTGCAGAAAAACGACCTTTGATTTGGCTTCAACAGAGCTAAAATATCATACAACCTTCAACTCCCAACATATACTTTATATTTGGAAATACTTTACCTTTTTAGTTCTGAAAGCCTGGACTCAATAGTTTCTTGCTTTATCTGAACCTTCTGAGCACTACTTATAATTTTTGTTAAATCTTCCTGACGAATTTTATTATCTTCTGGTTTTGAAGATGAAACCTTCCAAAAGGCAAATGTAGAAAACTACACATAAACAGCCAGAATTACAATTCAAAACTACCTTACTTGAAGACATTTTTATAGCTTATTCAGAAGCGAGATCTAGTTCCAAAAAGCCCAGGACAGAATTGTAGGGAGAGAGCAACTTCACAGCTCAATGAGTGAAAGCAAGGAATAGCCATTCTAAAAGTAACTGAAATTCTCACAAACAGGGACATCTTAGGGTCTCTTTGGTTTCCCCACTCTGCCAAACTTCCCATAATCCCCCCAAGTTTCATTAACTCAGTCACATTTAGTTCATTAAAAAATACGCGATGGCACGCTCACTATGGGCAAGGGACTCATTCTAGGCACACAGGATGTAATACTGAACCACACAGGAAAAGTCCTCCGTGGAGCTGATATTCCACCAAAAGCTTAGTTTTTCAGTTGACTTGGGTGGCATGATCCACCCAATTACAAGGTGTGACTCTCCCCTCAATCACAATGCTGTGAACCATTCTCTTTTTTCTAGATGTGATCCTGGGGCTCCCTGGCATAGCTGAGTATGGGGTAAGGCCAAGAGTGCAAGGTGGGATCGGGGGTGGAACAGGTTCCTGAGTCTAATTCATCCCAGCAAGAACACCTGTGTACACCAGTGGGCAGGTCAATCTTCCAGTTAATTCACATAACAATAGCTCACCTTCCTTTTAATGTTCTCCAACAAGTCATCCTGGCCTTGTTTGAAGTAAGGGTGCTGAAATTCAACGGGACCATCTCTTTCCTGCTTTACAATTCCAGAGTCGATGTGCACTACTTTACGGAAACCATCTGGAAGAGATTCAAAAGTCACACGACTAACATGAGACTGAAGTTACACAAGAAGGATGCTTGTATTGCTAGAATTCCCCTCTATCATCTGAACAAGGAGGTTTCATCAAGCACCACACACAAGGGGCTGCCCATACTCACACATGTTCAGCTGCCTCACAAAGCTTGCCATGTTATTGTGCTTGAAGTACTTGGGAAGAATTTCTTTTGCAAATCTCTGTTCATCCAAGACCAAAAAACTCTGACCATTCTGAAGAGAAACCAGAAAAGGTCAGTTAGTAGAGGTGCTTTGACGTACAGTCAGCAGGAGTTCAAACTGGTTCTGCGAAAGCTTCACACCAACTCTATTCCTGATGGCAGCAACAAAACTGAAGTGCCAAATTGCAGTGAAGTTTTCTGATGTTAATCACTAACTGCAAGAAGCACTGCATTCTGTGGTATTAGATAAAAAAAAAAAGAGAGCGAGTACTCAGCACTCAGGAGGCTGAGGGAGGTTTGCTGCCAGTTCCAGACCAGCCGAGGCTCCATGGCAGGTCCCTTATCTTGGAAACCACATACCACATCAAAATAAAAAAATAAAAAAAACTGGAAACTTACTACAAAAATACAGTAATCAAAACAGTATGGAACTGACATAGACATGCAGACGAATGGGAAAAACAGAGCCCAGAACTAAAGCCCACAAGGGTTTTAACAAGAGTGACACAATGATTATGAAATGAAAGCAGTCTCTTCAATACACGGTGCTTATTCATGTGCAAAAGAATAAAGTCAGGCCTGTACCTGACACCATCTATAAAGACTAACTCTGAAGGATTAAAAGAGTTACACAAGAGCTAAGATGATAAATTTTAAAGGAAAATCTTCAAAACACTGGATTTGGCACTGCTTTCTTGACATGATACCAAACTGCAGGCAATGAAAGCAAACAGACAGATAGGACTGTATCGCATTTTAAAACTTGGGGACAAAAAGCACTAGCAAATCACTAGTGTGAAAAGGCAAAATTTATAAATGGCATCTGATATGTACCTGATGTACCTGGCATCTGATATCTGATACAAAAACTACAATTCAAAAACAAAAACAAAAATCCAATTCAAAATACAAACGTTTAAAATGCAAAATAAAAGAGAAGTGGAAATGGAGGGACAGAAAGGTGGGGTGGGAAGGGGAAGGAAGATGATTAAGATAAGATATGGGTATACACCAAATCTCCAAAGTGAATGCAATTATTATGTATCACAAACATATACTAACCAAAATTACATCAAGCCATAAAAAAGGCAAATTATTTCCAGTATTCTACAAGGCTGAGGTAGGAGGACTGCAGGTTTGAGCATTCTGAGCATCTTAGTGACCTAGGGAGATCTTGTCCCAAAATTAAAAAATAAAAAGGACTCGAGATGTAGCTCAAGAGAAAACGCCCTGGGTTCAATCCCCAGTACAATCATGAAAAGTAAAAGAAAATAAAAAATGACCTGAATAGACAATTACCCAATAAAGATATGAAAAGATAACCAATTGCACTAATCATCAGGGAAATGAAAATCAGAACCATGATAAGAGGCTACTTCTCAACCATTAGGATGTTTATCAGCAAAAGTAGCAGAAAACAAGAATTTGCGAAATGTGGACAAACACGAGCCCCTGTGAACCGCTCCTAAGACATAAAATGTGGCTGCTGCGGAATACAGCGTACTGCTTCCTCAGGGACAAACATGGATTTACAACATGATTCACCAACCGCCACTCTAGATGCATTTGGAGGTGTTTTTTTTTTTTTTTTTTTCTTTTGAGACAGGGTCTTGCTGTGTAGTCTAGGCTGGCCTTAAACTCGCTACGTAGCCCAGGGTGGCCTCAAACTTGTGACAATCCTGCCTCAACCAGCCTCCTGAATGCTGGGAAGACAACCACGCCCAGCATTTTTTGGTAGCTCTGTAATTTTTAAAAAGCCAGAATTTGAACAGATGTTTGTATCTCCTGTTCACAGTAAAATTATTCACAACAGCTAAAAGAAGGAATCAACCTCCTTTGTCTATGAACAGAAGAATAAAAGGTCATATAAACTTTAAGTGAAATATTAGCTTTCTAAGGAGGAAAAAAATTACGACACATGACAAATGCTGATAAATCTAGAGATCCTGCTAAGAGATTCAGTTGCAAAAGGATAAGCATGGCATGACTCTACTTCTACGAACTATCCAGAAAAGCTGATTTCCTACAGGCAGAAAGGTGATAACAGGCTCTGACAGGAGTACCAGGAAGGGACTATTGCATTCCAACTAGTTTAAGTCTGGAGAGAGGAGAAACTCCCACAGACAGATGGTGGCAAAGGTTGTGCAATAACACAAACGCACTAATGCCAATGAAGGCACACTTAAAAAGGGCCTAAAATGATTAGTTTTCTTATGTATATCTTACCGCCATTTAAAAAAAAAATCACAAAAATGGCCATATTCGCACTTGGAAAGGGATGACTGAACAATTGAAACAGCACTGGCCAACCAAACGTATGGGAAACAAGGAAACTGAATCATCAAACCACCCACAAAAATCAGTTTCACATGGATCAGGAGATACATAAAATGCACACTTTTCTTTCAATGCAAAGAAAGCCATCCTCTCTCCTTAGGGTACAAAGGAGAAAACATCTTGAAACTACAATGGAGTAAATGATGCCAATCACAGAACAATGGTAGATATCAAAAATAAATTGTGGGGGGCTGCGGATTTAGCTCAGCGGCGTAAGCACCTTGCCTTGCAAGTGTGTGGTTGTGAGTTCCATCCCCAGTACCAATAAAAAAGAAAAGGACAAACATAAATAAATAAATAGTGAAACATTATAGGACCTTCAAGAAAATATCAAAAGAGGCAATAAGGAAATGTAACGTTGTAAAGCTGTTAATTCCTCCTGAAATCAAGTGATACTATACAGTATAAGGAATTCCCACAAATAAATAGGATAAAAAAGTAGATAAACATTCCACAGAACAGAAAAGAAATGGGTGTATGTGTGTACACACACACACACACACACACACACACGTTTTACAGCTCATTAGCAATCAGGGAAGCATCAACTCTCACTGAGGTAACATTGCATATCCACTCGATTAGTAACTATTAGGAATGATTAACAATCCAGTTTGAGGACCTGGGTCAATGGCAAATCTCTCTGTTTGGCTAACGTGAGAGTTGGAGGACTGTTTTCTCAGAGGAAAACACCATGTGCTCTCTGGAGATTAAAATAGCTCCAGCCTGTACTCCAGTAATCGCACTCAGCCGTCGAGGTCTTTGGTACAGTTCAGTAACAGCACTGACCAACCTTGAGAAACGCCAGAGGTACACAGAAACATTCATAAAAGCATCTTCCATAGTTGACTGGCTGTTTTCTGAACCACTCTTTCATTCACTTCTATGAATGACTCCCTTGATTTTCTTCTTGGTCTCTTTTTCTGGCTTTTCCTTGTCTTTACAACCTTTAAATTCTGAATACCCATCTTTCAGCTCCTTTGTCTTCATCTGTCCTCCCAAATAATTTCATTCAGTCCCGTAACTCTGTCACCTGTGAGCTCCTAACTCATCCCTGAGGGCTGGTCATACCCAGGATGCCCGGTGACATCCCTTTTTGGACATCCTTGAGTACAGAAGTCAGTGACATTGCTCAGAAAGACTCCTGTTCCTCCTCACACTGCTCCTCCCCACCTTTCTGAAACTAGGTGTGGTCATGCCACAAAATGTGCTCATCACACACAAGCACAATGAACCAGCTGTCCAAGAACACAGGTTGGTATCCTTGATATCAAAATACCTGAAACTTGTATTTCAGATGGTTGTTTTTATGTCGGGAAACACTGTTATTTTTTTTAAAAAGTTTGGAACAGGTGCATGGAACGTATTGATTTGAGTAGCCCTAAAGTTTCAGATTTGAAAGATTTTAGATTTTCAATTAGGTATGACACTAGTGATCCACTATGTCAAATTTAAAATGTGGCCAAGCAGAATCCCCAATCAGCATTTCTCCTCACCGTTCCCTAACTCGCCAAGTGGATTCACCCCACTGCTTAGGCCAAATCTATGCATCATTCTCAGCTCTTTGCTGTCCCTGCTCCAGCTACAGCCAATTCACTCCACTTCTACTGTGGGGTGCCTGGTCTCAGTCACCACGATTTCCAACAGCATGGCAGAAACTGATCACCATCCAATGGGTCCCCCCACCTTTTGGCTCTACCACCAAGAGAAGAGGGCTACTCCTGCCTCCCCAGGTGCTCTAGCACTCCCCACATCTGAAGGCCTTCGGCTTCCTTGGACACACCACAGCCCAAATTTCACACAAACCCTTTCCTCTGGCCCACACTGGTTAATCACTCAGGCCTGTTCGAATGCCACCTCTGCAGAAAGGCTTTCCTCCATACACTTCTGAAAATATTCAGTCCACTCAGTTTATGTGCCAATTACCAAATTATTGGTCCGAAATTTCATTTACTATATATGCTATGCACATGCAACAGGGCTCCTTAACTACTCGCTTTCTTTCTGTAATGTGAGGTCAAGCTCTGCTGGTGGAGGGCCCTGGAGATAGAAGACAGGAGGTTGGTCCTTGGACACTCCTGCCTGCAAAGAGGCTCTCCAGCATCCTGGCTTGTAACACCTAACTGGTCAGCAGCAACCGCAGAGGACAACTTTCCCTGTTACTCTCCTCGCCTTGGGAGGTTTCAAAGCAGTTGCCCTACAAAAACATCTCCCCAACAGCTCTCTAGGATATTCCAAAGCAGGCACTGACACCTGCAGTATGTATCATACTGATTTTAAGGCCAGGACGCCACCTCTGCAGCAAGCAGCAGCTATATATAATAAGGAAGCGGAAGGCATGACCAGGCTCCAGCCTATGTACTCTGGCTCACGGATCCCTGTCCTGAGCCATGACGGCTGCTAAAATGGTCCAGTGCAACTCAGGAAAGACAAGGCCACACTGCCTCCAATGAAGTCAAGAGCTTCACCTTGGAGGGATTAGCTTTTCTGCAGATACCAGCTCAGTCCGACCTACAGGGGCTACTTTAACTATCTGTTCCTACACCCTCTGGTTTTCCTTACTCCATACTCCCCTGACAGCAAGTCTACTAAACATTCCCTGTTAAAATTATGTAAATTTTACCTTCTAATCGGATCAGACCTGATCTAATCCCTGTTTATCCTGCTTTATTTTCTACAAAGTATTTAATACTACCTGGAGTTGGGTTTGCTTACTTTTATAGGTGTTCTCCACTAGAACCTAAGCTCCAGAAAGACAGGCAGTTTGGGTCATTACTGAATGAACACCTGACACACAGCACATGGATCCTAATTCACTAAACAAATCTTTGGCCAAGTGGACCAGGTCATATTCTCAGAATTTCAACTCTCAGGGTCTATCAAATGAGAAAGTCTTGCCTGTCTCTGCTTGTTCTCACACACCAGCCTCAGCAAGTTTCTCATGCCGTCTCCACTAAGGGCGTCCCTTCCATCTCCATCCTGCTTAGTAGTGAAACTCTGAGGACGAAACTTTTCTCCACCAACCGGTGAGGCTGCAGTGACACCACACAGCTCCTCTCTTTCCCAAAACATTACACAAAGGACACAAGCACCAAGAGGGCTGGGAGAAATGGTCCCTTCCTCTCAAGCTTGACCCTCAAATGTTGGCAAGCTTCTGAAGAATGGCACGGCTGCTACTGCCCCAAGTAACCTTTCTGCTCTCTGGGAGTAGAACACTCACGATAGTTTTACTAGTATCTAATACTGCAGCCTCAATACTTGAAAACATTTACCAGAGCAGAAATCTGTCACATTCTTTAACACCCAGTTTATAAGGTAATGTTGACCGACTATTTTTCTTTTCTCTCTTACATACACAAAGGAATCACTGCAAGAATAACCTTTTCTGCAGGCCTACCTAAGTGTAATTTTACCATGATTCTTCCACACTTGTGGACTTTTGTTTTCACTAGGAATACCAACATAATGCCATGGCTGCTGAGATGCTCAACACCCTAGGGTAGTCAGTCTAAGTGCAAATGGTCAGACTCATCCCAACAGCTAGAAAACATGGACACAGTCCAGTCATCTCCTGCTCCCTGTTTCCTGACTCACCTCTATGTACCTGACAGGAAAAGAGTACTAGAGAACAGCAAAGGCACAAAAGGTGGAACAAATGCACACGCGGTCACTAGTGGAGAACATTCTGCTTTCTCAAGCAGTCTGGAGAACTGAGACAACAAAAAAAACCACTAAAAACTATGACCTTCCACTTCTTTTTTTTTTTTAAATAGGGCTTCATTCAATATATGCTGATTATCAAGTTTCAACAATAAAAATTTTTCGCTATGGATGGTAAAAACTTCCATTTAACCTACATAACCTCACCTCCGAGTATCAGTATCAAGTTTCTTCAGCTGCATCCAAGCTCCACATGTACCCATGTACCGTGTTACAGAGAACATGCTGCGGTTTTCTCAAAGTGCTATCTCTGTTCTTGATTATGGTAATAATTGTTCACCAGAGCCAAGAATGGCATATACAACCTTTAAATTGTGGGAAATGTTTAAAAAACAAAATTTTTTTTTAAAAAAAGAGAAAAAAGGGAGATTTTTTGCTTTGGGAAGAATAAAACCTGAAATATGCACAAAATATTTTCTTTAAAGACACTGAACTTAAAGACCTACTATTTTGAGCCAATAACATAATTCTGATCACTCAAAATGGCCAAAATGAAGGCATCATTTCACTTTTTAATTTTATCATATTACAAATTTCAAGGAAGAAAATAAAGTTATATAATAAGTTTTCACAAGTATGAAGCCAAGCTTCATAACAGTTTTCTCTCCCTGCCTTACACTTAAGCCAGGCAAAGTCAATTATCTCTCACCTATGGGGGAAAAGTATGCCTCAACACTCAGGATAAATGCTAAGATCAACTGAAGTTCAGCACAACGGCTTGAAGGAAACCAGAAAAAACCAAAAAAGCAACTTTTAAAAGATGAGAGTAACCTGTTTTGGTGTTTCCATCTAAATCATTGTTTAATTGAAGTTTTATCTCTCAGTGTTAGTACTGCTCTTAGAAAAATCTGTGGGAGAGCAAGAATGAGAGACAGCTACCCTGCTGTGGAGGCTTCGCCCTATGGAGAAGGCTCACTGCCCACTGGCTTGTAGATATCACTGTTGCTGATCCATTGAAGAAACTCGCTGCAGCTTATGAAGTCTGATCTTGGCGCTCAAAGATGTTTTGTTACCCTCTCACTGCCACCTTGGCAAGCTGTACAGTTATGGATAAGCAGTCTCTTCTGTCCAAGCCTAGAGTCTTCAGCTACAAAAGCTAGATCTCCAAGCTTCTTTTCAAACATAATTTTCCCTAAATTCACTGGTTTCTCAAAAACTGACTAAACATCTACGGTCTCTGGGTCAGACAGTAACTTGATTTTACAATGTGACTGTGCTACTGGTGCATTAGAAAGTGTGTAGGTAAAACATAGACTTAATGGGACAAAACAGTAGCTTTATTTACCTTAGGGTTCACACAAATGCAATTATGCATTTATATGAAACTGCACCTTTGATACTACCCAGACAATGAGCATGACATTAAAATATTTTGGCTGATCAGGGTATATTAGATCTGCTGCCAACATAATATCCTTTTATTAAAATCAACTACCAATATATTTAGGTACGATCACTAGATAGCACAGATAAAAAGGCTGCTACAATCCAACAAGACAAGATAAAGTCACCTCAGGGAGAAGAGGGAATTACTGCAGCCCAAGCGACACAGGGCCAGGTCTGCTGAGTAACAGACCGGGCCGGCCGATCCATCCCCAGCGATGCTAATCCTTCTGACTGATGAAAGGCATGAGACATCTGTTTATTTTAAGCACATACTAGTGGTTGACTTTATTTTCACCTTTCATCGAACAACTGTACAGAGTTCATCAAACGCTTAATACACATACATGGGAACCAACCACAAAGAAATCTCAGAATAAAGTTTAAAAAACAAATGGCACGAAGACAAATACTGTTCCAGTAGTGCAAATGTCCTGCACTCAATTCGGTGCTCCCCGTTAAGACAAACCAAGTAACGATGAGAATTATTATAAGAGAAAAGAAGAAAAGAAGGTCAGGGATAGCATTTACTCGGCACAGAACAGGGGCCAGGCACGACGGTGGGCGCTTCTCACTCCTGGGCAGGCCCTGCAGGGGGCAGGAGGTCCGCGCAGAGACACTGCTGTCGCCGCGCACGCCGCAGCCCAGACGCCAGAAACGGAAACAACCGGTCTGTCTGGAATCTCGGCCTCTGGGGGCAGAGGGGGTCGGGGTCATCCAGATCGCCGCCCATGCCTGGCCTGTGTAACTCAGTCCAGATCCGCGCCCCACGAGAGCACCCCGGTGTGGAACGGGAAACCTCACTGCAAACCGCGGCGCCCGCCCCGCGCGCCCTGCGGCCGCGGGAGAGAACGCGGTCGCGGGAGAGAACTCGCCCTACTTGAAGTTCGTGGAGCTGACGCTCCTCACACTCGCGAGCCCGCGCGAGGCCGGCTGTGGCCGCCTGCCCGCACAGTCGCTGACTGGTCCAGGCCGCAGTTTGGAATCCGGTCCGAGCGGCGCGGCTGTCCCGCGGAGACCAAAGAGCAAGAGCGGCGCGCGCCGGCCGAAGCAGACCCCTGGGCCGCACGCGGGGCCGCCGGCCGGGCCCGCTCCCCGCAGGACGAGCGTGAGTGTGCAGGATCGCGCCCCGCCCGCCCAGCCAGGTTCCGAACGCGCCCGACTGGGCCGTTACCCCACCCCCACCCGACCGGGCCCACACGCGGGGTCCTGAGCCCCGGCGCCGGCCCTGCGAGAGCGCGGCCCCCGCCTCTACGGGTACCCGCAAGGCCCAGGCCGAGCCGCGGGCCTGACCGGCGCGCCAGCCACAGGCCGCGGGGCGACACCGCTGCGGAGGCAGAGAAAGCGGGCCCCAGGGCCGGCGAGCACGGGAGGCGGGGAGCCCGGCGCCTGAGCCCGCGCCGGCCCTACCTGGCTCCAGGTGATGAACTCGTTGGTGTGGGCTTCCTCCACCAGCGTCCACAGCTTGCTGAGGAAGGCTGGCACGTTGGAACTCTGCTTCATTGTTCACCCGGCGCGGGGACGCGGATCTCCACAGCGGAACGCGGCGGCAAAGGCAGAGGCGGCGGCAGCGAAAGCAGCTGCTCCCCGAGGACGCCCACCGCGCAGGCGCAGCAGCCCGCGGCCCCGCCCCCTTGGCCCCGCCAGGCGCGCGGCGGGCGCAAGTGACGGACAAATCTCAGTGCGCCGCTCGTGCATGCCGTCCTCACCTGCGGCCAATCCAGGGCCTGGTTGCAGCACAGCGAAATATTATTGAATGTCGGTGGCGTGGGGAGGCGGGAGCTAAAGGCGACACGGCGTAGCCATTGGTCTTTCTAGCAGAGCGTTGGCGGTCGCGGAGCTTGGTTCTCAGTGGCCGTGTTTAGCTGTTTCTCGTGGAAACCGTTTTGTGTTCGGCGACCGTGGCCGGACAACTACCAAGTCTCCAGCGCTTCTTGCGTAATAACTTGGTCATGCAGTGTGATTCGCACCAGACTGGAAGCCGTGAGTCACGTGTGGCTCCAGGAGCAGCTTTCAAGTCCTCCGTGCGGAGACCCGCGTGGACGCTGTCCCCTTAGGCCCGCGACTGCCCCGAACGTGCAGGTCACAGATATGAGGAAGAGAGGTTCAGGGGCCGTGCGGACAGGCACGACTGCCAGCCGGAACCTGGGAACACGCCACACGTTCGATTTCATTTCACCAGGTATCGAGTGCCTATTAAATACCCAATCTAAAAATTTACTCTTAATTTCTACTTTTTTAGACAATTAAGAGTAGTTGCTCATTCATGAACTTTACAGATGTACTCCTATTTGCCAGTTTGGAAAAAATACTGTACAAAAGGTTACGAAGTCAGACTAGCCTCAGCTGTGAACATTAGTGTGCCGGAATGATCAAAAATAAGTAGAATGTTCAAACTTTAAAAAATTTTGTTATAGTAAAGGGTACCTCATCATTCTTGCCACTTTCTGAAGCAGTTCTGGGCACCTTTCATTAGTTGCATTGTCACAAGTGCCTCTATACCCTCAGTGAAGTCAATGTATTCCTCTTCCATGGCCGTTTTGATTTGGAGGAAGAGCCAGAAGTTGCATGGGACCAGATGTGAACACATCTTTTGAGGATGGTTAATGGCAGTGTGTCTTTTACTGTAACAAATTTTTAAAATATAAACATTCAATACATATGTCTTGTTAAATTACACTGGTCCTGTGTCATTTGGAGCAATTCTTTAATATGTTGGTGCCAATATTGCCATTTCCTCATTGGGAATAAGAATATCTTTTTTTAAGAGTGGCTGAATTAAAGTTTTATTTTACCAAAAGTCAAGACATGAAAATAAGCTTGGAAACAAACTTAGTTACTAATACTTTATACAAAATTCAATGCAGAATTGTTTTACTTTTGGGTATATGTAAAACAACATTAAAATAAAATGAGTATTTATTGAATACTACCTTTATGTTTAGTACCATCCTATTTACTGTAGTAAAATCAGATTGTGAAGATGAACTAATACTTGATGAGCTTTTATATATGGCAAGAGCTTTGTGTATGTTATTTTCTAGTTAGAATAACCCAGTGAAGAGATATGCATCTGTTGGAGATTACTACAAAATTTATCCGAGCACTCATATAAAGTAAATGGAATCCACAGTGTAACCAGATTTAGCCATTAAAGATTATTTTCCAGAATTGAAAGAGTGAAGCCAAAGGTGAACTGCAATAGAAGTTTCTGCTTACAAAAGTAATCCTATGTGTTGCTTTTCCTCAAATTTGGAATGACCCAGAAAGCATTGGATAATTCACTTCATATTTCCTAACCCTAATCCTTTCTAGATAAAAATGAGTAAAGCTATCTGCCATGCTAAAATCATAAGGTGACTATCAAATAAATTGTTTCTCCCTCTAGATCACCTCCATAATCATACAGATAACTTTCAAAAATCTAAAAAGGTCACTACCTGCCTTAAAACCACTTAGTGGCTTTCCTTAATTTCCAGAATAAGTCCAAAACCTTCAAGAGGGCATAAGACACCTCTCTAGGGATCTGAGGCCACTTGCCATTCCAGACATTATGCATCCCACATCACACGCAAGCTTTTGCCATGCTTGTTTCTTGGGTTAATTTACTAGTCCCTTTTTTTTTAAACATCTCCATGCATTTCCACCTGCTGTTTCCTCTGCCTGGAGAGCCTGTGCTCCTCATTACCCACCATGTTCATTCTTTACCACAGTGTCACGTGCAAGTTCATACAGAGTTCATATCTTCAGCAAGACCTTTCCTTGTGACCTTTATGATAGCATATATTATATTACATTATAATTACTTGTTTCTTTTACATCAGACTAAGAAAACTTACATATAAAACTGATATATTATTTGTCTACAAAGACTACCAAGAGTTTGGTATATATTAAATTCTCAATATTTATTGAATAAATACATGAGTACATCAGCCGGGTGTAGTGGCTCACGCCTGTAATCCCAGCACTTGGGAGGCTGAGGCAGGAGGATTGTTGTGAGTTCGAGACCAGCCTGGGCTACAAAGTGAGCTCAAGGCCAGCCTGAACTGCATAGCAAGACCCTGTCTCAAAAAGACAAAAAAAAAAAAAAAAAAAAATGAGTACATCAACCAGTTGGTGTTAACCATCCATTTAGTTTCCATGAACCCCCAAACCAGATTAGCTTTTCCTCCTGTGTTTGTGGAACTTGAGTCTCATAATATTAGCACATTGCCATTGCTCACATACTGTGCAGTAGTCATTAGCCTGGCACACTGCTAATCTTGTTTACCCTCTGTTAAAGTTTGTGTCTAAATGTTCCCCCAAACTTCATGCAATTACAGGTAGGGCATTTACAGAGGTTGCTGGATCTAGAGTATGTAATGCTGGGATTAAGTGTGTGTGATTACTAAATCTGTCTACAGATTGGTTTGGCACCACCCTAAATCTGGTAGTCTAGTGTTATGGTTTGTGCCTGAATGTCCCCCCAAAGCCTCATGCAGTCATTGGGAGGGGCACATTACTACATGGACACAGCTGAATCTAGAGTTCATGATTGATTCAAGGTCCAATACTGGGATTAAGGGTGTGAGTGCTACACCTACCCTAGGGCAAGTAGCCTTGCATGTACCATAAGAGTCTGGAAGAGGCTTGTTCTCCCTTTCTGTCTTGTTGCTTTTGGTATCTTTCACTGCTATGAACTCTACACTGTGCAGCTTTTAAATTGTAAAAGTGAACTACTTTGCTTTGAAGAGAAAGCCACAGAACACCATGTTCCAGAATGGCAGCGGCAACATACAGAATTTATTCCTCAAAATTGGGTTCAGAGTGCTCAGCCACCCAGGAACTGGAACTCTGTTTCCAAGAGAAAAGTCTGGCTACTGCTCCAACTGACAGCACTGACTTTGGCATTGTCCACATGATGGTTTTATGTACATGTAGAATGGAAAAGTTGTAGGGTCAGGAATGCTTCCATCCAGATTTTAGAAGGCCTAGGAGGCCAGGCATGTGGCCCTGGGAGAGCAGTGCATGAAGTTGTATGAAGCCAGAGGTGCAGAGGCGACTCCAGAAGTTTGGAAAAGCCAGAAATGTGGATTGCCTGAAGAAAACTGCAAGGAAGAAGCAAAGCCAGCCCAAAAGAGCAGCAGTGGAAGCTACCATCACCAGAAGTGCGGTGGGGGTAGAGTCACTCAAGCTTTTTGGAGCTCACAACCAGATTATTTCAGATGCTGAACATGGAACTCTGGGACTTAATGTTTGTCTTACTGGATTTTGGACTTGCTTTGGTCTTATTCTGTTGTATGCTCCTGTTTGTAACTTTTTGAATAGACGTATTTATCTTGTGCCATTTTATGTTGGAAGTGTTTAACTTTCTTTTCATTTGTACAGGCGCTCACAACTAAGAGTTTTGTCTTAAATCTCAGAGGAGACTTTGGACTTGAACTTTTCAGCAATACTGAAACTGTTAATCTTTGGCAGCTCTGAGAGATGGAGTAATATTGAAGTCGCAGTATTATAATCCCAAGAGTAATTCCTTCTAATACTGTGATATAAGTATTATATATTGTAATCCAAATATTGTAAACCTTTTTCCAGTCGTCCACCTCATAATCTGAAAAGTTGTATTTGTAATCCCATAGAAATGTTATTGGAATTCCAGTCTACCACTTTTAGTGCGACCCATGGCGAGAGTAAAGACACTATGACAGATTCAAAGTTACGGGCAACCAAGGGGTCCTAAGTCTGATCCAAGTGAGAATGTGCAGACCATAGCCCTGATCCAAGGCCTCTCCTAGAGTTTGTTATCTTATGAAGGAGGAAGTGGCTCAAGGATAAGTGACATTGAGGATGGTGGGAACTACATCAGTAACTTGAACTGGCTAGCCAGGTAGGGAGAAAAGTATCTTTGTAATATGCAGGGAGAATGATATGCACGAGGACCAGTCTACATAACTCAATCAGGGTAGCATGTGAATGGTTTTAGGAAGCTGTTGCTTCACTTTTTGATATGTAAACTTTTGTGCCCTAGGGAGTCATAACCTCTTACTTTGAGGCTCGAATCAAGTTGACATTCCTGGAGGTGAATGACTGCCATCCTGCTGCATTCAGTCCTTAACAGAGAGCGCTGTGTGAGGAAGCAGGAAACTTGTCAGGTTGGCTTCAAAGATTACACATCAGTACCTTAGCTAGCCTTATTTGCATTGCTTGGAGACTCAGTTTAACTAATGTTGCAACAGTTGTTCAGCATTCAAGGAGAGGTGCCCAGGTTGTCTTCTACAGTTTGAATACCTTTTATATAAAGGAAGCAAAATGAGTCTTTGCAGAGACAAAGGTGGAGTGTTACGGTTTGTGTTTGGATGTCTCCTAGAACCTCATGTAGTCATAGTGGGGTAGGCTTTTCAGAGGCAGCTAACTAGAGTTTGTGTGGTCCAGTGCTGGGATTAAGGGTGTAAATGCTACACCCACCATTGTATGCTATAAGGGATGGAAAAAGGCTTGCTCACCTCATCTTTCTAATTGATGTTGCTGTTTTCCATGAACAGTTGCCTCTCTGCCACACCACCCTGCCTTGGAGCAAGCCAATTATGATCTGAAACCACTACAGAGAGCTAAATAAACCTCTACTACCTCTTTAACTTTGGGTGTTGGGTATTTTGTCTCAGCTGCAAGTAAAATAATTAAGACTCCCTTGTTCTTAGAACTAAATATAGTGCTAGTAACAAAGGAGCTACTCAGTATTTATTAGATTAGTTATTTCAGCATTTTTAAATCCTTGGGGTAAAATGGATTTTTCCTCATAATAAAAAAAAAACCCTTTGAACTTACTAAGTTGCAGACAGTTTAAACCTTTTTGTTTACAAAAAACAAAGAGAAGACAGCTTAAAAGATAGCTCAACCAAGGTGCATATGACAGTAGCTATTAGTACTAGAACATCAGAAGTGCCAGATGTTAATGGATTTTGCTGGGAGACAGGATTGAGGTCATTTTTGGTTTCAAAACAAATGGCACAGATAAAATGATTAAGGACCCTTGGGTGGGCATTTCAGCACATGGGCAGTTAGGTAGAATACTGAAAGTTAATTTTTAAAACTTTCAAGAAATCGAAGAATTTCTTTTTTTTAAGGCTACAACTTATATACAATCAGCACTGCTACACTAGAGGAGTTTACCTAGGAAATGTATTAATACAACTCATGCCTGGCTTGGGCTGGAACTGTGCTATGCTAAACTTCCATTTTGAGCCAAATTGGCTAGGACAGAATAGAAGCCAGCTAGTTACCCAGTTAGGGCTATGAACTAGGGCAGTGTGTGCAGGATTTTTCTGATTTTAGTACTGAAAGCCCCCCCCCATTAGTCTCTCAGTCCTGGGAAAACTGGGATAACTGTTCATTTCAGGGCTTGCCTTTTTCAGCTAAGCAACTCCTCAAAGGCAGCCAGCCCAACAGCCAGCTGCTAAGTAGAGGGATGCTAAGAAGAAAGAAAACTCAGGGTTAGAAAATTAAAAGTCCTGGAAGCATTGAAAAGACATGAGTAGATTAGCAAAATGAGTGACTTTAATCATTTTTTTAGAGCTCTAATTTCCTTTTCCTTGGGACCATTCTTGTTCCAAGCAGAGGTAGTAGTCAAGATGGAAGGTTCATGAGATTGATAATTGATCTTTCTTGCTTTAAGTACTCTTATTCTGTTCAAGTCATTTGGCACAGTGATCTTTGGGCCCCTTCAAAGAGTAAATGAAGTGATTTTTGTGGCTTGTGTAAAGTCTACTCTCTGTGGAAAATTGGATTAAACTGGAAAATTGGCTTCCAAGACATGGTGGTCCCTATCACAAGTGTGTGCCATAATGTGCAAGAGTTTTAGAGCGAGGCAGCAAGGACAGGATACTTCTAACCGCAGACTTAGCCACTTCTCGTAAGCAACACTGGGGTACTAGCTATAAGGGAGACAGGTCTTTTCTATGCTGTTGTGGTCACAGTACCTTGTGGTATAGCAGAAATTCAAGGCTGCTGGCTCTTTGAGAAGATAACCTAGGACACAGCTGAATGAGTTGTGGCTTTCCAGATCAAAGTTGGTGTTTGTCTGAATGCAGGGCTTGCTTCACCTGAAAGAATCTCTAATTAATGGCAGAAGGCTTGATTTTATTTTTCAACCATACATATAGAGATTGTTACAATTGCTATAATTTGCATTAAAATACTCTTAAACAGTAACACATAATGTGAGAGTTGTCATCAACACCAAAGGTGTTGAAATACTCTAATTTGGAATGCATACACCAGGCATGTTTGTTAGCATCTGCAAGAGTTATCAAATGCTTATCTGAAGGCTTTATCTTGATTTTTCTTTATTAAATAAGTGCTAAAAGTTTTGGTAAGTGGGATAGGGGATTTGGAAATGAATTTCTAAAAAGCTTGGTGAAATGAAGTTCAGGATGTATGCTAAAATCTGTAGTACTGACTAAATTGGGACTCTAGATGAGTTGCCAGTTCATACTATCCCCCAAAAAGTCTGATGTCCCCTTGTTAAGCAGTAGTTTAAATGATTAATAAAGACCAAGAAGATTAAAATATCATTTTGTGTTTATTTCACAGGATTGTTTTTTCTTATCTGTTTCTGCAGTCCCTAGATTGTGATCATCAAAACTGTCACATAATCTGTGTTTTATTGATGATGTTGATCAAAATATTAAAAACGCTGTGTTCAAAGCATAGCTGTATTTAAAAACCAATTTTGAATGTCTAAAATGTTATTAAAATGTTATGTTCATGTTTTCAATTTGTAGATAGCGTTTCATAAAATTAATTCTAAATTTGAATTGATTTCAAAACTTAAAGCACAATTTTGCACATAAATTTAATTTTTTTGGCATCAGGAATCAAATTTAGAAACTTGTGGTTGCTGAGAGTTTATGCCACTGAGCTATAAATTTAACATTTTAAACAGAATATTTTGCAAATATAATCAAATTGTATTCAATGTTTAGCAAAATGAACTTTCCCTATTCTGCAGCAGCTTCTGCCTCCGACATGGAAACCTTGTGTTATGGGGCAAGGAGGCATTTTCCGTAGTCCAAAGAACATTTTCCTGGAGTAGTGTCGAGGCTTGTATGGCCCCAACCCTGCGTGCTGGATCCCAAGTGATTGGAGGGCCTGTTTGTTCCTTCATAAATTTATTTTTTTATGTATTTATGATGATCAGGGCTCTCCGTTGGCTCAATGCAGAGAGCTGGTTCTAGAGCAAGAGGGAAATACTGCGCGATTTTGCAAACCAGTCCCATCTCCAAAGTCCGCTGAGACCTGTTGTTGGAATACTCCAGCTTTTCCTGAGTGCACCTGTGGGGCTTGGCGAGCGGAGGGAGTCATTTCTGTGTGTTCTTGCTGCAGCAGCTGTGTGTGTGTGGCAGGATTCCAGCTGAGACTCCTTGGGAACTTTCACCTCAAGTAACCCAATCATTGTAAATAAGCAAATTGGTTTAGGTTAGTTCTCAAGAGCAAAAATGGGGCAAAATTTCCTACATTGATACAACAAAATAGGTCCTTGTATTGAATTATGAGTTCAGCTAGATGGTAAAATAAACTTCAGTGCTAGGTTGTGGGTTTATTGAAGGTGACCTTGCCCACATGAGTGGTTAAGGATAAATTCCAAGATGCATTCCCAACTACTTAGGACTGATGAAGATACCCGGCATCACTGTACTCAGCTAAAACCTATATAATATAAAATTTACTCTGCTATCTATTTGCAGGAGTATAGTGTACTAGAGTTAAGGACTTCCTGCAAATCTGAAACTATCCTGTGCTTGTCAAACAACTAACTACCATTTGCTGGAACCTGCAGTCCCCAGCAACCACCATGTTATCGTTTGCCTTTATCAGTTTGACTACTGTAAATCCCTCCTACTCAGGTTCCTATGCAGCATTTGTCTTTCTGTGAATAGTTTGTTCACTACCCATAATGTTCCCAAGATTTCGCAATGCTGGAGCCTTGTCACAATTTCTTTCCTTTTTAAGGTGAAATGACATCCCTTGCTACACATTTATTCCCTGTCAGTGAAAATTCCTTTCTTCCACATTTTGGCTATTGCAAATAATGCTGCTAAGGACATTGGTGCTTTGCCTGTTTGGTATGTTTTGTTTTTCTCTCTTGACAACACATGGTGGAATTGCTTTCCAGTCAACTGGCATAGCTATCATTTCATTCCTTGTGATCTGAGGTACTCCATGGTGTGCAGATGCACAGTATATTCATCCATTCTGCTATTGATGAGTACTTACTTTGTTTCAAAGCTTGTACTTAGTTTTTATTCTTGAAAGATGTGTCACATAAGATAAAAACAAAAATCTTAAATATAAATTCCTAAATACTGGGCTTTCATTTCTCTGAGTTCGTGAATACAGATTTTCATGTATGCCTTACATGGTAAATCTGTACTTTTTGTTCCTGGACCAGCATATGATAAGAGAATCCTGCTGATTAACAAGTTCTACCTCAGAGCCAACAGAATGCTACTGTGTACACATCCATGGCTGTGACGCTCCTAGCAACCAGAAACGTCAACATCGCTTCTATGGCAATAGCAAATGTTTTCGCTTAAAGGAATCTACTACTTGGTGCTCAGGGAGATTTCACCACTGCACAGAAATGAAAGGAACCACCTCTTTTCTTTTCATATTTTTATAACATTAATTCAGTGCCAGAAAAATAAATTTTATTGTGATTTTTGGAGCATTGATAACTCAAGATATATTCTGTGTTGCTTTTGGATCATTTTTTTCTGATATAATTTTCACTAAATTAATGTGTAATTGTCAGTACTATCTAGTCTTACCAAGCTGTGAGAGAAGAAAAGCTAGTATTTTGGGGGACATTTATGGAAATTGAGATCCAGAGAAGTTTGATCATATTCTTACTGGTTTGCAATCAGTATATTTATGTATATGGTGGTTTATTTCAGCACTTTTCTCTAGAGACCAGTCAAAAATACTGTAGTTAAATTGATACAAGAATGAATAATAAAGTTGTTTTCTTCTGTGATAACTGTTTCAGTGTTTTTTAATATACCAAAATCTGCAGCAAACAACATTCTTCGCTTCAGCACAAACAAAAACATGTTTGGTTCTCCTGCTTTGCCTAGAGCTTAGTCGGTAACTGAGTCCTGCAGCCTGACTCTTGTTCTGACCAGATAGATCATGCAGATCTTGGTGCTGGGTGTTCTGCGCTTTTTTGTGCCCCTCACAGTTCTGGTGAAATTGTGACACACTCTGGATATCTCGGGATGTGACTGCATTTGGAGGTAAGCCCTCTGAGGTACAGTCAAGGCAGACAGGGTGCTGTGGGTGGACCTGACCCAGTGTGCCTAATCTCTTCATAAGAATGGGGAACAGGCTGGAGGGGTGACGGTTTGAGGGTACAGGGAGAGGGCAGCTATTTGCCAGCCAAGAAGTTGCCCCAGGTTTGCCAACCCCTAGATTTTGGGCTTCTGGCCTCTGGAATTGTGAGAAAACAAGTTCTATTGTTTAAGCCATTCAGATTGTGGTATTTTCATGGCACATCCTTGTACCCCAGTCCGCTAGTATGAGCAAGGTTGCAGCTTAAATATCTCTTAGCCTCCTGTGCTGGGTATCAGGGCCAGCCCAGGCTGAGCAGTCCACTATCCCCGTAGGTAGCTAAGATTGAATCTGAGGGCTGCCCACGCCTGTTGCACCTGAAGCCAGGCTGCTTCTCCTTGCCTTGGTTCTCCCTTGCCCCCTTCTCTTCCTTACACACTGTTAGGACTGGAAGCCCCATAGCTGAGACTGCTAATGTATGCGCTATAGGAGGCTCCTGACTTCCACACATACCCCCGCCTCCAGGTGATAACCTGGGATGGACCCAACAGACAAATGCAAGGCTCTTATGTATGGTGAGCAGAAAATTGCTAGTGTACATCCAATAATAGCTGTTACATTCATTGAAGATAAAGGGAAAACTTGCTCAGGACAGATCTATGCCAAGAAAAATATGGCACAAACAAAAAATGGGGCTGGGATGGCATAGAAGTAGAACTTGCATACATAGAAACAATCAGACTTTTAGATTTTTTTTTTTTTTTTTTGAGGAGCTCCAGTCTAGGTTCTTCTCTGTGGCTCTCTAGGTAGGATTGGTAGGCATGACTAACAGAGTGTTGAGTCATCCTGAATCAGGGGCTTTCTAGAAGTATACTATTCCAGAACTCACTGATCGAGTTACATGGAACAGGGGAAGGAGGATTGGCCCTGGGGTGTTGCCCAGACTCAACTGGGTAGAAGGGAGTGGTCTTCTTGACCCATTTTCCTTTCTGTACTATTATTCTCTAAGAGACCTGGTACCTGAAAATCTTCAAGAGGTGTTAAGGTTTGTGTCTAGATGTCCCCCTAATGCCTCATGCACTTTTAGATTGGCTTTTTCAGAGGCAGCTGAATCTAAAGTTTGTGATTGATTCGTGGTTCAACGCTAGGATTAAGGGTGCTGGGATTAAGAGTGGGTGACTGATGGATCAGTCTACTATTCTGTATTAGTACCAACCTAATCCCACAGTCTGGATAAAATGAAAGGGGCAGAAAGAGGCTGTCTTCTGCCTGTACTTGTTGCTTTTGCTGTTTTCTGTCACCATGAACTGTTGCCTCTCTGCCATGTGCCATCTGCCTTGTAGCCAGCCAATTATGGACTGAAACCTCCACAAAGTGTGAGCTAAATAAACCTTTTCTCCTTTAACATCAGCTATTTTAAGTCTCAGCAATGAGAGAAAGTAAAATAAGGGGTGCAGAAGGAGGAAGGTTTGCCTTCCATGGCTGCTCCCAAGTCAAGAGGGGCATTGACCCTAGCCCCGTGGAGACCAAGGAACTCTTTCCCTTTGTGATCTAAAAGTACAAGAGAGATATATTTGTCCTTGGATTTCTTCATGAGCTGTGAACATGGAGGCAGGTTTTGATCTTGGGTTTGGTCCATCACCATGGCTGGTAAACAAGAAGAAACAAATTTAACTAAGCTTAAGTATGTAAAGTCTAAAGAGTTAAGGTTATGAGAAGCATTAATAAAGACCATATGTAGGATGGTAACCAAACTCCCAACTCAGATATGCTGTGTCTCTCGCTGTTTCACACTAATTGCCATAGGAACCGCTTCTTTCAGAGACAGACAGAACCCCCCTGTTTCCGTGGTTGTGAGATATAGTCCCTGACCCATGTCGTTGGGCCACTGCTGCTAGTGAATCTGTTTGATCTGGAAGGTATCAGTACTGCAGGCAAGTTTGTCTAGCTTGTCTGCCAACTTCCTAGCAGCTGTTGATGACAGGAAAAGCTGTGATTCGCCTTAAGATTTTGTGTAAGTAATCGTTGTTTATTCTCTCTGTTAGAGGCAGTTTTGGAATCATCTCAGGAGGCTCCCAAGAGAAACAGGAAAAATCCAAAAAAGGTCCTGTTATAACTTGGGATGGAGACCACAAGTGTAGTAAACAAGAGAATATAAGACTAGCTTCACAATTTGCTTAGAGAAAACATTTTACTTATGTGGCTCCACAGGGTAGTGGTTTTCTTTTCTGTAAAGAATCTTGAGGTGGTCCACTAACTCGCATGTGTTTGAGTTTTGTGGTTTCTCTTTTTCATTTTCTGGTGTCTTATGTGGCTTGGGTTTTACCCTGGGGAGATGAATCCAACTAACTATTCTCAGTACCTTACAGTCAGGAGTGGTAAGAAGGGTGGTATAAGGGCCTTCCTGTTTGGGTGAGAGTTGGTGCTGGGACCCATCTTCCCCCTAGGTCTCATTAGGACATGGTCACCAGGGTGACTTTGGGATGACAATTACTGTTAGTCTCTGAGAGTGGAAGAATCTTACTTCTATACTGAGGGTGGTGGGGGAGCTGTTGGAAAGTTCTCAGGTCACTTATTGAGAAATCTGGACCTTATAATGGGATATCAGTAATGCTTTTTACTAGAAATTTAGAATCTTAGCAGTATTTTTGTCAGATAACTCCCTGATGGGGTTACCTCTGATGAGGTTCTGTGTACTGTAACAGGCCTCCCTTTGAAAACTCTGTAGGCCTCCCTTTGAAAACTCTTAGGTCATGAGCTGAGGCGTGTGCAAACAAGTTGTCATTATCTCTAAATCTCTGAGGCAGGACAGTCCAAGTATACGAGTATACCGTTGGCAAAGCCTGCTTGGGGACCTTCTATTCAAAGGTAAATATGTATTGGGAGTTAGAGACCACAGAGATAGAGAAGAAAGTATCTTTGAGATCCAGGACAGAGAGCCTTTAGTGCCTCCTGGGATCTGTGCTGAAAGGGTGTTTGGGCCTCCCCCTAAGGGATAAATGGGCACCACTGCCTCATACATGGTGCTGAGGTCTTGTACCAGACTGTTTTCGGGATGGCTTGACTACTGAAAAATGGGGTCTAGCATGGTACCACCAATCCTGTAACCCCAAACTTATGAATAATAATAATAGTCAATAATATCAAAATAATAATAATAATAATAATATCAAAACTTAGCCCCTGTGTAGCTTCTGTCTTAAATTAATTCTGTCTTCTGTGAAGATATAGATGAGGGTCACTTAGCTGAGTGATTACAGGAGTGGCCTTGCCAGCCTTCCCCAGGTGCCATCATACACTGTGCTTAGGGGTCAACTCCCAGCAGAGCCATTGGGGCTCACAGGGTTAGGCTGGCTGGTTCCTATCAGCTAGGGCACGGATTGTCAGAGGTTTGGATTAGGAAGAGTCTGTCTCTTTCAGTTACTGCTATGGGACATTTCTAGTACCAGCATAAAGGTAGTTAGGAAAAGGAAATCTTCCAGCAGGCCGTTCATAGCGGAGATAAATCTGTCCAGTTAATTCCTTTAACTACACTAGAACTTTGGAAGGGAGGAAAGCTCACTTCAATAAGAAATTAGAGTTGAGTAAGTCACTCCAGTATCACTGAGAAATACCATTTGTTTGTCTGCTGTTCTGGAGTTACCGCGCCTCCTGTAGGGCGCTGGGAAACCCCTGTATGGGAGCCACCGGTGGTGCCTCGGGCTCCATCCAGCATTCCTCCCTGGCCACTATGTGATGGTGACCTCACCCCTCGGGGAACGAGGGCAGTCAGACAGACAGGCTTCCTTCCAGTGCCGAGGGTCTTCCTCTGTGTGCTCACAGGCCCACAAAGCTCTGGTGGCTTTAAAAGGCACCTTTCCCTGGTGCCCCAGTCGCCTGCACCAGAGGCACTGACTGGCGTCTGTCACTTTGGACCATCTTGGCTTCTCTTGTGCTGCAGGCTTTCCCTGAGCCTTTTCCCTCCAGCGAGCACGGCGTTAGCCTGCCTCGCTTCCTTACCCAACTAGCTTGTCCTCTGCTTCATCACAGTGATTAAAAATGCAGCACACCATGTTAACTAAATGACTTGTCCCAGCTTGCGTGCCCTGCTGGAGTTTCTAGGGCTTTTTCCTATGTCTAGAGCTGACTGGCTAGTAAAATACTGTCCTAGGGTAATCTGACCTTCCCTGGCCTTCTCATCTAAATTAGCTTACTTACAGAGGACCGGCTTTTCATCAGAGCCTTGACCAATAGACCTGACTTACTGTGGCTCACAGGTTGGGGCAGCCCTCGTCCCATGCTCCATAGGATGGCCAACAGGGCCGAACCCCTCATTTGGCTTCTCCACACCCAGTTATACTCTCACTTGGACCCCTCTCTGGTCCAAATAAGGTGTTGGTTGGCTGATTATCAGTAGGGGTAATAGGGGCATTGAAGGCCCCATGATTAGCCAGGTTTTTTTTTCTTCATTAGCCAGATTTTCCGCTTTTATAATTCTTTTTCTTTCTGCTGCTGTGCAGAAGGAAACCAGGATGAACCGTATGGCTCACAAGGTCAGATAAAGGCCATTGTTCAGGTACAAAAACTGTCAGCAAACTTTCTAAATCATCAGAAAATCCACTCAGGTTTTCCTTGTGTTACTGAATGTCTGTAACTGAATTAGCTGTAACTTTCACTTGGATTGTGCCCTCGACTCCTGCCACCCCTCAAAGGGATAGAGCAGTGCCTGGTTTGGATGTTCAGTTCCCTGAACCCGGGGCCCTACGCTAGGCAGACCAGACCCGATGTGGGTCAGGAGATGGCCTTTCTCTTTGAGGGTCCTGCGGGACAGGCTGCGAGGAGGAAGCTCTGGGGAGGCGACCCTCCCAGGCAAGCGTCCTCAGTGGCTCTGGGGAGGGTTAGTGCTTGAGCAAAGATCAGGCTCGGGTAGAGAGAATGCCATGAAGGCCCAAGTATTAAGGCCCCTCTGACCATTTCCTCTGTTTTTTTACAATAACGAGCTGACTGAAATGCAGCGTTGTTTCTTAGGCTGCCCGTGATGGGCATGTCTCTTCTTCCCCAGGTGGACACACACGCAGGAATATGAGGCAGTGGTTTCGGGGGACCTTGGGATGGAACTGTTCTCAGTGAGGAGGAGGCACCGAGGTGGAGACTCAGAGGGAGTAAATGAGATGTTCCCCTTGGTGGGTCTGTGGATAGCAGGAGTAAAAACTGAGTTGTGGCATTCTAACCGCCCTGTCCTTGCTCAGTCCCCGACCCATTAGTGGTGGATGCTGAGCCTTTCTGCCCCAGGCTATGCCCTGATCACACTGAAATCTTTATGATTTGGTCACAGGTGCTGTATAGAACCTTTCCTGGGTCATTTCCACATGGGAATCTTACAGGGTGTCCTCTAAGTGTACGATTCATCTAACTTTCCCTTTGAGCATTCCCCAGTAGAGCTGACTTCCTAAGGGCTGAAAGACCCCGGCCTTGTGTGGGCACTGGCACTTCCTTTTAAACTCCTGGATCTCCCCTATGACCACACTCATCTTCTGAAGAAAGAGTCCAGAACTGGGTGCTTTTCTGGCTGGATCCTCCTGGCCAGTTATAAAACCCCCTGATATCCTGCCTAGGTGTTTTACGCAGTAGAACCCCCAAATCCTGGCGACTTTTTGCAGATGTGTTTCTCAGAGACTTCAGCTGAGAAACAAGCATTTTAGCAATGATATCCTGCTATCTGCCAGTAAGTGGCAGTCTGAGAAGAGGGAATAACCATCAAAGATTTAAACAGTGACAGCCAGTGGTTCACACAGGACTTGACTTTTAAAACCCATGCCCTTGCAGGGGAGTTAGCGTCCTTTCTGGCTGGGCTTCTTCTGGCTACTGATGTCTCTGGACTAGCTCGCCAGATGATACCATGGGGTGAATCCAACAGATAGATCTTGTGTAGGAGATGCTAATTGCCAGCATTCATCTCATGGTGGAAGAAAAGCAGATATATTTCTTCAAGAGCATAGGAAGATGTGCCCAGAGCAGGTCTGTGCCAAGAAATATGTGGGCACAAACAAAAATGGTGCTAGGATGACAGAGAAGCAGAAAGCACACAGGAAGATAACAGCAGGCTTTGAGAGGAGGAGCCCCAAGCCGGGTGCCCCTCACTGTGTCTCCAGGTAGGTTTGACAGGCATGACCAACAGAGTACTGAGTCACCCAAGTCAGGGGCTTTCTGGAAGTGTGCTGCTCCAGAGCTCACTGATCAAGTTATGTGAACAGTGGAGGAGGATTGGCCCCACGTGGTGCCCAAACTCTACTGGGTAGAGGGGAGTGGTTTCCCAACCCCACGGTGCTACCTGCTGCATTCACCTTCAAATCTAGGACTCTGCGATGAACCAAAATATTTTACCACATCTATGGCTAAACTGAAAAACGCATGTTAAATGATTATTAATATTTTAATTTTAATGAGTAAATCTTCATGATGGGACAATAAGGCATTATTCTAGTTTATATTAAAACTAAGGTAACCTGTGTAATACTTGTCGTTTCTATGAAAGTTGCATTGAACATGCAATATATTCCTAATATCTAAGAAGAAAAAGTGACTATTGATGTTTTGCAGTTGAAAATTTTACCCCCATGCCAGTCACCAGCTTGGGAATCATCCTTTAACCACAGTACTTGCATTGCTTTATGCTGTTTATTTTCAAGTGCAGTTACACATTGGAACATGTCACTCCAATGCCAAATTTGCCCAGGGTTCTCCTCTCCCTCCCAGGAAAAGCCGAAGTCCTTTTATTCTATCCTTGCCTTGTCTGCCTCTGACCCCCTATTCCCTGACCCCAGCTCATTTCTTCCTGTCCTCATTTCTTCAATGGGCAAATGCCCCTAAATTCTCGATTCTTGGTGCATTACAGGTCCCCAAGAAACACTGTTTGGCAAGTGAATAAAAACAGGGCAGGTTTTTATATACAACTTCATTATCTAAATTACTAACAAGAATTGTCTGAAGGATTTAGCATAAAGGCATGCTGTATTTATTGAACACTAAGGTAACACAGAAATGGCTCTCTCCTGGGTGGCAGGCAAGGCTGGGGGCTGATTCTTAAGGGTGTAAACTAGCATGTGGCTGAGACAGGGGGATTGCAAGGTGAAGCCCAGCCTGGGCAACTGTGATTTAATGAGATTCTGTCTCAAAATTTTAAAGCGTGGAGGACAGGGGTAGAGACTGGGGGTGTAGCTCGGGTTCAAGTCCTAATACTGAAAAAAATTAAAGAATGCAAATGAATCACCATTTTTTTTTAAATGAACTTGGATTCTCCCAATAATACACATTTGCCTATGATTTCCATAACACTATTGAAAAAGCATTTGTTTTACTTTGGAAAATTTCAGTATTCATATGTCTTGAGACTTAACACAAATTCGAAAAATTTGAATCTTTTAAATTGGTCAGTCAGGCAGGGATATACCTCAGTGGTACAGCGCCTGCCTGGCAAGTACTAGGTTGTGAGTTAGATTCCTGGTACAAAAACAAAAACAAAAAATGGGTCAGTTATTGGCATCTCCTGATACCCTCAAGGCTAACCCTGGAAACACATGCTTTTGGTTCTTCTCCCCTTTGTTGTTCACTATAATGTGCTTGCTCGGTACACAGTGAAAACTCTTTCTCTGATTTATTCACATCAGTGGAAAGAAGAAGAAAGCAGAAGAGTCGCCACACACTTGAACCTTAGCTGCATCACTGTTTACGATGTGAACATCGTCTACCTGCAAAGCCTGACATGTTTGTACAATTGTAAATAATGAATTTGTTGCCAGTAAACATGTATGAAGGAAGTGATGGCTACTGAATAAATGTCCCTCATGACCCTGCTGAAGGATCTTGACGTGTTTGTCTGTTTGAGCAGTTGTTCTCAGACACCTTATTAATCCAAGCTTTCCATCACCTGATCTGCACCCCGACTTCTGATCTGGAGACTGAAAGCCACTGGTGACTTCATGTTTGGTCGGGCCCTGCACGAGTCCCCAACCATGTAAGCCTCGAAGGTCAATCAACAAGTGTAGGATGTGAGCCGGGCTCTCCCTAGAGGAACTTCTGACATGAAGACAGTGAAAACACTGCCAGGGATCAGAGAACAATAGAATGCCATCAGGATAATACCCACTCTGAGTCAGGCCTTGGGAAGATTTCAAAACTCTTTGTGGAAAGAACTGAGAGGCCTCGAATCGGTTCCAAATAAGCTTTAGTGTAATCACAACATAGACACGTTTACCGTACTTAGGAGACTTCAGGGAGACTGTAACTCTCACTAAGCCCTACCTAGCACTGGGCCCTCGTTTTATCCTGTTGTGCACAGGAGGAAAGAAATGAAGAGAAGGTAAAGATTGGTAACTGTGGTCTTTGTTCTTTGTCATCACGTCTAGGACGGGGGAAGAGGTCATAGGAGGCTACAGACAGCGGTGCATGGCACGGGAGGACTCCTCGCTCTTCCTCCCCTCTGCCTCCTGCCCCGACCTCGGTGTCCTGTCCTCCTGCTCCACTCACCAGCGTCTGCCTCACCTCTCCAGGTCCCTGGCAGGGTGGGCTCCTTACACACGGGTTCACACCCATGCCACACTCAGGGAATCTGTGCTTTTCTCCTGGAACTCATATTATCATGCCTCCTTAATTATTATACTCAGTTGTTATTTTATGAGCCTTAGGGGAAAAAAGATTTGTTCCTTTTTGTTGTTATTTTCCCATTTCACTCTTTATTGCTGCATTTTAGCCACCCATGACACCTGGTCCATGTCTTACTGTGGTCATTAAACACTTACAAAATAAAGGAATCAAGCAACACAGATGAAGTGTTATTGTTTTACTCTCAAAAAGAAGGAAAAGGTGTAGCTGGGTGTGGTGGCTCATGCTTGTAATCCCAGCACTCGGGAGGCTGAGGTGGGAGGATTGTTGCCAGTTTGAGACCAGCCTGAGCTACAAAGTGAGCTCAAGGCCAGCCTGAACTGCGCAGCGAGACCACATCTCAAAAAAAGAAGAAGAAGAAGAAGAAAAAGGTGGCTTTCTTCATAGAGCTGAAAGGAGAGGACATTTTAAAGTTGATGCCTTACATTCTAGGAGACCAGGAATGTACTGAAGAAACGACAGAGACACATGAGAGAAAAAAGACAAGTTTGGAATACGAATAGAACAAATAATGAAATAAAAACATGCAAAACAGGAAACAGAAAAAGCGTTGTGGCGGTGAAAGAATAAAGACAAGCACATGAAATACGAAAGAGAAGGCACGAGGAAGGGCGCAGCGAGAGGGCCCTGCGCAGGCTGGCTGTGGCCTTGGTCCGCGCTCCCGGCCGGCCGGCCGGCAGAATTCGGGGAGCCAGGTGGCCCGCCTCGGTTTGCAGCCCTTGGGCTCCCCTGCACTCACTGGCCATAGTCAGAAAGGTAATCACAGGTCCTCTGAAATACTTGTAGGTGATGTTTCCAAAAGAGTGCAAAAACAAATGGGCAAGGGCAGGGGATGTCGCTCAGCAGCACAAGCGCCAGCCTCGCCAGCACTGAGCCCTAAGTCCGGGTCCCCAAAGAAAAGTCCGGGCAACAGGTACCACTCCCACTTTTATTTTCTCCAAAATAATATTTGGCTGCAATGAGCTGCGCTGAAGCACTTTGATATTTGCCTGCTACTTTTGAGAATAAAGGCATCTCGGTTAGGTCACGCAGTGTGCTTTGACACTCGCCCGGGGAAAGGTCTGTTTGCTCGTGGACTGGCAGCGTGTGACCCGCAAGCCCGAACAGGTGCGGTCTCTCCCACGCTCACCTGCTGGCCTGTTCCTCGCGCGCCCTCTGCTGGTCACACCCGGTAAATGCACGCAGCAAAAAAAGCCTGTAGGACCAAGCAGAATAAGCCTGAACCTTAATTCCCGGGCTCCCCAGACGCCAAAAAGGACGGCGACTTCCTTCATCGTCACTCTCCCAGAACTAGGGTTTCACATCCTAGGCCAAACTGTGTCGTAGGATGTACTTCAGAGAGTTCTGTTTCCTAGAATATTTAATAATTTGTATTTATTTACAGTAGTAATTGTTGAAGTGACGAATAAACTAATTTCTGAAATTTGATTCCCACCGTCCGGTGCTAAAATCCGCCGATAAACGGTGTGGGTCAGACCCTCACGTGCTGAGTTACGCTGAGGCAGCAATGCAGCAGAAAAAAAGAGGGAGAAAGGGAAGAAGACGGGGAAGCAAGTGAAGGGGGAAGGGAGGGGGCATAGCCGAGGAGGACCCCGGCACTTCACTGTTATTTATTCACTTATTTTTATTTTAGAGAGAATAAAGCCCAATGAAACAGAGCTTTGAAGCAGGATTATAGGCAATCAGCAGTGACCACCAGAGTATATCTTACTATCTTCACAGTAGCTGCCCGACCCATCAGGCTCTGTAAAATCAAGTAAAACAGAACAAAATAAAGCCAATCAAAACAGAACATTGAATAAACCAAAACAATAAATTGGAACAAAACAGAACAATATTGGATTTCAAAAGCAAGACAGAAGGAATCCCCTGGATTTGTTGTATTACACAGTGATCTCCCCCTAACAGATGCTCCACTGCCAGCCCAGGCCTGCAGTAATCACACAATCAAGCATTTAGCTGCTTTTGGACCTCAGTTGCTGTCAGCTCAGCCTGTCCTCCGAACCCTGGCTGCTTATGGCAGGGAGCAGATGTCTTGATTCTCAGACCACGCACTGGTCAGTTCACGGGAAGGTGGACTGGCCTCTCTTCCCAGGCCCGCGTGGTTTGTGAGGCTTCCTGGAAGGGTAAAGTGCCTTCCTGAAGTGCTGCTCTCAGACCCCGAAAGGCTTTTGCCCACTCACAGGGAGGGCGAACTGGCTCCTCTCGTGACTGGGCACTTTAGCCTGGAAGATCCTGGAAGTGTAACTTGCTAGGAACATGAGTGACATCCTGTTAATCAAGTGGCCTCTGAAGCAACGTGACCCACCTGCAAGCCCAGTCCAGTCATGAGGAAACCTCAGACAAACCGAGTACTCGGCCTTTCCACCCAGCCTCCAAAGGTTATGGAATCCAAGGTGAGACCAAGAAAGGGCACCAGGCAGAGGACACCGGAGAAGCAAGATGACGAAGTACACTGTGATGTTCTGGTTCGGGTCTGAGAATTTAGAAACAGCCAGAGGTACTGAGCTGGAACGGGAGCTGTGGGTCTTCAGGTGTGGCCAAATGTGTCTTGACTGCGTAGTAAATTAACACCAGGGGAAACGGCCCGGCCCCTACGAGGCACACTCTGTATCTCTGCAACTTTTAAGCAAATCCAAATGTATCCAAAAATCAAAATTTATCAAAATTTGCCACTGTCAGCTGAGTGTCGTGGTGCATGCCTGTGACCCCAGCTCTCTGGGAGGCTGAGACAAGAGGATTGCAGTTTTGACTCAGCCTAATGATTCAGGAAGACCCTATTTCAAAACAAAAAAACTAAGAAAGAATTGGGTGTGTAGGTCCATGTGAACCTTCTACACTGGCTTCATTCTCCAGCGCAAAATAATAAAAAAGAAACTGAAAGAAAGAAAAAGTAACTGCCAGCAATTTAACCAGAGAAATTTATGATGACTTAAAAAAATTTGGTTTATTTAGCACTCTTATTTAATGCTTTAATTCAGTTTGGCTTTATATAGATTTTTGTTTGTTTTAAAGCAGAGCTTACAAAATCAGAATTTGGGGCTAGGGGCGTGGCTCAGTGATAGCTTGCTTGGCATGTGCAAAGCCTTGGTTTTGGAAAAAGTCATTCCTGATATAAGCATGAATATAGCATCTCTTAAACTTTGTAATTGACTGACCTTTTACAGTCATTGTAACTGGGCATGGTGGTGCCATGCCTGTAATCCCAGCACTCTGGAGGCTGAGGCAGGAGAATCACCTTGAACTCAGGACCAGCCTGGGTCACATAGTGTGATCCAGGCCAACCTGAATTACACTGCAAGAGTCTGTCTCAAAAAGAAAGTCTTACATAAGTAATTTTTTGGTAAGCAAAGCATTACTTAACTGTGCTAAAAGAAATAAAATAATAGGAGTAGGTAATGAAATCAAGAGCTCTACAGCCGCTTTTGCATCTCTACCAGTGTCACTCATCAAGCTATTTATCAGTTGACTGATCGATCCATCAGTCTATCGATAGTGCCCATAAGGTACCACATAATAAGCCACTTAAATGCGTTGACTCCTTTCATTCCCCTCAGAAATGCTCTGTTTTACAGAGGAGAGAGCCAACAGGCAATGGGGTTAACTCAGATGCTGTGCACCTCTAAGACCCCCCCCCCCAATGTGCTTATAGAGCTTATATAGAGCCACTTCAGATACGCTTTTAAAGATAAAGCAATAGACAGTTCCTACTAATCTCTAAGTTCCTCAGGAGGAACAAACTTCAGTTTGTGCTCTCATTGACTGATTGATCATTCTTTTCAAGCCTAAATCTTGTATCCTGAACGACTATTTCTAAGATAACAATATGCAATATTTTAACAGTGTTAATTTGGTTTTTAAAAAATTCTATATCGGGGCTGGGGATTTAGCTCAGCGGCATAAGCGCCTGCCTTGCAAGCAGGCAGTCGTGAGTTCGATCCCTGGTACCATAAAAATGAAAATGAAAAAGACAAAAAAGACCAAAAAAAAAAAATACTGTATCATTTCTGTCTTTAAGAGCTCGAGTTCACCAAGCCTTCCGACGTCCTCCTGCCTTCCAGACAGTTTAGTGAACACATCTGTCTGCTGCACAGTAGCCTTCGCCCTGCAGCTCGGGTTTCTTGCCTGGCTGGCGGGTCCCTCGCAGGGTGCAGGGCGCTGGCTTGGTAACCCGCGGCCCGGCCTGCTCGCTCCTTCCTCTGCCCGTGCCTGCGCAGGGGTGCTGTCCCGTCCACCTTCTCAAGGCTCACATCCTTGCACCTACACCAGCCTTTCACGACTCATCTGCATGTCGATCCTGAACCACTCAGGTCTGCAGACAGCAGCAAGCTGTTGTGCTTGTATGAAAGCCGCTCCCGGAGACGCAGGAAGCATCACATCCAGGGTTCCTTCCCTTTCCTGCTAGTTCTTGTTCTTTCCTTGTTTTTATTTTTATTCGTGTGGGTATAGAGTGATTGTATTCATCGTGGAGCTCTTCGTTCCTTCTGCTGTTTTTTTCTTTTTCTTTCCTTTTTCTTGGCACCATTTATTTGTTTTGCTTGCGCCTCCTGCCCCGCGGTCCACAGGGTGTGGACCTTTCTCCACCTGGTTCTGCTGGCATCCTCGGGTTCCCGGTGCATCTCTGCCCTGAGACTCTGAGGGGGCCCCGTGCTCGCCGGATTGTCCTGTCTCTCGGGTTTATTCCTTCCAAGCTGTACTTTTGGAATATATTCTTAAGGACCTTCACAAGAAATCCATATTGTGCACTTACAAGAGCTGACAAAAAAATCAACAAAAACCAAGCAACAAATATAAAACAAGGGCTGACCAAAATATATGTGTTTAAATTTTAAAAAATTATTACAGTAAGACACATTGCCACGAATCCCCGTCAAAGTCCTTCCCATCTCTTAGAACCTGTTTATCCACCCTTCTTGCCACCTTCCAGAGCAGTTCTAAGGTCCCGTTCATCAGCCTCTTCAAAGATGGGGTACCCGTGTGCCCATGGGAAGGCAGCTCAGGGAACACCAGGGTATTTTCACCCTCCACCTGCCGGATCCCACACTGTGTGACTTCTGGCTCTTCCCCAAAGTCAAAAGGACCGTTAAGGGAAAGTGTTTTTAATCGATTCAGGACTTTGAGGCAGCCAGGGTAGTAGCACTAACGACACTCAGGAAGGAGCACCCCAGAGCTGCTTCCGAAAGCCTCAGGAACAGTGGGAGAAGTGTTTGAAGCCAGGGGGGATTTGGGGGAGATTTGCTGCAACCCCTCTCCCACTGTAATACTTTTTAACGTTAAAGTCTCTTCCCATCACACCTCAGACGGGTGTGAAAACATCGTTTACCTGCTGTCACAGTTGGTGGGTGGCTTGGCTGGGACTAAATTTCTGGGTGAAAACCACTTTCATTTGAACTTTTGAAACTAGTCTTCCACTTCTTTCTCTCCAGTACCACTGACAATCCTAACGGTGGTCTGTGTTTTGAGCCTTTTTAGAAAATTTGTTTCTGTCTACACACTGGGAAATCTGTGTTTGCCGTGTGGACTTTTCCGAGTTTTGTGCTGATGAGGGGTAGACCGTGTGTTTCTCTTGCCCACCCAGCTGGACACATGCGGGCTCCTTCTGGGGGCCAGTGCCTCCTGTTACCACCCCTGCGGCTTCCTTTGCTCTTTCCCCCTCAATGCTGTAGTCTCGGAGTAATCCATGTCTCATTTTATCTCAGACTTCCTATGGCTTGTTGTTTAGTTCTATCATTCTGGAAGATTTTTAATGTTCATATTCTAATTTCCAAGGTTTCATTTCTCTTCTTTCTACTTTAAATCACATCCTACTCTTAGTTTTGTGTGCTCTGTGGCTGCACCAAGGGAATAATATCCTCTCAAGTACCTCAGAGGATGCAGCCAAGAGCCGTCTGTCCTCTTGTTTTGCCTTTTTTTCTTCATAATCCTCGGTTGTTGATCTGCTTTTCCTGACTCATTTTTATTCTGAGCCTTTTTATTCACACTGACTGTTGTTTTTCGACTTCCGATACCTGGTGGCTCTTACTTGTCTGTTTTGGTGTAAGGAAGTGGTAACGGCAAAGCCGGTGAGTTTGTCAGGTGCAGTTAGTTACCGCGGGAAGGCTTTGTTCTAAGATGCACGGGTGGGGGCTGCACCCTGAACCCTAGACTTGCAAATTCCACTGTGCCCCGCTTCTCCAAAGAAATGTATTAAAGTTCTGTGGAGTGGAATGATGGCGTTGGCTTCTCCCTCTTTCCCTCCTCCTCTCTCTCCCTCTCTCTCTCTCCATCTCTCTTCCTGTCTCTCCCTGTCTTCCTCTCTCCCGCTCTGCCTTACCATTTTGGGTAAATCTTAGCTTCTGAGGCAGAGCTGGGAGAGGAGCCCCGTCGGGGAGGGGCAGGTTTTCTCCGGGGTGCTCCAGGGAATCTGTCCGTCTAAGCCCAGCCTCACGCCTGCTGTCCGCTGTAAGCCGCCCTCCCAGGTCTTCGGTCCTCTGCTTCTGGGGCACACAACAGTTTCCTTCTTCGACCTTTTCTGTGTCTACTTCCTAGCCTCTTCCTCTGACCCAGGTATCACTGATTATTCTCTCCCTTGCTGGCTTTTAGTCTTCCTAACATTTTGAGCTTGTCTATTGACTGCCATTATCTTTCAGTGCTGCTGAAAGTGTCTACCATTTCTGTGTACAGCTTACTATCACTTTTATTGGTTCTTGGGCAATAGAGGAGATATTTTAGGTACTCTGTCTTTTATCTAATTTTTTTATGTATTTATTTGTTATTCAAGAAATATTTGTTAAAAAATATTTATTAAGTGCCTCTCACTGACAATGTAGTGAGAGCAGGACCAGACCCACGAAGGGTGCAGGGACAAAGAGGCTGACCTACATCCGCAGGACACGGAGGTGAACATGGAGAGGGAGAAGGAGTGTCCAGGAATGAGCCGTAGCACTTACGGGTCCTGGTGGTTAGAGAAAATGTGGGAGTTTTGGCGGCTGCACCATGGAACACGAAGGGAAGGGCAAGGTGCCCAGTGATGGCACAGGCCTCACTGTCACAGCAGATGGGGCCCTCAGTCCCTGGGAGCAGGGCAGCTGCTGAAGGGGCATCCAGAGGTCTGGGGCAAAAGCAGCCTGAAGAGCACGGCCTGGCTGCTGTGGGATCTGGTGTGGGCTGTGGGGACGAGTTTGGAAGGGGTGAGTGGCCCATGCAGGGGCCTTGAGGTCTGAACTAGAATGGTGGAGCTGGAGATTTGAGAGCTGCTGAGACACTAAATCAGTTCCCTGGACCCTGAGTCACACAGGGAAAGAGGAAGTGCTTTCCAAGACAACTCCCACATGTCAGGAAGTCACAGGCAGAAGGACAGGGAGGGGAGGAAGCCAGGGTGAAAGGCCTTGGAGAGATGCTGGGTGAGTTTCTGAATCACACAGCCGAGATCCGCATTGCTGATTTCATCAGGGGTCCTCGGCATGTAGCTACAAAGGAGACCACTTTTAGTGAGATTTATTGGGAAAAAAGTTTGAAAAAAAATGAAGATGTTGATTTTTTAGTAAGTGCTATCAATATAGCATAACAAACCAGTCAGAAGGCTCTTCTAATTTTTTTAAAAAGTTGTTTATTAGTAACAATTATTTTTAGAAAATAAGCCGAATACCTAGCAAAGACAGAAGTTCACCTTAAAGATGTTTGCTCACAGCAGATATTTTGAACAATTATTTTAATTCAGTTTGCTGAGTTCCAGAAAGATAGTGGATAAACACATTTGGTGAAAAATTCAGTTCTTTTCTCTTCTTTTGGTAATAAAAAAAAATCCAGATTTGGGAGGATTTTAAATCTACATTTTGGTTTCCTTGTCATTAATAAAAAATTTGCTTTTCATGTAGAAAACAAAGGAGAGACAGATTTTCCCCTGTTTAAATTGTTTTCTTGTAACACAGTGTTATATGTAATTTCAAAAGATATACATTGGCTTAGCATTAGAGGAACATGTAAGGTATGAGCTTTTCAATTTACTAATAAAGTTTATATTTAAGTAAACATTTTAAGCAATTGAAACTCTTCATGTTAAATTTTAATTGATATATGACTTCACCTATGTAAGATGGTAAGTCACATTTTGACAACACCACATGAAAATCATCTCAGGCAAGTGAAATAGTTTCTATTGTATAAACACGACCTTCATTTGGTCGCTATAATCCATGTTTGTGTTCAATTTAAAAGTTTTACACATTTTCTGTAGGTGGCGCTCAAATCACAGTTATATTAGAAAGTGAACTGAAAATCCCCACAGCCTTTCTGTATTTTGTTCTGAATCAGAATAAAGCCAAATCTTCTGTCTAACGTGATAATTTCATAATTAATATTATGTCATGTCTTTGAGAGTTATGTCACGTCTTTGGGATATAGCATATGTTTGAAAAATTAATGTGCGCAATAATTACTTATGGTAAAATGCAGATATGATTTTGCTATTGATGTTATTATAAAATTGTTTGCCTTGAAGAGAAAACTTTGATATACCCCAGATACACTTCTTGACCTTACATCTAGGGGATGATAAATACCCAGATGGGAAGATGGTGTCACTGAGCGTGGGAGCTAGGTCTATGCTCCAGGCCCAGTGAGTTCTGGGGAATGTGGCTAGCGTGCCTTCAGATGCACGAGGCGAATCTGACCTGTCCCCTGGCACCGGTGAAGGACACGGAAGTGTGTCTGACTGACCGCTCACTCAGGTTATCCATCCTGTGGGGCCAACAGGATACCTGTCCACAGGTGGCATGGGCGCATGGGAAGCCTAGCCTGGCACGGATGCAGAGTCACTTTTGGTGCTAATGTGAGAATCTTACTTAGCTTGCTTTTCTGGAAGAAGTAGCTGTGTTGCGCGAGCATTGTTATGGCCATTTCTCCATGTTTTCAGTTTTCTCTGGACTCAGCTCTTTTGAGAGCTCTGGAGGGCGAAGTCCTCCGACGGGTCAGGAAGAATGTGCTGGGCAGAGGCTGGGCGGGAACTCCTTCTCTTTTTACTACTGCTGCTACTGATACTATTGTTACTACTATTGGGCCTTTGAGTTGCTTCCTCATTATTTTCCTGTTCAGCTTTAAATTTTTAAAATCCTACTAAAAAGAAGGAGAAACAGTAGAGAAATGTATAATGCACAAGGTAAAATTCCCGTCTCCTTGTGCCCAACTCTCCCGGTCCCATTCCCTGGAGTAGCCATTGTTAGTAGTTAGGTGTAGATATTCCTGATACTTTAATCCATTGGTGTTTATGTATTTTAAACAAATGAAGTATGGCACACAAGTTGAGTATCCTGTAACTTGTGTTCTCTTTATGATGTCACATTTACAATAAAATTTACTAAGAGGTTGTATGGTTATACCACCGCGTGTCCACAGTTCAAAATCTCTTTATATGGCATTTTAAATCATGAGCAGATTCAGCCTTCTGGGAAGTTTCTTAATCTCTAAACCCACGACTGTACTGCATTTTCTTTTTTAATTTTATTTAAGGAGAAAAAGAGAAAAAAACCAGAAAAAGGGTACAAGTTATACAGAATTTCAGAAAAATAAACAGTAGGAAATCACTAGTTAATAGATTACATATTGTCATCTTAGAAATAGTTGTTCAAGTTACAAAATTAAAGCATATAAAGTGGACATTCAAACAGTGAGACTGCAAACAGTTCTGTTCAATGATCCAACAAAACTCAGTAATATGGTTATCTTATACACTTAAATATGGTATCTTATACACTTAAATATACATGCAGTTATGTCCTTCAGAGCACTTTCTTTTCCTCTCTTTTGTAAAATGACAATTACACATTTGGGGTTTTATTACTCTCACAGTTCTTATTACTTTTTTTTGAAGAGAATAAAACCAAATGTGACATAACAGAACAGAGTCAGACAAATCAAAAGGATGGACATAATACATAATGTAAAAACAAAATACAAGGTGATCAACAATGGTTACCATAATCCTTCTAGCTATCTTAAAAAGAATTGCCTATATCATTAGTTATAATAAAATTGAACAAAACAGTAAAGAACAAAGCCAATAAGACCAAAACATTGGAGACATTACAGGACTTCAAAAGAAGATAATAGTCAACCAGAATGGGCATCATAATAAATCTTATTGTCTTCACAGTTGTTGCCTATGCTTTCGAACTTGGTAGTATCAAGCAAAACAGAATATAGGAAAATAAGTCAAAACAAGATGGTGAGAGAAATACAGGGTTTCAAATCAAGTTAATAGGAAATCAAAGTGGGTTACTATAATATATCCTGCTATTTTTTATTTATTTTCCCTTAATTAAAAGGATAAAATAAAAAAGTAAATAATAAAAAAGGAGATTGAGATAAAAGAGGGCGTAACAACAAAATAGCACAGGTCAAAACATAACCATTTAAGCAAAATAGTGTTTCATCACAGGATAATCCCGACAAAAAAGTAGTTACCATAGTGTCTGTTTCCTTGAAATCTTTGAGTATAACTTCATATACTGTAGCATCAAATATATCAGGACAATGTAAAACCATTCAAAGGAATGACAGTATCACTGGGTATTTAGAATCAACTGATAGAAAATGAACAATGGTTTCTGTATAATCTCCATGTCTATAAAAGTTTTTGTTTATATTATCACATATAATAAAATCCAATAAGATACAACATGTTAAAACTGATGGAGACAAAAGAACAAAAGCTTGATGGGACTTCAAAGCAAGATGATATTGAATCAGCACTAGCTATTATGATGTCTTGTTTTCTTCAAAATAGCTGTTCTATCATCCAACCTTCTCTGCCTCATTTCTGTTGAGCTCTTTTTCTGTCATTAGTTGTCAGTTTGTCTTCTTCATTTTGCTTTCTGCTCCATTCATTGTGGCCTTTCTGTCATTATTTCTGGAATCTTGGTATTTTTCTTTTTTAGAATATCCTTCAGTATTCTCTGTAGAGTTGAATTGGTGGTTGCAAATTCCCCTAGTTCCTCTTTATCCTGGAAGCACCTTGTTTTTCCATCAATTTCTAGGGACAGTTATTATATGACTGGGTGTAGCTCTGTTTGGGTTGTAGGTGGCTGGGGTCCTGTATGCATCATACATCTGAGTATCTTTACCTTTTGCTAAATTAGGGAAATTCTTCTGGATTATTTCTGTGAATAGCTTTTGTAGTTCATTTGTTTGTGTCCCTACTTCTTCTTTTATGTTCTTAATTCTTAAGTTATAGATCCTCTTATCATCTTCTAGCCTTTGTATTATTGCTGTTTGTTTCCTTGTTATTTTTAAAAAGTTTTTCATTTCATGCCCCCACATTACAAATCTGTCCTCCAGTTCAGATAATCTATCCTTAGTTTATTTCAAGCTGTTATGCCAGCTTTCAATAGAGTTTTTAGTTTCCTAGTAATCTTTTTGAACCTGCTTCACTTAGTCTATGTTTTCCCTTTTTCTCCATCAAACAATTCTCCCCTTTTTTTCTGCTCTTCCATTCCACCATCTGTTTTTTCTTGGGCAGTACTTAGCATTTCTCTAACTATTCTACTTATATCTTGCTTTAGGTCATTAAATACTTTACTTTTGAACTGTCTATGAGGCTCTGGAGATATTGCTTTATGACTATTGGTGCTGTGTCTGATATTGCATGTTTTCTGTCCTCATTCTCCTTTACATTTGCCTTTCCTGGATTAGTGTTCTCAGGATTGGGGGCCGAGGACCCTTTCTTGTTGCTCCCTCTTCCCATACTTTTTGTTCCTTCCATACAAGCATATATAGGAGGCCCAGTTTCTTTCTTTGTCTGTTGCAGTTTGTTTGAGTTGCGCCAGCTAGGTGTTCCTGCCCACTGCAGTGTACTAGGGAGACACAGACCTGGGCAGCCTCTGCTGGGCCCGCCCCTCTAGGTCAGACAACCTACTGAAGGCTTCATTGCTAGGGTGTACCGCCACGCATTGGGATCTGGTTTGGGCTAGCCTACTGGGTCTTAGTCTGCAACATCACCTAGGCCAAGCACTTCCCACCAATCCTGCTTGAGAGAGGAATATGCAACAAAGTCACTGCAGCATCCTGTTCCAGCTAGTCTGCCCGGTCCCAGAATGTCCTCTTTTGGAGCCTCCTAGTCTATGGAAGGGTGCCCGTTCCTCTCACTCACCACAGGTCGATGCAGGGCTCCCCACCAATCCTGCTCTCAACTCTGTTCGTTGATTCCTGCTCTCAGAGCTTTTGCGCATCTTTCTCCCTGCTGTGCCAATTCAGACGCAGCAGTGGTGGCAAGAAATTTAAATCTTGGCTTCCAGTGGTGTGGGTTCCAGCTTCAGCGCTGAGATTTTATCTGTTCCTGTTATAGCACCGGGATTGCATTTCCAGCTGGTTTCTCTCAGCTTAGTTCGTTTTTGGGTCGGCAGGGTATATCTCCCCTTGCTTAGGACTCTTCACACCACACCATTCCTGGATTCTAAGCGGGCAATCTCAGAGAACCTCCGTACCTGCTGTTATCTGACCACCATGTTCTCCTGGAAGTCTTGTACTGCATTTTCTGTGAAGGAAGAAAGTTTCCTATGCTATGTGTTTGGAAAAGCGTTTTCATTTTGCAGTGGCTATGTACTCACAACAGGTGAGGCAGCTACCCCTGGGCCTGGCAGACTCCTTCCCTACCTTCCCAGTGTACCTGCACCTGTGGTTGGGCCTCAGACCAGTAGTCAGACATCGGCGGGGCCCAGAGCCTGAGAGCTCTTTGGATTTGGCCAGTGCTCTGCATGCCTACCCATGCGACCTTGTGCCTGTATGAGTTCCTGTGTGTACCTGTGTGTGTGTGTGCTGCAATGCGATTTTGTCCTGTGTGTGGCTTCCTCCAGGTAACAGCACATACAAGGCACAGCTGGCCTCACCACTGCAGGGGCCCCTCCAGTCCCTGGGGCCGCACCCCAATCCCTACCCCAGCAGTCACAAATCTGTTCCTCTCCAGAACTCGTTGCTTTGAGCATATTCTATGCGTGGCATTAATAACCTAAACCCTTCCAACACAGCCCTTCTGCTACTCAGTGCAGTGGTTTGTGAGTTGCTGGTTTGCTGCAGCGAATTTTCTCTGTGCTTAGTAATACATCTGAGGATTTTTCCGTGTTCCACACACAGGGTGATAAAATCTAAGAATTTTTTATAGAAGTGAAGTGTGCCGTTGTGCACAAGCACTATTGAATTTGTTGAACTGGTTACTTATTTTCTATTTGGGACTAGGTTGTTTCCTAGGTAGTATGTGTTTAAGGGGCGTGTACAGATTGTGCATACTTAGGGTCACAAGGAGATATTTGGGTGCAGATAGGTGTTATATAACGTTCAAATTGGGCTGCACTCCCTGGACATGTATCATTTCTTTGCCATTTGAAGTTTTGGAAAAAATAGCTTTCCAAATACTGAAGTGATTTTTGTCATCGATGAATGACAATGTCCCTTTATACTGCAATCTGATTGACACTGAATGCTATTAATCTTTTGACTTTATTGGTTGAATTAAAATTTGTATTCACTGTTTTATCTTTCTTTGTATACAGTATAGCTAGTGAGGATAAGCCCATTTTTATGTGTTATTAGTTGTTCAAGTTTCACTTAAAACTAAGAAATGCACACACATGTTTAGGGACTAACGGGGCTGAGTATCTAGTGGGAGCTCACAAGGTACTTGAATTTCCCGGCTGCGGGCTGGGTCCTGACCAGGACGTAGGCTGTTGGCTGAAGGCACAGGTGGCTTTGGAGGGTTTTTGTCAGGGTTCCGTGCACTGTGCCTTATCTATTGTAAGGGGTCCACTAGACACGGATGCCCCAGAGATGGATGCTTCAGAGTGTAGAGCGGTAAGACCTAGGGCAGGGGTGATGGTTGTCAGGTAATGAAAAGATCCGTAGTAGGGACTATCTCAAAGACAAAGACAGGTGATCTAACTGAACATACTAAGACAGATGGTGGGCTCTGAACCAGGCTCATGGCCTTAGCTTTGACGGGTGGTCACTGGCTTACGAAAGCAAGAGAATTTATAGAAATACATCTGGGGGTAAGGGGTAGCCGGAGTGTATAATGGTGTTCTAACTATTACCATGTGTTGACGCCTTGTGTGTGCTTTTGAGTGTAATGGTATTCCAAGTGCTTGAGAGTTCCAGATCTTTTGGATGAAAAAGTTGAATAAAATGGGAGTTTTTTGCACAATGAATAACAAATGGACAAAATACGCCTGCCATGTACTCATTGTGACAGAGAGGTTAAGGGATCCCGAGCTGGGCGGGCCCGAGTTCCTGTTCTGCTGCATTTCTTTCTGTCTTTGCAAATCTCAGGAATGTTAACCCCAAAGCCTTGGTTCCCTTTTACCTACAACAGAAATAACAAGGTGGTTACTGGAAAGGACAGCCGGAGGGCATGGACTGTCCAGGTGAAGATCCCGATAAAAACCCTTCCATACACACTCTATCTAAATGTCCTTGGTGCTTTCCTCTGGTTTCTCCTGAAAAGATTCTGGGGCTCAGATCGCTTAGCTGCCTTCCTGCTCCCTCTTAGAGGGCACCTGAACTTCTAGGAGGGATTTCGGGGTGTCTGTGGTGCCAGGCTGGGGTGACAGTTGCAGGCAGTACAGAACAAAGTCATGGACCGAGTCTCCCAGAGAGTGACGGTGGCTGGAGATGCCACCCCATGACGGCCATCCAGGCAAGACTGAAGAGCTTTAGGTGCAAAGGGAAATGAAAAGAATCAGGAGGAAGGAGGGCGGAGGAGCTCCTGGGTTGAGAAATGAGGAGTTTGGGAACCAACATTTCTGGAGACCGGGAAGACTTGGCAGGGCACGCTGGTGTGGCAGAGGGCCCGCTGTGCCCTGGCGTCCATGTGCCATCAATTCAACCACAGTGCCTGTGCACGGCTGCACCGCCACACGTTCATGCAATGCGAGAGTGGTGCCATCAGTAGGGTCTGCCTCCCCTCCTCTGCACACAGACGTTCTCAGGGATGAAGTGTTTGTGTCATCTCTGATGTTCTCTCCTCCTACCCAGGCGGTGCAGCCTGGTACTCATCCCACCCTTGCCAGTTCCATAGCCTTTCCCGTCCCTAGCGAGTAACGCATTAATGGCGCACATCAGTGGGTCTCCCTGTCACACTCCCGCCACGCACAACCCGCCTGGATGGCATCCACCCTCTGCCCTGCCTCCTGCACTCATCCCGTCTTCACTTCCTTTCTGCACCGGGCCAGGGTCACCCCTGAGTACTGAGGCCCGGCAGGTCACAGCCCTCCAGTGACGGCTGTGGTCTGGATGGGATGGGGCCTTAGGGATACAGAGATTGAGGCTTCCGGAGCAGCTGTACACTGTGCCCCGCTAACCCTTTGTCCCAGTTCTGATCCAGTTGCGCTGGAAGAAGCAGCCTAGCCAGGGAGGAGTTGCTGGGACATCTGTCTCGGTGTGTGGCAAAGCTGATGAACCCCGGACAGGCCCCATAAACAGGCAGCTGTGACCACCCACAGGCCTGTCTGCACGGTGGCGGGTTGTAAAGTTTTAGTGGTGCCGAGGGTGGGGATGCTGTGTACTCTCTTTAGGCACATTGTCCTTCCTCACAAAAGGAGGAAGGGCCTTGGCTTCATCTGTCCAGCTCCCGTTCCCAGAGTTATCAGTCTAACAAAGTGCTGAGTTCCCTCTATCCCTGTGCTGGGGCCTGAAGTTGGAATTTCATACTCCAGAACCCTGCGTTCCCTGAGATTCCCATCACCCCAAGGTGATGATGGGCCTTCAGGGGTGTCTAATTCCTGACAGCAGAGCCTCCTGAATGGGACTGGTGCCCTTGTGAAGGAAGCCTCAGAGAAGCACCTGCCTTTCTCTCCTGCAGTCTAAGGAAAAACACAGGGTTTCTTCAGGGAAGAGCCCTCACCCAGTTCCGAGCTTGCCATGGCCCTCGACCTTGGACTCCCAGCCTCTAGATATGAAGGAAATAAGATGTGTTGTTACTGACATAACCAATTTATGTTTTGTTATAGCATCTTGAAGTGACCGAAATACTCTGCCATGGTCTTACTCCATGAACTTTGCTGTTGCTTTTAAGACTGTGGGTTTTTAAAATTTTTATTAATTTATTTTTTATTTAAGACCATGGGTTTAATCATAAGCCCAAGCTCAATCAGGAGAAGAAGTTTCTCTTTTGGGGGAAAAGGTGAAATTTTGGGAACTGCTTCTCTCTTTATGAGGCAACTCTGCTTATACAGATTCTCAAGCCTTTTGGAAACATAGTGGACGCTGCAGATTTAGTACCCACAAGCATCTGAAATAAGTCAAACAGTTTGCTAACTAAATCAATGTTTTGCAGCTAAAGGCGTGTGTGATGCCCAAAATTGGTTGGAATTTGCAGTAAGATTAAATGGAACATGGAAACCTCTGGTGATACACTCACACCAGCACAGAGATGCTCCGCATTTTGATGTAAATTCCTTCAGTTATCAAAATTTCAGGGACAGTCCATGAACTCCAAGTGCCAAGTCACATTCTGTTGCTTAAATACAATTAAAATGAAAGGACTTCAACCCTTTTGTTTTTTCAGTCCTTTCTTGATTGCTTGCTTTACTCCTCGGACATGGGCAGAATCAGGTTTTCTTTAGCACCTGTGGCCAACGGTCTTCACTATAATATACGTGGTGCTTTCGGTAAACTTAGTTATTCCACAGCATTTCTTTGAAGAAAAGTGTCCAAAGAACTAATAGGCAAAAAAGAAAAAATATTATCTTTGCACCAATCCTGCAGCCATGCAGTTTGAAGAATAGACTACCTGCCGTCCAGAGCAGTGATCTCAAGGGGAGCTGGGCCCTCACAGCCCTGAATTTAGTGTTGTCGAAGTCTTGGCAATGTTTTTAGAGAAGGAAATTAGCTGGGGATAATTTTCTTGGTTCATACTTGTTCTAATTCCAGTCCATAATTCCACCTATTTCAAATCCATGGCCATCGGAACTGAGTATAGTTTGCATCTGAGATGCCCCCATGGGAACACTGGTGATGCTAATGAGAAGCAGCAGTTTCCTCCAGAGGTTGGACCTGGAGGGGGAGTTGGGTACCAGGGTCTGCTCCTAAAGGAGCATGGGAAATCTTGCCCCTTTCTGTCTGTCTCTGCTTCCTGGATGCCATGGAGCATGCAGACACTTCCAGCTCACGCAACCACCATGACATCTGCCACACCACAGACTCCAAATCAGAGAGGAACGATCAACCATGGACCCAGACCTTAACACTGTGAGCCTAAAGAAACCTTTTCTTCTTTTAAGTTAATAAACTCAAATCTTTTGTTACAGTATAAGAAAGCTGATTAGTATAACCAGTCAACTCCAATGTCAGAGATTTCTCCTAGTGAGAGTTAATTTTGGCATTATCTCATGACCAGAATTAGAGAGGGAAACCTGTCCATGTGCTCTGTAAACTTTTCCAGGCTTAGAAATTACAATATAGGTGACTTTGAATTATGGGTCTCACTTCAGATGGTTTTTCCTCCTTCTGCATATATCCAAACCCTTTAATTTAATTTCTATTTTATCTTTGTACAGCAAGCATTATGAGTCTATGGATATAGTGTTCCAGTGTCTTGTGATCAGGAATTTTTCACTCTACACTTTTTCATTCCTGTTTGCTATGAATTGTTAAGCCCAGGAACCTGCCATTAAGGAAGTATTCTCTTGTTACTTACCTAAGAATCACTTTTTTTTTTTTTTTTTGGTATTGGGAGTCGAACTCATGACCTTGTGCTTGCCAGGCAGGCACTGCACTGGTGAGTTATATCCCTGGCCCCCAAAGAATCATTCTTAAGAGACCTCAGAACTGAGGCTCCTTCTTAATGCTCTCAAACCTGTGTACCATAGGGGCTTATAGTTTGACATTATAGCTAGTTTTTAAATCATCCAGATTTTGAATAATAGTATTTTCTCCTTCATCTTTTTGTGTAGCTATAAAGTCTCTGGTTTCATTTCTCATTCTTGTGTTCCATGTTGAGAATCATCAGTCACATGTTTACATTTCCTTCACACGTTGTTTTCTTTCCTTTACGAGCACTGTTTGCTCAATACAAGCTTTTTGTCTTGAGATTATTTGTATTTTCTCCTTTCCTTCCAGGTTTTGTGAACGTAATATATTCTGGGAGTAATATATTCAGGCACTGCTGAAACATTGGCTCTTGAAATGCATTTGCCCAATATAAGCTTTTTAACAATCCTGCCCCAGAAATACTTTCCCATCAGGCCAGCATCTAACCAGACCCCTGCTTTGCATGGTCCTGCGTTCCCATCCCTAGCATCTCTGCTCGTCCATGTCAATCCTGATTCACTCATGCAGCCCACGTGTGCTTTCAGGGCTCACTCATTCTGCAACTAACCTAATAAGTATTTTACTTATTGGAGTATTTTACTGCCATGGGCCAGGTTTTCTCTTCCATCCTCTTTTGATTTTCATTTCCTTTAAGCACTTCACATGGTTGGCCTAAATTTAAGGAGCTGTTCTTCAACTACTTTTTAGAAGGAATTCTATATTTTTAGCTCAAGAAGTCAGCTCTTAATAGTTGCCTGGATTCTGGTCTTCTTGGGGAATCATTCTTTTTTATTTTTTAAGGTTGTACCTCTCTTTTCCTCTCTCAGTTATAAGTGGTCCCTGTTATGGCTTTGTCTTGGTAGCTCCCCAAGCCTCATGCAGTCAAGAATCTAGGATTTGTGATTGTTTCATTGTCTAGCGCTGAGACTGGTGCTGTGAGTGCTGCACCCACCCAGGGTTGGAGCTGGCGTACAGTGTAAGGGAGAGAAGAAGGTGTGTTTTTGACTCATTTGCCCTTTTTGCTCTATTTGTTTGCAGCCTCCATGAACGACTGCCCCTTGGCCACACCAGCCTGCCTTGGAGCCAGCTGAATAACTGTAAGATAAATAAACCTTTCCTTCCCTAATTTTGGCCATCAGGTGTTTTGTTTCAACATGAGAAAAGTAACTGAGACAGACTCCATGGCCATTAGAAGTTTCTTCTTTTTCAGACACCTTCTTTGATGTCCAACAGTTCTGGATGCATCTTTTTCTTTTTTATGTCTATTTCAGCCTTTATAATTTATTTTTTTTCCATTTTTATGCGTCCATCTTGCTTCCCATATTTCAATTGGCTTTTGTGAAAATGTTTTTCTTCCTGTCTCTTTTAGTTGTTTCTATTTTTTTTAACCTGGAAAATAAGTCTTGGAAACAACCTAAGTGTCTATCAACTGAGGAATGGATAAAAAAGCTGTGTATTTTTATACAATGGAGTACTACTCAGATATAAAGAATGATCACATTGAGATATTTATAAATAAGTGGACGCAACTTGAGACCATACTCATAAGCAAAATAAATCAAACTCACATGTACAAATACCGTATAGTCTCCCTACTGTAAGAAATAGTAAGGGTACACAAGAATTTATAGTAATCATGTTTCCCATTACATTGCTCTGAAGCCTTATAATGTCTGCATTCATTAATTGGAATGGTTTTATCTTAGTTTGTTTGATTTTATTATCGGTGATAGTATGAACAGCTATTTTGAAGAAAACAAGACATTAGAATAGCCAGTGCTGATTTAGTAAGTCCTACTATGCTTTTGTTTTTCTGTTTCCTTTGGTTCTATCCTGTTATATCTTATTGATATTATTATGTGTGATAGTATAAACAAATTTTCTATGGAAAATGAGATAATATAGTAGCCATTGTTCGTTCTCTGCTATTTGGTTCTGAGAGCCTTGTAATGCTTTCACACTCTTGGATGGTTTTATACTGTTTTGTTCTGTTTGATACTCTAGTATATGAAGCTATGCTCAACTATTTCAAAGAAAGAGACTTTATGGTAGTTACTGTTAATTATGGTTGTCTTGTGGTAAAATGCTATGTTATTTGCATTGTTCTGATCTGCTTTGTTATGTCCTCTTTTGTCTTAATCTCTTTAAAATAAAAAAATTTTTAAAAAAGAAACAGTTTGAAAAATTAAATTTCAGTCAGATTTTAGAGGGCCCTAAATATAAACTCTGTTTATCCTACAGGTTGCTGTAAGGTGGCTGCATGTTAGATTTACCTGGAAAGCTTTGATGCTGAGGGCTCACTGCCAGAGCTAAAATTTCTGATGTGGATGGAAACTGGACATTGGTGGTTTTGTCTTTCTGTGTGATTCTAAGTCTCAAGAATCTGGAGGACCTGAAATTTACTCTGTTTTCTACCTAAGATATTGGTTTTCCAGTTTCAAGAACCTGGTTTAAAACTTGAAACTCTGCAGTCAGAAACTAACAGCTACAGGAATGTCTGGGTATCGGGTAGTATTTGTGGATGGAATGACCTGGTTCCCGGAGCTCTCATTCCTTTAGTGTGATAAAAAAGGCCACATGACACCTGCACACACAGTAGGTCTTCCTGCAGGAGAGGAATCTGGAGTTCAGGAGACCTGAACGTTCATGAAGGAAGGAAATGTGGCCACCTTTGTTTCAGAAGCCTCTGTGCCTTCCAAGCCCTAAGCATGCTGGCCATTTACCCTGAAAAGATAGAAAATCTTTACTGTTTTTATAAATATCCTTGTAGAGATAATCTTAAGGGAAGGACAGTCAGTGCTTTGTTTCAAAAGACAAAGAAAATGTGTAAGAACTGTGGAAAGTCGATTTTCTTGCAGAGTAGAAGAGAATTATAAAGTTGTTTCAAGCAGGTAAACGAAATGGTGAAGAAAGAAAGCAGAGTAATGGCTTAGAAGCTTTAATATTTATTTAAACAAAATTTGAAATGGAGTTTGAATGGTGGTGGTACAAGGGATAGTTTGAAGAAAAATAGACAGGAATGGCTTGCTGATTATATGAATGGTGATAGATAGTGTTGATTGAATTTAATGTTCTATGTGGAAAGACTTCTTAGTAGATACAGAGTTATTCAGGTTATTATTTCTTCCTGAATGACCTTTGTAGCCTGTACTTCTTAATGAATTCATCCACGTTGTCTTAGAGGCATAAAGTTGCTCATAATACTAACCTTTTACTCATTTACTATCTGTAGAATTTGTAGGGATGTTACTTCTCTATTTTTGATATTGATATTTGTGTATTATTTACGCTTTTTCTCTTGATCATTCTGTCTTGAGATTTATTAAATTTTAATGATCATCTTTTTTAAAAAAGCATTTGATTCTGTTGTTTCTTCTTCCTACTTTCTATTTCATTCATTTTCCATTCTTATTATTTCCTTTCGTTAATTACTTCCACTTAATTTGTCTTCTTTTTCTAAGAAGGAAAGATCAATAAGGTGGAAAGATCAATACTTCTAGATCTTTCTTTCCTAATGTGAGTGATTAATTTATAATTTGGTCTTTAAATACTTTAGAGATATCTCATAAAGTTTGGTCTTTAAATACTTTAAAGATATCTCACAAAGTTTGATGTGCTGCATTTTCATTTAGTTAAAAATACTTTTAAGCTTCCTTTTTGTTTTCTTTTTTGGCCATTGGATTATTTAGAAATACATTATTTAATTTCCAAGTATTTGGGAGATTTCTTGAATACTTTTCTGTAATTTATTTCTATCTTTATGCTGATCATACTTCATATAATTTGAAATTTTAAAAATTTGTTGAGGCTTCTATAGCTCAGATATTATAATAAATGTTCCATGTTTGGGTGAAAAACAGAATTCTCCATTAATGGTACACACACATTATTGGGGCCCACAGATTCACAATGTCTAGTTTAACATACCTCCCTAAGGGAGGCTTGGGAGACTTGGTAACACCCTTTTGAGATTTCCCATTTCCCATTAGGGTGGGCAGGTTTCTCTTACCCACTAAGACTAAGACTAAGACTAAGACTAAGACTAAGACCAAGACTAAGACTTCTAAGACTAAAAACGCTGCAGGGAAAGATCCATTTTGGTTCAAAATCACCACCACCCTCTGAGCCATCCTGAAGAACCCTTCTCAGTCAATAAAAGCTCAGGCTCTGGCTGCCCTGTGGCCTTTTGTGGCCCATGAACAACTGGTCAACCCAGATCCCTGGTGCACTGCCATTTTGTCTTGCAGGAGATTGGAGGCTTATTGCAGGGCTCCCTGATAATGTGTATAAGCTTCAACTGATGGAAAGTGTTGTTCAGTCTTCTGTGCACCTACTGATCTTTTGAGTAAGTAGTCTCTCATAAGAGCAGGGCTGAAATCTGTCACAGTAATTATAGATTTGTCTATTTTCATGTATTTTGATGTACCTGTGTATTAGTATACTAGAATCAACTTAGGATTCTTATGATCTCTGAACGAGTATATGCTTCGATCACTGTGAAATACGTATTCCCATTTCGGTTAATATGTTAATGTTATGGTTTATGTCTGTGGCCCCCAGGCCTCATGAGTTTGCATTGTGCATTTGTGATTGGTTCATTGTCTAGTGCTTGGATTGATGGTGTCAGTGCTACACCTACATAGGGGTGGAGCCAGGATGTGATGTAATGGCAGGAAGAAGCTGTGTCTTGCTCTTTGCTGGTTCTTGTTTGCTGTTTGCAGCCGCCATGAACTGTGGCTCGCCCATGCGTGCCTGCCGTGGAGCCAACTGAGTATGGACTGAAACCTCCAAAAACTGTAAGAAATAAATCTTTCCTTTCCCAACTTTGGGCTTCAGGTATTTTGTCTCAGCGACGAGTAAAAAGTAACTAAGACAGTTAATATATTTTGTTTTGAATTCTACTGTGAGTCAGCTTTTGTCAAAAAAAAAAAGATATATCTGAGGTAGCTGACATATAAAGAGATTTTATGTAGCTCACAGCTTTGTAGGTTCAAGTGCAAGATTAAGTAAGCATCCCTAGTTTGACCTCCAGTGAAGGCTGCTCATGGTGATGGGTGAGCCCTGGAGCAAATGATCACATCTGGTACAGGACAATGATAAGGACGGTAGATGGGGCCGGGCTTGCTCCTTCTTATAACAGCCATCTCTTGAGAACTCATGGGGTCACACAAGAATTTGAGGAATCACATGCAAATTATTTCAACCCCTCAATCACCTAAGGATCACCTTCTAGGCCTCAGCCCTCAATAGGGCTACCCTAGGGACCAAATCTTTAATTACACTAGATCTTTGGGAATACACATCAAGTTCAAACAACAGCATCTATTTTGTCTAATATCAGCATCATGTACTCTTTTACATCTTTTTTTTAAACCTGTTTGCTTCTTGTCTGTGAGCCAGATTTCTTTTTTTGCAATTGATAGTTGGGACTTGCTTCTTCATCTAATTTACAACTCTGCCTTAAATGTTTAAAGCTTTTACATGCAATGTAATTATTGATATGATTGAGTTTAAATATTTTTGTTTGATATTTGGTTTTTATTTCTCTTGCCTGTCCTTTGTTATTTTTTTCAGTTGATTTCTTTGGATTAATTGAGAATTCTTATGATTTCTTTTTTTCCATGATAACTCTTTTATGTCTTTGGACCAGTTGTATCATTTATGTCATTTCAGGGTTGGTATGGGTTCCACTTTCCATTATTATTGATCACATTTTTCATCTCCTTTACATGCTTCATGATTATTTTGGCTGATTATGAGAAATTCTGAGTTTAGTCTTGCAGTGTTTTGATATTTTTATACTGTTTATTTATTCTTTTTGAGACATGGCTTCCCTTTGTAGTTCAGGCTGGTCTTGAACTCACTTTGTGGCCCCAGGATGGCTTCTAACTCACAGTGATCCTCTTGTCTCAGCCTTCCAAGTGCTGAGATTACATTCATGCACCACCCTACCCAGCCATTTTTGTATTTTTATTTTTGAGCCTTTCTTCTAAACAATAATTAAGGTATTTAAAAAGACATTGGTATATTCATATCTTCCTTGTAAAATTTGTTAGTGAGGACCACCAGACCAGCCTTTTATCTAGGTCTTATTTTGCTAAACTCTCTTGACTATTATACACAATGCCCCTGGAGCTATCAGATTTTTCATTATGGCTGGGGAAAATGACAACTGTTCTGGGCTCTTTATGAGTCTCAGTATTGTTCCCTTTTTTCTCGTGGTTCTTTCCCTAGCCACACAGTTTTCTTACTCCTATGTGATAATCAGTACTGAATAAAAGACTGGAGGAAGGTCTGTGCAGAGAGATTTACCAAGCACTCCCTGTGTGTAACTCTGTCCTTGCCAACACTATAGCCCTTTTTGCCTTTCTGGATAACTGACTTTGTATTTCTGGGATTTGCTTGTGGTTTTTTTCCCCCTGAATAATGGCCTTAAAGGTGTCTCCATCCTTGAGCTTGAGCATAGTAATATTAATTTCATTTGCTTTTATTTTTACCACTCAACGATCATTTCTTTCATTATTTGACATCAGGTATCTTGAAAACCACTGTTAAGGATGTAATTTCACCTGACAGTTCTTCCAGGCAGAATACATACACATACACATGGCTTTTTGAGATGGGTTTTAGGATGTAGTTAGCTGGCCCTGAACTCACTGTGTAGCCCAGGCTGGGTTTGAACTGGTGGGGATTCTCCTGTGCCAGCCTCCTAAATGCTGGGATCATGGGTGTGTGCTGCCACACCCAGCTTCGGCAGAAAAATGAATCAGTCCTGTTACTTCAGCTGGACTGGATGCAGAAGTATCAACATAGATTAATTTGGTCCCGTTCCCCCTCCTCTCCTCTTCCTTCCCCTCTTTCTCCTTTACCATTACACAGTAGGTACTTTTTCACATGTCTGTCTTCACACTGAACATTTTCTGTGTTGATAACCATCCATATTATGTTCAGATGTAATTTGCCTATTATCATTGCTGTATAAATTTCAACATATGTGTAGAGCATGATTTATTTATTTCACTATAAAGACTTGGGTTGTTTTCCAACTTGAGGCTATGGAAAGAGTTTCCGACATGATGAAAGAGAGAATATAAAGTTTTTTACTTTATATTTATTCCCAGGACATGGAGAGAACTTCATGACCACCCGCAACCTGGCTTTCTCTGCTGGAACGCGGGGCATGAGATGTACATATAACCTCTGAGCAGAGTGGCGCTTAGGGCAGGCATTGATGACACATCAGGAGCTGACTGGAATTTTCTGTGTGTGCAAACAGGAAGGGGAGTTACAATTATGGCTGAGGAAGAAGCAGGAAGTGCTAGGCATCCCGCTTTGGCCTGCTACCACATTAGGCCACCGCCATAATTTCTACTAAGGCAAGAACCTTTTAGCTATTATAAAATTAGTAACAAATATTTTTACGTAAATATTTTGGCGATTTACATGTGTTTTCATTGGGTATTCAAACAGTAATTGAGCATGTGTATATTGAACATTAATAGGTGTTATTACTAGGTTTTCCTGAGGTTTTATGTCAATTTGGACTTTCACCATCAGTCTGTGAATGTTTCTGATGTTTTACATCATCGTCACACCTTGGTATTTTTTTATGTATTAAATTTTATTTATTCTACCTAATTTTGTGCAAGCATAGGTCTGTTCATATTTATGTAATTTTTATTTGCACTTCTAATAACAGATGCAATTAAGCATCTTTTCTTTTTTTTTTTTTTTGGTCTTTTTCCTTTTTACCGGTACCAGGGATCGAACTCACAACTGCCTACTTGCAAGGCAGGTGCATATGCCGCTGAGCTAAATCTCCAGCCCCATTAAGCATCTTTTCGTATTGCCATTTAATCATCCTGTTTTACGAAGTGCCTTTTCCAGTCTTTTGTCTTTTATTGAAATATTTGCCACACTTACGGTTTGTGTGAGCTTCTCACATGCATATCGCACCCTTTATTTTGTGCTTCATATAATCTCCTGAGGTGCCTCTGGTGTTTCCTTTTTACTCTCTGTATTAGCCAGGATATTTCAGAGGATTAGATCTGATAGACACACACACATGCATGCTCATGTGCACACACACATGTCCACACACAGAGGAAACTGGCTCTCCTGATGATGGCGGTGGAGAAACCCAGCCATTCCCTGTCTGAGACCTTGAAGAAGCAGGAAAGTGGTGGTGTAACTCAGGAATAACTCTGCAGTGTGACCCTGAAGGGCCAAGAACCAGAGAAACCTGAGGCAACAGGACCTGCGCCAAGCCTGAAGGTTTGAGAAAGAGGACCACCAATGGTCATCCCCGCAGGGCGTGAGAAATGAATGTCCTAGCTCAATTCTTGCTTTAACAAAATTTTTTTTCTGGTACTGAGAATCAAACTCGGGACCTTGTGCTTGCCAGGCAGGCACTCATGGCCCTGAGCTATATCCCTGGCCCCAAGTCTCTGACTTTCTGTTCTATGGAGTCCCTCAGTGGATTTATTGGACCCCCTCCCACATTGGTGAGGGTCTTATTGTTACTTAGCGCTCTAACACTAATTTCTTAGCAAACACCCTGTTAGACACACTCACAAAGAATGCTTTACCAATTAGTCCAGGCAAGTTGACCAGGTAAACATAACATCACACTCATAATTACTCACTGATGAATAGAAATTCTTAACTATGTTATTCAATTTATGAGTAATTCATTAGCAGTAGACTTTGTGTTTATACTGAAAAGCTCCTTGCTTATTTCAAGGTCATGAAGATACTCTTTGATATAAATTCTTCTGTGCTCTAAAATATTTCACATTGATTGCTTAATTTCCTTTTCTTCCTAGCTGAGATTGAACTTCTTTTTTTAAAAATTCTTTTTATTTTTCTTAGTACACATTTGCAGTACATATTGATTACATCCATTGTGGGGAGTTGGTTCACATCTATGTAACACATCTTAATTCTTTTTTACTCCTCCCTAAGCTTCTTGAGGCAGGCACAGTGCATGACAACACTTAAATCTTGAATGCTTAGGACACTATGAGTGAAGAAGTGGCCCTGTTCTGCTGCTTACACAGTGATGTTGAGAAGTCACCTAATGTTGCATAATTAAAAACTTTGCAATAGTTTAAGTTTTTCTAAGTTTTAAAAAAGATGAAGAGGATTTTTGATGAATAGTTTCAGGGCTCTTTGACTACATTTTAATTACCACTGTGCTAGCCAGACAGGGGTGGGTTAGAAAAATAATGGCCCAATTATTTTAAGCAAAATGATGGCAGAGTTTTTTTCTTTTGCACACTAACAAAATGATAATCCTGCCTCTGTCTCCTCCCACTTCTTCATCCTCCTTTTCTTCTGCTTATCTTTTTGGAGTTTTTGCTTTCAGTTTTTATGTTTTATGTTTGCGGTACGTAATGATTTCGCTCTTCTTGGGGACTGCGTGAAATGATGCACCTAATTTTGTTCTCACACCCTTTCCTCCCTCCTTCTCCTTCTCTCTAGCACTTGCCCCTCTTCCCTGAGGAAGATCTGTTCTGATCTCTGGAGAATTATCACAGCACAAAGAAAAGCATCATAAACTTTAGAATAGGTTACTTTTTCAACTGTTATTTATTAATTGGATGCCTGGTCTTGTTTTAGAAACTGGAACACACTATGTACTCATTAAATGATAACTATTTTTATTGCCAAATTGTTGTTAGTATATACATAAGCCTTTCTATTTGTTTTTTGAAACATACAAAGCTCTGGGTAAGTTTAACTACAGTGTCCTTAATGGTAGGTGCAGTTGTGTGCTACTGATTAATAAATCTTTTGAGCCACCTAAGCAGGTAACTGAAATTATCAGTTGAATATTGGCGATCACAAGCTGAAAACTGACTTTCTTTGAGTTTGGTATTTCCCTCTGAATGTGTAAGAAACTCCTTTCCTTTTGTTTATCTTTTTTTCATAATAGCAATGTAAAAGCTAAGAAAAACGATGTCTAGTTGATTTACATGAGGTGCGCTCAAAACCTATGAGTGTTTACTTATTGCAGTGAAAGCATGGTCATGGTTCCCCTCAGAGCACTCTCCCTCGCTGTGAATGCCCTTGTCCCCTGCCACTTCCTGCCGCAGCTCTGGCGTCCTCTTTCCTAAATGTCTGTGTGTGTCTGTAGTTGCCCCATTCTGGCTGCCTCCGTGTCCTGAACTGATTCAACACTGACTTTCACGGTCAGCGTGACTTTGAGGAAGAGCCAGGAGCCACACGGTGCCGACATGGTGGATCAGGAGGTGAGGATGCAGCTTGCAGTGTCTGCAAGCCTGGCACTTGGAGGATGGTGCACGGCATCGGCTCTCACTGTGTTTTGAAAGGCACCTGATGAGGACCCTTGAAAGAGGACTTCAGAGCTGCCTCAGAAAGCAGCACGAACCAGCTAAGTGTGCTGCTTGAAGCGACGGGCAGTATTCTGAGGCAGATTAACAGCAATGTGTCCTTCACTGTAATAACGGTTTTTAAGAGAAAACTTAAACACTCACCAAATATTTCAATCACACTGCATTCAGTACTGGTGACTCACTTCGCTTCTGGCCTGGGGCCTCTTGGAGCTCCCGGAGGGACTGGATGGTCTGTAGCTGTTGTTATTTTTCTTTGCAGCAGTGTAGCGCTCAGGCAGAGGAATGCAAACAGTTCTTAATGAGGCAGGGCAAAGTTCGGAGCCAGCAAAGGGTTTGGGGCTCATTTTGAGGTGCTCTGGCTGCTGAGTATTACGCGGATGGTTGCTGCCTCAGTCTGACACTGAAGTGAATTTTCCTTCTCTTACTACAAATCAGAACTTGATTCTGAATTGAAGTACATTTGAAAGACTTCTGATGTTTACATGGGTGTTGAGTGAGGTTTTTGGTATCCTAGTGTATGCCTGTGCCTGGAACCAACACATAGCTGACCCTGGGCTTTTGGAAGGGCTGTCAGGAATTCATGGGTTCCTTGAGCCAGAGAATCCCCTGAAGACAGCAGTGAGGCCCCATGACTCAGCTCTGGAGGTGCTACGTAGTGTCACAGGGAAGCCCAGCCTGTCCCATGGCCACAGACTGCAATCCCAGGGCTGGTTACAAGCCCTCACATGTTGACTCCAAACTGAGGCTGGGGAGAATGTGTGTCAGCAGCCATGGCTGAAAGCTTTGTCTTGTGACAGTTCTGTGGCATTTCATCTATACGACTGTCTTATCACTAATGATTCCTTCCTTCTAGTAGGGACATAAAGGGGAAAATAAGAAAGCAATCAAATAAATATTAAGAAATATGATGCCTTGAATAGGCTGGGGATTTTTTCTTAAATTACTTGGAAGAGAGTTTTTTTAGTTCTGTATATGTGACATTTTAATACAAAATAATCATGGTGCTCCTGTGGGATAGCCTCTCTGGTTCTGTCTCTCTCCATTTGCGTAACAATAGGTGTATATAGTAAGTCATTGTCTAATTAATGTACTTGGCTAGCCACCTGCCATTGTTAGAGTGTTTAAAGTCAGTGTAGTGCTGTGGAGAGAAAGTGGATTTTGAAGTAAGCACGATTTAGATTGGAATCATCATTCCCCGCCTTAGTCGCTGCCTGAGCCACTGTAGTGCGTTTGGTAAGAGAAGGCCAGTGGTGCCAACTCTCCACGCATTCGAAAGTTGCTGTCAATGTTAATACCCTGGGCATCACACAGGAGTATAGTGGGTGTTCGGTCAGCTGGGTTCCTTCTCTTGAGACTTTTAGTGAGTACAGCAAGGGGATTGCTTTGCACCCCTGCTTGTTGGCCTTTCCATGAATGCTGTAGTAATTATAACTGTGGCAAGGAAGGTCATCCATGCTACTTCACATGCAGGCTGCAGCGAGAACACACAGCAGCTTCTAGTGCTTGTCATGAATGCGCGATGTCCTGTTAGTGTCTGCTGACTCAGGACTGTCCATGCTTTTCACAGAACACAAACAAAAACCTCCAAGAAAACAAAACGAGCCAGCCTTCCGATTGAGTGTTAGTTTGTCCCTCTCCTAAAGATAGTTTGTAAGAAACATTATTCTTCATACCCCTGTTAGTTTTGTTTAAAGATGCACTAGCAGGAGATTCTAAACAGGGGCCATCCCACGACGCCCCAAGACCTAAAAGGCGAAGCAGGCCTCGGCTTCTCTGTCTGCTTCCTGCTGCTACGTTTCTGCTCAGGGATTAGGAGGTCAACTGTTCCAATTTTCATTCTTTCTGTTTTACTGTTTACGCCTCTTCTCTTCTGGGACCTGTTACAGAAAATGGAAGAGACAGAGGAAAAGTACGTCGATCTTGACCCTGGATCCCCATTTCTCTATGTAAAATGGCTTTTTCACCATCTCTTGATTTATTTCAATGTCAGGCATCCAATAAATGTTTCACACAAAAGCCATGTTAGCTCTAAGGCACTTAAATTAATGGTTTGGTTTTCAGTGGAGAAGGGGGCAGTCCAAGTGTGTCGCTGCTGGAACGAGATGTGCGTTTGAGACTCTGAAACTCTGCTGTGATTTTATCTCTCTTGGCCCCCTCCACCTTTTTGTAGCAACTGTCAGAGTTGGGATACTGTGATTGTATCATTGTTGTTTGTTTAATTTATCTTTAAAGTAATTCAGGTCTGTAGGCAAAGTGAGTTCTTAGCTTGTTAGACTCTCAGTGTTGGCAGTTTAGAATGTGGAATTATTCTTTTGAAGAAGTTCTGAATCACTACTATATGCACTGATTAATTCTGTGCTCTTGGGAAATCTAAAGATCTAACTTGTTATAAAAAAAACCCACAAGATGTCTTCTTGATGTCGGTAGTTTTCCAGGAACATCGTGAGGATAACAATATATTCCAGCTCACCTTTATTTTTATTTTGATAACTACTCAGCACTATTTAGATACTTCGTTTCCTTTCAGATTGCTCATGCTATTCCCCTATTGCTTGAATTTAATTTGCTTTTAGTGAATTGCTTCAGTAGCTATTATATTTCACCCTAGGAGCATCTGTTTTACAGGTGAGAATGGAATTAGTGGTACCACGTAAACGAAGCTTAGTGAGCACAGAGAAATAATAGAAGACGGGGCTGGGGATTTAGCTCAGCAGGCATAAGCGCCTGCCTTGCAAGCAGGCAGTCGTGAGTTCGACCCCCAGTACCGATAAAAAGGAAAAAGACCAAAAAAAAAAAAAATAATAATAATAGAAGACATATATGCCAATGAGTAAAGTACAATTACACTATTGTTAAAGTTGGTCTCAATGCTGGAACCGCAGCTCACAAATAAAGATGCGCTTGTGGTAAACAAAAGCTTGAACTAGAAAATACAGCATCCGCTTTGCCATTTAAATCTGCCACAGATTTGATCTAGTACCCCAGCGAGTTCATTATGTATCTGTGCTGAGTCTTGTCATCTGTAAAGGTATTGCATTCCAGATTTTTTTCCCCACTTTTGCATTATGATATAGGTTAAATGCAAAGCTCATCAGACTTCCAGCTGACGAGGGGCCCAGAAGCATATCAAAGCACAAAAGGTTTGGCTTGAAATGATGTGAGAAACTAAGACCAAAACAGTAGCAAAAGCGCCCTTGAGCGTGAAAGTTGGGGACCTCAGAAGAGCTCCAGGGGCATCAAACAGGCCCAGAGCAAGCAGAGCAGAGTGCTCAGAGGTGGAGCTGGCTTTGTCCAAGCTCCTGAGGAGGGACAAGTGTGGGACAAATTTAAGGAGATAGTGCCAAGAAAACTTTAGTAGCTAAGGAAAGGTGTATTGATCCACTCAATCCTTACCTACTTCCAGTTCAGGCAATGAGGAACCCTAATTACTCCTGGATTAGGAACTGACAGGAGAGATAAACAAGCAGGAATACATAGATCACCTAAAGTTGGATCTAGAGAAGGAACAAGTCAGATTAATCTTTACATATGTAACTCAAACCAATTTTCTGTTTCAGTTGTGGTTCTTAATGAGGATTACTCTGTGGTGTGTCACTGAACTTGGGCTCCGTCTAAGCCCACCCAGCATGAAACGCACGGTGGTCATTGTTCTGTTGATGATCGCTTTATTATTAAAAAGTATTCTAGGGAACATGGATGTTTTTATCTGAATCTGAGCTTGGGAATATAAGCTAGAAATTTGATATGTCCACTAAAATAGAGGATAGATGCTTGTTATGTTTCTTTTTCCTCCCTCTGGATCTAAAAGTATGTAAGACAACGGAGAATACAGATGTGATTTTATAAGCTGTAAATGAAAAATGAGAGGGAAGATCCGCTCCTTGGCAAAGTGCGCCTGCCATTAGCTTGCTTTCCACTCGTGTTGCTGTGCTAAGCAGCTCGCTTCTGTGAGGAGCCCGCTTCACTCTTTACGCTAAGTCATCTCTTTTTGTAAATCTATGAAGATCGTGTGTAAGCGTGGTAAATCTTAACCCACACAGCCATGCTGAGACTCTCCTAGCAGCACCCTGGTCCTTCTATTATGATCCAGATGGCTGGAGACTATAAATGCACTCCATGCCCCTGATAAGAAACCGGTTCCATTGGGTTTTGAAAGACCAGGCAGTTTATCTTTCAAACGAGGTCACTCTGTATGGCAAAGGCGGTTTAACGGTGGGGAGTGGAAAGCGGTATAAATTGGAACAGTTGGAGTGAAGTTGGAAGCAGAATCAACTCAGTCATCTCTCTCGCCCCTAGAACCTAGAGCCTTCTGCCACCTACAAACAGAACTAAGTTTTTGAGCTTGACATCCGGGAACTTCGCGTTCACACTTTGCCTCTCCTTGTGGGTGTGCTTATGGCTTTCCTTTGGGTCCTTTGCTAACCTTTTCTCCCCTTAAGCCCCGGACTTGCTCTCACTTAGTCTGCTGAGATTAGTGACTCTTCTCTGAGGACTGGCTGGTCATTTAACCCTTACATGTTATTCTGCATTCCTAACAGATTTTTTAGGTTGAATTACTTGGTCTGTCTAAATAGAATTTTAGATAGCGCTGTTGCTATCTCACACTATATTTGCTTTCGGTAACTTACAGTATACTTTTACGTTGACATTTTCTTCACAGGCTTAGTATCTAGACACTGCTTCATTTACAAAGAGCTGTGGCAGTGCCATCAACTGAAGGGAAGGAGTGTGGAAGTCGAAAACTAGAAAGGGAATCTTTACATGGGATGCGAAACAGAGGGTGTAGACAGAGACAAAGCTACAAACCCCAGGGAGGCTTCAGTGGTGAGGGGAAGCGGAGGTAGGCTCAGGGTCATGAAAGACAGGCCACAAGAAAGCAAATACAACTGGGAACAAATCATAGGAGAAGCTGGGAGAGAGAGCAGCACTAGAATTCTGAACCTTGGCCCTGGAAACTTGTTATTAAACCGCCCTGTAGTCCAGTAGCATCGGTGTCATCTGAGCACTTATTAGACATGCAGATCATAGTGACAGCTCTCTAGCTGACGTGGTTGGGAATCACTAGCCTGGAATATGCCTTTATTTTTGGGCTTCTCTGAGATGAATGTTAGGGATGCCATTCACAAGATCTAATAATAAGGACAAGCTGAGAGTCTAAATTTATTTCCCTATTGCTTTTTCAGTGTTTCCAATGATAATATAGGTCTTGTAGAGACCTTCACAAAGACAGAAAAGGAGATTTGAGCCCAATATGTGTTATAATACTATTCTTCAGATGTCACTTAAGAATTGGGTAGAGAATAAATGAAATAATCTAATTAAGGGGGAACTAGAGTTTTAAAGGGTCTGCTCATGTCATTAGAATCTGTAACTTTTTTGACCTTAAATTTGTTCTTCCCAGTTTATAGTGCCTTGGGACAGGAAGAGAGTTGGCCATCTGGTTTTACTAAATACTTTCTCACGTACAAGGACAAGATGTATTACTTGGAGCTGTTAGGAAATGCTTGCTAGGAGAATTTAGGACACTTCTCTATGCAAACTCTTTCTCAGGGATGAAGAACTTGACCTGCATGAAAAATTGAAGGAATTTCTGCTGTGAATACTTGTGATTATTTCTGCATGTGCTTCGGCTGTCTGTGTAATGCTGTGTAAATAGTCAGTTAATCAGCTGCAGAACCCCTTTCAGCCTGAGCTGCTTCCCACCCTTCTTCTCTTAACAGAATAAAAATTTTTGCTGTCCAAATTTTTGTTAAGTGAATCCTGATTTTTTTGGTGTGTTTTTATTATTAAATTAGGGATAATACTTGGCTAAATAAAAGTATGTTATTTAGGAAAAATATAGATCATGTATTTTAAAAAGACTGAGATAGATTCAGAATGGTAAATGATAAAATATTAAGTATATTGTTCAATTAATAAATGCAATATAGACTATCAGGAAGCAGCACAGTTTAGGGTACTGCACAGAACGTATTGTTTTCTCTGTAGCAATAACAAAGTAAACAGCTTTCAACATTGCTAGCTCTACTTTAAATCAAATGTCCGCCCCTCCATGATTTGATATTGTTAGTCTCTAAAACACATTAATTCCTCCAGTGGCCTCCTACAAAATTTGTCATACATTGCTTTGATCACAGTCAATAGCAGCACAAAAATACAAGGTCAAACTCTCCGTTTATATCTAAGACGATAGCTGGAAACAGATGTCAGCTGGCATTTCTATTTGCTTAGCCACAGGCGAGATTGCTCAGCAAATACCTCACAGATTGTGTTGCTTGATTCTTATATTTGGTGCAGTTGTTTGTTTGAGCCTAGTTTGTTTTCAAGACAATACCATGCAGACACTTCCAGAACACTGACCGCTGTACGCTGTTAGCTGGTTGCTGAATTTTAAATGCAGTGCAGCAAAAGAGCAGGATATTTACACTGTGGACTCAGAGCTGGTGAAGACAGTAACGCAGTGTTCTCAGATTGACTAAGATCAGAGAAGATGTGGTTAGAGATGGTTCATGACTTCTGGGACTTCTGGCACATACAATCCCCTTAGGGACTTATTGAGTCAGCGATAATCACACAGACAGTCAACAACAGGAAAACAAAAGCCAACAGTGGGTCACATCCAGCACCTCCGGAGACCAGGAGAAGGGTGGGCAGGCGGCCCTCACCCAGTGTCCCCACAGCGGTGCGCAGACAGGGAGGCGTCTCTCCAGCCCCTCTCCAGGCTTCTCAGCTCCATCTAAGACCCTTGCTGCTCAGGCCTGTGAGCCTCTCACGTCCTCCCTTGGGTTGGTTGTAAGCCACATGGGGTTAGAGGATGCATGATTTGTGTACGCCAAAACATTCCGTTCTAGGGCTGCGCCTGGTTTTGACCGTCCTCCTCCATGAGGTCGTATGAGGAAGGCAGGCCTGTGGTCATTGTGGTTGTATGGAGCATTTGTGGTCACTGTCATTGTTTAAGAAGAAAATCAGCAACTCCTGAGAGATTCCTTAGGAGCCAATATTCACAGGCAGTGTGAGGGCCAATTCAGCAACCATCACAACGAAGTAACGTGTATAGTAAATGATGTTAGGGAACTCTTGAGGTAAGAAGGGCGTGTCACTTCAATATAGTGGACTCTGAGAAGTCATGTCATTGTGGTCATAACACCGGCCCATATGGGGAGGCATGAAGTTCACTTATTTATCATAAAGCACGCAAAAGATGGTCCGTAGATCTGAACGGGAAGAGATATCTGGTTGCAGAAGAGTCTTCATATAATTTGACTGGATAAAAAGCTCCTTTTCTACCCATTATTCTAATGCTTCATCAGTAAGTCATTTTTGCAGGGACTCATGAATTTTGTAATATATTTTAAAGTCAAATAGTTACGTGAATACCTATTCTACAAAAAGTAAGCCCAGGGCCTCACCCACCCTAGAAAAGTTCCCAGTTGTAGAAGTAAAAACTTTCAACTGCAATTTTAATTATTGTTGTTGAAGTTTTGATGGAGTTCATTTTAACACCAAAGAGTAAGAAGAATAAAGCAAAACTGGGTAAGGTGAAGTTTACTGGCCCGCCTTATAGCGCTCTGTAATCAGAACTGGGCTTCGGAATTCGGGCACCAGTTCGAAATGCAAGGTCTTAGCTCTGCCACTTGCGCTAGCATTCAGCAGGTCTGGCTCTGCAACAAGTCTGGAATATTTTCCCCTCCAGACCGTGTGTAAAGATGGAATACAGCGATCCTTTGGCAGCGCAGCAAGCATTGGGGTGGACTGGAGCTTCTTCCCACGGCTGCTATCAACAGAAGCGCAGAGTGCCCTCGCAGGCAACCCACAGGGACAGCTGCAGTGACCGCTGGTCTGGCTTCCTCCTGAGACTGCATCTTGGTTTCTTGCCTTTGTTCCGTCTTCTATTCTCCAACCCAGAGTGGCGAACCGCTCTGCAGCCTCTCGTGGATTCCCCTTTCCCTCAAATCAGGGCTGATTTCTGTCCTTTGCAACATGGAGCCCTACACGAGAAGCATCCGGATCCTCAGGGCACCCTATTTTGCTATCCGGCGCCTTCCCTGATTCCCTCTCCCAGCAAGCGCCCCCCCCCCCCCCAGCCCTTCTCTAGGTCCTGCCCACAGCCTCCACCGCCCGCAGGGGAGGAGAAGAGACCACGCACCCCTCCTGCTGTCACACGTCTCACGCTGAGAACTAACCCATCCTCACAGACTTCCTGCCACACAGCCCGGTGACGCTAAAGCAGGAGCCAGTACATCTGAATAGATGCAACTCCTCCGTGGGTCTGTAATGCATTCGAATATTCCTTTGCAATTCTGTGATGTCACACAAAAATTTTGCCATCAAATGGTAATTTCTTTTGTTGAGCTGTTGCACGGTGAAGCTTCCATTGCGTTGAGACACAGAGTCCCAAGGGGCTTTAATTTTATGACCCCCCCCCCCACACACACATCCCCACCGCCTGCTGAGGGTAAAAGTCTGTTCTTATAAGAGGTCTAAGCCTGATGTTTTCCATTTTGGTCTCCTAGTGGTTCCTTCCAACCAAAATTCTAACTGACTGAGAATTTATGGAAAAGTTATTATGCTGACAGTTAAACTTACTCTGTGGTGACTGTGGCAAAGCTCTTTTTAAATACCACAAGGAGGACAATTTTAGCAAAAATTATTTTATAGGTTTTCAATTATTTTTTTGAAGCAGTAATGCTGACACATTTTGAACACTAAAAAACAATAAAATGTCATACCTAAAGTCAGACCCTAGGCAGTTAGTCTGAGTAGTAAATCTTGTTCTAAAACCAAGAAGGCAGTTTGGAGTGTTTTTGAGAAATGAACATCTACTGGCTTGGTGCGGTAGATGATCTTGTTGTGAGCACAGCTCTCTGACTTACAGGTAAATGAGATCTTTTGTGCTGTTTACCTGTTTCCATAGCTTGGAATTGAAGTAGGGATTGGAGAATGCAGAAGCTCCACTCAGATATCATCCGTCACTCGAGGACAGAGCTGTGACAGAGACCATTCCTGTTGGCTCCTGAGTTACTGTGAAAACGTGGTCGGGAGCACGTAAGTGTTTTCTCTTGCTGCTGTCATGAAGGACCTTGCATTTGTTGGTTTCAAACAACACAGATCTATTATCTTTCAGTCTGCAGGGTGGAAGTCTGACTGGAGTCTCACTGAGCCCAAATCAAAGCACCAGCAGGACCGCATTTCTTGGTTAAGGATCTAGAACAGACAGCAGAGGTCTCCAGTGGGTTTTTCTGGCTTGGAAACACTGTATATATTTGACACTGGTCCCTACTGCTCTGCGGGAGCAGTTGTCTTTGAACTCTGTATGCGTTCTTTGAGTTGCACGGCCATGGCTGATCCTCCCTTCCATGTTCATGAATCCTCGTGATTACACTGAGCATCCCTGGAAAACTCAGGATAATCTCGTTTCATGGTCAACTGGCTTTCTGAACCACGGAGTACTGTGAGGGGGCCCAGGGTGCTGCTGCGGAGTGTGTGATCCACAATTCAGAGCACGGGCATCACCTGGAGCTTATTGGAAAGGCAGAATGAACCCTGCGGGTACTCACTGAAGGTTGTACTCAGGGGTTGCAAGGAGAACAAGAAAGTACAGGACACAGAATTCATAATGTTATCTATAATGGCCATCCAAGGAGTCACATACAAAGAGAGTGCAGGAAATCTGTCCACCACACAAAGGCCTAGAAAATTCAGCTGAGGGCCTGGATCCCATGACAACAACCTGTATAAGTTCAACTGAAAACCTAGAGCCCATGACAATGACTCATGCTAGTCTATACCATGGATCTGCTCTGGGAAGACTCTAAGGTCAGTGGTGGAAGCCAGAAAGTCTGTGCCAGCGGGTGGAAGCATCTGTGCCAGTAGGCTGAGGGTTCCGTGTTGGGAGCCAAGAAGTGATGCTCAAAATCAGGACCCGGGCCCCTCTGAAAAGTGCCATTGCTATCCCCAGTGACAGTGAGGTTCCGAGCTCTTCCAATGATGAGAACAGACAAGTTCATATCAGGGGAGCCAACATGACAAACTCCGCCAGGAGAACCAAGAACTCCAAACAACACACCACCTAAGAGTACCCACAACACTACTCTTCCTCTCCAGGTCTCCTTTTTATGCTTGCAACAGCCCTCAGATGGGCCCTCCACGCTCAGCACCACGCTGATCCAGTTCAGCTAGTGTTGAAGTTGATCATCAGTTACTGACCCACCACATGGGCTGTGCAGTGCAGCAGGCCCCCAGGTGAGTCCCGTAGATACCGTACATGTGAAGGAAGCTTTGTTTCCTTCCTTCAGCCAGAGATCACCAGTCACATCGGCTTCCCTTTGGGCCAGCCACTAAGTTTCCATTTGAAGGAATTATACGGGGCCCAAAAGAAATCTGAAAATCTCAGCTTTTTTTGCAAGACCCCGCGGTGTCCTTCTCACCACCCCATCCACTTGCACGGTGAGCACGGGTCTACACTTGGCTTGGGTGAGCTCCTGCTCCCGTGGACAGAATCACTGTTGTCTGTTAGTTTGGGAGGCAGAGGGAAGGATGGTAGGTGAAAAGCATCAGAAAACTGAAATCAGTTGTGAAACTTTCAGAGGATGAGAAGAAGGAACTTGGAAACCACAGACAGGGCAGCAGTGTCTCAATTCTGACTAAATTATGGGATGGAGTAATAGCAAAAATTTGTGAATATCTATAAGAACTTTGGAGAACTGCATCGCCACAAGGCTTCATTATAGATTCCTTGTCATAATAAACTTTCTGCTCCTTTGTGAATGAATTGCTAATATGGTTAATCAAGAAGATACGCATACAACACATGTAGAGTAAAACATTCGGTATATTTGGAGATGCACGTGTTATGATTTGCAAATCCATTGATAAAACAGGGTGAACAATCTCATCTGGATGTGACCCAGGGGTTATTTACTTTTTCGTATTTGAGACAGGTTGGCCTGACCCCCCTAGGTAGACCAGGCTGGGATTATAGGCGGGTGCCACCATGCCCTGCTATTTTGTTTTATTTTTGTTAGTTAAGTTTATAAGTATATTTTAGGTATACATAATGATAACATTCATTATAGTGCATTGTACCTGTATATAACTTGATTTTTTCTCATTTTCCTACTCTCTCTTCAATCCCTTGTCCCCTTTTTATTTACAAAAGTTTCATTTCCATTTTTCCTTATCTTTTTTCTTTTCTCAACCTTCTTTTCACCCTCCCCCTTCCTAATTCCCCTCCCCATTTGAATATTGTCTTCCTATTTCACAATATCTATTTACAGTTTTGTCCTTATTTACATTTTTGATTTCTTACACCAGAGAAACAATGTGGGTATTTAAACATGTGTGTCCAATTTACTTCACTTACAAGCATGGTCTCAAGGTGCAACCGTTTGGCTAGAAATGTCTCAACCTTATCCTTCTTTATGACTAAGTAGTACTACATTATATTAAAAAATCACGTCTTATTTATCCATTCATTGGCTGATGGGCCTTTGGGCGTTTCCAAGACTTAGTTATTACAAACTGTGTCACTGTAAACATACATGTGCATACATCGCTGTGGTATGATGCTTTTAATTCTTCCAGGATGTACCCCAGAGGGAAATGACTGGGTCAAATAGAACCTCTAGTCTTAGTTTTGTGAGGAATCTCCGCACTGATTTTCACAGTGGTTGTGCCAGTCTACGTTCCCCCCACAGTGGGGAAGGGTCCTTTTCTGCCACAGCCCCTCCAGCATTTGTTATTGCTTGACTTCTTTATAACAGCCATTCTCTCTGGGGTGAAATGGAATCACCAGTGTTGTTTTGATTTGTATTTCTCTAAGGGTTTATTTTAAATGAACATTATTTTTAAATCTTTAGGGGGACACAAGGACAGGTTCATTGTGCTAATAGGCTGACAGTGAATATAAGGAAGCCACAAAGCAGTATGGTGAAGGCTAGGGCCAATGATGGAATGGGTCTCCCAGTGGAGATGCATTAAGAGGCTAAACGAACATTGGTTAAAGGTTCCCAGTGTTATGGTTGATACACTGTGTCAACTTGAGAAGTTTAGAAATTTAACCAAGACCCAGTAGGAATCCAGGATCCTTACTTTGTGAACATCCTCAGCTTGTTTAGGAGAGGGCACAGAGGTGGTATGAGTGCTACACCCACCTTGGGTTGGAGGTAGTCTGATTACAATATAAGAAAGAAGAGGTCGTTCTCGGGCTTTTGCTCTGGCTGCTGCCTTGCAGTGTTGCCCCTGTGCCATGCCACTTGCCTTGGAGACAGCTGACCATTGACTGAAACCTTCACAAACAGTGAGCTAAATAAACCTTTCCTTCCTTCATTTTGGGTGTTGAATATTTTGTCCCAGCAGCAAGAGAAAAGTAACCAAGAATATTCATGGGAAAGAAGTATTCCTGATGGAATTCCTGACTGGGCATTTAGCTCAGTGGCATAAGTGCCTGCCTGGCAAGCACAAGGTAATGAGTTCAATCCTAGCACCAAAAACAAAAAGAAACATGATGGAATTCCTCGAAAAAAACCTTTTGGATTCTCAAGCAGCCCAGGAGATGAACATCAGACTTTTGTTTTCAACTTCACTGTATTATTCTGGAACTATTTGTTGATTTGTTAGCTTTATATAGCATTAGCATCTCTTTACCTTGCTTTTGTCCACTTGAATGAGATCAAATAAAAGAAAATGAAGAGGTGACGCACAAGGAATGAGAAGAAGCAAGACTGCATGGAATTTAGAAATTTCTAGTTAACTCCTAATTGCTAAATTTCTCTGCAGTACTCATGGATTTTTTTTGTATAGTGAATAAGGAAAGAATTTAATGAATTAGAATTTATTGAAGTATAATTTAATGAAGCAGAAATTTCTCAGGACTTCCTTTAACTGTTAGTGATTACAATAGATCTGTATTGCTGGAAAACTGTTTGCTTCAGGGTGGGAGATTTAGCTCAGTGGTGTAAGCGCCTGCCTGGCAAGCGCAAAGTTGTGAATTCGATCCCCAGTACCAAGAAAAAAAAAAAGTTTGCTTCTTCATCCAATCATCCTTTACTTATGAGAAAGAAAAAAATTTAAAGTACATCCCTAAGCATGTGAAGACAAAAAATTACATTTCTAGCACTGTAAATTCATAGATATGGAAGTCATTGCCATTAACAGTGTGTGCTGGTACTGAATGACAGCTCTAGATTTCACGGGATACGGTAATGGAATGTTGCTTCTTTAATCACTTCCTAAGGAAGACAGGTGCACTCGGAGACAGTGTAGCAGGTGTTATGGTCCTGTGCTAGACGTTCCAGGAGGGTGAAAACCAGAGGATATGACAGTTTGGTGACGAAAGTCTCTTCTCTAGGCCAATAGTTTCTGATGATATTCATATCGATTCAAAGAGAAAAAGTTCCATGTCACAATCAGAGGACATACAGAATAAAATTTTGCAAAGTTTCCTTGTAACAAACTTGCTGCAAAAATACATAGAAAGACTACACAGAATGCTTAGCTTGGGATTTTCCTCAGCTACACCCCCTCCTTCAAGTCCTGGGTAAGTCTGAGGGAGTGTCAGAATCCTAGTTAAACAAAGAGATTGTTCTGGGCATGACAATGAGAAAAAAGATATTCTGTTTAATTTGTCTCATATGTTGGAAAACTAAGTCTATTGTTCAGAGTACTTTGATGAGGAAAAAAGTTAATGATCCAAAAACAAGAAATGAATCCAGCACACTCATTGTCTTTCTCTGTCTTGTGATATTATGAGCTGTTATTAATGTTGCCACCTCTCTGGGGTAGGACACACAAACCATGTCCATATAGGTGAGTGGTTTTTTTTTTTCCCTAAGAGGAATTATTTTTAGGCTATCATTGCGGAATATTTTTGCTTTATAATTATATGCAAGCATTATATACTATAAATACATACTAACACAAAAGAAATAAAAATCAAAAATCATATTTTAACTTTCTCAAAAAGTATGCTACTTGGTCCATAAGAATATATGCAAACACAGATGTAAATTCTAAAGCATAGTTATATAATGCCTACCAAAAATACCATTGTCACTGTAATGGCATACTGTTTTTAAAGTGGTTGTTTTGTTTTACTTTCTTCCACATACTACAGTTGATTCTTATCTTCTCCAGTATTTGCTACTTTTATTTTTCTCAACTGTATACAAGTTATAAATATTGTAGTATAGAGTACTTAATAGACATTTTCAAAACAAAAGGTGATATTAATAAAATGATAATGAAAAATTGATATTACTTATTTATGTAACAAATATTATTTGCCTAGTAGGTACCTATCACTAAAAAAAATATAGGTGTACAAAAGAATAGATATAAAAAATAGTTGCTCCTTCAAGGGATTACAGCATAGATAACAGAAATACTCAACTAACTTGAGACAATTGTGTTATAATTTTGCACGTTTCCTTCTGCTCTCCTTTCTGCTTTTCCCTCATCTCTCTCTTTCTTCCGTAGCACTTTCCCAGAAACAAGCTCCAAGCAGCCGTTGCATCCACTGGTTGTCCCCTTGTGGCCACTGATTCTTGGACCGTGATCCTTGTTGCTCAGCCTTCTGCCCTGTGACAAATTCCTGAAAGAAGCACTTTTGACTCCGGGTTATGGAAGTTGCAGCCCGTGGCTGGCTGTCCCCTTGCTTTTGGTCTGTGTTGAGCTGGCAGCAGTGTGTGTGTGGTGGGGCACATGACAGGCACCCCATTTGCCTCATGGCTGGGAAGTGAAAGAGAAAGGAAGAGCCCAAGACCCCACAGCCTCCTAAAAGGCTGGGCCCATGTGTTCAGAGGACGTGCGCTGCACACCACCTCCCTGCGGGCCAGGCTGGGAACAAAGCCTGATGCTTGAGCCACCAGGGAGCCCTCCGGATCCAAGCAGTACCCCACAGTCTCCTGCTGAAGTGTGACCTGGATCCAAACGTGGGCAGCAGACAGAGCTGAGTGACGAAGCCTTTCTTATGTGCCTGGAGAGATGTAGGAAAGTTGACTGAAGGAAGATTTGGTTTAGAACTTCCAGTGCAAGAACTTCAAACTGAAAGAGTTAACTCTGAAATCACCAGGAAGAAGCCGAAGAATTTAAAGTCCTTCATTTTCTTAGTTACTGACTTATTCAGAAAAGATTACACCTGTAGGACCATAGTTAAATGTACAAAGAAAGAGAAGATACATGTATGTCTCAGGAATATATATATATATTTTTTTTTTCATAAAAAGAATAAAAGCAAGCCTGTGGTACCAAAAGCCAGTGTCTAAGACAACTCCTAAAATGCTATTTTTGATAAACACAGAAGATTGATTAGCCTGCACTGTCCTGGGAAAAGACTACAATTAACATTCCTTCCTTCCTACCTGGCGTGCATTATTCTGGATAAATTTAATGTCTACCCTTAAGCAATATTCTCTTTCCTAACAGTTTATTACTTTCTTTTTAGACTCTTGTTTTGCATTACTTTAATGTCAAACATGATTAGCTACTTTTCTAATTTGTATATAACACAAATTCCTAACGAACTCCGTAGTTCAGCGAGGACTGATTTGAACTTTTAGTTTACATAGTGAGCGTGTTTTAGGAATGATGCTGATGATAGGAACAAAGACCAGAGTCCAAATGAAATGTGGGATGAATGAAAAGCCTGCCGTGGGCTCCATGACATTAAAAATGCCGTTTCTCCTAATTGTCCTTCGTAGCATCATTTTTATGTGGCTGTTCTCTCATGAGGGTATTTCCAGGAAGTTGCGAGCAAAAGAACTGCAGCCAGAGAACTGCACATTCCAGGACTCATCACGATCCCTCCCAGAGAAATTTCAAGTATTCAAGGCATTAAAATGATCATATACTGATCCTAACATTAAACACTTAACTAAATCTATGATTGCCAAACATATCTGTCAAAAGGAGCCTTTTATTACTTGCAAGACAAACTTTATTGGGTCTAATGAGATACAGGCCATTTGTGTGGTACTTAAGCCTAGAAAAAAAGAAATGAGACCATTACAAGAACAACAACCATCATGCCAGCAACAGCAATAACAACACAGACACGAAATGATCGAGTGACAGGGCTTTCTGTGACAGGGGTTCAGACTGGCCCCCTCACAGAAACCAGAGGCCGGCTTTATGAACTAGGTGGGGGGGGGGAGCACTGGGGCTTGTTGGCTCATTTTCTCATTCTGGTTTCCAGAGTTCTGGAAGGATCCTTCAAGTTTGAGCAACAGTTGAGTCCCAGTGAGATGACTGCTTGGAGGTGACCTTGCCAAGTCTCTGCCCTTCCGGGAAGCCAGGGTAGTGACAGATTTGATTTTCCAATCACAACTCTGCAGTGGGGGAGTGGTCTGCTTAAAATCTGGCAATACAAAGTCCTGTAAATGCTGAAAACTTACCTTGGGGTCCTTAGTCTTGAAGGCAGAGGAGCTACACTAGGTAAATTTAGGGCTAATGAACCTTGTCTCACCAACTTTTCTCAAATCACGAGAATTCCTACACAGGGAACTAACAGGAATCTAACCCAGGGTCTCACTACAATCAGAGAGGCAAAAGTCCAGTGTTCTGTTCCTTGTCTACTTATTTTTTATTTCTTCTATTCTAACTGTTTCACAGAAGCTCTTTTATGGTTTATTCCCAGGTTTTCAGGTAGAAAGTTGCAGCTAAAGAGAAAGATGTAGTCAGCAGAGTCCAACAGGGACTCTAACTATGACTCTGACCCTGAGCCCGGCTCTGACCCTAACCCTAATCCTAACCTAATGCAGACAGTAGAGTCCAACAGGGACCCCAACCCTAATCTCTAACCTTAAATCTTAACCCTAAACCCAGCCCTTTGTTAAGAAGTAGTAGAGAAAAGCAGACAGAATGAGCCAGCAGAGAAGGGAAGGAAGCTGAGGGGAAATATTCACACAAGCTCTTAGAGGACTCTGAGTGTGAAAAGTCTGTGAAAATGGATGAATACAACCTCTAACAGTAGTTTAGTAAATTATGTGATTACTGTAGTCAGTTAGGTTAGGTTAAAGGGAAGACGATGCCCATCCAAGTTGGATGATAGTTTACAGGAGACTTACATTAATGATTACGAGGCTTTACACATCATACTCCTGAAAAGGGCAAAAGAAGGAGAGCTTGCTGTCCCAGCACATACAGGCAAGGATGAGTGGAAATGTAAGGGGCACAGAAAAATGTCAGAGGATGCTGATTACCGTCCGCTGTCTATGGTAGAGCTCTAACCCGAGGACCAGATGTGGGGATTTCATAAAGGAGGGGTGAGGGGCAGTTTATTCCAGATTGCATTCTTCCAGAGGTCACTATCTCGCGTATGGTTCCCCTTTATCTCTCTTGACTCTCTTACATGTTTGTCCTAAATCAGAAAGAAAGGCACTAGAAAAAAAAAAACACTGTGTGTATCTGTGTGCACATTTGCACACACACATACACACACACATCTTCCAAATTCTTACCCTTCACAAAACACACCAGGCGAGATCCTGAATGAGAACCAGAGCTGGAATTTTTAAGGTTAATTTAGCTTGATTTTTCTAGCATGCCTAATAATCTATCAGGAATTTTACCATTACCTTGAAACTCAGCTCAGTGCTCCCTATTTCCCATCCGGAGAAGGTTAAGGAGAAACAGCTGCATGGCCTGCAGAAGCCTCCAAGTAAACATCCTCCCGTCCTTGCCTCCGATAAGAAAGACTTCTTTTCCTTACCTTTACCTTTTAAGACCATTGCTTCTCCCACTACTTCACGCCAAAGGCTGTTGTTGGTTAGCTGTGATTTTACTTACACATGTAATTAATCATGTCGCTAGCAGATGGCTGTTTTGGATAATGATTCATGGTGAACTTTTTAAAAAATCATACTGAGATTGCAGATGGGGTGGGTGGTACTAGCATGAAATGCCAGGAGTTAGTTTTAAGCAAACATTTTCATTAACAAGAACAGGACATCTTGAATGAGTTTTCAAAACTTAATTAAGTGTATTTGCACATCTTGGGCAGACATAATGATCACACTCATCACAGGGAATTTGTACCTGTGCACGACGGATCTTGATTCCTCTTTCTCTGTTTCCCTATCCTCCCTCCAACCCCTCCTCGTTGTTATTTACAAAAGCTTTGTTTCCCGTTTCCCTTTTTTCCTGTTTATTTCCTTTTCCTTTCCTTTCCCTCTCCCCCTTTTCTCCTTCCTCTCCCCATGTGAACATTTTCTTCCTATTTCACAATATCTGTTATCCATTTGGTCCTTATTTACTCCTTGGTTTCTCATATCAGTGAAACAAGATGGAATTCACATATGTGTGTCCAGTTGATTTCACATAAGAGTGTGGCCTTAGGGTGCCTCAGATTGCCTGAAATGCCCTCAAGTTTATCCTTGTTTATGGCTGAGTCATCCTCCACTGTATTAAACAAAGCACTCCGCTTTATCCATTTATCAGTTGATGGACTGATTCCAAGATTTTGTTACTATAAACTATGCTGCTATAAACATGGGTATGCATATATCTCTGTGATATAATGTTTTTAATTCTTTTTTATTTTAAAGGGAGTAAAACAGAACAATAAAATGAAACAAAACAAAATAGTGACAGTAGGAAATCCACAGTCATTACGGTACTGCATGTTATTGTCCTCTAAATAGTTGCCCAGACCACTGGCCCAGGCCTGCAAAGTTAATCAACATAAACGTCAGGCTGCTTCCCTGTTTCAGTTATTATCATCTTAGTACGCTTTAGGTCTGTCTGCTCACCTTGGCAGGGGGAGGTGGGGAGGTGGGGAGGGGCTTCCCTGCTGCTTCTCCTGGGCCAGCGGGAGCTCTTCCTGTGCGGGGCGGGGCTGCATTTCTTCCTTATTAGTTCTCCCTGGCAGACCTGCTTTTAATTCTTTAGGGAAGATATCAAGAAGCACAATTGGAATCTTTAGTTTTAGTTTTTGGGGAATCTCCACATCAGCCCACACTCCCACCAACCGTGGAGGTTCCTTTTTTTTTTTTTTTTTTTTAATTTTATTTAAGGAGAAAAAGAAAAAAAAACAGAAAAAGGGTACAAGTTATACAGGATTTCAGAAAAAAGAAACAGTAGGAAATCACTAGTTAATAGATTACATATTGTCATCTTAGACATAGTTGTTCAAGTTACAAAATTAAAGCATATAAAGTGGACATTCAAACAGTGAGATTGCAAACAGTTCTGTTCAGTGAGCCAACAAAACTCAGTAATATGGTTATCTATCTTATACACTTAAATATACATGCAGTTATATCCTTTAGAGCACTTTTGTTTCCTCTCTTTTGTACAATGACAGTTACACATTTGGGGTTTTATTACTCCCACAATTCTTATTACTTTTTTTGAAGGGAATAAAACCAAATGTGACATAACAGAACAGAGTCAGTTGAATCAAAAGGATGGACATAGTACATAATGTAAAAACAGAATACAAGGTGATCAACACTGGTTACCATAATGCCTCCTGCTATCTTAAAAAGTATTGCCTATATCATCAGTTATAATAAAATTGAACAAAACAGTAAAGAACAAAACCAATAAAACCAAAACATTGGAGACATTGCAGGACTTCAAAAGAAGGTAATAGTCAAACCAGAATGGGCATCATAATGAATCTTATTGTCTTCACAGTTGTTGCCTATACTCTCAAACTTGGTAGTATCAAGCAAAACAGATCAGAGGAAAATCAGTCAAAACAAGAAGGTGAGAGCAATACATGGTTTCAAATCAAGTTAATAGGAAATCAAAGTGGGTTACTATAATATATCCTGTTATTTTTTAAAATTTTCCCCTTAAAAAGATAAAAATACAAAAAGTAAATAATATAAAAAAGGAGATTGAGATAAAAGAGGACATAACAACAAAACAGCGCAGGTCAAAACATAACCATTTAAGCAAAATAGTGTTTCACCACAAGATATCATATCCCGACATAAAAGTAGTTACCATAGTGTCTCTTTCCTTGAAATCTTTGAGTATAACTTTGTATACTGTAGCATCAAACATATCAAGACAATGTAAAACCATTCAAAGGAATCACAGTATTACAGGGTATTTAGAACCAACTAACAGAAAATGAACAATGGTTTCTGTATAATCTCCTTGTCTATAAAAGTTTTTCTTTATACTATCACATATAATAAAATCCAATAAGATACAACATGTTAAGACCGATGGAGACAAAAGAACAAAAGCTTGATGGGATTTCAAAACAAGATGATATTGAATCAGCACTAGCTATTATGATGTCTTGTTTTCTCCAAAATAGCTGTTCCTATCATCCAGCCTTCTCTGCCTCATTTCTGTTGAGCTCTTTTTCTGTCATTAGTTGTCAGTTTGTCTTCTTCATTTCACTTTCTGCTCCATTCATTGTGGCCTCTCTGCCACTGTTTCTGGAATCTTGGTATTTTTCTTTTTTTAGAATATCCTGCAGTATTCTCTGTAGAGTTGAATTGGTGGTTGCAAATTCCCCTAGTTCCTCTTTATCCTGGAAGCACCTTGTTTTTCCATCAATTTCTAGGGACAGTTGTGCAGGATATATCAATCTTGGTTGGAGGTTATTATCTTTCAAAGCTTGAATTATTTCCCCCCACGCTTTTTGTAATTTGATGGTTTGTGCCGAGAAGTCTGCTGTAATTCTGATGGGTGTTCCCTTGTAAGTGATCTGTTTCTTGTCTCTGATAGCTTTTGATATTCTGTTCTTATATTGGATTTCTGGAATTTTGATTATTATATGCCTGGGTGTAGCTCTGTTTGGGTTGTAGTTGGCTGGGGTCCTGTATGCATCATACGTCTGAGTATCTTTACCTTTTGCTAAAAGGTAAGGGAATTAGGGAAATTCTCTTTACCTTTTGCTAAAAGGTAAGAGAATTAGGGAAATTCTCCTGGATTATTTCTGTGAATAGCCTTTTAGTTCATTTGTTTGTGTCCCTACTTCTTTTACATTCTTAATTCTTAAGTTATAGATCCTCTTATCATCTTCAAGCCTTTGTATTATTGCTGTTTGTTTTCTTGTTATTTTTAAGAAGTTTTTCATTTCATGCTCCCACATTACAAATCTGCCCTCCAGTTCAGATAATCTATCCTTAGTTTCTTTCAACCTGTTATGCCAGCTTTCAATAGAGTTTTTAGTTTCCTGGTAATCTCTTTGAACCTGCTTCATGTATTTTATGTTTTGTCTATTTTCTCCATCAAACAATTCTCCCCTTTTTTTCTGTTCTTCCATTTCACCATCTGTTTTTTCTAGGGTGGTACTTAGCATTTCTCTAACTATTCTACTTATATCTTGCTTTAGGTTGTTAAATACTTCCCTTTTGAACTATGAGGCTCTGGAGTTATTGCTTTATGTTTATTGGTGCCATGTCTGATATTGCATGTTTTCTGTCCTCATTCTACTTTGCATTTACCTTTCCTGGATCAGTTTTCTCAGGATTGGGGGCCGAGGACCCTTTCTTGTTGCTTCCTCTTCCCATACTTTTTGTTCCTTCCATACAAGCATATATAGGAGGCCCAGTTTCTTTCTTTGTTGCTTACAGTTTGTTGCAGTGTACTAGGGAGACACAGAGCAGCCTCTGCTGGGCCTGCCCCTCCAGGTCAGTCAACCTACTGAAGGCTTCACTGCCAGGCACTGGGACCGGGTTTAGGCTAGCCTACTGGGTCTTAGTCTGTGGCGTCACTCAGGCCAAGCGCTCCTCACCTATCCCGCTTGAGCGAGGAATAGGCGACTAAAGTCAATGCAGCATCCTGTTCCGGCTAGTCTGCCCGGTCGCAGAATGTCCTCTGTTGGAGCCTCCTAGTCTATGGAAGGGTGCCCATTCCTCTCACTCACCGCAGGTCGATGCAGGGCTCCCCGCTGGTTCCGCTCTTGACTCCATTCACCGATTCCCGCTCTCAGAGGTTTTGCGTCTCTCTCCCTGCTGTGCTGATTCAGATGCAGCTGGGAGCAGCAGGAAATTCAAATCATGGCTTCCAGAGGCAAGGGTTCCAGCTTCAGCACTGAGATTTTATCTGTTCCAGTTATAGCACCGGGATTGCATTTCCAGTTGGTTTCTCTCAGCTTAGTTTGTTCCTGGGTCGGCAGTGTATATCTCCCCTTGCTTAGGACTCCTCCTACCGCACCATTCCTGGATTTAAGCTGGCTAACTCAGAGAGCCTCCATAGCTGCTGTTATCTATCCAACATGTTCTCCTGGAAGTCCATGGAGGTTCCTTTTTCCACACAACCCCACTAGCATTTGTTATTGGTTGATTTTTTTTTTTTTATGGGTACTAGGGATGGAGCTCATGACCTCCTGCTTGCAAGGCAGAGGCTTGTGCCACTGAGCTGAATCCCCAGCCCCTATTGGTTGATTTCTTGATAATAACCATTTTTTATGGGGTGAGATGGAATCTCAGCATGGTTTTAATTTGCATTTCTTGAATGACCAATGATGCTGAACATTTTTAAAAATACATTTATTTGCCATTTGTATTTCTTCATTTGAAGAGTACCTATTCATTTCAGATGCCCATTTTTGGATTGGGTCTTTAAGTTTGGAGGGGTATAGTAGTCCTTTGAGGAACAGCTAGGAAAAATTTTTCCCATCCTGTGGGTTGTCTCCTCACTGTGTTGGTGATTTTTTTGCTGTGCCAAAGCTTTTTTTTTTTCCAGCATCAGGAATCAAACTCAGGGCTTCACACTTTCCAGGCAGACACTGTGCCATTAAGCTACATCCCCAGCCCTGTGCAAAAGCTATTTAATGAGAGCCTAGTTCTTGATTTTTTGTAATATTTCCCTTGTGATTGAGGCTTTGCTCGTGAGGTCTTTGCCTATACTTGTGTTTTTGAGAGTTCTACCTATTTTCTTCCAGCAGGTTTGGTGTATGTTTTAATATTTAGATCTTTGATTCATCTCAATATTAGTTTAGTGCAGGGGTGATGGATTAACAACTGGTGGACAACTTGTAATACCAGCTGAACTGCATCCATGTGGAATGCCCAGCTGGGTATTGTTGCCAACATATACAGGAGAACTGGAGGGGAAGAGGTAGTGCTGATGGTTCTCCTGGAGGAGCTTGTCATGCTGGCTTCCTGATATGAACTCAGCTGTGCTCACCATCAGAGGAGCTCGAGTCCAAGCTCGGGATCTCATTGTTGCTGAGAATGGGGATCTCTTGTTCTTACTTTGAATGTCACTTCCTGGCTCCAGTGCAGAACCCTCAGCCTACTAGCACAAGTCCTTCACCTCACTGGCATAGACTTTCTGGCTTCCATCACTGATCTTTGGTCCTTCCCAGCACAGATCTGTGAAACAGACTTCATGAGCCACTCTTGGGGACTCTAGTCCTCTAGTTGGACTTGTGGGGGCATTTTCATGGGCTCTAGGTCTCCAGCTGGACTCATGTGAGATGTTGCCATGGGACCTAGGCCCTCAGCTGGATTCTTTGGAGTCTTCAGAGTGTGGACAAATTTCTCGCACTTTTTGTATTTAACTCTTTAGGTGACTATTATAAAGTAATTCTATAAATTGTGTGTCTTGTATTAAATTGTTTTCCTTGTAAACTCGGATGATAATAGAGAGAGAGACATACATCTAGTTTTAATCTTTGGCATGTGGAAAGTCAGTTTTTCCAGCACCATTTGTTAAAGAGGTTCTTTCTTCCAGTGAAGATGTTTAGCTTCTGTGTTGAATTAAGGTGCCTGAATGTGTTTGGAGTTGCTTTTGCATCTTCCTATCTGGCCATGATCCTCACATGTTTTTTTTTTTTTTTTGCCATACCATATTGTTTTTGTCACAAAACCTTTTAGCATAATTTCAAGCCAGGGACCTACTATTTTGGGCTCTCAATAAATTTTAGGATTGTGTTCTTTAATTCTGTGAGATATGCTATTGGTATTTTAATCCAGATTGCATTAAATCTGTAACAATTTTGGGACTATGGTCATTTTCACTATATTGGTTCTTCTTACTCAAGAGCAAAGTTTATCTTTCCATCTTCTGATACTCTCTTTGATATCCTTTTTGAGAGTATTATAGTTTTCAATGTAGTGATCTTTTAGTTTTGGTAGATTGATGCCTAAGTATTTCACTTTTTTAGATGCTATTGTGACAGATGTGGTTTCCCTAATTTCTCTCTCAGTGAGTTTGTTATTTGCATACAAGAATGCTATTGATGTTTGAGTGCTAACTTTGTATCCAGCTACTGAATTAATTTGGTTATTAAATACATTCTGGGGGCTGGGGATTTAGCTCAGCGGCATAAGCGCCTGCCTTGCAAGCAGCCAGTCGTGAGTTCGATCCCTGGTACCGATAAAAACGAAAAAGACCAAAAAAAAAAAAAAATACATTCTGAAGTTTATAGCATTTATAATAGGCAATCTTTCAGCATTCTAACATTGGTCTCCCAGTGAATCTCCTGGTGAGGCGTGTCGTTGTGCAGTGGGCTTACTGTGGTGTGTAATGAATGAGTGTGGTACTCCCCAGCTTGGCACAGTGCCAGCACTCTGAGTGCCCCACTGTAGAGTCGGAATACTAATATATTCTGATGTTTTTGCAGGTCCTTTTTCTGAATATTCAAGGGTTCTCTCTTGACAGCAAATGATTTGTCTTATGGTAGACTTAGCTAAGTTCAGCTCATTAAACAGTTTTTAAAAATCATCAGCATTTAGTATCTATTAGTGAAATACTGTGCTTAGTGATTGAGAAATGGAAAAATCATGAAATATGGGCTTTGCAGTTTAGCAATTCTCAAACTTTGGTGGATCAAACCGTAATGTGAGAGACTCATTAACAATGTGTATTTATGGTCCTTTTCTTCATAAACACAAATTCAGACAGCCTGGGAAAGGATCGGTCCCCTGTATTTCTGTCGCACACTCCAGATAAATATGAGGTAGACAGTTCTCAGGCACTACTTAATGAAATATTTAGGGAAGAACATAGATTTGGGGGTCAGGTGAAGCCTGTGCTGGTTTCGAAGTCATCAGCTTCACGATCAGATGCAAGATGCCAGTTTCCACAGTGACCAAGTCTCAGATTCCTTGTCAGTGCAAGTCTCACGTCAGAATCCTTGAGACAAGAAGATGCATAAAAGTTCAGAGCGAAGGGCTTCGTCTGGGTAGAAACTCACTGAGTATCTTTGTTCTGGTTGACAAGCAAATCTTGACCCATTTTCACTATTTTTGTATAAGCCAGTGGGAAATGCTCCAAGTAGGAATCTGGGACTAACTGAAAAGCGCAGGAGCAATGGACTTCAGAGGAGCCATTTAGGGTTTACAGCTGTGCAAAGGTAAAGGGTCCGACTTGCAGGGGAGGAGACCTGGCTGTGGCGCAAAGCAGGCACACCTGGGAGCAAAATGCAGGAGGCGATTACAGTCTGATGCAGACAGACAAAGGAAGAGGCAATTGCAATAGTCTTCCTGATAAATAGGAGGGTTAAGGGTCATCTCAGTAGGTTGGCAGGAACAGGGCTTTTAAAAAATCGCTAAACTACCATTTTAACAAGAGCAAAATATACCGTTCTCATCCTTTGTTGATATGTAAGAAGGAAAAATGCAAAACAACCAGGAAGTTTTGTCTCCAAAAAGAAAAGGAATAAAAAGTTAAAGACAGGGGAAAGAACAGAGATAATCAGATTAAAACTCTAGGTTCTGGAGTTGTTATTTTTCAAATGTCATACATTTATAATAAAATGAATTGTATTTTTCATATTTTCGTGTCCTTTTGAAGACAAAATATAATTAAACCAATAATTCTCTCATTGCACAATTTTTAATGTTACTTTGTACTCAGAATTGCTGCAAAGATTTTTAAATAAGGAATTTCTCAACAATGGAAAAAATAATATTTTTCAAAGAGCTTATGTAATGTTGGGTGTTTAAATCAATAAAGGTAAATGGAAAAATTTCCTAAAAGTGTATTTCCCAGAAAAGTTTATTTTTATGAACTGCTTATTAAAATCTTGGTCCTCTAATTCAAGGATCAAAGAGGCTGTTCGTTGAAACCCACATGACCCTAACTAGCCTGACCTCATACCCCATACTCCTGTCTCCACTGTAGGCGGTGTGCAATTGTGTGTGTGTGCGCGCGTGGGTGTGTGCGTGTGTGCTGACAAAGCAAAGAAAGACCAAGAGAAGGAGCAGAAGCAAATCTGGGTTGCAAGAGCAGGGAATGCTTAAACACAGTAAGGCAGAAAGCAAGTAACATTTTGTAACTCAGCAGGTTAATGTTTACCTGGCACATTGCAATGCTCTATAAATATTTCTGAAATAAATGGATTGGTTGGTAAAAAGAATACACACTCTTTACGCTCAGGGTGATCTAACCTTCCCCAGTAATTACACCATGAAATAGGGAAGGGGTGGATTGAAGGGAATTTGCAGACCGGCGTCATAAGGGTCAGCAGGTGAGCTGGGAACCTCGGATGGCCTGGTCAGGTCCTAAGGCTCTGTTGCCCGGAGGTATCTCCCGGCTCAGTGGCCACGGTGACTGAAGCCTGCGAAGCGGGGAAGGACTCTGAAAGTGCCAGGAGTGGATCGTGTCTATTTTACCTGGCCCTTCAGGTGGTCAACATATATCTGGAGAATGCGGTATATCATTATGTTAGTGCCCATTAATCCTTAATAGTGGTTTTTGTGGGGTTAAGCATTTCGGAGACATGATTCGGAGGCTGTGTGAGCAGTTATTTGAAGGAAGCGTGGAGACTGTGAAAGAGCTCTAAGGAAGCCTGGACGTCCAGATGCTGAGGTCCCAGTTTCGGTGGAGATGCCAGAAGTTCTCTACATTGCCATCATTCGGGGTCTTCCCGCCTCTGAAAAGCAGTTGGAATGTCTTTGCTTTCCTTTAATTTCCGCGCCCTCCCCTCTCTCCCTGCTTCCCTGGTCTCTTTCACGTTTGTGAGGAGCAGAGCCTTGCCACTGAGAATCCTGTGAAGGGCGAGATTGAAAGTCTGTGGCCTGGCTTGCGGTTGACCGGACAGATGACGATGGCTGAAGGAAGGAGCTCTGAGGACCTCACGGGGCACTGTAGGATGGGCTGGCTGCCCACCTTACCCTGCACAAATACAACCTGAGAGCATGAGGGTTACCCAGCCCAGGCTGCCGGGGGCCCTTGCATTTCAGGAGAGCCCACCTGCCTGGGTCTCGGGGAGCCAGCTATTAAGGCAGGGGCAGGGGTTGTGGGGAAAGGAAAGCTTGCAAAGGAATCTCCAGCCTTGAGCACCGTGCAGAGGTTGCTGGCAGTCCACAGCATGGCACGGGAACCCTAAAACACAAATTTGTGAACAACTATGCACACACACTTGCCCTGGGCTGCGCTCAGGACTGACCACCAGAGCTCGCTTCTGTCCGGCACAGCCCTCAGTCGCTGGTCATCTCTACCACAGGCAGCTCGGGCCTCTCTTTGAGCTCCAGCCTCCCAGGCCCAGGCCAGCACTCATCTGGGGTGCCCCTGAGCAGTGGGTGTGGGGTCACTGCAGGGGACACAGCACCTCCTCGCACAGCCCAGGGGAGCAGCCACCTTCCCTCCGCAACCAGGCGCTCACACTCCCGCCAATTCGAGGCCCAACGTTTGCACTTTCTTACTTTTGTATTTCACGGATTCCTAGGGATTTATTAATTTTATGTGTTTGTTGACTGCTCTGATTTCTCTCTCCAGAAATCAACTCCTTATCCTTTGCGCATTTTCACGAGTTGCCTTATGGTAATTAAGTGTATGTGATTGTGGGTTTTAGTCACCGCTGTTCGCTGGTGACGCACAGGTTTATATCCACTCCCCCTTTTCTCCCTTCCCCTTTCCCGCCTTCTCCTTTCTCTTCACATGCCTCTTCATGTACCTTAGTTTTACATTTAATTTTATATTAAATTTTGTTTCTCATTAGCCTGCGTTTGCAGTACATGTGATTGCATTCATTTCGTGGAACTTTGCTTCTTTCTGTTTTAGTTCTAAACTTTAACATAGTCTACTTATAATGTTTTCCGTAAGTTTGCTCTTCCTATCCTGAAGCGCTGAGGACGTTTTTCCCCTGTCCCTGCCTCATGGCTGTCATCCGTCTCCTCCTCATCTGCTCCCGCTTGCTTCTTGCGTCCTCTCCAGCGGTTTGCACCCTCCTTCCCTGCAGCTCTCCTCCAGGGCTGCACTGTCTCAAGCGCTGTGACTAGTACTTAGCCACCATACCAGAGAGAGTCCCCACACCTTGTTTTCCTCAGCCCCGTATTTATTTATATAAGTTGTATTACATTTACTACTCTTGGGTCTTTTTTCATTCTTATACATTTGAAATGGGTTTTGCTAACTTTCAGTAAACTGACCTTCTGTGAGTTTGAAAGTAACTTAATGATTAATAGATTAATAGAGTGATTTCCTTTATTTTAAGTCTTCTTCAATGTTTTCCAATAACATTTTGTTATTTCTTCATGGCTTCTTCTGTTAGATTCATCCCTGGTGTTCTATTATTGCTTTTTAAGTGGAAGTTTAAGACATTTTTATCTTCCTGTTGTTTGCTGTCATTGTAGGAGAATGTGATGAATGGTCTGCGCTGATTTTCATACTTGCTATGTGTCCTCACCTTTGCTAACAAGTCTGCAACTGCAATATTTGGATGTCAGTTCCCTGGGGAGAATGGTTAGTTCTTTTTAATACATATCATATATATATATATATATATATATATATATATATATATATATACATATATTGCATGTAAAAATACCTCATCTATTTGTCATCTACCTGTATTCTATCATCTATTTTCTTGTGCCTGTCATTGAGACCTAACCCTAACCTCCAGCACAGTGTTATACAGTGTTGCAGACAGTGCTAACCCTTAGCTTTAGCCCAGGGAATACTGCTCTAAAGTTTCACTATTAATTGCATTCTGTGCTGCAGCTGAGAAACAGGAAATTTCTCCCCGTTTATGGATAGTCTGGGTTAGGCTGTTGATAACAAGTTACCTCAACAAGGCAGTAGTTTTTAAAGAAAAGTTTGTCCTCTCTCTACCTGTCACAGAAAAACATGGCGTCACCCCTGTCCGTAACGTTACCAGTTACAGGGCTTGGTGAAACCGTTCATGGTGAAGAGTGTGATGTTTTCGCAAGCTTTTGCCTGAGGAGGACATTTCTTTTCTTCTGACATTTCACTGACCAAAGGAAGTCCCGTGGTCACTGCTGATATAAACAGGCTGGGAACATATGCCTTAGGGAAGGGGCATCGGAAAGAAAGACTGCAAATACTTTGAACACTAATATAATCCACCACAGTGAGTGAATTAAATTTCTTTAACAGCTATGTATGCATGTTTATGAAGCATTTGCCTGCAATTTCAAATTTATTGACATGAGCTTGTTTTTCCCTCTTCCCGCCTTTTTTTCCCAAACCAGTAAAGTAATTGTCTGAAGAAAGAAGACGAGTTTCTGCAAGTTTAAAAAGGCTCATTTAAGATGCACTGTGAGCATCCACTGAACTGAAAAGCTGCTCTGGGTGAGGATTGTTACTGTTGGAAGATCAGTTGTTAGCATTTCCACTTCTGTCTTCAGCACAGCTATCATGATGACAGAAGATAATAACAAGCTAAAAAGCACACACCCTCTTTGTCTTGATGTAAAATCTATGCCCCTGATATCTTTGGTGTTAGGGTTCTAATGCAGTACAGTCCTCTAAGATTGATATCATGGGGAGGGTGCGGAGGAAACTGGAGGTTCCAGGCTGTGACTGTTAGTATTTAGGGAATGAGACAGCTTTTAAAAATCCAGAGGAAAACATGAGAAGACTAATTTTCAAGAATGTTGATTATCACATTTTATATTGGTCATTTTCCCAAGTTTTAGGACAAAAACAAAAACCATGACATTTGCAACTTAAAGAGGAGTGGTTGGTTTTGGCTTATGGTTCAAGAGGCTTCAGTCCATGATCTGCTGGCTCCAAGATAGAAACACTGTGGCAGAAGGGAATGGTGGAGGGAAACTGCACAGCTGTGGCAACCAGGAAGCACAGACAGAGCAACCAGAAAGACACACACACACACACACACACACACACACACACAGAGGGAGTCAGGGAGAGAGCATTCATATGCACACCTTCAGTGACCTCCCTCATCCACTGGACCCACCCGCCATGGTGCACTGCACTATGAACTTGTCAGTGGATTAATCTACTGAGAGAGTAGCTTGGCGAGACCCGTTTCTGAACACACAGTCCTGTTGCTTGGCATTTCACACATTATAGAGCCATTATACAACTGTATGTGAATTGGTAGCGTGATGAGAAGGTGTGTGTATGGAAGGCTACAAAGGAAAAGCATAAAGAGGAGATTGTAGTGGTTCCCAGAGGCTCATTTATAAACCCAGGGTGCAATATTTCAGTTGCTTTAAGGCCCCAAAGATTACAATTCATTTACTCTGCATTTCTGAACATGATCTTCTTGTTATGAGGTAAAAAAAATTTCCTAAGTTTTTTCTTTTTGTACTGGGAATTGAACTCATGACCTTGTGCTTGCCAGGCAGATGCTTATGCCACTGAGCTAAATCCCTAGCCCTAAATTTCCTAAGATTTTGTGAAGAATGTGAGAGTGTTAGAAATTACAATGTATATCAACACATTTGAAGACCTAGAATAGACAAATTCCTAGATATATACATCTTATTAAAACCGAATAATAAAAAATAGAAAATATGAATAGAGTAGTAACAATAAGATTGAATCAGGTATAAAAATTTCCTGTCAAAAAAAAAGCCCAGATGACTCCACTGTTGAGTGTTGCAAATAGGCAAAGAATACCTACTACAGCTCTTCTTAAGTTACTCCCAAAGGTAGAAGGAAATCTCTCCAGCGTGTGCTACTACCAGACCAAATAAGAACACAATAACAAAAAAGAGAACAGTAGGCCATGTTTGTGGTGGCTGTGCATGTAGGGTCCAGTGGCACCCTGGAAAGCTTGTCATGGTCCAGGGGAATTCACCCAAGGACACGAGAATGGCTTAACCTCTGAAATCAGTAAGTGTGACATACATACATCAGCCCAACACAGGACACAAGCCACGTGAACATTTCAATAGATGCATAAAACATTTGATAAAATCCAGCATTGCTGCATGATAAAAATTCTGAATATCTTCAGCATGGAAAATTGTACCTCATATAACTGAAAGCTACTTATAATAAGTCAGCTATTAATATTATCCTGGATGAGAAAAAGCTAAAAACTTTCTCTTTAAGATCTAGAACAAGGCAAGCATACCGCCTCAAGCAGCTGGAAGATGTAGATAAATAATCACAGGAGAGAGAGAAATAATGGTGTTCAAATTGAGAAAGAAGTCAAAATGTCACTGTTTATCAATGACATCATTTTATATATAGAAAATCCAAATGATCCCACCAATAATTATGAAAATTAATAAATAAATTTGGCAAAGTCACAAGATATAAAATCAATGTATAAAAGTTACTAGCATTGTTGTATGCCAGTAATGATTTATCTTAAATCAAAATTAAGAAAATAATCTTATTTGCAAGATAAATATCTTGGAATAAATTTAACCAAGTATTTACTATGATGATTATACACCACTGATAAAAGTAATTGAAGAGGAAAAACAGACACAGAAAAATGGAGAAAACTATCATATGAAAGATTCAATTTAGTATGTATCAAAATACCAACATTCTTCATAGAACTCGGAAAAGAATTCTAAACTTTGCATGAAATCACAAAAATCTCCGAATACGTATCTAAAGACATCTTGAATAAACAGAACAAAGCAGGAGACGTTTGTTACACTACCTGACTGACTTCAAAACATAGCACAAATCTGTCTTTATCAAATCAACATCGTGTTGGCATAAATACTGACACACAGGCCAACAGAACAAAATGGATAGCCTAGGAGTGCACGCCCACACATGTGGCTGGCTGCTGACACCGGGGTGTCAGGACATATTTTCAATAAACAGCACTCAGAGAGATGAATATCTACAAACAGAAACAGGAAGCTGATTTTACCAGTTGCAAAAGTCAAATAAAAATGGATCAAAGACTTAAATAGAAGACTATATTCCATATCGCTACTGGGAGAAGACATGGGCAAAATATCACAGGATCTTGGAATAGACAAAGATTGTATGGATAAGACCCTCCAAGCACAGGAAACAAGATCAAAGCTAGACAAATAAGATTCCATCAAGCTAAAGGGGAAACAGCAAGAAACAATCAACAAAGTAAAAAAATAAATTACAGACTGGGAGATATAGATGTATCTCCAGAACATGCAAGGGACTTCAGAATCTCCAAAGAAAAACAACAGTTTAAAGAAATGAGCAATAGACCTAAGCAGACATTTCTCAAAAGAAGACACGTAAGTGATTAACAGTTGTTTAAAGAAACACTCAACATAATTATTAGAAAAATGCAAATGAAAATATCTGAATGGCTATTATTAAGAAAAGTCCAAAGATAAAGAGGGCATGGGGGAAAGGGAATTTTTGCACTCTGTTTAAATTAGATTAGTCACCATAGAAATAAATCACCATAGAGGTTCCTAAACAAGTTTAAAATAGAACTCCCCTGTGATCTCACAATCCCCGTACTGGGATTATATTCAAGGAAATGAAGCCAGTGTTCTGAAGAGGCCGCGGCACGTCCTGATCACTGCAGTATCAGATTGCCAAGAAATGGGACAGTTGCCCAAAATGGAACAGCCAAGGTGTCCACCTATTGATAGATGATAGATATTATTCAGACAGTAAAAGGATGGGATCTGGTCACTTGACGCGACATGGTTGGAACTGGAGATTATTGTTTGAAGTGAAATAAGCCAGGTATAGAAAGGCAAGTACTGTGGGATTCCGCTCATATGTGTAACAATAATAAATATGTTGATCTCATAGAATTTAAGAGTGGCCAGAATCTCGAGAAAGGAGGAAGGAGGGCTAGAGAAAGGCTGAGCAGTGGTTGCAGAGCTCGAAAGGAGGAAGACATGGGGTGTTGTTTTGCACAGCAGGATCCTCCCTGCCTCCTAGGGATTCATATCTGACCTATGTATGCAGAATACCCATATAGTCATCCAACTCCAGTGTCCCTAAGAGTCTCATCCTGTGTCAGCATCGATTCAAAACTGAAGACCTCCCAACCCATCCAAATCAGTGAGGACAGAGGCAATCGACTGTTCTGTACATCTTTGGCTCTGTAACTTCCCTTACACCATGGTGGGAGAGGACAGGAGGATAGTTAGTAGCAGTTCATTTCAAAAATAGAAAGGAAAGTAAGATAAAACAGGAGTAGCTGGTCCAAGACAGTTCTCAGATGCAGCTTGGAGATGAGGATTTGGGCCTGGACAAGGTTCCCTTCCGGCCTCACACCCTCTGCCTCCTTCCCGTCAGTGCAATCGTGGGCTGAACCACATCTCATCCTGTGATCTTTTTGCTTCTTACGCCACACAGTCAGTGTTTATGTGGCTGCAGAAAACTCCAATGGGGCACAGCTTTATGCTATTCAAGATGTCTCACATTGTGGGCCTGCTTAGGTTACTTTTTATTGCTGGGACCAAATACCTGACACCCAAAATGAAGGAAGGAAAGGGTTTTTTTTAGCTCACAGTTTGTGAAGGTTTCAGTCCATAATCAGCTGGCTCCCAGGCAGGGTGGCGTGGTTGAAGGGCAACACTTCACAGCGGCAGCCAGCAAAAGCAGCCAGAGCAAAAGGAGGGTGAGCAAGCCTCTTCTCCTCCCCTATACTGTAAGCAGGTTACCCTCCCCAGGGCAGGTGTAGCACTCACACCACTTCAGTGCCCTCCTCCTGCACAGGATGAGGATGCTCCCAACATAAGGATCCTGGCTCCCTGCTGAGTCTCTCAGTCAAACTTCTAAACTTCTCAAGTTGACACAATGTATCAATGGTAACAGGATCATCCTGAGAGGATCCTTTCTCTGGCTTTGGCTGCTCCTGTGATGGTTGTGCCCTGATGCTCTCTCTCTCTCTGTGTCCTCCCTAATTTCACTGAGGAGCCTTCTGTAGCCCCTATTGTCATCTTATGACGTACAACAGTTTTTCCATCAGTTTCTCTCCCTTCTCTCACTTTTTTGTCATAAGCAGCAGGTTAAAGCCAGGGAGTATCGTCAACCCTTTGCTTGGAAATCTCTTCAGCTAAATGCATGTTTTTTATTTACAAGTGCTGCTTTCCACATATTCAGGACCAACTTTCGTTAAGTATTCTGCTACTATGGTGTAATAGTCTTGTTTCCTCAATTGTTAGAAGATGTTCAGGCTTCATTCTGAGCTTTCCCAAGCAGTGCATTTATCATCCTCAGCTCAGCTATGATTGTCTAGGCTTCCTCTACCATGTCCCTGAAGTTCTTACAGAACTTCCGCCAGCTTCCGCCTGCTGTCCAGTTCTGGAGATGTGCTTGTAATTTTGCCTTCTGGTTGTGCCCCACTGCTGGAGCCTAAATCTCAAATAGGTTCCTATTGCTTTATAATCTGTCCCTACAAATGAAATAGCTTAAAGCAACGCAAATGTCCAATTTCACTTTTCTCAGGATCCTAGGGCCTTCATGATAGCGTTTGTGCCTCGGGTCTCCCCTGGCTGAATTGAAGATGTTGGCTGGAGAGGGTCTCTGTGGCAGGCTCTGGACCAAAACTGCTCCCAGCTCCAGGTAAGCTGCTGGTGGAAGCGGTTCCTTGTGGTTGTAGCACTGTGGTCTTGGTTCCCCGGCTCCTTACCTGAAGGCTGCTCTGTGCTCCTTTTCTCCTTCATCTTTGATTTAGTAGTGTTTGGTGAATCCTCGCAGACTTTGAACCTGCCTGTCTTTCTCCTTGTCTTCCTGGTCTGCTTTTAAAGGTCTCAGTTATTAGAACATCTTTCTCTCCCAAGTCATCTCTCTATCTTAACTGATAGGAATTTTTTTTTATTTTGAAGAGAATAAAACCAAACAAAATAGAACAGAGTAAAGCTAATCAAAATAAAACAGTGGAAGTGACACAGGACTTTCAAACAAGGTAATAGGAAGTCAACAATGGCTACCGTAATGCCTCTTGTTATCTTCAAAATAGCTGCTCATACCTTCAGACCTGATGTAGGATTTTAATCAAGCACTCCTTCAAAATAGCATCTAGGATTTTATTAAATAAACTGAGTGCTTGATGCTTGATTAAATAGAGAGTAGAAATTTTGGTAGGAGGAGCAAGTTTTTGATTTCTTTCTGCTACAACCATTACTAGAGAATTTATTTAAATATATCAGTTTGGGGCTGAGGATTTACCTCAGTGGCACAAGAGCCTGCTTAGCAAGTGCAAGGTCGTGAGTTTGATTCCTGGTACCAAAACAAAAAAAGAACAAAATATTAATTTGAAAGCAAGATATATAATTATTTTTATATCATGCAAGATATATAATTATTTTTATATCATGTAAATTGGTGCTCCAGATCTAGACCTACCGGTACCTACTGGTACCAAAACAAAAAAAAGAACAAAATATTAATTTGAATTAATTAATATTTAAGAGACCCGAGGCACAAACGCTATCGTGAAGGCCCTAGGATCCTGAGAAAAGTGAAATTGGACATTTGCGTTGCTTTAAGCTATTTCATTTGTAGGGACAGATTATAAAGTAATAGGAACCTATTTGAGATTTTGGCTCCAGCAGTGGGGCACAACCAGAAGGCAAAATTACAAGCACATCTCCATATAATTATTTTTATATCAGATGTTTTACATCTCTATTAAATAGCCATTATTTTGGGTTTCTACAGTTCTCTGATTAATGGTAAATATTTTCATGCTTCTCTCTGGTCATTTAATTACCACTCCTTAAATTACTTAAGAAACATTTACTTCCTTATTGATAGGTTTTCTTGAGTTTGTCTCTTATCCTATGTTCAATGATTTCAAAATTTTGGCTGAAGTATCGACCTTTATGATCTTAATACAAGTGTTCTTATCATAATGAAACACAAAGGTTCAAATTGTTAAATTAGGACAAATTAAAAATCTTACCTGACATTAAAGTTTAATAACAATTTCAAAATTCTCAGTTTTTATGTCAGAGGTGTCTGATTTGGACTTTTCAGTAATTGTTTGGATCATTTTTATTTCACAGGTAGAAGGAGAGTACAGGATATGGACTATTTACTGTAAATTTTTTACACAAAAATTTAAAAGGTGAAATACCATTGGTGTAGTTCCTTGTAAAAAAATGTCTGCCAAATGTATTTATTTTTTCATTTTCTTGTACATCTTGTACTACTGTGCAAAATGAAATTATTTCATCTACACATACACATTTCAGTCTTTTTGATGATTTTACAGGAAAATAAGGAAGCCAATGAGAAGGCTCAGAAATGTCATTTTAAGGAAAGGTAATGAAAAACAGGCATGGTGTAGCCTGCACAATATTAATTTTCTTTTTCATACACAAAGAATTCAGATACTGGGGGCTGAGGCAATGAGTGTTCAATTCAAAGCAAAATCTCAGGCTGTATTGCAGATAATAGAGCTCATGGAACCCAGCTGTGGCCAGTGATTTGCTAGTGGTGGTGAGGGTTGGGAAGATACTTTGTAACAGGGTACTAACCTCTGTTGCATAACCTCCCTTCCCGGTTTTTCGCCTTCATGCAGCTGGAATGCCGGTAGGTCTAGATCTGGAGCACCAACCTACAGCCCCAAAACCACCTGTGTGAAGGGTCAGGAGGGTGCATTGATCTCAGTCCAACATCTGGAGCGCAAGCAGTCATTTCTGGACCCAGCATGTCATCTGGTTAGGTCCCTGCTGGAGGGTTTATATGCGCTGCAAGCAACTTTTCAGGGGTGTGTCATGAGGACCATGCCTTGAGAAGATGCTTACCGCAGTGGAGCGGGAAGATATGAGCATCCTCTGACCCAACATCCTCTGACCCAACAAAGGGCACAGTTGATTGCTTCCATGGCATTTGTGGGTGGCACTTATGTATGTGGGAACCTAATCCCTGCTTTGGTCTAAACGCTCTCCACGTGTGGTTGCCCTGTCTTTTTCTCTGCCACATGTTAACTCAGGACTCAGTAACTAGTGTGGATGAACTCACCTGAGCTGTGTGTGGTGAGCAGAAAGGAAGAGGATGAGAGGACAGGGATGTTTCTAAGTTACACTCCTGGTTTTGCATGCCATGTCAAGGATGTTTGTTATGAGAAGGGAATAGGGAATAGAATGTCCCCTGATGAAGAAGAAAAGGGACGTTCCTGAAAAACCTCAGCTGGAAAGCCAGCAGGCCTAGAGGGCCATACGCTCCTCACATTGCAAGATGGCATCATCAGGCAGGAGGAGCCTTGCTGCAGAAGACTGGAGACCTGATTCTTCAGACTGGGAATTGTGGGTCAAGAACCTTAAAAGAAACCTGGAGAGCGAGCTGGTGTGTCCTGTCCACAGACTGCTGGGTGTGTGTGCTGCAGTGTGATTTTCACCAGTGTCTGTGAAGAAGGAAATTTTATTCTGGGTTGAGTAGCACAATTTGGAGAGCTGTAGCAGGATTCTTCTCTCTGGGTGTTTGAATTCTTAATAGCAATTGTAAGGGTGGGTTGTAATGTCTTGGTAAAAAGGATGAATTGATAAAGGAGTTTCTAACTTTTACTCATAATTTTGTCTCCTGACTGGGAGAAATTTTAGCATAACTTTAGTGGATAAAATGCAGACTTGGAAACCACTCCCTTTCAGATGATGGTCTGATTCTGATAGCGAACTTCTTGAGGCCGGGCTGTGTGCAGCCCTGTGTCACGGCAGCAGTCGCACTGACCTGCTTTTTTATTTCCTCCTCAACAGTAATGTGTCTCAGGGAAGAGAGGCCCTGAAGACACCATGAAGATGAGGATGCGGACCTGCTGGGGAAGCAGGAAGTGCTTAGTCCAGACACTAGGCTGTTCTGGGGAAGCGGGCAGATCAGCAAATTTGGCTTCTGTCTAGAGGAGCCATGAACTGCATCCCTCAAAGGCGGCCCTTGGTTTTGTTTTCTTACCATTGTACTTCTGGAATTTCCCCATTTAGAAGATTGTTATACTCTGGGTTCTAAACTAAAATACCAACTCTAAAAATTTAACAAGCTTCTATCAGTAATTATAAAACAACCAGGGTCAGATCCATATTATAACCTAAGAAAAGTTAAGTCAGCAGAGAGAATATGGTCCTATGCTTTCTTAAGTTATTTCTATTGTTAAAAACAAAGGAAACAACAAAATAAAATAGAAGTCATGCAACCAACCCACTTTCTTATAAAATAATTTACTGCATTGTATTTCCTTGGTTGGAAACATAAATGCGTCTACTTTTCAAATCCAGAAGGGCTTATTACTTCCTTCTGCAGCAGGCCCAGTTGATAATGTTATTGTCAACTTAATAAAATTAGAATGATAAATTTGTACATATAATAAAGTGTTTTTTTATTTCAAGATAAAGTATTCTTTTTATCCAAAATATCTTTTCCAAATAATGTTTACCTTACATGCTTCACACTCCCTCCCCAGCCCACTCAGTGTCTGCGCGGGCAGGGTCAGGAAACATTCAGAATCTCATGCTACAACTATTAAACATGAGAAGCTTGATTTTCGGAGGAAGATGGAGATTTCAGGTATCATCTCCTGAAGAGATGAACAGAAATCTCTGCTCTACTGCTGCAGATAACCCTGGAAAGGGCGGGAGAGGGGAGAGTGGAGAAGGAAACCTGTGATATCCACTTGCTGGGTGTGATCGCAGAATTTTGTGAAATGATCCCCACGTGAACAATGCACACATGGTCTAGGGCAGTGTTGCCCGAAAGTCAGTGTTTGTACCATTCACCAGGCCCTTCAGAGGATGTCACTGCTGGTTCAGTAGTGCAGTGGGGCCTGAGAAGGTGCGTGTGCGCAGCTGGACTTGAGAAACCACTGGTGGAGAAGATTTCTGACCCCAGCGCCAGCAGGAGCTGTGGATTCCCCCCCAGCCGTGCTTTAGAATCACTCACAAGCTAAGTCAAATTACAGCAGATTGCGGCTGAGAAAACAAAACATGCATGTGTTATTTAAATAAAAGCCCAGCGCATGCAGGATCCATGGCTTCCTAGATCTTTAGAAATGTTATTGTATCTGCCCTTGATAATTCTGCTTTTGTGTTCCTCTGTATAAGCACATCTTGGGAATAGTGAGTGGTCGAAGCAAGAAAATAAGCCATTAAGGTTTTCCCTGCTTGACTGAGTGGAAGGGTTGGAGAGCTAACTTTCTTCTCACGGGCAGCAGGCTTTCGGGAACAGAGCTGGGAGCATTGGTCCTAACTTCACCTGGCCCATTCCCTGCACAATGAGTTTCCACTGTTTCTCTGGATACCAGGGTTGCTCTTCTTTTCTGTGTATACAATTTTAATTTCAGTTTATTGGTGACTCAGAATTGCTCTCCTTTATGCAAAATAATGTAGATCAGTGTTTTTAATAGCAAATAATGAAAAAGAAGTCTGTGTGAATGAAATAGAAAAATAGTTTATCGAAAGTGTAAGAGGGCCTCACAGGCCAGTCAGAGATCTAAAGGACCAGACTCGAAGCCAAAGTGCAGAGCATTGCAGGCCCTCTGCTGCTGCCAGAGTGCAGAGTTAAGGGCTCCTGTAATGACCCTGGAACACAGTACTGAGGTCCCTGGGACATGCCCCCACCATACCCCACGTCCAGCAGAGGGTGGGTTCTGTCTGTTTTCATAGGATCTCCAACTGGAAAGGATGGTGGAGTTTCAGGGTTGCTCCTGACTGCCCAGGTCATTTTCTACCTTGGCAAGGCAGGAACTAAATGGTGGGAGACTTTTCAAATATAGCTAGGGCATAGGAAACTTCCCAGGGCAGCAAGAGACGTCAACCATCTACCACATTTCACCCGGTCCCTAGGTCCTTCATGGTGTGATACAGAATCGATTTTATTCCACTTCAGTAAATATTCGTTTATTTCTACTGCACAATTAAGAGGTCAATATGGTGAAATTATTTGAGCACGAGGTATTCTTTTTTATTGTAAAGAGAATAAAACCTAACAAAACAGATCAAACCAATCAAAACAAAACAGTGAAAGTGGTACAGAACATCGAAGCAGGATAATAGGAAATCAACAATGGCTACCATAATCTGTCTGTTATCTTCACAATAGTTGTCCAAACCATCAGACATAGTAAGACTAAAAAAAAAAAAAAAAAAAAAAAAAAAAAAAAAAAACCAGAATAAAACCAATCAAAAAAGAACACAAGGGGGCTGGGGATTTAGCTCAGCGGCATAAGCACCTGCCTTGTAAGCAGGCGGTCGTGAGTTCGATCCCTGGTACCGATAAAAAAGAAAAAGACCAAAAAAAAAAAAAAAAAAAGAACACTAATAAAACAAAACAATACCCCTGATTGTTGTGCTTAGAAATTTTGTAGTAGCTGTTTCTTCTTTTTTTTATCTTTAAATAAAATGGACTTAAAAAATAAAACAAGAAATCAGAACAAAACAAAACAGTGAGAGCAATATTTGATTTCAAAATCAAGACAGAATATGATATTTACAAATGTGAGTTTGATTGATCTCACATATGAGTATTGTCTCAAGTTACCTTCATTTACCTACAAAATCCTCAAGATTATCCTTTATAGCTGAGTAAAAAAAAAACTTTGAAAGAGTAATAAGATCCAAAATGTACAATAGATATTGTGATAATGAAAGGGAAAGTGCTCGAAAGGAAAGAACAACTGGGATTGTTTGGGAAAGGAGAGAAGAAGAAGGGAAAAGATTATAGGTACATAGGCACACACACACACACACACACACACACACACACACACACACATATATATATGTATACATGTATGTATTAGTATAGGTAACTACTACTAATCGCTATTAATTCATCCAAAAGAACGGTTTGTGCTTTGATTGTTTGATTGATATTTTTTGTGCCTAAATCTTGTAACCTGAACAACTACTTCTAAGATAACAATATGCAATATATTTATTAGTGTTAATTTCCTACTATTTTTTAAAATTCTGTATCATTTCTTTTTTTTCTGTTTTGCTTTTTTAAAATAACAAACAAAAGAAAATGAAAATAAGACAGAAGGAAATCCCCCATATTTGCCATGTTTCATACTATCATCCCCCTAATAAATGCTCAGACCACCGGCCTTAGGCCTGCAAAGTCAGACAATAGAGGCATTTAGCTGTTTTTGAACCTCAGTTGCTGTCAACTCAGCCTGTCCTTCAAACCAGCCAGTTGCTTGGGTGGGGGAGGTCTTGCTTCTCAGCCCATGCGCTGATCAGCTCATGGGAGGGCAAACTGGCTTCTCTCTTCCTGGGTCCTGCATGATTTGCGCGGCTCACAGGAAGGGTGAACTGGCTTCTTGTACTCCTCCAGACCCAGCAAGGCTTCTGCTGACTCACGGGAAGAGTGAACTCTGCTGAAATCATTTGATATGTGAAGATTTACAATTTGTTGGAAAATATTTTACACAAATTATTCTAATCAACATTGCCAAATACAGGGACTTGACATAGATAAAGAGAAAGAGACTTATTTGGTATCACAGCGTGCAAAGCAGAAGAAAGTAGTGCACCATGAACAGCTCATTTGCAATGACTTCATCAGGGTTAGCGAAACTACCAGTGTAGGCAGTGTCGTATTATGGGTCTTGCTGTACCTTACCAATGTCACAGAAACCCTCCATGGGCAGCTATTCTTCTATCTTGTAGTTTCTGAGTTATTCCAAGTATTGAATATGTGACTGGGCACATAATAAATTTTCAAGTACTTTTTGTTGAATTATTTTGGATATAGCTAGAATATCCCTAATATACCAAATCATACTTAGTAGCTCATATCGTAGAAGAATATATTATTTTAAATGAATATCAACCCTGGGTAATAGTTGTTAGGCTGGCAGTTGAAAGACTTCTGCACCTATCAAGACAGTAAGCATTTCTAGTTTAAGGTGTACCTGGGACAAGATGTGAAAATAAATGTAAAAAGTTGACATTCACATTTGTCCTGGTATCAACTGCCCTGTTCTTTGTTGTTGTTGTTGTTGTTGTTGTTGTTGTTATTATACTATTCCATATGTAAGGAACATCTACTAGTTTCAGGAAGATGACTATGTACTTATAACTACAGGATGACAATGTCTCATAAGTGTCATGTAAATATTTGACAAGTCCGTTAGTTAGAAAAACAATTATATATCTGAATAGACAAAGTCAGAAGGTCAAGATATGCAACACAATACAACATACAAGGAATAGAAAATCACTGGAGATACTTCAGCAAAAAAGGAGAATTTATTAACGGGATCCAGAGGAACTTGTAGTAGCTAAGGGGACTCAGTGGCTAACTGGAATGTATGACTGAACATCTATCAAGAATCCAGGAATTACTTTGAAGATAATGATATGCAGTGAATTAACTATTGTGATTTTCTTATGACTTTGTTGCAAAATTTTGCTTTTATTTTAAAAAAAGAAAAGAATCCAGGGAGTCAGCCCTGTCTCTCATCTCTGCCTCTTGAGATGTCTACACAGGGACCTGGCAATTATTTACTGTTTGAAGATTTCCATGTAGAGCGATTGCTCTCCAGAATACCCTGCTTCTTCAGGCCAGAGATGGCAGTCCAGGAATAACTTCCTAGTGCCACATTTTAAAACTCATCCCCAGTCAGCCCTGCCTGGCCTCAGAGTGCTGCTCTTCTCCACCAGCCTCTCACCTTGGCTGTCCCATGGAGCTGCCATCTGCTCCAGTTACACCGTGCCTTGATGGCTTAGTACCTTGGACAATAATGAATGATTTAAGTCTTTACTTCTTAAACTTCTCCCCTCTCGCAGAATTTATTTTTGACAAAATAATACATCCATTTGCTCTGTGCTCTTGAGGCACTTAACGAATTTCAGAAACTGTTTTTCATTCATTTAAAATGAATTGCAGAAGTAACCTATGCCAATTTTTAAAAAGAAAAGCAAAGAATCTGAACTCAAGTAAAGAGTACTCTAATCCTCCTGCACCAAACTACCCGACTACGGCCGCGCCCCTGAGGTCATTCATGATAGTAGCAGGGTGGATCTTTACCTGTTTCCTTCATGCTCATGAAAACATGTATAAGCACACACAGTTTTTTTGTTTTTAACATTTTTCTCTCCTTAAAATATGAAGTAAATAAAGTTCTAGTTAAGGGTTTTACACTGTAGAATATTCCATTGATAGGGTGTAGAATACTATAATAAAACATTCCTTTTGTATGACTATTCAGCCGGCTTCTCAATTTTTTATAATTAAACGCGATGTTGACATCTTCACACACACATGTTCACACACTGTGGAATTTCCATTAGAGATGGAGCACTGAGTAGGGAAGGTTTGCTATTGTTAGCAACTAATGAATTCTCTCAACCCATCTCCATCAGGAAGTGATCCAGCCTCTCTGGGGGTATGGTGCTCATGAACATCACAGACACAAAGCTGTCTATACTACTGAGGCCCACGGATGGAGACCTGAGGAAACCGGAATAAACTGGGGAAACGAGCACAAGGGAAAGAGGTTCTCTGAGGTTAGAATGCAGTGAAAATCTGAGCTCATGTCAGAGGCCTAGGTGAAAAACGGCAACTGCATTGCTTCAAAACACAAGGACCTGGGTAAACTGAGTACACCCCACGAAGTCTGTTCTGACCAGAAGCCCTCCTAAAGATGGCAACTGTATTGATTCACTTTCACAAAGCCAACAAAGGACCTCCCTAAAGATTGCATACAAACCCCGGAACATGGTGCCTGGATGCCTTCTCCCTTGGAGCCCTGCTTGGCTATCGAGAGCTGTTTACTGATGCCTCTAAGAACTGCTCTGTCTGTCAGCTTCTTTCTTGCAAAAGCCAGCTTGCCTGCTCGCTACACAGATTTTGGATTTCTGGCTTCTGCAATTGTGAGCTGATTCTTAAGAAGTCTCTTATTTGCACTTTTGCACATCCTATTAGTTCTGTTTCTCTGAAGAGTCTGATAGACAAGTCTTATAATTGTTTATTTCATAGCAGTCATTGATTGTATAAAGAAAAGCAGTCATAGCTGAGAAGGAATATCTAGGCTTTGGAATGAGAAGCTTCGCCTCTCCCCCAGTCAGTTCATCAGTATAGAGGTTCCAGCCGTGGTCGATCTGGCTTCGGTTTTGTGGTTAAATTATCCCTAGAACACATGGGCCTCAAATCCCCACAGAGGTGGCTCCTTTCCTTGTGTTCATGGTGGAGGCTGTTAGCTGTTTATCTGTTTTCCCCACGGCCTGTGATTTCGTGTAGCCCTTCTGCCTGCTATTTTAAAGCCTCAGCTGTAGGAGAATATGCCTGCTTCTGGTCCTTGAAACTGGGGACTTTTCAGCGCCTTGGTTTCTCCTTCCAGGGGCAGCCGGACTCTGTGCCCTGTAGCTCTGGGGCAGAGGGATCTCAAGATAGAATTTTCTTCTCTTTTTCAAAGGTAGGCAAATATCTGCTCACTGTCGGCCCTGAATTCTGAGCACAGCAGATTTCCATGGCATTTTCAGCTTTGCTCTACTCTTCCTTCAGAAGCAATCAGGGTTTGCCTGGCAATTTGAGGCAGAAGATAAGGATCCTCACTACTGCTCAGCGGTGACAGTGTCCTCCTGGGCACTGTCAGGGAGTGTCCCAAGGGTGTCAGGGAGGACACAATCAGCGCTGTTCTGAGCCCATGTCCCGGGGGTGGCTGGTCTGTCCCCTGTGACGGCTGCTTTGAGGGGAGAGGTATGCCCATCTCCAGCCTCCCAGGTCCTTCCCGCGAGCCTCTCTCTAGTGGAGGCCCACAGCAGAGTTCCTGGTCAGGTGTGGCCGACCTTGCCCGCACAGGCCTTCCTGCCTTTACATGGCCGCACTGGTTCACACCGAGTCTTTGGAATTGGCTAGTTTGGGCTGAGTTATCTCATTGCTTTTACAGCAGCCACATCCTCGGCCTGTGCTCTGCCACACATGAAAGCGGTCTGTGTCTGGTCTCTGATCTTGCTCCATGCCTTGCAATCTATTGCATTCGTTGCCTTGTTATCAGGAGTCTTCAAAGGGTTAGAGTTATCTGGTTTTTTCTTATTTTTGGGATATGATGGATGTTTGCCGCTTTTTACACTCTAAGCAGAAGAAAACTCACTGTGTCTTTTCTCTTTTTGAGGTAATCAGATTGAAGCCAGTGGCACTCTGCTGCCCCGTTACATGCCAGGCATTTTAAATTTTCCAGACAGGGTCTCGCTAGACTGCTCAGAATGGCCTCAAGCCTGTCTGCTGCCTCGCTTCCTGAGTAAGTGGGGTTATTTTTATTTGAACACTGCACTGCCTTTTGAAGAGCCTGGAAGGATGGAAGGATTATCTTTTACATTTACTGACATATTTGGCATTTTCTGTGCTTGGCGTTTTTCCTTCTGTGAATTTCCCCGATGTCTTTTGCAGTCTGCCCAAGGAACTTCATTTTCCATTGCTTTTGATGCTGATCTACTGGCAGCTAATTTTGTCAAATTTTGTTTATCCAAACATAGCTTCATTTTGCAAAGTATTCCACCAGAGAGAGAATTTTGTGTAGACAGCTTCTTTTTCTTTTCCTGTCGTTAAAGACGGCATTCCATTGTCTCCTGGCTTTGATTTTGTCAAGAAAGCTGGAAGGCGTCTGTTATTGTTATTAACTTTTCTGCATATGCCTTTTCTTCGATTGCTTTAAAGATTATTCTCTTTAACTTAATTTTTAGCAGTTTGATTATCATGTCAGTTTTTGTCCCTTTTCCCGTCTTATGAGGGAGACAATAGCTTTCTTCTTGTCCAGGATGGCCTCTGTTGCCTAGGTTCAAGTGACCCTCCTGCCTTGGCCTCCCAGATACCTAGGATCTTGGGTGTTGGCCAGCGCAACCAGTTAGGAGTGTTGTTCTTTTCATTCATCCTGTGTGTGAAGTTTCTCTAAACTAATTGAGTGTATAGGTACCTTTTGAAAACAATTGTAAACACTTGGCCTTCATTTCTTCAGAAACATTTTATTTGTTCTTCCTTTTTCTTCTTTCTGGGATTCTATTCGTACTTGCATTGTACAGCTTGCACTGTCTTGTAATTTACTGAATTAACATTTTTTTGTTGTGGTTTTCTTCTGTGCCATTGACTTAATATATGTTTTCTGTTCCTTTCTTCTGCAGAGTCTAGTCTGGTCTAAGTCCAGTATTTTTCTAACGTATATGTAATATATTTAGGTCTAGGCTATGAATTGGTTTTGTTACAGTTGGAAATCCTCTTGGGATCTTTCATCGCCTCATTATTAAAGCTGTCTTCTCCTACACCTTCTTGGCATAGATACGGCACACCGCACTTCCTGTGTGTTACCTACGCTATCCAGGCAGCTCATCACCTTGCTTCTTTGATGTTTGTTTCGATTTGGGGTCAATGTTATGTGCTTCTGCCTATTACTAATATTGCACGTTATGCCGTGTGATGCACAATGCCTTTTGTTCTACCAGCTTGAGAAGAGTTGGATTTTATCCTAATAGGCAGTTGGTTTATCCCCAAGCATCTGCTTTTTCCATGAGCTAATGGTGCTGAAGTTATTATTTCTGCTGTTTGTTTTCTTTACCTTAATTGGGGCATCATCCTGCTTGTTGGGATGTCGTCTTTTTTTGTAGACTGACATGCCATAGGCTTTGAAGGAAATACAATTGTTTCTAATTGGCTCAAATTGAATCCAAACTGTATTTTCTGAAATAGGCAAATGCTACAATGATCACTCAGCAATTTTATTCTTCCGGCTGGACTCCTTGGGATCTCACCCTGTGCTCCACAGTGTAGAACTGGTCCACAGATCTGATAGTTATGGACTTCTCATGCCGCGTTCAGAGCTGACTTCTCTGTGGCTGCCTGGGACTAGGATTTCTCCTTGTAATTTCCGCGTAATCTGTTAGCTTGGAACCTGTGCACTGACTCCTGGGCCACGTAAGTGACACTTTCTGCTTGAGCGCCTTCATCCATGCACGGTACAAACTGCAGAGGGACTTGTGAAAATCCAGCCACCTGTGGGTCTCTTATTTTGCTTCTTTTGTTAAGCTTCCGGAGCATTTGCAGTTTTGCTTGCCTTCATAGGATTCGTGTTTTGAAAGCAGATTTTGAGGAAGCAGAGCAGCTTTTCTGCCCAATCCTGCATCCCTTCAGCAGCCACAGCCTGAGCAGTGTGCTGCTCAGCGACACCGTCACTGTGCGAACCTCATTGGTGATTTACACAAGACTCACGTGGCATGATCCTTCGGGACCAGCTCACAGATGTGAGCTCGCGTGGACAGAGACGTCATCGCATGGCACATCATTCTGGTTACAGACTGCACTTTTTCCCGAATAACTAAAATCAGAACACAGTGCTAAGCAAAAGTGTTTCTCCGACATCAAACAAATTCCGGTGTCTTTTTTCTCTAAGTTTCTATGGATTAGAGATTCTGCTAAGGCCACACCTCTAAAGTTTACAATGATCTTCTCTTTCTTGATTTGTGACACCATGCATTTATAAGGAATTTGTAATATTTATAAGGAATTTTTTGGTACTTGTTCTATCCTAAGCACTGGGATAAGTACTCAGTGCTGTTATTTTCTTTAACCTTCATAATTATATCAGGATTCAGATATATTCATTTTGTGGATGAGGAATTGAGGCCTACTGACCCCCAACACATGTTTTAGGGTGATGGAAGTGTGTTAGAAGTGGGATAAATCCAGGTCCATCTGGCTCCAATCCCAATGCCTGGAACCATCCTCACTTGCTTATCATTTTATTATGCGATTTATTATAATATGAAGTTTTTTAAACATTAGATTACATTGGCCTTAATGGAAAAGTAATAGTACTAATAAGAATAATACTATGTGCTATTGAATTTGGCAGAATTCCTCACCTTTAGGCATTTGCAGTTTGAAAAAATTTTTATTTGAAACAATTTTTTTGTTTCACTGCCAAAATTTGGTGAGTAAGTTAATGACATTAAATGCATAGCTCCCCGAGGAGGGGATGGCGTTTGCAGATCTCATGTCCAGAGGAGGATGGCCATGCCAGAAGCAATTCACATTATGAGGTGTCTTCATTAGACATGTTGCCTCACTAAATCACGGCATGGAGCTACATTTCACTTGCCCTACTAAATGTATCACAACAAAATTATTTACAAGACAGCCAAATATCTCATTTCCAGAGAAGGAAAGCACTTTAAGATTTTAAGATAGCCTCTAGAAGCAACGTTTAATGAGAAATCCAAAGGATGCTTGGAGGAGAAGATAATTCACCGGCTTGCTTCTCGTCGGTTTTCAGTGTTTTGTGTCATGAACTTAAACTAGTGCTCCCACTAGCTATATATTTTCTTTACTTTTCACTAAAATAAAAATAAAACAGTTCTTACCGATAAGAAATTTATTGTCAGTGTTCCCTAAGGACCCTTTTTCGGTGCAGTGTTTGGCTATTTCCCCGAGAGCTGTACTGCTGATTGCTCTCTAGTGGGCTTATTGCTTCAGTCCATCAGTAGATAAGACTTGTTGATGGTCAAAATGTCTTAGAATTGCTCAAAATATAATCACGCCATAAGAATAAAATCAACAATTTTTGGAGCTAATGAAGAGCTTACATTTTGTCTTCAGCCAGGAAGCAGTTATGAAGTAAGACAGGTAGGTATTAAAGATAAGAGAAAATTAACCTGAATCTAAACAGCCTCAGGAAATCAATGTACATAATTCAATAATGTTGTCAACTTTCAAAAGAGCCTTGGTTATATTGCTTCCTTAGAAATTTTGCTAAAAAAACCCAATCGGTTCATGTAAGAAATTTTTATTTACTATCAATACTTAATCTATAATCGAATGTAAATACTAAATATTGGCTAGCACATTTTCATAGATTTTATTAAATTCTCTAAAATGTTTTATTGTTAGATTAGCAACCAGATTGTCAACTGTAATTTGAGAAAGTATGCACTGTGAGAATATTAGAACATTAGTAGACATTTTAACAAAAAAATCAATTTTTAATTCTTAGATGTTTTATCTTGCTTAATCCTTTTTATTATAACAACAGATAAACAAGTATTTTAAAAGAACCATGTACAACCCCCGTGGGTATGGGCATGGTTCATACTTTGAGTATTTTTTGATCTTCTGTGCTGTTGCAATGGATCGGGTCTGGAAGGCAGGTGACCTCCATCCCTCCTTTTGGCTCCTCCAGCTCCTTCCAGCACATTCCATGGGTCCAGGGCCTTATTTGGGTGTGATGTGTGTGCGGCAGGGCCTGTCCTTATTGTCATCGTTCTATGGATGACACCCTGTGTTCCCAGAAACATGACTCCTTTAGCACTGCTAGCCCTCTGTCACACTTGGGTGTATGTGCTGCTGAGGCGATCACCCTTTGCCACACTTGACACAGGAGGACCCCGAAAGGCCAGGAAAACCATAAAGCTATTTCTCAGTCTTGTTTCTTTGCTGGATCGCTGTGTAAAGAAGGAAGTGTCTCACAACCCCACAACTCTTCTTTCCTTTCTTTGCTCCCATCAAAATAAGCACTGGGTTGGAAGAATTATCGGCAACCAAGGGCAACAGAGACAGGAGCCTTAGTTATGATTCCATCTTTCTCCTCTTCTAAGGCATCTTCAATATAGATGGCTCTATCATGGTGGCACATACATTGGAACAGCTCTTGGTTAAATGAAAATGGCCAAGGTGTGAGTGCAATGATGCTCCTAGGCAGCAATAGATAAAAGGGAAGAAAAGAGATGAAAGAGTAGAGAAAGGTTTCCAGGAATGGCATGATGAAGGAGGAGGAGTGCCGCCGAAAGGGGAGTTTTATTATTCAGCCCCCCGCACACGGCTTTAGTGGTTTCCGGTCTCTACCCGTGTGCATGTATGCTTGTGTGCCTCACAGAGTCCTCTGGCAGCACGAATTCCAGTGTGCACTGGCCTTCTCTGAAGTATGCAAGTGATATAACCTGATAAATGGTGGCCGAGACACCTCACCAAACACCCATGTGACCCATGTTTCCTGCTGTCTTTGTGGTTGGCACAGACCAGGTGTCTCATTCTGCCTAGTGGACTGTGGGCAGGACTGATGCATGCTAATTATAGGTCTGACCAAGTGCAGTCCTTTAGGACCTTCTAGCTGCAGTTTCTGTTGCCATAGCAGCCCTGGACCAATGACGTGTGATGGAGAGAACCTGAGTCACCAAGTCACCACATGACAAAGAGGTGCTGTGGAGTGTCCCTGTCTAACATCAGGGAGCACTGAGCAAGCCCTGGTGAGTTAAGCCTCTGAGCTCTGAGGATTCGTTTACGTCGTGGCACAGGGTACCTTACTTTAACACTAGTCTTGAAGGGCAAGATGAGAACTCTTGAGTTGCCGTTCTGTTCCTGGAGCCTTCGTTTCATTAAAAACAGTGCCCTCTTTCTCCAAAGTGATGTCTGTGGTTTCTTTTATTTTAAAATGATAAATCATTTCCTGTGGGACAGATTCTTGACAGGAGAACTAAAAGCTACACTGTTAGGCATGTCTGCCCATTGGAAAATGACTTGGGATGAAAATAAAGTATGATAGGATTATATGGCAGTGGAGAAATACGATTCCATTAGAAAAAAGTCAAAGATTTACTAACAATTTGGTGACATGTCTGTCCCATAACACAAAGTTTTCTCAAGATCCAGAGGCCATTCAGATGTAAGCAGCTTCCTGTCATTAAAAGCTGATTTAAACATTCTCCACGGCTGCAGTGAAGTTTGGCAGCCCCAGCCGAGAAGCTGCCTGTGAAAGCACTGGGTTTCCCGGTCCGGGTGGTGGTGAGCCACATCTGAGAGACAGAGATGTGGAGGTACCACAGGGTGTTTAACGCTATACGTGAAAGGCATTGTGCCCTTTAATCAGTTTGTAGGTGACAAAAGTCAGAGTTAGCAAGTTAATATCTCTCTCTGAATAAAAGTTTAACTTCCCATGTCCTCCCCTGCCTTCTTCCCCTGCTGTCCCTGCTCTGCCTCCGTCCTTTTCTCTTTCCTCTCTCTCCCTCCTTCCCTCCGTTTGCTTTCCTTCCTTTCTCCCTTTTTTCATTATTTTTCTTCTCTCTCCCTACCTTCCCCTACTCTTTCTTTTCTCTTTGTATTCTGATTCTAGAAGGTTTTTTTTTTTTTTAAATTTTCATAATCACTGAATGAAGATCCTATAAACTACTTCTAAAGATCTTGCATAAGCTTTATATAGCCTTTGAATCTTTCATCTCCTCTAAGATGGTTTCACATTAGGACACTGATGCATACTACAGATTCTGTTTCAGCTGTCTCACTGTTATTATCTCTGTGATTTTTGTTTCACTCACAAAGACATTGGTGACTTCAGTGCGTTCTCAGACAGTTGACTTGTAGTCTCTCAAATTACTAGCCATAATATTTTATCACTCACTATTAAACTTTATTAAAAATTTTAGAGGTGTTTAACCCCTCCCCCAGGCTCTCTGAGCGAAGCTTGGTTCAGGGAGCAGCGACACCCGGAGGTGGGCTCCCGGAAGTGGCCCTGGACATGCCCTGGAGGTGCTGACCTGGGGAGAGGGGGGAAGCGGTCCTCCTGTGTGCAAGATGAGCACAGTCCTCCCCCTGCTCACACCTGGTGCTTCTGCCTCACACCATCCTGCAGGCCGTGGAGCAGGTGGACCATGGGCGAGAACCCCTGAAACTGTGACCCTCCCCGGTCGTTCTGCGCAGGCGTTTAACCGCAGTAATAAAAAGCTTGCAAAAGCAATGTTGGGGTCCCGGCTCTGAATGCCTCTTACACCTCCGCCGGGGAGCTCTGCCTTCTCTGGTACACCCTCGATGGTGGTGCACACGTGGGCAGGGTGCTGGGCAGCGTGACCCAGCACCGCTGGGCCCTGGGCTTGATCCCAGCACCAGATGGAAGACAGGCTCCAGCCTCAGCCTTCAGGTAAAGATCAGCTCTGCTTCCCTCTCCTGGAGACAGTGAGGGACAGGCTTTGTTCAGGTTGAGGGCATGAGTTCAGTGAGGACTCTGTCTCTGTCTGTCTGTCTTTGTTTCTCCCTCCCTCTCTCTCTCTCTGTGTCTCTCTCCATCTTGGTTACTTTTCTCTTGTTGCTGGAACAAAATCCCCAAACTCAGAATGAAGGAAGGAAAGTTTATTTAGCTCCCTGTCTGTGGAGGTTTCAGTGCATAATCAGCAGGCTCCAAGGCAGGATGGCATGTCGCAGGGGCTGCATTTCAGGCTGGCAGCCAGCAAAAGCAGCCAGAGCAAAAGCAGGGAAGAGCAAAAGGGGTGGGGGTTTAACAAGAATCTTCTCCTACTTTATGTTGTACATAGGCCACCTCCCTCCAGGGTGGGTGTAGCACTTGCACAAAATCTCTGTGCCCTCTTCTGGAACAGGATTGAGGCTGTTTACAAAGTGAGGACCTGGCTCCCTGCTGAGTCTAAACTTCCAAACTGTTCAATTTGACACAAGGTATCAACTCTCTCTCCCTTCCTCTCTCTTTCTTCTCCCTCCATGGTCTTCAGCAGACACACAGTCACATTTTCCTCTTCAAGGTCAATGAAAAAAGCTGGACTCTGGGCCTCAGTGGGTGAGCAGCATGGAATCCTGTGGATCAGACACAAGCATATCTTAGAAACTTAGAAGCTTAGAACCTTCCTTAGAAGGTTTTTATTTCTTTCTGTTTCACAAGCTGAGCTGCCACAGTGAGTGTTAGGAACAGGATAATCCCTCTCTTCGCTGAAGCATTGAGCAAACCTCTCCTGTACTGACTGCTCTTTGCTACTGGCCATTGGTCTAGTGACCTCTGCTTACGCTGGCTTCACAGTGGGCTGGGGCTGCCTTTTGGCCAGTGTTTGGTGACCCACTGCCAGCTCATCACACTCAGAGGAGATGCAGGGTGCTGAGTCTCAGTGTCAGTTTATGAAACAACTTGGCATGCTAAGGAACAGAGCCTGGACCCTGCCACTGCCCTGGGAATTCTATTGATCAGCAGCTAGACTGGCCTACTGGAGGGTGAGGAGTCCTCTAATTACTCTTTAAAGCATCAATCATAGGACTTTTTATGAGCTGGGCACTTCCATGTCAATACATCTCAGAATGACTGGCAAAACACATTTCCAAAAGCCAAAGTAAGCATTTTTAAGAAAAAAGAAAGAAGTGCTTACCAGCAATGAATATTTATGGCAAGAAAGCTAAATTTAAAAGCAACAAAGACATTTACACCTGCACATTAAGATGTGGGGCAGCATGTTCTTTACAAGCTTCCCCTCACATACAGCTAAGTAGAGACCATGTATGTTATGATGCTACTGATAATCACGGCATCCTGTAACCTGCAGAATTTCTGCAAAAGAGCGTGCCTTGAAATCAGTTCGAACATATTTTCTTCAAAATACAATTTGCCTGACACTCTAGAAGTCTTCAGGGATAGTTCCCTGGTTCGGGGGCATGCATTGACTCTTAATTTGCTACATTTATTTGCCTGTTTGGTTTTGAGGCTCCCTTACCGTTTCATTTCCTCCACCTGTACTCCTTTTTATGCTAAATCACTGAGACAGCTACAAAAAGACAGGCAGAAAGAGCAGTCACACTGACCAAACTGCAAACTTGCTGGCGTCTGGTTCACCTTCTGCCACTGGGAACTTGGATTCTTATGCTTCCTGTAAACTGAAGATGAGTGTAACGAGTTTTATGTCCTTCCCTTTCATAAAAGGAAAGACAGAGTTTTTGCTCATGATAGCAGTCAGAGCTTCTTGGTGCTTTCCTTTCACAGATAGCAAACAGTCATGGTTTATACCTGGATGCCCCGAAAGTCTCAGGCACTCATAGTTGGGACTTTGGGACTGTGATTGGACCATGGGCGTTTCATACTCCTCACTGGATTAGCCTACTGGAGGTTTATGGGTAAGTAGATGTTGGGAGGTGAAGCCTGATTGGAGGAGGTGGGTCCTTGTGGGTGTGGCCTGGAAGGGTCCTTCTCCCTCATCTCTATCTGGTTCCTGTCTGCCATGCCGTGAGCTGTTTCTCCTCTGCTGTACTCCTCTGCCGTGCCATCTGCCTCAGAGCTAGCCAACTAGGGACAGAAACCTCTGCAAACTGTGAGCCAAAATAAGCCTTTACTCCTCTTATCTGTGGATATCAGATAAGTGGGAATTGTGTCCCCATGATTGGAAAATAACTAAGACACAGACCCAGGCTGCAGTCTGAAATATTTCCCTCTTACAGCTCCCAGCCTCGGTCCCTGTCACACACACAACCTTCCAGCCCTCAGGAACATTCCCTCGCTTGCCATCCGCACCTGGAAGGACACAAGTGAATACGCGCTGACCTGCGCTTCTCTTGGCCACTCTTGGTCTCCTTCAAGTTTCTTGTTGTCATCAGAATATTTTTATGTCTCCTTTGCAATTCTGTGGTCAAAATCTCACATTGGCATCTGTTATTTCTCAGACAGTGATCAAAAGCATTTGCATATCAGGTAAGTCCTGCAGATTCTGGCTCGGCCTCTCATGTAGCTTTATCTTGTGCCTTTCTCTGCCTTCAACTTTTTCTTTCTTTCTCTTTCTTTCTTTCTTCCTTCCTTCCTTCCGTCCTTCCTTCCTTCCTTCCTTCCTTCCTTCCTTCCTTCCTTCCTTCCTTCCCTCCCCCTCCCTTCTTTCCTCTCTCTTTCTTTCTCCCCTCCTTTCTTCTCTTTCTTTCTTCCTAAATGCTGAAGCTGTTCCTCCTTTTCCTACACAGTTCCACCTGCGTCACCGTCTTTATCTCTCCTGTAAGTTTCCCTGATCTTTTCAGGTACACCTTGAACATCTCTTCCTCAAAGAAGCTGTATCTGATATCACGACCTAGATCATGTCCACTGTTTATACTATTGTAGTGACCACTCTGTTTCCATTGTACAAACCTCTCATAGCTATGATTAATACTTATTCTTGATGCTTTGATTAAAGCCACCTCTCCCATAGGCCAGAGCTTTGGGGTGACACCATATGCACCTTTGCTTTCAGTAGCTCACAACAACCAAATCAAGGAGTAAAGTACTTCTTATATACAACTTCTAGGAAATGAATAACAATATTCAGAATTATCTTTCATTCAGAACCTGTTTACTACAAAATTTTATTTGGATAGGTATTTGGGACCTTTCTATCTATACTAGTAAGTTAAGAGTACATCATCTTTTCCTCAGGCAGAAGCTAGCTGAGCCTGAGGGCAAGCTGGGGCACCTCTGTCTCAGATGGTCTCTGTCCTTAGAGGGTCAGCCCAGGCCAGCACAGGGAATTACATGTTTATAAAAGATATGAGGCATAGAAAGTGTGAGAAGTCACTGTTTTTTTTTTTTTAAAGCATTTCGGGGATCAAGTTAGTTCCTAGGTCTGGCTTTGAGGGTGCCTGAGGGAGTGGCAGGTGCAGACTGTGGGGGAATGGGTGGGTTAGGTGTGTGTTTTGAAAACGTTGCCTGTGTGGTAACTTCCCCCCCAGATGCTCAGGAGAAGGGAGCTGAGGCCGAGGGCTGGGACTGCCTCGTGATGAACAGCACGGCTCTGAGTCAGCGAGGCTGGGCTGGAGTATGGGTTTGGTCACGTTCTGGTCGTAACCAGGATAAAATTACAAGCCTCGCTAGCAGCAGTGTCGTGGTCTGTGATGTGGGCAGCGAGCTCCAGCATCACATGCTCTTGTGAAGAGTAAGTGAGGGGCCGCGTGTCAACCTCTTTATGCCGTAACTGGCACGTCGTGAGGCTTAAAAGCCACCTATTACCCGCATTGTTCTTTGCCTGAATTACTCCCTGTACCTGAAACTCCTTAAATAGGCCCATGCCATTGCTGGGTGGAAGTGCCTTTGCCTTCTGTTGGCATATCTCCCACAGCTGCTCTGGGCGAGGGGTGACAGGGGCCCTGTAGCCCGAGGTAGGCTATGACAGTAATGGTGATGGTGACAGAGCGCCCTGGTGAGACAGCAGCCCAAGTGCAGACCAATGCACTTGCGGCAGCACTGGTAACTCTGTGGCTTCTCACATGAAGTGCAGATCAAAGGTCCCTCTCCACAGGGCTTTTGTGACCACGTAAGTTAATGATGATACAGGCCACACTGTGACGCCAGGTGTATACTGCTTGCCTTGAGTAACTCCTGGCTTCACAGTAGGCATGAAGGTCTTTGAAGACAAAGACTGTGACAAGGGAGTCTTAGCAGGCCTGTCATCAAGGATCTGCCTTTGTGCAGTGCGCACGGGGAATGTGCAACACTTCGTGAGGGTGTGCAGCAAGACTTGATCACTAATCTGTCCTGGAGAACCCTTTCTTCGGAGGTTGGCGTTTGAAACTGATTAAATTCAGTTCTTAGCACTAACCTCAGCTCACCTAGACTGCATTTCCTGGTTTGGATGATAGGATTTTTAACAAAAGAAGTTTTATATCCCCAAATTACAGCTGGATATCCATAATCAGGATCTGTTTTCCTTTTCTGAACTGACCACTGGCCTCAAAATCGAATCTCAAATTAGTGGTATTGACTCATGTATTTTCCTATCTTCAAAGGAATAATAAACTAACATTTTTGGGTAGTCTTTAAACAGAACTGCAATCTATGTTTTTGGGAAATTTCATTTAAAGATCAAAAAACATGTAATTAGGAAACAGTCTTTAACTTTCAGAAATAAAGCTTTAGTGACCGTTTGATTGAAGAATGTCCATCTGAAGAATCCAGGATAATTTTAAGTTATAGTTTGCTTAGTCTTGGCTCCTTTGAGCAAGCAGTGATTACCAACTTAGGTTCTAAGTCCCTGTGGCTGTTTCCCACATGCTGGGCACCATGGGAGTCGCAGACCCTGCTGTTAGCTTCTTGGAAATTTTCATGTGTTTCTGTGCGAACATAAGGAACATAGACATGGGATTCATGTTTCCATTTCCAGTGTTGAAATCGGGACCACACTTCTAAATCTTAGGCAAAAGAAGCCACTCAGTAAATACCTATTGATAGGTATATTTCCTAGTAGAAGGTGTTTAAAAGGATAGTGGCTCCTTGACGTAATAGCAACCCATATGTGACGGTGAGTCTCACCACCCTGCAATTGTGCAGTTTGCTAAATTATTGTTTACTGTTCTTGCATGAGAGGGAGCAGGCACAGTGGTTAGGACTGAGGTTCGTAGGGTTAGGCAAATGTGGGTTAACTATCTCGTTCGTCCTGCAGAACATTTGACCTCTGTGTGGTCTGTAACATCACGCTTATCCTCCCCCGCTCCGTACCCACCCTTTGTTTCAGGTCTCCGCCTGGCTCTGTCCAACGAGCCTGCGCATGGATTTTACACATGGCGGCCTCAATATCCGCATCCAGCTCCGAGTTTATGGAATGCAGCTGTTTTCCAGAACACTCTTCCTCAGTTTTCAACATTCTTTCTTCTAAAAAACACTCGTACAATCTTTGCTTTTAGAGACATGGACTCCTGGCTTCCTGTTCATCAAGAACTTGCCTATCTTGTTTACAATTGCTTATCCCTGTAGCCTCTGCTTTATTCATTAAGCATTTATTTAAACTCAGCTCTTATTCTGGGCATGGTGGTGCACGCCTGTAATCCCAGCACTTGGGAGGCTGAGGCGGGAGGATTGTTGCGAGTTTGAGGCCAGCCTGGCCTACAAAATTAACTCAACACCAGCCTGAACTGCAATAGCAAGACTCTGTCACAAAAAGACAAAACAAAACAAAACAAACAAAAAACTCCCCCAAACCCTTCAAAAAACCAAAAAGCAAAAAACCTCAACTCATTCTGTAGGACTGAAATTAGGGTTCTATGCCTACCAGGCAGTCTTCACATAGTGTTTTTTTCCATTAGCAGATACTGTCCATCTTTTACTAAATTTCCATTTATTTAACTATTTTTGAAAATGTCACTAAAAAGACTGGACTCGGTATATCACTCAGTGTACGCGTATAAGCAATATTTTTTAGTTTTTGTTTTTATTGGTACATGTCTGTGGTACATAATTACTGCAGTCATTACAGGGAGCTGGCAACGTCCATAAGACAGCTTAGTTCGTTTTCATCCCTTCTCCTCCCCTCTCTCCCCTTTTCTCCATTTCTGGTCCTCTTTCCATTTCTGAAATGTCCATCAGGACATAAATCTGTAAAATGAGAGGTGGAAACAACGATTTTCAGTTTGGAGAATTAGAAAAGGTATCAGAACCCTTCGTTTCTGTGCGTGTTTCACAAGGCAAGATAATGCTATGAGACAGAGAAACGGAATGTGAACATTGATCAGGGCACGTCACCGATTCCTGTCACCACGCGAAGCAGTGGGTGTCATGGCAGGTGTGAATCCCCACTTCCTTGTTCCCATCAGCTTCCTCTCAGAGGCAGAGCAGGGGCCTCGCACGTGCAGGATGGTCTCTGGCGCATGATGAGTCATCAATACACCTGGTCAATGACTTACAATGTTATTTCTCAAAAGTGAGTGTGGCTTTACCAGACAGACACACTGCGGTTGGTGACCCTTTTCCAGATCTGCTCCCATATCTCTGCCATTGCGACGCAGCAGTAAGCTGTCTAGTCTGTGTCCTCATGGGGGCTTATGGGGGCCTGTTTGGTCTTTACTGTGAGTTTATTAGGCATTTGAGGCCCTGGAGCCTCACCATTTTGAGCAAGTACCATCAAATTTTCCCAGTGTTGGGTATTAAGCTTCTAAAGAATTGAAGCAGATGTTAAAATTGTTACTTGGGAAAGTCCTGCTGCTGCCTGTTTTCCTAGCTTAGCTTGCAGTCCTGTCCTGCATCCTGATAGCCCCTAAACATGCACACGTGAATGTGTTTGGGGCGCGTAAGCCACACACACCTCATGCAGCAGTGATAGCAGTGGTGCTGCTCGTTTTCTAGGCCACCTGTGTGGGAAAAGCCCCTCCGCCTTGTGTTTATGTCCTGACTCTGCGTGCCATCGCGTCATTGCTGTGCTTTTTATTTTTTTTCTGCCGGAATCATATACCAGCTGGACCATATAGACGATCATAGTGTGAGGAAGTAGAAACCTATTTACACTAAAATAAACCTGCCAATATACTTTGGCTGAAGAATGTACTATATACAGTAAGCTATTTACTAAAAATTTCCATTTTAAACTTAAATCGCTACCAAAAGATACTAGTTTGGCACTGCGTGGGGAGCCTTGTTTGGGCAGTTGAGTCACATTCGGCTTGTGCAAAACCGTCACATTCTCAGTCATTACTGCAGGTGGGGCGGGACGCACTTGTGTGTAGTACGAATCCACATGTTTTTAAAAAACCAGTGATAATTTGCACTGAATCTTCACCTTTAACCAAGGCGGGAGAGTTTCTTAAACATTTCCTTGTTAGTGACAAATCAAAGATACATTTAGAGAACAGTAACATACTAACTCTTTGGGCACTGATTTTTTCTTTATATGTTCCCTGTCTGATACAGATTACAAATACAGGAATATTACTCAGTTCTGAGTCCCATTTCCATCAGGATTCGGCCAGAGTACCTTGCAGAATGTCCGTTTCCTTTCCCTGGCACTGAGGACAAACCTGGGTACTCCCCCACCAGGTCATGTCCCCAGCTGTTTCATTTTTGCTGAGACAGGGCTCACTGTGTTCTCAGGCTGGCCTTGAATGTGCGAGCCTCTTGTCGCAGTTTTCCAAGTAACTAGGATTACAGGTGTGCACAATAGTGCCCAGCAGAATCTCCCAGGCTTTTTTATTAATTAAGTTTATTTGTACATTTTAGGGATATGTCGTGATCACCTTCATCACTGGGAATCTAGACCTGTGCGTGCTATATCTTGCTTCTTTTTTTCCCATTCCCCTCCCCTCCCTTCAACCCCTCTGTCTCTCCTTACTTACAAAAACTTTGCTCCGTTTTTCCTTCTTTCTCATTTCTTTCCTTTACCCCTTCTGTCCTTTCCCCACTCCCACTCCCTTGTTCCCTTTCCCATTTGAACATTTTCTTCCAGTTTCACAATATTTATTGTATATTTTGATCCTTATTTACACGTTTGGTTTCTCATACCAGAGAAACTGGTATTTACATGTGTGTCCAAAAGTCTCCCAGTTTTTAAAACCACAACTAATCAGCAAAAGTGCTCAGTTATTCTTTCATTATAGAATCTTTGCTGGTGTTGATGTTAGTTAAAAATAGATAGGATTATTTTTAAAACTTCACTTGGTAAAGCCTGTTGACAACTAGAAAAATGGTTTATTTTTAAAATAAATATTTTTGACATAGATGTAATTAGAAGAGAATGGAAAGTCATTACACAGTTGATGGACAGCAGAACAAATTTTCAGCTCATGACTAGGGTTGGAATATTTCGTCTGCCCATTAGTTTTATGTTGCATGATAAAAACATGTAATGAAATGTATGACAGTTTTGTTCAGATCTGAATCATTTGGGATAAAAACTATAGTCTATTAACATCATAATCTCTGGAGCTGCAACCACAGCATCTGTGTTTAAGGGCTGCTAAGGTGCATCTAATGCTCACCTTGGTTTGCAAGTCATGAGGCAAATGCTTCTTCTTTAGGCTAACATCACCCACATGTGCAGGTACACACATGCCGAATTCTACTGTGATAGTGACTTTCATTACCTGAGGCTAACATTCAGCGAGCTGAGTACCAGTCTTGTTACCATTGCCCTTCATGAACCCTTCTGCAGCCCTGTGTATTCGATTGGGTAGCGTTTGCTCCATTGCAGTGGTAAGAAACTGAGGCACAGTGATGTGAAGTTCCTTCTCCAGTGCTGGACCACGGCGAGCTGTGGAGCCAGACTTTGAAAATGAGCCCTCTGGCTTCATGGTCTCAGCTGCTGACCATTTTGCTACATTGCCTTTAGTAGTTCTTTTGCATACTATGTGACCATATGAGGAAAAATATGTAATGCTTAAAACCACCTTGGAAATACAGGCAAGGTCATCAGAGATATCTGTTCCTCTTTCAGTATCGCTTGATATAAGAAAACCACTTTATTAAAGTCAGTCTATGTTTTAGGATTTAAAGTCAGATGCACTCTGGGTTAAAAGAGAAAGGCTGGCTAACAGGCGGAAATCTCAGCGATTATGTGGCCGTTTCTAGGCAGCAGGAGCTTTCTCGTATGTTCTTTCTTGTTTTCCAGTATGGTAGATGAGCAATCGAATCTTTGTCCACAGGAGTTCTCTGTTCTCTGACTTCAGAAAAATGCGTGACTGTGAGGACAAAGTCCTACGGCCTGTAGGGGGCAGTGGCTGTCCACGCTTGGGCCAGCTCGGGACCGGCTTTTGCTGGGGCGACTGGCACCCTGGTTTCCTGTCTGTAGCAGCAGTGTGGAAAGGTGTGCAGGTGGAGGTGCGTTTTCTATTGGTTTTCTGAAAGTAGTTTTCTGTGCTTGGCTTTGAAAGGCTGTCCCGGGCCCTCTGTTTGAATGAAGATTGATTCACTTTGCTGAACCTGCAGGAGCAGCTGACCAGATCAAGGCCCTCTCCACAAAGGAACGTAGGGTGCATCCTGTCCCCATGCGGGCCTCCTGCGCCTAGGCTGCTGTGATGCTTTTCCAAATACGGTGGCCTGCATGATTTACGTGGAACTTCACAAGCAATGATCCACTAAATTTACTAACAGTTACAGCAAATTTGCTTCATGGGCCTGTGTGCAGTGAGCGCCTTCTGCTCTTGGCATTTCTGCCTAATATCCCATGTAATGTGGTGCAATTTGAGAGTTTTAGTTTGTCAACTCATTCTCCAGAGAGGCTGGTGGAGACTTCTGCTGTGCCTTGCATGACTCGAAGCCATAGCTCAGGCTGCAGGCTTTATTAGAGCCGTCACGGAAAACAGTCACCCATGCCCCCATCGTCCTTCAGATACGCTGAAGTTTATGTGCTCTTTGCTTTACATTAGATTACACAGAAATATCTAGATGGTTGTAATCTACACAGCTCCTCAGATAAGTGTCGTTCTCGGGATGGAGTAATTGGTACTGATGCAAAAGGAGACATGCATTAACATGCTTTAGCAGAACTGGAGCATTATGTCTGCAGGCCCCAAGTGCTGGAAACTTCCCTGGCCCCGTCTGAGTCTAAAGCAACGGAGAACAGTTCTGTGAGTCTGCCTCTCTCTCGGTCTCTATGAAAATCACTCAGATCGTTTTGGGCATAGCTGTGTCATGTAGACTGTTTTCTGACTTTTGTTTTTATTATTGGGCCAGAATCCAAAGCAATTTATTTTGGAAACAGTGCGCCTGTTCAGAAGTTGATAAGTCCAAGTAAATATTCATGTTTCCTGAGTCAGGTATAGTGGTGCATGCCTGTAATCCCAGCACTCAGGAGGCTGAGTCAGGAGGATTGTTGCAAGTCCTAGGACAGCCTGGGCTACAAAGTGAATCCCAGACCAGCCTGAATTGCGTAGTGAGATCCTGTCTCAAAAAAAAAAAAAAAAGAAAAAAAAAGTCACTTTTCCTGACAGCAAATGAGAGAAGAGACGGGCTGGAAGCATGTAGCTGTGAGAGCTCACTTCCTCTGTATATGTGCCCTTCGGGGGAAGGCTCTGACAGCTAAGGAGCTGGGGGATTCTCCCCACCATTGGGCTTACATGCTCTTGGATAGAGTGAATGTTCAGCAATGCACCCTGGATGCAGCTGGGTGCTTTTCTGTGGCGGTGTAAGGACTGTGAAGCATCTGTTTGCTGTTGGTTTACTGAGAGAGTCTCTAGTTTACTATCACTAGGAGTATGATTAGCATTGATAAATCATTTTTAGTAAGATGCTTAATGCAACAACTTTATTTCATGGCAGAGCGGCTGCCCAACCACTGTTCAATTGTTTAGAATCAAGGAGACATCAGGAGAATCCGTTTCTCCCATCTGTAGCAGTTTCTAGTGAGTCAGAGAAAATTATCCTCATGCTGTCATCCCTGTGTCCTGGGCAGCCAAGAGCTGGAATAGTATTAGCGGCCCAAGTTGGGTTTAGTGCTATGAATCAAACTTTTTTTTTTAAATTTTATTTAAAGAAAGACTAAACAAAACAAAATAGGTAGAAATAATACATACGTTCAGAGAAAAAAACAGTAAGAAATCACTAGTTGATGTTTACATATTGTCGTTTTACAAATAGTTGTTCAAGATACAAAAATGGAGCATGTAAAGTGAGAATTCAAACAGTGAGAGCACGGTTTTGTTCAATGGTCCAACAAAACTTAGTAAAATGGTTGTCAATCCTATGCACTTAAACATACATGCAGTTATCCATATCTTCATTTATGTTTAGATTTAACAAACTAAAGCAGGTTAAAATCATTCTGAACAAAGAATAATAATACTGCTGGATTTCACATAATGACACTCCGTGATCAACACTGGGTACTGTAGTGTCTTTTTTTTTTTTTAATTTTAATTTAAAAAAGACTAAACAAAACAGAAAACGGGTAGAAATAATACATAATTTCAAAGAAAAAAATAAACAGTAAGAAATCACTAGTTGATGACTACAGATTGTCTTCTTGAGGCCTCTCTGCCACTGTTCCTGGAATCCTAAGTACTTTTCTCTGTCTCTAGAATGCCCTGAAGTATTCTCTGTAGAGTTGGATTGGTGGTTGCGAATTTCCAAAGTTCCTCTTTATCTTGGAAGCATCTTGTTTTTCCATTAATTTCTAGAGACAGTTTAGCAGGGTATATCAATCTGGGACAGAGGTTATTTTCTTTCAGGGCTTGGAATATTTCGCTCCAGGCTCTTCTTGACTTGATGGTTTGTGTTGGCAAGTCTGCTGTTATTCTGATGGGCCTTCTTCTGTAGGTTATCTGTTTCTTGTCTCTAACAGCTTTGAATATTCTGTTCTTATATTGAATTTCTGAGATCTTGATTATTATATGCCTGGGTGTAGCTCTGTTTTGGTTGTAGGTGGCTGGAGTTCTGAATGCCTCATATATCAGAATATCATTTTCTTTTCCTATGTTTGGGAAGTTTTCCTTAATTATTTCTGTGAATAACTTTTGTAGTTTCTTTGTTTGTATCCCAGCTTCTTCATTTACATTCTTTATTCTCAAGTTATAGATCCTTTTGTCATCTTCTAGCCTTTGTATTGTTACTGCTTGTTTCCTTGTTATTTTTAAAAAGTTTTCCCTTTCACACTCCCACGTTGCAAAATTGTCCTCCAGTTTGGATAATCTATCCTTAGTTTCTTTCAAGCTGATTAGCCATCTTTTCATAGAGTTTCTAATTTCCTGGTGATCTCTTTGAATCTGCTTCATGTATTCTATATTTTTTTATATTCTTCACCAAATGGTTCTCTCCTGTGTTTGAGTTCTTCTCTTCTTCCATCTGTGTCTGCTTGAAGGGTGCTTAGTATCTCTTTTATTAATTGTCTTATATCTTGCTTTATTTGGTTAAATATCTCACTTTTGAACTCGTCTATGAGGTCTCGAATATATCTCTTTGTGTCCACTGGTGCTTTGTCTGATATTGCATGTTTGTTGTTCTCATTCTCTTTTGTATTTACCTGTCCTGGGTCAATGTTCTCAGGGTTGGGTCCCGGGGAATTTTTGTTGTTGCTTCCTCTCCCCATCTTTTTTGTTTCTTCCAGGAGGCCCCAGTTTCTTTCTTTGTTGGTTACAATTCTTCTGAAGCATGGCTAGATGACCCTTCAGACTACAGTGTGCTGGTGAGTTGCAGACAGGGACAGCATATGCCGGCCCCTCCCCTCCAGATCAGTCAAGCTGCTGTGGCCTACACTATTGTATTACTTTGCACCGCCTCCCCTCCAGACCAGCCAAACCTCTGAGGCCCCACTGGGCCAGTGTGGTTAGTGTGGGCCACTGCTGCAGGGACTTGACGTCAGATAACCTATTGTGTCTCAGTTGGGTCATGTGACCCAGGCCTAGCTCACTCCATCAATCCCATTTGGGAAGGGAAAAATTGACTTGAATCACTGCCGTCCCTTGTACTTGCCAGTCCTGCCTGGCCCCAGAATGTTGCGACCCCCTATTTATGGAATGGCTCCACTCCCATCACTCATCATAGGTCAATGTAGGCACCCTGCCAACTCAGCCCTCCATTCGGCTCACTGACCCCCGAACTCAATGTAACTGCGCCTCCAGTGAGTCAAAGCGGTGGGACGTTGGATGGCTCGGCAAGTCATGGCGGGACCTTGGCAAGTTGCGGTGGGACCCCAGGCAGTCACAGTGGGACCTTGGCCAGTTGCGGCAGACCTCGCCAGTCATGGCGGGACCTCGGTAAGTCACGGTATTAGCCAGTTGCAGCAGAACCTCGGATGGTTAGCAAGTCACCTTAATTTCTTCTTGGGACGAGAGAATTCATCTCCCTCTGTTTGGGGCTCCCCACTCTGTATTATGTTGAATTCTAAGTTGACTATCTTAGGGAGCCTCTGTAGCTAGTTGTTATCTATCTGCCATCTTTACTCCTCCCCTTCAAGAATCAAACTTCTGTAGGCCACTTTGTAGATCCACAGCCATCATTCCCAATTTTAGTTAAGTATCAGAAATGTAAAGATCATCAACTAATTCTTTCAGTCAATAAATATTCTAGTGCCTACTTCACACAGATAATGTACTGATAAACAAGGGAGATGTGATTCTTATGCCCAAGGAATTCTGATTTTTCCAAGGGAGAGGAAACTTAAACAGCTAACTAAGGGTCATTAAACATTATAAACAGCCAGCTACAAGATAGTTTTCAAAGAATAGTGTTCAAAGAGTCTCACACAACCTGAGATTTCAAAGAAGAGCTTTTTAATTTAGGCTTCTTTATTTAAAATAAGATTTTAACACATACATTGTTCACCTCTTTGCAGGGATGAGTGCAGGGTTTACATACAGACGCTGTGTCTGTAGAAGCACCCAAGGAGCGAAGCCTGGGAGGACTGAGGGAAGCTAGTTGGTGTGTTCTGCTTTGCACAAATACAGATGGACTGGTGCTGCAACCTCTGACCATACCTCTTACAGGTGACAGCCGTTTAGATAGGCAAACTACATTTGTCCTTTAGACACGGATTTTGTTGTCACTTAAACAAACTAAAATCGGTTTTTATGTTACTTTGGAAGATGATCTACCGTGGAGAACTATGTAAGTTGAGGAAGTTTTCTTGGAAATGAACAGGTAATAAGTTGGGATGGTTTCCTAGGAAAAAATATGTTGGGTTTGGATGAACAAAAACCTATAGAAAAACAAGTCATAAAAATATGTGATTCTCAATAGGTTTGTCCATACGTGTAAAAGTAGATGGAATCTTACAATGTCTTAGAGTATGTGGGAGACAAAGAGCCATTCATACTGTTTAGATGACATTTTTATACTTTTCCAAATACAAAGGATTAGTTAACAAGGATAGCATTTAATTTGGTTTTTTTGGACACAGAATCTCACTATGTAGTGCTGGCTGACTTTGAACTCACTATGTAGCCCAGGCTGATCTCGAACTCATGGCAATTCTCCTGCATCAGCCTCCTAGCTGCTGGAATTACAGGTGTGTGCCAACACTGAATTTGGTTTTAATAATGGAAGTTTTAAAAATCTTTCTGGAAATGCCTGAAAGGTAGAGAGAGAGAGAGGAAGAGAGAGAGAAATTTCTTTCTTTGTTTCTTCTTCTTCCTCTTCCTCTTCTTCTTTTTCTTCTTCTTGGTGTTCAGTTCCTAGAAACCACTTCAAAGAAATCACTTGCAGTCTTCCTGCTACACGTTTCCTTCAAATAGTTAAATTTGAGAATGTTTTGTGCTCATTAGTAGCTATGGATGTTTTCCTTGATACCTACCTGCTGGCTGATCTTCAAACACAGTGCTACTGATGGTGTTTAATGAGCTGGCTTTATCAGCTGCGGGGAAGAAAATAAGAAAAGATTTGCTAAATCTCCGAACCCACCAGCACCTCACTAGAATTGTGGAAAGGGGAGTGAGCGCTTGTTGTCTGTCTCCACTGAGCAGAGCATGAAGAAGCAAGCTGCAGCGAGGTGGTCAGGGTCGGAACAGCTGAGCAGTTTCCCCCTGGGCTGTTAAATACTGACACGAACCAGGGGCAGGCTTCAAGCTCTTGCATTCTCTGGTTCCCTTGTTAAACGGTGCTATGCCTCCGAGCTGCTGGCTTCCTCCGCAGGGTGATGGATCTCTCAAGGTTTGGTTGTGTCTATTTGTGATTTCATGAAGATGTTCATGCCAGAAGAGGCCCGTGAAAAATTAACAAAGTCAAAAGACAGTCAGGGTGCGGTGAGTTTTTACTCTGTTCTACGCTCTGTACAAAGACCTTCAGAAGCACTTTATCATTCAAATGTGTCAACGCATCAGGTAGATAGATCAGCCTCTGTGGGTTCTGTGGACTGGTACTGACTTTGCCACACACCGAATTCCCAGTGATAACAGCAGGTTTGTTTCTTTTTCTTTTTCCTTTTTTGGTCCCAGGAATCAAACTCACAACCTCACACTTGCCAGGCAGACGCTGTGCTACTGAGCTGAATCCCCAGCCCTTTGTGTCTTAAACTTAGTGTCATCTCCAGAAGAGACAGACCAGCCCATGGGTGACGCTACCCTTATTTTGGGAAGGAGCTCTTGCGCCTGGGAAGGACTGGTTGGGTGTCTTTGGATGCACAAATGTAATGCAGCACTGGCTCCTGGGGACCTTGCGTGCCTGAGGCTCCATGCTGTTCCCTATGATGTCATTACACTCTCCAAAGTTCAGATTTGACTTGAAAATTCGGTGAGCTGAAAACCACACGTTCTCTCCAAGAGGCAGAAGACACTTCCGCAAAAGAATGACCCCAAGTGGCTGTCAGCGGTTGCAGTGTGGAAGAGAAAACTATGTCCTCAACAGCCGCTCTCCTCTGCAGCCCGTATCCTCCCGCTGTTCTGGCTTCCTCAAGCCTGTGCTGCAGGTTTTCCTGATGGCTAAGTCCTAGGTCATGGCCCACTTTGCCAAACTTGGGTGATGAGGCTTATTTTTACACTTACTCCTTGTGCTAGTTTAATTGTAATCTTAGTAGCAGGGACAGGCCTTCATCTCACAGCTTTCCTGGACGCCGGCCCGGAGGTTTCGCCAGCAGAGCTTCAGAAAGTCCAAAGGCAAGAAATTATCGTGCAAACACGCACACCGGCAAACAGTCACGACACCAAACGTTTGCCTTTGCTGATGGGGCTTCCTACAGGCACTTTCCCCTCCAGCCATGCCCGCACTGATTTGCCGCTTCCATGAGGTCCAGTCTAAATTATGTGACCATCAGAAATCCTGCGAGCATGGAACAAGAAGTCTGGAACACAGAGGGCTAGCTGGGCCCGGCCACTGGGCCACCACGCTTCAGTTTACACGGGCTTTAAATCTAAAACAGTTTTCTTTATGGCTTTGATGTTGCCTCAAACAACTCTTTTCCATTTTCTTTCTCTCCTCTCTCTCTTTCCCCACTCCGTCCTCCCTCCCTCCCTTTCTTCCTTCCTTCTCCTCCCTTCCTTTCCTTTCATTTTTTTCTCTCCTTCTCCTTCCCTCTCCCTTTCCTCCTGTTTTTTTTAGAAAAGCCTCAACAAAAACGAACACAGAAGTATCTGTAACATCAGATATTTTCATGGCTTGGGTAGATCATGGAATATAAAGTACACACCTTGAAAAAAGGAGAGACAACTTATTAACTTTATTCATTGCCCTCTTGGTTTTAAGTTTCTTTGTGTTTAGAAGTTGGTCATTCCCCTGCTGGCAGGTGGCCCTTAATCACTTTGGCCACAGGGGGGCAGTGGAACACTGCGGACACCGGTCTGCTCTCTAAAGTGGGTGTGAGTGGATTTAGTCAAGAGGGGCAATGGATTACAAAGGCTTCCTTCAGAGCCGCAGGACGTGATTTACAATAGTTGGGTGGTGAATTATAAGTGTTCCTAGTCATCTGACCAAGCGACAAGATTTCCAAAGATCAAGAGATGAATCCCTCCCATCGCACGTGGAGAACACTGAGTCTTTCACCGCTTCACTTATTAGTGAAATCTGCACTGACTTTTTCCAAAGCAGGGAAACATCGGTGAAAAACACAGATCCTTCTGTGAAAGAAACATAATCAATTTACTGATACATAACATAGATGGCATAGTAGGAAATCTTACACTTTACGTATTTAAAATGTTTTGAAGTTTTATAAAACGACAAAATGAAGCAAATTAGCTACAATGTAGTTTATATAATTACTATTAGTTTTTATTTATCTAAAATTATGTTTTAAAAAATAAAAAATAAAGTTATATTTTATGGCTTATTTTACTTTTAATTAATTTTTGCTAACCCTTTACTTTGGAATAACTATCGAAAATTTGCAAAAATATACAGAAGTTCCTCATAGATTTATTATCCAGTTTCTACTATTTTTAATATCTTGCCTTACAGTTAACTTTTATACAACTAAGAAACCAACCTGAGCATATTATCAAACTCTACTAGCTAAACTCCATATTTCTTTCAAATTTAACTAATTGTTATGTGAATGTCTGTTTCTCTTCCAGGATTCCAAGTTGGAATACAAATTGAGCTTTGTTATAGATGTTTAGTCTCCTGTGGTCTGTGAAATCTCTTTCACCTTTTTAACAGTTCAGGGTGTACGGGTCAAGGATTTTGCTCAGCATGCCCCCTTCTGGGTTTGTCTGTTATTTCCTCATGAATGGACTGGATTTAGGAGGACTAGGTAAGAAGACAAAAGAGGAAGAATGCCCACCATATCATATGAAATGTCATGACCATGATCATGTTGTAGATCAGATCAGGGAGCACACACCTAAACATGACTCACCACTACTGTGAAAGAGCAAAGTGTCACCCAGGGACCTCCGAGAGCCAGAGAGAGTGGGTAAATTGTATAGAGGGGGAAACAGGAGAAAAAGGCGGAAACAGTGAGCTAGTGGGGAGCTGGGTCTGTCACCACTGCACTCCCTGCAGGAGTGTAGCTGAAACCTTGCTGGTTTCATGGGTTTGGCTGCCATCTGTCTTCTGATTTTCAGAAAGCCAATCTCTTCATTTCTTGAGGTCAGATCTTTTGGGTTTTTAAATTTAATTCCTGCGGAGTTTATTGTTTTTCTTCTAGTGTTTATTTTTTATCAGTACACGTTTACAATACATAATGGCTGCATCCTGATGGGGAGTTGGCACATGGACACGTCACTTCTTAATTCATTTTTCCAGCCCTTCCCTTTTCTGTTTCTCCTTTCGCCAGCTCTTGATCCCCCTCCCTTACGAGAAAGATTCATGTCCCTAGTTCTTGTTGCCTGTCCTTTATTTGCTCTTCATTTCAATGTTGGTTTCCTCCTAAGAGAAAACCTAAGTGCTCTAAAAGATATAACTGCCTAAGATATAACTGCTATATGTGAGCCTAAGCTGTGTGTCTGATTTATTTCCCTTGCCATGACGGTCTCAAGGTGCATCCACTTGCCCACAAATGCCTCAAGTGTAGCCTTCTCTATCCAAGGTCAGATCTTGCAAGGAAACAACTTGAGTTTCAGTTTGGCGGTGTGGAATCTACGCATCAGTTACAGCGTTCTGACCGGATACATTTTCTTTCTTTCTTTCTTTTTTTATTTCATTTAAGGAGAAAAAGGGAAAAAAAAAAACAGAAAAAGGGTACAAGTTATACAGAATTTCAGAAAGAATAAACAGTAAGAAATCACTAGTTAATAGATTACATATTGTTATCTTAGAAATAGTTATTCAAGTTACAAAATTAAAGCATATAAAGTGGACTTTCAAACAGTGAGACTGCAAACAGTTTTGTTCAATGATCCAAGAAAACTCAGTAATATGGTTATCTATCTTATACACTTAAATATATATGCAGTTATATCTTTTAGAGCACTTTCTTTTCCTTTCTTTTGTACAATGACAATTACATATTTTGGGTTTTATTATTTCCACAGTTCTTATTACTTTTTTTTGAAGAGAGTAAAACCAAATATGACATAACAGAGCAGAGTCAGTCAAATCAAAAGGATGGACATAATAGATAATGTAAAAACAAAATAGAAGGTGATCAATACTGGTTACCATACTGCCTCTTGCTATCTTAAAAAGAATTGCCTATATTATCAGTTATAATAAAATTGAGCAAAGCAGTAAAGAATAAAACCAAAACATTGGAGATATTACAGGGCTTTAAAAGAAGATAAAAGTCAACCAGAATGGGCGTCATAATGAATCTTATTGTCTTCACAGTTGTTACCTATACTTTCGAACTTGGTACTGTCAAGCAAAGCAAAATAGGAGAAAATCAGTCAAAACAAGATGGTGAGGGCAATACAGAGTTTCAAATCAAGTTAATAGGAAATCAAAGTGGGTTACTGTAATGTATCCTGCTATTTTTATTTATTTTTCCCTTAAAAAGATAAAAGTAAAAAAGTAAATAATTAAAAAAAGGAGATTGAGAAAAAAAAAGGTCATAACAACAAAACAGTGCCGGTCAAAGCATATCCATTTAAGCAAAATAGTGTTTCACCACAAGATATTCTGACATAAAAGTAGTGTCTCTTTCCTTGAAATCTTTGAGTATAAGTTCATATACTGTAGCATCAAATATATCAAGACAATGTAAAACCATTCAAGAGAATGACAGTATTACAGGGTATTTAGAACCAACTATCAGAAAATGAACAATGGTTTCTGTATAATTTCCTTGTCTATAAAAGTTTTTGCTTATATTATCACATATAATAAAATCCAATACGATATAACCTGTCAAGACCAATGGAGACAGAAGAATAAAAGCTTGATGGGACTTTAAAACAAGATGATACTAAATCAGCACTAGCTATTATAATGTCTTGTTTTCTCCAAAATAGCTGTTCCTACCATCCAATCTTCTCTGCCTCATTTCTGTTGAGCTCTTTTTCTGTCATTTGTTGTCAGTTTGTCTTCTTCATTTTGCTTTCTGCTCCATTCATTGTGGCCTCTCTGCCACTGTTTCTGGAATCTTGGTATTTTCCTTTTTTAGAATATTCTGCAGTATTCTCTGTAGAATTGAATTGGTGGTTGCAAATTCCCCTAGTTCCTCTTTATCTTGGAAGCACCTTGTTTTTCCATCAACTTCTAGGAACAGTTGTGCAGGATATATCAATCTTGGCTGGAGGTTATTATCTTTCAAAGCTTGAATTATTTCCCCTCATGCTTTTTGTGATTTGATGGTTTGTGCCGAGAAGTCTGCTGTAATTCTGATGGGTGTTCCCTTGTAAGTGATCTGTTTCTTGTCTCTGATGGCTTTTAATATTCTGTTCTTATATTGGATTTCTGGAATTTTGATTATTATATGCCTGGGTGTAGCTCTGTTTGGATTGTAGGTGGCTGGGGTCCTGTATGCATCATACATCTGAGTATCTTTACCTTTTGCTAAATTAGGGAAATTCTCCTGGATTATTTCTGTGAATAGCTTTTGTAGTCCATTTGTTTGTGTCCCTACTTCTTCTTTTATGTTCTTAATTCTTAAGTTATAGATCCTCTTATCATCTTCAAGCCTTTGTATTATTGCTGTTTGTTTTCGTGTTATTTTTAAATTTTTCATTTCATGCTCCCACATTACAAATCTGCCCTCCAGTTCAGATAACCTATCCTTAATTTCTTTCAAGCTGTTATGCCAGCTTTCAGTAGAGTTTTTAGTTTCCTGGTAATCTCTTTGAACCTGCTTCACATATTCTATGTTTTCTCTATTTTCTCCATCAAACAATTCTTCCCTTTTTTTCTGTTCTTCCATTCCATGTTTTTTCTTGGGCGGTGCTTAGCATTTCTCTAACTATTCTACTTATATCTTGCTTTAGGTCATTAAATACTTCTCTTTTGAACTCATCTATGAGGCTCCAGAGATATCACTTTATGTCTATTGGTGCCATGTCTGATATTGCATGTTTTCTTTCCTCATTCTCCTTTGCATTTACCTTTCCTGGATCAGTGGTCTCAGGATTGGGGACTGAGGACCCTTTCTTGTTGCTTCCTCTTCCCATACTTTTTGTTTCTTCCATACAAGCGAATATAGGAGGCCAAGTTTTTTTTTTTTTCTCTTTGTCTGTTACAGTTGGTTTGAATTTTGCCCACTGCAGTGTACTAGAGAGATACAGACCTGGGCCTCTGCTGGGCTCGCCCCTGCAGGTCAACCTAGTGCAGGCTTCACTGCTAGGATGCACCTCCAGGCGCTGGGACCTGGTTTGAGCTAGTGTATTGTGTCTTAGTCCGTGGTGTCACCCAGGTCAGGCACTCCCCACCGATCCCGCTTGAGAGGGGAATATGCGACTAAAGTTACTGTAGCGTCCTGTTCTGGCAAGTCTGCCGAGTCCCAGTATGTCCTTTGCTGAAGCTTCCTACTCTATGGAAGGGTCCTCGTTCTGCTCACTCACCGCAGGTCGATGCAGGGCTCCCTGCCAGTCCTGTTCTCAACTCGGTTTGCCGATTCCCGCTCTCAGAGTTTTCGCGCATCTGTCTCCTTGCCCTGCCGATTTGGATGCAGCAGCGACAGCAGGAAATTCAAACTGCGGCTTCCAGTGGTACGGGATTCAGCTTCCATACTGAGATTTTATCTGTTCCTGTTATAGCACCAGGATTGCATTTCCAGTTGGTTCTCTTAGCTTAGTTTGTACCTGGGTCGGCAGGGTATATCTCCCCTTGCTTAGGACTCCTCGCACCGCCCCATTCCTGGATTCTAAGCAAGGTATCTCAGAGAGCCTCTGTAGCTGCTGCTATCTATCCACCATGTTCTCCCAGAAGTCCTGATACTTTTTCTTAAAACCTTCATCATTCATTTAAAATCATCACTATTTCAGAGTTATTCTCCTTCCTTTTTAATATTCTGAGGGACCAAGCCGAGCCCCCTTTTAGGATTTTATACTCACCATTACTCATTCAGCTCACCAGTAGATCTGACGACATAAGACCCAATGCCTTCGGTTTCATAGAGAAAAGGAAGAAATAAATCTAATAATTTATGCTGATCCCCCCAGAGTCCCTGTCTCACGCTGGACTAGGACATTCAGGGCTGGCAAAGGCAGCTGTTACTTCCCAGCCTCTCACTTAATGAAGGCTGAAGAGACACAGGCTGATGTCACCATGATGGACCTTCACTCAAATCCTTGGGGAGGCACCAAGTGAGAGCCTAGGACAGTGGCACACATGTCCCATTGTCATGCCCCATATCCGGGCCACAGTATCATTGTATGATCTCCTTATTGCACGCTTCTAGGACATAAAATCAGTTTGCCAATGGGAATGAATGATCTTGGATCTAGACCCAACGACTACTGTTTTTTTAAACTCACTATCATTTGTTGAATATCTATTATGTGCCAGAAATAATAATTATTATCTTTCAGATATAATGATTTCATAACATAGTCTCAATTTTTATAAGGAAACTTAAACTTAGAGGTCCAGTAGTTTGACCATACCAGCAGAAGTTGTAGTTGGGACTTAAAAATAAATTTTTTTATTCCAAAGTGCGTCTATGTGAAATACATAATTTTAAAAGAATTTGTCATAAAAGGAAAAATCTGAAACTGTAAATTCTTGATAGTTCAGAAGTATCATTAAGAGTTTTCCATAATAGGTAAGACTAGCAGCTCTTTTTTCTTTATACAGTAATTCATGGTTGTAATATCCTGTGTCCGAGTAATTTCTAAATATTGCCTGACCCTCGAGGAAGATAAAAATTCATTACCCTAAAGAGCAGTCAGCTGCAGGGGACTGGAGTAACCTTACTTCATTTTCCTCTGAGTGCACAATTGCTGCTAATTTTGTTTTTGTATCGAGCCAGCATGTAAAATGTTCAATAGTTAAAGAAATAGGGAAATTGAAACAAAGTTTGTCTTGAGCATTATTTGAGAGAAGTTAATATTTTCAGCGTCCAGTTCTTAATTCTCAGACACTGAAAATATTTTTAAAAGTCATGGAGTATGGAAAAATCCATAAATTCCTGTGAAGCCTTGTAAAAGTATTTTCCTGGTAGGTGAACAAAGGGCTGAATTATGCCCAGATATGCAGGTGAAAAGTCCATTTCTTCCGTTCATTTGGAAAACCCTCTCTTGCTGAATATGAACAATAATAACTGGTCCCATCTCCATGGCTGTGCTTCTTTTGGAAATCATGACTTTTTCTCTTTTTGTGCTGCTGTGGGGAAATGGGTATACGCAGCTTCACATTATTCAGGTTCATCAGGAGATCACAGAACAGTCCGCTGTCAGGAGACTCTCGATGGTCCCCATGTCAAGTGTCGGTTCCTACTGCCCTGACTTCCTCTGCATTTTGTAGAAGAGGCCGTGAAGTAGGTGATATCCCTTTACTGAGTTCTGACTCCTAATTCAAACAAATACACTTGCAAGAGATGGTACCAAGGAATAATTTACCTCTATCCTGTGATGGAGGTAATTATACTGTGATGAGGACCAAAATAATTTGGTACGAAAAGAATTCTATATACTATTTAGAGATGGAACTCTGACTTATGTAGGGTAGACATTAAATCGTGATGGGAAAGAAGAGGAAAAAAGAGAAAATGAATGTGGCAAAATTTGATAATTATTTCATTTGGTTGATGTTTGATTAGTATATTCACTGGATCATTCTCTTTTGTTTGCAAGCAAGTATTTTAAAATTTTTGATACCAGGGATTGAACTCACAACCTCACGTTTGCCAAGCAGGCATTTACACTGCTGAGCTAAACCCCCAACCAAGCAATTTGTGTTAGAAAATACACAAATTAAAAATTAAATGCAATGAAATTTATGCAATGGGAGAGCAAAACAGGGGACCACAGAGGTCGAGGGTGTTTTCTAGGCTGCCGGTTCCTCCCTGTCACTGTGGTATTCGGTCTGGTATCTTTAAACTGAGCTCATAGCTGATTTGTCATGCAGAGGAATATACTATTCACAGAGCGTCTCTGGAAAACATCACGTTTGAATATGCCTTTCAATAACTCAACAAATAGTTTCTGGGAGGATTCAATAAAGCCAATTCAGAGACATATAGAAGGCAGATGAGGTGACAGAAAAACCCAAATGAGGAAAAGCTTGGGAAATGAGGAAAGTCAGAAACGGTAACACCGTTCACCTGTGGGCGTTTGCAATCTCTGTAACTACACATCTAGCCCCTTTCCAAACTTTTTCTTAAGCAGTCTGCACGCAGGGTGCATCATAAAAGTAAAGGTCTATTAGTATATGCTAATATTTATGTTCATAAATATTTATAAATGGTCACATGTATTCAGATTTATATATATTCACACATATTTAGGTGCATTTCTCCCTAGGAAGAGAACACAACTGACTTTAAAATATTCTCACTTTTGCATTTCATTTGTGCTTAACTGAAATTCACAAATTTAATAGAATTTACAGTCTGTTTCCAGCAACAGTGATGACTGGGGAGCTTTTCTTAGGGACTTCTGTATTAGAGCAGAGATGAGAGTCTCATCACTGTCACGAGCTCAGTAAATACATCTTCACTGAGATTTGGGAATGAGCACTAAGATATTGCCAGACACAGTGCACTGTCCCTGATGTCAGCAAACCTACACTAGCAGAAATACAGATCCTAAGTCACTTCAGCCTGAGGAGTGTCATGCCAGCGAAGAGCAGGGTGGAGAGGATGGATCGGAAGAACACAGCATTGGTTGGTGCTTAAGGAAAGACTCCCCCAGAAAGTAGAGTCAAAGCTGCAGGATGGGTAGAAATGAGCCAGTCAGTGTAGGGTGGGTGAGAGAATGGGGAGCAGGTAGACGTCAGGATCTCTCAGTTCTGAAGATGCAAGGCCATGGCGGGTGCGGGCAGCAGAAAGCCTGGAGACAGGAGAAGTTGATCAGGGAAGGTGGGAACACTCTGATCCTTTCATGCATTTATGGTCCATATTCAAATGCATTTTTGCCTTATCTTGAGGGAGATGAGAAGCCAAGGTGATGTCCTCATGGACAGCTGACATGACACAGTTGTCATTGTTGATTTAAATTCCCTTGCTAGGTGAAAAGTGGATGGAATTGGAAGAAAGACAAGCAGTTACGAAGACACTGAAGAGCATGAACAGAGGTGCTGTCAGCAAGGGTGGAGATGGTGGCAGTGGTGACGGAGAGAAGTGGGCAGATAAGCAAATGGAAGTGGGGCAGGACCACCAAGATTCTGCGATAGTTTAGCTGGTACTTCCCTCAAAATCTGTCTCATTGGCTGTGCTCTGGGCCAGAGCTCTGGAATCAAATTGTTCTGCATTAGGGAAGAAAGATGGTTTTCAGGGAACAGGAGGAGCCTGCACACCCTCGGGCGAGTAGGGAAATCATGTAGCAGCTTCTGCTCCAAGCCCAGTAGGTCTTTAAGGTTGCTCCAAATGGGTCCTGACAACCTTTTAGGTATTATCAGATCAATGTCACAGAACCATTATGACTGATGGAGTCCTAGTTTTATTGTTTGATGTCTGTCCAAACAGTGCACATACTCCTGTCTCTGCAGAAGAGATGCTGGCCTCTGGACCCAGCCTGAAGGCATGGGAATGAAAATAAGTCACAGACCAGGCAGGAGTCCTAAGCCTAGAGCAGTACTTGCAAGGGTAATGCCTCACCATGAGTTCATCAAAGACATGGATTTAGCAAATCACCAAACTATACAGAATGACTTGAAGAATTTCCCAGCAAGAGCCCTGATTTTGTTGTGACACATAAAACGAGGCTTTCAGGACTTAGCTCAGCATCTTCGGCCTGACATATGAGGTGGACATCAGCCCCCTGACGACCAGAGCCTGTTTGCTGCAGGGTTTGATGGCTTCCCTGTTTGGTGGGGCCAAGCCTGGGCCTGCAGGGAGCGCTCGCTCAGGAATGGGTGTGGATGTCGTCTTCTCATGAGAGTAAGCTGCCATAAAAGTGTGTGGGAATATTTGTCTCATTAAAAAGTCAGTGAAAATCTCGCTGTCAGCCAATGTGACTGAGGCATTACACTAAAATAAATAGAATTGTCGCTGCCTTTCTTTTGTTTGCCTGGGGATCTGACCCTGTAGCTCCAAGGTGGCTTCTCTTGGCTTAGTATTTGAAGAGCACTAAGGGCAGTGGAGAGCTTGTCTCTGAGGGCATTTTTATGTTCTGTGATCATCTTATGATTCATGCTATTTATTTAAAAATATTTTTGGATAGAAGGGTGAGGCACTGAAAATAGGGCCTGAATACAAATTTTTATAAGCAGGTGAAACCTGAAAAATGATTTAGAGTATGATCCTGCAGTATGAATTTGAGATTTTACTGGCCATGCAACCCGAAGTGTGAAGCATGCAAACCTTTCTCCTTAGCCCTGTTCACTTTCCGACAAAGTCAGGGAGGGTTATTTTGGTTCCTGGTTTCCTGGGTTTCCTTCCATGGCCAGCTAGCTGGTTCTGCTGCTGTGGTGAGGGGGAGCAGAGTTGTTCACCTTGTGGCACCTGGAAAACAGAGATGGGGAGCAGCCTGAGAGGGAGAAGGTGGGGGCCAGATAAAGCCTAATCTTCAGTGAATTAACCCAACCAGGAAGTCAGAGGCTTTGCCACTCAAACACTTCCCCAAAGCCTGTTCGGAGGGCTTCTTCAAACCCAAACCATTGCCATCAGCTAATATGTAAAGTATCCTAATTTTGTTTTATCTTCTGCAGGTGTGTGGTCTAATGAGCATTCGTAGGCAAGTTCTGTGATTGGGCCACCGCAAGCCTGTGGCTTTAGTTTATATTTCTGTCCCACTTCAGCAATGCCTGCACACGTACCTGATGATGGGTAGATCTGCCTACAGCCCCAGGGAGTAGTTTTAACAGGTGTCTAAAGGCAGCCAATCAGAGATACTACCCTCCTGCTGACTTCCTTAGCCACCACCTCTACAGACACGCATTTAGTTTGTGGCATTTTTATGTCCTGTAATCATCTTATGATTCATGCTATTTATTTAAAATGGCTAAAGTATGTTCTTTGAGTAGCAATCCATTAGTGATGATTAATTTATCTGATTACACATTGTTTATTATTTGAGATGTTTCCATTTAATGGCACCAGGCTGGAAAAATGCACATGTTATCGAAGAGGCCTTTTGGCCATTAAGAATTCACTGATGAGAAACATCGCTGTGGAGGAGACCAGGCACTGTCCACCTCGGTGACCCCAGGCTAGACTCTAAAATGGCTACTTGGTATTAAAAGTAGGACACACAGAGCTGGGCATGCATTTCTTTCATAAGTGTCATTTATGCTCTGTGCTGGGATGCTGATGAGAACATGGGCTGCCATGCTTGCCATGCTTGCCATGGTTGCCATGGTTACTACGGTTGCAAGCCAGCTCAGGGCTAAGATCCACCGCTGAATTTTATGGGAAGGAGAAATCCAATTCTGCTTGGGATGGCAGGGATGAAAAAAGGATTTGATTCAGGAAACTTCATTATAAATCCTTGTTCTTAGATGCTTGACAGATTTATTATCCTGGGAAAATCACCTCTGCTTTCTTATCCATAAAGCCGAAGTAATTCCTATCTGACAGCACTGTCATGAGAATAGAATGGTATATGGAAATGTCCTTTACCAGATGAAAGAAAAAGCTAGAGATTTATCTTTTACAAAACACTGTAATTTTGCCAGCCCTTGATAAAATCTGAATGTGTTTTATCTCTCTTTTCCTTTGAAGACATCTGTCCACCAAGCAGGCCTGACTTCCTATTCAGGCGAGTTACACCAGGTGAGTTACACCTAACAGATCAGTTAAACAATACATGGAATTGATTTGCCTAAATACAGGTGGATTCTTACAAGCCACTTTGGATTCAGTTTCATCCCATCCCCTGGCTCTGCATCCTGTGATGTTTCCTGTATCTTTAAGATTTCTGGGGGCCAGTGGCTCCCAGGCACACCCCTGTTTTCATGGCCAGCCTGAGAAAGAGCCCACATCCCAGTCCGTGCCTGTAAGTACTGAGGCTTCTATGTTTTGTCACAAGCCTACCTTTGGGCCAAACCTTGTGGCTTAAGGAAAGGAACATACGATATCAGCTGATTGTAGGACATACGCTCTATCCTTGGACCTGAAGGGGAGTCAGTATTTTTAGGATCACATGAATTTGCAAGTTTACATCAGAAAGTATTTAAAAGGTAAAGAAAAGAGTGCACGGTGGGACTTCATCTGTAATACATCCCCTGCCCTAGCTAAATGAACCAGTGGGCATGGTTCTGGTTGTTGGGGGTGGAGGAGGGGTGAGCTTGGAGTCTGTGTCTGGTCCGTCGCCCCTTCCTTTCTGCAGCTTCCTCTGCTGTGCTCCCCAGCAGGCAGAACCCAGCAGCTCTGCTTCCCCACGTGCTTCTGCAGCGATGTCCTGCCTTGGAGCCGGCCTGCATGGACCAAATCCCTGAAATCACAGCCAAGTACTCCCTCTCCTCAGGATGCTGGCCTCGGGTGTTACATCCAGCAGCAGGAAGGCTCACCTGTGTGCTGAGTACACCCTTAGCGGGGTTACCCTTAGCGGGGCTGCGGTAAGTGTCACAGTGGCGCTGTGGTGACAAGTGGGGCAGATCTAACCAATCAAGTGTGTCTTTCAGATTCACCGAGGCCCAGAATAGCTAGGTGGACAGCACTGCAGCCCAGACAGCAATATGAGGCTTGGCGTCCGCATTGTGACCAACCAGGCAGAATCTGGGCAAACAGCTTTTTCTCTGTAAGGTTCGATTTTTCTGTCTCTTAGTGGAGGTGGTAGAAATAATACTTACAAGTTGGTTTTGAGGAATAAGTGAGATAATTAAAAATATATTCAATATAGTTCCTGAAACATAGAGAAGTAGGATGTTAATGAATTTTAATTTGTACCCAAATTTTTTCATGTATTTTAATCAAAACCCTTGAATATGGTCTATGCCTAGATAACGTATACTGCAGTTTATGAAAATAGATAGCGTAGTATTCAAAGGGTCGCTTCCTCCCTCCTTCTTGTGTCCTTAATTTGTCTCGCAGAGAAACAATCTTGTGCATTTGGGGAAAAGGCTTCACTCTGTTTACTATTCTTTTTTTTTTTTTGAGACAGGATCTCTCTATGCCGTGCAGGCTGGCCTTGAACTCCCAGCAATCTTTCTGCCTCAGCCTCTCAAATGCTGGAATTACAGGCATGAGCCACCATGCCCAGAAAGTTATGGAAATTGATCGTGTTTAGAGCAAATGCATAATTGATTGTTGAAATTAAGAAGCCTGTTGAATTAAAGGAAGGTACTTAAAAAGCAATTAACATCCAGGTGTGGTGTCTTACATATAATTATATCACTCTTGGAGGTTGATATAGGAGGACCTTAAATTCATGCCCAGCCCGGATAATTTAAGGTACTTAGTGAAATTATCTCAAAATGAAGAAACTGAAACAGAAAAATGGCTGGGGATGTAGCTCAGTGAAAAGGCCTGGGTTTCATACTCAGTTCTATAAAAATGAAAAAGAAACAAAAACTTTATTAACATATAATAGTTGATTTAGAAGAGGTATAAATAAGAACTTTCCCAGTTAAACTGTCTAAAGTAAGAAAGTTTTCACCTAAAATTGAAAGACTTGGAGTAAAAGTATTAAAGTACTTAGGGATCTAAAAAAAGGAAAGAATTCTAAAAGGAAGAAGTGTTTTCTCTTTCCTTCTGTGCTCAGCGAAAACTGTCTCAGCATTAAGGCATTGTTATTTTATTCTATTTAAAATATTATTATTTTATTCTATTTAAAATATTGTCATAAAGATTCGTATATCCACACAAATATTATAGCAGATGTATTTTTTTCCTAGTTTGAGTTCATTTGTGATAAGAAACAGAACCAACCAAAACACATCACTATGGTTATATTTAAGTTTATCTACACTTTTAAAATAACAGGACTGATCGTCTTCCCGCATATTGATGAACTACTGACACGTTAGTCGGAAGGTGGGGCTGGGAATAGTGCTGAAGCCCAGATTTCTCCAGTTCCGAGCTTCTTTGGAATTGTCTGCTTCCCGGCTTCTTGTTTCCTTCTGGGTTAAACAGAATTTATTCATTTGACATTCAAGATCTGTATAAATATTATGAAAACAACAAATCTGATTAACTGTAACATCCTTTAATTGTTGATCTGATAGAACTGAGAGGACAGTATAATGACCCTTTCCGTGCCATTCCAGTACTTTTATCCTTTTTCCTGTCTTCTGTGGGTAACTCCATACACCCTATGTCGGGATCATTACTAGTAAATGAACAAAGAATTTGTGCTGTTCCAAAAGTGATTTCAGAATGAATAGGGAACACCTACCTTTTAAAATATGAAGAGTTTAAAATAATTTCAAAGTGAGAAGGAAACAAGATTAAGAAGAAAAGATGCCTCCAACATGATGTCAGCACCTAGATGGTAGGCCCTGGATTTCAGCCGCTTGCTGTACAGGCTATGTAAGTATGTCTTAGGCTTAAGCAGTCAGAAAGGGAGAGCAGATTAAGACCCAAGTGTCAGAAATTCCATAGGCTGAAAACAAAGCCACTGAACCTAAAAACCACAGTGCTTTTGATGTTGAAAGAGGAGGAAGAGAACTTTCCTCTGAAACGTGTACACCTTAACTGCCTTTACATTTCTACAAGATAATGTGATCCTCTCATAGTGGCATGGAACATTATTTTGTCTTCCTATGTTGGTGGTTCCACCACTTAAAATCTAACATTTTCCCTTAGTTTTGAAAAGTACTCACTCCAGTAGCTAGCGTGTGTACTAATCATGTAATAACTGGATGTTTTCATTACATTCTACCACTGCTTACATAGAAATATGTGCAGATTGCATTATGAAGTAAATATTTATGCACTTTCCTCAGATTGTTTAACATAAAATTACACATGAAAAATGCTGTGTTTTAAAATGTAGGCTTTAGGTTTTCACCACATAAGAATTCGTGTGATTTATATGTTGTTCTAGTGTTTTTTCCCCATAGAAGACATTATTTTTCTTATGTCAAAGACTTAAAATTGAAAAGATGGCCCAGTAGTTGTGTCACATCTAAATGGTGGCTGCAGGGACTGAACAGAGTCTTGCCTTTGCTCATGCATCTGAGAGCGTGAAGAAGATTGCCATGTTTATGCATCCCAGCTAGATTCACTAAAGCAAAACTGCTTCTGTGAGTGTGAGAATCACAAAATGGGCTTTTCCTGCAGAACGAGAGGAGTGCACCACGTCTCCTACTGAACTGTGCCCTGTTCTGTTTGAACTTTGAGATAGAGCCTCAGGAAGTCACCAGATGAGACTCCGACTTGTGGTCTTTCTGTCTCAGCCTCCCAAGTGTTGGGATGATAGGTGTGTGCCACCATGCCTAGCCATAAAATCGACTTTTAATGTGGATACTACAGTCAGTACTAAGCAGTATAAAAATTATACATAGCAAAAGTTGAGTTGAAGAGTGAATAAAAATCTGGTGAATTTGAAATCAATACAAATGTCAAGCTTTCCAGTTTCCAGAGTCTCCAGTAGTACCATCCAGGACCTCTGGGTCTGAAACTAATTGAAATCTGGACGGGATGAAGATTTTAGAAGTACAGATTTGAGAATGCCTTTGACCTCTGGCCACCATCTGGGTTTGACAAAAGAATCTTATGAATTAGATTACGATGGCTCCATGGCTTTGATTTAGAATTTAGAAGAAAACGATCTGAAAAGGAGAACCCAAGAATCAAGGGTGCGCTAAGGCTGCATGTAACAGAAAGCCCAAGTAGCACAGGCTCACGCAGCGGACACTTACTGTCTCCCCGCAGTAGTCACAGAGGCAGCACAGACCAGGCCGGCGTCATGCAGTCCTACCTGAGGGCTGGGTTCCATCACTGACCGGGTAGTGTGACCTGACAAACTGCCTCTTGCTGAGTCTCGGTCTCCTCAGGTATAAAACAAAGACAAGGGTGCCTGCAAAATGCAGACATTAAAATTAACAAGTAGCTTATGTAAGTCAAGCATCAGATTTGGCTCAGTGCATATTATTTAACTTTCATAATTATAGACAAATATATGAACATAAACAAGCTCGAGATTTCTAAAGAGCAAAGGTGGAACCCTAGTGACAGAACCCTAGTGACAGAGTCTAGAGTGGCAGTTGCCAGCCAGTGGGGTTGGGGTGTAGGTGACTCTGAAAGGCCGTGGAGGAAGTTAGGGGTGCTGATGATCCGTGTTGGTGGTGATTATACAACAGCGTGTTTGCCAAATCTCAGTCTCCTATTAAAAGAGTGGGCTAACCGCATGTAAACAGTGGTTTAATTAAAGTGTGATGGCATGAAGTGGAAATGTGCAGTGAGAAGCCTGACGTCCCACCGGGTGGCACACACAGGTGCACCCTGGAGAGTGGTGCACTCTGTGTTTGATGTGGTGATAAACACTTCACTTGGAAAGTAAAGTCGCAGATTTTCATATCTAAGGAAAGCTTGGAAATGGGACAGACTGCCCTTGTTAAAAGCTAGGAATTGGGTCCTCCAAGGTGAGGGGTGGGGCCAAAGCAGGTATAAGGTTGCTTCTTTGGATACAAAGTGGTCCTCAAAATGTGTCCTACCTTGCAGCTCTGGGTAGTTTCTATTACACTCAGTTTCCTTTGTAATTCAAACAGTTGCTTCCTATAAAATGTAAAAGTACTAATACTAGGCACAGACACTGAAACTTTAGTATGTTTCTATAGTATAAGCCCAGTGGAAATTAGGGAGTGACTTGAAGTTGATCTGCAGCTGTGACAGTCACATCAGCACCGGTGTGGCGGTGCTATTTCCCCTGTATGTGGTTAGGGCCCCCCCCTTTTTTTTTTTTAAATCAAACAACGCATGTAACTTACGCATAAAAATCCTGGACCAGATGTCAGAAGACCAGGGTGTCACCTGAGCCTCACCACGTCTCTGAACTTAGATCAGTCTTCTTGTTTTGAGTTCTTGAATTCTCTTAAGAATTCAAGGCTTGGAGTAGATCAGTGTGTTTCAAACATTTATTAAGAGACCCCATTTAAAAATGAAATCTCAGGCTGAACCCGAACACATTCAAAGATGACAGAGAAGCTGCTCTATGCACAGCAGAGCGGGGAGGCCCTGGTCCTGCTGCCCGGCTGGAGTCCCCTTCCACCGCACTACCCACAGACCTTCACCTCCTTCCCAGTTTACTAACTCCTGCGAAGGCCATCGTCAAATTCTTTTCTCACTGAAAATGTTCTGAGATCAAAGATGGAAGGAACGTTATTTTCTAGCTGAAAGACAGACTGTAAGATCACATTTATTATGTAAAGTACTGTGGACGCAATCACACATTGCTTACGTCTCTTAATTTTATACACGGATGAGTTCACGGTGCTATTTCCATACCTGCACACTGATCCAATCAGGATAGTTAGCATTTCCAGATCTTTCTCATTTCTTTGTTTGAACTCTGTTCATCTTCGTAAAATATATAATAGGTGGTTGTGAACTGCAGTCCTGCCTCTCTACTGCAGAAAAGTGAAGCAATTTATCCCTTCCGTCTAACCAGTGTCTCCGCCTCCCTTTGCTTACTCTTGCCTTCAATCACGTGTTATTCTATTGAAACTTTAATTCTAACCTTTCCTTTAAAAAACGAATCAAAGAGCAAAGAAAAGGGTCGCATCATTGCTTGTAGTGAACGCAGGGTGTAGAAAGTTTATCACCATGAGGGAAATGTGATATGTGTGCCGTGGCAGGCACCCTGGACCAGCTCCCGCAGCACTGGTATGTAAGCTTGCACACTGGGCATCACGTATGCATTGCAAGAGCTGTAACATATGATCAATCCGGGGGGCTGGGGATTTAGCTCAGCGGCATAAGCACCTGCCTTGTAAGCAGGCAGTCGTGAGTTCGATCCCCGGTACTGATAAAAAAGGAAAAAGACAAAAAAAAAAACCAACATATGATCAATCCGGGAAGTGTCAGTGCACTCGTGTTGCCTGGATACCCTTACTCAGACACACAGAGAGAAGAGACAATCTGCAGACACGTCAACGCAGGTTCTACAGTGGCCGTCAGCAAGGCAGAAAGAAGATTCCCTGCACAGTCAGTGAAGAAAACTTCAAATAATGGTGATAGTATGTGAGGTGTGACTGAAATATGGGCAGATATTTAAATTGTTTAAAATTTTACTACAATAAAAGATACATTGCTAATAATTCTCCTCAAAATCGCTGCGCTTCCCCCTTCGAACACTCTTATCCCTCTGCAGTTTCTGCTTTCTCTAGCAGTTCTGGAAGTCTTTTCCATCTGTGTCTGTAGGTGCACAGATGTGGCTGCATGAGGTCCTAACTCTGTTCAAAATATTTACCTTCATGGCCACTTCAACCTTCGGAGAAAAGCCAGAAGTCACACAGGACCGGATCAGAGAACAATGGCATGGGGATGCAGCATTGGGTCTGCAAGCCTGTGTTCCCTTGGGTGGTACTTGGTGGCAACATTTGCCACTTTTTTATCAAATCGCATCAAGACCCTCATGAAGAGGACTTCCGGAAATGCCTCAGGAAGGTGCAAGAACGTGGGAAAGCGCACTTAACGCTGGGGAAAGTATTTTGAGGAGGACTAACCCCACTATGTCTTTTACTGCAATAATTAAAAAACAAATTTTAAAAGTAACCCATACCCTTGGTCACACCTTGTGATGAAAAGATGAGAAAACAGATGTCACCGAGCTGAGTGATAGAGGCCTGGACAGAGCACAGCTGTCTAAACCCAATTGCTCAGGTCATTTACAACACAGAAGTCAAAAAGAGGAGAATTTTGCTGTAGACCTGAGCAAAACTGTCACCATTATTCAGGGAGTTGAGGGAGCAGCTGGCCACGTTCCTGCAGAATCTGACAAATAATTTGGTTTTATTTTCTTCTAACTTCTGTGACAGGATACTAACTATGCAAGCAGATGTCTAGTTGTTTCTTACATTTTTCTCTCTGCTCAAATGCCAATTCTTTTCGATAAATGACATGGAATAAATCTAATCTATTCAGAGAAATCTGCTTTTATCAGTATTTGCTAGTGGATATAACACCAGTATTTCTGACTTTGGATTAAATGCTTTGAAACTATATGCTAAAATTAGAGCACCAACACAGGGAATGAGTTGCCCTAAGCTTTTGATTTTATTTGTATTGCAGTACAGCTAATAATATGAATTTAGTCTAGAAGAAAAGTTGATGAATTAAATAAATTTACAGAAGTCCTGCCTAAAACTAGGTATAGTGATTTCTGTGTGGATGTTTTTTGGGTCAGATCTGCAGTGATAGCAGAAAGGAACTTTCCACTCTCACAGACTCTGTCTCAGATTCCTGACAAGTCTCCTGCAGAGCCCAGGCTGTTTGCATTTCAGAGATCATATCCTGACTTCGCCTATGGAAACTCCTCTCCGGAGTTGGGATAATTTTTGCAGCTGGGGGAACCTATACCTTGCTGGGGAAAATCAACATGAAACAATTGATCACCCATCCAAAAATAAGAGCCCTAACCAAAAGGGCGGTAACTGACGAAAGAGCATGCTGGTATCAAATAAAAAACGTGTGGAGACAGTCATTCCTCTGATAGGCAGAGGTTTTTAAAGTAAATCATCCATGTTTGGGAGTCACTTCTTTCTTTGCTTTTTATTAAACAGAGTCTTGTTTTCTTGAGCAAAAAAAGAATCTTATTTCCAAAGGGCTGCTATCCTGCTGTTTGTTCCCCATATGAAATTATCCTGGGGAATAACAGGGCATGCTGTTCGGGAAATTGCATATGGGATTTCTTAGCTTAAGATCAAAGCTCTGTGACTGAAAGTTCACAAGAGTAACTCTTTCTTTCTACTCATACTTATGCTTTTATTTTTAAAAACTGATGAATAAGCGATTGTATACTTTTATGGAAAATTATTTAATGCTGTTAAATACATATTTATTATGGCATGGCTGAATCAGCTAATTAACATATATACATCTTTATGTATTTAATATGATTTTGTGATGAGAATACAAAAATCTCAGGACATTTCTAATCCGTCACTGCCTTGAAATTGAATGGTTTGCATATATCTTTCAAATTTTTTTATTTCAGCGCTCTATGAGGCATTATGTTTAGCAAATTTAACATTTCAAATTTGACTTTTATAAAAATATTTTAGTCATTATGTTAGTACTAAACAGGCATATCGCAGATTTACTACATTCTTTTGCACATTCTGTATTAGCACCAGGAGTTTGGGATTGTAAATGGATGTAGAGCTGTATCTCGAATAAAAATAAAAAACAGCCAGAGGGGTTTCCCCACAAAAATAAAACAGACAGACAGACAAAAAAAAAAAAAAAAAAAAAAAAAACAGACAAAAATAAAACCCTCCGTCTCCTCCCACTTGGAGAGCAGCTTTGCTGACATGACAAGGAGAAGCCCGCGTTTCAGGAAGAATGATCCTCAGGGAGGGCTCCGCTGGGGTCTCCAAGGAGCTCACTCCTTTGCCTCTCAGCTGTGGGTTTGTACTGAACATTCACCTTTCCACAGAGTTAAATGCATTGCCAATGTCTGATTTCTACTGATGCATTTAAAATCAAGCTGTCCTTTCTTATTGAATTAGTAAAAAGAGGCTTATATTTTGTCCTAGCATTTTACTTTTTACATAATTTTTCTTTTGTGTAATTTATTTTGGTATACGACATGAAGAGATAATCTGAAACAATGTTTCCCTAAAATAGTTGTCTCAGATTAAAGTCCTCTTCTTTCATTATTGATTTTATTTTTTTATAACATGTAACACACTATTAGAGCTAGCCTAAGTTCAAACAAGTAATTCTAGCACATAGCCTATTGTATTTTTATTTTGGTACTAGGAATCGAATTCAGGACCTTGCACTTGCTGGACGGGTGCTTGTGCCTCTGAGCTATATCCTCAGCCCCCTATTTCATTGATAGGTCTATTTTTTACAACAACAATGTGTCTTTAAATTAAAGTAGCTTTGTGATGTGTTTTAATACTAGGTTGGGCTCCTTAATGAGAGAATTTATGTAAAACTCCTGCAGCTCCGTGTTCACAGGCGCACACACACGAGCTGCTGGGAAACTGTCTCAGCGTCACCTAACCTATCTGTGTACCTCCACCCTCGGCCACTGTCTGTGCCATTCCCTGCCCCTTCAGGGATCTGAAAAACTTTAGCATCTAAACGACTAAATCAGTCTCACCTCCAGATCTTACCAGGTAGCGCTCAAACGAGGGCTACTTATACCTGCACTGCGGCTATATTACCATTGCTAGTGTTAGGATCAAAATATACAAAAAGCTAATAATGTCTGAATCTTTACTTAGGAAATAAGGTTGATTGTGTTTTAACTTATGCTCAATTTTCTTTTAAATATCAAATACTGTTCTCTAAGAAGGGGAAAGATGCAGTATTTGTTTGAGTTAGGATCCTGCCTATGGAGTCCAAATGAGAGGTGCCGAAAACCAACCGAGTAGACATCTTCTAAAATTTAGATCAGATAAAATACTTTGCATAAGCCTGCTGTACAAAAACCAATAGTAATTATTTGAATAATTGGACTTTTAAATTCACAAAGAAGACTAAAGACAGCAAAACATATGAGATGATAAAAATATCCATTACCACTCCACAGTATAGTAACTTCAAATGGTAAAAGATTGTGTTAGAAAATTAGTCCATTTAAATAATATACTGCATATAAATTAATAAATTACAGTTGCATATTTTATGGAGTACAAAGTGATCCAAGGTTTACAGATATGAGGAATGATTAAATGAAGGTAATATCCATCATCTCAAATACTTACCATATTTGAATTTCAATATTTGAAATTAATCTCTTACTGATTGTGATATATCAAATAAATTGTAATTCATTTAAACACAATTGGTATATATATTTTCACTTTCTAGGTTGGAGATACTGGAATAAATAAGGTATACAACAAAGTCTGTGATATTTTTAATTGTTGGAAAGTGTTGAAGTTGAGAACACGTGCAGGGCTGTGGTCTGGCCCAGGCAAGATAGGCCACAGTTGGGGCCCCCTGGAGCCTTCTGGATAGTTTTCCTTAACCAGCATCGTCTGTTGCTCTGAGAGGTCCTTGACCCCCTCCCAAGATCCTGCTCAGGTTTCCTCCGTTGTCCACTGGACTCCTTGCTTGTTCTGATTAAATACGGGCCACCCAGGCTCAGTCGGCTGCCGGCTAGCAGAGACAGCTCTGCTGAGGATCTCAATCCTCCTCAGCCCTAAAGACCAGGCCATGTGTCTCATTCCTTTGAGCCTTCACTGTGCATTTGTTTGAGGGGTTGGGGGCTTACTTACAGACCCCAACATTTAATAAAGTTTGATAAGTTGGTTTAAGAAAGTGTTTCTTTTTTTTGGTACCAGGGATCAAACTCACAACCTCACACTTGCCAGGCAGGCACTTAGGGTGCTGAGCGAAACCCCCAGCCCCCAAGAAAGGTTTCTCATCACTATGATATAGAATGAAATCGAGTGTCTGTTAATAGATGAATGGATAAAGAAATATATGTATATATATATATATATATATATATATATATGGAGAGAGACAGACAGACAGAGACAGAGATATGGTAAAACGTGTCTCTACCATAAAAAAAATTTTTGCAGCAAGCTGGGTGGAATTGAAGAACACTGTGTAAGTAGGACAATCAGACACAAGATGACAAATACTTGATACGCTCACTCATGGAAGCTGGAACGTTGATCTTGTAGATACAGAGAGGCGAAGCTTGAGAACGGGGAGCAAGCCTGGGAAGGTGTAGGCAGGCCCTGGGGCGTGCTTGGTCCCAGGGCTCAGCTGGAGAGGAGGAGTAACTCCCCGCATCCTCTGTAGCACAGGACAGCTATGGCTGGCAGGAACTAACTGCATACTGTGACTCAAAATAGCTAGTAGAGAGGATTTTGAGGCCTCCCAACACAAAGAAATGGTAAATGTTTTGTTTAATGGATTTGTCAACTATCCTGATCTGACCATTACACCTCAGATATATGCATTTAAAGAAATATATATAAGTATTGTGTATCAATTGAGAATACATACAATTAAATTTTTTAAAAGAAATGATTTTTTTCCCTATGGTGTACAAGAATACAAGTATTGTTTTAGTTCACAATAACAATGATTTTCCAGAGGAAGAAATCTGTGAAAAAGTGTATGAAAGGTCTGTTCTACTTTAATGCATTCAGAATCTAAGTGTGATGTGATTAATATGATTTTAAAAGGCACGGGGGCTTTTTACTTACCCAGGGCTTCACTGTGTAGGCTTGCGTAGAAGACCTCTCTACTACTACTTTTCAAACATGACCTAATATTTTGTCTTGCTCCAGATAAGAGGATTTGGGGGCAGAAAGAATAAAAATTCCTCATAGCAAGTCTCATATGGAGCTTGCTCTAGCCTTCAAACGAAGCATTCACATTTTCGTTATGAAATTATAACATCTTCTGACTAAGGAATTCAGAACAAATGCTCAGTGCTGGACGTGACTCCCCGACTTCCCCTGACGCCCCAGCCTCCAGGGCTGCCCAGCCAGGAGCGGGGAGGCAGACGCGCACCCCAGCTCCTCCCAGGCAGCTGTGGAGCACTGAAGAGCACGTCCTGCCACACCCACGGGCGCGTGGAAGAGATTGCACAGGGTGGGAAGCAACCTGGAGGGTGAGGAACAAGCGGGAGAAGGAGGCGCCAGGGGAAGGGTCTGGAGCAGGCAGCAGACAGACAGAAAGCAGAGACCGGCTGCCGCTTGCAGCCTGCTCCTCACCCCTAAGCTGGGGCGCTCTTTTGGATCTTGCCCAAAGTTGCTGTTAACTTACACTGCACTGAAGTTTTCATGCCAAGATTGCCACGTTTTCAAGATGAAATAGAAACTGTTATTCCAGTTCTAAGGATGAACTCCAGGGTGACCTTGTGGCTTTCAAGTCTCAGAAGTTAGGTGGGTCCAGGATTCATAAATGCCTGGTTAGAGGATCCAGGGTGGGAGTCTCTCAGTGGGACCTCAAGGGCTGCAGGACCTCACCCTCCAAATGGCAGAGGCTTTGTTAACGCGTGATTAGCTGCTTGAGCATTAAAATCATTTTGATTCTGGAATGTTCTTGTGTAGATTTAGAAGAGAGAAGGCAGGCTAAAAGAAACCATGTAGCACCGTTGATTCCTAGACAATATCAGAAGCATTTTAACTTCTTACTAATTGCATTCAAAGATGTCCTAAAATTTTCAATTATTTTAATTATCTTCTTGGCCCTGTTTCCTATCCTACACAGTTTGACCAGGAGCCTCCGAGAAGTATGTTTGGATTACAGGCCTCAGTGACCTCTTATTTCTTTAAAGTTCCTGGATTTGAGCGTCCTGCCAAGCATGTGTTCCTAGGACTCTGAGGTCATCCGATCTCGTGTTTTATGGGCCCTGGGCCAGGGCCCCAGAATTCTGCCACCGTGAAGGACGTCCCCTGAGTATCAGGGGAGCTGTGGCCCTGAAGCTCAGGTCAAGGACAAGGGTGCAGCAACCTGGAAAGTGTAGGCCCCGTCATCTGGCACCAGCATTGCTTTCCCAGGTGCTGTGGTTTGTCCGCCATGACAACGTGGTAGCTCATTTCCGGGTGCTTTTGTTGAGTTATAGTCAACCTGGAGTAGCAGCTGCTGTTGTGTCTTTAATGTCTGAAGGCCTTTATTGAAATGTGACGCTTAAATGCATCAACAGTTTTTCTGCTGATGCTTTGAGTTTTTGACTTTTATAACTTGAATTAAATTTCAGATATTTTGTTGAGGCGGTGGCTTGATGGTTACTTTCCTGAAAGAAAAAGTTATCTTTCTATAGTCCTGTAATACTCCCACGATCTTGTTTTGACTGATTAGACTCTGTTCCATTCTGTATGATAGTATCAAGTTTGAGGATCTAGGCAACTACTTTGAAGGCAATAAGATTCACTAAGATACCCATTCTGGTTTGACTATTGTCTTCTTTGGAAGTCCTGTAATGTTTACAATGCTTAAGTTTTATTGGTCTTGTTCTCTACTGTTTTGTTCAACTTTATAATATCTAATGAGATAGACAATTCTTTTTAAGGAAACAAGAGACAACGTTGATAACCATTGTTGATAGCCTTGTACTCTGTTCTACACCATGTGCTATGTCTATCCTTGGTTTTGACTGACAGCTCTGTTTTGCCATATATGACTGTATTCTCTCCCCCCCAAAAAAGTAATAAGCACTAAGGAGTAATAAAAAAAAAAAAAAAAGAAATGCGGTGCATGCTTTTACTTCAGAAATTGATTTAGGGTATTTGAAAAGGATATCTTTATCATAAATATTGTTCAATATTGTGGAGTAATGGTTATGCCTTATTCTAGATGTAAGATGAAAGGCAAAGATGAGTGGACCTACATTTTGCTCATGTTCGAAATTTTCCTGTCTGACAAAGCAGATGATTACGTGTAGGGCACAAGGTTTAGGGTGAACTGGGTAGGAACAATAGTTCAGTGCTTGCGGTTCACGGCTGTCAGACTGCAAGGCCTGCTGAGAAAACTTGCGCTTGGTGATAGAGCGCAAATGTGCCAAGCCCGTGGAATAGGGCGACACCCCCCATAAAACCTGAGGGCTGGAGCAGCATTATCACAGCTGGTAAAATTGTCCTGGCTGAAAGGATTTGGAGGGATTATGGGCAGTCCAGAGAAATAAAATAAAAACAAAAGGACTATAAACATTAGGGTTTAATCGTGTGGTTCCAAGCATAAGCCAACATAGTAATCAGGCAAAACTGTGGAACTGTTGTGGGAACAAGTAATTCCAAAATGTGATTTCCTTAGCGCAATCCATAGTATGACAGATTTTCTTCCCTCAGATGGGTACAGATTTATCAATGGAAAATTGTTAACTTGAAAAAATGATACTGTAGCACATAAGCTGTACGGATCACACCCATTTGTGGGGTGCATAGGGGTTGTGCAGAAAGCTATTAGAATCAGAACATGGAATTTATAATATTATTTTTATAATGGTCACTGGGAATTAACACAAGAAAATGCAGGAAATCTATCCACAACACCAAAGACATAGGATGTTTAGTCAAGGGCCTAAATCCCACAGCAATGTCCCACATGAGTCCTGATGAAAACCCAGAGCTCATGACAATGCCTCCCACGCATCCAACTGGAGGTCCAGAGCCCACAAGAAGGACTCACACCAGACTCTTTTATGGATCTGTGCCGGGAAGGCCCAAAGGTCAGCGCTGGAAGCTAGGAAGACCATGCCAGTGGGGGTGAAAGAGCTGTGCTGGTGGGATGAGGGTTCTACGCTGCAGCCAAGAAGTCACACTCAACAAAGACCAGGGCTGTCCTGAAATGCACCACAGCCATCCTCAGCACCTTGGAGGTCCTGAACTCCTCCTCTGACAAGCATAGTCAGGTATATGCCAGGAAACCAGTGTGACGAATTCATCCTAGAGACCAAGTGGCACACATCTTCCCCTGTGGAGCAGGAAGCAATGCTCGATGTGAGGACCAGAGCTTCTCCAGGAGAACCAACGGCTCAAACAGCAACTCACAGGAGAACCCACAATGCCTCAATGCCTCAACACATTACTGCCTTCCTTCTCCTTCTCCACCTCTCTATTTATGCTGGCAACTTTCCTCAGGTGGAGCATCTTTGCTCAGTGCCATGCTGATGTAATCCAGCTGGCATTAAGTTGACCACCAGTTCGTAATCCATAACATGGGGTGATAGGGTTGTTATATTTCAGGTAATGGGAGAGATTTTATAATTTGTATTTCAACAGAACAGAGCTAGGAAAGAAAGTAGAAGGTGGATTGACCTAATTTGAAGTTCAGTCAACTTTGAAAAGAGTCAGTTAATATTAAAAAGCTAAAAAAATTTAAAAATAGAAATTTTATTTGATCCAGCTACCGTTTTCTTCCTGAAATAGTTAAAGGCACCCTACTACAGAGATACGTGCACACCTATGTTTACAACAGCACAATTTTTAATAGCTAGATCTTGGAAACTGCATATGTGCCTATCAGCAGATAATGAACATGTGTTATTGATACACAATGCAGTACTGTTCTACCCTGCCGTAAAGGAAGACAAATTAGAGGCATTTTCAGGCAAATGAATGCAACTTGAAGACATATCATTAAGTGAAATAAGTTAGACACAAAATTTAAGATTCTGAAAGCATAGCTGATAACACTGAGTTTGTAACATGCAGCCTTCCTCGCTTAATGACCGAGTTACATTATGTGCATTACAATATTCTAACGAATGATCAAAGGAAGCAGCAGCTTGATGACTTTGCTTTTATTTGCATAACTCCTACATGCAGTGCTGTAATGCCCAACAGAATATGTCCATACACTGTACTGTACCATGCAGTCAGCAAAAATCACAGTGCTTACTGTAGAACAAGCCATCATGAGGCCACATTGCGGCCCCGGTGCCTTTGGTAAGTCTGAGCGCGGGTCATTGACCTGAAGAGTGTGCCTGGGACACAAGTCTGCAAAATGGTTAATCAGTAGGTCATTAAACAAGGGACACCTGTGCTGATGTTTTCCTCACTATGCTTTGTCACTTTCTCAAGTGTGAAGCAGCAGCGGTGGGAAGCACACGATGAAGGAAGACCGCCTAGATCAGAGAGACCCGTGTTCAGATCTGGTGTCTACCCATCTCAAGCTAGTCCTTGTAACTGTGTGATTGGATCTCTGAGGTGTTTTTTTTTCCCCTTGGAGCTTTTAACTTTCTGAAGATCTAGAATTGCTGATTATTGACATAAACATGAAGGTCTTTTTAAGGTATAAAGAATGTATTTTCAGTTATTTGAATGCTAGGAAGAGAACACCTTGAATATTTGGCAAATTAAAGAGTTTTTAATAAGGTCGGTCACTCTGTCTATCCTTTACCTCTGTTATCCTTAATTGGATTTATTGGATTTAACAAAAACAAAAAATGTTTAGATACTGGTTTATATTCTTTTCTTTCTTTGGGACAAATAAGATTATTAAATTAATACCAGTTTGTCAGATAAAAAGCAGATCTGCCCTCCTCTACAGAGTTCAGAATGAATTTGACTTTCTAGCACTTATAGTCTCCAGATAGATATGATATGTAAATCTGGGTAAACTGTGTAAAATGTTTAGGGTTTGGTATGGAAAATGAAGTGGTCCAAAATGTTTAGGCCTAATGAATCAGAAACTTAAATTGCTCTACAAAATATGAATCTTTTTATTCTTTTTAGTTGGAAAAAAAAGTAAATGTTATCTTCAAGTCAAATAGTAAGTGCAGTAGTTTTCTAGGACTTAAAATCCTGCCATTTTTGTTTTGAATTAGATCAAGAAAGAGGTAACGGAAATTAAAAGTCTGAATTTAGTATCTGTAGGAAGAAGTTCTTATTTTCAGAGCCAAGCTGGACTAGATGGGGAAAAATACGTATACATCTTTTTGTTGACTAATAAGTTACTAAAACTTGAATGAAAGGCCAGTTGACAGAAAAAGACTAAGAAGATAAAATTTCAGCTTTCATAAATTTTGAAACTGATATTCTAGTTGATCAAATTTCTGGATAAGAGAAGACTACTTTGAGGGAAGGAAAATTGAGCAAATTCTTACAAAATAATAGGTAAATCATAGCCAAGGAAATAAATAAATGCTATGGAGAATAAAAACAAGACAAAAGCCCATTAAAATGTGAAACCTCAAAAAGAAAAAAAAAAAGCCATGTTAGAAAAGAAAAATGTTCCCAAGCCACAAATAGGCTGTTTAAGAGAAATGTCCCAGAAGCTCAGTTGCAAATGAACATTTTTCAGTAAAACAGAAAGATCATCACCTGCACCGCTGTTAGAATACTCTTGTATGTTGTTTCCTGGTATTCTAAAACCGTCACTTTGATGTAACAGCTAATATAGTTATTATTTAAACTATTTAAAGTCCCAGTTTTAAATAGTAAGAATAAGTAAATACTTTGATATAAACCAGTTCTGGCCTTCAACTGAAACTGTTTCCCATATATCTTAAGGTTATCTAGTTGTCTTCTAGCAGCTAAGTGTTTCAAGAGTCTTCTTTTTCTGATAATTTGCCAATCTTTGAGGATAGCATAATGAGAGAATGAAGGTGATCTCTATTATAAACCTTATATTCCACTATTGATTGGAAATCAACCAACAATAAATAATAATTAAAGGGACAATAAACTCTCAGGACTTCTCTACGTAGAGAATCAAATGGAAGGGCATAGTAGCTTCTTAGAAGTAGCTAAATTTACATGGTGTGTAACAAACACATATACATGTGTACATACAGGTGTAGATTCTTTTTCCTTCTTTAGTTTAAAATAATACACATACAGGACTTTCACTGGGGAGAACACGTATTCCACCAAGACTAGAGTTTTTTCTTTAGTAAAATTTAATGGTTTTTCATTTTGATACTTTATTTTGTTTTAAAAGAAAAAATGAGTTAAAATAATAAAATCACAGTAGTATCACTTCGTGGTCATGTATTTATGTTACATCAAATTAAATGGCTAAAATATGTGAATATTATATGTATTGAAATAATTTCAGATTTTAAAGAACTTTTGAAGGAAATTAAGCACAAGTTGATTATAGCACATGATATGTTTTATATCTAAGCTGCTCTCCAACAGTCTCATCTGTCCAGAGGTGAGGCTGTTGGTGGGTGATTGGGTCATGGGGTGCTACACAGATCAGTGGATTTGTCCATTCGTGAGTTCTCAACTGCATGTGCTGTGAGGAGGTGGGTCGGGTCACTGGAGTGTGACCTGGGAGGGGGAATTGTTTCTCCCAGCTCCTTCTCCTCTCTGCTTCCTGATTGCCATCAGCTGAGCAACTGTCCTCTGCCAGGTCCCCTGCCCTGCTCTTCATGCTTTGGAGCCAGCTGGCAGTGCATGGACTGAACCCTCTGAAACTGTACCGAAGTGAATCTCTCTTCCCCTAAGGCTGGGCTGTTGAGTGCCATGTTCTATTACAGGGAAGTGACTGGTACAGTAGCACTCGCACAAAGTTTTGTGATATCATAGTGTTTATTATAACATAGTTTTACTTTTTTACTTGTAAGAGAATGAAGCATTATTATCAAAGTGAAAGTTTTATAAGTCAAGATTTCTCTACTCAGTCCTATAATACACATCATCCCCAGACAGTTAGGGCTCTCATTTTATCAGTCACGAACCTTACAGGTTTTGCTGTGCTCTTGGTGTGTTAGGCAATAATTGAAAAATTTAAAAACCTACTAATTTTCCTGATATCCTTAAAATTCCAGTTTCTTGATTTTTATTAGCCCCTTTAGAAATCATTGAAATAATTTTAAGAGAGAAATAATGTAAGTAATCAAAACTATCTTAAATTTTTGCTTGGCCACTGCTGTATTTGAGAAGTTTTTGTGATTTTGAATAGCTCTAAGACAAAAATCCGGATTTGGTTTTAATCATTATATTACATGATAGTTTGATGTTATTTAAAACTGTCCTGGGTACTGGTGCTTAGTGGGCTTTGATCGGTAATTGGCGAACTTCAAAAGGCCTGGGCATTTGGTTTGGGTAAACCTTGATTAGTGTGGACGTCTGTGCGGCATCCTGCCCACATCTCCGCAGGCCTTTTTCCAAGCCGGCCCTTACTGAATGCTGCAGTCTTCTTCCAGCTCCCCAAAATGAACAGCATGGTTTTGAATTTCAGTTTGCAGCCCAATATGCTGGAAATTTGTCTTTTCAAACACTGACTGATAGGTCATATGCCCAATTTTTTTAAGACCTTGTATCTATCATCTTTACTTACACAGAGCACTTATCTCTCCTCTTAACAGAATCATGAACTTTTAGAACTACACAGAAGAATTTGAGATCATCCAGTCAATAGTAGTTATATATGTTAGGAGAGTGAATTTTTTAAGGTCATATAGGTCCATAAACCTAGTTGATCCAAGGCAATACAGCTAGTTAGTTATAATAAAATTATAGTAAGGATAAATCAGGTAACGTGTTAAAAATATCTGAATTAACGTTTCCTCTAGTGATGCAAATCCAGTGAAGGTAACTATGGCACACTGGATCACAGAGTTGGGGAGGCACAGAAGTGGCCGCCCTGCCAGGCCTCTTCCAGCTCAAGGCCTGGGCTCCTCACCGAGATCTGAGACCCTCCCTGGGTTTTCCCTAAAGAAGGAAAAGAGAACGAAAGCTAGCCCACTCTTGTTGGTGTCAATTCAGAGTCACATGTTATGAAATGTTTTAGATGAAATTATTGTTACCATCTACAACCATGCATAGTATTCACTTTCAGATATATTTTGTCTTCTCACAGCTTAGTCCTTATGAGAGAAACAGAGGGAATTCATTTCTTCTCAGTTTTAGAAACCTTTCATGAGAAGTGTTAGACTCTTTTTTTCGTGTTATCATCTAGGGTTATGACAGGCTTTGAAAATCCTTTATTGCTTACTTACTCATTAGGAACCCTGTAGGATATAAAATAGTTTACAGTGACATAGGGGTAAGGACTTTTGTACAGATTTATTTATGGCATATATTATTAGGTGTGATATAACATTTGAATGATTTGTGAGATATCTGTGCTTTCAGTCCATTTAAAATAATTCCTGATTTATTATTATAACGTAGGAGCTGAAATTTACAGCTACTGGGTTTTAATGCTTCTGCTGCTCCGTTCTATCGCCCAGCAGTGGTGAGGATTGCGGCACGTGTGTTGCAGTTGCTGTTTGTTTTCAGTGAACGGTCTGAAAGCTTCGCCATTGCTGGTAGGCTTAGGGCTTCAAGGGTTTTTCTTTGGCTATAATTTATCCTTAAAATATTGATGACTTATCATGCATTGAAAAACAGAAGTATCTGGTTCTTTTATTGGGATTTTAAATAGCTTTGCTATGTTTCTCTAAATTGTATTTTAAATTAACATTCTTAGAAGCAATTTTAAGCCAAATTTATAGATAAACCAAAGAAGTTCACTGACAACTAGATATATAAAGAAATGAAGTACACCAAGTTTACAACTGGGCACGCTCTCAGGAGGTGGCTGCTGGCTAAAGAGGGGTGCCGGGGGTGTGACCCAGAAGGATTCATCTCCCTCTTTAGCTCTTCCCTTCTCTTTCTGTTTCCTGACCACCATGGTGTGAGCTCTGCCAAGCGCTTCCACCAGCTGTTCTTTCCTTGAAGCCCAAGGACCTTTGCAATTGTGAACATCTTGGCGTTGAAGTTGTGCGTGTTGGCTCTGTGGTAGAAAAGTGGCTGAGACAGTACTGCTTTCATGTAAAGCGACAGTCACCTTTCTGTTGGTGGCAAAATACCTGCCCCCAACAATTTAAAGGAGGAAAGATTTACTCTGGCTCATCGTTTCAGAGGGTTCAGTCCATGGTCAGCTGTCTCATAGGCAGAAACATCACAGTTGGTGGTGTTTGTCTGCCATCACAGCAGACTGGGAGAGACTGGGGCAGAATGATTTTGCCAGTTGAAGCCATGCTGGGAAACTTAAAGAATTAGCAAATATTCCCTCAAAAAATAAAAAAGATCTGGGATGTAACTTGGCACAAGGACCTTGCTTGGATATAATCTCCAGTACAGCAAAACAAACAAACAAAAGAAAAAAATGACCTAAACTTTCCCTCCTCCCCTCAAATCTAACCAACCAAAGCAAAATCCATTATGGCAGAAAGACACAGGGGACTTCTTGCCCTTCATGCTCAACTCATGTGAGATCCAGACCCTCAGCTAGATTCCTTGGGTCTTAGTGTGTGGACAGATTCCCTGCACTTCTTGTATTTGGCTCTTTGGGTGACTATTATAAAAGAATTCTATAAATTATGTGTCCTGTATTAAATTATTTTCCTTGAAAACCCTGACTACAATACAGTGAAATAGTGATTTATCTCAAAACAGTATTTTCTAAAAATTTGTATATATTTTAATTTAGATAAAACTAATGGTATATTAAATAACAAAGTTGGACTTTTATGCCAGGGTATATTAAAACTTTCTGGACTCATGTGGCTTCCTGAGATAACTCCTAATTTGTTAAGCTTACATTTTATTATGGAAATATTTTACCTGAATCTCAGTTCTTGGTTTTCTAAACTAGACTTGAGAGGCTGGTCTTACTGTTTCCTGCCTATAAGCATTTTCCAAGGTAGTAAGGTTTGCCTTTTCATGAGGTGGAGGCAATGATTTCTGATTGTTTTTCATAAAAATGTTATTTGATTATATTTCCTTTGTTTTACAAACTGGTAGCTTTTTCTAGTAAATAGTTTAAATTTAGTTAAGAATTTGTATATTTCCCAGTATGAAATTAAGAAGTAAAAAGCCAATCACCTGGGATGTTTTTAATAGCAATGTGTCATAGGGTGTGTAGAATATTTAATGCCAAAGTAATTTTTCCTTAGTTTACTTGGCTTATATATATTTCAGTAGTCACCAAAACAACTTTATTTGTAGTATGTTTCAAAACAAATGTTGTGCCTATTAATAAGTTTAACTGTGTCAGTGCGCTTCAACAATAATTCAGGAATTTACAGGTTATTTCACATATTTAAGCTACCAGGCCCTTTGTACAAAGGGCCTTTAGGCTGGGGAACAAATCTCTGTACCTGTAACTGTGCAGATCACATTTGTGTACTTACATTTTTAATGTTCAATACCGAATATATCCCTGTTATAGTTATAAAAACCCCATTATGCCAGTTATATTGCTAGCTTTACCTCAGAAGTTCTCTTAAATCATATAAATGCCTGCATCTTGAGTTAATTGAGTAAACACAGCAAATTGAGTTAATTTTAACCTAAAATTTAAGAACTACAGGTATTTGGTTCATAATGTTGATATAGAAGGGGGATCTACTTACAAAATAGAGTATTTACAGATTTTACTGAAATTTAATAAAGATTCTCTGTGTTATCTGGGCATTTGTTAGAATTATAGGACTTACATGACATAGAATGATACTGACATTAACTTGTGGTTCTCAGCTTTTCTTTCCAGCTGAGTCTATACACAATATGCAGGAAAAGTAGATTTAAAAATCTAGTAAAAAGCAAGATGGCTTAGGCAAAAGCCTTTCGTATTCCAAGAAAACTGCTTACAGCAGTGAGTCTTTAAAAGGCTGGAGAAAAATCAGAATAATTTATAGAAAATTTCAATGCAAGTTTTCCCTGTATACAAAAAGACTTTACTGAGAACATGGTCTTTGGAGAGGGGCTGGCTTCACATTACAACCTTGTGCCTTTCAGGCACTGCAACCAGGCAACACACCCTAAGACAGGGGTCATATTATATTAATTAATCAGATCTCAGAATGGAGACTATATTGCTTAATTTCATGAGAGGGACAGAGCGAATCATATGATTTTGCTTAACTTGAAACATTTATCATATTTGTCTTTAATATAAATTATAATTTTAAACCATTTATCAGCTATCATTGAAAAATACGGTGAATCTTAAAATTAAAAAATTATTACAGTAAAACAGAATCTGTGAATCTCCCTTTTAACACTTCCCCTGGCTTTGAAAACATGCCATCATCTTGCCCCTTGTGAAGCAGTTCTCAGAGTCCTCTTTCTGGGTGTTTTTAGTAGTGATGTGTCACAGCTGATGTTGTGAATTGATTTGAAATGTTTTCCTTCCACTGTTGCTTTGATCTTGGGGAGGAGCCAGAAGTCACATGGTACCACATCCGGCCAATGAGGTGGAGGAGACTTGACTCCAGGATCGTGGCTCCTGGGGGTTGGCATTGGGTGGGGCAGTCACCTGTCTCTCATACAGTGTCCTAACCTCACATGGGGAAGGGGATGTTAGAAATGCTTCAGAAAATGTCCTGGATGGTGGAATCCTATGCTCAAAAAAAAAGGGGAGGCCTTCACTAGGTATCAATGGTAACATCTTTCCCTCTAATAACTTTTTAAAAATTGAAACATTCAAGGTGTGTTCTATCTCATTTCATATATTAATCTATTACCTTGGGTCAAACAGAAATTCTAGAGATGAGTTCAAATGCTGAAAGGTAGATTTACTTTGCCAAGGAAAAATATGGTAACCAGAATTTGGTATAATTTTTCATTTTTAAAGGCCAAAATATTTGAACAAAGATTGAATTTTAAGCAATGTTACATTATTTTCTAGTAATAAAATGTGTCAAATCATCACTTGTTTTGATTAATGTAGCTTTTAAAATGAACTGGAAGAAAGAACAAAGTCTGTGTATAATTGGAATAGTTTAATAATAAGTTTAGAAGGCAAGAAAATTGTGACTGGAAATTTCAATTGGTACTTTGTAGAAGCCAAAGGGACTCATACTTCATAGAATTTTGAACTTACTAAGTAACTAGCTTAAAACTGAACAGCTTTTTCATTCCTCTCTAGGAGAAACCAGATCACGAAAGTAGTCTGTGTAGTAGATAAAAACATAGATGTTTTAAGACTTTATGAGACTTTTATGAAAGTTTACTTCCAAAGGAAAAGAGCAAATTTTAGTGCATGTCACATCTTGGTCATCTTTGTCCCCTGTCCTCCTACCCTGTCCTCAGTTTACCTTCCTGTTCCTCCCATCTTTCTTTTATTTCACTCCTTAAATGATTTCTATTTTGTGTCTCTCATATTAGAGAAACCATGAGTGTGTCTTTGTAGATTATTTGCTTGTTTCCTGTTGCGAGGGTGCCAGTGACATTTTTTTATGGCTTTCTCTAAGCAGATAACAGAAATCTCCTGCAATCTATAGTTGCCTTAAAGCAGCCAATTAGCAGAACAAATGTGTTATCTTATTAGAATTAATTTCAACAGGAAACAGTGCAATATGGTGTATATTGTTCACTTAATTTGTGTTAGTCAGCTCTTGATCGCTTTGAGCAAATGCCTGACACTCACAGTTTAATGATAGAAATAACTCATTTGGTTTATGATTCCAGAGTTTCAGTCCATGGTCCACTGGCTCTGAGGCAGAAAGTTCATGGCAAAAGGACTTGGATGAGCAAAGCTTTTCAGGTCATGGCGTCCTGGAACAGAGCAGGGGAACAGCACAAGGGGTGAAGAGGTCAAGGATCACATACGGTCCAAGGCCCCACGAACATCCTAGACACACTAGTATTCCTAGGCAGCTCTCAGCCAATTAAATTAACCATCCTGTAAGCCGAGACTTTGAGCAGTATGACTTTAAGAATTAAAGCAATGAAAAATTACCAATAAAAGTATACAGAATTTGCATATGAGGCAGCTGCTCATTGGTTCCTGGAGTTGGGGTTTGTTATTGACATTTATAGTTAGGTTTATGACAGGAATATTATTTCTACTGTTTATCAGTTAGATAAATATCTTGGAAGAAGCAGAGCTTAAATTTTGTGTTAAACTGCATGTAACTTGAAGTAGCCAACAAAGAAGGCTTAGGATGTACAGGTGAAAAGAACCTGGGATGCTTAAAGGAGTGAAAACAAAGCACACCGAGAATTACACTGCACTGCAGAAGCACAGACACCAGTTTTGTTTCTTGTAGCTCCCGCAGGGGCTGCCAAACCGGCAAAAGTCAAAGCTGGGTGGAACCTTTGGCTTAAAATAGTTTTTCCATTTGTAAAAGTTGCTGAGGAAGAAACAAGATAAAAAATAAGGAGAGGGGAGAAGGTAAAAGATGAAAAGGAGAAGGAGGAAGAGGAAGAGGAGAAGGAGGAGGAAACTGACTAAAGCCTAAAATATTTACTACCTGAACAGGAAAACTCCACTCCCCTGTGAGATGCGTAGCTGTGTTTCCTTCTGTTTAATTGGCAAGTGATAACTGTGCCTCTTTCTGGAGAGCAGTGTGATGGTTTGGTCCATTTATATATTGTCCATTGATCAGCTCAGGAGAGTTTGTCATCATCATCTCGAGTATTTATTTCTGTGTTATGATGAGAACATTCACGTCCTCCCTTCTAGCTGTTTTGAATTATGTTACACATAGCACCAACTACAGCTGCTCTCTGGGAAAGGGAACAATGGAATCCGTCCCTTGGCTGTGGCTGAAAGTCCAGTTTGGATCTGCTCATCACCTCTTCCATCTCTCGTCTCTTCCCTTCTCTCCCTTTCTCCCCCTCGTGTCTGATAATCTCTCGTGTCTTCCCTTCTCTCCCTTTCTCCCCCTGGTGTCTGATAACCTCTGTTCCACTTTTGACTTCTATGGGCTTACCTTTTGTTTTGTTTTGTTTGTTATTCAATTACAGAGGAACAAAAATTCCTTCAAATTTTCAAAATTTGTTGTAATAAACATGAGTACCATATGTCTATTGATTCCTCCTGTGTTTCCTGTTTATCAGCTTAAGCTGCCTATATTATCACAATGTTTTGTAGTATGTACTGTTTCATTTTACCCACAGTATGTTTTTCAGTTTTAAAAATGTGGATTTGCAGTTAATTACACATACTGCCAGCTCCTTGCCACATTGCTTTTTCTTCTTTTTTTCTCTTGTGAGCCGGATGTAAACATAATTCTAGTTCTCAGATTTTTACTTACCCATGATGTGTTTAAGGAAACTGGTGAGGACACCCTGGATTGCAAGGTAGCACTTGGACAGTTTACTGGACAGGGGAAGTCACTCACAGGGGAAGCCACATGGCAGGAGAAGGGGGGCTGCTCCAGTGGAGAAGGGGAGTCAGGCAGGAAGTCTGGGTTTAGCGTGGGTGCCAGGAGTCAGCGGATTGGTGGGTAGGAGATCGTAGAAAGGCAGAGGCTCTCTAGTCTTTTCTAGCTATAGGGCTCCTTAGTCCGTGGTCAGCAGGTATTGAAATCTTGATGTCACATCCGTAGTACTCAGGCTCTAAGAGCCCACAAGTGTGCTGACTGGGGCTGTAATTAAAGCAATTGGATGCATGGCCAGCTGAGTTTATGTCTGGGACGGGATGTAGCAAAGCGTTGCTGCCCAGTTGTGGCCCATTGGCCCCTTCCTGCCCAAAGCTTGAGCACCATGAAAAGTGACAGGTGTCTGCTAGATTTCTCAGTGCGGAGCAGTTCCATAACTTCAGCGGAAGTGTGCCATGAGTGAGGAGATGTGCAAGGAACCCAGGCTGCGGACAGGTGTGAGAGTGGGCAGGAAGATGAAGCAGTGAACAGGTGGAACCACACCTGCGAGGAACTCTGCTCCCCAGGGAGGTGGGAGAGCGGCCTGAGGGAGACCTGTGAGGCTCCATCACAGTGATGGCGAAGTGGGCACATGGAGAATGCAGTGAGCAAAGACACGGTGAGTGCAGGGGAGGAAATGCCTCCCTTATTTTGTTGGGCAGGAGGAAGAGACAGACAGGTGTCCTGACTTCCCCAGGGAGCGGAGAACCTGCCGCATGGCTTGAACTTGCTTCGTGAAGTAGACCACAGAATCACTTGCCAACGATGATTCGGGATGGGTGGGGGACGGTGAAGACTGGAAACGGGAGAGAAGACTGAAAATGTCTAAGAGGGTTAGGTGAGTGGAGACCTTGACAGGTGTGCCTAGGAGCTAAGGCTGTGGGCGGGGACTTCCATGCCGTCCATCTTCCCTCGGGGCAGGGAGTGGGACACTCTGCCACAGCTGGCTCATTCAGGAGCCAAATAGACACTTCCTTTTTGGTCATTACCAAAATTTCCCTTGGTTAATTAGTGATAATATCCTACTTACCCACACCATTGGTGCTTCCAGCATTCTAAACTATGAAGTCTGTTGCTTATATTTTGTAATAAAATGATTTAAGTATTAAAAGCATACACTTAGCTTTCAAGAGAGTGAAATAATTTCAGAACTATCTTTAGAACCTTTAAGACAAAATTAAGAGCAAACAGCATGCCTGAAATGTATTTGAAATCTTACAGCAACTCAAATGTGGGAAATCCTCCATTTTTAGAAAAACCCTCCCTTATTTCGATCATATGCTTTAGTTTCATGTAAAATTTGCCAAAATTATTGGAGTTTGAACCTTCATCTTTTGAGAAAGTATTATCTAAGTTGGGGGTTAACTCAGTAAAAGATTTTTTTTAATGCAACCGAGTATTTACATATGTAGACTTCATACTAATGATTTCATTTCTCCTATAATGACAGAGGATGCTTAAGGGTAATTGGATGGGGATTATTTCACAATGCTGTCTTCTTTCAGTTATTCCAAATGGAGCTTTTCATGTTTTATTGCCCAGGAAGGAAAAATAGGTTTCTTTTTTCTTGTTTGTAACAGATATTTAAAGATAATTGCCGATGTCTTTTTAGTGGGTTCTGGTTTGGTTTCCTGATTCCTTTCTGCTCTATTTCCATTTTATGGAAATTCTGGAAATTTGTGTCCAGTGGCTCACATAACAAATTTCTCATAAAATCATCAGGTCTTTATTTCTTATTTTTATTTTATTATTTGTTCCTTAAGAAAATGGTCCCTAGTACTCTTAGATTATTGTATTTGCAGTATCCTGTCACATTAATTTTGAGAAAGATTTATTGCAAAGTAAATTAAAATATCCTAATGATTTTGCAGTTTGCACTCAGGTTTTTTTAAAAGTGATTTTTGTCATTTGGTAAAGATGAGTTCAAGAGCTGACCTTAAGTTTAATCATGTTCTGAAAATTTTTCTTTATTTTAGTCTCCTTTGACCCAATTTCCAAGAACTGTCTGAGGGGTTTGCCAGTGGTGGCCATCTTGGAGGTGAGCCTTGGTGTCTAGCTCACTAATTGGGCTTTGATTTGAAGTTTCACAGTGGTTTTTAAAGAACATGGGGTTCCCTCAAAAGCCCAATGTGGCTTTCATGTATCTTTCTTCCTTCCTTTTATTAAGGCACTTGAAATATGAGAGAAACTTGATCTCTTGGAATGTTTACCCTCAAATAATTGAATGAAAACACAGTTTGGCTTTCTTTAATAATTCACATTTGTGAAATCTTTGTGTTTTAGCCCACAGAGCCCACAAAATATGCTCTTTAGTGTGAAAGCCAAAGATTAATACTTTTGGAATCAAATAGCTAATCCTCTTTCCCTCATTCAGTGTTACTTTTTCCTCCATTTTTTATTGTAGTGGTGTGTTGATGGTGCTTGCAAGGAAAAAGCTTCTGTGCGTGATTTGTCAGTGTGCGGGTGGGTGCGACACCATCCTTAGGATCACCTATCAGTGCTTACTTTGGGGCTGGATTCTTCTACACTTGTCTGCATCTTACAGCTCCCAGTGTGAGTCTGCAGATTTACATTCCTTTGGAAACCAGAGAAATTATCCTTTAATTTCACTTGTAAGCAAAGAAACATTTAAAGTTATTTTCCTATGGATCCCTTGTTTGAAATGAGCTTATTTTGATTCATGTTTGTTTAAATCCTACTTTTTTCCCTAACATGGCTTGAGGCTTACTGATTTGAGTTTAAAGAAACAACAAAACAGAGTTCTGACGGCAAGCTGCAGCATGTAACCTACTACACTGAGCAGTGTCCTTAGGGTGATAAATATTTGTTTGAAAGTTTTTTCCATTTTAAGCTAATAAAACTTTAACAACCCTAAGTCATTATGTGAAGTTTGTACAGTGGTGCTGAGCTAAAATCCTGATGGCAGAATTGAGGACAGAAAACATAGACTGAACAACTAGTCTTTATGTAAAGAGTGAAGATCAGAGGAGTTCATCCCACATGATGAAAACTCTGCTTAGTGACACAGAACTTGATAATCACTATGATAATCAACTTGCTGTAAGGACAGCAAGCTCTCCTATCTAGAAAGTAATACCTTCATAAGAACAAAAGGGAAGGTTTCATAGGACATTTGGTTTTTGTCTTTCAGTAAGGATTCACTTAATTTCTAGGACTATCCACGCTTGGTGTATTACTTCACTGTGTTATGTTTTGTTAGTCTCCGCTTGGTCTGTATCTCTTAGGCACCTTGACCATGTGGTGAGTTTCCTGAAGGCCCAAATCCTATTGTGTGCATCTTTGTATTCCTTAAAATATTTCATAGAAGTCAATAGTTAACATTTAATACATTAACGAGTACTGTATTTTTTTTTGGTCCTGGGAGTTGAACCCAGGACCTTCACAACGAGCTTCATCCCTTGCCCTTTAAATTTTTTTAAAAACAATTTTGGGATGGTCCTTGCTATATCATTAATTTGGCCAGACTGAGTTTGAGCTTGTAATCCTCCTGCCTTAGCCGCCCCCGGTGCTGAGATTATGGTCACATACCATTAACCAACAATAAATTATTTAGTAGGTCAAACACATTGATAGAGGATTAAATGCCTAGGTTGGTGTCAGTTGCTTCTCTGTCACTAAGGCCAGTTTTGTCCTTGATGATACGTGCATAATTTAGTCACAAACCCTCTGGTTTGAGCTGGATGGAAATGTAAGCAATCAAGCAGTTAAACAAAAATTGCTTGGATGCTGCAAAAAACCTCGGATGAACACAGACAGCCTCGGTCACCTGGGGAGTTCAAATGTTCCCATCTGAAGGGTGTTGCCTGCTTCCTGGCCAGCTGTTTCCCTGAACACTCTCAGGAAATAATGCTCTGTTTTTTATCCTGATTGAGAGGCCTTAAAGCATTTGCACTTAGTCTGCTGAGTGACAGGGAGGAGAGAGGAATTCATAATTTATCACTTTCTAGTATTTCCCTAATAGGAAAGCCCCTTAGGTGCATAAGGCAAGTATCTTTGAAATTTTACACTTTAAAAAATTATTTTTCCTTTTCTCACATTCCTCTAGATGTGCATGTTCTATAGCATCTCATGTCTCTTTGTTTTTTAAATTTGTATACAATAAGCACTGAACACCGAAAAAGTTGGAATGGATAATGTTTATTTCAAAATTTAAATCCATAATTTGAGGTGAAACATTTAGATGTTATTATGTTTTTTCCAGTGATGTCATCATAATACAAAATAATACACTTTGAACAATGTTCATGGCAGTGCATGTGCTTGTCTGATGCTCTTCTTTTCCTCCTTGTAAGACACAGAAAAAAAATAGAACTTATCCTTAGAGGAGACCATCAGGATTGCTTCCCTCAGATTGAGCCCATTCCTAAAAGTGCGTGTCTGTAAGTTAGGATAGCGACACTCATTTTGCGGAACAGGAAGATGCACACACATCTCTTGGTCATTTTCAACTCTTGTTAGTCCTTTTATTTCCACCCTTCCTCCCCCAGACCTCCGATTCCCTTCCCCTGAGTCAGCCTTGGGGTTTCATTGCTCCATTATTTTATTCATTGATTTATTTATTCTTCATATTTCTTATATAAGAGAAAACGTGATGGGTGGGGGTTTAGCTCAGTGGCCCAAGTGCTTGGTTGGTGAGTGTGAGGTCGTGAGTTTAATCCCAGTACCGAGAGACAGGAAGAGAGAGAGACAGACAGACAGAGACAGAGACAAGGACAGAGAGAGAAATATGCGATGCTTTCTTCACTTAACACACTGCCCTGGTCACTCTCTCATTGCTCGGCTCAATACCCAACACCCACAGCTTAAAGAAAGAGAGGTATATTTGGGCCCACGGTTTTCAGAGGGTTCGACTCAGCACAGTAGGAAGGTCTGGTGGAGGCTGCTGCTCCTGTCCTGGTGGTCTGTTGGGAAGCAGGAAAGGGAGGAGCCGCAGGGGGGGGGGGGGACACCATTCAGGTCATCCCTGAGGGAAGCCTCTCCCAGGCCACCTCCTCCCAGCACACTGGTGAGCGTGAACCTACTAGTGAGTGTAACAAACCCACGAGCCAGTCACCTTCTGAAGGCCAGCCTCCGGGCAGTGGGCTTTTCTAGATCTAAACCACTGTGCGTGGTAGTCTCATGATGCTTGCTCTTTCCAACACACGCATGGCTTCACTCTTTATGGCTGAATGCAGTTACATATATAAATTGTGTAGGTGTGCATTCATTCATACCACATTTTCTCTGTCCATCGTCTCCTGGAAGAAATACAGGCTGTTTCCACAGCTTAGCTATTGAGAATCATGCTGCTATCAACGTGAGAATGCTTGGATGACTTTGGTACTTACTTTGAGGAATGTCCATGCATTTGCCCACTTCTAGATTGGGTCTTTGTTCTTTTGGGGGTTGATTTTTGGAGTCTTTGTGTCTTCTAGACATTAGTTCTCTACTAGAAGAGAGCTGTCGGTGGTCTCTCCCCTGTCGGCTCTTTCCTTAGCCGTGCAGCAGCTTCTAATTTGATGTGATCTCATTCACTGTTTTGTGTGCTACTTCCTGCCTCTGTCTGTGTCTGCCATTTGAAGTGTTTTCCTGTGTTGTCTTTCAGACTTTCACGCAGACTTTCACAGTTTGTCTTCGGGTATCTAGGTATCTGACCATTTTGGTTTGAGTACAGGGTAAGATACAGGTACCTAGATTCAGTCTCCTGCAAATGCATATCCTGTTTTCCAACACCGTTTGTTTGAGAGGCTCTCTTTCTTCTAGTACATGTATCTGGCCCTTTTCTCGAGAGTAAGATGCATCTTGGTGCCCAGGTTGTTTGTATCTTTTGTTTTATTCCACATGTCTACGCTTCTAGCATGTTTTGGTTTTAGTTTTTGGGAGTGCAGTGCAAGATTGTTTTTGTTACTGAACTTTTCAGTAGAACATGGGATTGGTATGGTCACACCTCCAGCATTTCTCTTTGCCCAGGATTGCTTGGTCTAGTTCTGGGTCTTTTTGATTCTAGGTAAATATTCAGAGTTATTTCAGTGTGGGGAATTGAACTCCAGCCCATTTTTTCTTATTTTTCAAAAAATTGTTGAAGCAAACCTTCCTAAGTTTCTCAGGCTGAATTCAAACTTGCAACTCTCCTGCCGCAGCCTCCGAGAGTGCTGAAATTGTGGGTTCATACCAACATATCTCGCCTGTTTTAGGTGCTGCATTAAGTCCATAGATTTTTTTGGTAATATGTTAAAAACAACAATTTTAACAATATCAGTTCATGAACAAGTGATGGTGTTCCATTTTCTCATGTCCTCTTCAATTTCTTCAGATTTCTATAATTTTCATTATAGAAATTTCACAATACTTTCTTGGCTAGGTTGATTCCTAAGTATTTACCTTTTGTGAAGCTATTTTGAATGAAGTTGTGTCTGATTTCTTCCTCAGTGGGGTTCATTATTGGTGAATGGAAGCGCCACTGATTTGTGTATGCTGATTTTGCACCCTGCGATTGATTTCCTTGTTGATGCCCTTCGCGTGCATCCACCCCTTCCCTCAGCCTCACTTCAGACTCCAGGGCTGAGGCGCATGTTTGAATGGTGGCAGCATCTTGCTTCGCAGTGATTTAAAATGTGCAATCTCCATGCAGAAGACTCTTTAATGGAAAGCTGAAATGTCATGATTTTCATGAGACTATGTTTATATTTTCAGAGAAAACAGCCAATATGATGAGAGAGAATATTTTGAGGAAGAAAACTGGAACTTGTTTTAGAATTAAATTCTTCAGAGTAAAGAAATTATCTTTAGGAGAATACTCTGGCCCTGTGTGGTAGGGCACACCAGTAATCTCAGTGCTCTGGGTGGTTGAGGCAGGAGGATCACCAATCTGAGCCCATCCCAGGAGCCTGACGACTTAGTGACACCTTTTTCATACTGAAGACGTAGCTTAGTGTGAAGGCTCTTGGCTCAGTCTGGGGTGTGTGTGGAGTGTCTGGAATATATTCCTCCTGCTTCTCCCACTAACAGAAAGCTACAGAGACTCATAGGGTCATTCCCATTGCACAGAAATTATTGAAATGTGTTCACTTTTAATAATAAATGAATTTTTCACTCTAGTAATTTTCAATGTTTCAAATATTTATGGAGTAAAAATTGAGAAAAGAAGGAGCAATTAAGGTGTAATTGGTTGAGTTGTTATAAATTTTAATCCCTAAACATGAGGCTTTTAATGGAGAAGCTAGAAAACAGCTAATATTTAGAATGTGAACTTTGTTGTTAAAATTATTAAGGTCATCACAACTAAGAGGGAAGATGATCAGTTTTGGAACAATGGGAAAACATACTGTGGATGGTGGTAGAATTGTTACTTCGTGTTTACAGTACATGTAGTGACCACTAAAGAATGGTCCACTCCTCACACTCCTCCAGGAAGCAATGTGTTTTCTATCTTTACAAAGTCTCAAGCCAAAATGGGCTCCGTACGTGCTCTAAAAAAGCAGCGGACCAGGTGGAGCTCCTGGGTCTTCATAGTAATTATCCTCCTCTCAAAAGGAGGGAGTCTGCATAGCTAGTCTTCTTTTACAATATGCAGAATAAGAACAGATGGCAAGGTTTACTGCTTACAAAGTGGGTGTAGTTAAAGAAAACTGGATTGTCCACTGATTTTTTTAAAGAGGGCTTTGTGTGTCCGAATAAAGTCATTAGGATTTTTAAAGAATAGTTTTAAGGACTAAAAATCGAGGTACAGACAAGTGTGTAAAGTCTTTACCCATTTACAAAGTGGTGAAACACTTCAGTACTTTAGTGTTCAGCTTTAGTGCTTATGTTATTACTATTCCCAGTGCACTGTGGTTTTTTACATGTTATCAATTAGTCCATAAATTAAGAAATCCTTAATTCATCAATTTCAAGGAAAATAATATCCATCTTTGCCTAGGATCATTTTTCTGGCTTTCAGAGTTCTGTTTCAAATAGCTCCTTGTGCCCACAAAGAGTGCAAAGCCTTTGCAGAGTTAATGCTCTTACTCTTTCATCTTGGCAAAGGAAGGAATCCTAGATCGGAAGTTTCCATCTTTGTTCTTTAGGGCTTGGATGGTATTGCAGCCACGTCTTCTGAGCTGGCAGATGTTGCTACCACTGATAATTCTGCTCTCATTTTTATCTTTGTTCTCTTCCAAGTTGAGATTATTGTTGCTATGGTTGCTTTATTTTTTTCCTACATGGAACAATAAAAATTTTCTACCTTGGCATTTTGGTAGCCAGAGCCCTGAGATCAAGGAGTTAGTGGAGCTGTGCACCCTTGCAAGGGGCTGGAAAGGTTGGGCTACTGTTCTCTCCTGGACCTGGCTCCCCAGACTCTCCTGGCTCATGTATGGCTGACCTTGCCCTCAGGACTTCCTTGGGTTTGTCCTCTTGTACTGGTGTCTGTCTGTGTCAGAACCTTCTTCTTACTATGGGGACATCAGTTGTTTGGATGAGTGACTGTGTGAATGATTTTGTGTTAACTTCCTTGACTTTTGTAGAGGGCTTTTCACCAAGTAAGGTCCGTTTTAAGGTAACGGAAGTCAGAACTTTCATGTATTTTTTTTTGCAGGACCCAATGTAATGCACAATATCTATCAACCTTATGATTGATTCAAAAGTACCCTGTAAACAAAATATTGGGATTCTCCTTGCAGTTAGAGGAGGCCATCTTCCTGGACCCGCCCAAAGAATGTAAAGGACAGTAGTGTGCAGTGCTTCTACAGCTGGTCACCAAGCGTCCTGTGTGACACTCTGCTCTGCCCTTTTCCCAGCTGGCTGGAAGAATGCACAAGGCCTGGCAGTGGAAGCCCTGGGAGACGGAGGCAGCACACCGGGAAGCCAGACTTGCAAACCACCAAGTGAAGTCTGGCGGGCCACCCCCGTTGGACTGAGATGAGAATGAAACAGATATGCTTGCTGAAGAAGGAATACAAAGGAATCAGTGGTGTGTCCTACTTTCTTCGTGGCAGTTTCTGTGGTGCTCTTTCCTTCTGACTTACTTCTCCTGTTAGTATACGATGTATTTGAAAAGCCCTCTCTTTCTCCCAGTTCTCTGCTTGTCAAGTTACAGAAAAGTTTCTATAATAAATGTAGGTGTTTAATGAAAAATTTACTTCTCTATTTTCCTAACATGTAATATTGTCAAAATTGTTTCCTGGTGAAGACAAGTCCATTTGCAGGATGGAACCCTAACCCACGGTGCTAGCACATAAGCAGAGGGCATTGCACCCTATGAAATCGCTGGTGTTTGTTTGCCAATGCACCCTAACATCTATAAATCTGATTTTGTCTAAAGATCAACCAAAAGATAGTCTACCTGAAAAGTGTATTACAAATACTCCTCCTTGGAAGTGTGGCCACAATTTTTCCTAGTTTTAGATAAATTAAAAATGTACCTACACACACCCTTATGTATTTCTGAGTTTGCTTCCAACATCAAGATTTTTATTTAAACAGTTACAAAATGAATTATAGGTCACAGAAAAATATATTGGCTGAGTCTGGTGCCAAATAGAGGAAAATGAATGAAAACAAAAACAAATGGATAAAAATGAATAACATCAGGAAATAATGACAGCTTATACAATTCCGGAGAACTTCTCAAATGCTTCTAAGTAGGTCATACTTTCCTTTCATGTCATACAATCCAGAAAGTAGTTGCATTAAAAAACAAACCTGTAATTTTCCTTTTAAAAGATAATTTTACTTCTTTTTTCTATCTTTGAGGAAGAAATGGTTTTTAATGGTCATGGAAATGAGTTACTACTTGTCTTTCAATAGCTAAAATCATCTCACCACTCACATATGCAAGATATTACCAGTTGTGGATAGCACGCCTTTTTATCTCATCGCATAAAATATCATCATGAGCAGTAGGGAAAGTTGGACAAAACTTTCACCGGCAGAAAGAATTTACATAGGAACCTAAAAAGTTGGGTATGGTATTAAAGGTGGAGAATTCATCTTCCACGAAGAAGAGCAGAAACACACTTCCTTGTAATATTTAAAAACCAGGCAAGGCAGAACCTTACGAAACCAGTGTTGGAAGGTTACCTGGCACATTCAGATATACAGCAGCACATCAAACCTAAGGAACCTATTTCAGCCTTTGGCAAGCTTTGCTGCTTATTGCGGCTGCAGGAAAAGAGATGACGGAAAGATACAGCTCCTCACTTGTGTCCCCATGTGACCGCCTCCTTTGTGGTGCTGAGGTGGATGTAACCCGCGGCTCCCTGGGTGGGGGTGCGTTTCTGATAATCATCAATGATTCATGCTTATGCAGCCCAGCATTTACTGGATTAGATCGGGCATTTAGGGTTTTCATGTAGAAAATATACTCTAGAAAATCCTGTCCAGATTTATCCCTGTTTACTAGCATGCTCTAGGACATAGGCTTTTTGTAGTCAAATTAAAACAAGTTGTTCTGTGACTCAAGGAAATCAATAACGTAGTGCTGTCAGAATCTCCAATGGCATCAGATTTTGCGTGGTCAGATTTGGACTCTTGAAATTACCTAGAATAAATTCTGTGTACCATTTGGAGATTCACTGATATATAAATTAGAGTGATGACCTTAAAGAATTTCCTTGGAATCTGTATTTTAGAATGTGGAATTAAAAATGATTTGTAATGTGCTGATTGTTATTTTTAAATGATTACTTTTACCAGAAGGCAGAACTGCCACCAGCCAAGTTCTAGCAGCAGGAAATCATTGTTCGGGGTTTATAGGTTCCACAATCAGGCTTGGTTCTGCCAAGCAAGGTGATTGCACTTCCTTTCTGGCTCCATAGCCACTGAATGGAATATAAAATACTGGCAAAAACTTCGTGAAATTTCAAACACAGCTGGAGAATTGGACACCCTTAATGAAATTAGGAAACATCAAAAATTGGAATTAAAAAATTCATGAATGGTGAGACATCAATACTCCGGGGAGACAAATTTCATTCAGTAAAGCTTTCAGGTGATAAAAATCTTGGAGATGTCAGCAGAATGAACTGAAGTAAGTAAAACAACCCTGCCTCTAGGCACACATCACAAAGGCCTGGAAATTGCAAAATAGTTGCTTAAGAAAACGTGAAGCTCTGCTTCTAATCAAAACCCACCGAACTTTTTCATTTGCAGGAAATTAAAAAAACACTTTCTTGTTAGTACATGTTTATGACGCTAATGACTGTATTGTCAGGGGGAACCAGCACACGCACAGGTCACATCTCCCCTTCCATTCCCATTACCCCCTCCTCTTTCCCTCCTGCCCCCATGCTGGAGCCCCCTCCTGTCTGCAGAAATCTCTGGCTCATGAATCTCACTCTCTCCTCACCGCCCAGGTCCCTCCACTTCTATCTGGCTGTCTCTTCTTTCCAGCCCGCCACACCCTGTCCTGTGGCTCTCTGTCTCCCCCTTCTCTTAGTGTGACAGGATCTTCCTGGCTCTATTTTCCCCTCTCCTCTGTGTGTCCATCATCCTTACCCAAATGGTTAGTTCCCTTCTACAAGTAAGAAAAAAAGCCATTATCTGCTTGTAATCCTGTTCAGAATTTGCCTTGGCCCTGCAGGACAGAGCCCACATGGCTTCTGGTTTCAGCCTAAACTGGAGCCTCCACCCTCAGGACGAGCTCCTCTCACCCTCCCACCAGTGTGAGGCATTGCTAGCGGAAGTTGGTTCAAGTCTCAAGAGTCACACTTTTAGGCCATTTCAAGCAAATTATTGGCCTGTTTATTCCCAATTTCTATATGGAAAATAAGAACAGTGATTTCTAGCTTGTGAAGTTTTCTATAAGGTTTTAAAATACCAGAGGCAACTGCAGGGTGTGACGGCACACACCTGTAACCCCAGCACTTGAGAGGCTGAGACAGGAGGATTGCTGTGAGTTTGAGGACAGTCTGGGCTACATAGTGAGTTAAAGGCCAGCTGATGCATTTAAGATTAATATTTTGATTAAGATTTCCTATTCCTGAGTACCAAATATACATGTTAAAATATGGTATTGTTTAATGCAAGAAAATTATCAAATGAGTACACACCCAGATTCTTTCCTATTCACATTTGTGCTTTCATATGATGTTACCTATCAGATATTTCTTCCTATTTTTTAAAAAATTTACTTTCCTATTATAGCCAGAAACAATAGGGCATGGAGGTTCCCACCCTCCTAGGTCCTGATCTTTCAGGCCAGTTGGCCAGTGTAGACTGTATTTCGGTTCCTTTGTCTCTGGAATGGGTGCAATGAAACCGTGTACCTCATGGAGTACAAAAATACATCCACAATAATTCAGATATTAAATCTTGAAGAAAAGCACTTCTGTTAGCTCTGAATAGCATCATGAGTTATTAGCATTTTTCCCATGTGAAGGTCACACTTCACAAATTCTTCCCTCTGACTTGCACTGTTAGTACAAAGATATTTCATGGTGTCCTCCTCTTCTTAGCAGCAAATGTTTTCCACTCTTCGTAAACTTTCCTTGAACATGATTTATGGTGTTTCTGTCATCTTTTCTTTCACTGCTGAATTTTATAAAAGAACATAGTCTATTGTACTCCCAGTTCTAGGTCTCTAACCATTGTTTCCCCAATCCGTGGGCCACGTACTGGTACCAGTCCTGTCCTGTTAAGAACCAGAACACACAGCAGGAGGTGAGTGTCAGGCAACAAAGCAAGGCTCAGCTGTGTTTTCAGCTGCTGGCTCACATTGCTGCCAGACTCTGCCCTCTGTCAGCTGGCCATGGCATTAGATTCTCCTAGGAGCTCGAATCCTACTGGGTGCTTGGCATGCAGAGGAGTTCAGGCTGCCTGCTGCTTGTGAGAATCTAATTCTGAAACCATACCCTCACCCATCCATTTTGGAAAAGTTCCTTCCCACAAAGAGACCCATGAAGCCACAAAGTGGGTGGGGTATGGCTAATCCAGTAAAGTATGGTTTCTATTCCTGGGCTCTGTTAAAATTGTTTTCACACAGGTCAACCAGGGTGTGTAAATCCCAGGGGTGCATTCCAGATGTCACCCGAGCAGTGTGCACGTGGGCTTGGGCACCACTGACTGTGCAGACCTCCTCCAGATGTCTGCTTCTTCCAGGCTGACTGTGTGTCACTCTTTGTGTAGGCAGCAAGGATGCCGTCAAGAAGTTTTATTTCCATAGTATCTGCTGGAGACATTTCCATCATTTTTGAGGAGCTAGTCATGATACAAATTAACATCCATTAAGTGATAAAATCTTAGGTTTTACATATAAAATATCAAAACTGATTAAAAGTATTCTAAAGATAGGAATTTTAGTATCACCAGAGAAATCATACAATCTTAACATATAATGAAAAACTCATTTTATACAGTAAGATAGAACTAAAGACAAAAATCAATTTACAGTTTTTGATAGAGTCAGAATAACTCAGAAATCTGTTCTACAGCTGCAGTCCTAACATGTGAGCCAAAAGCATTTAGAATATTTTAAGGGGTAGATTTCAAGTATTTAAATACTTCCAAGACATTTTTCTGTTCTTAGCTAGATGGGTTTCTTACTATTTCCCTCTAGTTTTGTGTCACTGAACTAAATATATACTAATGCACTGTATATTCCACTCCATTTGGAGTTAAGAGCTGCCTGCCCATTGAAGGTTCATTCTCAATAACCGACATTTACATTTCTGAGTTATTGTTACAGAATATGGGTGTTTCCAACTAATGTTCTATTTATGGAGACTTTAATCTTAAGCTAGTATTAGAGGCTTAATCACTATCAAAGTGTGATAATAATCATCTCACAGCACACTGTAGTAGACAATAAGCAAGAGATGATTGCTGTTTATCCCCTCCAACGAACCACTTCTTTGTGACCAACTTCACCTGGAAAGGAACCTGCGTCCTGCCGTACCATCTTAGTTGCTGAAGCAAAGGTGAGAGCTCATTTCATAATCCACAGAGGTGTTATTGCTATGAATAAAGTCCTTTATCTATAACTCAGCTATAGAGAGATGCACTTATAGTTTATATAATTGGCAACATTGGTTATTAAAAAAACTGCTTTGTTTTATCAGGAGTAAAAAGCATATTATCTTTGGGAGAAAAAAGTTACAAATGTATTTTTTTAAAAAAATTGCTATAATCAATGATATCATCCATCATAATCTGCACCAAAAATCTTGGAATAAACCTGTTTATAACTGTGGAATTTTTACGCACCAAGGGAAGGGAGAAATTGATACCTGAACTGCACTGGTTTGAATAAAAACTCAATAAAATGAGTCAATAAAAATGCTTTTAATTCAGGACTTTCTTTGTACAGAAAGTAGACAGCACTCCTGCCAGTATATAGCCAGTGTGGGCACTGTTATTTAAACAGAACTTTTTGTTCCTGAAATCTGCGTGGGGTGAAAGTTACCATATTTAGAAAAGTAGTTGATAAATATAAGGCACTGCTAAAAGTAAGAATTTTCAATCACATTTTAAACAACTCGTTCATAGTTAAAAATAATGTTTTCATGACATTTCAAAAAATAAGCTACTAAAGTGTGTTTACATTTCTTGCCCCATTTTTGTGTACCAAATAGCTTAACACTGGAGATATCCAGAAGAGAGCATTCAGTGACGTGCAGACCGTCCAAATGACACTGTCACAAAAGCAGAATGGGTGAGAACACACATCTCTGTGTTCAGGAGAGAAATGGAGACGCCGCAGTTAAGGTCATAGCATGGGATGCAGCTGAGACAATCACTGAGCCACAGGGTGAATCGAGGAGCTTGGAGAGACCTCGCAGCAGACAGGGTGCAGTCACTTGATTGACACCATGGATTCCAGCTCCAGCTTTCAGGAGCTGGGCTAGTGGACCTGAGCCACGGCACATCTGTGGGTCACACTTCTTCCTTTCTAGTAAGAGTGTTCTAGACCCAGAGACCTCAATATTTTTGACGGAAAAGAGTTTTTCTGGACCTTGAGTTATAGATAAAGCTTCATGGATGCTGCCAGACTGGGAGACCAAGAAATCTGAGGATAATGGAGGCCCATGTCCCCGGAATTGCAGTCAGTGTTGGGGTTGGCCAACTGGACCCTCTTTACCCTAGAGGTGAAGGTGAGGGTGAAGGTGCAGACACGGGGATGGTGGAGACATCCCAGAATCAAAGGAGGAAGAAGGAGCCTGGAGGAGCTGCCGAGAACCACCAGATGAAATAGGTCCAATTTTAAAGCAAGGCTTCTAGGGCCAGGGATGTAGCTCCATGGCACAGCACCTGCCTGGCAAGTGCCAGGTCCTGAATTCAACCCCTGGTACAGCCCCAAATAAAAATATAAAAAAATAAAATAAAACTTTTAAGTTTTATGCTCACCAACATAACCCTCAGCATTCACATTACTATTTAGAGAGCTACAATTATATCTTAAAATCAAATGTATAACTCCTCAAGGAAAGTAAATCTAAAGGCAATTTCCTAATTAGAAAAATTAGGTATAATTAAAAGTTAGCAAATTTTTAATTGTACCTAATTAGAAAATTTCCTAATTATAAAATTGTATAATTAAAAACTGGGGAGGAAGATGTACTGTAATTTTCTTAATCATTTTTCAATTTGTATCAAAAGGCACTATTTTAATGAAAATTATTTTTGAATAAAATAAAATTGATTAAAGTAACTAAGTGTCCAAATTAAACACACATACATACATATATAGGGAAAAAGAGAGAGCATGCACCAAATAATGCATATGCATTTCAGAAAAAGAAAAATAGTGTGACGTTTTTTCAACAGGTGGGGTTACCCTTGCACAGGGTACCCTCGGGGATGTCATGTGTCACAGAAAACCTACTACAGTGTCAGTGCTTAGGGAAGAACCTGACAATGCACATGCAGCAACCCTGTGACCCCGGGAAACCCAGCAGCAGCTCACTCTACTGATAAATGTCTGGAATCTCACGGCTATTTCTTTAAGCACTTCTGGAACTGGAGAGACTGAAGGTAACTTGTATTAATCTCGGGATGTCTCAATAAATTTATTATTAAAATAGTCACACAAGTTTTTGTTTTCCTGAAGTATGTATAATTTTTGATAGAATATATATATATATATAATGTAAAATCTTTGAATTTTCTTTATTGAATGTGAGCACGTATCATTGAAAATATGAATTTTTCTTTCACTTTTCTTTTACTTCATTATTCCCTTTTGAGTTTATAAAAATATTTCAAGTCATCAATCCCTATTATATCCATTTTATAATAAGGAAACTGGGGCTCAGAAAAATAAGTTTCCCAGGATCAATTACCTTGTTACTAAGGCCAAGAGCCAGGATCTACACCCAGGAGTCCCAGATTCGAAATCTGTCTCAGTTGTCACGGACCTTTACCGTTCGCTTCTGGGATTGTTCCATGAAAGCTGATTGGGCAGTCACAGTGGTTGGAGAGGAAAACCACTCCGGGCACTGGGTTGCCAGAAGTGAAAACAGCACTCCAGGTACCTGCTTTGCTCCCAAATGGGGGAAGGAATGAAGCTAAGTAAGGAGAGTTTGCAGGGTGAGATTATGTGGGAACCAGAGACAAAGCAACTGAGAGCAATGAAGGCACTGGAGGCAGGAGGACTGCGATTGTACAGGATGTTCAGGGAAGTCCCCTGAGTAGGATGGAGCATCCTGTGAGGTCCTGCCATGGGACACTGGGGTATGTTGGAACCACTGGAGCTGAGTACACGTGCAGGGCGGTGGCATGGCCTGGGCGTGGTTGAACTGAGAATGAGGAGACCTCAGGGGGCAAGACAGGCCACAGCTGGGGCCACCTGGAGACTTTCTGGGTTGTTTCCTCTGTTAGCATTGTCTGTTGCTCTGAGAGGTCCTTGACCCCCTACCAAGATCCTGCTCAGGTTTCCTCCATTGTCTACTCAACTCCTTGCTTGTTCTGATTAAATATGGGATGCCCAGTCAGTCTGTGGGCTAGGTGTGCCACGCTCTGTGGACAGGCCTAGGGGGATGAGTGGAGGTAGAGATGCTATGGGAATGCCACAGGGGAGACCGCAGAGTTACGGGCTCTGCTGAGGATCTCACTCTTGTAGCCCTAAAAATCATGCCACATGTCTCATTCCTTTGAGCCTTCACTATGCACCCATTTGGGGGATTGGGGATCTAGGCACAGACCCCAACAGGGGTAGGGAGAAGGGCAAAGCAAGTGTCCAGGCTGAGACAGGAGGAGCCTGGCGGGTTCAGAGTGCATCAAAGAGGCCCCCAGGATAGGAAGGGGTAAATAGGCGGAATTACAGAAGATGAGGCCTAGAGGGGACAGGAAGCCAGGGTCCACCAGGTCTTGCAGCCTCCACCACTACTTGACTGTGTTATCCGAGTGAGTGAGTGAGAATGGGGTCCCTGGGCGAATTTGAGCAGAACACCCTGCTCTGACTCATTTTTATCAGCGTGGAGAGGTAAAGGGGGGGGGGGACAGGGAGAGAGCAGGGCCATCAGGGAGGCAACTGAGAATGGGATATCGATTCATCTGGGAGGCAGAGCAGACAGCTGGGGTCCGGGTGGCGTTTGGAGGGACAGTGATGAGATTTCCATAGATTCAGTGTGAGCTGTAAAACAAAATATAAAGAATAGCAAGACATTTAGCAAATGATGGCAAGGATAAAACTACTCTTACCTCAGACAGCAGGTTGTGGGATGGAGGTGAGAGCTCCTCTACTCGCAGTACCGTGAAGCATCTGTCCTGCAGCGAGGTGGAGGGACCCCACGGAACCAAGCCCAGGTGCAGAGAACAGGTCGGGCCGCATGGAGAGAGGCCAGTGTACCAGGGAGATGGAGTTAAAAACAGTTATAGGGGATATAAAAGAGACAGTAGAATGGGCTGCTGGGCACGTCAACATGCAGCATTTGTTGGAGAGATGAAGCGGAAACATCAAGAGAAGGAAAAACACATCTACATAAGGAAAAGGCCCAGCTGGGTTACATGAACCTGGAATGGAAGATGTGCGTCAGAGGACAGGAGGCCAGCAGCATTCGCTGCTGCTGGGGGATCAGGAAGTAGAAAGCTGGAAAAAAGTCACTGGGTTTACCAATCTCTTCATGTTGGTGACCTCAACAAGGACAGTCTTAGTGCCACGCAGGGAGGACTGAGGAGAGGACACGGAAGGTACAGTCTTCTGTGTGTTTCCCTCTGAAGGGAGAGAAGAGCACGGAATTGTTGAGGGGCAGAAACCAGATGAGGCCTGGGTTTTTTCTAAGTGAGGATGGCAACATCTTTGTCCACAGCTGGACAAACCCAGGGGTTGGAGGGTGTAGGAGGTGGGTGTGAGTTACTGGAAGAATGCCCTGGCCGGGGGGAGAGCAGAAGAACTTAGAAGGCAGGTAGAGAGGCTGGCATTTCCTGGGAACAGAGAGAGGGCAGATGGGTCCGCTCATTCTGCCCCGGGTCAGGACGAGTAGGGGAGGAATTCGAGTCCGCATGGAGTGAGGCTGTGGCACTCTCCGGTGGGTATGACCCCCTGCAGCCTCCATCCAGGGCTGAGACCAGGCGATGTGGAGTCAGACAACACCCAAAGGAGGGGGAGACCCCAGGCATTCTGAGCTGGACACTTGCTGACTTAAAAATCAGGCTCTAGAATATGACACACATGTTTTGGAAATTGTAGCACATCATGATGGTTAAATTGTTGTGTATTTTAATTGCTATCCTAGTAATTTATGCCTATTTGTGGAAAAAGTACCATTTTCCTTTAGGGCTCTCTTTCCTTGTCAAAAACAAGGAGATGCTAATCATCATAATCAATGTTAGAATTAGAGTCAGCAGAAGATGCAATATTTTTCATGTGATGATTACACACATTATAGGATGAACCAGCGATCTAGGTTAGATAACAGAATAAATGAGTTTTCCAGTGACACAGTTCTGTGTGAGGGAGCCTGAAATACACATTTTCACACTGAAATCCTGGATTCCAAACATTTGATAATGTTTCTTATCAAGTGATTCCAATACCTCCTATTGCTTTGGGAGAATATTTTTAAAAAATCGTAGAAATAAAGAAAATAAATAAGCTTTCTATTTCCTCTTTTGTGTGAGGAGACGAAGCGTTCTGTTTTACCTGTTACCAGGTACCAGAAGAATTTAGTGTGGATCTGGCCACGAGGAAAACGGTCAAGGTTTCTGCAAACAATAAGGAATTTAAAAATATCATACATTTAAAAAAAGTTGTGCATTTAGGCTACATTTAGAAAGTTCTACAAGTTGAAAGTATGTTTGGAGTTAGATTTTGGAAACACTGGGATTTAGTGTAATAAGGTTGGCAGGAAGCTCAGAGCAGTTCATGCAAGTGGTTCGCGGTGCACACCCAGCTGCCTAACGCGGACCATGTGTTTGCTTTGGCAGAGAAACTGGAAAAATAATTTGGAGGAAAAAAAGGATATTCAACAGATTTCACTTTTGTGGTTGTTGTACGGTATTTTTGAAAAATTTCTAATCAGTCTTGCAAAGGTAGAGTTCACAGAGATCTCCTCGGTGATTGGAACCATATTTGGACCTTTCACAGAAAAAAATGATGGAAAAGGCTAATTTTACTTGGTATCATATATTTCTCTTAATGACTTGCCTCTCAGAAATAGATTTACGACTAGTCAGTTCTCAATTGATGCCATGTTTATGAATTTATTCTGTCTAAAAATGGAATTAAAATGCCTCTTATCAACATTTCTATTGTAATCGTAGAAACTTCTATTTAAACTTTTGTGGACACCTACTGCATTTCCAGCTTCAGTAATGATTAAATACGCTACCTGAAAGCTTTGTTGTTTACACGGTAATTCATCAATTTGACCTTTTTGTTCAGATATAGGATGAAAGCTTGTTTCTTGCATATAAGTAGTTTATGTGAATATTGTCATGAGATTTCAAAAGACTTTTTTGGCCTATTAAAGCCTTGGAATTATAACTGTTTACTGAGATTCAGACACATTAATGGTGTGATGATTCCAAGGCTTGAAAGAGCTCTGATTCTGTTTTATAGGGCTGGAAATTACTGCAAAGTCTGTTCTGACCACTGAAAGATAGATGGGTTGAATGTACCCTAAGCTGATGCAGGAGCCTGGCACACTATTTTCCTCTGCGGGTTAGCCTAACTTTTTGTGTCATGTGGCTGTGACACGCAGTTGAGGAGACGATGGGTTACTCTGCCCATTCCTGTCTGAGTAACTCAGGAAGCTGAGGCTGTGCCATACAACGTGCGTAGATGTGTTACTGTTACACAGGGAGGAGCTACGTGCTGGTGACATAAGCAAGCGGGTTTCCTAAGTAGACACAGACATCACTGGAATATAAATCTATCTCTACTATTTAGTGATGCTGGAGATCTTAACTCCTGGGACACTCACATTTGTGTAAAAATAGACACTGTTACCCATCGAATGGGTAACATGGTTGTCATAAAGATAAACGTGTCCTATGTGCTTGGTATATGAATTCTTCCTTCCTTCCATCCTTCCTTCCTTCCTTCCTTCCTTCCTTCCTTCCTTCCTTCTTCTTTCCTTCCTTCCTTCCTTCCTTCCTTCCTTCCTTCCTTCCTTCCTTCCTTCCTTCCTTCCTTCCCTCCTTCCTTCCTTCTTTATCACTCAACTGAAATCTTGCCAGAAGGATTTCCATATTGTGACTCACGTCACATCCCGCATAGTGGGACTCTTCACACTACTCATCACCAGCGTCCTACACGCTAGTTTTGTCATCTAGTGAGTGCCAGGATGAGCTGTGATGTAAAGTAATCAGTTTTCTTTCTGTTTATTATTTGATTTTGGAGCACTGGTGAGTGTTACAATCCCCATCTAAGGGAGGAGGGAGGATGAATGTCTGCACAGACTTGCGGAATGCTGAGTGTGAGTTGCAGACGGACAGGCTGCTAGGTGTGGTCACGAGGTGGTCAGGATTGAGTGGGAAGAGAAAGATATCAGCACCTTCTCATAGGTGGTGGGAGAGGTTTGGGGGAGGAGAAACTGCAGCCGCCAAACACTGCACAGGCACAGGTATCTAATCCGGTATCTAATACGTTTTCCAGGTTGGCTCTATTACCTCTATTTCATGAATAGAAAAGAGAGGATCAGAGAGTTGAGTCCAAGACCATGTGCTAGGATGTACAGAAGTGAAATTCACACTTTGGGAGTTGCCTTCGCAAGCATGCCTTTTTCTAGAGCTTTCTCAAAGACCAGAGGACAACCTTTCTGTTCTTAGTTGTAAGTACATGGCACATACTCTCAGGTCACTATGATTTAATGTTCAAAACAACACAAGCAGAAGGTTATGATATTTCCTATTATGGGAAGAAACACAGGCTCCAAATTTAAGTCATTTTCTTAAAGCCACAAGCTATTAATTTAGCAGGCATTGATTCAGACTTCACTTTCTAGAGTCCCAGACTCACAGAGATACAGCTAGAGACTGGGAAGCAGGTATTTGCAGATAAAGATTTAGGCAGGGGCCCAGGAGTGGGTTGGCAAGGGGCTCTAGCAGAGGGTATGGCGTGGGAGGAGCTGTCTGCAAAGGTGAACCCAGGAAAACAACGAGGAAAAGAACCTCATGATGGCAAACACCCACCAACAAAACATAAGAACGGGGTGGCCTGCAGAACGGAAAAGAAGAGCTCCCGGAGGAGTAGCAGCAGCGTCCCACAGGACACGGGAGGTCAGCGCAGGCTCACCGCGTGGCTCCTAGGTCTGGGTGTGCCACGCTCTGTGGACAGGCCTAGGGGGATGGGTGGAGGTAGAGATGCTATGGGAATGCCACAGGGGAGACCGCAGACACCAGGAGAAAGCCAGGTGCCACAGCTGAGGAGCGGCCTGAGTGTCCCCATTGGGCGCTCAACTGGTCATCGTGCCCGTGATGACAAATTTCATGCTGAGCCTTGACATATTCTGTTCTCCAAGGGCCTGGTACTGTGATCCCATTGTTTTCTTTGTCCTTGTGTCTCCCCGATTTGCCTTTCCTGACCATCAGACACGAATGTAGGTTACTACTGTCTGTGGGGAAAGTCGTATTGCCACCTTCTCCCTGGTGATCTTTGCCTGAGTTTTAGTTTCTGCCACATTCGTATGGAGAAATGTAAACTTTGGAAAGTGATTGTAATGGGAAAATGCTCAGGAGAGTTTGTTTGGAGGAGGGAGTGTGGCAGCTGAGAGGGGAATGTCAGGTCAGGCTTGCCCTGTGGAGGAAGCAGGCGCTCAATGCCTCGTTCATCTTGTCCACTGCTCTCGGTTCTTGTGCGTTGTCGAATTACTTTTTATCCTCCCAAACTTCTACAGTGTTGAACATGCATTTTCTTCTGTCTAGAATATCTGTTCACTCTTCTTTTTTGGGTATTTTCCCAAAAATAGCCGAAGTTGATTCTTCAAAGTTGATTCGTTTGTTAATTGCTTGCTGGTCAAGCCAATGTCGGGTTGGGTGTTTTCTTCTGAGACCTCTCAATCTCATCCTGCCTCAGATACAAATCTCTGAGGCATCATTGGCTTCTGCGACTCCAGAAGGAGGAGCAGGAGCTGCTGAGAACTAACGGTCCTGAGGATTCTCCAGCCCTGTGTCTAGGTGTAGATCTGATGACAGCAAGATGATTCTAAATGTACAAACTCTTCAGGCCTCAGGAAGAGAGAGAACTGAAAACTTTACACACAAATACCTGTTAGCTGGGCATCATCATAAACCCATGACAGAATCATTCAAAGCTTCTTCACTCCCCACTCCCCTGCCTCCTTCCTCAGGCTGGCACCACTTCCCAGGAGCATCGCTGGCCCGTGGGCCTGCATCTGCGGAATCTGAGTGGACTATAGAGGCTGCTCCAAGCACACTCAGCGCTGGCCTCTTGCCATACTTTGTGCACAGTAAGTGCTACGAAACACAACTGAAATTCAGAGGAATTATTAGCACAATTATATGAGGAGTGTGATCCAGGTTTGAATTAATCCACCCTCTGGGTGGAGGCCTTGGCCTGAAACAGTGGTTGTGTCCAGCTGGCTTTGAGGCCAGCATCCTGCTCTGATGTGTTTCTATCAACACCTCCACTGTGTGCTATTATTCAAGAATTACCTTTGTGTCATAAATGCTTCCTTTTGGCTGTAAAAGTTTGATTCAGCAGTAAAGTTAGATTGATTGAGTAGGAGGGCAAGGGTTGTTTACTCTTTTCTCCGCTCCACGCCAGGTCTATCGATGTGGGAAGTGAATACTTATGGGTTTCAAATGTCATTATTTCCCATTCACAGATCCACTGGAAATCACGAGTTTTAGGAGGAGATTTATCACCAGTGCAAAATGTAGTGATAAATTATTAATAATTGTTTTATCTGCTTGTCCATTCACAGAATTTCCTGTGTGGACACTGGTGGCCATTCAGTAAAAGGAAAGAAGAGGATTTACCAGGGTCACCAAAGCAAAACATGCCTCCATTTAGCCGTGAACCATAAACTCAGAATGTTCAGGTGAAAATGCAAGGCTGCTGGCCGCTTGTTGTCCATGGGCTCAGGTGACTCTGACCCTCACTTTACTTTGGGCTACATTGGTCAAGGCTAAAGCCGAAGAAGAGATCTAGGGTTTGATTTTATTATTGAAAGTAAAAATGTTTGCCTTTGAAATATAACTTGGCTCATGGTCGCATGGCTTTGGGAATCACGATGCTAATTGTGAGACTTCAATCCTCTTTGGCCTTTGTATTTCTTAGCTGATGCTTGGCTCCAGCACTGAAGTCTGCAGAAAGGGGCTCATTTAATAAGAAATACCTCCAAGCTGGATGAGCAGCATGGTTTCAAACAGCGTATTTGGTCTGGCATCGGTGCCTTGTTTGGTAAAACCGCACAGTGTAGATGTTTATCTCTAACTTCTGCTCACCCTCTGTGGCCACTTTAGGAAGTGGTTACACTCTTTCTGTGTCCGCAGGGAGAACTGCGACGTGTAGCTGCTGCCCAACAGAAGTGGCTTGTATACGTTGCTTTCTGGGTATTTTGAGACCAGGATCCCTTATCCCTTCATGAGGCCTTCAAGTCCTTAACAGTTTTCTTTCTTAGGAATTTTTTTTCTTTCCTGGAAAACATAAGTCATGGACTCAGGTTAATTTTTCACCCCTGAGTCTGTAATGAATTTCTTCTATTGTCTTTGGAGACGATTCCTGCCTTTACAGAGAGAAAAAGCAGGATAGACAAAACCTTTCCTGCAGGTTAATTTCTCAGATTCTTACTGCTTAAAAAGTCCATTTGAATGCTTAAAAAGGAAACCTTCATGTGATAAATTGAGACTCTCTACTTGACTCTACTTCCACACTTAGGAATGAAAAGCACTGAAAGTTCTATCTGCTCAAGTAAAGAAATGCAATGACCTGCCTAGAACTTGGGTTTAAGCATAGCAGCTTGCCACGACATTGCCAAACAAATGAAGATTCATTGTCTGCTTTTGGAACAATTTAAGCTAAATAGCTGCTCATTTTTCAGCCATCATGGGGAGTGGACTGTCCCACATAAGTGAATTGTTCACCCAATGCTTCAGAGTGACTGGTTAGAGCAGAAATTAGGGCATCAGAGTTTCTTTTTCTGCTGAAGAATCATAGAGGTTTCCCTTATCTAAGGAGCAGAGTCCTCCTTTATGATCTGCTATTCTATTTTCATCTCCTTCTAATTCTCCTACCATGTGATCCATTTCAAATTGCTTACCATATACGGGGTTTCCTTTCCATGTCTTCTAATTCCTTGACCCAAGTGACCTGTCCTGTGTGACCACATGTGCCTCGTTGCATCCCACAGCCACGCAGTTCTGGAGGCTGCCTAGAGGCCAGTGAGAAGCAGCACAGAGACCCTTGGCCACACAGTCTGAGGAGTTCTCTCTATCAGGTATGGTCACTCAGGGGCGGAACCAGAGAGGGTAGGCTCCAGCACTGTCCTCAGCTCATCACTTGGGATGGCCTGGGCTTGGAGGTGCTGACCAGAGTGGTGCTGGAGAGGAGCCATGGGCTCTGCGGAATGAATTAAGTCAAAAGGACTGGGTAGATTGGATGGGCGCAGAGGCCCTGGGGACGTTTGTCTTTTTCAGGGAGGTGGAAGACCCGATGCAGTCCGCAAGGACACAAGTAAAAAGGAAGGAAATGGTGGCTGCTAGGGGTGATTTGAATGGAAACAGCAAGCATGGAACAGTTCCCTGGGTGACAGGGTGTGTCAGGGAATGGGTGAGAGGGGAGGATGGCCAGGGCTGCTGAGGTCACTGGCTTGGTTTCCCAGAGGCAGATGGGAGTAGCCGCTGAGGCTCAGATGCATAGCAGCTTCTTGCAGATGTCAGGGATGAAGGGGTGTTTCTCTGTTGTTAATTACTTAAAGTCGCCAGCTTTTAGGCTGCGTATTGGAATTGGGGTTTTAAAATTGGTAAAATCAATGCCTTCTGTTCAATGAGATCTTTAAAAAATAATCCTTCCTTCTGGTTCTGATTTTCTGTTCATGATTTTAGAGTACCGAGTAGCTGGTTTGTTTCAAAGCCAACTTTTAAAGAGTGAAAGTCTATAGCATCTGTATAATTTCTCTCTTTATGTTGAAAGATTTTTCTTTACTAAATTAATACATGAAATTGTTTACTAATTTTTAAAAATGTAACCACTAAGGATTACCTGCTCAGGGCAAAGCTCTGGTTTGTGTGATGAAGCAGTGAGTCAAATATTTATTAGTTTTACAGCTAAAATATCATAGTTATCCATGTTTTATAAACAATATAACCTTGAATGTGAGGTTTGCTTGTTTGGCACTTTTCTAATCTTCTCAGCTAGCAAAACTCAAGGCCTCAAGTGAGGCAGCTGAAATTCTGCCGACTCTATTTTAGCGTTCTAATTTGCAAACTCCCAGGCCCGAGCCCCACTAACCCTGCCTGTGTCCTCATATTTGGAAGATGGGTAAAAGCTTCCAGGTCTAGGAATTTAGTGCTAGACAGGGCGGCTCAGAACACTAGGTTTAGAATTAGACAGATCTTTCCACACTTGCAGAAAAACTTTTTCTCCTCTATAGGTCATTAAGAATAGTTTTATTTGACTTGAGCTCAATTTCCTAGATTATCACATTGTTATTGGCAGCATAAATTTATAACTTAAATTAGTCAAAATTAAAGTCTGTGACATTTTAGATCATTTTAGATCAACTTTCGTTTCCTGTATCCCTTTAATGAACATTTTTAATTTCAAATATGTTATAAATAAATGATACATGTAATGATGAAAGTTTAAAAGTACTTTTTAACTTATTAAGAGATTCTAGAAAGTCTTAAAAGGTTAAGATCATATTTCTTTTATGAATTATAAAAGTCTTACTAATACATCCTCATTGGATATATTCTTATTGAAGTGATTCTAAATAAGTAATTTAAACTTGTCTTTTCTTTAAACTTGAAGTTTTAAGAACTATAAAGGAAAATGGCAATAATCTGGAACATTTTGGCACAAACGATTTTCTATATCTGACAAGTTTTGAGAAGAAATTTTTACATTCCAGATTTCAAAGATGAGTAACACAGGAAATCTTTTAATTTCGCAAAAGAAACAATCTATGAATAATTTAAAAATTCTTTTTGGTTCTATATTAGTGCATAAATTGAAATAATTTCAAGTTTTTTTAACAAAAAAAATTTCCAGTTAAGAAGACAAACCAGGTCTCTCATCAATTTTATATTCTTATAGATATTTTCTACATAAGTAGTATTTAAACATGAAGTTAAAGTTTCTTGAAACAAAAATTATCTCTCCTGGTTCCTGTTATCAACTCATTGAAGTTAAAGTGAAATTATTCTCTATTCCACATAAAGTTTGAAGATAAGACACTGGTCTCTCTGACTCAGTCCTGGTGAAAGTTTATTACTTTCAAAACTTTGAATAAAAACCAGAGAATATCATGAGTTATAAGTAGATAAAAAACACTATGCTTTACGTTATTCTCGGACTGGGTCTTGGAAATGTACCGGAGATGTGCACGCATCGCTTTCCTTCTGATTACTGGTGCAGTCGGCAGCAAATCTCACTCTTATTATGGAAATGATTGCAATGGACCATGGCGGATGATATTAACCTCTTACAAGACATAAGTGCAGGACTTGCGTGGAAGAAACTCACCAGAGTGGAAATTACCCCAAAAGATGATATTCTCCCCAGTGATACAGTGCATTAAACAGCAATCCTAAAACTCATGATGGCTCAGGTATCCAGTTCCTACGGTTTAAGAAAAATTCATAATATCCTGGAGTTAACTGGTTTAGATGGTATTAATTGAGCTGTTCAATATTGTTTTATTTTTAAAAGATCTGGAAAGCACCATTTTCTCTGCAAATTCTAGTCATTTATCTCCATCTCCGCTCTCAGTACCTTGTGGTGTTGATACAATGTGACCTCTCACTGCTAATTCTTGGGCAGCTAAGCTCGTGCAGAAAGGTGCAGGCTTTTTCTCTTTTTTCCCTGTTGATCTTTCATTGGGCTATTTCCTATTTTCTTGACAAAATGATTTCTCCATTGTGTTCTTTCTGTCTTTTCCCAGCCAGTTTTGACCTCTCTTTGTCTGTGTTCCCTGGACTCACATATCTTTCATCAACAAGCATCGGGCACAGCCCTGACAATCTTTCCAGCTAAGCTTTTTATTTTTTAAGACAGGTTTTTGCTATATAGTTTAGGCTGACCTGGGCTCACTATGTAGTCTAGACTGGCCTTGAATTTGGGGGATCCCCCTGCCTCAGCTTCCCTAGTGCTGGGATTACAGGAACCCATGCTGGCACCAGCTAATTCTCAACTGTGCAAAAAGTGTATGAACAGCTTCTAAATCCATAATTTGAGTACTGGGCCCCTAAAACTAAACTGCACAACATTTTCCTGAGAGAGAATCATTATCTTTAATTTTCTGGCCCAAACAAAACAAAATAGCCCCTGCCCTGGTGTTGGAACCTAACTTTCTGAGTTCTGAGTTAATTAAATAGAATTTGTCTATGGTTTCGTCTGTATGGTAAGTCCCTATGTGGAGAGAGTTTCTACCCTATGCATTGTCTGCTTGCTTTGGGTGCTTATAACACCTCACCTAATTTTGCCAGTCTCCTTCACTGATGAGCCAGTCTCTCCCTGCTCTGTGTTCTTACTGGATGATCACTGAGGAGCTGAGTTTTATGAGACTGGAATATTACTGTGTGCAAACACATACTGAGCACCACTCAGTGGCACCAATGTGGGCTTTCCTCAGCCCATGCAGCAGGTGCTGCAGAAATCTGCTTTTTCTAGATTGCTCCTCAGATGCTGCTAATTGTGGGGAAATTCTTCATGACCTTGCTGGGTGACAGCACACTAACTTTGTAAGGTGTTTGCCTGTCGTTGGTCTTACGGTTTATGGAGTATCCTTGAGGCAGAATGCAGATTTGCTTCCTAATCAAGATAAGAAATGCTGTATTTGCAGATGGGATAAAGGGTGACTGTGTCAGCTTGCATCACACTTGATAAAACTTCGATTCATAAACCTTATCACAAACATTGCTTGGCCCCTTTGCATTGTGGCCATGGAACTTCGGGACAAAGAAGAATTGATGTAAATCTAAGGCTGTTCGTTCTGTGAATAATACAGCCCTTTGTCACCGACTTGGGCAATTTATGTCTTCAGCTAACATATGTGAAACCATGGCAGGTTAAAACCTCAGACCCAGGAGAATGCTTGCTACTCCTTTTGGAAGTAGAAAGAAGGCAGATTTTAAAGTACTCTTCCAGAGTTATGACTCGGTCACTTACATGCCTTGAAATCTTGGAAATGAATAATCTTGTTTCAGTTTCCCCTTTCGTAAAACAAACTAATGTTGCTTTGGGGGATTAGAAAAATGCAGACGTGCACAGCAGGTCTGCTTATTTTCTAGATCTGCGAGCTCAGGATGAAAGCCAGGACACCTGGTCTCATATTCATGTTCTTTCCCTGGTGTTGCACAAACCTGATAGGAAATACCATCCGATATACATGGCGTGATCAAATAACATCATGAATGATTAAATAAAAAATGCTTATGATAGCAAAAAAGGATGCCATCTGTCACCCTCGAAATCCTCTCCTTTTTACACACATTCAGCCTATTGTCCTTGCCGCTTCCTGACGCAGCTCTGGATGTCTTCTTTCTTGGGTGTCTTCAGTGGTGTTTGCATAGCTGCCTTGATGTCCTGGGTTGATCCAAGACGTTCCCTTTTATGATCATTTTGACTTAGGAAGGTGGCAGAAGTCTCATGGCGCCAGAGACTGGAGTAAGGTGAGTGAGCTCACACTGTGGTGTTTTATTTTGTAGGAATAATGTGCAAAGCAAACAGCTCAAGACACAGGCTGGTTTTATCCTACATCATGACAACGTTCTGTGTTGCACATCACTGCTGGCACAAAACTTCTGCCAACTAGGATGTTAGAATGTGTTCTCTGTCCCTGTTCATCAGAAATGGCAGCATGTAACTTGTGCCTCTTTCCTTACGTGAAAATGATCTTGAAAGGTAAAGGATTTGAATTGGCAGCCAAATAACACACTGAAGACACTCAGGAAAGAGGACTTCTGGAACCGCTTCAGACACCAGCATGAATGCATGAACTGAGAGGAAGTATATTTTGCAGGGAATTAATGGCAATGTGTCTTTCCTTTTCTTAATACATTTTTATTTTTTTGGTGCTGGGTATCAAACTCGAGACCTCGCTTTTGCTAGGCAGGCACTTATGCCACTGAACTAAATCCCGCGCCCAGCAGTGTGTCTTTTACTGTAAGAAATTTTTGAAATTTAAACCTTCACTAGATTTTTTTTATTGTACCTCTCATATACTCCTTTTCCTCCTATTTCATTAATTTCAGATGTAGAAGCTGTTAGAGATAATCTTTCCATGCCTCCAGTTAGCTTTCTACTAGATAGTTTTAGAGAAGAGAGGTATTTATGTTAATTTGGAAGTGTTAGTTGAACTGAGAATCTTGCCTCCAGATAATATGGCATTTTGCATACATGACGTGTTGATCCTTGAAATGTAAAGAACTTTAATTTTTTTTTTTTTGTCTTTTTCCTTTTTATCGGTTCTGGGGATCAAACTCACGACTGCCTGCTTGCAAGGCAGGCGCTTAAGCTGCTGAGCTAAATCCCCAGCCCCCAGAACTTTAATTCTTTAAAAACTTCCCTTCTTCCTTTTTGCATATAGAAGCTATACAAATAGATTTTGCATTTAACATTGACTTTATGCAGTTGTTGGGACAGATACAGTATGATTTTTGCCAAGAATGTTTCTACTCTGCAGTTATTTACCTAGCCCTAAAAACTTCTTGAAATCTATAAAGAAAGCTGACCAGATGCCCTGTGGAAGTAATCTACCCTCTTAAACTATGATCATTAATAATTTTATGAGAAATTGTTTCTGGGAGAACATGGCGGACAAATAGCAGCAGCTACAGAGGCTCTCTGAAAGACCCAGCTTAGAGAATGGTGCGGAGTAAGGAATCATAAGCAAGAGGAGATATGCCCCGCTGACTCAAGAACGAACTGGGCTGAGAGAAACCAACTGGGAATGCAATCCTGGTGCTATAACAGGAACAGAAAAGCCTCATTGTGGAAGTTGGAGCCCATGCCATTGGAAGCCGCGATTTGGGTTTCCCGCCAGCACTGCTGCGTCTATATCGGCTCGGCAGGGAGAGAGACATGCAAAAGCTCTGAGAACGGGAATCGGTGAACCGAGTTGAAAGCAGGATGGGTAGGGAGCTATGTATTGACCTGCGGTGAGTGAGAGAAACTGGGACTCTTCCACGGTCTAGGAGACTCCAACAGAGGACATTCTGGGACCAGGCAGACTTGCGGGAACAGGGCGCTGCAGTGACTTCAGTCATGTATCCCCCTCTCAAGCAGGATTGGTGAGCAGTGCCTAGCCCACGTGACGCTGCTGGCTGAGACCCAGTAGGCTAGCACAGCCCAGGTCCCAGCACATGAAGGTAAATTGACCTGGAGGGGTGGGCCCGCATAGGCGCCTGGTCTGCAACTTCCTGGTGCGCTGCGGTGGGCGGGAACACCTAGCCGGTGCAATTCAATCAGACTGTGGCTGACAGGGAAGGAAGCTGGCCTCCTGTATACGCTGGCATATATAAGGAACAAAGAATATGGGAAGAAGCAGCAACAAGAAAGGGTCCTCAGCCCCCAGTCCTGAAAAAGAGGCAATAACAGACACAGCACCAATAGATATAAAGCACTATCTCCAGAGCCTCATAGACAAGTTCAGGAATGAAGTTATTAATGACCTGAAGCTAGACATAAGCAGAATAGTTAGAGAAATGCTAAGCACCACCCAAGAAAAAACAGATGGTGGAATGGAAGAACAGAAAGAGAGGGGAGAATTGTTTAATGGAGAAAATAGAGAAAGCATAGACTACGTGAAGCAGGTTCAAAGAGATTACCAGGAAACTAAAAACTCTATCGAAAACTGGCATAACAGCTTGAAAGAAACTAAGGACAGATTATCTGAACTGGAGGGCAGATTTGTAATATGGGAGCATGAAATGAAAAACTTCTTAAAAATAACAAAGAAACAAACAGCAATAATACAAAGACTAGAAGATGATAAGAGGGTCTATAACTTAAGAATTAAGAACATAAAAGAAGAAGTAGGGACACAAACAAATGAACTACAAAAGCTACTCACAGAAATAATCCAGGAGAATTTTCCTAATTTAGCAAAAGGTAAAGATACTCAGTTGTATGAAGCATACAGGACCCCAGCTACCTACAACCCAAACAGAGCAACACCCAGGCATATAATAATTAAAATTCCAGAAATCCAATACAAGAACAGAATACTAAAAGCCATCAGAGACAAGAAACAGATCACTTACAAGGGAACACCCATCAGAATTACAGCAGACTTCTTGGCACAAACCATCAAATCACGAAGAGCATGGGGCGAAATAATTCAAGCTTTGAAAGATAATAATCTCCAGCAAAGATTGATATATCCTGCACAACTATCCCTGGAAATGGATGGAAAAACAAGGTGCTTCCAGGATAAAGAGGAACTAGGGGAATATGCAACCACCAATTCAACTCTACAGAGAATACTGCAGGATATTCTAAAAAAGAAAAATACGAAGAATCCAGAAGTAGCGGCAGAGCAGCCACAATGAATGGAGCAGAAAGCAAAATGAAGAAGACAAACTGACAACTAATGACAGAAAAAGAGCTCAACAGAAATGAGGCAGAGAAGATTGGATGATAGGAACAGCTATTTTGGAGAAAATGACATCTTAAGAGGTAATACTGATTTGGTATCATCTTGTTTTGAAGTCTCATCAAGCTTTTGTTCTTCTGTCTCCATTGGTCTAAACAGGTTGTATCTTATTGGATTTTATTATATATGATAGTATAAGCAAAACCTTTTATAGACAAGGAGATTATACAGAAACCATTGTTCATTTTCTGTTAGTTGATTCTAAATACCCTGTAATACTGTCATTCTCTTAAATGGTTTTGCATTGTTTTGATATATTTGATGCTACAATATATGAAGTTATACTCAAAGATTTCAAGGAAAGAGACAATATGGTAACTACTTTTATGTCGGGATTATCTTGTGGTGAAACACTATTCTGCTTAAATGGTTATGTTTTGACCTGTGCTATTTTGTTGTTATGCCCTCTTTTATCTCAATCTCCATTTTATTATTTACTTTTTTATTTTTATCCTTTTAATTAAGGGAAAAATAAATTTAAAAAATAGCAGAATATATTACAGTAACCCACTTTGACTTTCCATTATCTTGATTTAAAGCTCTGTATTGCTCTCACCATCTTGTTTTGATTGATGTACCTCTATTCTGTTTTGCTTGATAGTACCAGGTTCGAAAGTTTAGGCAACAGCTGTCAAGATAGTGGGATTCATTATGACGCCCATTCTGGTTGACTATTATCTACTTTTGAAGACCTATAATGTCTCCAGTGTTTTGGTTTTGTTGGTTTTGTTCTTTACTGTTTTGTTCAATTTTATTATAACTGATGATATAGGCAATTCTATTAGAGATAGCGGGAGACATCATGGTAACCATTGTTGATCACCTAGTATTATGCTTTTACATTATCTATTATGTCCACCCTTTTGATTTGACTGACTCTGTTCTGTTATGTCACATTTGGTTCTACTCTCTTCCAAAAAAGTAATAAAAACTGTGGGAGCAACAAAACCCAAAATGTGTAACTGTCATTGTACAAAAGAGAGGAAAAGAAAGTGCTCTAAACGATATAACTGCATGTATATTTAAGTGTATAAGATAGATAATGATATTACTGAGCTTTGTTGGATCATTGAACAGAACTGTTTGCAGTCTCACTGTTGGAATGCCCACTTTATAAGCTTTAATTTTGTAACTTGAACAATTATTTCTAATATGACAAAATGTAATCCATTAACTAGTGATTTCCTACTGTTTATTTTTTTCTGTAAATCTGTATAACTTGTACCCTTTCTCTGCTTTTTTTTCTTTTTCTCCTTAAATAAAATTTAAAAAAATTAATTTTATGAGAAATTGTTTTGCACTTCCTGGAAATCAAAGTATTCAATACAGCATATGTCTTTATATGTGCTATTTTTAGAAAAAATATTCACTGCGTTTGTTGTTCTACCTTGAAGTGCACCTGTCTCTAGTAATCAGTAGTAAAGTGTTTTATCATCTATTTTATGCTCATTTTGATTTCATTTGGAGTCTTGTTCAGTTTTTACCCTCCCTGCCTGAGTCTTTCCCCTTAAGGGAAGGTACACAAGCTACCCTTGCCTTCCCTTAAATAATTAAACCTTTCCTTATCATTCAATAAATATTTGAAATACTATTTTTCTTGTGTGGTTGTGATTTGGGAAAGTAAATACAGTTTCCTGAATTTGTCCCTGGTCATTCATTCAAATTTTATGATTACTCTTACTATTTGAAAATATGCATATAATTGTAAAAATTGTTATTTTCATGAATCAATTTGTTTTTTGATTCTCATTCTAAAGGTTGCATGATACCTAATTCTATTGTATCACTATTTTGTTTTCCTTAGCTATTCTTTTTTTTTTTTTTTTGGTCTTTTTCATTTTTATCAGTACCAGGGACCGAACTCATGACTGCTTGCTTGCAAGGCAGGTGCTTATGCCACTGAGCTTAATCCCCAGCCCCTCCTTAGCTATTCTTAAGTGGATGAAATAATGTTCCTTTCACTTTTTCATTTATTTATTTGTAAAGTGGCTTTTACCAAAAAGGATTACTTTTATTTGGTGAATTTACCAGTGCTATAGAAGTATTACATAAATAATAAATCAAGAAATTGGGGCAAAACGAAAAGGATCATATGCTTATCCATGAAATTTCAATCATGAATGTCACATTTTGTTTATTCATTTACCTGTTGATGTACATATAGGCTGTTTCCAAGATTTAGCTACTGTGAACTGGTGCTGCTATAAACATGCGTGGGCGTAGATCACTGTAAGGTGACGTCTTTAGCTTAAACTGTCTGGAGAAGATGCCTAGAAGTGGAATAGCTGGGTCAAATGGAATTTCTACTTTTAGTCTTTTGAGAGATCTCCACACTGATTTCCCATAGTGGTTGAACCAGTCTAACTTCCACTAAATGGACAAAGGTTCCTGTTTCCCTACGGCCTCACCAGCCTTGGCTATTGGTTGATTTCTTGACTGTAGCTGTTCTATCTGGAATGAGACGGGGATCTCAATGTTGCTTTAATTTGGATTTCTTGAACTGTCAGTGCTGTTGAACATTTTTCTTTTGTTTATTGGTTATTTCTATTTCTTCAACTGAGAAGTATCTATTCATTTCAGATGCCCATTTTTAATTGAGTCTTTAAATTTGGGAATCTGTTTTTTTTCTTTTTTTGGTTCTTTATGTATTCTAGACATTAGTACTGGAAGAATAGCTGGAAGTTTTTCCTCATTCTATAGGTTGCCTTTTCACTCTATTAGTGTTTTCCTTTGCTGTACAGAAGCCTTTTAATTTGATATTATCTCATTTGTTGATTCTTGCTGTTATTTTTTGTACAGCTGGGGTTTTGTTCAGAAAGTCTTTGCCTGTAACACGCTCTTCCAGAGTTTTATTCACTTCATTTTCCAGCAGACTGTTTCTGTCCCAGGGTTTAGATCTTTGATCCACTGGTATCTATACACAATTGAGTACTACTTTGTCATGCAAAAGGATAAATGTGTCATTTGCAGGTAAATGGATACACTTTGAGACTATAATGTTAAATGAATACTTTAACTCTGACAAACACACTTAAATATCTCATGGTTCCTCTTAGATAAAAAAAAAACTCTGTGTGTGTGTGCGTGTGTGTGTGTGTGTGTGTGTGTGTGTGTGTATAATGGATAACAGAGAAAAAGAAAAAGTATTATAATCCAGTGTGGATTGTGTATTTAAAGTATACCTTGACTTAGTACAATTATCGTTCCTGTTTTGTATTGTTTTTGGCTATTAGTCTGGCTTTCAGTCTGTATATATTATAATTAACTTTCTAAATTCTTATAAGATAAATTAATCTGATGCTGAAAAAATAAAAGGAGGACAATAAAGGACCTGAAATGTGTGGTGCACATGTACCAATCCCCACAGCAAATGTGCTGCACACATGTACTAATAAAAGCCAAAAAACAAAGCACTAAAAGATTTCAAGCAAACAAAACAAATGACTTGTATTTAATTTAATGATTTACAGCATCTATAAGAAAAAAGATGATTTTGTCCTCATTTCATAAAGATGTTTTTCTTCCCAAATATGAGCTGTGTGATGTAATTAGCAATAGTCTTAATCAAATCATTGTGGAGAAAACTTTCAAGGGACTGATTCTTTCAAAACCCTCTGTGGAGGAGTTGTGGTTTGACTGGGGTCCTTCAGATGTCTCTGTGTTCAGGGTGACACCCCCAGGGTGACACTCGGTGGAAATGAGTGGACTTTCAGGAGTTTGAGCCTAACAGGGGGCCATGAGGGTTTGTCTTTAAAGGGGACTGTGTGACTCTAGCATCGTTCTTACTTCCTGGTTCACTGTGTAAGTGGTTTGCTACAGGCTGTGCTTCCACTATGGAGTACTGTCTTCCACGAAGTCCAAAATGATAGGGTCCAGCAGCTGTGGTCTGGAGTCTCTGGAAGCATGAACCAAATCTTTCCTCTTTCATAAATTCATTGTCTCAGGCACTCTATTATACTAATATAAAATGAACTAACACAGAAAACTGTTACCGAACACTCGGTCAACTGCTGCTGTAAGTATACCTGAAACTGTGCAGGAGCCTTTGGAATTAGTTTATGACAGGAGTTTGGAAGAGTTTGAAGAGCAAGGAGACAAAGTTTAAAGGCCCAGGTAGAACGTGAAATGGTGATTCTGGAGAGGGCGCAGATACCCTGAAAGCTGACAAGAGTGGGGACAGGAAAGGTCAGGCTGGTGAAGTTTCAGACGGCAAATGAGGACTTGGTTAGGAATGGAGCGAGAGGTAATTTATATATACTTTATCCATTTTCTGGTACTTTGAGAGATGCTAAGCTTAGAAGAAATGGAGTAGTTTATCTGGCAGAGGCAAATAAAGGCCCCAAAGTAGTTTGTATCATTGGGATTATTGACTTCTTTTGGTTAGTTTTATAGTGAGAATCAGGAGCAAAAAGGAACAGAGTGGAAAGGTTGGAAAAACTGTGTGGTCAGGAAGGCAGTGGTGTAAAGATGAGACTCAGGAGGAATCCTTCCTCTGGGAAAAAGAAGCCAAGTGCTTTGGATCAGGAGACACGCTGCAAGACTGCCCCAGAAGTCTGCAAGGGCCCGGCAGAGGTCACGGGCTTGGAGCTGTGGTAATGCAAACCGTCTTTAAAGCTTCTTCAGAGGAGCAGCCCCCAGGCACCTGCTCGTCAGAACCTCCTCAAGTTCTTTTGCTAGGGTTTATTTCCCTGCATGCAGCTGGCATCATGTTTCTGGGCACTGCAGATGTGGCTCATGTGGGCCCAGATACAGCTCTGGACATTACCGTTGTCCTTCTGAGGCTGAATTTGAAGACATGTAGGATGCAAGTGTTGTGGGGTCTTGGGAGTGCCTGCAAATTCAGAGGTGGCCTGAGTGACCAGGAAGCGTGCTGTGAGGTCAGAGCTCCTGTAAGTAGCCCCTGAGATGCACAGGACAGCAGTGGGGGTGACACTGAAGGTCAGTGGAGACACCAAGAAGGCAGAGTTACTGGCGACACTCAAGAAAGGCTGCAGGCTGTGGGTCAAGCCAGCCTGGAAATGGGGCCACATAGGCTGTCAAGGGGCTGCCCAAGCACCTGGGAGCTCACAGTCTGGTGACTGTGCCTGGGACCTAGGGCTTTCAGATCTCGCTTTGCACTGCCAGCTTTCAGACTTGCCTTCAGTCGATCCTTCTCTCCTATAGTTGTATTCCTCAGTGTGGATTAGATGTGCTCACCATGTGTTAGTCCCATGCTTGCAGCACGGGAGAATGAAGCTTGCCATTTAGAACTGAGGTTCACAGGGGTTCACATGTGAGTCTGCTTTGAATCTATGAAGACACTTTGGACTTGAATCTCTGAGCAGTCCTGGAAGGGTTGACTTGGGGGCCCTGATGATGGAATGAATGCCTTTTGCAATATGATATGGATGTAAGTAGTTAGAAGCCAAGGGCAGAGAGCTGTGATTTGGATGAGTGCTCCTTGGAAGTTCATGTTTTAAGGCTGAGCGTAAGTCTCCAGAAGTGGTTCTGTTAGCAGAGAGGTGCTGATCCTTAGCATATTGTGACGTGCCTTCAAGAGGGACTTTGGACTCCAGCATCGTTCTCTCACTTTCCTGGTTCTGTGACCGACCCTCTGCCATAGATGACGGGTCACCTTCAGCAGAGGCTCAAAGCAATGGTGCTGTCTAACCTTACAGTGGTACCTCCAGAATCATGAGCCAAAGTAACCATTTTCTCTCTATATATTGTTTCTAGTACTTCCCTGTAATATCGTGAAACTGACCAATATAGTGTTCAGTGGACTGTATGACATAATGCTGGTAAATGCATAATTGATGTTTATATGATAGCTCAAGTGTGGAAACTGTGTAAATATTTGCTTGTAAGGTATCTGCTAAAGAGATTAAAATATTTTTTATACAAGTATTTTATGTAAGTATTAATATATAAGCATGTTATATAAATATTAAGAGTCTGTCTTCAAAACTTTCTTAAGGTAGATAACTGAAATGAATGTTGGTGGAAGTGTCAATACAGAAATTGTCTCTGTCTCAAATTTCCAGCTGTACAAATACTGAATGTCTACAGAGGAGGCGGAAGAAGAAAAGATGAACAGTAAGCCTTGCTGGGAAGTGGAATTTAGATTGATTTTATTTTCTCCTTTACAATTAAAAAACCTCTGCTTGCATTGCTTACATGTAATGTTTATAATCAGTTAGAAAAAGCTCAATAAAAGTTTTACAAAAGTTCTAGATTCATTTCTGACCATGAGAAAAATACAACTATTGGTTTCCAGATCTATTTCGAATCGTCTCTGCTGATTTCTCTTTCTCTTCACAGAACCCATGCCCTGGCCAAGCTGTCAGAGGAGCAGGCAGTCTGGCCTCTGTGCTTATGCTCCCAGCTCGCCCACTCCAGGATCCCTATCCTGCCTCTGTAGGAGCTAATTTCATCTGGTGATGAGCGTTCCACACTCTGCCAATTTAGCAAAACTTCTCCAAATTTCTCTTGAACACATTTTTCTTTCAAAGTCCTAAATCACTTTTGACTTTTTGTGGATATCATCTCTTACAAGGAAATACCATTCATAAGAATGTGTCTTCCTACTTGGAGATGAGTAGTTCCCTTAGATAAATCTTTTCAAACTTGCTTGATGTCTTTGTGGTAATTGGCATGGACACAGCAGGGTCTAGTCATAACAGTTATCTGATGCTGGATAACAAACTACCCAACACGCACGTCAGAACACAATGACTGTTGTAGTTTTTCATCTTGAGTTCAACAGGGCAGTTCTGGTCCCCGAGCTACTTTCTGGCATTATAGTTGCTGGAAGGTTCACTTGGGCTGGCACATACAACATGGCACACTGTAACCTGGCCGTTGGTCCTGGCGCTTGGTGGGAAGCTCTCTGCTGGACTAGTTTGTCCAAGGAATGGGGGCTTCTGGCTGGAGGAGGAAGCAGGAAGATACAGCATCCTCAGAAGAGAGGAACAAGAACTGCCAGCTCTCAGCTCTCAAGCCGAGGCCTGGAACTGTTGCAGGGACATTTCTGCCACAGTGTAGGGGTCACATAGGCAGCTGAGATTCAAGGGAAGGAAAAGTAAGTTCTACCCTCAGCGAGGTGAGTGCATTGCCTCTCTACTGAATAACCACGGCAGGTTCATGTATTCAACCTACACCACGAAGCAACTGTCGCAAGCATTAGTTTAGAAGATGGGAAGACGACAATGAAAAGAAGCTGAACAGCAGAGAAAACTCCCCACTCACTGTGAAGCTTTTATTCCCGGGAGAAGAAAGAATATCTGCAGTACACAAGAAGGGAAGAGTGGACTGAGTAAGGTGACCACGGTCAGGGCGGCTCTGTCTGCCCAGTGTAGGCACCCCCAGGACCCTCTGGCGCCCAAAGAGCCTTGGTGGGGATGCACATTTACTGGCCTTGCTAATGAGGGGGGTCGTGGCATTGAACTCTGGAGTGCAGTGTGCAGAGGGCGATGCCTCTGAAAAGCGCACACTGGAAAACAGCTCTGCAAAGGGAGGCATCATTGATGCTCTAGAGAGGTTGGGAGGGAAACTTGGGGGTTTACATTTGTGTGTCTCAGTCTGGTGAAAACTAGAAGTTGTCGCATGACAGCGATGGAAAGATGTTTTATGGAGCTGTGTTTGCTACTTCACGGTCACCTCTCAGGAACTATGCTGCTGGAGTAGCTGACCCTGTCACTGACGGCTGAATTCAAGACACCAACGCTCATATTTCTTGTTTGTTTCCAAAAGTGTAGTTGTCACGTTACATAAAGATAATTTGGGTATTGGAGCAGTTTCTGAGGTGACATAAATTCAGCTTGGGCAGATGTTCAAAATATCAGATGGGCTACTTTAAACTTTGGCTGTAAGTTAAATTTTGTTAACTGATACGTGAAAGCAAAGAGAGAGCATGCCCACAGGGCAGTGTCCTGACACCTGTAATCAGTGTGTGCTGTTTCAATCAGGTTGGATTTATCCATCTCCTCACACATTTATTGTTTCCTTATGGTGAAATATTTGAAATCTTTTCCTAGCTTTTGAAATCACAGTACGTTACTGTCATCTGTAGTCGCCCTACTGGGTAACAGCACCCAAGAATTTACTTTCATCTCACGGTAACATAGTACCTATGGAGTATATCACTTATATTATTTTGTAGAAAATTGTGAGATGCAAATTTTACTCAGAAGAGGGAGCTGTAACCATCTGAAATGAAATGTCACATCGCAACCCAAGTACTTTCTAGAATTACGCTTTTACTTTGGGATATCTCATTGTTAAAATATTTTCCTTTCAAACTCTTCTTCTTTTTTGCTGTCTCCAGCAATTCCACCAAATATATATCATTTTAAGTCAACTAATGTTAAATACAACTGAAATCAATTGAGCCGTAAATACTGATAGTGACCATGCACCAGAATATGCAGGTAATTCACGGAACAGTGCAGGCTATTTGGTGTCTCGGTTGCTACACCAAAAATGAAGGAAAGGTTTATTTAGCTCCCTGTTTGTGGAGGTTTCAGTTCATACTCAGCTGGCTCCAAGGCTGGGTGGTATGGCACGGGGCAACACCTCAAGGCAGCAGCCAGCAAAAGCAGCCTGAGCAAAAGCAAGGCAAATAATCTTCTTTTCCTCCTTATGTAAGCAGGCCACCCCCAACCAAGGCATGTGTAGCACTCACAAACTGTCTGTGCCCTCCTCTTGTACAGGCTTATTGTATTTACAAAGTGAGGATCCTGGCTGGCTGATGGGTTTCTTAAACTTCTAAACTTCTCAAGTTGTCACAATGTATCAACCATAATGTTTGGTATGCTTTACATTTTTTTTTTTTTTTTGCTTTACATTTGTTTCTTGTTTTCATCCTGACAAGCACTAACATTTAGCCCTCTGAATATTATTGTATTACTACATAAATATTGAATAGACTATATTAGTTATAGTATGTCTTTTGTCCATGAGCTGAAGTTCAAAGTTAATTTCCAAGTGGAGAAATGAAAATATCTTGGCTCCATAAATGATGACAATATTAGAACTTCATCCCATGAGGCAAGATGATCTGTGCTGACAACCTATTAATCTAAATAATACTCCGATCCATCTCACAGTGCTGTTGTTAGCTTTCTGTTGCTATGACTGTGACCAAACACCTGAGAAAATCAGACAAAAGAGGAAAAATTTATTTCAGCTTATGGTTTCAGAGGCTTCTGTCCTTGATCAGTTGGGTCCATGGTCTCTGGACCTTTGGGGAAAAGGAACTGATGGTAAGTGAATCATTTTGACTTTGGGAAGAGCTGGAAGTGACATGATGCTGGACCCAGTGAATCAGGTGGGTGAGGACAAACTGTCAAGCTTTTATGAGCCTGTCTTTTCAGGGAGCTCCAGCATACATCATGTGTTTTTAATCATATCTTGTAAAGGCAAGTCTCTCCCTTGTTATGATTTGTGTTTGGATGCCCCCCCAGCCTCATGCAGTCATGGAGGCAGCTGAATCTAGCATTTGTGATTGGTTTGTTGACTAGCGCTGGGATTGGCGATGTAAGTCTGCACCTGCCCAAGAGCAGAGCAGGCATACAATATAAGGGAGGGAAAGAGGCATGCTTCCCCCATCTTTTGTGCTTTCCTTCTTATTGCTTGCAGCTGCCATGAATGGCTGCCCCTTAGCCATGCCATGCTGCCTTGGAGCCAGCTGAGTATGGACTGAAACCTCCAAAAACCGTAAGCTAAATAAACCTTTCCTCACTTCACTTTGAGTGTCAGGTATTTTTTCTCAGCAATGGGAGAAAAGTAACCAAGACAGCAGTCACAGAAGAGGACTTCTAGAATTGCTTCAGAAAGTGACAAGAATTGTGGGACAAGTATGCAAAGTGAGAGAATGTATTCTGATGGGGATTCATGGCAATGTGTCTTTTACTCTAATAATTTTTTGAAAATCTAAATATTCACTATATTTTTCATTCATTGATCATAATCATAATTGATCATGATCATAATCATAATGCCTTTCTCAGTAGGCATTCTGTGACTGAGGTGTTTACAAAATGGTCGTACCACTGGATCAGCTCTGCTGTAGTCTGTCCATAGTTCTGAGGTTTCTCTGTCTCCCTTTAAAACACTCAGCTGTGTTCTGCTTGATTTCCTATGTGCTGAACTTTCTTCCCCTAGTCTAGATTGTCTTCTCTTTGCTTGTTCTATTTTAGGCTCTTTTTAACCAAATGACCTACCTGAGAGCTGGCCCTGACCCATAGGTATGGAGATTACCAAATGCCTCTGGACAGAGTATGAACTGTCTTTTTATGTGGTTACGGAAGTCACCGACTGTATTTCAGTGTGGCCTTTTTTCTAGAATGATTTGAAAGTCTCTCAGATTGGTGCCAGAGTGGAGGGAAATTGAGCATTTGTTAACAGCGTCATCTTTGCCACTGCTTCACTGTGAAGCCTCGGGCCAGCATCCTTTAAAAGCTGGGGACCTTCCTTGGGTCAGTTCAGGTTCCAACCTACTGCCTAGCAGATGAGGATTTGCAGTCTTTAAATCCATCCGGGTGCTGACCCATGGATGAATTTCGTTCCTCTCTGGGTTTGTCCTTAATTCCTTCTCTCACAAAGGAAGAATCTCCTCCCAGATGCACAGTGAAGGTCCGGGGTTTTCGTTGGCAGATAGAACCCCAGAACAGAATACTGGGGTTTCTTATCTTCCCACTTGCTGGGATTTCCTCACACTATGGGGCTCTTGATGCTGGCCCCACCCTCCTTGGTTGTTGTGACCCCATTTTTATCTCGAAGAAAACAGATCTCTCAGTTTTTCTGACAAAGTAACTCAGCCCTCCTTCAACACTGATTTTTCTATTTTACATTTCTTTCATTATTTTACTTTTCATGAGTATTTATCCATGTAAATTGAAACTTTGCAAATAACATTTTAATGACTATATATTTTATTTTACTTTATCGAGTCAAATAACTTTCTTAATCAACACTGGTTTAACATTTGTGTCTAGCTTTTTACCTTTGTAAATCCTATCTGAGATTAAACATCTCCTTTGAATACAGTTTGTCTCACATTTCAATCTAGTGGTTTCTCAGTGATAGCTTGATAACAAAAAATTGTTTCACTGAAAAAATTAGCATTACTTAGTCTGATAAAAAGCAGTCACCATAAACTTGGAAAATTTTGGGACCAATTAGTTCTGCACACCTCTTCATTTTGAGATCAGTGCTCACCTTTGTTGGTATTTTCTGAAGCATAGACTTATGGTAAGTCTTACTTGTAGAAGTTAAATGATAATAAATATCAATCATGTTATTAGCACTTACAATATTTGCACTGTTTATCATCCTATTACTGTGTCTTATTACCCTTTGTTTTGGGGTGAACCATGTTTGAACTCACAGGCGAAGTGTTCCTCATCCTCCAACCTTGTCTCAGGCAGAAGAAAGGCTTTTGTATACCTTCTGCCAAGAGTAACAATCATTCTGGACTCACCGCACAAGACATTTCGCTTTACCTTACCACCAAGAACAATCTAGAAGGGCGTCTAGGCCCATGAGTAACAACAGGTCCTCACTGTCTGGCTGGAGCTGGGAGGGACCGGTGACTGGCCTCTTCCCGCTGACATTGCTGTCCTTGTGGTGGTTGGGAGGTGGTGGTGGCAGCAGAATCCTCTGCAGGGTCTGAAACATTCCTCCCACTAGTGTGCAGGTTGGCACAGCCGCACAGTCCTTTCCACTTTGTACATTGTATTTGAAGAAACACATAACGAGGCTGCAAAGAATAATGTTAAATTCCAAATTAGATTTAATCCTCCAAAAGGGTTGACGGCAGAAACGCCTTCTCCTTTAGGAATATAAAAGGGAACAGCACCCCTTCCTCCTGCCCCATTTAACATAGATGGTGCACAGAGTGTTAAAAAGAACCAAGGCTAAAAATCCCCAAAGACCTCCTGCTTAAAATCAAGTGTGTAAATCAGACGAGGCCTGTGAGGAGAGTCCTCTCACTGCAAGCCTAGGCAGGTGGGGACAACGGCACTGCCCTGACCCCTCGGCAATCCCCCAAAGTTTCTTGGGTGGGGGCCTCTGCCATCTGTTGTGGTTTAGATCTAAAACGTCTCCCAAAGCCTCAGTGTTCCTGGAGGGGGTCTGAAGGGTGATTGGATTATGCGGCTTCCAGCTGACCTTGTTAGGAGACAAATTCCAGTCCCTGGGGTGCCATCCAGAAGGGGTTATCTCCCTACCCAGCTCCTCTTTTCTTGTTTCCTGCCTGCCAGGCTGTGAGCAGCTATTTCTCTGTGATGTCTTCCCTGCCGTGCTGGCTTGCCTGGAAGCCAGTAGACTGTGGACTCAAAACCTCCACAACCCCTGAGCCAAAGTAACCCTTTCCTCCTTTAAGTGATGGGTACTGGGAATTGTATCCTGCTAAGAAAGTGACTGTGACACCATCTGCCATATTCAATACTGCTGCTAGACTATGAGTCCAACTTCACTGGGTGTCTACAGGACACTCCTCATACTGGTGGTGGAGAACCTGGCTGGAAGGTTTATTAAATGTAAGAGATGGAGATTGCTGGCAGCTGGATTCTTACTACTCAGAGTACACCTCAAGTTGCCTCTCTAGGGACTAATTTGGGGGAGTATTCCTTGGTCCCTCCTGCAGGGTGATGCATAAATAAAAGACCTCTAGTTTAAGCGCATACCTACTTTGCTCTGAGTTCTGGAGTGGGTTCGACTTGAAAATGGAAGCTCTTTCTTTTGAATTAAACCCAATAATTTTGTTTACATTTGGAAGCGTCCTGCCTTTCTCTTCTAATACCTAGTGGGCACCTTAGGAGAGTAGCAACATTTATTACTGAGAGACTGTCGCGTTAGCTAAATTGTGAGCTACTGTTGAGAGCCAATATTGAGCTGTAGTGGCTGTCTGTCTATCCCAGCAGTGGTCATGGCCAGTATTACTGATTGCTAAATCAGGATTGTGTGCCTGGTACTTGGCAGAAGCTCCCTGAAAACCATCACCTTTAGAATAAGAATAAAGTAATAAAAACTCCAGAGAGAAAAGCATTAGCTCTTTTGGGTAAAGTATTAAGTTCTTGACATTGTACAATGTAACTAACAATGTTCCTATTTGTTTTTTACAGGTGAAGAAGCATAACATTAGGCTTAAAATTTACTATAAATTATTTATTGAGAGGCAGAGGGAGGATTCCATGTTGCTTTTCTTTTCAAAATGCACTTTTTCTCCCTGCATCAGACAGTAGTTGAAATTCCTGAAACTTCTTATGAGCTATGATTCTAGAATTCTGTTTCCATATTAATTCTCAGAAGTCCTGAACTATTCACCTGAAGTTAGTTTCTCTTGGCTTCTTGTGTCACAATGTCCCAAGTCTCAGTGGGGGACATCAGGAGCCCAGGGTCACCTGGGTATCAAGCACTGCTTCATGGACCTCGCATTGAGAGAATGATAACATTGATCAATTTTGTTTTATAATGGTTTACGATTATATTTTAAATAAAATACAAAATACCTTTCCAAGGATTCATAACATTTTAACAATAGCTATTTTTACAGTAAATGTCTTTTGCTGAGTCATAACTTTTCTGCTTGTTATAAGGAGTGCTTTTATGGTCATGGAAAGTACACAAAAGTATTACCTTCTGAGAAGAGACATATTGGTTTTTGGCACTGATAGCACTTTAATGAAGTCCTTCTAAGGTCCAGATATATATTTATCTTTACACATCTTTGATCTTTGATCACCTAATTAAGAAAGTAGAATGTACTGGACTTTAGCATTTAGAGGTTCCCAAGGCTATTGAATTCCATTTTTAGACAGCAACATTTTATGGCAGAATTTTCTAAAAGAAACAGTGGGTTTTTGTGGAATTTCTTGTTCTCAGAGCCATTTTACATTCTCCTGTCACTTCAGTGTGAATGCTGTGCTTTGGATCTAAGGGTCACGTGTCCTGCAGCTCTTGGCTCTGTCAGGAGCTGCTGGGCCTTCTAGGTGGAGACCTGGGGGAAAGAGAGGTCGTGGGGTGTGGTCTCGGAGGGGGCACTGGGAAGCCAGCTGTCCTCTCTGTTTCCTTGCTGCTCTGGAGACTCCTGATCTATCACACACTCTTTGCCATGATTTTTCTCTTAACTCACCCAAACACAACAGGGTCAGCCATACACGGACTCTGCTCAATCTATGAGCTAAAAATCAATCTTTCGTGCTTTAAATAGATTTTCTCAGGCATTTTGTCACCGGAATGGAGAGCTGACTAGCACAACTGCCATGTTATAGCCCTCAAAATATTGCACACTTAAAAGCAGAAAAACAAACATGAGGATGCCCAAAATGCAAGACCTTTATCACTTTTTCTCCACCTATATTTTTGTTTTACTTATTTAGAAGTTACCATGTGTACAATGTTATATAGAACAAGCCAAATATTGTCATTTTATATTAATAAAATGCAGAAATACATATAGAACATTGACTTTGTACCACACATTGAATTAGTTTCCATAACCTTGTTGGCCTTTGTGTCTAAACCTTTTATCATTGGAATTAATACACCTGTGCTAATTATAGCATATTCTGTTGCCAAACAGCTTTTCATTATATGAGTGTGCCACACTTGATCAGTCCACAAAAGTTAATAGAAATAATGAATGGTTTAGTACTGCTACAAATGCACTGTGAAAATTATCTGTACATCTATGCACTAATAATGAACTACCCAAAACAGAAATTGAGTAAACAACACTATTAGCTTAGGAAAAATTTAACAAAGGAAGTTTAAGAGTTGTACAATCAAAATTACAGAATATTGTACAAAAAGAAAAATGAAAACTACAGAAAAACATAGACAATCCAAATTTATGGATTGGAAGTAGGTACAGTTAAAATGAAAATACTCAAAAATTAAATCAATAGATGCAACACAATCTCTACAAATATCTCAGAGACCTTTTTCTGGAAATTAATGTGCTAATCCTACAATTTAAATAGAACTCTAAGGAACTCAAGACAATCTTGAAAAATAACTTACAGTTTCCAATTTCTTCATTAAAGAAAACAAACCACCACAGTAACCAAGACTAAAAGGTGTTGAAAGAAAGACAAGCATTAAGTCCAATAGACTAGAACTGAGAACCAGAAATAAACACATGAACAATAGATTTTGGTTGAGGATGCCAAGAGAATTTAATGTGGAGAAGAACAGTCTTCAAAAAATGTTGCTGAAACAACTGGATATACCCATGCAAAAAGATGAGGTTAGACCTCCCACTGTATGGAAATGTTAACCCAAATGGATTATAGATTTATGTTAGAGCTAAAACTATGAATTTCTTAGAAAAAATGAGTACATGTTCATGACTTTTTGTTGAGCAATGATTTGTTTTACGGAAAACAAAAGCACAAAAGACAAAATAGATAATAGGCACATTGGAGTTAACCAAAATTAAAAATGTTTTTGCTTTAGAAGACACTACCAGGAAAGCAAAAACACAATCCACAGAAGTGGGAGAAAACATTTAGCAATTGCATATATGATGGAGAATCTGTACCCAGTATACTATTCTTAAAATTCAATCATATAAAGATAAATAATCCAATCACAACATGGACAGAAGATCTGAATTCAGATCTTCATTCAGATCATTCAGACATTCAGATTAGTTAGTTAAAATGAAAATACTCAAAAATTAAATCAATAGATGCAACACAATCTCTACAAATATCTCAGAGACCTTTTTCTTGAAGTTAATGTGCTGATCCTACCATTGTATAGGAGATAGGCATTGAAAAACATATACACAATCATTAGCCATGAAAAAATCAAATTGAAACAATGAGACGAGCTTGCACATATACTGTAGCTGTGATAAAAGATAAACATGACAAAAAATGTGAGGGAATTGGGAAAAATTTCGACCTTCATCCATTGCCTATGTGAAGATGAAATCATGCAGCTATTTTGGAAAACAGTTTGGCAAGATTCCCAAAAGTTATACAGAATCAATTTAACCTGTAGAAGTTTCACAGATGAAACAGATGTACTCATAATGACCCATACATGAATACTGATATGATTATTAATAACACACTAACGCAAATTTGAGAAGTCCAAAATATCCATGAATAGAATAGATAAAATGTCATATTCATAATGAATATGATGAAATATTTTTTAGCAGTAAAAAAGAATAAAGTACTGATGTGTTATAGCATGGGTGAACCTAGAAGCCAATACAAAAGACCACCTGTATATGATTTTATTTTTATCAAATGTTCAATATTAAGAGTGGATTCATGCTTGCCCAGGGATGAGGGGAGTTGAGAAGTAGGCAGTGTATCACAGGGAGTACGGGGTTTTTAGGGCTGATTAGAATGTTCCAAAATTATGCTAAGAATTTCAATTTATGAACATGTTCAAAATCAGTGAACTACACACTTTCAGAGGAAAAATGCACCCATTTGTGGATGAAGTAGGTGCATTATGGACCAGTGAAGCCATTATAAAAATCAACTAAATACAAATATACTTGTTTTGGGCTTTCAGTTTGACCCCCTGAAATAAATGCCTGTTTTTGTTTCAATACTACATTTATACAATTAGCATAGCTTCACAGAAGTTTGGAATTTAAATAGTCTTCTAACATTGTTCTGATTTTTCAGAATTGTTTTAGGTACTTTACTTCACTTCATTCCTAGACTGGTTTCAGAGCCACCACTGATTTCTACATCCTGCAGATGGTTACGCTGCTGACGATACTGAGCCTCAGAACCATGAATGTGGAATATCTCTCCATTTATTTGGGCCCTTTATGTCAGCAATGTTGTGTAACTGTTTGTATATAAATATTACACTACTTTTGTCAAATTTACTCATAAGCATTTTATCATTTTTGATGGTTTGTGAATGAATGGGGTTTCCTTCTTGTTTTCATTTTTAGGTTTTTATTAATAGAGTGTGAATATCATTGACTTTCATTCCATTTTATTTCATTCCATGCCCAGCCTTGTAGCTTACAATCTCCCTCAACATTTTTGCTGGTCTAGACTGTGTGTGTGTGTGTGGCATTTTCTACATAGAAGCACATGTAATATGTAAGATAGCTTTAAGCTTTTGCAATCTTTGTTGTCTTTAATCTTTATCATCCTCATCACCGTCCTCCTCCTCTTCATCTATATTTACAACTCCAGTACAATGTTGATAGAAGCATCAAGATTTCCAGTACAGATTTTCTTGCCTTCTCCCCAGTCTTTGAAAGAAAGCATTCCGTTTTTGTCAACAGTGATGACACAGGCTGTGCAAGTTTTGTACATTGGCTTTATCGGATAAGAAATTCCCTTCTGTATCCAGTTTGTAATGAATTTTTATTATGATTGGATTCTGAGTTTTAAATGCTTTTTCTCCCTCTGTTGTGATCATGTGGGTTTTGTCTTTTATTCTGTCACTAGCTTCTGTGACATACAATGACTTTGGGTGCTGAAGCCTCCTGGTGCCTTAGGACAAATCCTTCTTGCTTGTGCGTGATTCTGTAAAATTGCTGCATTTGTCTTGCCAGTGTCTTACCAAGGAGTCTGGCTCTTGGGTCACCAGTCACACTGGCCTGTAGATCTCTTTCCCTGTGATGCTTTACCTTCTTTGGCTTTGGAGTAACTGGTATCGAAGTACCAGTCATGACCAGGCAGCATCTTATTGCCTGCGTTTTCTGAGGAAAGTATTGTTTATTTTTCCAACATTCAGAGTTCACTAGTAAAGCGGCTAACTAGCGTGTAATGACTAGTAAAGCTACAAGCATTGCTACTGCAGCTGTGAGGTCCACTCCGCATATTTCTATTGATTGGTTCTATAAGGAGACAAGAAGAGCAGAGAGTGTCAGATAATTTATCACTTGAATGGCAAAAGCAAGGCCAGCATGATGTCAGCTCCCCCACCCTTGGTCCCACAGGATGGCCTCACACCAGAGTCCACCAGCCAGCAACACAGCCACGAAGAAGAGCCCTCTAAACTTCATCCAGGTGGTTTCACAGACTTCAGACAAACCTCCATCTGCGTGCCGAGGGCTGGGCAGTCAGCAGGTGCTGCCCTCGGCCGGCGGGAAGGTGGATGAGAAGCTGTGCTGGTGCTGTCTCTCACTGCACAGGCGAGGCCTCGCCAGGTGCATCTCCCCCCGCACCATCTGCAGGGAATCGCGGTCGCAGAGAGCCCCAGTGTGCAGACGGAACCACGAGGTAGACTGAGTCCAGCCTTCCCTGCAGGCTGCCTGCAGGGTCGTGGGCGGGCGCTGGTTCCATTCTTTCCAAAATCCATCTCAGCTTGGCTTTTATTTGTGGGAAGATGTTAAATTATCAATTCAATTTTTTCTTAACAGAAATCTACTCAGATTTTCTATTTCCTCTCTGATAGAAAATATCTTCAATCATCTTTGGTAACTTCTTTCTTTCTAGAAATTAGTCTATTTCTTTAAAGTTAGCTAATTTACTGGCATAGCACTAGCTTGTGATCTTTTTTCTTTTCTGTGAAAGTACCATGACTGCTCCCTGTCATTCCTGATACCTATGTTCTCTCTCTCTTTTTTCTAGCTCAGTCTAGCAAGTTTGTCAATTTTATTAAGCTTTTAAAATAACCAGATTTTTTTTATGTCATTGAATTTTTAAACTTTTCAGTTTTGTTTCAAGTAATTTATCTCTACAATTTATTGCTTCCTGTATATTGACTTCCTTAGTTTGTTTTTGCTGTTTTTATTTAGTTTTGTTATGTAGGAGTTTATGTTATTGATTTGAAATCTTGTTTTTATCTTTTTAGCTGCTTTCTCCAAAGTTTGATTTGTGGCATATTCATCTTTACCGAATCTTCACCATTTTCTCTAATACGTAAGATCCGATGCTGCTGTTTATGTCCACGACCAGATGAAAGCATCTGAAGATGTGCTTGTCAAGACTGGAAGGCCTGAGGCCCGGGCCTGTGAGTGGCAGGCTTTTGATGCTCCCGGCTTGGTTTCCACTCCTCATCAAGTTTTCCAGCCAAAGCTAACAGGGAGGAATGTTCCACTGTGCCAAAAGCAGAGAAGCACATGGTTTCCTCAAGATTTTGGAAAAGGTGATTAACTACTAAATGAGAAATTTATTTCACTCCAGACAATTGGATTGGATTAACTGGCACTTCAGTGAAACTGTCCTGAAAAGACATTTTTCTTTTCTAGTTTCCCTTAATGTCCCCATGACTGAAGAACAAAAATTGTTCTAAGGCAACAAATAGCTGTGTAAGCTGGTATCACATTTACACTAAATTCTGAAGCTCTGCTTTTGGTAGTGGAATGGCATAATGTTAGGGAATAATGTACACACATTAAAACACACATTTTGCCAATCCTCTTGGTTTTTTGAATGAATAAACTTTGGATTAGTGCTACAATTTTGCATGACAAATGTATGCTTGAGTGTGTCTTGGGTCTTGCATAATATTTGAAGGTGTTAAAGATACTACTTTTGATTCAGTGCAGAGCAGCCTAGAGTAGAATCCTGGTTTTAACTAAGGCTTCCACTCTATGGTACAAACAAGAAAGGGAAAGAGAGAAAAACAGGTAAGTTGTAGATTTTTGAAAGCTTAATTTTTATTTTCAACGTGAAAATAGTAGGGGATGTATTTAATTTATTGGGACTTAATTTTCTCTTAATAATAGAGGAGTTTGTGGCAGCTAACTTAGGTTTTTCTCATTACTAATGTTTTCTATGGTGAATATTCATGGTAAAGTGTGGCCCTATTGCTGGGTTTTAAAGGCAAAGTAAGATTAAAATCAAAGCAACAAACCAGTACCATATATGTATTAATTAACATGGGTCAGGCCAGTCCCGAGAGGCGGGTTTACACCTTTGCTGACCTCCCCAGTGTCTACTGTTTGTACTTCTGTAGCAGCTCAGCTCATGTTGCAGCTCCTATTTAAGCTCTATGTATAATGTTTTTACTAAATTTTCCAATCCTTAATGATAAGGTCAATGTTGTACTTGTTTTTGTTTCTCTCAGTGTATATGATCAGCGTGACCCTGTTCAATTCAAATGAATAAAAGATTGTAAGCCTGAATGACACATTTATGATTAAAGAACAAAGCATACAAAAATAACATTTAAAGTTTATCAAGCATTGAGGAGACTCAAGATATGGCACAAATGAACAAAAAGTTCCTTAAGATGTGTCCAAGAAATGATGACAGCTTCACAAAGGTGAGAATCATGTTGGTATAAATATTGTTTCAGTTTGCAACTATGTAGACTATCGCATCCATCAGCTTTCCTGTTGCTGAGGGAAAATACACAATAGGTGCAATTTAAGGGTGGAAAGGTTTGTTTTGGCTCATGGTTTCCAGGGTTCAGTCCATGGTCAGCTGGCTCCAAGGTAGACATCATGGCAGAAGGGTGTGGTGGTACACAGTTGCCTACTTCATGATGGTTCAGAGAGGTAGAGCTCAAGGGAAAAGCACCAGGGAAAGACGCATCCTCCAGGGGAAGCTGCCAGCAACAGCCTCTTCCAGCGGGTCCTCGCCTGATGGCACAGTTGGCTGTGAAGAGCAGTGGATTAACCTACGGATGAACATGGCGCCAGTAATCACCTCTCCAGGAATCTCTTAATCTCTGGAAGATGGTTAAGATTAGCTGTGACTACTATCAGCACAGAAGTATATCAATACCTTAAACTTATAAACAAATCCTTTTTTTTCCAACAAATCACCTTGTTTTAGAAACTGAAGCTGCTTAAGAAATTGATTAAACTATTAATACTTTGATATTCAATTTCTGCCACCTAAACAAGGGAACATATAGACTTGATCATGTTTCCTACAGTAAGGATGCTAGTAAATCCAAACTAATAGTATCTCTAGGAAACAATACTTTACTGACAGTACAATAATGGTATGTAAAGCAAGCATAATCAAAAACAGCATAAACAAATGGAAGTTTTAGCCCAAAAGTGAGAATTTTGAAATAATCATCATTACCTTTAGGTAAGAATCAAATATTCAGGTTTATTTTCATGTTTAGTAATTCAGGTATTTTATCCACAAAATTATTTACACATAAATAGGATACATAAGAATTTAAGGAGAATTTTTACTCAAATATTCTCTAGAGTGACCTGGCCTAGCCTTCTCATAACTTTTAAAGAAGGAATCAGGGTTGAAGGAAGATATTACTGTATACTACATAGAGAGCAAACTCCTGAGAGAAGCAAGTTTGAACCTAAGTTCTGTCAATTATTAAACAAATTTTGGCAAATCGTATTTCCTCACCTGTAAAGTGAAAGGGTTGGGCTGGGCTGGGGACTCTTCTGGTTTAATTTTCCATATCTGTAAGTAGATATTTGAACTCATAATATATTTTTACATATGATATGATGAACGCCAGGAGGCTATCACACATTTAGCTTAAAATATAAGTGCATTGGTTTAACAGCATGTGTATAAAAATGAATTTTCTTTAGGTTTCAAATTAAGAAATTTTAAAAAATGGCCTATTAGCTTGCACCACATTCAGAGAGGTCCTTGTCTTTAGAAATAATAAATAGCAGACATCCATAAACTCAGAGAGACTGGGACATGCAATTGTCTGTCTTTTTCAGTAATAAAAGCCGTGATTGTTCCTAGTATCTTCAGGGTATTCCATGAAAAATAACTAAGTATTCTATGAAGTGAACTTTGAAGATGAAAAGTATTCAAAAATGCAAGATTTTATTATTCTTTTTGACTTTCAACAATGCTTTTCCCAAGTGCTTTTCTGGATTTAAAACATCTTTATTGCATTTCTGTTGCCCAATTCTCTTGGTAAACCCATTACTTTTAGCTGGCTAACAATTTTTTATTCTTTAGAATAAAATAATTTCATTCCACAGCGGCTCAGCCAAAGAAACTGTGAAACAATAGAATATGTTCCAGAGTGTGGGCCTGTCATGACCCGGCCCTTCATTCTTTCAAGTTTTAGGAGCTACCAGCCACTGGTGATCCAATACTGTACAATAAAACATTGAAGCAAAATGGACAGCAGCAAAGAGAGGAAAAATCACCCCAATATCATAATGCTGAAATAATCCTCATCATTTTAGGTAAATGCTTTCTAGGCATTTAACCTATATTGTGTGTCAGTGGAGAGTCATAAGCTCACTTAAACACAGTGATCACTTTATAAAATGTGATCATATCATAAACAGTAGTAGAGAAGTATATAAGAGAAGTGAGCAGGAGGCTGTAGATACAAGTCTGTCTCCATAGTTTGAATTCCTGCATAGCATGCTGAAACATAATTTGATATTTGAGAAAAAATGAGATGTAACTTAGGAGCATAAAAGACAGTTGATTTGCAGCCAATCACAAACATGTAGATTTCTGCCAATCATAAGCAGCCAGCTGCTCACATCAGACCCCAAGAAGGAAGACACCTCGTTGCATCCACTCTGCATGTACCTGCTCCTGACCTTGTCTGCTGCCCATGTCTGACCCTAAGAGCATGGTGTCCACATAGCTTGGTGTAGACTCAGCCTCCACTGGTCCAGAATGCTGCCTCATTCATAAATATTCTTCCCCTGAGGAACTTTGCTAACCTGAGTTTGTTTGAAGTTTTTCATTTAGCAGTCTGGTACAAAGAGTGGGGTTGAAGGGAGCTGTGAGAAGGTCACTTCCAGGGCCATTGTGCCCACCGTGCTCTCTTAGCAACTGGGGGATGGTAGGTGAGTTGCTCTCAGGCTGAAACTTTGTGCATTTCCATACCAGATTTGCCAACTTTATTAGAGCACTATTTTATTGGGTAGAGTTCAGAATTTGAGAGGATGTAGTAAATAATTGGACTGGATTTGGTTAGAGACCTCAGACCATTACAATCTGAGTATCAATTCCTTTGACTCCAAGAAGTCTGCCCTGTGCATGGACATTGGTTTATTTTATGTATAAAAATTATGGATCCAAATCCATGTATTTTTGGAAAGCTGGATTAACTTACTAAAGAAATCTTACATTTAGAGTAGCCACTATGGGACATTTTTAACTTAAAATTCTTCACTTGTGAGATGCATTAGAAAAGAAAATTTTTTTTAAACCCAAAAAGCAATGGAAAGCTGTCATTGATGCACAGAGATTTTTAAATGAATCAAAGATTGTGTGCCTAAGAGATTCCTTACAGAAGGCAAAAAAAAAAAAAAAAAAAAAAATTCTCTTAATTTTCCCACAAATATTAGGCAGCAGCTTTGGCTTTCTGGGCCAGGAATCTTGTTCCAGTGAGCAGAAACCTGGCCAGCTCCAGATATTCCTCAGTGACTCCGAGTAAACTTTGTGTTATTTTACTGGGCTGAAAGCTCTATGATCTACTCCTGTTTATGTGTTTATGTGGGTCTGTTTGTGTGCTTTCTGTTTGTGGTATTTCTCTACCTGTTTTACTATTGCCAAAACAAAATTGGTGAAGAGCACTATATAACTGATTTAGAGAAAAGTAAGTGATTATAGAAATTAAGTATTCTTAAACTCTCAGCATGATAAACATTAACAAAAATACTTTTCAAGTTAATGTGTTCTATGCAAATTATTAGGGGAAAAAGCTGAATAATGTCAGCTGGCTTAAATCAGATGAGTAAATGTAATGTATCTATTAAAACTGTCTAGGCTTCCTGTCTAGGCTTATTACTAAAATAAGCTCATGTTATCTCTATATTACGGTTTTTCAGCAGAAGTAATTATTTAAGGTAATAGTTATTTAATGTCTTATATTCATAACTAATACTAGCAACATTGCTATTGAGTAAAATCATACACGAAATAAGGTCAAAATCCTATGTGAAATGTCTTTCCTATACAAAAGGTTTCATCATCATTTATCATGAAGAAGAGAAAATGAAGCCTGAGGGGAATTCGTACCGTTTAATTCTCAGCCTTGGCTGGAACAATCCATGGAGAATAGAACTAAAATCCTGCCCCGCTGCAGTTTCTCATTATTGAGAGGCCGTTAGAAATCAGGTTCCGTGCTACCCTGACAGACTGAACCACGATGAAGAAAAATGTGGGTTATTATTCATGATTTGCCAGTGTCCACCGACTGGGGTAACAGCTCAGTTTCTGGTTTCCTAGGGTTCACTGAAAATTAAGGTGTTTTTAGTTAACACACGTAACTAAAAAACAGATAATGAGGGAAACAGCGCTGTCTGCAAGTATGCAAGGAAGACACCATGTGCTTTTGGGGGAGACAAAAGTAGGTGTGAGAACGTGGCTTTTTTGTAAGCGGAAACACAAGGTACTTCTCGCTGCAGAGATGAATGATTAGTGGTTCCAAAATGAGAACGAGGGGAAGTACAGAAGCTGAGTGAATACAAGAAAGTAGAGAAGGTTGTCAAGGAAGAAGAATCGTGGAAAAGGGATTTTATGTGTGTTCAAGATAAGATTAGAGAGAAATTATAAGTTTTCCTAAAATTTGAGCACTAGTATCAAAAATACACTGAAGAAAATCTAAAATTTGACTCTTTCTGCTAAGAGTTTCTCTTCAAGTATTTTTTCTGCACTGTTTTGCTTCTGGTAGGTCTTTGATAGTTTAAGAGTTGAGCTCTCTCTCAATTCAAGCTAAGTGGTTTTTGGTTTATCTACAATAATCACTTTGTGTGTTTGCACTTGCAGTGTTTTATCATTCTTGATAAATGAACAGTGATTGTTTCACAGTGACCTGTGATTTTATTTTAATCAAATGTTTTAAACTTTTTGAAAATTTTAACAGTTTTCAAGAAGAATTTTAATGTAAGAAGTTTTGATAAGATTTTCTTAAAGCATTGGTTTCACAAAGGCCTCTAAAATATTTTAGAATTTATTCCATTTCTTTATAAAAGAGAGCTGTGAAATTAATTAGGATTATCTGACATATAAAATTGCATCAGAAACATTATAAAATAAGTAATAATAAGTTATACTTAACTTTCTTTTGGTTAAATGGAGCATGTATATATTGAGCATGTTACTAATAGAAGTTGCAAAAATTGTGTGAATTTTTTAGAAATCTAATAATGCAGGTATAACATTCCCAGTCATAGTTCTAGTTATTATATTAAAGTATTATGTCTTGCAGAAATAATAAAATTTCCTCAATAATTGCATTCTAATAAACTCTTATCAGATCTTTGCCGTGGCCAGTTAAGTCTTGTCACCTGCAAAGAGTTGTTTTATTTTCTTATTATCCTGACAGCTATCGTGTGTAACTCTAAACTTAAAATTCTTCATCACTGAGGAGGTTTATGTAAAGCACTTGGACAAGTGCGGGCCTCTGATACAGTAAAAAAGGCCAGTTAGACTGGGGAGGAACGCTTGGAATTCCATGGAAGACATAGGCTGGCTCACGAAACTTCTAATCTAACATCAGGTACTACAAGAATGGATTGTGCACCAGAGAATGTGCCAAGGTATCCAGTTCTGAAATTGTTAAGCTGTGCAAACTGAATGTGGGGTCGATGAGCATCTAATAACACATGATAACCTATTAATAAACAACACAATACAACTGGGTTGATGAAATGAAACTCATTTTTGCAAAGATAAAAGACATAAATTCATTGAGAGCCTGGCTATGGTCTGTTTTCCCTGAACTCTTAAAACACCTTTTTTAAAAGCTCTGAAGTTTATCACTAATTAATAAATAGCTACAATAATACAAACTCTGGAAAGTATTAGTAGAGTGACTAGTAGTGGTTCACAACCAACATTCTGGTTTTCACAACTTCTCATAGAACAATAAAAATCTCAAGGAGAAGCTGGGTGGTGGCACATGCTTGTAATCCCAGTTTTCAAGAGGCTGAGGCAGGAGGATCACCATGAATTTGAGGCAAGCCTGGTCTGCATAGTGTTAAAGGCCTGTTTGCACTACATAGTGAAACCCTGTCTCAAGCAAGCAGGCAACAAACAAAAATCTCAGGGCGAGTATTTCTGGCTCTGGCTGGATCATCTGATTACCTGCAAATGAATTTCACCTACCGTTAATGACCATGTTCTGGTCATTTAGGATCTTTCTAAGGTAGAAAAGCTGATATGATAACAAAAGCCAAGCATCTTTAGAGAATGTGTTGTATTTGTGAGGAATTTCTGGGAAAATATCCAGTGACAGGTACTATTTGCTTGGACACATCACACAGCAATTACAGAGGCTGCCTAAACACAGTGGCACTGGCACAGCTTCCCGGGTTGATGCCAACACCACCCATGAGCGGGGGCAGGCAGGTCCATGCCCAGAGCCAAATGCAGTTTTGTCCTGTGTAACACACTTTCTGGAAGGTTACGCTTCTAACAATAGTGCTTCACCAGTCTTCCACATGTAACTGTGATACAATCAGAGCTGCAAGGCCCTCAGCGTTGTGCTACCGTGGATCTTCACAGGGACAAAGCAGCCCTCTGCAGCTCTCCAGCAGACGAGAAGCAGACCCTTGGGAGTCTGGAAGCTGGAGGCGGGGGCCCTTGGTAAGTGACACTGAGGACCGTGCTGGAGCCTTGTTGGAAGGAGCCGTGCATAGTCATTTTTCTCCACATTCACTGCAGCCAGACTTCAGTGCGTGTGGTATTGAACTGCATTGCTCAGGGCAGGTGGGACTGCAGACCTTTGGGACAGGCAGCCCCTGGGAAGGAGGCAAAGCTGCACAGGCAGGACTCCCAGCAGCAATGGCTTCCACACCGGGGGGCCAGCCACTCCAGGAAGGAGAATACACTTTCTCATAGCCCCGGCATCTGCTCCTATCTGCTCTGCTCTGCCTCTTTCCTTTTCAGGGCACGACAGTTTAATAACTAGGTTTTACAATCGATAATTGCTAATGAGAACTTCTCTAAATGTTGAGTGTGTCATATTAAGTCTTAAATTGTTTCGTGATCTCACAGAACTTCTAGTTCAGCTGGAAGCCAGTTGCACTGATATCCGAAGTGTGGTTATTTGTTCAGTTGCATATCTGGACCTTTCTATAAATTTAAGTTTTTAGATTATCATATTAGATTTCTTGTTTAAATCTGGCAAGTGTGTAAAACCTGTAGTAAGGATTTTATAGCAAAATTATATCAGAAATCAAATAAGCAAGCCAAAAGTAAGACACTTTGTTTGTAGGCAAATTTATTACTCTAGTGTCATAGTTGTTAGAAGCCTCCAGATGGTAATAATTCAATAGCAGAGCCATGGATAAACACTATTAGTGCTTCCCAGTTGGTGACTCTGTGTACACAAGGCGTCCCACAGGGAATTGTTGGGGCCCTCCAGAGTATAGTTATCTGTAAAGGATTTGACAATCAACAGTGTGCATGGGAAACCTAAGGTCTCCATAGTGAGAAGAAAGGATCAGTGTGGGCGAAGGGTTCTGAGAACACCAGCCATCCCAGAACCAGTCAGAAATGAACACTAGTTGCCTCTCTTCATTTGCACTATGGGGTGAAGTGGGGGTTTCCAGATGCCACAAACCCCTCTGAAAGAGCATCTTTGGTAGAATATTCCTTCCCAGACTTGGCACAAAGGTAACTTGGGTTATGATTAAGAAACCCCTGCATGATACCCAGTACACCCCTCTCCGCCAAAAAAAAAAAAAAAAAAAAAAAAAGCCACTGCAGATTTTAGCTACCATGGCTATAATAGTTACACCGCAAATTTCTCCATTTCTTACTGACTGTTTTAGGCCACTGAGTAGCTTTGTACTACTTGTTGGCTGACAAATAGTGGGAGGAAAGTTAATATCTCTTGTGGTACCTATGTAAATATATATGATACGGTAAATACTCAGGTATAAGAAATCCACAAACAAACTGCTTGGTTACGTCAAGTCTTCTATTCATTGGTACCCGTGCTTATTCGAGTGTGGTATGTGGGCTCCTACTGGGGTGTGCACTTGGCCTCTTGGTGCTATGCTTTGGACAGGCATCATGTGACTCATCATGAGGTGTCCTTTCAGGGCGCTTAGACGCTGGTGCACAGCTGTGTGTGGTGTGTGCAATGACTGCTATCTGCTCAGAGCAACCGAACATGAAGGGAGCGTCATGAGTCATTTAACAGACTTGGTGACACCACTTGCAAGACCACTGGCACTTTGTTATAGCAATAAAGGAGGAAGTAATCTGAAAGTTTGTACCAAACAGCGGGGCCACGGCTGTAACTACACCTGCAACTGTAGACCTGTGTTTGGAGTTGGGTGACAGATGGGGGTTTTATTATAGCATTGAAAATGGGCCACTACAGCTTCCATCAGAGCCATACAGAGAAGCAGTCAAACTTGGGCCAGTCACAAGTAAGGAAGGCTTCACTGCCCAGGGCCAGCCTGTCACAATTGGCCACGCAGGGCACACACTTAGCTTTGCTCCAGTGGGCAGTGTGACAGGTTTCCTGCTTAGCCCTCTCCAGTGATTAGGGATGCTGCTTGATGCAGGAATTGCTTTTTGCTCAAATGTAATTTTCTAAAGTTAATTTGTCTAAAGTTTTCCTCTTAGCAGGAGTTTTCGCATTAGCTATTTTAGTAGAAAGAAAAAGAGTAGATGGATTGGTCTGGTTCCAGTCAGTGATTTTTACCACAGAGCTCGTAAAAAGTTCTAAAGTTAAGAAAAAAGGTTATAAAAGCATCAAGATGATGTCAAAGTCTTAAATTTTATATAGCATTATCTGATCTCCTAATTAGGTAAAAATAAGAAGATGAATACTTCCAACTTCCTTGTTTGGCCTTCAGATGGTTTCCTATCTGTGTTATCCAATTTCCTTTTTCAAAGGCTCTAAGCCATTTCTTTTTTCAGTAACAAAAATCTCACTGATGTCTAGTTCTGTGCTTTCCTGCGTTTGCAAGGACGCTGTCTCTTTCGCCGTAGGCCTCTTAACCATTTTACTCCTGAGATCCTTCTTTTGGTTTGCTTTTGGGTGTGTTTTCTGGAATGATTCCGTCTGCAATTTCATTTCTTTTGTTAGTCTAAGAAGTGTTTGAGGGTGTTTTCTTCCTCCTTTGTTGATGGGCCATTCCACGTGGATTGGTTTCCTTGCCCCCAAATCCTTTCTTCTCATGCATATCCTGTCACGCGGGATGGAAACTCTCAGTCCATCTTATTCACGAGTCTCAGTAATGTAGTGCCTCTGTACGCCTGTGGCTTGATGTTCACAGCACATTTATTACATTTAAAGTGACATTTGCTCTCGTTTCTCTATGCTGAGTTTCTTCGTTCATTTCATTGATTGCTTATCTTTGGTTTGAACTCATAGCATTGAATTTATGTTATTGGGTTCTTTATGGCATGATGTATTTTTGGGAAATGATCTTTTTATTGTACTTGGTTTTTTTCCTTAAAATAATAAATTCTTTATCTAGTTTTTGCCTGCCATGATCTCCTCTGACAAGTGGTTTTTAAATTTTATTGACGTAGTGTGCATGTACATGTATGCAAGTGTGTGTGTTTGTGCGTGTGTCTGTGTAGTTACTGTACTTGGTTTAAATAGGAGCAGCTCTGAACAGACTCACCCTGGGTCCCGATTCCTGGTTTAGGGAGTGGGTGGCACTGTCTGCTTCTGATGACCTTAGCTGAGCCCCGTTCCTCCCCTTCTCAGGTTGGGGCTGGCACGGCCTTTCCCACCACTGTGATTTCAGACTTTGTTGGTGGAGAATTCCGGCCAGTCAGGTCTTGCTGTGACGTCAGTACAGCCTCCACTGGATGACTTGGCCTCTGCTTCTGGGTTGTTTTCCGTGTCTAGTGGGGGTTGTTACCGTAGTCCAGAGCGGTGTTCTCAGGCTTCAGGTCATCTTCTCAGTTCAGGCTAGATCAGACCCTGACAGCGCTCTTGAGGGCACTGCCAGGACCGTCCTGCAGGCTGCTCTCCAGGGGTCACGTGGTATTGGTAACACTCATCAGAATGCGCTTGTTGTTTACATCTGACAAAGCTCTGAGGGCCTGGTCCCGTATCCTACTGCGTCCTCCTGCCGTGACTCCCAAGTTTGTAGGGTACAGTTGTGTTTCTTTCTTTGTGTGCTTGCTACTGGTGAATCACATGTTTTTGTTTTTGTTTCCCTATTGTGCTTTCCATGATTATTTGGCAGCCTGACGTCTGCCTCAGTGTCTCCTGTCTTACATTTCAATCATCATTAACTTTCTGAATGTACTGATAAAGGCAAGTGGCATTTTGCTTATTTTTATTTTTTTATTTTTGTACTGGGACTTGAACTCAGGACCTTAGACTTGCCAGGCAGGCCCTTGGGCTACTGAGCTACATCCCAGGCCCTTTGCCAATCTCTGGACATAAAAGTTGGCTTTTGTGCAAACATCGAAGGATGTGGCAATACTTTCTTCACCTTGTTTTCTGGCCTCTCCTACTTTTTGGGTTGTTTTTTGTTTGGTTGGTTGTAGTTTTTTGCTCCTAATTATGGAGTCTGGTCTCTCTTGGGAACAATGACATTAAATTGGAATACACACTAATGTTTGCTTATGTATTTATTTATTTCTTTGTCTTTTTGAGACAGGGTCTCACTATGCAGTTCAGGCTGGCTTTGAACTCACTTAGTAGCCCAGGTGGTCTTGAACTTGCAGCAATTCTCCTGCCTCAACCTTCCGAGTGCTGGCATTATAGGAGTGTACCACCAAACCTAGCTTAGTGCTTTATATATACTTGATTAATTTAGTTAATATTTAAGAAGTTTCAGTGACCTCGAAGTTTATTGGGCCAACCCTTAAACACTTGTACATCAATTGCATTAAAAACTTCCACATGTTTGGCATGAAAGCCTCTAGATTGACTACAAACCTAAAGTTGAGACTTGGCTTTCTCTCTCAGTTGTTACCTTCATTCATTATGACTTTACCAGATTTCATGCTGTAGAATGATGGTGTCCTTACTTTCAACTTTGTAGTACCGGTTTCAGGCAGTGATACACATATTGTCCCAGCTACTCCCGAGGCTGAGGCAGGAAAATTAATTAAGTTTGTGAGCAGCTGGGAGAACATAACAAAACCTTGCCTCAAAAAGTATAATAAAATAAATATAAAGAAAAAAAAGCAGTGATAAATATATCCTCTTTTTAGATGACATTTAGTTTAGGTCTAGCAAGGCCTAGAAGAAAACAATTCTTAAGTTAAAAATAATTTTTATTCCATTTAGGAACAGAAGCATGGTCTGCAGTTGGCGTTTAACTGGTAGCTTCTGGCTTAGGCTGAATCTGCACCTTCCCTTTGGTATCACAGAGGGAAACAGAGTCATAACCAATCATGTATGCACTTTTGCTTATTTATTTGCACCCCTGAGAATACTACAGCTCAGTGTTACCACACAGAGATGCATAACCATAAAAAAATAGATGAAAAAGCCACATTCAGGTTTGTGTGGTAGAGAAGCAGATTCATATCACAATACAATAAAATGTTTCTCTTTGGAGTTGAAGAGGAGAAAGGGAGATATTTACATCTCCTTACCCCATGGAAAATATCTATCTCCTAGGGCACAGGCAGCACTCCTAAGGGCTCTAGTCTAGGTTAACCCACTCCATGAAGAGGTGTGCAGTCCTCCTCACCTCTGCTGGCGCGGAGCCCGGAGCCTGTGTGTGGCTGAGACCCAGCGATCTCGGCCCATGCAAGGCTCTGGGGAGCAGTTAACACCCCTTCCCTGTGGGGCCAGGGCTCTGCCCTCCAGGTAGCCTCTTTCTGCTCCTCATTCTTCTGATCATTCTCCTGCTGTGTTCAGGAATGTGTTTCTTTCCTTATCACACAGACTGTCTTCTGTTTCCTCCCCAGTATGCTTACACAGTAGCTGAAAGTCACCGTTTGCCAAGTCAGCCCATGTCCTCCACGGGCATTTCATAATCAGTCTGTGACTATTAATGCTTCGTTCTGAAAGTTCCAGCGAATAAATGCATCCTCCTTTCAACCCTGAGTTAGGTCAGGGGAACATGCGTCTCAATAGTCACCCACAGAGGTGGGCGGCAAAACCCCTCTTCCTCTCCTTAACTTCCCCTCTGCCTCACAATCATTTCTCAACAGGGAACTCATCCCTTGAGTTCTTCCCTTAAGCTCTGTTTCTTAGCACTGATTTATCTACCAAGACTGGAAAGCCAAAGCACCCATTACATAGGAGAAGGAAAAAGGCACATAAAGCCACATGCAAACATTGTATTTTATAGTAACTTCTGTTCAGATTTTAAAAGTAAGCCCACCACAGATGCAGCTTTAAGTACTTACACACAAGGCAAGTGTGAGTGTCTTTCTTTTTACATTGAGGAAATCCCTTTCCAGTGCAGATGTGTCGAGTAAGGGTGTTGCAGTTTGGGTTATACCTGCAGTTTAGTTTCTATGTTTGATGTCGGTATGGCATGAATATTAGCATGGTTTAGTACAAATGGTAATAATTTTAACAAGGCTTTAAATACTTTGTATCAAATTCAAGAACCTTGGTAACTGGTAAGGTAAGAGACAATGGAAAGGAAACAGTTAATATTGTAGTGAAATTCCCAGTGAGACTGGGAGCAGTTGGAAAGAAAGATGAACAGATAAACAGGCACGTGCCTTCCTCCAGGTCCATCACATCTTCTTCCTTTCAGGTTCTAAGTGTTCACTTTCTGTGGAGCAGCAACGTTTGCATGTTATTGGTCAGAAAGAGCTCATCCCCGCTGGTGGAGGTGGAGGGCAGCCGGTCCTCAGTGCGATGTATGTTGATGAAAGGGAATTAATTAGCTAATCCATTCTCTGAGTCACTTGGAAATATTAACTGTAATAGTGGACTTGACTGATATTTCAGACAAACAACAAAGTAAGGCAGAACGTGGAAAGTGATGGTTAACAGAAGCTAACTGTGAAAGTCAGAAAGCTGCCCTGGAAGCATCTAAAGGATTCTAATCATTCATAGTGAGATGGAAGAGTAAACAGGGCCAGGCCCAGGAATAAGCGTGCAGAGTAACCGAGGCCAGTGAGGATAAATGTACCAAGAAAGCTGCAGTTCTGCTATGCCAAGATTGGTTGGGCACAAATGGGACCTGATAAATATCATTGGAGATCTGGGCTGATACCCACCAAACCTGGAAAAGCAGGACTCCTGGGCACCCTCTGAGGGTACATCAGCAGCCTCATTGTTTGGAGCTAGTTCTCTCCTTGCCTCTTTTCTGCAAGTTAACAATGTCCACCTTAGGATTTGTCCCTTGGTCTCCTTGTAGCTAGAAGGCACATAACTGGGTTAATTAAAACAGAAGCCAGCAAGGACACAGAGGGCTGATGATGGAACAGGGGCTCAGACTCCCAGAACCTCACCAAACCTTCCCAGTGTGCACCAGCTCAGAGTCTATACATGGGACACTTTCTGAAATGCCTAGTCAGATAAAAGGGCAGGGGAGCACTAAGGTATTTATGACCAGCCATTCAGGATACAGAGCTAACACTTGGGAAGTGGCCTCTGACTAGGATGATCGCTAGAAGCATAGGCATATGAAAAGTTTAGCTTCCAAGGACAGTGGGTGAATGTTTTCTACTGTGTGGGCCAGATAGTTTCAATGCTGTACTGGGGAAGAAGAGCGACCATAAATGATGGATTCATGAGGGTGATTGTGTGTGACTCCAATAAAACTTAGTCTACAAACACAGGTAACAGACTGGATCTGGCCCACGGTCCAGTGTCTTTTGTCCTCTGCCCTAAATTGAGATTAAAATGCACCAAAAGAAATGCACTGTAAAAGAGTTAGAGGGGGATCCTGACAGAGGGGACAGGTGTGTAAGCCTAGAGAACCCATGAGAGGACTGCGTCCTACAAGAAGACCATAGGGACACACCGTCCAAGACCCCCAGGCCAGAGGGCTCCAGCGTTGCTCAGTGGTTCAGAGCCGGCTTCCTTTGCAGCCCAGGGATGGCGGTAGGAAACACCACTGTGACTCTCACAGTGCTGTGGTCAAAGCGCAGAGAAGGGTGCCAAGAGAAAGTGTTTGTGAGTCTGGAGCCAGGTTCACGGGTTTGCCGAAATGAGATGCACAGCTGGAGAAACATCCCAGGAGTTTGATCACCAGAGAAGGATGGAGATGGTTGATGGATGTGGTGTCTCTAGCATGGAATGAGTGGACAACTAGTAGCTCACTGTGCAGTGTATAAAAGAATTCCGTGGTAGCGGCCAGGAGCCTTAGGGCGATTGACTCTACAAAGAGCCTTGGTCTTTGAGCCCTGCTTCTGACTTTCAACCAGATTCACAGCCAGATTCTGCTGGCTAGAAGACAGATCACACTTCTGAGAGGAAGCAGTGTGCAGTCCTCGGACAGTGCAAATGGTAACACGTCCCCAGGTCTCCCCCAAAGAGACTCGTAGACCTTTCTTCAGGTATCAACAAATTGTAGAAGGGGAATCATCACATATCTTGAGAACTGAGGGTACCAGTTTCTGGTGGCCACCACAGCACCCTTTTAGAGTGGGGTGTAGGGAGCCAGCATAAAGTGCAGTAGTTTTAATCCTGGTTCCTTAATCTTCTGAGCAGTTGTTACCCCAATCTCTGATGACTGTGGGAATACACTTGCTTGATGTTTGGCATGTTCCCCATATTGAGTGCTTGGCCTTTGAGAAATAGCAAGGGTAGCAGGATAGACTCCGTGAAGACATCCGACCCTGACCATCCCTCCACAGCACTCTATTCTCTAGCCAATGGTAAGTGAGTCGGGATGCTGAATCTAAGCAATAGTGGCAATGATTAGCATCACTGACAAAGTGCAGGGTGGTGGTTTCCATTCTATCACTACTTAATTTACAGCTTCTCTCCTACAAAACTCTGATGGGTCCCAGCGACGATAACAGACTGCCACAAACCCAAACAAGGAGGATCCCCGATTTTACCTGCCATGCTGAGTGTGGTATTGCTAGGCTAGATCAATGTCATCTCACATGTCGGGCCATAGCAGCTACTGATCTGGGAAATGTACTTCTCCAGTACAATCAGAAAGGCTCAGAAATAGCTTGCATTCACATGGTTTGGATCACACAATGCGTTTACACTTTTGCTAAGGTTATACAAACTCCCCTGTGCAGCCTATTCAGGCTTCCTCCAGGCCCATTCTGAGCTCTTGAACCTATGCTCAACCTCTTGCACCTTAACCTCTCCTACTTTCTTGCACTGTGACCTTCTTATAAGTGGGAACGGTAATCATGCTCAGCATGGCATGACTATCAAAAAAGATAAACTTTCATTATAAGACAGGTTGATAGTTGAGTGGCTTGGATTCTGTGCAATGTAATCAAAGTCTCACTGGAACCTTACTGACTTTCCTGTGGCTAGGGTGTGAGGCTCGATACCAGCAACTTGGAGGAGGAAGAAAGGTTTACTTTGGTTCAGATATCCAGCTGGGGGCTGGCAGGGTCTAACACAGAAGCATCGTGATGGAAGGATCTTCAGCTGCGGGTGACATAACAGCCAACGACCCTGGGAGGGAGATGCACTGCTGGGGCCAGGCCCAGTGTCCTGCATCTTCTGCACAACCTGACTCCCAACAGTAGACTCAGCTGTGATGCTCACAGGTTGGTGAATTCACCCATGAGCACAGCGCCCAAGACCCATCGTCTTCCCACACCTCGCCTCTGAATGCATAAGCTTTTGAGAGAATGTCAGCTCCATGCTATGACAACAGCTAAACACAGTAGATGCTTCAAGAAGCCACAGCAGGGGAATTTGAAACAGAATGGTTTATATTGGTTATGGTGAGGCTGAGAGACAGTGAAGACACAGAAATTAGCAGTAGAGAAAGTCTTTATTAACTAGGCTTGCAAGACCACAGAATGAAGTAAACTGGTGTGGCTGAAACCCATGAGCTGGGATGACGCGATGGAAATTGGAACCATGGTGGGTTTGTTGGATGCCAAAGAGGAAATGTAGCCTTTATGAAAAGAGCTGACCAAAGCAAAGGCTGGGGAAAGAAATACTGCGGTGACTGTCTTCCTCTGCCCTGGGACATCTCCTTTCTCACTGGCCAGAAGCCAGCTGACTTGGGGCCAGAGCAACACCACCTGCTGTGGTCAGCCTGGAGCTCAGCAAGGCTTGGGGCCAACAGCACATTCATCCCCGAGAGGTCAGGACACTCAGCCACCCCACTGTGGATAGGTTTCCGTCATGGGCATGTGCATTCTCCCTATCAGCTCTTCTAGATCAAGGTTAGTCTTGATTTAGGAAACAAGGAACTTAAGAGGTGAGCTAGCAGAACAGAAATCGGCCATGACACCAACGTTAAGAATGAATTAGACTCTTCCATCAACACAGACACAGCTTCAAAGTGTTATGAGGTGGGAGACGCTGGGCAGGAAGAGTACACATTATATGACCCCAGTTTTATCCAAGTCTAGAAAAGACAAAAGAGGAGGGATAGGAAGCAAAGTGGTTTCCAGTGCTCATGATGGGGACGGAGGAAATTAGCTGCCAAGGGGTCCAAGGAAATCCTCTGCATCATGGTCATGGTGGTCAGAACTGTGTGTATTTCTCAAAACTTTTCTAATGGCATATTCAAAATTAGTGAAATGCATTTCACCATAGTTCAATAAAGCTGACCCCCAAAATCAAAGCAAATAGTCATATACCCTTTCCTAAAAACAGGGTGATAATTGATTATTTACATATGAAAACACTCCCACTTTCTAAATTTACAGTCATTCTGTTTTCAGAAACTTAGAAGATGAATTGATGTTATGCAGGAGATGAATTCATGGAAGTGTCAGAGAAATTAAAGCTCAATTGCTTTGCTGTTACATTTAAAGCTTTGATTCTAACAATATATGATGCACATCTGGATGACTGTGTCTGTTTTCCACTTCTTGTCTGACTTTTCACCATGGAAACCTTGGAGCCTGTGGTCCACGAAGCCACACTTTTAGCAATAACTTTGGCTGCATTCATGAAACTTTCTTCAAGGATGTCTCAATAGCAAGACAGGTAGAGGGCAAATGACTCCACCAAGAACTTCTGGACTCCACATGGAGAGGCTTATTTGGGGGAATTATTTCCAGAATCAAGAAACCATATAACTCCAAGCATCCCTGGCAAGAAAACTTGAAAAGCTTCTGCCTAAAATAGCAAAGTTGGACTTCTAAGTCACGGAAAATGACAAACACATTGGAAATCTGGAAGACCCTTCTCAAGAGATTAACACAAACACCACCAAACACAGTGCATTGCAGAGGGCTGATTTCACTGAACATCATTATGAAAAAGATGGGTGGCACAATCTGAAGCCCTGATGTCGTGGATTGACTGGAATTTGTGGAAAGATTGCTTACTGGAGTTTTGGGAAGAGTGATGGAGGAGTTGATTACAATTTGGTGTCACTTGAGACTTCCTTTCAAATACTAGAGCTAGAGATAAGATCTGTAGTGGATTAAAGATTCTGTGCAATCAGGGAAAATGGTTGTAGGGATGGATTTGAATTCCTTGGTTAGGGAGGCGCTCTCTTGAGAAGGAAAATCTTTGTCTCCTTGGAACTAAGCCTAGAGATGCAGACAAGAAAGAGACATTGCTGGAAACATCAAAGAGGGCACGGTTTTTGTTTCCTGTCTAATTGTCTGTAACACTATAAGACCCATTTATCTCCTCTGACATCTTGAAGGTCTGCAGAGACTGCTGGGAAGGCCTGATGAAATCGCAGACTCTGGTCTGCCTGTGAAGTAAATTCAGTGGGGCTTTTCTGCTTGCCTGAATGGAGGAATTTGTATGGAGGTGTGAACCTAGTTATGTCTTTTGGGAGTCTATATGTTCTTCATGATTTAACTTTGAGCACAATGGGAAGAACAGACCAGTGAGATAGTAAAATTTTAGCTATTCAAAGTAGATTATTAAATGGTATAAAATATGGTGAGCTTTATGCACTGGTTAATAAAATTAATCAAAATATTTAAGTTAAAATATTTGCAATTGCACTTGAACTTCCAGCATTCTTCCAGTACTTCTCAGTGTCACTTTGGGGACTCAAAGGCTACGCTCAGGAGAGTGGAACTTCAGACTGGAGCCTGTGAACTCTGTTACAACATCAGGGTGGCGGTACAGGAGGAAGCTGAGACTTGGTGAGCGTGAAGTTCTCCCATACTGAAATATGCCGTAGACTAATTATAATCTAAGTGCCTAGACAGAGGAACTTTAAATCAGTAAACCATGTATCACTCATATTAGGTCTTTCTTCACTGGGGAAAACATGGAAGAAGTTTTATCATGAGGTTGTTTGAAAGGCTTTCTGCCATTGGATTGTGCTTTTGACAGAAAGCTGCTGTGCACGATCGCATTCCACACAGCTCTATTTGCTCTGAAGATGCGTGGGTTGTGGGCGAGGCTGTCAACCTGGAAGACAGAGTGGATCTCAGGAGACACTGGAGGAAAAGCCTGTGCCGGAGGCCAAGCAGATGCGGCGGACGTGTCTGATTCCTCGCGGCTCTTCACGTGTCCGCTGGCTTATGTTTCTGGACGCAGACTGTCGGATCACATCGAGTCGTGTGCGTCTTATATCGCTGGGGATTGATTTCGTTAATGCAGCCCAGGGCAGAACCCAGACTCATCTGCAGGGAGAGATGCCTTCTCAGGCTTGGCAGCAGGGTGAGGCCTCCACGACCACTTTTTAAAGGGAGGAAATGAAAGCTCGCAGCCCTGGGGCGAGGGCCCCAATGCAAGCTGAGAAAACAACTGGACGCGCTTTGGAACTTGCTGGCAAGTGCTTGCGATGAACTGGAACTGATTCAGGGTGCATCGGGAGAGCAGAGGCCTGGCTGCTGCTGTAAGACTCGAAGGGAGAGGGCTTACAGCAGGAGGGTGCCAGCCGACTATGGGGGGAAGGCAGCCAGGCTGCAGAGAGGGCTCAGAGCAAAGCATGCGGTACAGCCACAGCACATGGAGGACAGCACTGGAAAGTGACGACGCGTGATGTGACCTGGCGTGTGGGTCGCGTGTTGACACCTCTTACTGTACCTTACACTTAGGGCTGTCTGACGCTGATTCATCTATTACATTAGAATTTAGAGTAACGACTATGTCCTTCAAAAGTAAGTGACTCATGACAGCTCAGCTAGGAAATCACCGCTTATTTAAATAGACCCAGCACACTTAATGTGTTGTCCAATGTCTAACTTTATGTGAATCGCAGTAGTTTAACTTGCAACTATTTCTGAGGTGTTTTTTTCCCTTTTTAGTGCTGGACTTTTCATTGGAACAAGCGACTTCCGTTAAGTGACCCTCTGTGGTACCTGTGCTGTAAAGAACCCTAGGAGTCTCCGTTCAGAGGGATGAAGTCTTGCCATGCATTTTCATAAAGTGTAATCTATCGCTCTGCTAAGCCACTATTCCTTATTTTTAAAAAGTGAGGACAGGCATTTCAAGGAATCTAGACTAAGACAGGAGCCATTACCATTCTCCAGGAGGACAAAAATTCATTGTCATGTCAGCTTTTGTTTTTTGTTTTAGTTTTTTTCTTATATAACTTAAAGATATGTTATGTACTGTGCACATGGACTAATATAAACTTTAAAAAAGAAGTCTGAAAAGTAACAATATGTTTACCTACCATATAGGCACAAACTGTATACACCCGTTTCTACCTTTTCTAAAGCTGACATGCGGAGATTGACCTACAGAGGTTTTTCAGAACAATTTAGAATAAAAAATACATTCTAAAATTTAGGTCCAAATGCTATTGTATAGTTGAGACTTGCTTACATTCTAATTTATAGAATGAACATATAAAAAATCAAAACACCTTTCATGAGCAAAAAATATTTTACAAAACACTGCATTCTTAGTCATCATACTTATATATTACAGCCACACACGCATTAACTGTGTCTGGTTTACTGAGTAGTCTGCACTGTCTTCAGTGTCCCAAGCACTACCTTGTCATTTACTCATTTAGGAATATTTTTCAGATTCTCTACCTTTATGGCCACTTTTAAGTATAAACAGTTATTCATTTTAAAACATCAATCTCTTCTTAGTTTCGTAATGTTTAGCTTTTTTCTTAGCTCGTGGTTCTTTCATTCTTTCTTCCCTTCATTTTCTGATTTTTTTCTTCTGTTAAAAGGAGGAGCAGTTTCTCCAGTTTTCTGGCTGTTCATGTGAGGAGCTTAGACTTCGCCACTTCACATCCTTCCAAATCCAGAGCTGAGCAGACTGAGAAGTCAGCTGCTCATTTTGGATCCATAGCACAGGTGAGGGTACCACTTGGGTTGGTGACCCCAAAACTGTGGAGTCACGGGGGTGAATACAGGAGTCACAGCCTATTGGAGCTAAGGCTCCTGAGGGGAAATGTTCCTGGGAACCAGGGCTGGGCAGGGAACCTGAACTATAACTGGAAGCTCAGGATGTGGGTAAAGCCGAGCTGAGGGTTCCGTGGAGCCCAGGTAGTGGGAGTTCCCCCCACTTTGATGAGTCTGACCTCTGTGAGCGAGACAAGTTTCTCACCATAATTGTTGCAGAAAAATCCCCAGTCCTTCTGGCACGTGAGGGGAAACACACCAGAGTACTCTGTTCTTAACAGCGCCTGCTCTCCTGAGGAACTAATTAACCATATTACCAAACCCTGTGTGAACTGAGACAAGGCATTGCCTGACTCCATCCAGCTCCAGCCTTCCACACAGTAGAAGGGAAATACCCAACTCTAGGCCACTCTAGGCTCTTGCACTGGCAAAGAGAAAGACTCCGCTTTTAAGAGCAGGGGACTGAGAAATACTTGTAAAGTTAACAATCAGAGACAGGCTACCTAAAGGGCTGAAACTTGATCAGAGGAATATAGACGCATTCTAAAAGGCCTGTTTACATCCGTTCCTTTTATCTAGTGCATTATATTCTGCTACTGAGAGGAAAAAATTACAAGATGTACTAAAAGAGAAAACTGAAGGGCCACAGCAAGCCTCAGAATCAGACATAGCAGAGATGTGGGAATGATCTTATGGGGAAGTTTTTAAAGATTCTGATTAAGATGCTACAAGATAATGGACAAAGAAACAAAGGACAAAGGAACAGGTAGGCAAGGTAGAGACCATGAAAATCCAAAAACATAATCAGAATGGGATAGGAGAGATTAAAACTCCATAACCAAAAAGAAGATGGTGTTTGAGGAAGCTATTAGAAGGGCAGACAGAGCAGAAGAAAGAGTCTGAGCTCCAGGGTAAGTGAACAGGAAGATCCAGAATTGAAAATCAAAGGAAACAAAGACAAAAAAGAGAGGAATATTCAAGGATGGGAGGGAGTAACTACGAGCGAGGTAACATGTATGTAAAGGGAGGAAAGAGAGGAACAAAGATAAAAACCTTCAATCAGCAATAACTAACAATTTTTCTCAAATTCATATTAGACATCAAGTCACAGATGCAGGGTATGCAGCAAGATAAACATCAGGAGAAAACAAACATAAAGAGTAATGTATCAGATCTACCCTATACCTAAACATGCAAAGTTCAAAACTTCAGCAAATCAAAGATGAAAAAAAGATTTTGAAAGCCACAAGGGAGTGGGAGACACCTTCTCTTTAGAGAGACAAAATAAGCACTTCACATGGCTTCTGGTCAGTAACCACCTGCATAGAAAGACCATGGAATGAAATATTTAAAGTGTTAAGAAAATGCTACTGAAGTACAATTCTGCACTCTGCAAAATTATTATTCAAAAGTAAAAGAAATATGAAGCTTTTTCAGATCAACAAAAACTGAGGAAATAGACTTAAATAAATATTGTGAACTGAACTTTGATAAAGGAGCAAGAGCAATAGAATGAAGCAAAGATAGTCTTTAAAAAATAGTACTGGAACAACAGCATAACACATATGGAAGAAAAAATTTAGATATAGGCCTTCTACATTTTACAAGGATAAATTCAAAATCGCTTCATGAACCTAAATGTAAGCAAAAGCGTGGGGATCCTGGAAGATAACACAAAACCGTGGAGGTTTAAACAGCTTGATTCATAATTGCTGAAACTTGGCAAAAAATAAGACAGCGTTTAGGAGGTACATGGATGAATAAGCTGTTAATTCTCTAGCAAATAAAGGATTTTTTCATTATGAAAAATTAGTGAGCAATCAAAGCAAGAAAAGATATGAAAAAAACTCAAATGCATGTTACTAAGTAAAAAAAGCCAGTCTGAAAAAGCTACGTTACAGTATGGTTCTAAGGGTACAACGTTCTGGGGGGGAAAAGAAGCTATAGAGATGGGCATAGAACCACTGACTGTCCAAATTCACAGAATTCCCAAGGTCCATCGCAAGCCTAGATAGGACTACGAGTGTGCATGGTGTGATGTGCCAGGGTGGTCCGTCAGCACTAACAATGCACCACTCGAGTTGGGGCATGCGGATGGGGAGAGAGGCTGGCACTGAGTGGTGTGGGAGGGGTATGGGAAATCCCGCACCTGCCTCTCAGTTTTATCATGAGCCTAAAAACTGCTGTAAAAACAGTATTTTGTAATTTATTTTGTTTTTAAATCCCGTATCATTATTTTTATTCTTTTGTGTTTTAAAATTAAAAAAAGAAAAAAGAGAGGAAGATGGGAAAGGGCAAATGTTTAAAGGACAAGCACATTGCCTGTGATTTTGGCTTTTTGTACTGTACTAAATAACTTGAATATTGCTGCAGATTCTTCTTGAGGGCAAGCGTGTTCCTGGAGGTTTCTTTTGAGTGGGGGATGGGGTCTTCCAACTCAAAGTGTCTTACGTGAGGGTTCAAGTATGATATGACTTTTTCCTGATCACTTCTCATAGCCTCTGCATGACAGTTCACCCTAGATCTTCCTCCGTATTAATTTTCCCATTGCTAAACACAATACCCACTCTGACGAAGGAAGAGCATTTAATTGAACTCAAGGTTTGGGGGAGTCATACAAGGTCAGCAGGTTAGAAGGCAGGAACCTCATCATGATGGGTCTAAACTGCTTAGTTCAGAGTAGCCTGGGACGGCCGTAGAGAGGAAGGGCCATAAACCAGATAGTACCCAAGGTCACAGCTCTGTCACCCACCCAGAGACACTGGTAAGTCTCTTCTACTAGGCATGCCCTCGGTGGATCTCAAAGCTGGTACACCTGGCGTGCCACTGTGACTGCTATAATCCCCTACTCATAGCACCAGTCACTACCTTTTCAGGCTTAGCACTGGCCTGATGGTTCAAGAATGGCTGCCTTCCACCGGATCTTCCTGACCCATGCCTTCCTGGTCCTCGTAGTGGTAATATGTCTTCCCCCAGCCACAATGTTCTGCTTTCTCCTCATTTTCTCCCTGTCTTCTTTCCTAGTTCAAATCAATACTGAAGAACATTACTAAGTACGTTTGATAAGGTCATGAATAATTTACCTTTTTGTTTACAAGTACTATTATGTGATTAATAGTCTTGCGTCGTCTTCCCCCAAAATTAGCATCAGGAGAAGAAAGAAAAATAATCTTTCCAACCCTAATAATTGGATTGCAATGCCTTCTTTTTATTTTCCTTCCCTACCCTAACTAGAGAGTGGGGCTTCAGCTAGCACTTAATAACTCCTGCAATAGGCATTCCGATTGTTTACAGTTCTTTTTAGTTTGTTTAGGTTGGGATATTTCTTTTTATTCAGACTTCACTTTTAGTCACCAGTTCGAGGGCAAGAAAAATATCTCATTCATTTGGTTTCACTTACAAAGTGCTCCAAACAACTTTAGCTTTTTACGTATACAGCAACATAAATATGCTCAGGAGTTACGGTTACACTCAGTATGAGAGTTTTAAACACTACCCTGGGGCATGATTTGATATTTATTCATTTATTTTGGTGCCAGGGATCAAACTTACAGCCTTGTGCTTACCAGGCAGTGCTTCCGCCACTGAGCTAATCTTTTTGTTCTCTATCAGTCTGAAACCTCCTGTACACCTGGACAGTAGTCCATGAAATTGCTTTCATTTTTCTGGCCACCCAAATGTATCTTCCAAATTTTCTCTAAATTGTTCTCATTTGTGTTATTGTGCAAATTACCCATTAAATTGTACTATTACCTGCTTCTTTTAAAAAACTGGATATCCCTTGTTCCTCACCATTGTGACTTACAGTATGCATTATCTGTATTCACCGGATTAATTTTATTTAAACAGAACTTTCAAAAGAGCAGTCACCTACTTTGGAACATTTCTGTATTTCAACATTTACCAAGAGGTCAGAGTACCACTGGTACCACTGCCAAATGTCACTTTGCTTCCATCTTTATATCAATATAAAGAAAATGACAGGAGCTGGATAGAAAGAGGTTTTTGGCTTTCCACACTCAGAAGGTCAAGGTACTTTCATAAAGGCCCAGGGCCTAAGAGTAACCCAGCTGGATACCAAGAAAATAGCATGGGCCCTAAATTAAGGGAGATAAATCAGACTAAGCAGCAAGTTAAGCTTAGAGATGTAAAACCAAAAAGGAAAAAGAAAAAGAGTTAGGATAAGAGAGGGCAAGTAAGAATCCTGACCCGCAGGAAAGAAACTTTATGCAGCCTGTGCTGTTAGTGGACAGCTTCTTGCAACCTTCGGGCTGGACTTGGGAATGCAGAAACCCAGAGTAACTGGTCTTCTTTGAACTCCAGCTGAGTAGTTGATTTCCTCTAGACTCTTGATGACAAAGCCTAAATCCTAAATCCAGTGGATCATTCTAAACCCACAGAGCCACTGTGACAGGTGATCACTGTTTGCGGACAAGTTTGCTGTCTGCTTGTGGATGCAGGACCAAAGCCACCAGGAGCTACTTTCCTCGTGTTTTCAGTGGACACTTCCTCTCTAGCACCTCCCTGTCCAGGACTTCATTCTGTGACATTGTGAGACTATGGTTTGTAAGATGACAGTTGTCTCACCCTCAGGTTTTCAGAGGAGACTGGTTGTGTTCAGCGTGGGTGGTATAGCCCTAGACTGCACACTCAGTTTTTCGGTGGGAAAAAAATTGTGATTTGTTTGGGAGAAATAAATTTATTCAAAGAGATGAGGTACATAGAGATATTGAGAGTCTGCATAACTAAAAATATGGTACAGACACTCCATTAGTAGTTTGAAAACATACTAGGTATTCTATAGTATTATAAAATTAAAAAGCAAGTAAAATTTAAAGAAAAAGTAGTTTTGTACTGTAGATTTTTGTACTTCATGAAGCATGAAGATCGTAGTTTTCTGAGTTTAAAAATACATGATATCTTTTGCAGCTTTGCTTACTATGATTTGAAGAGGAAAAAGGTGTTGCTGAGTAATGTAAAATGAATGCATGGTATTTGTTTCCATGTAGAGTACCACTGAGCTGGTACCACTCAAGGATGCTCTGAGCTTTACATTAGGGGAGATATATTCCCCCATGTGTCTAGCAGAATTCTGTCTTTATAAAAATTGCAGTATTTGAAGGGAATTATGTACATACTCTTCTCTTGTATGAAACAACATAGTCTAACATGTGGAGAACACACTCAGAAAGTTACATAAATTAGGTATTTCTCAACATCTAGCCACATTCTGTTCAGTCCTCAACAGAGAAATAATCCCTACCGCATCAAATCAAAATGGAAAAGAATTTGCTTTATAATTACAAGAATCTGCAGTGGCAAAGCAACTTGTGACCAGGGCAAGAGAGTGCTGCCCTAGATTTTTCCCTATAGTGCCACCAACGGTCCTTTATTCCTGCCAGGGAGAATCGCATTTATGTGGCATAAAAAACCTAAGCACATTCAAATGCTAAATTAATATTCACTTCTAGATTCTTGAACGTGTTTACCACAAACACTTTGTTCCCTCTAGTTTAAATATATATTACTTCAGGCACTAATTCTGTGACTTTGTATTTAGGAACACAGGCCCAAGCATCAACTGTGGGCTATGAATTTGCTTGAATACCATCATGTTTTCCAAGTTCCAGCTCTGTTCTCAGACCATGTTAATAACAAGGGCTTGTGGGGAACCCTGAAGGGAATCATTGTCTTTTATTTCTGAAATGAGATTTAGAGTTTAGTTCTTTAATTTAATTTCCAGATTAGTTTCCTAAATATTCTTCTCACTACTGTTTAAATAGAAAAGTTCTGACAATGAATGATTTAATTTTTTTTTTTAACTGAGGAAAAAACTGAATGGGTAACTTTCTGGATAAATGGTTTATTTTTATTTCTCTAATCTGAGTACCATTTTTTGTTAGTCCAGCATAACCCTTAAAAAGTTAGTTAGAGGGGCTGGCGATTTAGCTCAGCGGCATAAGCACCTGCCTTGCAAGCAGGCCATGAGTTTGATCCCTGGTACCGATAAAAAGTTTAAAAACAGAAAAAGTTAGTTAGAAATACTCTGCTTTGAAAAACCATAAAGCTTCCCAGTCTGTAGCTGCACGCTGTGTGCATTCCGTGCTGTACTTTTGTGCACGCCTGTCCGAGGAGTTTCCTGGCTGTGACCTACGCTCTGACTAACGCCTCTCTGGCTCTGACTGAAGCTGCCCTGGTCTCTTTCCCTCTGACTCCAGGAGCTGTTAAATCTGGGGTCTCACTTCTCAAGGCATCCTGTTCCCCGAGGCTGCGCGCTCTGTCCCTGTGGGACTGTGAAATGTGACCCTGTGAGCTCTGGCAGAGGCTCCTGCCTCTGGAGGCCTGGGGTCACCCTGGTGCCAGTAGTCACCTGCAAGGCTTGGTTGGCCAGGGACCCGAGTGAGGGCAACGGAGCAGAATGCCCGCTCCTGCCTTCTCGCTGGCGTCAGCTCACGTCCCTTCCTCCCTCCCAGGAGTCCTGTCTACCAAGGTGACTCTCCTCGGCCCGAGAGGTACTCTGCCATTTTCTCCTACAGACTTTTAGATTACTCTGTCTTTGTTTGGGAGCTTCCTTTAGACAGCCCCTTGGCAGTCGCTCTGTGTCGCCCTCGGATCCCCTCCAAGACCAGCTTCTCCAAGCAGGTGGTGGCCTCTTTCTGTGACTCTCTTTCCCCTCACTTTGTTACAGTTTTGTTCCTAGCTCTTAGATTACATGGCAGTGTAACATTTATTCTTTTCACTTCAAAGATGTTTAGTGCCTCTCTTGCCCACTATAATGTAAATTTTATGATGGCAGGGATATTGCATTATTTATACTGTATTTTCAGAATTTAAATGGTACTTACCATATATTAAGTCTTTCAACAATGTTTGTTTGTCTACGGCCTTACCACCCTGAACACACCTGATCTCATAAAAAATGTTTGTTTAATAAATTAATAAATCAATATTTATTATTATGGAAAATTATTGACTAATTTATTAATATAATTAAGTATATTAACAGACATATTATTTGCTTATTTATGAAGTAATTCCTTGCTGGTCATATTCTATTTGATGTGAAATTCTTTAATATGTTTATTAACATTTCTGAGATTAATGCATAGATTTTTATGTTAGCTAAAACTTCGTAAGATAAACTTAAGTCATTTTCCAAGCCTCACGTTTTCTGCAGAATAAAAATGATCTCTTTCTTGAAAATCTGAAATAAATCATTGATAAAATCATTGAAACTAAGATAATTCTTTGAATAATTTTCCTAAGAACATTAAACTTTTGTAATTGTGTAGTCAGATACTTGATTTTCTCTTTTCAAATAATAGCTTCATTTTTCCTAGAAAAGTATCTATTTTATTAGTAGTTTTAAATTTAATACCAATGGAATTTTATATTTCATGATAATTTTAATAGTTTTCATAATCTTATTTCCTTTTCATTCCCGTGTATGTGAAGCAGTTTGTGTGTGTATGATCTATTAAATTAGCCAAAAGTTACTTCTTCTTAGAAATGCACAAAATTTTTAAACTACTTCCTTCTTCTTCTTCCTTGGATCCCTTTCTGATCCTAAGCAAAACTTTCCAGGGAGGTACCCAGCCAGTTCGGTAAGATCCCCACCAGCCACGTCACACCGTGCTGCTAACTCTGTAGAACTTACAGCAGTTACTGAGGAAAGGAAGCCAGATAAGTGCAATGCGTGTGCATGTGTGTGGCTTGCCAGGGATTTGTGAGCAGTTTCTGAGGAGATGCCAGCAATTGAGTCCTTAATTTGTTGGTGCTAAACAGATTTGTACTTGGTGATAATTTATTCAACTGTGAAATTATGTTTATACTAAACATATTTTGATGTTCCACTTCACATAAAGTAGATTTATAACTCAAATTATTATTCTTAGTTTTCCCATCTAAAAATAGATATTTGAGGACTAGTCTGATGATACTTAAAATGACAGAAAATTTTAAAAAGAAAGTTGCATAATAAAATTTAAGAGGGATAAACCTAGAAGTTAGGTCTGTGTATGAAGCCCTTTCAGTGGTCCCCTTGAGACTTTGCTTCTGGCAAGATGAAGTTACAGGGATCAGATTTATCATCAGGCTTGATTTAATCAAATAATAGCAAAATACAGGAAACACTGGTTTTTAAGACACTGGACGCCAGACAGCATGGCACAGTGATTCCTGAGACACTGGGAACAAACGAAGGAGGCTTCAATTTCCCAGTTGAGCTCCTCGTAGAGACTGAGCCTTTGGCCCCACACAGTGAGAAAGCTGGGAGTGCCCAGGAGACCCCTGAGTGGAGCTGACCGTCTGGGCGGGGAGGCAGTTGGACATTATAGGTAGAGGACTGGAGAGCAGAGGGCTGCTTGGCTGAGAGGTGTGGCGTGTGAGATGACGCCTTAGTGTTCAGCTGAAGCGTGACCAGCTCACATGTGCAGGGAAACCATCTGAGCAAAACAGACGCACTGGAGGGGAGGGAGCCTTGTCAGCCCTGCAGCACCCAGAGAAGGACATTTTCCTGCTGGCAGAGTGAAAAATCCAAGATAGCTGCTAGTATGCAGCGGCTTGTTCCTTAATGGGAGACAGCCCCACACTAAAGGTTTAATCTGGGCCGGGAAAGCAAAGCTTTGAAATAAGATACATGGGAATCTGTTTCTTAATAACTGAAACCCAGAGGAAAATGAATCAAGAATACTTATGGCAATACAAAAATATCTCACATCTAACAAGGTCAATTCTTAATGTCTGAAATTTAAGACAAAACTAAGAGAAGTTGATGTCTACAATCCATGACAAGTAGGGAAATAATCACTTAAAATCTACCCAGAAATAAAACAAATGCAGAATTTGTAGGTAAGGATATTAAAAGCTGGAACTTATATTCTGTATATAAAAATGTTAGGTAGAGTCATAGAAGTTCAAAAAGATTCAAGTAAGGCTTCTAGAAATAAAGTCTACAATGTCTGAAAGAAAAAGTGCACTGTAACTGATTGGATATTGTGGAATGAAAGATTTAGAAAAGATTGCAGTGGAAAAGACTGCGACATAAACTATCTAGAGAGGAAAAAGAGTAGACAGAACGTCGGTGATCTTTACAAAATGTCAATGATCTGTTTTACTGGAGTTGAAAAGCAAGAGACACCGAAGAGACGGTGGCTGAAAAAACTTCACATTTTAAGAAAAATTTAACTTAGAGTTATAGCAAGGTAAATAACTTATAGATGATTAAAAAGCAGTCACAAAAAAATCTTGAAAGGTTTCTGTCAAGGTACTGTACCAAGGAACAAAGTCAATAGTGATGGCCAGTTTTTCTTCAGAAAGGATAGAGCATGATACATGTTTAAAGCACTAAAAACTCAGACTAAAATTTCACCAAGAGCAATTTTTTTTAAAAAGAAGGCAAAAAATGTTTTCATGCATTCGAGGGCTGAGAGAATTCAATTAGTCAACTCACACTAGAACAAATATTTTTAAAACCTTTTCAAGCAAAAGAAAAATGCATTTTGAAGAAATGTCATTTATGTAAATACTCTGATTTTCAAATCAGCAGTGTATAATTTCAGCATATAACTATTTCCTGCATTTAGTAGTTTATATGTGGTGGCTCATTTTTTTGGAGCTATTATAAATGACTCTTGTTTTTAGATTTTAATTTCTAATTTAGCACTGCTAGTAAATGGAAATAAAATTGATTTTTAAATATCGATTTTACACAGTAAAATCTCACCCTAGTTTGTGGACATCGTAAATTATGTGAACTGATGTTCAAATAGCGCTGGGGTTCCTAAGTCTGACCAGCTGACGAGAGCCCCAGATGAAGTTTCTTGTTCTTTATTTTTGCACAGAATCAGGGAACCAAGAATGAGAAAAGTGTGTCTTACGCCAAGGACCACGGCAGCAGAGGAGGATGCAGCCCAGACAACTCACTGGTGGCCCAGGACGCACGGAGTGGACCCGAGGCGTTGTGAGGGTTGAGGACCACAGCTGTGGGGGACCCCTGCCGTCTCTATGTCCTTGGCACTGGTGGCGAGGGTGCAGGGCCAGCCCGCTGGGTGCTGCCTGGCCTAAGCATCTCCCTCTGCATTACATTTCCCGCGCAGCACCCTCTCATCCTCGGTTTCACGCTGCGCCTCACTTCTGGTGCCCTGAGACTCCGAAATCTCCACCCCGCTGGAATGCACAACTCAGTGCCCACTGTGTGCAAAGAAACCCTGAGGACTTTAGACTGAGCAGCATTTCAGAAACATCACTGTGCTGAGGACTAAAGAAAAGTCAGCAATCACAGAAATTGCCACATGCATTTGGAATGATGAAAATAAAGAGAAAAGGCAGATACATGGGAAATAGGAATGTTTCATGGTTGTCTTTGTTGAGGGGATTGCTAGACAGGAAAGAGACTACACCACATTCTATCATATTTAATAGAACAGGTGGCACAAATATTATAAAAAACAGATTTTTTAAAGCCCATGTAAGAGGAATTTCAGAAATTACAGCTGTTCAGAACTCGCACACATTTTTCCATAATAATAAATTCCTCTTCGCTAGCTGTGTAGGACACAAATAGAAGGGGGAGGCATCAGTGATGCTTTAGTAAACTATCTGAACTGCTGGCGCTGTTGGCAAGGATTTCCAAGTAGCTTTCTCTTTCTTTCAAAGAGTTCTCCTGAAGTAGGTCACCAAAAATATTTTCAAGAGAGGGAAAACAGTACCATAGAAACACAAAACTTTCAGCTTCTCTCAAAGAGCCACAAAAGCTTCACATCTCAATAAGCATTTTGAAAAATACCAGCCCTATGGTTGAAGTAAGATTTCCAGAGAACCTCATTTAATTAGAATATTGGGATCAGCTGCTTTGTTTTTCAAGAATAACAGAGATGTACTCTCCTTCTCTCTCATCATAGTATTCCAGAATTTGTCCCAAGAGGGGCTGTTTACAAAAATTAGCATATTTGCTTTTCTAGCCCTGTAAATTGGCATGCCTCGGTAGTGGCTCAAAGATATTCTAGGCTTCCAAAAGCCTCTCTGGTGCTCATGAGAATGACTCAAGCTGAATACATTTTTTGTTCACACAAGGTTGTTGCTAAGCAGAAACTTTGGTATATCAGATTATGTAATGCTTCTTGTTCCTTTCCCTGGGAAGCACCCCAATTTTCGTGAAGTTAGCAAACCCAAACTCAGCCAAAGCATGCTTTGTGCTTCCTTCTTGACACTGGGTAGAAGGGCAGTCTGTGAGACGAATAAAGGAGTCATTGCAACTGACATTAGAATACTGAGCCTAAATAAAAATCCTCTAAAAATAAGTAGTTTAAACCATGATGTGTTAATGGTGCCAGTTTAAGGAAGGCATTCTTCAGAAGTACTTGGACTGTATTCACCAGTAGTTTAGGTACTGAAAAAAATTCATGTTTCAGAACTTACAAGAGTTAGAAATGGTATCTCAAACAAGGCTCTTCAACCGCCACTATGCTGACTTAGCTACAGATGGCGGTCCTTTGAATTCTGCGACATGGGTGATGTCATATGCATTTGAGTCTGTATGGCCACGCCTGCTTGGTCTTGAGTCTGGAAGTGACCCCTGAGGGTGGAGTTACTTTACCCCTGAGAGGTCCTAGGTCCTCTCCTAACTGGTCCCCGGGGCCAGAGCAGCAGTGGTAGAGGTATAGACACTGCTCTTCCTTTTTATTGGTGTTCTTTTTTCCCTGCTTGAAAGGTTCTTAGGCTCCCAACTGGACAAGAACATGTTTCTGTCTTCACTGTGGACTATAACTTGGTGTTTCTAATCTGGCATTTCCCTGTTATGGAAAGATTTGTGTGAATTTCTTGGAAGACATTTTGAACTCTCTACTTTTAATCACTGATGTATTTTTCAGTTTCCTGAAGCATGTGTTTTTTATCTTCCCTTGTCATAAATTATTTTAATATTGTCATTTTTTGCCTGTGTTTTTCTCATGAGCATACATTTTGAGAACTCTGCAAACATTAATGTCAAAACTAAATTAATATTTTTATGTCTGTGAACTCACATTTGTCCAACAAGTTCTTATCCAAGTTTTCTTATATTCTTCAACTTGACAAAAGATAGTGAGCTGGTTAGTTAATATATTTTTGTGTATGCTGAGCATTAGGATAAGAATGAGAATTTTTGCCTAATAATAGCAGCCATTACCACATCAGCACATGTTAGATAGGATTCAGTGGATGTAAAACCCAAGAGCAGTAGCAACTCCTGGATGCTTTCAAATTTACGGCAGATAACCCAGACAGAACCCTCCAGAACATAAGAAACAGTCTGAAATGAATTAAAATCTAGGACTTTCTGAATTTGGAAGGTTAATGTAGGACATGAGCCTTCTCTAGTTTGGAATCTTTACAGCTCTGCTTTATAGGAGCTAGAATGGATAGGTGTAGTCAAATTAATCTTTTAATGAGTCAGTCTACCTTGGACTGAATGTGGGGAGAAAGACTGATTTGCTGCAAAATGTACAAACCGAATAGAGATAGTTCTAGTGTATCTTTCCTGTTTTTTTTTTTTTTTTTTTTGGTCTGGTCTGAGTTTGAACTTGACCAGCAAATGACTGATCTTTGAATTGTCAAAATATTCTCCACCAAGACAGACTTTGGGCTTTATCTCAAGACTCTGTCTGGGTGATGAGATATTTGTAAGGGGCTTCACTTTTGTGCTGGGAATTGAACCCATGGCCTGTGGACACAAGACAAATGCTCTACCACTGGGCTACATTCCCAGCCCATGGCGCCATCTTGAATAGGAAAATTGGTGATATCAAAGTCTCTTGTAAGAAATAGATATTCATCTTACTCTTTATACAAATATTGTTTTCCAGCTTATAAGAAATACAGAAAAGTTGGCTCTTCTCTAAATCCTATTCTTGAAATCTTACTAAATATAGGGTTATTTTCTTTTCTCTGTAAAGAACAAAGAATAATTTTAGTATAAATTATAACAAGAAGCCAGTATTTCATTTAAAGTGGAATGACAGATACAGAATTTAAAATTTTGAAAAATTAGAATTGATTTTTTCATTTTCTATTTTTGACTTCCTCAATGATTAAAAGTCATATAATTAAACAATTTTTAGCTTTTTTCTTCTTTCCCCACTTTTGGATTAAAGATGCTGATCCAGTTTTTTATTTTCTAATTCTGAATTTTCCTATGTACAGATCCAAGGCCTTAGTACAAAAATTTTTTTTAAATGTTAAGTAAAAACGAGTTGAAGACCATCTTGTCTTGTTCCATTATAGAAGAACCACAAAATATGACACTTGGTAAGATTTGACTTTCCATATAATTTTCTATGCAAGGATACAATTTCTTTATAATTTGTTATTTTCTGAGCCAATTTTTTATTAGCAAAATATCTATTTGACAATAATATCTTTGTCCCTTTGAAAAATGTGGAAAAAATGTAGCCACATTTCAATTATCAGTAGATTAGCCCATAATATATAGTCAATGGCTGATGAGTCTGCATTTTGGTTTCTCTTTGACTCACCTTCTCTTTGTTCAACTGAGAGAACCACCAGGTGTGGGGAAATGTGGTAGGTGGTGAGGGACACACAGACAGAAAGAGGAAAAAATATCAATGTCGAGGACAATGGGTGACAGTTACATGAATTCCTCACGCTGTGATTTACTACCTCAGGAAATGCTGGCTTCTGAATTTTTCCTTTCTTTGTGAAATTTATCAGGAGGGAACAGGATATTATTGGGCCAAGTACATAAAAAAATGAGGTAAAACAGAAACTCATGAGACAAACAAATGCATTTTCTGTATGAGGCAGCAAAGGAGGCTGGGTCCTCTGACCTTGTCCATGTTACTGTCCATTGTTTCCCCTGGGGAGGTTTTTTTTCAAGAAACACTGAAATTCTTTCCTCTGGATTCCTCTGTATGTATCAAAAATTTTCAGTAGTTTCTAAGAATTATCACTATCAATAAGATCTGAAGATTGGAAACTGCATTTGAGTTGCTATGATGGAAATTTGAAAAGTACAATGATTTTCACAAATGCAAATTATTGCATTTTCATTGTATTATAAATAATGAAAAACTTTTTTTTATAATTTTACCTAAAATAAATTGCTTATTTTTATTTTTGGTTTTTAAGCTTTCTATTCAGGAATTTCTGAGATGCTTAGTCTTTCTTACATACGGGTAACTAGCGCATCACCCCTGAACTGTTTGAGCATTCTCTTCTGTACTTGGGTTTATATTGAGCTCCAACATACATGCTACTTTGTGTCATTTCATAAACCTCTCAAACAGAAATTCAGCTTATGTCTTCTCAAAGAAAATGTTGTCCTTTACATGCAGATTACTTGTGAATAGGAATAATAACAAAGAGAAGGGAAATAGAGACAAAAGTAATGTTTGGCCTCGGGGTTATGTCTTGTGGTTAGAGCTGAACAACACTGTAATTGATATTCCAGTTATTAAAGTTCTTCCAACAAAATGAGTGAGGGAGAGTAGATGTAGATTAAGAGATCTTAGAAACAGCTTAATTCCTGGCATAACTTAGTATTTACCACTTTCTGGGAAGAGTTTTAACCCATTGTCCTTGTCACTTTAACATAAAACATTGAGCCTTTGTTCCTGCTCCTCTTACTATTCTGTTGTGTTGCTCTGGAACTGGAAGAATAAAAAAGTAAGTAAGAAACTCATAATGTTAAGAAGATACAGTTCAGCCGCTGAAATAGTCTCTAAACATAGAGCAAGTAAACATATGAGGATAAAGTCAAGAATAAGTGTTCTCAAGAGAAGAGGGAGAGGAAAGGGTAGAGGAGACAGAGAAAGCTTAGACTGTGTAGGTAAGAGACCTGGGTTAACTGACTTACAACCAATCACCTGTGTGGTCTTGTTCTCCTTAGGCCCTCTCTGTGTACTCATCTGAAAACCTAGGCTTAAACTTTCATCACTTCGTACATTTTCAACATGAGGTGAGGTGGAACATGAATTATTATATACAGCAGTCACACCAGCAGAATTATCTTTCCATAGGTACCTACTGGGTTGCTGTACTAATTAAGCCTAATAATGTAAACCTCTATGAACTATGAAGCAATAATCAGCATGGATGATATTTAACAAAAAGGTGACAGGAGAGTTCTGCACATGTCCCTCCTCAAGGGTGTGGAGGTGAAAGAGGACACCCAGCTGTGAGTTTGGACTATCAGCTCAGCGAAGCGGTCATCATACTGAGCAAAGGATTTGCCCAGAGGAGGAGAGCTTTTATGAGAGAGGATCGCGCACCACTGGCTGTGTTGTGCAGGGCTGATCTTCAGGCTGTGTTGCAGGTTTCCTTCTGCCCAGCGGGGCTCCAACTCTGTCTTTGTCTGAACAGACACAAGACTGTGACTGCAGACCAGTGGCCTCAAATGCCCTGTACAGGAAGCAAGAAGCAGGAAGCAGCAAGCAGGAAACAGTCCCTGGGGAGGAGAGAGAGCCACACAGCTCCTGACGGGAGACCCAGCCATGATCCACAGTGGAGGGACACTGGGTTGGCAGCAGATCTGCCGGCCTTTGAGGGGGAGCAGCTGTCTCTGCCACCTGTCTGGTGCTGGTCAAGTGCTGATGCTTTTGAGGAACCTTCAAATGGGCCGGTGATAAATGGGGTGACCATGGCAATCCTGAAGACTGCGCTGTTCTTTTCAATTAACCTGAAAGGCATCTATCTAGTCTCTGATCTTCCCTGCCTGTTTCTCATTCCTGGAGAGCACACGCTAACAAACAAAAAAATCACAAGGCCAAGAGGGGTGGTTAAAGGGGTGGAGATAGTGGAATGCTTTTCTAAAACCCACTCTACCTGAATCAGCCCTGCCATTTATTACACACTAAACACTCCCAGGGTACAGCAGCTCCTGACCTGGAGTGCCCCATGATTTTCTTCCATTTATTTCAACTCAGCACCAACCCCAAGGAGACATGAGTTCAGGGCTCAACAGGAATTGGAAACTCAAGAATAACCTGTGACATTTATTCTTATTTCCCCAAATTTAAATCATCAAAGCTGCAAACAGCTGATACAAATGTGAATTAACTTTGTTTGCCCTATTTTTGTTAGGTGGATCTATTTTAACACAAATGACAGAGGAAGAAGCAGAGACTCATCACCAAATAAATGCCTTAGTCAAGGCCACAGAGCTAAGTAAGCGCCAGTATCTGAACCTTGCAAGTTAACTTCTGAGAACTGTGAAATTAAGAAACCGTGGTTTCCACCACTGTGTCAGTGATGGTTTGGATATGAGACAGTAAAGTAATGAATATGGATAAAACTTTAAAATCTCTGTATCAAATTTCTCTTTCTGGTATCTGTCATTTTTTGCTAAGAGAGCAGTTAAGCCAGGAAATTGCCTTCTCAGTGGGAATTATAGGAAATAAACCCCATTTGAATCTCATCTCAAACATTCAGCACAATCAAAGCAACCTTCAAGAGCAGAAATGTAACCTCAGCTTTGACAGCTGATGTAAGTAGACCAATTCATCATATTTATTAAATGTCTCACTAAAATAGCATTGACATCTAGATTTTTGTCTACATGATTCCAAAACTTTTAAAAATCTACAACTTGTGCAAAAGACAGAAAATGTTAAATTCTACTAGAAAAAATATTACAAAGAAAATTATTGGATAGTGATAGAAATTTCAAGGTTCCTAAGGATATTTACACACTTATAAAGAAATATTTACTGGCATGAAATCATGACTCAGCACAATACAAACACCTTATTAGACAACTAATAACAATTTGAACCCATATTGAAATATTTGAAAGGCTTAGGTGTATTTTTCCCTTTCTTTTTTTCATATGTAGATGACTTCTGAACATTAATTGGGTCATACTCAGTAACTATGATTACATTAATTTATTATGCTGAAGGTTTACACTTGATATCTATGTGTAAAAATAATAAATTACTTATCTAGTGTAGAAAATAACTAAGTTTACTGAAATGCTATTTTGAAATGAAAGAAGGCATCCATATTCAAAGTTGGCTCTGCTTTTTATGCTGCCCGCGGCAGACAGTCAAATTCTAACTGATGTTGAGTGACTGAGTAAATAGATGGGAGCAATCTCTCTGCCTTAGTTTTCTCACATATAAAAACAGAAATGATAGCACTGTTTTTAATGAAGAAATTTATATATAGTCCCTACTGCAGTGCCTGGAATGGAACTGTCACCTAAAATCAGTAGGAGTTAAATAAATACCAACTTCCTGTCCCACATCCTGTTTTTTTTTTTAAATTTATTTTAGATAGGACTTTTCTAAAATACTGTTTATACTTTTCTGTGTCTAAAGTAATTTCCATGTAGGCACACACGACCGTGATTAACATTATTGTCTTCATGTATTCTAAGAGCAGTAAACTTTATTATTCCTTTTTTACTTATGGGGAAACCAAAGCACAGATAGGAAAAACATTTGGAAAGTTGCATGGTCAGGAAATGAGGACCCAAAGTTTCCATCTCAGCATTTGGACCCCAGAATTCAGGTTTGTAGCTACTGAGCTGGTTTCAGATATCAGTTCTCACATTGGGCTTAAATGCACAGAAACACTTAGAAAACTTGTTTGTCCTACACTGAATATTCCAAATACCTCATTCTGTTGTGCCTTTAAGGGTCCCAGGCATTCTTGGTGATTTTTTGTGTCACTGCCTGGCTGGCATCTGAAAACATTTTTCTCTCATAGCCAGAGAGAATGTATCATTCAAACATCTTTTTGCAGGTTGAGAGCTTACATAACCATAATCTAAAGAATTCTGTGTAAAATAAAAGTAAATATGCCCAAGAATTAATCTCCTACTAAAAGACAACCGAGACCTGGGCCACTAAGGCACATTCTTTATTAATCCAGCAAGCACTTGGAAAGTGTTGGGCATTGGGCAGCTCGCATGAAGAGCAAGCCTCACCCTTACCCACAGCCTTGACAATCATGTCATGTTACAGAGATGATGAGCTGTGTGTTTCCAGAACATTCATTTTTGGATAGAAAAGGGACAGAACCAAAGGTACCATGCACATACACGGGTTCAAAACATACTTGCAAACCCCAAAGCAGGGAAGACACCGAGTCACCAGCTCCTCCTTGGTTTCTGAAGAAATAGGTAGAGGCCGCTGGGGAAAACAAAAGCCATCAGGTGGGCATCAGCATCATGCTCCAGCCTGGACAAGCCCAGGCCATACTGAGGTGGGGACAGAGGCCAGCAAGGGAGGGCTCTCACATTCCAACACCTTGAAAGCATTATTAAAAATGATTTATAAAGTTAACAGGGAGGACGGTGTGGGAATCCTGCAGAAGACTCCAGACAGGCAGGCTCACTCTAATCATTAACGGTGTGCAGAGGCTGCCCAGCGCGTTTCCCTGTGTGGCACCTCCCGGAGGTACTGAGAAAGAGCTATGACAGAGGACAGGACCCTGAGCTCATTTTGCAGGTTCTCAAAACAGAATAACGCATCCCCGCCAGTGTGTCCAAGCCCTGCACACGCAAGGAACACTCAGCCCCTTCATCTCCTCCGGCTCCCTGGAAGCGCTCTTCAGTCACCCTCTGGGCTCACAGGAGGCCCACTTCAGGGATCCTGAATAACCAGTGACACTGAGTGAGCCTGTGGCAGGCCGGGGCTCTGACCCAGAGCGTGAGGTTGCAGAGGTCACCACAGCAAGGCAGCAAGAGGGCAAGACAGCTCCCAGGAGGGGCATTAACAAGCACTACTGGAACCTCGTTCTGTCTCTTCCCATCACTGCACTGACAGCTCTGAACAGTGTCTCTCATTGTTCCAGAAATACAGTAACCATGTGCTGAGGGCACAGAAAACAAAGTGACATAGGCAGGGCCCAAGAGACTTGATGATGAATCTTAAAAGATAAGAGTATAAGATGAAGGGTCAGTAAATCCTTCCCCAACAGCACAGCAGCTCTAATCAAACAGGTTTGCGATGTCTTTGCTGTGTGCAATGCTGTGATGGGAACAGCATTTACTGCGTTTATCAAATTTGTTTTAAGCACTAGACCCTAGCTTCTGTTTCTCTTGTTTACGTTGCCATATTACTGACAAACATCTTTTTATAGATGAACCATCTGCTTGGAACAGGATTTCCTTGGGAAATCCATGAGGTGGTAACATTTGTGGATCAGATCCTAAAATTCAAAAGAGAATATACACAGTTAAAAATTGGAGAGATCAAAGACTATTTTTAATGTTTACTTCATAGGAAAAACAAGACATGTTCTAGTTTCTTTACTTTTACATTTTAATACAATTTAAACCATTCTGTAAACAGTTGTTAGCTTCTTCAGACTCAAGTTATTTCTAGATATAGATTGTATATGGAATAATATTAGTTTTAGCTACCTCTTACCACATTCCCCAGTGTCACTTTCTCAGTATTAAAAGGGACAAATGTGACTTACTTCTTAATAAGCAGCAATTTGGATTCTTCAGTATGTTGTGAAGCTTTTGTGCTGTGAGGTCTACCTTCATGTCAATGTGTTACCTGCGGGTGTGACGAAGGGAGAACCTGACAAGTTTCATCAAATCTTTATTACTGAACACTGCTCTCAACCATGGGTCACAGCCTGAACATCAACCCCTCGGGATTTGGCTTCTTAGTAAAGGACTGCCAAGGAATTAGGGGTGCATGAGAGTTCACACAGAGATGTTTTCGGACTTGAGGCAGAAAATTTCCATGACGTGAATGTTGTAAGGCCTGTGACTAGAGATGACAGTATTGCAAGATGTGCCTGCGTCCCAGATTCTCTGAGATCAGACAGTGGTGGCTGCAAAGTGTGGGGAGCCCTGGCCCCTTACATTTCCACCACGAGTAACTTTGCAGCTGCGCAGAGTCCACTGAGGATGGGTCCAGCCTGTGCTTTGCTGTGTTCATGGTTCGGAGCCGCTCTTGCAGAAGGCTCTGCCAGGTATGGAGGAACTGTGAGTGATCACAGAAAGAAGGCAGTGGCTCCTTTCTGGTACCAGGCAGGAGGAGAAGTGAGCTGTTGTGTGCTCTCTGGGAACACGGAACCAGTGCTGTCGATTTCTGCTCAAGGGTAAAAGAGGCTCGGGTTGCACACAGGGGCCAGTCCCTACTGGTCAGCGCCCATCAGCAGTGGGAGCTTCGGTGTTTCCCAGAGAAGTCTTATCACGATGGACATTCAGAGAGAGGCTCGCTGATAATTTGAAAGATGCTCTGGCAGGCGTGTCCCCCTGCGGAATCCAGTCACACCATGCCTGGCGGTGTCTTCCCTGTATCCCATAGGACACATAAATGTTGTGCTACAAGCGTTAAGTGCCAGGGTACCCTGAAGTCTCCCGCCCCACCTGTTCTCCAGAGAATTCTTTCTGGTAGCCAATACTTGGCTGATAAGTATATATGAATCCAAGGACAGGTTAAAGCATGGCTTTCAATTCGTGTATTTGCCAGTTCGTCAGCACAGCAGTATTTCTGGGTGCTCTTTGGGTGATGAGAGGCTGGAGGGGAATCACTCATGGTCTCTGGAGAGAGATGAAAAGGGGTACACAGTGGGGCTTTGGGGGAAGATGTCGTCATGGACAAACATCACCAAAAATCCCCCTCTCTCCCTCTCCTTCCTCTACCCACCCCTTCCTCCTGTCTTTCCCTTTTTCTTTCTTGTTCCTTCCAACTCTTTCTTCTTTTCCTGGCCCTGTCCCATTGGGAAGATACTTAATTATTATTTTTTTTTTTGTCTTTGAGACAGGGCTTGCTATGCAGTTCAGCAAGACTTGGGCTGACTTTGTAGCCCAGGCTGGTCTTGAACTTGCAATGATCTCCTTGCCTTGGCCTCCTAAGTGCTGGGATTACAGGAGTGCACCACCATACCTGGCTATACTTAATGTTTTTATAATTTAATTTCAATATTTAAAATTGAATTTTGAACAAGGGCAACATTTTTATTCAATACATTTAGATATGTGTGGTCAATCATGAGTTGGTAATAACTCAATTGAAACCTTAAATACAGTTTTTCAGGACTTTATAGCAGATCTAGAAGTATGAAGTACATTTGAAACTGAACACAGTAGAGCTTAGAATTGTGTTACACACACACACATACACACACACACAAGCAGACTGTCATTGTTGGAAATCAAACTCTTCTTGTCTAAAAATCACTTATTTTCCCATAACAAACTGAACATATTTATTTTGTTGATCTTTGCAGATGTGTGATTGTGCCAATCAGGAGCTGATGGGCCTAACAAATTTTACCTAGCAGAAAACTGCCTGCAGCCTCAGAGGACCTTGTCCTGCCCTTGGGAGGAAACACAGCAGGAAGCCCTCCTGCCTCAGCCTCCCTTGCACTGCGCCCTTTAAACTACCCTGTGGGACAAAAGGAGGCCTCGCAGCAGGTGCTGGACCTCAGGAAACCTCTGTGGGTGAGGACACTGGGCAGTTCACTCCATAACTTTACAGAAAGTGAAATAATGAGTCTGTCTTAAGACTGCATAGACAATTATATTGAATTTTAATGAAATGCTTTTTCAAAATGCCTCTGCATAGCATTTTTGAGCTCATTTTCCTTGTCTGTCAGACTTGGACCATCGGATTATAGGGTTCCCACAGCCCTGCCGCGGTAGTTCATTTGCATCCTTGTTGAGCACGCTGGCCCTGAGCCTTTCCCAGCACAGCGTGCTAACACGGGACGCAAGAGGTGGCTCACATGGCACTCAGTTGCTCTCCTCTCCTGTCCAGTGATGTTGATTTCCTTAAATATAATCAGCCATCTGGGGGTCCTGTTACTTCATCGTCGGAAGCTTCGGGTTGGCGTGGTGTTTCTCTGGGTGTCTGTGCTTATCTCTCTCAGAAGTGCATGGAAATTATATCCTCCTACTCATATCTCAAGCCCGTCACCTTGTGCCCAGAGACAGGCTGCTGATGCCTCGAGGACAGGAAGAATGGGCCACAGTGATAGTAGCCGCGTTCCTGCTCCCTGTTTATCTCCCGGGTGCCAGCTCTTGCACCTTCCCCAGCGCGCTGGGCATACTTTGAAATGACGGCTCTGTCAAGCTTTTCGTGGTGTGAGGACATCCAGACAGCCACCCTTGCCAAACAGAGAAATTGCACCCGCGCCGCCCCCCAGTCACCTTGGCTCTGTGTGGCCAATGACAAAACGCGAACAGGCAGAGCCTACTGTGGTGCAGGGAGAGAAGACGCGCTTTCTAAAGAAGGAAAACTATTTTGGAACTTCTGGATGTGACAACCTTTCTTGTTCACACTCAGTAAACACATTAGTTGGAGTCTTTTGATTGCCAATTAATAATTCCTTTGCCCGGAATCCTGGCACTGATGCTGTTTTTAGCACTGAAAATTCCCCTGGGTACAGGGAGAAGTTTAACCGCGCTGAGTGTTATGATCCCCAAGTGTGGCGGTGACCTTGGATCTAGTATAATTCACGGACTTTCCACCAGAAGGCCCAGCATTTGCTGTTAGGAGGTGCTTTGGAAAACAGTAACAGAAAGACTTGGACTGAACTGCTTTCTGGAGCAGGTCACATCTCCTATCACTGACACACTCAGGGGATGCAAGGACAAGGTCAGGAGACTTCAGCCCTCTCGGGGCCAAGTGGTTCCAATCTGCAACCCTGGTCAAGACACAATGTTCACTTCTAAGTCCAGGGAGACAAGCAAAGTGATCACGAAGGGGAGCAAAGACCGTCAGGACTCTGAAGCAAAGCCCAGGGCTTGGCCCAGTGGCGTCTGTCGGCTGCCCTTTGTGCTAAGTCAGGTCTCAGGGAACTGCTATTTTCCTGCATCTGAAAGGTGACACACAGGGTTCAAACTGGAAGTTTTCTGCTATAGTACAGGATGGCCTGTGAGAGCTCTGTGAGATGGAGCCACTCCTTTGCATGCAAATATAAAACTTCTTCCAGTTAAATGGTCAGATCTATAATAAACAGAGGTTCATCTCAAATACAGTGTAAACAGAGCTGACCAAGTTTAGTGAACAAACCACTTCCTACTGAAGCCCAGTAAATTGTACAAGTGATCCTGGTTTTTACAGCTCCAAAGTCAGGATTCAAGAAGGTTCAAGTGAAAGTTCTGATATTTTGTTTCACCTTGAATGGGCTTCTCACTGTCCTTGTGACTCAGTTTCCTGACCATACCAGATGAAGCAGCTGAAGCGGGTGAATGAGATCTGCAGATTTCTGCCTCCCAGAGAGAGTTCTGATCTCAAGCAATAGATTTCAGAGCCCAGGACTGTGTTTGAAGGCATCTGTGTGAAGCCAGGCTCGTGTGCCCATTAGTTGGTGACGCTCTCACAGACAACTTGCTGAGTGGCAGGGGAAGAGAGAACTTCAGTAGTGCCTGTAGGTCAGGCGCAGAAGGATGCCACAGCTGACCGCGGAGGGTACGTCCTGCAGGACGGGACGGCATCACTGCCTGCTGGTCACGGTGCTCTCGTCCTTATCAGGTCTCTGGTGTCAGAAGCCATGTTAAGCTGATTCCTGTCACCAGCCCAGAGGGGCCCAGACTGTCTCGTACTCCTCGGAAAAGGCGTGGGATGGTGTCCAGCTGGAGGGCATGAGCCCCGTGTTTTATTTAGGCGGGTGAGAGAGAAGTTTCCAATGTCCCGCCGGGGAACCTGGTGCGTGAGAGGGCAGCACTCGGGGTCTGAGGGTTGCTGAGAACACAGCAGGGCAAGAGGTCAGGGCCATGGGCTGCAGCCATTCCCTTCTCCCATGGACGCTTGGAGGTGAAGTATAGGGAAGCCTGGATGTCACTGGGCCACAACCCCAGAAACGGCCCCTTCTCAGGCTGTCGGGAGCAGCACATGGAAAACGGGTTTCTCCCGTTGTTCTCACCTGAGCCCTGCCATCCTGGGACCCTGCCTGGGACTGCTCCCTTGTCTCTGTCCCTCCCCGCTCCTCTTCCCTGTTTGCCTGCTGACTTCTCTGCTGGCGGAGTGGGAGCCCTCTGAGAGCCTGCTCCCTCTTCCTGCCAGCGCCTGCCTGCCCCTTCCAGCTCCACGTCGGCCTCTCTGCCTCTCTGCCCGTCTCTTCAAGGGCTCAGCTCTCACACCGTGGCCAAACTCTCCTACACCCGCCCAGTATGGTGCTCGCCCCAGTGGATTCCCCCCCACCGTCATTTTGCCTTAAAAAATTCCATCAGCTCTCCCATCTCCGACACTCCCGTAAGTTCCTTTCTTTCCTTTTATAACCAACCACTTTGACAGCAGCTGTGCTCTATCTCTGTTTTCTCCTCTATTTGCTCCAACAAGACATCCCTCTCAGTCTTCCAGAACTGCTCTGGTCAGGTCCGTCATGCCTTTTGTTGGCTGAATTCAGTGCTGCCTGCTCTTCTGGTTCCATTTGGCGGGAAGATCACCGTGTGATCTTGGTACTCTGCGAGGGCCGCACAGGCTCAGTCCCTTTGCCTGCTTAGTTCTGCCCGCCCCTTCAACAAAGATGCTCTCTACTGTTCAGTCTGGGCTCCTTCTCCTCCAGGCCACCATCAGTCCTGTCAGTCCCAGGGAGCATCCATCACTGGTGAGCACATCACTGAGGTTTGACCCTCACTGCCCTGGGCACCCAGGACTCCTTTCCACCTGAATGGTTTCATGAGTGCACCTGTTCTTTCCCCATGTTAGCAGATGCCTAATGAGCCCCACCAAGCATTAGCTTTGATTTATTCTTTCTCTTACTTCCCGCATGGAATCCACCAGCAACACGGGCAAGCATGCTCACCTTCTGCATCGTAGGAAACAGCCTATGCAGGAGGAAGGATACTCCTCTGTGAATATAAAACTTTTACCAATAAAAGCTACAGGGCCTGGGCTTTTCTTTGGGGTAAGTTTTTGATAATTTTACTCCTTAAGAAGACTACTTAGATTTCTATTTTATCTCATATCATTATTCACAAGGGTTTTAAAGGTTTGACCATTTCATTTGAGTTGTCAAATTGATGTACTCAAAGTTGTCCATAATGTTTATTTATTATCTGTCTAGAGACTAGAGGACCTGTGATCAATCCCTTTCACTCTTGATTTTGTTTATGTTGTTTGTTTTTCACCTACTCAGCCTGGCCAAAGGCTTATACATTTTATTGATGTCTTCAAAGAACTCTCCTTTTGTCTAAATAAACTTCTTTCTTATTAATTGCCTTGTCGTGGTTACTTTTCTCTTGTTGCTGAGACAAAATATCTGATGCCAAAATTAGGCAAGGAAAGGTTTATTTATCTTACAGTTTTAGAGGTTTCAGTCCATATTCAGCTGGCTCCAAGGCAGGGGGTGTGGCTGAGGGGCAGTGGTTCATGACAGCCACAAACAGCCAGAGCAAAAAGGGCAAAAGAGCCAAAAACACGCCTTCTTCCTTCCTTTATGTTATATGCCAGCTCCAACCCTGAGTGGGTGCAGCACTCACATTGCTAGTCCCAGTGCTAGACAACAACCAGTCACAAATGCGAGCTTCAGCTGCCTCCACGATTGCATGAGGCTGGGGGGGGGGGCATCTAGACTAGACATGAACCATATGTTTTGTTGTGGCCCTGTGTCAACTTCTAAAATTTTAGATTTCTCTTGTTCCTCTTTATCTGGCTTTGAAAAATGGAAGCCAGGAAAAAAAAAAAAATCAGACAGCTTACTGATTTTCAGAGGTCCTCAAAACTTTTGACCTCAGGATCATTTGCACTCCTAAAATTATGGGAATCCCCAAAAGTTTTGTTTTGTAGGTTATATCTGTGACTATTTATGATTTTACACACTATTAAAAATTAAAACACAACTTTTATAAATACGTTTTACTAATCTATTATAAAACTGAATTAATTACATGTTTTAAAAAGGACTTTTTATACAAAATAACTATTTTTAGAGCAAGAATATGAGTAAGAAATGGATTAATATCTCTGTATAACTGTATTATCTGGCTTTTATTTAAAAAATCTGAATTTTCATGCTTGTGTCTATATTTCATTCTTAGAATCTATTATTTTGATTTGAATATATAAGGGAAATTTAGTCACAAATATATAATTGAAAAAGGAATGAGTTCTTGATAATTTTTCCAGATAATTGTGATAGTCTTCTTGGATACTACACTGAAAGTATAGACGTGGCAGTTTTAAAAAGGTTAATTACAATATGAAATCTGAAATCATATCTAGGAATTTTTTTCATATTCATATCTCACATATTAAAATTTGTTCATCTACCATGTACCAATTGATATTTTATCAACATATTCTTTGATAAATGTCTTTTTTTGCATATCAGTATATTTTGGGGGGGGTTAATTGGTAACATCATGCATTGGTATTCTGAAGACCAATGGTTAGAAAAATTTTCAAAGACTGACACATTTCATTATTAATCATTTAAAAAATTCCATTTGTTAGCATCACTGATGTCATCAGTTAAGTCTACAAATATGTGATGTTTGGAATTCAACAAGTTTGTGGTGATAGATACACGGTTTCCAAAAGTTTAAGTTTCCTATGAAAACTCAAGCTTTTTCCTTGCAGTTGTCTTCTTTGGAGAGTTCGGCTCATTTTACTTGTTTTTAATAAAACATCTTTGAGATCTGAGTAATTATTCTCTGTTGCGAGGGCTCTTCGAGTAAAGCAAAGCGCATGACAAACGTGGCCCGCCCACCTCAACAGCGCGTCTCCCCGTTACCCCGAGGCCCTGTGCTGCCTCGGTGCCCAGACAGTGGGCCTTCGCGGAGGCCCAGGGCTTTGTGCAGAGCAGGGAGACCACGTGGCCGCCCGTGCAGATTCCGGCTCAGCCCTGCTGTTCCCAAGCCCAAGCAGTGCTTCCTGGTGATGCTCTGATGTGCAGCATGGTGGCCGCTGCGGTCTGGGGATGACTCATGCCAAGGCACCAGCAGTTTTGCCCATTATTACTTTTGCACCATCAGGAAAAATACCAACACATGTGAAAAAACAAGACAAATGATTGCTTAATATTACCGTGAAAATGATTTTCCCAAGGTGACCAGGAGATCCCATGATTTCTAGGAGTACAATCTGAGGACTCTTGGCTTAAATAAACGAGAATAAGTGTAATGCATACAAATTTGATCATTTTTCCTACTAAAATTATTTTTAAGAAGCAGAATATTATTTTGTCTGCTGACTCTAAACATAGGGGAAATGACATGAAAGGAAGTAAGTCAACAGAAGTATCTCCCTAGAATCTAATAGCATGTGCTGTGATGTTGATGGTTTAATCCCATGTAACCTAACCACTCATCCACGATTGTTTCACGTGTTCTGTGTAACAGGCCACCGAACATAAGTTTTAGACTTATTTTCATTCATTGTGCTAATAAACAGTGCTGGTATGGTGAGCTGTCAGTGTCTGTGTGCTCATTCCTGAGCTACACACTACATTCACTCATGAATTCACCTGCTCTTCACCATAGTGTTAGGATTGGGGAATTATTGATCCTACAAGTGCCTGGCAATTTCTCAGCAAAAAGCACCTGAGTGCGTGCAGTTACTCCCGACCCCCAGCTCCTCCCTCCCACGGTCACAGCCCCTACACCACCCCTGGTAAACCCTGGAACAACCCTGCAGAAAACAAGGCCTGGCCTCCGGACCAAGTGCCATCAGTAAATCAGGAAAGCAAATGCCTGACAGTTGGCCCCCTAGTTTAGCTGATTATTCTGAGGCTATTTTTCCCTTCTTTCCAGTAGAGAGTAGACTGAGCCGTTGTCATCTGGAAACTCTTTCCTCTTCCAGGGCTCTAGACCTGGGCAGGCCGGCTGGGTCTCCGTGGTGCTGTAGAGAATAATATTCCCGCTTTCTCCATGGTAGAAAGCAGCTTCCGTCCACAACTGGACGCCCCACCTTTCGGCTTTTCCAATCATCCCAATTATTTAGGTACCTAAATTTCCAATGTTTAACAATGTGATTGATGGCTTTTCAAGGTAAACATTTGTAGCAAAAGCATCCCTTCCACATCCTTATTATTGATTTTCCTTCTATCAGCTGTCCACACTCAGCACTGGCATTTTGACAAAGAACACAACCAAAAACCTTCTATAACAAACCTAAAAATCTGTTTTCTTTTTCAAGGTTTAACCTCATTTGCTAATATTTCCATTAGTTAAAATTGCCATTGAAATTGCCTCCATTAGCAAACTGCTTAAGGGTAACATACAAATGAGAACAAGGTTTCAAAGTAAAATTTGAGTTATCTTCTTTTCTATTTTCCCCATATGGGGAAAAATGAAACCTCTGCAGTAAATATTTTCTCTTTCCTCCTTCTTGCTTCTGACCACAGCGCAAAATAGCTAGGAAAAAAAATTCCTTCTTGCTAAAAAAGAGCAAATTTATTAAAGAGAATATGAAACCTGATCTCCTTCTATCTTCCAACATAGTGAACTTTATTTAAATACAAAATGATAATGTTACTCAATATTCTACATTTTGACGTTAGTAACGCTAATAATATCTTCGAATGTTTGACCTCGGTGTTTGCTGCCTGCAAGTTCACCATTTCTGTAAAAAACAGACAAACTAGCTCAATGTCTTTGTTGGTAGTTTCAATTAAACTTAAGATTTAAGTGTGTTTTGTATACATTTTTGCTAGATACTCAACAAGGTAAAAGTATACTTCATTTTGGGGAAATAAGTCGCATAAAAAGTATTAGAAGTCTGAAAAAATGTACTGCTTTGGAGCCCACAAGATAAATGTGCCTTTTTTTTCTGCTCCATGAAGACTTCTGGTAGCTTGCGTCTGTTTCTTATTACTTCGCTTGCAATTACATTTTAGGTATTTTCTCCCACTCCTCTTTTGCATTTTGAGCAGAAGTTGCCTGCTGTAGAAACAGTTCCACAGGCCTCCTGTCTTTAGGTGTCCTTCAGGACGGTGTGAATCCTGAAGCTCATGGCAAGACTTGTGTCAGACACTCCGCCCTTAGAGAGCAGTCAGTCTTCACGTTCCCTGTAAGAGGAATTGTGCTTTTTCCTTGTGATTGATCACCTTCCTATTTGTCACTGAAAAGCTCTATTGTTTCCACTTGTCAGCAAAAATAAATAAATAAATAAATCCCTTCTATCTGTGAAATTTATCACACAGTTGTCAGCCTGCTGGAAAATTGAAAACTTACAAATAAAATGACAAGAACAAACACTGAAGCCATGCATTTTAAACAAACTTTTTAGAAGTGTTAGTTTTTTTAATGACGTTAGTTTAATGATGAATTAGCTCTTCCACTTACAGATTTTGAGTCTGTTGCTCAAAGTCATGCAGCCTGCATCCTGCGCGCTCTGTGGAGGCCGTCCGGTGGCTCTTGCTGGCACGGGGCTTCCTTTCTTCATGCAGGCTCACTCTTTTGCACATCTCTGTTTCATTTTTTCCTTAGTGTGGAAATAAAACATTCTCCTTCTGTGTTTCACTTTGGTGATTAAATACTGATGGTCAAGTTGCCTCCTCTATGAATACAATAGTTTTTTAAAAAGGCTTATTTCCTGGAGCCTGCTTGGTTATGGACATTCACAGTGTAGCATGGCTCAGCTGAAATGGAGCTGAAGCTGTCTTCATGGCACTGTTTTGTCTGAAGATAAACAGGGACACCGCAGTCCTCTGATCTCAGGAGATGTCAGCTAGTGAATCAAAATCGCATCAGCACAGGGCTCTTTCTTGCTTCAGAGAGTGCATCAGAGTTTTCAGTGTTATAAGAGGGAGAACTCTAGATTTTTACCAAAACTATTATATATATTTCTAGTGCAGCTAAAAATTAACATGAAAGAAAAGCAGGAAAATAAATTTTATTTTATTTTTTAAATTACACAAGGACCAAAGAGTTAAGAAGAAAAACACAAGAAGAAAGTTCTTAAATCCTCTAAGTTCTGCGCTTTACGTGTCACCAGGAAATCAGTCTTTTAAGAACAAAGCTGGTGGGAACCCGGAATTATACAAATGAAGGTGGTTACTTTTAAAGTGCAGGCCCAGCTGCTCTGACAGGTGTAGCTCAGTACAGGAAGTTTATCAGTCTTCGCCTAAGACTGGAGGCAGGTGCGCATCCCAGGTGGGATAGTTTGCTTGCCCCAGTGGTTTTACTGGAACTGAGGTCTCCGTTTTCATGTCTGTCCAACCCTGTCCAGAGCTTGACCTTGGCCACAGAGCAGAAGCTGACGTGCGGCTAAGTGTGATCACTATAAAGTGTGTGCTCGAAGGTTGTATCTGGTGGTAAGAATAGCCTAGCAGAAGGCTGGATGGACTCAAAAACGTCTAAAGGATTGGTCACCCAAGGTGCACTGCGGCACAGTCGGCATAGGGACATCAAAGCTGTGGACACTCAGCAGGAAGGAAGAACTGAAGAAGATCTGTGGACACCCGATGACTTGCATGTGGAAAAAGAGAAATGGAGGTGAGAAGTTTGTATCCTTTTTAGGAAAAGATTTTAAGTAAAACTCTGAAAAGTGAATGACATTGCCAACGGACAGGACCGAGAGACACTGAACACTTATGTTGAGGATTAACTCAAAATGGAAAAAGCTGGAAGCCTTAGAAGCTGGAGAGGAGAACAAGGCCAGGCACAATTCAGCTGTAAACAGAATCAGCTGATGACTGGATGGCCAGGCTGTCCCATGGCCCCGGGGTGAGTGGTCAGTCACTGGAACCACCAAAGGACCCCAGAGAGTCCCGCTGAGGAGGACGGTCCCCGGGGGTCAGTGGGTGCACTCCCACCGCTTAGTGCTGATCTCTGTCTCCCAGGCACAGAAGAGCCAGGGAAGAAAGGCGCTTGTGAGGCTTAGCTCACACAGGCTGCTGATGCAGGCTTACCCAACACTTCCAGAAGGCTCCAGAGTGGCTATTTAAAGACTCGGAGTTACGCTGTTTCTGTCACAGCTCCCAAGTTCTGCTGTGGTGAGGGCCGATCCCAGGCAGTAGACAGAGAAGTGAGGGGAGCTGCACTCCAATATGGATCACAGGTGCAGGGGCGCTCAGCCCACAGGCTGCACCTCATTGGCTTCCGTTCTACAACAGCAAGATGGAAGGGATTAGGTGAATTAGGCACAGTTATTTTGTATTGCAAGTTTATGAAATTTTATAAATAACTTGTGCTCTATTAGATATAAAGTCATTTAAGAGATGAAGAAGAGAACAGAGTTGTACACAGAAAACTATAAAACCTTAAAAGTTTTAGGCATGAACAAATTAGCAACTGCTGAATACTCTGGTGTGAAAGTATCTTTTCTTTCTTTTTCCTGCCTTCCTTCATTCCTTCTTTCCTTCTTTCTTTTATTTTCCTTGTTAATGTAGCTTATGGGTCCTTCCAAAAGGAGATCATCTGGTACAGATAAACTGGTACTAAATCTCATTCCAGGCTTTCAAAATAGCTTCACAATATAAAATTATACAAGGGAAAAGTAGAACATCCAGGTACACTAACAACTGTAAGTTATTACTCTCAGGGGATTTTAAACACTAAACCTTTTTATTTTTGTACAACACATGTGGTAAAGAATATGAAATAAATTTTGTTAGATAAACATTTCCTGTCTAACAGCATTTGAGAGCCAAAAACCATCTTTTCAGAAGACGCGCTGCCATATATTTCTCTTGCAGGTAATGAAGGTCACTGAGGGCCTCCTCTGTGCAGGACACAGTGATGGTGGGGATGGGCTTGACCCCTCACTGCAGGCTGAGAAGGGTGGGCAGCTTCTGCATCTGGAGAGGTCTGCATGCTTCCAGGGCCTGCCCTGTGTGTGTCCCTGGTTCTGAATCTTGACATCTCTGGGCAGGAAGGGAGCACTTTGGACCCCATTTGCTGCTTCTGGCCAACAGCGTTGTGGGCATCTTTGTGCCTGGCTGCCTTACTGTCTCTCTCCAGTGAGCGCCCAGGTAGAAGATTTTCCAGCGCTGAGCGGCGCATTGGGATAACAGCAACCTATGCTGAGGTTGTGTAGTTTATGAAACACTCACATTTGCATTGCTGACTTCAGGCATTGTAACAGGTAAACAAAGGCTGTCCTCCTTTTTTGTTAACAGAAAAAATAAAGTCTAAGAGCAGAAGAAAATGCAGTCCACTGCTCTTAAGAAAGAATTAAACTGAACGTGACCCTATTTCCCCAGACTTTCTAGTTGGTCTACTTGTCTGCTTTTGGCTTTTCACTTTTCACTCAAACAGCTCCAGAATCTGTGACTTCTTTTTACTTCCTACTAAGAACTTTGAGAAGAACTTTATCATAGCTGCGGGGAAAGAATCATTAAGATAACAGCTAAGCATATCACAAATTCAGATAGCAACTATTCACAGTCTCCCACACAAAGTTCTGACAAGGGGCCAGAATCAAGAAGTTCCTGGCTCTCTCACTCTGCGTGTTCACTGTGGGTCCCTGGACAAAGCCAATGACCTGTCTGGCATGCAGCTTACCCATCTAGAAAAGGCTGAATTCTGAAACATTAGTAAAGCAGTTTACATTCTTAACTAAAAACCTGAGAAGCAAGGGGAGCCTGTGAGAAAAAGAAGAGAAGGAAAGAAGAGGAGAAGAGAGGAGAGGAGAGGAGAGGAGAGGAGAGGAGAGGAGAGGAGGGGGGAGGGGAGAAGAGGAGAGAAGAGAAGAGAAGAAAAGAAGAGCAACAGGAAAAAAAAATCGTGCTCCTTCCTCTTAGAAATTTGGAATGAGCTACGGACTACATTATTGCAGTTGCCAATTCTGTAACAATTTGGACCATGCAGCTCTAACTTAAATCCACCTGTGGGAATAGAGTTGGACATAACTCACCATCTCAGCTTGCTCTGTGTTTTCAAAACCGCTAAGGGAAGCTGGGTTGAAATGGCTTTTGGAAAAATACAGCAAATCTTTATCAAATTTCACATGAACGATAACCCTTTGAATATTAATGACTTTTGATCACACAGCTAATTTTCTACTGTATTGTTCCGACATTCACGTATGCTGGCACGCAGCACTGTGATAGGGTTACAGTGTAATTTATGGAGAAAAGGGCACAAGTGCCTGTTATTTGAACTCATCTCACAGAGTTATGCCTTATGTGATTGAAAAATCACAGGCTGGAACGGGGGACGTTGGGTGGACAACCTGGAGAATGTGTTTTCTGACTCTAGGAGCCACCTAGCTTCTCCTATCACCAGCAGGGCTATTCATCACCGGAGCAGGGAGAGTTGCCACAGATAAAACTGTCTCGCAGCAACCTCATGACCCTATTTCCTTTTGCCTCCTCCTGGCTCACAAGATGATTATAAAGAAGCTTACGTGCTCCTCCCAGGCCCTGGCTAAGGAGCCCACATGCGGACCTGGGGAGCCACCGGGCAGGGCTGCGGGGCATTCATTTCCGGCCACTCCTGTCCAAGGTGAGGTCACTGCATCCAAGTCAGAGGCCAGCTGCTCAATGCCACCCAAACACACAATTAAAGAGGGGCAGCCCGGGTGACAGTATTTCGGGAAGTGTCTGTGAGTAACGTCACTAGCACACCCACCTAGCCATGACCATGTTTGGTGAGCAGAAAGCAATTTTCCTTCCTTGTGGACATTTAAGGTCAAGCCGACTAATTGTCTCTATAAATATAACTTGGGCCCAAGATTCATCCATCTCAAAGTTAATCTCACATCATCTGACGAACACGATGCTGTGAAGAATGCTGTGGTATGAGTGGCTTGCTGGAGACCTTTTCCAAATGACTAAGTCTCTCTGCATTAGCATTCTGGCGTCTGTAAAATCACAGCTAGTCCTCTTACTTGCTTTACACAGGATTGCAATTTAAGACGTCATTAATGAATACTTAACCCTCCTAGGAAAAGTCTCCATGAAGATAATTTCTTTCCTCTAACTCACCTCCCATAAGTTTTTGACTCTAATAGTTATGTCTCCCCAAATTTAAATTAAACCTTTAAAAATGGAAGTTGCTCAAGTGCTCTGTTTAAAGAAACGTTTTCACTGTCCCACTACCAAACACTTTTCTTCTTAAAAGCATATCCTGTTGAATTCGCAGAAGAGCAAAAGAATCGTCCACCGAAAACTGGTCAGAAACATTTGCTTTCTTTGTAGTTTAATGGGGAAAAATATTACTAATACCTAAGTATAATTTCATTTTTTGGTGGAAACAAAATTTTTTACGGAGGAGCCTTTCAAAACTCATTTCTGATGCACTGGCCACCCCCTTACCGCCTCCCGGAACGTCCCGTCTGTTTCCCAGAAAGTCCTGCGTAAGCGGGGAAAATGGAAAGATGCCTCATTCACGCAGCGCCCTAATTGCAGGGTTACCTTAGTGCTTGCTAAAAAGCCCTGTTAGCAATTATGGTTCCAACGGAAAGCAAACCTGGGAGCAGATGAGTAACAGTTTGGGTCTAATTGGAAACTTTTTGTATGTTTCTTTTTCAGAAATTCCAGGAGACTTTTGTGCACTGACCCCTCCTTGGTCCCTCGGAGAAAGCAGAGAGGACCGGACTGCGTGTGCTGACCTCAGCACCACCCAGCTGTGAGCGTCCGGCCCTCGGGAACACGACTCCCGCTCAAGCACCGGCAGTTACACCGACTTTAAACAGATCTTGGGAGAAGGGACACTCTAATTTTCTAGACGTTTTCCCTGCACGTCCAGCAGGAGCAGCGGCCAGCAGACACGTCCTTCCTGAGCTGCAGGACAGATCTGGACAGGGAAACCACAGCACAGGAGTCATAAAAGTCACCACTCACTCCATGCTGTCGAAACCTCTTTGGAAACCATAAAAATTATTTAGAGTGTGTCTCTAGGAGCCTCCCAGCCGGCCCCTCCTGAGAGGACAGCGCTGGGGAGAGGCGGCATGAACGCGGGCCGGCACCCTAGCCCTACGCCCCACCGGCCGCCGCTCTGTCTGCTCTGCTTTGCCGGTGTAAAATGGTCTCAGAAAACTCTTTCTGCTCCTTTTCCCTCCCCCGGAAAGGAGTTCTTGTGCTATAGCTGCGTTTCTCAGTCTAGCAGTTGGAAGATTCTCTTCACAGTTTATTTGGCTTATTACTTAGATTTTGTTTGAATTTTCATTTTGGTCAGTGTGAAATAAAGCACACTGAGGTTCCAGGACAATAATTATCACTGTGTAGCTGTCTCTTCCACTTACTGATTTTACCTACTTTGGATAGGCACCCCAATGTAGGGTTCCTAGGTCACATGGTAGGTTCCTTTTTATTTTTAAAGGAACCTGGTTACTGTTTCCTGATGGTTGTGTGGCTTTACACTCCCACCACCCATAAACTGAAGCTCCCTTTTCTCCACTTTCTTGATAGCTGATTTGTGGAGGAAATTTCACTACAGTGGCCGGAATAATGACACTGTGGTGTCCCTGTATATGGTGAAATACTAGGCAACCTTCAGAAAGGAAGGTTCTGCCGTGTGCTGCCCAGGGACCCAGAGCGTATTATACCCTGCGAACCAAGTCAGGTGAACACTACACAATCTCACTTGGCTGTGGCATTTAAATAAGTAGGGTATATCATGGACACTAGCATGGTGCCTCCAGAGGTGAGTGCAGGACTAGACCAGGAAGGGAGAGGAGGCTGGAGGGGAACAAAGTGTCACCTGCACAGGAAGAGCAAGGCTCTGTGACCGAGAGTGTAATACACAGGTGTCATGGCACACACCTTGTAATCCAGGCACTCAGAAGGCTGAAGGGGCAGGAGACTACATTCCACTTCCAATCAATCAATCAATCAATTAATCAATCAACAAATCGAAAACAGAACAGTGACTGTCATTAATAAGAATGCACAGTATATTACAAATTTGCTTAATTATTAGGTTGCAAGTGTTACCCACACAAAAGAAATTGCTGAGCATTGGAGGTGATATTTACATTTAATTATTTAAAAATATGAACATGTAGCAAAAATTATGCAGCACCTTCATATATAGGGTTATTTGTCCATTTAAAAAATTTAATAGCAAAACAAAAATTTAAAAATGGATGCAAGGTTAGGTGTGCCAGGCTGGGAGATTTTCAACATTTCACATCCTAACAAAGAGAGAACTTCATAAAAACACTCCTTCTTTGCCTTCATTGAGCGTATTTATTTATTTTTTTTACCATCAAAGATTTGGCAGAGATACAAGACCCCCAACTTTGTACAGAAATATGTATTAACTGGGAAGAACTTCTTAAGTGGAAACATTCATAAAATGACCTTCTTTATTTCCATCTTTTTATCTAATAAATTTCCTCAAACACCTTGAAAATGGAATGAAAGAAAGTTTTGTTTCCATGAGATTATGGCCACAGTCCAGAAGCAAACTAAAGCATTTTTTTAAAAAAAAATTCACAAGTTTGTGACATGTAGAGAAAACATTCAGAGGAGGGAGAAATGACGCATTTTTATTAAGATGCTTGGTGCCGTGTGAGGGTAGGGATCAAAGTTGCCTTAGCCTCCTTAGGGGTCTCAGTGAACCACAGGGACCCGCCACGCATTGCTTCCGGCTGAGACCTAAGTGAAAACACATTTTTATTTCTTTCAGAGATAGCAACGGCTCTGTGCCACCTAGCAGTATTGATATTTACCATTAATCACTAAATAAGTAGTACCTTATTTTCAGGAAACACAAATTCAGTTGTGCTTTCTCTTTCCTATCGTTCATGTTTACTTTCACGAGAGAAAAGAGTTCATGGAGATATAAAAAGGAAGAAGTTAAAAATAGCTTACACCCGTTTGGCTTCTACCACCCACAGCTGCCTCCTGGGCAGGTAGAAGGTGCGGTGGTGTTGGGCTGGGATTTAAGATCCCAGGAGGACTGCAGGTCTGGCCTTGAACGTTCAGAGGAGAGTGGTCTGAATTGAATTCTGCTGTTCAAATCTGGATTCTCCAAATGGTTTAAGCGGATGGGTGAAACCCAACCCTAAAAAGCTGTCTGGGAACCAGGGATGCTTCTATCTGGGCTGCACTCAGACCCTGCCTCTGAAGAGCACTGCCATGCTGGGTGCCCTGCCCCAGGGGTTTGTGGCCAGAAAGCCTGGGGTGGGGAATGAACAGAAGGCTGCTGTCTTTGGAGCACTGGACACAAGCGATGAGCACATGGCATGTGTGCTGAGGGGGAGCATCAGACACGTTCAGTCTCAGGAAAAAGACTGACAGATAATACTAGAGTGACTGAGGGCCAGTCAGGGCTTGTGGCGCTCCTGCACGGGCTTTGTTGCTCAGAATTGCTTTTACTATTCTAAGTCTTTTCAAGTTCCTAGATCCATATGAACTACCAAAGCTGAGTCAAGAAAATATAAATCCTAAATATCCTGATATCAGCCGATGAAACTGAAAATGGAATTAGAACCTTCCAGTAAAGAAAAGCCCAAACTCTGACAGATTTATTGCTGAATTCTACAAGAGATTTAGAGATGGAATGTCATCGCTTCTCAAACTCCTTAATGAAACTGAATGGGAGCAATCCTTTCAAAGTCTTGTGAAAGAAAGTGTTACCCTGATAGCAAAACCAAAGAAGGAGTCAACTAAAAAAAGAGAACTACAGGCCAATCTCCCTAATAAACATATGCCAAAACTCTCAATGAGATTCAGGCAAACAGATTGCAGCAAATCATCAAGATTATATATCTTGACCAGCTAGAATTCATCCTAGGGATGCAGGAATGGTTCAATGTATGCAAATCAAGAAATTTAATACAACTTATTAACAGAGTCAAGGACAAAAACCGTATGATCATCTCAATAGATGTAGAAAATGCATTTGACAAGGACCAATACCCATTCATGATAAAACACGACAGAAAATGGAAATAGATAGTCTTTATCTCAATCTGGTAAAAGCCATCTATGACCAAGCAATAGCGACATCATACTAAATGGTGAAAAACTGAAAACTTTCATTTTTAAAATCAGGAACAAGTCAAGGGGGTCCACTGACACCACTGTCACTTAATATAGATCAGGAAACACTAGCCAGAGCAATTAGACAAGAGAAATAAATAAAAGAAATAAGTATATTGGAAAAAGTAATGGAAAAACTTAAATGATCATTATTTTGCATATGACATAATACTCTACAGAGAAGACCCCCCAAAACTCCATCAAAATATTGCTAGATTTAATAAGCAAATTCAGTAGCATTGCAGTATACAAAGTCAGCACTCTAAAATCAATAGCTTCCTGTACATGAATAACAAACTTACTGAGAGAGAATTTAGGATAACAACACTTCTCACAATAAGACCCAAAAAAATGAAATACTTAGGAATCAGTCTAACAAAGGAAATGAAATACTTGGCAATGAAAACTCCAGTACTCTGAAAAAGGAGATTAAAGAGGATATCAGAAAATGGAGAGTACCCCTTGCTCTTGAGTAGGAAAAACCCACATAGTGAAAATGCCCATACTTCCAAAATTGTCCTACAGATTTAATACAGTCCTCATCAAAACTCCATCAGCATACCTCACAGAATTAGACAAAGCAATTTTTTAGGTATTTAAAGAAAAATGTCTTATGAACATTTTTCAATTGTTTGGTATTACATTGAAGCTTCTCTCTAAAATTCTCAAATTTATTACCAAAATTTCTCAAGATTAAAGAAGGAATTTAAAAATATTACATGTTTCATAAAAACACTGAAACACAAGGAACCTTAGCAAAAAATGAGACTTGTAATTTCTTCAAAACTGTATCTTAAACATGTCAACATAATCATCTTCAGTTTACTATGTAATGCTTTTACAATACAACAAAGTAACAAAAAAGCCAGATATTTAGCTGAAATAACTCTTGTTATCAATTTTTTAGCAAGTTAAAGAAACAAAGAAATTTACTGAGAGGAGCGTTTTGCTCATTTTCATTTCAAAATGTAGCCTTTGATTTTGTGCCAAGACTGGATGCTCGCTGTGCTGAGCCGCAAAGCTGCCTGGTGGCTGCCGGCACAGCCCATACCCTAGCTCACAATCCCTCCAGACAGCAGCCTGGTGATTTCTGCACCAATGATTTCACAAAGGCTCGTTTTCCCCGTGCCTCCCATTGGAACACGGCCCTGGCAGCCTCTAACAGAGATTCTAGCCTTGAAACAGGACGAAGACTATGACAGATGCTGCTTAAAATCCCAGTTCTGGGGCACTCACAGGAAGCTTCTGAGAGCTCTACAATGCTGTTCAATAGAAATGGAAGCTTCTTCTGTCTTTGGTTATCAGGATTTGGTGAGATTTCAGAACTGTTCCAAGGCTTGGCAGTGTTCTGTGTATGTGAACAAGCTCCACACAGCTTAGCACTAGAAAAACTCAGGGCTAACTTTTAAACATGCAGTAGAAATGCGCACTTGTGGGGTCGGCCTCTTAGGGACCGTGACCTTGATGGGTCTCAGGTGTGCCCATTCTCCTGATTGCTAAATATTGAAGTGGCTTGGAGCTCAGTCCTTTGCCATCTCCTCTTTTTCAGCTTTCTTCACTGCCTTTGCCCTCGCTGGTCTCCAGTGTTAGATTGGCACTCTGCTGAGGACACCGACCTCTGTCACCTCCAGCCCAGGCCTGGCTCCTGATCCCAGAGCGCTCCACTCAAGGTCTCCATGCTGTCTTCCTGCTGTGACCCTCAGTGCGTCATCCATCAGGAAGGGGTTTGGGGAGGATTTGCCTTCACGAATCGGAGCAGCACCCTGACAAAAGCTCTCAAGAGAGCGCTCTGTAGTTTTCTTTTTGTCACTGAGGATATGACAAGAGGGTGGCAATCTCCAGCATGGATGAAAGTCCCCACAGGAAGCCGCCCATGTGACATCCTGACCTCAGACTTTGGCCTCCAAATGGTGGAAACAAGTGTTCCGCTGCTGGTGTTTTGCAAACGCTCCTTTCTTGTATGAGGCAGATCTAGGACAGTCTCCTTACAATGTCTCACGGATTCATTCAGCTTACGCCTAAGTGCAGGTATTGGACTTTTTTGAATGGTTGCAAATGGTAATATATTTCAAATTTTAGTGTCCACCTATACATGTATTTCTCTTGTAATATAAAACCTTGCTGAATTTGGTTGTTAATTCTGAGGTTACTAAATCAGGAAGTCTCCCGAAAGGTGATGTGTTGGAAACCTAATCCCTAAGTTCATGAACGAATGGATTGGAAGCAGGGTAACTGGGAGATGATCCTCACTCCATGAGCTCAGGAATCAGGCCCAGGATGGTCACTGTGGTTCACTAAGAAGGCGAGACCTGGGGTAGACACGTGCTCTGTCACCCATGATGCCCACCAGGGACACCAAGGCAACACTGTGGTCAGGCTGTAGGACCCCTCACCCTCCAAAGGCAAGTCCATAACTATCTAACCTGCATTCGAGACTAGATGTCAAGAATTGTTATAGTGACAGAAAATGGACCAAGGCAGAGGTATTTTGGGTCCTTTGGGATATTTTACGTAAATTAATTTTATCATTAGCAAATATTCTTCCTTTTGAGTTGCTTTACACTGATTTCTTTTTCTTTGCATATTAACTGACTAGAAAGTCTAGCACCATCTTGAGTAAGAGCAGTGACAGCAGGCATTTTTTACTGAATTTCATTCTGCTTTTTTTCTCTTTTTTATTGCGTTTGGGCTTCAGTTTTATTTAATCTGTGAAGTGCTGACCCTTGCAGATGAAATCTAGTACTATCAGTATAACTTGTGTGTTAATTGCACATATAAGACTGCAGGGCTTGTAAGAGGAACAAGTGCGCATTCCCTCCATAACTTTAAGTTCCGAAGATGACGTTAAACATCAGTATAAAAGTGTGACTGAGAAGCACCAGTTCTAAATCCCCATGCATGCTTCGGCACAGGCAATGCTAAATCCCTCCCATAAGGTCCATTATGTGGGAGTAATAAAATAGTATGAGCAAGAAATTTCCAAGCAAGGGACAAGTGATTGCCTTTACCTCATCTACCTTGACTATTTTGTAGAATAACTATGAAATAAAGGTCTCTTGGTAAAGTCATCAGGCAGATTGTTTCAGGTTGCACATGGCCTAGAAATTGGAATACAAGCTGAGGCTCAGAAATTATTCACATTGGTCCATCAAGAATTAGTATATGACCTGGGAAAGTATCTGCATCACTGAAATTCTGACCAGATAGCTTTAATTTTAAGGATAAACATACAGATCTTAGAGACTTAGTCTGAGGATTAGAGGAGACAAGTATAACATACATCTATATATCTATATAAGATGGACCTAGTATGTAGCAAATATTAGATAATAATTTCATTTTGCCTTCTCCCAATACTCTGCTAAATGTCTCCTAATTCCCATGGTGATACTAAGGAACAGAAAGGGCACATTTTATGGAAAGTCTTGGTTTCCTGTGAAATGAAGATGGTCTTGCTACATGTACTTCTGTAATGGCAAACACCTGCTCAGTCGAAAGTGCAAACACAAATAGCTTATTCAGTAGAACATATTTGCTTTAGAAATAGTGTATTTTAAAATAGGTACATTGAACATGTACAGATAATGGCATTTCTTGCAAAGGTCAGAGCAGCTTGATATCTAGATGCCCCACAAAGTCTCCTACCCTCAAAGATGGAAGTTTGGGGGGTGATTGGCTCATGGGATAGGATGCTCACCATCAGGTTAGTCTACTTACAAGTTTATAGCCAGATGTGATTTGGGAGGTGAAGCCTGGTTGGAGGAGGTGGGTCAGCAGGGGAGTGTGTTGTGAGAATCCACGCCCCCACTTCTCTCTGTTTCCTGTCTGCTCTGCCGTGGGCTGCTTCTCCCCTACCATGCCTCCCACCTTGGAACCAGTGGACCATGGACTGGAACATCTACAGACTGCGAGCCAAAGTAAATCTGTCCTTCCTTAAATTATGATTGTTGGTAATTTTGTCACAGCAGCAAAGAAAGAAACTAAGCCATACCTGTTCCACAAGGAATGAAACAATCAAACATGGGGGATGAAAATTGCCAGATGAGAAAAACTCCTAACTCAGTGAGCAAGAGCAGAAGACATCAGGTCTGAACCGAGACATGGGTCATTTCCTAGCGACTTCTGTCCACAGTTCACTCTAACAAAGACAGATTGGTGATTTGGCCCCGAACAACTCTAAAATTAGGCTTAAATAAAATCAGTAGCGGGCTAGTCAAGGGAAGGGTGTAACCTAATGGTTCCCGGATGCTGGTCAATGGCAGATACTGATAAAGAATTTTTAATTTTATATTTTTATGTAATTTTGAAGTTCTCATGAATTATTTTCTCTTGAGAAGGGTCTGTACCCTCTGAGTGTACTCCTGGTTCCCCAGTTATTTATGCAGGGTTTTAAAAACTCTGCCACTCAGGAAAGGCTCAAAATCATTGCAAATGTCAAAGAAAGTCTTTGCTGAAGTTTCCCTTGGGCTGTAGAAGTCTGTCATTGAAAACGCATTCCTATTTTCTGATAGAAATTATTGCTTCCAAAACAAGACTGACAGGAGAAGAAGAAAGAGTGCATTTTGCTGAGTGGTTTAACAGCTGACCTTTGGCTCCTACCTCTGTTGAACTTAACGACATGACTTTGAACATTTCTGGTAGAGAGAGTGTGGAAAAATCCAGATGCCCCCACCTGCTGCCCTTTCGAGTGGCGGAGGCTGGCGTGGTGAGGAGATACATGCTCCCCCACTTCCGGGGTGGGGCGGTGGTGTCTCCTGTCTCTTCTTCATTGTTCTATTCACTACCAAGCATGCAGTTGCTTGCCATCCTAAGCACTTTTGATTGATTTGCAATGGCAGTGAAATTCACAGATTATGCATTCCAAAAGGTAAGAGGGAATTAATGTTTTAAGAGAAGTTTTTTTTCCAGCATAGATCCTCTTGCCAATATTAACTTCTTTAGTATTAGCATGCCTGAGTGTGCAGCCGTAAACATCACCAAATTAAAGTGCTGGAAATATTATCTTCCAATTGGCAGGCTCTGGGATCATAGGTAACGGCTTTTGATGTACACTGTGAAATATAACCTGACTTCTACCGGAGACGCTGGATTCGTGTTCAAAACACTGTCACATGTTGTCAGGTCATCTGTTTCATTTTTTTTTCCAAAGACAAATACATATTTAAGCCAAATAAAGTTTTTTAATGCTGGAAAATACATAATGTGAGTTTTAAAATTAGAGCATCAGAGCACCTCCAGATATTTGGGGAGGCTCTGTGTGCTCAAATGAGAAATAATGTGAGATTTTTCACAAAGCCTCTCAGCTTTACTTGCAAAATGTCTACAACTTTTCCCAGTCTATTTAAGTGATTAAGAACACATAGCTCTAAAATCTAATTGCCCAAGAGATTTGATAGTGAGATAAAGTGCCTTCTACTCTTATTTAAATTGTAGTACACATGTATCAGTAAAGATGATAAATGTCTTTACAGATGTATTTTACCTTGAAACAAAAAAATCAGTTTCAACGTTGAGCTTCAATACGTTCAGTAGAACTTTGCTTTATCAGACAACTACATTCACCTTTTGGCTCACATACTTTCATTTAAATTTACAAAGAGCAAGTCTGATACTTTCAGGTTAGGTGAGTCTTTTAAGTCAGTACCACGAAACGCAAAAAGGCATGTTTGGTTGTCAGAAGAGAAATTGGATTTTAACTAACACGAGCTTCTCCCTGAAGGCCAGGCCTGCTGTCCCATCCGGGCTGCATGAGGGGTTCACTGGGATAGAAAGCATGGAGCGAACCCCACCCACAGGCTGAGTCAACTAGAGACTCAGGGACCCTGAAGTGAGAGTTCTGCTTGGATTCTAAACCAAGCGCTCTCCACCCAGGATCAGAACCCACTCCTGGCAAAGATTACTGGAGGCAAATCGTAGTTATGGAGAACTATAACCAAATGAATTTTCCTTGAGGACACAGCTGGACATCTGCCGTTTGAGAAGTCTCATGGATTGAATGAGAAGATGACCTCCTGGTATGTTGTTGTTCCTTTTCCTTTCTGTCATCTTGAGTAGAAGTTTGTCTGTTAGGGTTATACAGCTTTTAATTTTCTAATTTTATCATCATTCTTATTATTTATATTTTTCCTTTCTGAAATTCCAAACAAAAGACGATTAAAGCTTTAGTCAATGAAGAAGCCGCAAAGATGTTCTCTCAGGAGGGACTGCTCAGGTGTGTTACAGCACGTCCATGTGTCCTGGGAAATGGGGTTTATGGCTTCTCTAAAGGCCCTCGAGGAAGAAGTGTACTTGGGGAGGGGTGGGGACAGCCTTGAGGGCCATGGTATAAGTCCTGAATTAAGGCACAACTCTATCTTTATACTGTATCTTCCCATTCTTTTGCCGTGGCAGCTTTCATTAGAAAAAAAAAAAAGTTCAAATGAAGCATGAATACCACTGGCCAGGTGCTCACATTGGCATGCTTTTAAAAAGGCGTCAGTTAGAATTTAATTCAGTGTAATTCATCAACAGATCTGTCAAGTCATTATGCCTCCTAAGTGCTTAATGTGTATTTCAAATCTCTGAAAGAAAAGGAACCCATAATATCTTCTATGATTTAATACTAGCTTTAAAAGAATGGAACAAAGAAAAAATGTAATCATGGAGTTGTGAATGGAATTTTCAAGTAGAAGAGGATCTTTGCTTAGAAATTGAAAAGTGCATGAGTATCTTACATAGTATAAGATCTTTATTGATTTGCTCATCCTAATTTATATGAGACAAAGAATTAACTTCTCTATCTGTGGAGGTATCAAAGACCAGCTGGTCTGTTTTCTGTCACAGTGCTTAGCAACATATCTGCAGCTCAGTGTCTCATGAAGGAAAGGGATTCAGGAGGCTGAAAGCCCAAGTTAGGTGGCCCCGCACATTCAGGCTCCCGTGAGGGTGTCGTGGTAGATGATGCCACCATGGCTGTCACATAGTAAGATGCCCAGCAGAGCAATTCAGCTAGAAGGAATTAATGGGGATCCCACAGGAATGCACTGTTTGCAGGGCAATGCCTCCTTAAACCTAATTACCTTCAGTAGATGCCACCTCTTAGCATTCCCACACTGGGGACCAGGCATCCAGCACAGGAGCACTTGGGAAGCAGCCCCAAGGGACTGAGAGTCTGGTGCCCAGCTAGGAGAGAAGCTAAGAGGAGTACTTATGTTTACAATATGGCAAAAAAGTTAAGAGAGGAAAAAAAAGATGGGGGATAAGAAATGGGTCACAGAGGAACCAGTAGTATGCACTAAGTTAAAGGAAACATTGGTTCATAGTGAACAACACTGAATTTTAAGAAACAATTCATATAACACTTGATATCACAGGAAAGTGTGAGGGCCAGGTCTGTAGAAAGAAGTTCTGCTTTTGGAAAAAGATGTGCTCCGGGATTGGGTTCAGAAATACCCAGAAAAAATAGACTAGGTGAAAAGATGTGTAGCACACTTACAAAGCTTGGTAGTGTATTTTATGTCTGTAAATATGAATGATAAATAACATACACATTTTTCAAAGCCACATGAAATATTCTTTGAAAGCATTAGACTGAGATTTCATGAACTTCTAAGAAGAAAAGTTTCATGGATCACATTTTGTGACAACAGTGCTAAAAAAAATAAGAAGAAGAAACTTTAAAATGTCCTATTCCAATCTAGAAATTAAAAACTGCACCTAAAATCTATGCAAAAATAAACTATAAGCATGGGCAAATGGTTTCAAGTAAAATTTTATAATTAAATAGTGTGAGGAAAAGAACTTAGCTAATGAGGCAACAAATGTATACCTCAAGGTAAATTATAGATAAACTAGTCATTGATAAACCTCAAATATTCAATAGTAAGTCAGAAAATCAAAACAAGCTAGGCTTGTTCAATACCAGAAATCTGTGCTTTCAAAAGATAAAGGAGACTCATGTGCGAGTCTACTCAAAGAAGCAAGACTATGCAAATTAATATTTTGAATAAAAATGGTATAACAGGGGCTGGGGATTTAGCTCAGCGGCATAAGTGCCTGCCTTGCAAGCAGGCAGTCGTGAGTTCAATCCCTGGTACTGATAAATAAATAAATAAATAAAATTTTAAAAATGGTATAATAGGAAAATATTGAAAATGTCTCTTTTTGCTACTTGTGATAAAATACTACAGGGGAAGGGAGATAAGGAATAAGGCATTTACTACAAATGCCGAGGCTTGTTAGCTTAAACCAAATGAGACCTTTCCATTGTGCAAAGGGAAGGGGGATGCAGAGGTAGACCCGAGAGCCTGGACGTCCACACAGGAGCCACAGTAGGCAGGGCCAAGGCCCCCAGGAAGCTGGGGGCACTGCTGCAGACCACAGCTTCTGTGGACCTCGTAGTCCACCTTCAAGAGCAGAGTGTCCCTGGTGGCTACTACTGCACGGGTGCAGCTGGAGAAGAGGAGAGGGGAGAGGATTTGTCTCTTTTATTCCACAAACCTTTAAGAAGAGCAGGACAGAAAGAGCTGTACCTAAGGCCCTAACTTGAGCCTCATCCAAACTTCACTCTGATTAATTAACAAGATCTTGGGCATTGAACTGGTTGCAATGTGAAGATGTTTTTGGATCTTGAAAAAAGGATGAGTGTGTCTCCCCTGTGGCAAGTGTGTAAACCGTGTTCAGAGGATGACTGGCAGATCGTATTTTCCAAAAGTGGGTATTACACTTCTTACACTGTGACACTGATACTGGTTCCACCAGGACAGGGGAGGAGGTTGATAAGACTTCTCCATAAATCTAAGTGGGGCCAAGGTGGAAGTGGCACCATGTGACTTCCATACCATGTCACAAGGGCTGCTTTGGCCCCTGTTGCAACTCGTAGAGCCCGCAGCACAACCACCAGGCTGTGAGGAAGCAGAGGCCTCCAGGAGGTTCATGAGAGAGAATTCCTCAGGAGCTGAGATACAGAGGGGAGGAAAGGGTTACCCTTTGGAGAAGGTGTCTCCTAAAGCAGACCCCTGGGAGCATATTTAGGGGACATGTCATCAAGAGCCTGTTATGTGTCATTTCAATGAATTTTGAATGTATTGAAACGTTATTATATGAACAGATATCTGATTTCAGTATTATAAATAAGAAATCAATGAGTGTGTCCCAGCTCAGTCACTCAGTGGTCACTCAGAGCTCATGCCCAGGTGTGGCTGACCATCAAGCAGAGTTGTTTTTCCTCTTCTAAATCGAGGTCTTCTTTTGAGCCCCTCAGAAGCTTCATTTTTTCCTGGCCTCCACCCCATGTCTTTTCTCAGTGTTATCACTCCTCAAGCACATGGAAAGTAAGTGCGGTGGACGAGATCTGTGACCTCCTTCACGCACCCCCGACTCTGACCCACAGCAAGCAGCACCTCAGCAGGGTGAGGGGCGCTGTCTTTTCAGCTGCATCACTTTTGGCAGTTTTATCTGCTTCTGGGTTATCTTTGTAACTCTGACTTTCTTTCCTTAGTATTGTGTCGGTACTTTTTATTTTGTATTTTTTGTACCTTCTATTTTGGTTACTTTTCTCTCCTTGCTGAGACGAAATATCTGACACCCAAAGTGAAGGAAGGAAGGGTTTATTTAGCTCACTTTTTTTGGAAATTTCAGTCCATAATCAGCTGGCTGCTGGCAGGGTGGTTCATGGCAGAGGGCAACAGTTCATGGTGGCAGAAAACAGCACAAGTAACAAGAGGAAAAGCAGGGAAGCGTGGAAAAGAGACTCCTTCTGTCCCTTACAGGATATGCAGGCCACACCCACTTGGGTGCAGTACTCACGCCCACAGTCCCAGCATTGAACCATCAGCCTTTCCCAAGCTCTAGAGGCCCACCAGCATGACTGCATGAGGCTTTTGGGGGTGATCCAGACATGAATCATAACACCTTCATACCTCTGACTCTCTTTCTTTGGTATTGTGTTGATACTATATGCCAACCCAGTTTTCTCACAGAAGGACAGGCAAAGGTTTCTTTTGCATCCACTTTGCAAGCTTACAGAGTGATTGTTCATTTTCCTCCTTACAATAAAGTTGACTTTATTGGATGGTGAGCAACTTACGTGTTTGTATTTTTATATGAATGAAGTCTCTGTCAAGGTGTCTGCTTCACTATATCTGGAAGTGAGTGAGCAGTATAGCTGTGGGTGTTCATTAAAAGAAATTCTTTGTGACTCACTGAATAACCAAGTAGATCCCCACAGCAGCCTCGGATGATGGGATGTTAGGCTTCTGCTGGCCATTCTCTGCACATCAGGGGGTACCTTTATTTTAAACCACGCCATGGCAAAGTGAAGAAATGGAAAAGCCAGATATAGTGGTGAAGGCTTCATTTTCACAGCTCTCAAAAGATTTTTCTTTTCAGAGCAGTCTTGGGATACAATGGTTCATCCTCACATGAGACGTGATTTAGAAAATTAGAGAAGTGAAGTAACTCTCACAATTTGTGCTTTTTACAGTCTTTATGATGTAGAAATAATCTCCTCGGAATAAGTGGACTTTAAGAATACACTTTCTCTGTAGTTTTATATCATTTTAGCTTATCTATTATAATTTTAAATTGTCAAGCTTTAAAAGAGCTTGCAGACTAGCTTCCAGTCTGTGGACCATGCATGGGAATGAAGAGGGATGGACAGTCTAGGGCAAGCTCTCCTCCTCCTCGTGGCCATGACCTTCACCTTCATGGGCTGCAGTTTTGTGAATGCCAGAGTTTAGTCCATTCTTGAAAGGTGGCTATCAGAAAGCTTTTGCACTGGTATGTGAGTGTGTATGTGTGAACTAAATTTTCTTAAGACAGATGTGTGTGTATAAGCTTGTCATTATTCCTGGTCATGTCACCTAGAGATGGAGAGACCTCCACCGAAGCTCTTACCATGGGCAGTGAACTCTCACGCTTTGGGGGCAGCCATCCCTGCCTCTTCTGGGAGTGGCCCATCACTCTCCCCTAACCAGGTGAGATCCTCACAGCTTACTTAACTCTGCCCCTCATGTCACCATTCTCCGGCCAGCACGGGTCAGTGAGGACCTTTCCAGCATCACAGCCTGGGAGCCCAGACAGAGGCAGGCAGTCTTTGCAGCAATGGAAGCTGCAGATTGTAGGACACCACAGCTGCCAAAGGCTCCATCTCCAGTGTGAATCAAGTCAGCGTGTAAACATTTATAAAACCTGAAAAACACGCAGGAGGAAGATTGGTATTTCAGTAAAAGACATCCTGCAAATGTTTCCCATTCCAGGCCATCTTGTTGGATGCCCCAAAGTTGAGGTAGTGTCGTATTTACTGTGATGTGACCCATCTTGTGCAGTTCTAGGGTTTTCTACATGTAAGACTATGTCATCTGTGAGCACAGAGCATTTTAATTCTTTCTGTTCTATTGGATGCCTTTCCTTTCTTGGTCTTGCTAACTTTCTCTGACTGGGACCTCCAGAACTAAATTTAGTAGATGGGATAGAACTGGGCATGCTTGCCTGCCAACTGATCTTAGGAGAACATGTTAGGTTTACACCACTGAGTATAATGTATCCTGTGGGGTTTTCATGCACAGCCCTTATCGTGTTGATGTGATTTTACTTCGTGTTGGCTGCTTGGGCTGTCAGAATGAAACTGAGTGGCTTATTCCACAGACCCTTGCGTTATTAAATCTGGAGGCTGGCAGCCTGAGAGAAAGGGCCAGGATAGGCAGACTCTGTGGAGGGCTTTTTCCTGGCTTCTATTTTCTTCACAGTAGAGAGAAAGAGCAAGAGCTCTAGCATCCCTGCTTCAGGGACAGTCACTCCATCGTGACCTCTTCCAAATCTAAGTCCCCTGAGGGCCCTACTCCAGATGGATACTTTGGATGTTAGGGCTTCAACATAGGAATTCGGAAGAGGATACAACTCAGGCCTTCTGTTCCCTGTATTCTGGTGATCGTTTGTATCCTGAAAGACTATTGAATTATTTTTCCTTCATTTTATGAATGAGAGATATTACACTGATTGAGTTTATGTACTGAGCCATCCTTGAATTCCAGAATGAATCCGTTTAGTCATGATGTATTATCTTTATAATATGCTAGTGCCATTAGTGTGTGAGTACTGAATATTTTGCATTAATATTAATAAGACATCCTGGTTTGTTCCCCTTTTCTTGTAGCATCTTTGCCTGCAGAGCCATGTTGGCCTCCTAGAATGAGCTGTGAGGTGTTTCCTTCTTGTTGTTTCCTAGGAAAGTTTCAGAAGGGTTGGTGTCAAACTAAATTATAGGTTCAGTTCACAATAATAAAGCCATCAGGTCCCAGCCTTTTCCTTGTTGAAAGATTATTGATTACTAATACAATATCTTTACTGGATTCAGGCCTCTTCAGGTTTTCTGTGTCTTTGTTTTCCAGTCTTGGTAGGTTTTTTGTATTTCGAGAAATTCATCTATTTCATCGTGTTATCCAATTTGTTGCAATACAATTTTTCATAGTATTCTATTATTAATCCTTTTTCATTCATAAAACATAATCATAGAAATATTACCACTTTTATTCATGATTTTATTAATTTGAATCTTTAGTCTTGTTTTAGTTCTAGCTAGATGTTTGCCAGTGTGCTATTGTTAACCTTGTTGGTAAAACATAATCAATAGAAATATCCTCACTTTCATTTTTGATTTTATTAAAATGCATCTCCAGCCTTTTCTTAGTTCTAGCTGTCTGTCAGTTTTGATTATCTTTTTGAAGAATCAGCTTCATTGATCCCATTGATTTTCTCATTATTATTTTTCTTGCAGTATTTCTATTGTTTCCTCCATTGTTTATTTATATTTTATTTATCTAAGTTCTAAAGGTTATTTTTTTTCTTCAGTCTGTTTGCTTTGGGCTTAGTTTTATGCATTTTTTAGCTCTTTAAATTGTCAGGTTTAGCTAGTTGATTTGAAATTCTCTTCCTATTAAATGCGTTTATAGCTATACATTTCCATTATGTTGAAAGATTTTTGTACAATATCTATCTTTTTAACTCTATTGGCCTAAGACAAGGAGCATTCTGCAAAATGTCTCAGAGGCCTGTGAGAAGAACATGTGTTCTATAAAAGTGGGGTAGAATATTCCGTAATGTGAGCACTCCATAGATGGATGCTCTTGTCTCAGATCAAAGCACATACCTGCTCTATTTCTCATCAAATCTCTTTGGCCACTTTCTGCTTCTTGGGAGATGAGGTGGCTTCCTCTGAAGATTCTGCTTCTCTGACCTGCTCTCCGGTCTCCTCTGTGGGAGCTCGTGCCTTACCTGATGGCCAGGTGCCAGCATCAGGCCCTTTCCATTTTCTGATGAGGTACCTGTTCTTCCCAAGCGAACCTCCTGCCTAATTCTCTGATGAACAGGTGAACCCCTACATGTTTACTCTCAACCATATCCTACCTCTTCCTTAGATTCCTTGGTCATATGTTTCACTTCTTACACATGACTTCACTTGACTATTCCATGAAAGCAAACAGGTCAGAGGTTGTCTCTCCTGCTCCTCCAATCGGCTCACTCCCCCGAACTTCTCCTCCTACATTTGTCCTTAACACTCAACCAAGAAACCCACGAGTCCACAGCGGATTGTTCCTCTCTCTTTCTGTTGTCATCACATCTGCTGGGACTTAATCTCCATGTCATTTGTACTGTGCTGGCTCAGGACCTGATGAATTCCTACTTGAATTTCTTCACTAGAGTCCTTTCTGATCTTCTGTCTCTGGTTGCGCCTTTCTTTATCTTTTTAAAATTTTTATTCTAAAGGGAATAAAACAAAACAGTAAAATGGAACAAACCCAAATAATGACAGGGCAGTAGGAAATCCACAGTTACTAATATATTGCATATTGTTATCCTCTCAATATTTGCCCAGACCACCTGCCCCAGACTTGAAAAGTCAATCAAACAACACGAATGTCAGGCTACTTCCCTACCTCAGGCATTATCTCAGCCTGTGTCACATGTGTGGTTGCTTACAGGTGGAGGTGGCGGTGGGGGTGTGGGTGGAGGTGGCGGTGGGGGTGTGGGTGGAGGTGGCGGTGGGGTGTGGGTGGAGGTGGCGGTGGGGGTGTGAGTGGAGGTGGCGGTGGGGTGTGGGTGGAGGTGGCGGTGGTGTCCTTGCGCTTCTCCCCAGCTGCCGGTAGGGCCTTCACAGTGCATGCGGGTTGGGGCTCCATTGCTTCTTGGCCGTTTCTCCCTGTCTGGCAAGGCTGCCTCCCTGGTGTTCTGATTTTTGCTGGGTTCCTGAATTCTCTCTCTCTGTGGGCTTCAAGTCTCCGTTCAGATCCTTCCTGTGCCCGTGGGGCCCACCTGTCTCCTCCCTCTCTTCCTCACGTTGCTATGTTCCAGGGTCTGGACACCAACACCTGGAGAGGTTCTTTCTCTGCTGCTCACCACTCTGCCATTTTCCCAGAAGTCTATTTTGGTCTTTTTGAGCTAAGGTCTCACTATACAGTTAAGGTTGGCCTTGCACTCACTTTTCATCCCAGGCTGCTCTCTGATTTATGATGATCCACCTGCCTCAGCCTTCTGAGTGCCAGGATTACAGGTGCATGTACCATGTCCGGCTCTGGTGGCACCTTCTTAAACTCTCATAGTGTGGGATAACAGTACAAATCATCTTACTGCTCCCTTTCCTTGTCCCCTGACACCGATGATCTTTGACTTCTGATGAAGTCACTTCCTGATGTCCCACACTCTATCAAAAGCATCAATAGATTACAAATGCATTTAATGCACTAAATCTACCGAACATTCGAGTCCTGCTTCTCTACCCTTGTGATCACATGGCTGGTTGGACTCTGAGGCTTGATGTCACTGCCCTACCTCACGATAAAGCAGTGTACTACATAGAGCTAACTTGGGGTAAGACTCAGCTTCACAGTGAAGCATCCACTGAATGAGTACAGCTTTCACACCAAGAAAAAGTTAGAAGGTCTCAGTGGAGCCATTGTAAGCTGGCAGCTGTCAATATAATGTCTTCCTTCCAGGTTCTCATGCAAAGAACTGAAAATAGAAGCCTGTGGTCTGATAAGACAGCGCTGTGCTCTGCATGAATCATAGGTGAGGCTTGCATAGTCTTTTCTTCTGCTTGGAAAGATAATTTGGCAGCCTTTCAGTGCAAAACATGAGGGAGCCTAGTATTTGACAATCAGCTCCGTAAGTACGCCTGGAATGCATTTCTTACTCTTGGCTGGGGGAGAGGACATATTACTGTAATCTGGAATTTGCACCCCCTATCATATCTTCTATCTCTAAATGCCACGGGACTCCAATCTCAGAACAGTCTTTCTCAAATGCAAACCTGAAAGTGCAACTTAACTGCTCCAAAATCCTTCAGAGAAAGCTCTCTGCTCAGCAGTACAATCTCAACGGTGTGGGATAACACCAAATCTCTCGAGGACTGTCCCCTACCCCTGTCTCTCCAGCCTCCTTCCACACATTTGCTAAAGTGAGTCTCCTTTCTGAAACTCTGCTCTGGTCTCTGCTCCAGCTCCACTTTATTGACTCCGCTTAGCATCCTCCGCAGAGGGTGCCCTTGCCAAGAGCATCCCTGAGTTCGTCACAAGCTGTCACTGAGGCAATGGCTAAGCCCTATTTGGGACAGAAAGCAATCTCTACCCTCAGCGTGGATCCTGTTTTATGATCTCTATGTTTTCCCTCTGAACGTCTAATATATACTGCAGGAATCCTAGACAAAGCACCGTGTTTGACAAATATTAGGTACTGCAGAAATGAACAATAAATGTGTGCATTGAAGGGTTTCTGTGTAAATTCAGAGATTTCTGGGCCATCCTTGGCATTCAGTTCATTTTTTTCCTTCAAAGTTTGTGAAAAACACTATAAGCTCTGTGGAAAAGCTTTAACAGCATGATCTAAGGAAACAAACCTTTTTGCTCATATGGAAAATATCTCCTCTGACCTCTTTATTTACTGAAACCTAATCGGGCTATATAACATCTGAGCTATTCTTTGTAAACTAGCTGATTTGAATCCTTTGGCTTCAGAGTACAACCCTAAGTGTTTTCATAGTTGACATGGGAATGTTTTTACTGAGTTCTTGTACAACATAAGCCACGTGATCAATCCTGCGAGTTCATCACAAGGGTGTGGCCACTTTCACATCAGTACTTTCTTTCCTCTGGCAGCGCATGTGGAGGGTGAGTTCTCTGCATAAAGTACAGTCTTTTATTGCTAAACTCTTAAAAATAATATTTATCATGAGAGTGCTCATTCTCTAGATTCAGATGATGTAGACTTAGATTTAGTTTGGTTATTCACCAGTTTTTTGTTCAATGTGTGTGTGTGTGTGTGTGTGTGTGTGTGTGTGTTGTGTCCTAGCTCACACATGCTAGCATTCCACTATGGGGAAACATCCCAGCCCCACAGTTTAGTTTTTACCTCCTTTATTTTATAACAATTTTCCCTATGTATGATGGAGGGAGAAAACTATAATAGTTTGAAGGATTGAAAAACACAGTTGTTATGATTCGTGTCTAGAAGTCCCCCAAAACCTCATGCAGTCGTAAGTGGGGTTTTTTCAGAAGGCGCTGGATCTGGAGTGTGTGATGTTGGAATTGATTCAATGTGCAATGCTAGGAACAAGGGCACCAGGATTGCGGGTGTGAGTGTTATCCACCCTGAGTAGCCTGGATAAGATAGAAGGGATAGAAAGAGCTGTGGTTGTCCCTTGCTTACTTTGCTGCCATCTGCCTGCCATGAACTATTTTTCCCCTACACTGCCTGGCTGCTGTGCCACCCTGCCTGGGAGCCCTCTGATTATAGACTGAAACATCTACAAACTGTGAGTTAAATAACCCTTTCATTCTTTAACTTTGGGTGTTGGGTATTTTGTCCCATCAATGAGAAAAGTAACCAACACAATAGTTTATATTATATATTTAGCCCAGTGCAAAAGAATAATCAGCAGTTAAATCAAACTGCTCTTTTATTAAAAATAAAATTAATTTTCTTCATTTAACTTACCTTTACACACTTAGCAGTGCACAACAGTAAAAGTAACAACTCTACCTATATCCATTTTTCTTGAGATCTAGACAGCATCATCAAAATTGAGCTTATTCTAGTTGTTATTATCAAATAACCTAATATTTTCAAGCTTGAAAATGATTCTGTTTCTTTTGGACACAAATTTAATTTCTGTTTATCTTTTATTCCAAATGCAAGCCACATATTTCAATTAAGGATAACAATTAGACCAAACTGCTGTTTGTGGATTTTCTAAAGTATTTTATCATGGACAAATATCTACATAACATCTGGCCATCTGGTAAAATGCTAAACCTACAAACATGTAATTGAAACATTTTTTTCTATATAAAACTATAAAATTGTCACATAGCCTCAGTCCTGCCATTTTTCATGTATATTGGTAAGTTTCTTAAAATCTATTTTATTAAGGATGTAGTAAGTGAATAATATTATTATATATTATAAATTTAAATATATATTTAAAATATATAAAATTAAAATTTAATATATATGTATATACATATTTAAAATCTATGCTTTTTTTCCTTTTGAAATCCAGACCCCATACAGTTTCACCCTTTTCTGTAAAATCATGAAGATACGGATTTAAAATGTGATATCATGGGCCTTTGTCATTGATTGAATGAGAAAACGTAAAAGGCATTGCGGGTGAGGACTACAAAACCTGTAAGGAAATGTTCCACCCCAGAGTCCCAGAATGGTCACCTGCAGCACCAGGCGGGGTGGAGGCGAGGGCACAGCTGTGGAATCTCAGCTGTGGACTTGGGGAGGCGGGAGCCCCTCGGGGAACGCTGAGCAAATGGAATCATTTGAAGTGGAACAAACTGACTCACCCCAATTATTTCACAACTGCAGTCTCCTCAGCGGACTTGTCTGCTCCAGGTCAGAGCTTACATGCACTCCCCACCACGACAGGAGGAGAAGATGGGGTTGCACACCGGAGCCTGACCTGAACACGGTGGGCTTGGCTTCAGCACACACTCCCAAGCTCCCAGCCCCAGGGGACGCGCCACGGTCCCCTTCCAGCTCTTGCCCAGTGCCAAATGTCTTTTTTTCCTTATTATTTCCAAAGACCAAATTCATATTTATTTGAAAATCTAAGTCAGAATCTTATTTTCCTCAATAACTTCTCATTTCCAACTCTCTGATTACTGAGAATCCTTACAGTTTCACTTCAAGCTCAGTCCTGGGAGCGACGCTGTGGCCACGGGCCGATGTCAGGCTGTAGAATGCGAGGTGCTGTCTGGAAGGCGGACGGTGGCTGGTAGCCCAGAACCAAGCACCAAAATGCACTGTGCCTGTTGCTCCGTCTCTGCTTCCTTCCTCCCGGCTGTGCTCCCGGGCCCTGGCTTCTCCACCTTTCTGTGGCCTCTGTAGTGCTGCTTCTCTGTCACAGGCACAAGCTGTCCTCTCTGGGTTCACAAATGACCAGTGACCAGCATGGCTCGCATCTCTTTACTCACTGCTCAGTGCGGGCTTCACGCTCTCCTGTTTCAATTTAAACCCCAGGTGAAGGAATCTGTATGCACGGCCTCACTTTCTCAGATACTGCCGCTCCTCACACAGCCACAATTTAATGTCTGTCTTCATCTTCTTACTGAGAGTTTTCCCTCAGAGGCCAATCAAATATCCTGCATATTATAAGTTAGCTCATAATGATAGAGTTAGTAGATATCTTCATTTCTGTGGCCAAATTGTGAACTTCTTGAGGCCAGGAACTGTGTCTTATTTATTTTTGCATTCTGGGCACCACACGCAGTGCCTGTCACATAGTTAGCACTCAGTAAATATTTACAGAATCACATATCCAAACTTTTAACAAACAAAAACATCTGTTACTCCACATCGAAGGAGAATCGAATGAAATTATTGTCTCACATCCTCAATAGATATTGTAAAATAAATGCAATTATTTACTAGGAAGTTAAGAAATGTATTGAGTAGGAGGATATTTCTTGAGTGCCTCTGGCCAGGTGTTTCAGATGCTGCCTAGTTTGTGGTTCACCCAGCCTCCAAGGGTATGGTTTCCACCTGCACAGATCTGAAACCTGACCCTCGGCGACAGAGAACACTGATCAAGATCACTGGGATTGTGAGGGCAGCACTGTTTTCAAATCCACAGCTGATTGATTGTAAAGGTGATTATTTTTCTCCTCTTTTTCTCAAGAGTACTTGGTAGCCACACGTAGGTGGCCTTCAGACTTGCAAATCCGTTCTGGGAGAAGCTGAGGATTTCCCCAGGGCTTCCCTTGTGCAGTTTGGGGGACTCGTTTTCTGGTAAAGGCGGTGAAAATCCTCACTAGAAAGCCTTCATTTTCCTACCCCCAAAGAAGACTCATTCTTCCATTTATTACCCACCCACCCGGACTCGTCAGGCAGTTCTGTAGCAAACACTGTCTTTTTTAAGTAGCTTCTGGTAATCTGGAAATAGAGTCCCAATCCCAGAGGCCGAGCACCCACAGCCCTGCACCAACCTCAGACGTGGTTTCAGGCCCCAGGCTGTGAAATCTGCCTCTGATGAACTGAGGTTCCCACGACTGCTTCCGCTGATTTCCTGGGCAGGCTCACGGTACTCACAAAACACTTCGCTTTGATTACCTATTTGTCATGAAGGACCTGCCAGAGGATGCAGGTGAGCAGCTGAATGGAAGAGAGGCAGGCCAAGGCCCAGAGAAGGAGGAAGGAACATTGACCCACTGCCCTCACAGGCCCTCTGTGTGCCCAGCGATCTGGTCTCTGAACCCTGTGCTTCCCCTGGGTAGTGTGATGTGGGCCGGTGGGGATCAGTCACAATCACAATCAATCAATGTCTCCCATCCTGGAGGCTGGGGGGTGGGTCTGACATTTCAGCCCTCATCAGCTGGGCGGTTTCCCTGGCAACCAGCCCCATCTCACTCCAGAGAATCAGAGGGTTTTCAGAGCTGTGAGCCAGGGATCTCAGGAAGAGAGCAAATGCATGTTTCTTAGTATACAGCATCCTCCAGGAAAGCGATGGCAGGGCTCTCATTTAAAACGGAGAGACCCCAGTCTCTGTTTTGCCATCATGGAGTGTTGTCTCAGGAAGGTGGATGTTTTGTTTGCTTGTTTTTGTTTCTTTGTTTTAAAGACTCTTCATGTGCATACAGGGATGGTTTTCAAAGTATCAGTATCAGGGGGGTTGATATAATCAAGGTGATTATAATTTATGTGTTTTTCATGAAAGCAGAGATGAGAGTTTTGGATGAGATTCTGATGAATCAGTGTTAAATTATGATTATAAGAAAATTTAACTTGAGATATATATATATATATATATATATATATATATATATGGCCACCACTCAGGGACTGCACCTTTGAAACCGTGAGCAAATGTTAACCTCTCCTCCTCCAAGTGATGGTGTCCAGGATCTGGTCCCAGTAGTGAAAGGTTCAACATCACAAGCCTGCTGCATTTCTTCAATGTATTTTCTCACTTGTATGGTGTTACTCAGCTCTTCTGATGCTGAGACTCAGACACGTTGAGAGAGAGAGAGGTTAATTTTGCTCCTGGCTTTGGGGGTTTGTAGCCCATGGTGCGCTGGCTTCCAGGGGACAACACCAACCCAGAGGGAACTGGGGAGCAAAGCTGCTCAGCTGGAGGAGGTAGAGAAACTGAGCAGAGGAGCAGCGCTGGAGCAAGGGGCCAGGACAGACACAGACTTCAGGGCCACCCCTCCACAGCTCGCCCATCCACTCCCAGAAGTGTGAGACATTCACATCCATGCTTCTTCACCCTAACCACCTGGAGAAGACTGTTCGTTCATCACCTGGTTCATAACACAGCCAGCACCTCCACCCACAGCCACCCTCACCGCTTCCTCCTTGTGTGTCACAGCAGCACACTCCGCACTTGTATCTTTGCAAGTCACGTCCTATAGCAGTTAAATACTTCCACGCCTTTTTGCTGCTCATTTTTTGCTATGTTCTGACTCATTCTAGCAACAGGAAATATGTATTCAAGAAGACTTCAATTGAAGAAAAAGGCAGCAATCATTTCATTAAATTACACATTCCATTCGTCATGAAGTTACAGTTTCATGAGTAACAGTTATCAACACGGGACTCTACTTCTATTGTCCTGGTCAATTATCATCAAGTTCTATCTGAAATAATAACTGGAGCCTGGCAAAACTGCTTTAACTCTTAAGACCCTGAAATAACACAAAGTTAAATGTTAGAATTTCAAAAAATGATTGATATTTTTATGTTTTTGTTATAGCAGTGTGTTACATAGATTTTTCAATATAAAGAAATATAATAAGATAAAAATATGTGGGGGGAAATAGATTGGAAATAGGACTTAAAAATAAAGGGAATAGGTCAAGCAGTAACTTAAAAATTGCCCCTTTATTTTATTTTTTGGCTTTTTTTGAGACAGGATTTTGCTATGGAGCCCAGCCTGGCCTTGAACTTACAGTGATCCTCCTGTCTCAGCCTCCTAGAGTGTTGAGACTATAGGCATGCATCACAATCCACAGCTAAAATTTCTTCATGTGTGTTTAAAATGAGTATTGATTGGTATTAAACACTATCCAATGTAGATTCCATCAGATAGATTTAAACTGAGGAAAGGATTTTATTGTAAAATGTCTGTGTTTAAACTGCATTAGAAAATATAACATTTATAACTATTATAAACTTTGGAAAAGTACAGATGCTAACTTAAAAATGTGCCAAAGACTGAAAGCTTTTTCAGAATTCCTCTGGAAGATTACATGAGCCAAAACTGACAATAATTTCATAAGAAGGTAGGGTACAGCAGAAAGTGCCCTCACCAGAGATGGCAGCCCTGCGGTCCCTGGCATCTCCCGTTTCCCTGTGGACTCACTGGCCAATGGATCTGGCCAAGTCCCCTGATTCCTCAGAGCCTCAGATCCCCATACAGAGAGCAGTGACCAGGACACTGCCACCAGGCTGTGGAGGGAGGACTGGGCTCTGTGCTGTCTGGGCCATAGCTGTGCCCACAGAAGCTGCTCAGTGAGCAGCCGCTGCTACCCTTTCTGTTGATGTCACTGTTGCAGGTCCCAGGCCAAGCGCTGAGTACCCACAAGGGATCTGCTGGCTCTTGGGGAGGGCGGATATGTACGAGCACCCTGAATTAAAATTTCTTTCACTTAGTACCACGCATTGCCACATCTTGCATGCATGTAAATCTGCCTCTTGTTCAGAACCCTACTGGCCTTGGTGTCCAGACCTCCCTCACACCTTCCTTCCTTGTGCCCAGCTCCGGTCCCAGGCCCATCCTGGCTGCTCTCCACCCTCTCACCCAGCTCTGGCCCCAGGTGAGCTCCTCTACCGTCTCTCCACCCGGACCCCCAGCCTCCTGCACCGCGAGCCCCTCTGCTGCCAGCTCAGTCTGGCTTCTTCCAGCTTCCCACGGCCCCACCTGCCTCCTTCCACCCCTGACAAACCCCTACTTCTGGTGGAGAAACTCAGAAATGAGATGTCATGCATTGTCAAACTTCAGTTTGTTAAAATAGTAGCAGTTAAAAATAGTTAAAAGTGTTAACACGTTAAAATAGCTCTTTTAAAAAAAGGTTATGTAAACAGACACTTTGTCAGCCACTTTCTCAGCCACGGAGGAAGAGAGTCCTGTGTGTTGAATTAACCTCAGGAGATTTAGCTCCATCCTCACAATTCAGCCGCGCAGTCAAGCAGTAACTTCCAGGATCTGTTAGAAAATTGGTTAAGAAAACAGCTTGCATTGTAAGATAGATTGTAGAAAATATACCACTCTTCCGTTCCAGCTTTGAAACTTTGAACACAAAATGATGTTATTTTATTGCATCCACAAGAATGGCTGAAAATGTTAACAGCAGCCAGAGGACACAGCGGCGCAGGAGCACAGGTAGAGGCTGTCCCGAGGAACCCGAGTGTAGGCGACATCTCCTCTTGGTCATGTGACCCATTGATTCTTCCTCTCTGTCTCTAGCTCACTTAAAAAATAAGATTTAATATTTGATGCATAGAAAACAGGACACTATGCGTTATGAGTGCCCAGCACGGTGATGATGGTAAACGTGTGTGAGCTGCATCTCCCTGACCACTGGCCCACCCTCTCCAACCTTCCTATCCCTTTCCTGCCACTCTGGTGTTGAGTACAAATTATTGACCCACCACTCTCCCAAGTCTCTATCCATCTTAATTTTTCACTTTCTTTTTCTTGTTTCCATCTGTTCTGACCCATCCCGGTCCCCAAGAGCCACGAGAGAGCCAAGCTTTTCTGTCCCACCGCGGCCTCCCTCATGCCAGAGCGGGCTGGTGCCCTCTGCCCAGCACAGCGCCCACCTGCCTGCACCCTTCCCTGCCACTTCCCTCCTGGGCCGCTGCCCCTCCTGGGTGCTCCTGCAGTGGGTTCTGCTCATTCGTCCCACAGCCCACAGGGCAAGGCCACAGAGCCAGCACTGTGCCACGCTGCGCCCAGCTGCGTTCCCAGCACTTCCACCCCTGTGCTGACAACACTGGCACCGTGCTCGTGGACAGGGAGGACAGGCGGCTTGGTGGGCTGCGGAATCACCTCTGGGCACAGGTGAGGCGGGGTGGAGATGCTGAGGTCGGCCTCCGAGGCCGAGTTGTCCCCAAGTTGCCCCCTCTGCCAGCCCCTCCGCGGGCCCCGTGACTCCTGGCTGAGCACGTGGCGCACTCCGCTGCAGAGGAGACTCAGCCTGGCCTTTGGGCCCCGAGTCCTGGAGCCCTGCCTTCCCCTGTGTCGCTTCAGGCTTCTGCTGACAGACGCTGGTGTGGAATGCTTAGACGCTTTTGCTTGCTCTAGTCACAGAGGCTGCATTTTGTATATTCAGAGCCTCCAGTATCTTTCAGTGAAGAGGAATAATTCCCAGTTTCCTCGCCTTTCCCAAATTACCTACAGATTTCCCTCCTAACTGAAAGGAAGCTTTCCTTCAAACGAGACAGAAGCAGTGACCTTGTATTCATCTAACATTTCATTCTCCTTCAAGGTTCTTCCTACCTGTCCACTGCCCTAGATCCTGGCCTCTGCGGATGGCGCCAGCCTTAGCAGTCTGCTAAGGAGGAAAGCTGCCTGTCTGCGACCCAGACATCTGTGTAATTGGGCCTCCCTAAACGGGGCCCGGGAGGTCAGCCTTCCCAGGTGCAGCAGTGCTGGGTGCTAGGGCTCAAGTTTTTCCTCCTTGACATACATTTGTATATTTGAAAATGTTTGTTATACTTATCACTAGTCTAACTACAATATATTGAAGTAAGAAAATGTGGAAAATTTAAGCTGTGTAATTTTCCTTTTATCTCTCCCTTACTTTATTTTTATAAAGGTGGAGTTATATTGTTCATATAGTGTTGAACTTCAATACTTCTGCTTAAATTTTTCATATCATCAAAAGGCTATTAAAGGAGAAAGTCTTTAGAAAATACATTGATGATTTTGTCAAAGAGAAAGAAAAAGTCCTTTTAATGAGAAGAATGTCATAAATATGTCAATAAAGTGCTAATAGCAAAAAAATCTTAAATCTATAGTAAAGGGCATGTAAGCCAAATGAAGAATTGCCACAAATAAAATGATCAGCCTAATCAGAAACCAGTGAAAACCAGAGCAATCAGCTCATCACAAAGTCACATCTCAGTACAGTCACATGTTTGCTGTCTTTTAAGTCCTTATTAATCAGGCTTAAAGGGGGCATAGCATTATTTAATTTGTAGTTACCTAACTGGGTGTTAGTATCCCTTTTACTGCAGCCTTTTCAAAATGAGGTGTGCTGGTGAATAAATGCAAAGGGGTGACCGGTGATCGCACTGCAGCCTGCACACGAGCTGGAGGGCCACTGCTTTCTGTGGACCAGTGTCTGCTTTGCAGAGGCCGAGAATACATGTCCAGTGCATGTTTTTGAAAGAAACTGCAGAAAACAGGTGTTATCTTAACTTTCAGAATTCTTTTCATATAGAGTGTGCATTTAATAAATTTAATTCCTAACAGTGTCACCGTGGAAACCCTTGCTTTCTTCTTTGCTATGGGAATTTTGTATTTGCACTGTAGCACACAGGTCTCTGCATGAGCAGGGAAGTAAGAGTGTGATGTGGCTTCAAGTTTCTAAGATCAGATTTCCTGCTAATTCATTGTGAGCCGTCTCTCAGAAGCCACTTGGGAAAAGTCATGAAATAGGGAAGAACAAGAAGAGTGGACAGAAGGGAATGACCAGAAGTTGATTTAAAAGCCTGAGGAATTTTAGCAAACCAAGCAAAAAGGAAAAAAAAACAAATCATGAGGAAGAGGAACATCGTACAATGTTGGCCTCTATCCTGCCTCACAGACTCAGCAGGTTTGTGGGTGTCCGGTCTCCGGGTTGCAGCTGTTCTTCATGGTTTTGTGGGTGGGATCTGGGACCCACCCAGAACATGACCGCACTGGCTGGAGGAGGCATTCTTATCTCCACAGTCAAGGCCAGGCCTGTGGCTGAGGGACCTTGCCTAGGAAATTAGCGATTCAACTTAGGAGTGACTTGGGGAAAGAAGCCTAATTCCCCTCTCCTTTGCATATGAGCTGAGCCTAATGACTTCTTCTAAAAAAATGTGAGAAAGGAGGCAGAAGAGTCACTATCTGGAGGAGAAGCTTGGCACAGCGCCCCTTAGTTCTCTAATCAAGGTTAAAACTCAACAGTGATAAGCCTTGTTGATCTGCACTTTGGCATGTTGTGGTGATAATGACTAAACTTCTGGCTTCTGCCTCCTAGTAACACAAGAGTCCAGTGAGCCAGGGAAATACATCAGGGGAGCCTCATTTGAGGGGCTTGTCACAGACTACCTAAGACCACCCAGAACAAGGGAAGTCTTCCACACTCAGAAGGGACCCTGATGGTTAAATGTAACATAGTTTCTTAGATGAGATTATGTGATAGAAAAATGCTCTAAAATGAAGGAAATATGAATAAAGTATGACCTTTAGTTAACAGTAACAGAAAATGTGCATGGATTATGTAAAAAAAAAAAAAATAGAAGAACTCTGTGGTAAAGAGGATGGAAACTTAGGTCTAGGTGGATGGGTTTTGTGTTTTATATTGCTGTCCCTTCCCACCCAAAATGCCTGTTACTTGGGAGCAGAAGAAGCTGACATTGGGTCCCCAAGGCAGAAGGCAGTCTTACAGGGGGACTGGCAATCTTCCAGCTAAAAAGGAGGGCCAACTGAGACATTGGGTTAAAAATCAAATTTTGAAAAAAACTAGAAAAAAGAATCAACTTGAAATCATAAATAAATATGGAATTCCTGGCAGTTGCAGAGTTGTGTTCACATTTTCTTATCTAACATTATCTTATTATAATTTTTGTTGTGCTTTTCACTAAAAAATGTGTATCTTTGGGAGCTGGGGAGTCACTCTGATACAGCACTTGCCTAGCATGTGCAGGGAACTGGGTTTGATCTCCAGCTCTGTGAGGGAAAAAGAAAATTTTTAAATTTCACAGAAGTTCAGTTATCTTCTTGCTTTTTCTAGTAAGATGGCAACACAAATTTTACCTAAACTAGTGATATTTTTAAATAACGAAAGCATAAGCATAAATCTGAAGTGCTTAGGGTAAGTTTCCTGTTAATTACAAGTAATTCATGTTTGGTCAAACCTTTTATAGAACAGAGACTTATCTATCATGCATGTTGTTCCTCCTGCAGTGCCTCGGGGTGCACTAAAAACAATTCCTCAGGAAAACTTGTGAAGTTTTCTTTTGCATCCAGCAACATGACATGTAGGGTGTTAATCAGGCCCCATGAGCTTCCCTGCACACACTGGCTGGTGATTCATCATGGCTAGGCTGTGCCTCCGGAGGGCACTTTCCTGTCACTTTCGGGATGTTCCCTTGCCTGTAACGGGAGGATGATTGATTTTCACTTTCTCTCGTGTAAAGAGGCTGGACACGTGTTTTTGTTGCATATGCTTTGGTATTTTACGGATAATTTTGAGAACAAATATAAAATCAATAAAAATCTACAAAAAAAAACCCACAATGCTTTATTAACAAATCAAAATGATAATTTGTGATATAAAACATGAACATATTTCATTATTGTCTTTGAAACAAAACTCTCAAGTTAGAAACTCAAGTCACCATGTCTGTATTTTTATATGTATATGCATAACACATAAGGGACAGAGTGCTCAGTTTTTCTTATTGGTTTCATTAACTGATAGCAAAAACATGCATACTTGTTCCAATTTTTATCTTACGAGCTTTATATTTTAAAGTACATGTTTCAGAACGCAAATTTCATTTCAGTGAGATTCTTTATTGAGGCTAAAAATGAAATTAATATTATTGGGTCAAATTATTCAAAACGAGTAATTTTAAAATGAAATACAATATGACAAAAACAACCTGAGGACTTAGCTCAGCAGCATAAGTGCCTGCCTGGCAAGTGCAAGGTCGTGAGTTTGATCCGCAGTACAAAAAAAGTGACAAAAACCCCCACTTTTGAATATGATCTTCTAATAAAATAAGAATGCATTTTAAAAGTACATATAGCATTTTATGGGAAATAGAACAAATATGAAGCTAGCAAAGTGCATGTAATGAATACTTTTACCAAATTAATTCATCAGTATGTTGATAAACCGTGGAAACATAGACATCGGGGTCCCTGGACTGACGGGAGCCGTGAGGGCCACAGTGCTTCGGCGTGCGCAGACCAGCGATGGGACTGTGCGGCCTCTGCTGGGCCGGGTCCAGTGAGCCGCAGCTCCGGTGCTCGCCGGTGGTTTTCTCATCCTGGAGCAGCGTGAGAGTTAGATATTCACCCGTTATACTGAATCAGAATTTCTCTCCTTGTGGTTTCCACTGACTTTTTTCTGGCTCTACCCCTGTGACTGAACCCCATCGTAAGACCTTGCCTGCTGACCCAGTTTGTGGATGGCTGGGCATTGCTTCTTTCTTTCTGGAAACACCACTTGGATTCTATTGGATTCTATTGGATTCCCCAACTTAACATTTTCGATGGCTGCCCCATTACCAACTGGTCAAGCTGACATCTTTGATTTCTACACTGGACAGTGACCAACACGGCGACCCACGAGTACAGGTGGCTTTTCATTCTCCCTTTTCCGCGGCCTGGCTGCACCGCGTTCCCTGACAGGTCTTTACAACTGCAGTTTCCTCTTGCTCTGCTGTGACACCGCAGAGCAGGACCTTCGCCTGGTACAGGCTTGCATCCCTGCAATTTCCGTCTCCCATGACCCACCATCTGCAATAACGGAGCAATAAATCATGGCCTGGAAGCGGGTGTGCTGCAGGTGACCCTGGTCGCTGCACAGCCACGCGGGGTCCTCCCTCTTCTCGTCCTTGACACTTGTGTTTGTGAGTGCAGCCAAAAGCTGTTGCTGCTGTTTCACCAGCGAAGCCCTGCTGCAAGTGCATCCGGATGCTGCCGTCAGCTCAGGCTGCCGAGGCTTTCACATGAAATGCCACTAATCCTGCACGTGGAGGGTAACCTTCAAAACAAAACAAAAGCCAGAAAACAGAACTGCATGTTTCTAGCTCTTAATCTTCTCCCTGTTTCTCCTGCCCATGCTGTCAGCCTGCTGAGGACATTCTGAGTCCTGATTCTACCATCTCTCTGTTAGCCCTTTCCTCTACTATTGTGTCCTCTTTCCTCTGATGGTCCCTGAGTCTCTTTTTTCTTCCAAGTGTTAACCAAGTGCTGAATATTTGAGTGGCCACAGGTCCAGGCGTAGAAGCAAGAGCATAGAGAGACAAACTGCCAATGTGCAGAGCTGGGACTCAGAGCTGGTTTGTTCAGTCCATCCATCTGCTGCGATGACACATAATTATTATCACCAAATCTAGGAATGTTTCTGTCTTTCACCAAATATCAGAAGAGATTTTAGTAAATGTCTTACAGAAATCACAAGATACTATAAAATAAATTGTAATTTCTGCATAACTACTAAATTCCTTAAGAGAGTGACACTGAGTAGGAACCAACTGACTTCTAGGCACCCTATAGATACAGCACAAAATCTTTTTAAACACTGTTAATTACAGGTGTCGAGGTCAGGCATACATTCTAAAGAAAGATTATAGCTATGCGTTAAACTTTCACATATTGCAAGATGTTATTTATGTCCAAGGATTCATTCAATAAAATAACACTTTCCCTAGAGAGCCCTTGGGGAAATTTTGAACACTTTTTTCCAAATGTGTATTTTATTATTCAGAATACACCATATACTCATCTGCTCCCTGCAACACAGGCTATTATTCCCAATACATCCTTTCCTTGTGACAAAACTGTGTTAATAACCTAAGATTTTCTAGTGCTGACAACACAGCTGGGATTAAGATAAGGTCACTTGTAGTCTAGTGAGAAAGGGAGTAGAAATGTGAGGTGTGAATAGATTCATAAGCAACTAAAAAGGGAACCAAAGAGGAGGACTGGACAGACTCTCCTGCTGTAGGGTCAAGGGAAGGCTTTTGGGAGTGTGTCATTTAGCTTAGGTTCTGAAAGTAAGAGGGAATGACCATGCCCACTACCTGGGGCAGTCACTTCAGCCTGAACAGTGGAGAGACCCTGATAAAGAGCAAGTTTGATTCATCCTAGAGACCTGAGGAAAGCTCACGGGATTCCATGGACATTGGGCAAGACAGGTTTTGAGTATAGGACGTTTCCAGAGACAAAGCGGAGATAAATCAACCTGGGACTCAGACAAGGTGATATTGTTTCTCTCTCAAACCATGGACCGGATAAGGGAAGCGTGTTTTCCTTATCTTTAGATGACGGTGGACTTGGAGACCTTTGCTCTACTGGTCACAGTAATTGGAGGTAAAACAAAATAAAAACCTGTGCTCTCTTTGAATGGACCGATGATTAGGATGTGCACACTGATATTACCCCAAGACCCAAATACTGTCACCTTCTCGGTGAAGAGTTCTTTGAGCCCTTCTCCCAGTGCAAACACAAGATCCCTCTCCCAAAGTCCTTTCTGCGCCTCTGTGATAGTACTTACCCTTAATTTCCATTTCTCAGAGCACCTACACTCCAGGGAAAGAGGATGAGTATCTGCGTGTCTTACTTGTGTGGGTTACCGCCAGGGCACACACAATCATAAGCACAGTACTCACTGTGTCTTCTGATTGCTGCCATGCATCGGTGCTGGGAACGGATACTGTGGCTTGCAGCTTCTTAGATTTCTGTCTCGGTGACTGTGGGATTCTGATTTACTGCCATTCTCCTCAGTGCTTCCTTGAGTTTAGTTCTTGACCATTTCGGTAAGCACGATGGGAACCCCTTCAGCTCATCACCCCCAGGGACCTGGGTTGCGGTCTGGTGGATGTCATCCACTTGGACCACTGACAGCCTCCTCAGTACTACTGTCCAAAGCTGCCCCAGCCTCTGCAGTCTCCTGGCTTCTGCACTGCTCCCATTCTGATGGCATCACTGACATACAAGAGTAGAGATGGCTTCCAGTGCCTCAGGTCTAGAAGTTGTGTTCTTAAAAGACTCAGAGGAATTTTAATATGATCAGCTGCCCATAACTGCTCATGCACAGAAGACGAACCATACACCCACTGATGGCACATGTACGGTGATGAAGGATTTCATGACAGTACTCTCCCACAGTAATGACATAAAGCTTGGAGGTGGTCAGATGCCTTTCTCTTCTTTTTGGCACTGTGGCACTGGGCCCAGGGTCATTCGTTGCTGTGGGGCTGTGCTGTGCAATGCAGGGCGGCTCAGGGATCTGTCCTATGTGTCTGTCCTTGCCTCCTGTCTTTGGGCAAGGCGCCTACATCATTCTCAGGTGCGACCACTAATCTAAAAGCTAATGGAACTATGACAACATGATCTTGAGCTATTAGGAAGAACTGAATAGGGCTGTTTCCTCATGAGACAAACTGAACAGGCTGTTTCCTCATGAAATAAAATAAAAAATTTTAGGCACCTAGTGATAGGATTATCTTCAGAGGATAAAAGATGCTTCCAAAAGTTGAGGAGTATAAGACAAAAAAGGCCTTTATTCCGGGAACATGGGGAGAGAAGACTGGCGCACTGGCCGCTGGAATCTGGCGATCTCTCTCTCGGACACGTGGTGTGGGGGAATATAAATAGTCTAAGCTTAGGGCAGTGCCCTAAGGCCATTAGAGATGCACAGGTATTTCATTGGCACACGTTTGGTGCCAGGGACAGGTTCTTAGGGATGGGGGTATAGGGTTACAGGTAAATCTATAGGGGCGGGGGAGGCAGGAGCCCCTTAATTTGGCTGAGGCTTCTCTTGGTTAAAGTGTCCGGTCTGGGCCAGCAACTCTTTCATATCCTGTCTTATGATTATTAGGAAAAGGGGCGAAGATTTCTCTCTGTAACTACTTCCTGCTGGTAGGGGGCGCTGTATTGGAGCCTAGGCGAGTCGACGGGATGAAGGTTGATGCCCAGGTAGACACTGATGCCAGGTGTTTTAGCCAGGACAACTTCACTGGTGAATGTATGTATGTCAGACTGGAAAAAACAAAGAGACATGATGTTATTAGGAGACATGGCATTATCATATTTAAGGACCCAGGTGAGGTAGATAGGAAGGTGCCTTTGATTTTGAGATGGTATTTTATTAGGATGACGTTGAGGTAGGAACATCATCATGGTGAGGTAGAATTCTGAAAAATAAGTGTGAGGTTAGAAGGAGTGAAATTATGAGAGGTGATTACTCCCCCATCTGAAAGCATAAAAGTTAGGAGGGTAGGTGTGTAAAACTTGTCTCTGGTCTAGGAGTTGAGCCGGATAAAATAGGGGGAGTAGGGGAGACAGTGACCGTACCAATATAGGGAAGGTGAGAGCTTAGGCTTTTAGGGATGTCACGTTTAACCAGACAGCTGAGGGTGGAAAGAACCACAACAGTTATCACATAGAACATTATAAAGATGATCTTACACATGATGTGGGAGTCTCTAGGAAGGACTGTCAAGAGTCCTGCTGCAAAAATGATCATTAATAGAGCGTAAGAAATTAGGAACCAAATCAGATAACAAAACATGACTTAGCCTGTTAACTGCGGCTGTGAGGCCTTTGTGAAACGGAGACAGGTGGGTGACAGAAGATGAGATGGCCACTCAGAATGATCAGATTTGGTGCTGGGAGGGCACCTCTTAGCCTGAGTGGTGTGAAACCAGGATGGGAGTCCAGCAACTTTGACCGCTGTAGGGGTAGCCAAGTAGACCAGGTAAGGGCCACTCCACCTTGGTTGTAGTCCTGTGGATTTAGAACATTTGAGATAAATTAGATCTCCTGGGGATATGGGAGGATCTGGTTTGGCCTCTCCAGAGGGCTGTGGAAGACAGAGATCAGCATGTTGTCGCAACAGGTGTCGGAGGAAGGAGAGGACTGGGACATAGTCAGCCAGGGGAGGGAGATTTTGGGGAGCAGGAAGATTGTGGATTAAGAATGGCCTGCCATACATAAGTTTAAAAGGACTTAAGAAAGTAGGAGCCCGGGGAAGTGCCCTGAGCTTGGCTAAGGCTAAGGGCAAAAGTTGAGGCCAAGGTTGGTGTAGTTCTAAAGTGAGTTTTGTAAGGTGTGTCTTTATGAGGCCATTTGCCTTTTCTACTTTTCTTGAAGATTGTGGATGGTATGGGGTGTGTAGGTGCCAGGTGATGTGTAAGCTCGAGGATACCTGTTGAGTGATCCGAGAAATGAAGGCAGGACCATTATCTGACTGAATACTCTGAGGTAGACCAAACCTCGGAATGATTTCTTGTAATATGACTTTGGTAACTACATCAGCAGTTTCACTGGTTGTGGGAAAGGCTTCTATCCATCCTGAAAAGGTGCAAACAAAAGTGAGAAGATATTTGAGAGTCTTGTGGCAGGGCATGTGTGTAAAATCTATCTGCCAGTCCTGACCAGTGGTGTGTCCCCGAAATTGATGGGTAGGAAAGGAAGGGGGTGCCATGTGTCCCTGAGGAGAGGTCCTGGCACAGAGATCACAGGTGTGAGTCGTTTTAAGAATGATGGCTTTTATTTTCGATTTCCTATTAACTTGTTTTGAAGTCCTGTAATACTCCCACGATCTTGTTTTGACTGATTAGACTCTGTTCCATTCTGTGTGATAGTATCAAGTCTGAGGGTACAGGTAACTACTTTGAAGGTAATAAGATTCACTAAGATGCCCATTCTGGTTTGACTATTGTCTCCTTTGGAAGTCCTGTAATGTTTACAATGTCTAAGTTTTATTGGTCTTGTTCTCTACTGTTTTGTCCAACTTTATAATATCTAATGAGATAGACAAATCTTTTTAAGGAAACAAGAGACAACGTTGATAACCATTGTTAATAACCGTGTACTCTGTTCTACATCATGTGCTATGTCTATCCTTGGTTTTGACTGACAGCTTTGTTCTGCCATATTTGACTTTATTCTCCCCTGCCCAAAAAAGTAAAAAAAAAAAAAAAGAACGATGGCTTTTAGAGAAGGGTGTGTGACTATTGGGGCCAAAAGTTTGTATAGGGCCTGAGATCCTATATGAAAACAGTTGTGTAAGTCAGTGATGATGTCTGAGGCCTGTTGATGTGGGAGAACAAGTTTAGATCCCTGAAAAATCCATCCCTGAGTGTTTTGTGTGTAACCTGGTTTATGAAGTAGCTGTAAGTGCTCTGGTGAATAATTGGGCTGAGGTAGACTGCTTGGGACTAACGGGAGAAGATGAGAAGGGCAGGGCCTTTGTGCAGCTAACTTGGCTTGTGAGTCTGCAAAGGCATTGCCTTGAGCAATAGGATCTGTAGAGCTTTGGTGTCCTCTGCAATGGATGACTGCTGCCTGCTTTGGAAGTTGGGCTGCCTCTAGAAGCTTAAGGATAAGGGGGGCATTAATAATGGGGGTTCCTTGAGTGGAAATAAAACCCCATTCTTGCCAGATAGAGGCATGAAAGTGTAAGATGCTAAATGTATACTTTGAGTCAGTGTATATATTTATAATCTTGTCTTTTGCTAGTGTAAGGGCCCTTGTAAGGGCAATAAGTTCTGCCCTCTGGGAAGAGGTCCCAGGTGGCAGTGAATTTGCCTCTATAACTTTTGACTGGTTAACTATTGCGTATCCCGCCTTCTTTTGGTTGTCTGTGTTTGTTGAACTGCCATCTATGAACCATGTGTCAAAGGCCAAGGAGAGAGGTGTGCTACTGATGTGAGGGAAAGAAGTGGGAGTCATCTGTAAAAACTCTATACAGTGCTGAGGATGGCCTTCTGAGGTGGGAAGTAAGGTCCCTATATTAAGAGGACCACTAGTTGCAATAGAGATACAAGTGTCTTGAGAGAGAGCTAAGTGTATCTGTTGAAGGCGAGAAGGGGTCATTAGGGCAGGGAGCACCTTATGTGAGATAAGGTCACATAGGTGATGAAGTGAGTGTACTGTAATAGATTGTCCTAATGTAAACTTTTTAACTTCCTGTGTCAGGAGGGCTGCAGCTGCAAGAGCTCGGAGACAAGGAGCCCATCCTTTTACTGTGATCTAACTGTTTAGATAAGTAAGCTACTGCTTGAAAAGAAGGTCACTTTTTGTGTCCTAGTACACCTATAGCGTTGTGGCCCTGACAAGTAGTGTATAGAATGAAAGGTTGGGTGGGATCAGGAAGGGTAAGAGCTGGAGCTTTTAGGAGAGCCTCTTTTAGTTTTTGAAAGGAGGCATGTATGGGCCTAGTAGGGTCCAGGGGTTCTAATAAAGGACCCTTAGCAGCCTTGTAGAGGGGTTGAGCTAGGGCTGCAAAGTTAGGAATCCAGAGATGAAAGAAATTAGCTAAACCTAGGAAAGATGTAACCTGCCATTTAGTTGTGGGCACCTGGAGATCACGAAGAATTGCCTTACTATCTGAGGTGATGGAGCGAGTGGTGGGGGTGAGAGCAAAACCTAGGTATTTGATTTTTGGGGAGGCTATCTGGGCTTTGGCGGGAGACACCCTGTATCCACGGCTAGCAAGGAAATTAAGAAGACTGGCTGAGTGGCATATGGCCAACAGATGGGATGGAGAACATAATAGAAGGTCGTCTATGTATTGGAGAAGAACACTAGGTTTGAGATTGAGTTCTGTGAGGTCAGTAGCAAGAGCCTGACTAAAGAAGTGGGGACTATCCCTGAACCCCTGGGGGAGTACTGTCCAAGTAAAGTTGTTGAGACCTGAGAGTGTCTGGGTCAGTCCATGTAAATGCAAAGAGGTTCTGGCAATCAGGGTGTAGGGGGATAGTGAAGAAGGCATCTTTAAGATCTATAACTGTAAAGTGAGTGGTGGAGGGAGGGATATGAGAGAGCATGGTATAGGGATTTGATACCACTGGGTGAGTGGGGGTAACAGCACTGTTAATTACCCTAAGGTCCTGTACCAGGCAATAGGACCCATCAGGCTTGAGTACCGGGAGAATGGGAGTATTGTGGGGTGAATGGGTAGGTTTAAGAAATCCATTGTCTAAAAGCTGCTTAATGATGGGTTTAAGTCCTCTTAAATGTTGGGGGGCTATGGGGTATTGGGGAACGCAGGGAAAAGTTGAGGGATCCTTGAGATGGATTAAAACAGGCGTGGCATGTGTAGCCAGAGTGGGATTGGATGTGTCCCAGACCGTGGGGTCAACCAAAGAAGGAGGAAGAAGGGGGAATGGCTTTGTGACACATTGTGAGGTAGTTTGGAGGATTAGAGCTGTGGGGAGAGAGAAAGTAAAGGAAAAATTAAGCTTCTGAAGGAGGTCTCTACCTAAAAGGGCCGTGGGACATGTTGGGATTACTAGGAAGCTATGGGTAAAGAAAAGGGTCTCGAATCTGCTTGGGATAGGCCCAGTCTGTAAAGGTTGATTTGGCTGGCCGTCAACGCCCACAACAGAAATCAGAGACTTAGTACAATGTCCTGAAAATTCAGGAAGCACACTATAGGTGGCCCCCGTATCTACAAGCAGAGATACTATTTTGCCTGAATCCCACGTTTAATTTTTCAGAATTCTGCCTTGCCACCTCAACGTCATCCTGATAGAATAACAGGTCTAAATCAAAGACACCTTTCCCTCTACCTCACCTGGGTCCATAAATATGACAGTGCCGTGTCTCCTCATAACATCTTGTCTCTTTGTTTTTTCCAGTCTAACATACGTGCATTCACTAGTGAAGTTGTCCTGGCTAAAACACCTAACATCAGTGTCTACCTGGGCATCAACCTTCATCCCATCGACTCCCCTAGACCCCAATACAGCGCCCTCAGCCAGCAGGAAATAGTTACAGAGAGAAATCTTCACCCCTTTTCCTAATAATCATAAGACGGGATATGAAAGAGTTGCTGGCCCAGGCCGGATACTTTAACCAGGAGAAGCCTCAGCCAAATTAAAGAGCTCCTGCCTCCCCCCACCCCTAGGAATTTGCCTGTAACCCTATACCCCCATCCCTAAGAACCTGTCCCTGGCGCCAAATGTGTGCCAATGAAATATCTGTACATCTCTAATGGCCTTAGGGCACTGCCCTAAGCTTAGGCTATTTATATTCCCCCACGCCACGTGTCTAAGAAGAAAAAGAGAGTGTGTTCCAGAGAGAGACCACCGGCCCCGGGGTGGAGATGCTGCGCCCCAGGGCCCGGGGGGGGGGGGTCTCTCCCTGCATTCCCAAAATAAAAGTTACTTATATTTTATACTTCTTATCTTTGCAGCCACGGCCGCCCACTCCTTTCATGGCCCTCTTTCCCTTCCACTCCTTCCTCCCTTCTTCCTCTACTCTTCTCAGACCTAACACCTAGAAATGCAGTGAGAGAGCCCGGGCATTTCCCAGAAGCACACAGCAGTGCAGAAGAGGTGGCCTACCTCCATGCCACAGCCCAGAGGCTTGGGATCCCTACTGGAATCCTCCATCCAAACCCATACCTCAGCTCACCAAATAGGTCACAGAACAGTATCTTTTTAAAAGTTCCTAAAAGCTTTTTCACACTTTGATCAATGACAAGTTGGATTATCCACACCCAATTTTTTTAAATGTATTTTTTGTTTGCACTGAAGTAGGACATGACTCACCAGAGAAAATGCAGTGCCCAATCCACTCACCTAACCCCAAACAAACACTCATATTTCCTTTCCTTTTCTAAAGCAAATGCAGCTCAGCCCCAACTTTATCTCTTCTTCATTTGGAATTCTATTTTGGTGCTCACATCACAGAAAAAGTGAACGGCTAGTGAAGCAAACTGCCTCAGTAGGGGAACATCAGGCATTTATTACAAACAAATTCCAAATAATTAGTGGAGGAGATCTTGAAATGTTCAGAGGGGAAGAGAACTGCATCTCCACCAGGAGGGGCCGAGCCATAACTGGGTGATCTGCACAACTTTTGTGAATCCCCTGGGGCCCTCATTACAGGTGGTTCGGATTTCTGGGTAGTGAAGTATGTGAGCCGAATGGAAAATTTCTCCTTAACATTTTCCGCTACCAGCCTTGGCTTGAAAAACCCTACACCAGATCAGCAGCTGGTTTATTATCCCTTCTCATTTAGGGGCAGTCACTGTTCCACTGTTCCCGCCCCTTGCTTCTCAGAGAGTTTCTTTCCCATGTTTCCCTGGTGTAGAGTTTCTCTTTGAGAAAGTGTGCAGTATTTTGTAGTATAGGCCGGGAGGTGTTATCTAGATCTGAAAATACCAGAGCCCTTGAGTCAACACTTATAAGTCTTGAGAAAGATGTTTCATATTTTAAGAGAAAAAAATTCTGTATGTATTTGTGTGTATGTAGATATGCATTACATATGAAATAGATCTAATTAATCTCTGTCAGAAGTAACGAGAGAGTAGAGTTAGAAAAATATGGGTATTTTTCTTCTATGTTTCATATGGATAGAAAATACTGAATGTGTAGTAAAATGTATTTAATTATTCAAATTAACATTGGAAGCAGTAATTTAGGTGAGGCAGAACCAAAACACAAAGCTGCCTCAAAACACAAGTTGCCTACTGCCTCCCCTGCCCTGGAGGGAGAGAGTACTACCTTGCTAATGTTGTCTTTCACATTTAAATTATGCTTATCTGTATTCTGGGAGCCTCCTATGCAAGTTCTGGTTCTGGTGCAACTGGTCTTGCAGTTTCACTGCCCGGTCAGATTTCTGCCCTCCCTCGTTTTCTCTTGGGTTTTCTCTTCTGCAGGAGCCACACTATCCCTCTTCCAGTGCAACTTGCCCCAAACAGCTTTCTGATATTAATTAATAAGAAAGCTATTTCTGCCTCTTCTGTTTCGATCTATAGCAGTGCTGGATTCTCAGGAGGTTTTAATGAAGCATAGTTCTGGCTCTCAGCCTGAAATCCTTGTAAGAGACCTCAGAGAAAGGGATGCAGACAGGCCTTTGCAGATGCATGGAGTATTTTAGCAAGGATGAAGGTGGTGTTAACATGCCTGGTTACGTTGTCTTTTCCTTTTATTCTCCTTTCTTATTCCTTCCATTCTTTCATTTCTTTCTTTTCTTTTTTCTTGTTTAAAAATGTCTGTAACACTGACTGAGCTTTTTAAGATTTGCAATTCCAAAATTGGGCAGTACAAGCCCTGCATACGTAGGACCAGTGATACCCAACTTCAGGAGCGATTTGGACTTTTAGTTTGTACTTTCCACACTGTGCCCCACCTCCCATCTCTGTGCTCTGAAATCCATTCTCTCCACACTGAAGGATTCTTTTGCCAGGATGCAAACTGTGTTTCCTCAGTCGGGTTTCCCAGGCCCGACCCTCCTCCCAGGACCAAGTCCTGGGTGTGGCACATAAGTCAGCCTGTCCATCTGTGACCCCTGCTGGCTCTGCAGCCTCCTTTCTGCAGATCCTGTGCTTCCAGTCTGCACAGGGACTCACACCCTTGCATTCCTCCAATGGGTTCTGACATTGCCCCTGTCTCCCTCATGACAGTTAACATTGTCCTCTACACACATTCACCTATTTAAGCTCCAAGCATCTCTTTGAAGCAAATATTTTTGCCCTCATTTGTTGAAGATGAGGAACCTGGGCTCAGAGTTTGGAGTACCTTGGGGTCATTCCCACAGCAGAGTCGTGGAGAGGTCAGGATTTGCACTCAGTACTGTTGTCCTGGCGTTTGCTTTTCCTCTTCCACCTGCCCCCATCTGGCTGACACCTTTGGATTCGCTTGAAAATCTAGTTTGCCTCCATATTTTGTCAGTTCTGCTATGCTTCCTTCAGGCTGAGTTGGTTACTAAGTCCTCAGGCCATTGCTGTCTTTCAAAGGGTCATCAAATTCACGTCTAGGCACACAGTGCAATGAACTGCTTACATGATTTCTCTCCATTTAGACTGGCTTCCAAGTCTTATTGGCTTCTTCAGAACAAAACAAAACAAGCTAAACATAGCACACCACACAGTGTTCCACCTCGGGAGTAAGTTAATGACGAGCCAGGTGAAGTGTTTACTTGTGAAGTACTTGTGAAGTACTTTCCTGGTGCTTATCTTGTGCTGAATTTAAAGCCGCTGAAAAACTTTGTAAAAAGCCTGAAGGGTCGAACAATGGGTGATTTTTTTTTTTTTAAATCCGTACCAGAGATTGAACTCACGACTGCTTGCTTGAAAGGCAGGTGCTTATGCCACTGACCTAAATCCCCAGCCCCGTGATTGTTTTTCTTATACTCTTTTTTGCTTATTTGCATTACAATCTTACTTTTTATTGGAAAAAAAAAAGCCCACCAGAATTAGTACAATAATAATTGTACAATAGTAATACATCTTTATGTGTATAAAATACTATCTGAAATTAAGGGAGATCCTCTGTTACTTTAAAGAAAGGTTAGATAGTTTAATCACAATATGGGAGATAATGAAATGTGAACTGAGTACCCAGTGTATTTAACTGGATCTTCCATGCCCAGCACGCTGAGTGCAGAGGGCCTGTACGCTCACCTCTTCGGCCGGGCCATCGTACAGGGGTGTAGGCAGTGTGCGGCTGCTCCCAGGTAATGGCAACTGTGGACCAGACCAGGAAATGTACTAACTTTGAATTATGAAGCTAGCAGCCTCAGCCATGGTTCTCCGTTTCATTTACCCACAGTGGGTGATTTTAGGATAAATAATTTCTGGCTTCAAATGTATACAGCTTCCTAGATCAAAGTCAAACTTTTGAAAGGCATCCAGAAACACCCTGGTAGCCAGCGCAGGCTGTGGTGTGCAGATGTTAATAGGATCCATCTGCCAGGGACCCGAAGCAGGCAGCCGCGCTGCGCTGTGTGCAGCTGGAACAGTCAGGGACTTCCACAAGCACCCTGGCTGCAAGGCTCTGGAAAGCACCACAACTGTGGCTACCGCAATCTGAATAAAAAGAGAAGATTCACATGGTGTGAACTGTTCACAAGGGGGTACTGGGGTTTTGTTACACTGATTGGCAAGAATCGCAGGATTTAATATTAAATAGTTGTGATGTCTGTTCAAAATATGGCTGTGCACCCAAAGGGACCGTTTCAGAGTCAGAAATTTACATTTCTTCCACGAGAAGAATTTTGACTGTTGTTATTACAGGTAAATGTTCCAAGCAGCATTTGGTTCCTAATAATGAGCCCTAACCCTCCATTTCTTCTTCTTTGCTCAATGCAAAGAAGAAGATTTTGAGCATTAGCTGAAGGGAGAACGGTACTTTTCTCTCACAAACCAAAAATTTTAAATCTAATAACTTTTGAAAGGATGATTTCCAAAGAGATGGGGAATAAGAAAGCCTGTGTCCAAACCTGACAACTGTGATGTTTTCCCAGAAAACTTAGTAACAATTTCTCTAAGTCAGAAGCCTCACTATTACACATGGCAAATGTGACCCTTGTGAGAATACACGGCCAGCTAGGTGTTAGTCATTTGGGGTCCGTGTCTCATCACCTTGGTTAAAGGTTTGCATTGTTTGAGCCCTCACTTCCTTCAGCATCACAGATAGCACCTTGCTTTTCCTCTTCCCAAAGCAGTCCAGCCATTCTCTGGCCAGCTAAGGGCTGGACTTCCTGGACAACCCTGAAAATCTTCTCACCTTCCACGCCTGTGAGGACCTCCATCTGCATGTGTTTGGAGCTGATCTTGATGACTGTGTGGCCTGGAAGTGACATTAACATCTGGCTTCCCCTGGGCAGATAAGGACTCACCGCATGGAGGGGCTGCCTGGGGATCACGCCGGGCCCTAGTGTCTGCTGTTGTTTCAGCCCAGTGCCGACTGTCGCTTTAATCTCTCCCTTGTGCCAGCATGGGTGGGGGTCGCCGTGCTGTCAGGAGGAGGATAAAGGGGAGGAGGGGAAAGCAGGTGCAGCTATTACTGTGCGTGCACACAGATAAGGAGGCCAAAAGAAGGTGAGAGTTGGTCTTGCCCTCAAACGGCTTTGAGTTTTCTTTCTGGAGCCAGCCCCAACCTCTGACTTAAGAGAAGCTCATTCCTGGCCACGCACCGCTTTTGTTATTTCTGGCAGGTTGCTCTCTGGGTCACTGAAACCCACACAGGGACTTGTAATTCCGAGTGGGGCAGTAAGAACAGAGGCTGCTGGGCCCCAGGGAAGCCTTGCGGTATACGTGGTCACACCAGACGGTGCTACCAGATGGCCCAGCTTCCCCAGCGGGGCTCTGATTGTATTCAGCCCATCCAGGACTGCATGAGAGGTAAAACTCACAATAGTGAAATCAGGAGAATCTCAGTCTTTTATTTTAGGAAACAGAAAGGAGACAAAATGTTCTGTGTATGGCTGAGTTCATCTAAATATCCAGCCAAAAAGGGGAGCAGTCCCCTCCAGGTCACTGTCCTCCAGGCCCCACCTGGCTACTCGCACACCCCATTGGCTGAAGCACCCCAGGATTCCAGGATTCCCGGCTGCCATGGAAAGCACTCACGTCTCTGGTTACCACACATGAATGTGGTCCTGGCCAGCCGGAAGGCCAGGCCCCAGCTTGTGTGGGGCTGATGTGTTTTCCTCTCTCTGAACATTTTCACCTACGGGCCTTCTTTGAATAATGTCTCAGAGCATGTAGGACCCTCCATCTGAACCTCAGGAGAACCAGAAGTGACCTTTTGAGTGTCACCAGAAAGCCACTTTCTCTGTGCTCCCCACGGGAGCTGCGCCTGTCTCATCTCAGATCCAGCAGGAATCCAGAGACTCCCCCCGCCCCGGTTCTGCCTGGAGGAGAAGCAGACAGGGTTTACAGGGGTCTGGGGTGATGAGAGAGGCCCTCTAAGGCCTCGGTTGTGCCCTTAGACCACTGCTCACCAGGACCTGGTGCCCATGCAGCCCTGGGCTCCCCAAGCAAGGCTCAGTCCAAGGGAAGCACGAAGGGCTCTTGCGAACCAGCACCATGCAGCAGGGCTGGCTCGGTGCTTCTTCCCAGCATGGGTTGCTCCTCCTCCAAGCCCAGGCCCTGGGTCCCCAGGCATCCACCCTGAACAGGTGATTACAGCCACTGCCTCCATACTCCTGAACCTCGGTCCTTAGCCCACTGAATGGAAAAACTCTGAGATGTGAAATGCCCTACTTATAAAAGTTATCCATAATCCAAACAAAGCATTGGCTCCTCATAATTACAATAATTACACCTTATGATCTATTTACCTTGATTACTTCAGTGGATTTGACAAAAGTACCTTGGGGATAAATCTGTCCAATGCCCAGAAAAATGCAAGCACATTGCCTTTGGGTGATTTGTGAACCGGGAGGGCTGGGGCACCTCACTGGATGAAGGAAAGGGCTTGGGGGAGGGGGGGCAGGGTCCTGGGCTCAGCCTGCCATGCTGAAAAGAAAAGATAAAGAAGAATTCTTGTCTCTACTTGACCGGGCTCCGGGTATAAAGAGAGAAGTACTTTCCTAAATTGCAGGTTTTAGGTATTCGGCAGAAAGAATGGCTCCATTTTAGATTTATAACTAAATTACCCCTGAAAGACCAAAAGTTTTGAACCTGAAATGTTTATGCTTTCAAAATGCTTAATGACCTTTCCTGCATGAAATGGAAAGGATATCAGCTTGGGAAGAATAACAAAAGTCCAGAAAGGAATGTGTGAAATATCCTCTGCAGGTGCACACAGTTCACGACACTTCCTGTCATTCCTCCAAATATTTCTGCCCTGAAGGATACGAGAGAAAAATAAATGACAGCATGCTGCAGTCAGGCTTCCTGACTGGCCTGCTATGTAACGGCCAGACTGAGGACTCGGTGGAGCGGCTTAGACAGGCCAAGCTCTCGTGTTGCTTGCGGGGCTTCTCACACAGGTCCCAGCCAGCCGCAGGCGTCCCCACTCCCAACGTCTTAGTTATTTTATTCAAATGATTTTAATGTTATCAAAGGCCTCCCAATAGAAGTTCTCTTGTTTCCTGCGCAGCGTATCTTCCTGAAGATGTCCTGAGAATGTTCATAAAGCTGTTCTCCTGAGTGCCGCCTGAAACAACCAACTCAGATTCTCCAAAAAATAAAGATGTTCATTTAAGAACAGCACTGCAAGGGAATTTGCATACTCTGATAAATTCCTTGTGTGTTCAATGGGTGTGAGACAAAGGGAAGGTTTAAAGTCAAAAGTTAGGGGACTACTTTGGATGTTCAGATGCAGTGATTAGTAACAAGAGTGGCGGCAGTGTGAAGTTAGACTCTCACTGCCGAGATGCCCTAGGGAAGTGCCCCGCGTCAGGTCGTGCTGACCTCCGTGCAGCTGACTGTCTGACAATAGTTATGTCAGGCAGTGCTCCATGAAGCGCTTTCCTCACAGCCTCCTGGCTTTGTAACTTTTTGTGAGGGTTGATGTAAGCAATTCCATTTTACTTTGGGTAAATTCCACACTTCATTTGTAAGAGTTTTCCATTGCCCTGAAAAACCCAGTCTAACCCATTGAAGATTGTTGACCCATTTAAGTATGGACCTCACTCATGACTGGGACCGGGACCACCATGGGTGTGCAAGGTTGTTGGCGGACTTCAGTCATGGGAGTGAGTGAGTCTCCTCTATGCCTGTCTTTGTGTCTTCCTTCCACCGTTTCAGAGCCATTCTCCCATGTCCCCAGGCCCGGCAATCACATTAGCATATTTGTTAAATATCTGATATTGGATTGATAACATCTTCACCTGCTTTCTTTGTCGAGCCTATCGTCACCTTTCTCTACTCCTTCATTCTCTAATTCTGTCCTCCTGTACTTCCTACCTGTGTCCAAAGCTCCTAGGATTTTAATTATATTAATGCTTCCTACTCCAGGTACTCCACTCTACAGTGCATTTGTGAAAAAAGTCAGAATACTTTTTCTACCCTCAAAAATACTTTTATCAATGTCCTTGGAAAACAAAATTGATGAGCTAGTACAGATGAGTCAGAAGAAGTTGGATTAACTTTCTGTGTTATTACTTTACAAAATAATACATGTTTCTTAAATTATGGGTAATTTTCTTTTGCAAAAAAACCCCTCAGATTTGAAAGAAAGGTGGATGTTTCAGTCCCAAACACTGATGAGTCTGTGTCCCAGCTGATGTGAAACATTCAGTGCCTGATCCTTTGCGGGGCACAAACCAAATGAATGCACATTTATAACTGTCTCATTTCCTCTATGAGATAGGCAATGCTTGTTTGATGCCATAAAAATTCCACTGTGTGGTCCACAGAATAGACAAAACACTAATCATGAATGGATCTCGGCAGTAATTTTATCTGTATGTACCTAGAAAAGTGTTATCATTCAATAAGCAAGGTTTTACCTGCCCTTTCACTTCCTTGAGAAAGATATTTCAGTGTAAAGGAAAGAGCACATGGTTTGGAATGGAACAGGTCTGAATCTGAACCATGGACACACCATGTACTGTGAGCTAGCAAACATTTACCCTGGTGATGACTAGTTTTCTCATAAGCAGTAAGAATGGCAAAAAGAATCAATAAAATTGTTATAAAGATTAAATTTTGGGGGCTGGGGATTTAGCTCAGCGACATAAGCACCTGCCTTGCAAGCAGACAGTCATGAGTTCGATCCCTGGTACCAATAAAAATGAAAAAGACAAAAAAAAAAAAGATTAAATTTTTTAAAAATTGATAAATTCACTTTTTCTTCATTAGATAGAATAGATTCAAATAAAATCCCAATCCAATTCTAACCATAAAAGTCATATCTACAAAATATTATTCTTGTGAAATATTATTAAGAATTTATAAATTAGTTGTGATTCCTAATTATATATAAAATGCTAACAGAAACAAGTAAAATTATGATAGAAAATTATATCTTATTTTGCTGGGGTAAGGGTATCTATGAAATTCCCCCAAAATTTACCAGTCTGAATAAAAAATTATTTGGTATAGATGCTATTCATGTTCACTTCATGAATGAAGCAGAATGTCTTATAGGAATGCTACTTTCCCTATTAGTTTACACGTTAAATTGCTGCAGACATAGAAAATGTTCAGTTTTTAAAATGTATAAGGGAAAAATATCAGTTCAAAGCAATGTCACTAAATTAAATTGAGGTCGAAAGCCCCATTAAACTGAATTAAGGAGCAACTTCCAGTCCTATGAAAGGGATTTTCATTTCAAGTTGGCAATGAATTGTTTCTTCCATGACGATCTTGCCTGAAATTGTCTTGCTTGAGAAATAAGGTTTCACTGAGTCTCTGATCACACTCCTCTTCCTCCCTGTCCTCTCCCTGGGTTTCCTGGGCCCCAGGTTTGTATGCAATCTCTCTTCCCATGGACTGACTCCCCATGGACTTGGTAAACCACGTTTTACTCTGCCTGGCGCCCTGGAGCTGTCTAAGTACTCCTGAGCCCGGCCTCAGCTGCAGGGTCTGCAGTGGCCTGCAGGGCCCATTCCTGTGGCACCTGGACACCACAGAGTCCACATTGTGGCCAGTGTGGGGGAGCCACAAGGGAGCCAGCATTGCAGAGGAAGGAAACGATTTCCCACAGCGAAGACTTATTTCATTTGTTCACAAGCACAGACTCCAGAAAAATGTATGCATCAGTAAATGAAAAACTCGTGTAAATATTTTAATATCAAAATTTATCAGCATCCTGAGATTAATACAAATCACCTTTGGCCTCTACAATTACAATCCTCAAAGTGGTGGCCCTTAGCTTTCGGACTTTGACTGGGATAGCCAAGTGTTAAATGTATGCGTTTTCAGGCAGACTCTGTATCTAGGCCAAGCTTACGTGGCCGCTGCCTTAATTTGTTTTTATGTTAGGGCCAAATACGCACTTAGTCTAGGAAAAGCATCTTTATCCCTTTGATCTTTTTCTGGAATGGACAGATTAACACTGATACGCTGCAAAAACAAGGCATTTGGACTTCCAGGAAAACATGGCGGACAGATAACAGTAGCTAAAGAGGCTCTCTGAGATAGCCAGCTTAGATTCCAGGAATGGTGTGGTATGGGGAGTCCTAAGCAGGGGGAGATACATCCTGCCAACCCAGGAATGAACTAAGCTGAGAGAAACCAACTGGAAATGCAATCCCAGTGCTACAACTGGAACAGCTAAAGTCTCAGTGCTGAAGCTGGAACTCGTGCCTCTGGAAAATGCGCCTTGAATTTCCTGCTACCGCTGTTGCATCTGAATTGACACAGCAGGGATAGAGACGGAAAATCTCTGAGAGCAGGAATCAGTGAACTGAATTGAGAGCAGAGCTGGTGGGGAGCCCTGCATCAACCTGCAGTGAGTGAGAGGAACGGGGACCCTTCCATAGACTAGGAGGCTCCAACAGAGGGCATTCTGGGACCGAGCAGACTAGCTGGAATAGGACACTGCACTGACTTCAGTCACATATTCCCCTCTCAAGTGGGATTGGTGGGGAGTGCTTGACCTGGGTGACACCACGGACTAAGACCCAGTAGGCTAGCCCAAACCAGGTACCTGCACCAGGCAGTGCACCCTAATGCAATGAGACCTTCAGCAGGTTGACTGACCAGGAAGGGCAGGCCAAGCATAGGCTGCCCAGGTCTGTGTCTCCCTAGTACACTGCAGTGGGTAGGAACACCTAGCTGGTGTGATTGAAACAAACTGTAACCGACAAAGAAAGAAACTGGTGCTCCTATATATGCTTGTATGGAAGGAACAAAAAGTATGGGAAGAGGGAACAACAAGAAAGGGTCCTCAGTCCCCAATCCTGAGAACACTGATCCAGGAAAGATAAATGCAAAGCAGAATGAGGACAGAAAACATGTAATATCAGGCATGGCACCAATAAACATAAAGCAATAACTCCGGGACCTCATAGAGGAGTTCAAAAGTGAAATATTTAACCAAGTAAGGCGAGATATAAGTAGAATAGTTAAAGAAATGCTAAGCACCTCCAAAGAAAAAAACAGATGGTGGAATGGAAGAACAGAAAAAAAGGGGAGAATTGTTTGATGGAGAAAATAGAGAAAATGTAGAATACATTAAGCAGGTTCAAAGAGATTACCAGGAAACTAAAAACTCTATTGAAAGCTGGCATAACAGCTTGAAAGAAACTAAGGATAGATTATCTGAACTGGAGGACAGATTTGTAAGGTGGGAGCACGAAAGGAAAAACTTCTTAAAAATAACAAGGAAACAAGGAGTAACAATACAAAGGCTAGAAGATGATAGGATCTATAACTTAAGAATTAAGAATGTAGGGAAGAAGCAGGGATACAAACAAATGAACTGCAAAGGCTATTCACAGAAATAATCAAGGAGAACTTCCCTAATATGGGAAAAGGTAAAGATACTCAGATGTATGAGACACACAGGACCCCAGCCACCTACAACCCAAACAGAACTACACCCAGGTATATAATAATCAAAATTCCAGAAATCCAATGTAAGAACAGAATATCAAAAGCTGTCAGAAACAAGAAACAGATCACTTACAAGGGAACACCCATCAGAATTACAGCAGACTTCTCGGCACAAACCATCAAAACACGAAGAGCGTGGGGCGAAATAATTCAAGCTTTGAAAGACAATAACCTCCAGCCAAGATTGATATATCCTGCACAACTGTCCCTAGAAATTAATGGAGAAACAAGGTGCTTCCAGGATAAAGAAGAACTAGGGGAATTTGCAGCCACCAATTCAACTCTATAGAGAATACTGCAGGACATTCTAAAAGAGAAAAATGCCAAGATTCCAGAAACAGTGGCAGAGCGGCCACAATGAATGGAGCAGAAAGTGAAATGAAAAGACAAACTGACAACTAATGACAGAAAAATAGCTCAAAAGAAATGAGGCAGAGAAGGTTGGATGCTATGAACAGCTATTTTGGAGAAAACAAGACATCATAATAGCTAGTGCTGATTTAATATCATCTAGTTTTGAAGTCCCATCAAGCTCTTGTTCTTCTGTCTCCATCAGTCTTAACATGTTGTATCTTATTGTATTTTATTGTATGTGATAATATATACAAAAACTTTTATAGATAAGGAGGTAATACAGAACCCATTATTCATTTTCTGTTAGTTGGTTCTAAATACCCTGTAATATTGTCATTCTTTTCAATGGTTTTACATTGTCTTGATATGTTTGATGCTACAGTATACGAAGTTATACTCAAAGATTTCAAGGAAAGAAACACTATGGTAACTACTTTTATGTTGAGATATCTTGTGGTGAAACACTATTTTGCTTAAATGGCTATGTTCTGACCTGTGCTGTTTTGTTGTTCTGTCCTCTTTTATCTCAATCTCCTTTTTTTTTATTTTTATCTTTTTAATTAAGGGAGAAAATAAATAAAAAATAGCAAGATATATTATATTAACCCACTTTGATTTCCTATTAACTTGATTTGAAACCCTGTATTGCTCTCACCATCTTGTTTTGACTGATTTTACTCTATTCTGTTTTGCTTGATAGTACCAAGTTTGAGAGTATAGGCAACAACTGTGAAGACAGTAAGATTCACTATGATGCCCATTCTGGTTTAACTATTATCTTCTTTTGAAGTCTTGTAATCTCTCCAATGTTTTGGTTTTATTGGTTTTGTTCTTTACGTTTTCTTCAATTTTATTATAACTGACGCTATAGGCAATTGTTTTTAAGATAGCAAGAGGCGTTATGGTAACCAATGTTGATCACTTTGTATTTTGTTTTCACAGTATGTGTTATGTCCATCCTTTTGATTTGACTGACTGTTTTGTTATGTCACATTTGGTTTTATTCTCTTCAAAAAAAAAAAGTACTGTGGGAGTAATAAAACCCAAAATGTGTAATTGTCATTGTAAAAAAGAGAGGAAAAGAAAGTGCTCTAAAGGATGTAACTTCATGTATATTTAAACATATAAGGTAGATAACCATATTACTGAGTTTTTGTTGGATCATTGAACAGAACTGTTTGCAGTATCACTGTTTGAATGTCCACTTTATATACTTTAATTTTTTAAAAAAACAACTATTTTCAAGATGACAATATGTAATCTATTAACTAGTGATTTCCTACTGTTTATGTTTTTTGAAATTCTGTATAACTTGTACCCTTTTTTTGTTTTTTTTTCTTTTTCTCCTTAAATAAAATTTTTTTAAAAAAAAAAGAAAACAAGGCATTTGAATATGCAAAGTGTGAGTTATAGCACTTTGAAAATGAAGAAATAGGGCAAATACCAGTTTTAAAATGTGAACTCTTGTAGAATATTATTTTGGGGTTCATAGGTTTTGGACTCATATTTGAAACAATGCTAAAATTCAATGTCTAGTAGATTAATGTGACTTTTTTTTACAATGATCAGAGATGCAATGTTTCATTATAATATAAACATAAAATATTTTGATTATTAATGACTCTCTTCTCAAAACAAATTTTTGATTCTGGTTCCTATTAAGTATGGGTAACATTTGGTTGTTTTTAACTATGAAATAAATGGTGAATAAAATTCTTCATTAATTACTGAGTTCTTGAGAAATCATAAAAGTTGATGCAAATTTGTAACTGAGTAAATTCAGTTAACCATTTGTGAAAGCAATTAAAGGAGGAAAAAAAACTTGCCTAAAATATTTTGGTTTTCCACCCCAATCAGTATGTGATTTCCTGTGTCCATCTCCCTTAATAGTAAAGTGACTAACCCTCACACATCTCACACAGCTCTTGCTCTGTGGTCAGCTGTGGTGGCCTTACAGCAGCTCTCTTGTGAACTGCTCAGTTTGAGGGGAGAACAAACACACTTCATAGAGTTTTTCACTTTGTTTGTTTTTTCCCAAGATTACTAGGAGATACAGCAATAGCCTTTGGTAACATTTAATCTTCTGCAAAGAAGAGCTCAAGATCGTGGTAGAGGAAAGAAATTTAAAACATTAGTCCATTTCCCACACAGTCTCAAACACAGAGGCAAAGGTGCAGAGGAAGCTTTTTCAGAAATGAGCTGAGTTTACGAAACAGCTAGAAAATCCTCTGGAAGACGTTTCCTTTAAATATTACTTTGCTCCATTGTCACATTCTTGCTTATTCTGAGGAGTAAAGCCCTGGACTGGTTCCTCGAGGAAGACATCCTGCAGTGGGAAGTGGGAAGCTCTTCCTAAAAGCCCAGCACGGGGATTCTCCAGTCAGCGACTCTCCGGTTCAGTCCTGGAGCTTCGGAGGTGGAAGTGTGATTTGCTGGTGAGGGCGGTGAGAGAAAATAGAGTTCAGAGATTCCTTGTGATAGTTTGAGCTCAGCAAATGCAAATTCTGAATTCAGAATTTAGAAAAATTCTGTTTCTGAAAAAATTTTTGTTTTTAAAAAGCCCTTTTGATGTGAAAGTGAAATTTAATCTCTATGTGAATTCTTATCTTCTCTAACAGCAAAACTTTATTTTACCAAAGACAGGTCACGGTGAGAAAACCGTGTGGGGAAAGGTGAAAGAATGAAGGAGAAACTTAATGCTTAAATTTAAAAAATAACGTGTAATCTTGTTTCAATAAATGAAACCCCCAAAAGTGGCATATTTATGAATGTAATATCTTTAATAAATAAAAGCTCATAATATTAACTCTATTTTTCACTGATCAGTTTTATAAACTGTACCTTTAGTAATTATGTAAAAACTTTAAAAATACGTTCTGTTTTTGCTACTTTAAATTGATCAAATGCTAAAACCTTAGAATAAGGCAAGAAATCATTTTTTATGTGTTACTCAATGATTTCAGTCTTCTATAGATGCATATCGATTTAAGATAATGAATTTTAATTTTGGGTATACTGGAAATATTCATGGCTACTTTTTCTCTTTCTGAGGAGTGGTGTCTATGAAACAGTGAGAGGATTCTGGAGGAGCAGCAGATGTGGTTACGTTTCTGTCCAGTAGCAGTCAGGAGCATCGTCTTTACCGTTTCATTTCCTGACATTGAAGCTAAATGAGGTGAGCTGGTGCTCAGGCTGCGCAGTGGGTTAGCGCTGCAGACCCAGGGCTGGCGTCTGCGTACGCCGTGCTCTACTCTGTCCTTCTCACTGCTGATCATGGTCATGTACTATGTATGCATCTGATGGCATTTTCCTGAAATAGCACACTTTTCCTTCCTGGGATTTTATTGACAGAAAGCTGCATCAGCAGGGCAGGACTCAGACCACCGCAGCTGCCAGCAGACAGCGCAGGACCCATTTCCGAAAGGTGGGGCCACAGCCAGCTAAGCCTGGGATGCCCATCAGCAGGCGACAGACACGGGGCCCATGTCCCTGACACACAGCTGGCTTGGAGGACACAGGGCAACGGTGGCTTGTTTCTACTCCACAATGTGTCTAAATGTTATGTCACTGTAACACTTGCAAATTAGTACTTAAATGTTAGGAATGGGAGATCCACTGTGAGATCCCGGGTACCCTCAGTGCACACAAACGATAATGTCATCTTCTGCCAATGCAGTTTTATATACAGGGAAAGCAGCAGACCAGAGCGACGAGGAAATGGGCAAACCCTGGCAAGACGGAAGTTTTCTGTACCCATCACCAGAATCGTTAATAATGCTGACATTTCACTGCTGACAATGTTACCCACTCTGTTTCTGTGTCTTCTTTAATCCTTGCAAAAGCACAACCAGGCTGCACGTTGTGGCGCAGGCCTATGATCCCTGCGCTCAGGGAGGGTGAGGCAGGAGCATTCCAAGCTTGAGCTTGGCCTACGTAGTTTAATGATTTAACAAGACCTCATCTCAAAATTTAAAAATGAAAAGGACAGAGATGCAGCTCAGTACAAGGCCTCAGACTTCATCCCCAGCCTGGGGTGGAGGACAAAACAAAACACCAAAGTGAGATGATTAATACAAAGAGTGATCAATATGGCTAATGACTAAATTTCAAAATCATTATGATAACAGACACACTGCCTGTCAGGCCTGTTAAAATCCTCCCCTGGCTTCACAACCTCTTGTTACAACCTGCAAGGCTCTATGATTGATCGCTGGACTCTCTGGCTCTCATGGACTTGCAGCTCTTCCCTGAGGTCAAAATGACCATGAAAACGCGTTTGAGGTCAGTTCAGAACATCGAGGCCGCCCCAACAGCACAACTGGAGACCCTTACGAAGGAGGACTCCAGAGCGGCTCCGGAAAGTGGCGGGAATGAGGGGCTAAGTACACTCCCGGTTCAAGGGAGCACATCGAGGGGGTTAACAGCAGTGCGTCTTCTACTGAAACACATTTTTAAAAGCTTAAACACAAATTGTATTTTTATCACACTTTGTTATTGTGCTCATTTTATAGCGGAGTAAACTGGGAACTAAAGAAGTTAGATGCTTTGCTTCAGGCCGAACATGATTTAAATTGAGAACAAGGCTCCTGGTCGGGTCTGTCTGCATCAGGGACACCTTGGCCATTGTGCGTGTTACACCTCTGGTTTCCAGGTCCCGCTTGGCCTCTTGTGGGCTCACTGAGTTACTTAACGTGGCCCAGCCAAGCTTTTCTCTTGAGAAATGGAGGCGTCACACATGTGAACCTACGCTTGTAATCTTTCTTTATATTTGGACATTTTAAATGCCTGAGGTCCATGGCCTATTAGGTAAGTCTATTGTTGCTTGCTGTAATGGACACTTGTAATCCTGGCATTTGAGAGGCTGAGGCAGGAAGATCACCACAAATTTGAGGCCAGCCTGAACTAGACAGTGGGACCCTGTCTCAATAAACCAAAAAACACAGAAGATAAATTTTTTAAAAGTCTACTGTGAAGTCCCTCACTTATGTTATAGTTTTAGAAGGGAGGGGCCACCAGCACGCCTGCCGCCTGGCTGCAGCGCTCAGGCTGTCAGCACACTTGCAGACACGCCCTGTGTGCGCAGCTGTTCAGCGCTGGGTCGCTCCTCACCTCGGGTGCGCAGACTGGGGATGCCTCCGAGCTCTCCTGGAACCAAACAGACAGTTTCAGAAGAACAACCGGGAGAGACAGGATTGCTGAAGAGCCGAAGCAACCCACCAAGTGCTGGTCCCCAGCCTGAGGATGCAGGAGCCGGCCCCGGGGACCGAGGCTTCAGCCCTCACCCTGGAAGTCTCCCTCTCCCCCAGAGAACGCAGGGCTTGTGGATCTGGCTGCAGTGAGTGTGGGTTCTCTGAGGACCTGTGAGAGTGACAACAGCCATTCACATTGTTTTTATTATTCCTGTGCATAATACATCGAAATTTTAAGAAATCCTGTTAGAAATGAGATCCCATTGAAAAGCCATATGATAGCAAAGAAGCAAGTGCACTGTTCCCAGCTGTACAGACTCCGACCCTCCTCGGGATTCGTACCGCCTTGGAGCTGCCCCTGGATTGTCCATCAAGCGTCTTACCTGGGCTTTGCTGCCACAGGATAGGGTGTGTTCTGTGTCTTTCCTTCCTGCTCCCCCCGTTTTCTTAGCAGCATAGTGGAGGTGCTTCATTCTTTTTGACTGCTGCATAGTATTTCATACATGCCTGAGTCACAGTTTACTTAAACACTTCCTACTCATGAGAACTTTCACTGCTCCCCCTGGATTGTAATGCTTCACAAAAAGTAGCAATTGGGCTGGTCAAAGATACAGTGAGGTCAAAACACAAAACTAATGGAAAAAGCAAAATGAAACACCAAATTAGATTAAGCAAATTTAAAAAAAATAATAGAAAACAAGTATTCCACTAGCATTGTATGAGACTGTTATTTTAAACTGGTATAAACTAATGAAAAAAAGCTTTTAAGGGTTCTGGAGTCAGGTGGAGGAGTGGCTGAGGCCACTGAGGCTGGATAGAGGCTAGGTGGGTCGATTAGAAACTACTCCCATGTGTGCCTGCCTGGCAGGGGGCCTTGAGAATGGGCCCCCTTTTGGGCTAACTTGATAGGCGTGGAAAACAATCTTCGTAAACGACCCGGTCTTTAGTTTTTCCACGAATCCAGTCACAGTAGTAAACTTGAGATTGTAAAAGATATGAAAGGAGAAAAAGAGACACAGACTTACAATTACATGGAGTTAGTCTGCTTTCAAGAGGATTTTCCATGACATAAAGCCACCCTCAGTGTTCTAGGAGCCACCGGATGGCCTCTCCTCCCTTTGCCTCCTTGCTGTGTACCGGGAGGTCACAGTAGCAGCTCCAGGGTCCCAAGCCTGCCCTCGGAAAGCCTTGGCCTCTGAGCTACTCGCGTCTCTCCCTCTGTGCCCTCCTTCCTCTGCGTGCAGGGAGTTTGGTGATCGCAAGAGCTTAGCTTCCCACAGATGATGGCTCCACCCACTCTGTGCTTCTAGATCCTTCTTTTGGCCTCACGACCAGTCCTCTTGGGTGGCTCTGCAGGGGTCCAGGACTCAGAGATATCTCTCCCACTGGACTGGGAACTGTGCTTCCTGCCTCAGAAGCAGGCAACCTGGGCACTCAGAGGTGGGAAAAGCACGCAGCTGGGTCTGAGCTCCCCGTGCAGAGCGGCCTAATCTGCTTTCTGGGTGCAGGATGCTAGCTCCAGAGTTGTGAGTTCCTCAGTTTCCATGAGTTTCTTCATCTTTTCCTGTGATTCTGTGTGTTCCCAGTAGCCTAACAAATTTCGACTTTGCTTGACAGAACCGCTTTAGTGGCTTCAAAGGATTCTCAGTGATATGAGGTAAGTCATGATTCATAATCTACATTGCTGGTTCAGAAACTAAGCCCACTCTGGAATTCAGCCTGTCTGAATAGGTGGAATGACTGGGTCTGTTATACAGTGGGGCAGAAGGCTGAGTCAGACGCATGCTGGAAAGGGAGACGCCAGCCTAGGAGGGCACGGACACAGGTAGCTGTCACCCCCCCGAGGGCCTGAGCACCTGTGCTGCTTAACACCCCACCCGCCCTCTGTCAGCGCCCCTCACTCCTGCCATGCACACCCCTTTCCTTGGCAAACCCACCTTAGTCTGGGTAGCCGTCCTGCCCAGCTCCTTGCCCCCTCGAAAGCTCTCCTCAGCTTGAGGCCCTCCCTGCACGGCTCTTCCTGTCTCTCCAGGCCGTGGTGGTAGCTCATTTCTCTGCACCTGATGTAGAAAATCAGAGACAGGAAAAGATTTAGAAGTCAGAAGACCAAATTAGAACAAGGGACAAAAACGCAAAACAATGGGAGCGGAAATGTGGGGATTCTGAACCCCCATTTCGCAGTCTGAGGTGGAGGCTCTGGGGTTTTAGCTCCTTTCATGCTTTTTTTGCAGCAGTCACTCATTTCTTGGCTGTTTTCTCCATCCTACTGTCTCAGATGTTACCTTAACCCTGTGCGTCCTGGGAGAGGAGCCCGACAACTCCCGCGTATCAGCAGCCAGGAGTCCCCTTACTGGGGCCTTGGGAATCTTCTGTCTTTACCCAGACCCTGAACATTCTTCCCCCGGCCTTGAGGAGGATCAGAGGGAAATTAGTTTTCTATCTCTTTCTTTCTGAAAGATTGACAACAGGGCACAGGAGTCGGGGTACCTTTGCCTACTTTATGGCAAGAGACATACTGGGCGTGTAAGAATCGTTTCCTGCTTTCTAATTTTGCTGCAAGGCTGCTCAAAGGTCCCTTCACTTCCTACTGTTTCCCTAACCACTAGCTAAATGAGAGTCATTCCAAACTTCCTTCGCACAGATGTAAACTATGAGACCAAGCAAAGGATCAAAGGTCACCACTGCCCCTGGAACCCTCCTCCCAGGCCCTAGGGGGACAAATTGGAAAGGCTTTCAGGATCAGAGTTGAAGAAGCTGCTCCAGCAATGTTAGCTGAAGTTTGTTTGCTGGGTGTTGGTGAGACTGGAGAAATAGGTGTCAGCAATGCCACGGATTAGCTCCTCAGGGTTGGGGATGATTGTTCCCACCCCATCTCCTACCATTGCTCCCCTGTTGATTGATCCCAGTTGAAGATTTGAAGTCTGATCTCGTGGCCTCTCTCCCCTGTGGACATAATGGCTTACATATGTTTGGAGTATTTAGGATGAAATCACCTGGTTCTTTCAGTGTTCAAGGAAGAATGACTCATTTCCCCTCTGATCAGAGTACACAGGATTACCTTTTGGTTTGGTTTTGTGTCTAGCTATTCTGCTGTGTGACAGCTCACATGGGGCGCTATGCACGGGGGCAGATGTGACAGCTGTCTAACATAACCAATGCTGACGACGTCAGGGAGATGCAATTAAAAATAAACCCCTCCAGAGAGCGCAGACTCTCCCAGGAAAGGAGCACGAGGAGATATATCTAAAGTTTGGAGAGAGGAAGACAGACCGAACATCTAGGGGACGTCAGCTGGAAAGGAAAATCATAGTCATTGGTTTCAGAGACTTTTCTTGCCCTTGCTTATAAACAGCCAAAGAAATCCATGGAAAGGAATAAATAGGAGGAATCATTGAATCCCATGCTAAATATTCCTGCTCAGGATAAAAGAACTCAGGGAAGACATTCGGGAGACTCTTGGAAAACAAGTCCCAAGTTTCCAATATTTAGAGTTTAGAACGGAATTCATAAATCAACCCCAAGTACTTCACTGACCTCGTTGTAGCCTGCGGCCCTCCTGCTTCAGCCTCCCCTGCTGCGTGCGTACACCAGGGCTGCTCACTTGCTTATCCTCTGCCTCCTGTGTCCCCTGTCCAGGCACAAGCGTCATTTCCTTCTTCACTCTGGCACTTTTCTCAGAAGACAGTTCAAATGCCACTGTGTCACTTTAATTCCAAAGATTTTCTCTTTATAAACATGGATCACTCCTGACTCACCTGAGCATTGTGTTTGCTCACTGTGTATCTTTTCTTCCAGGAATGTTGGGTCTTTAAAGGCAGGAAATTGTGCTCATGGTTGAGTTCCCAAAGCTTGAGAAGGTGCTTGATCCATGGAAATACACTGATGTTTGCTGAATGAGTGAGGGAAGCACAAAGGAATGAGAAATACAGACTGCTTGATGGACACGAATGCCACCTCTGAGATCCTTGCTCAAGCAAGGGGACTTCTGGTCTCCAGCCTTCAGCTGTTGACCCTTCCAAAGTGACCTTGGCTGCACAAAGTCCCCAAGCCAAGGTCACTCTATACTGTGGGTGGTCCACAGACAAAGACCAACTGGCCAGGGACAAAGGAAACCCACTCGGATACAACATGGGTGACTCTGATGAGTCATCTCAGAGCGTCCCTAGGGGCTGGAGCTGCTGGTCCTCATTACAAGGCCATTTCTCCCTTGATTAATCCTGCATTTCCTCCCCTGGGCTGTGTCTCAGACTCTGAGTCTGCATCCCAGGAAACTCAGACATGGAAAGATGAGAGTCTCTCCTCTTTATAACTCACTGCCTTGTTTCACTAGACCATATCATCATCAGAAAATAAGTTCCTTCATTCTGTAGATATCATGATGCAGATTCAAACCCAGCGATTTTCCTGATATTCAGATATTCCTTATATTCAGATAAGAAAGAGGAAAAAAATAAAAAACAGGGAAACAGAAGAGGAAAACATGCCAGATGAGACGCCAAACTGAGGCGTCATCAGCTCCTCTCAAACTGGTCCCCTGAGCCAAGGACTCTGGAGCTGAGATGGAACGGTGAGAGGACCAGGCAGCAGAGGCCTAGGCAGGGGCAGCCCAAATGCAGATACGAGGGCACTCAGGGGACTGAGGCTGTAAAAGGTGGCTTCCTGTCCCCAGTAAGCCCATTTTCTACCCCGACCCCCACCGGAGTGTCACAAGTAAATCTGTGTGTTTTATTACCTTCTTGATCTGATTACCCACTAAGAAATATTAACTGAAACATTTATTGAGCACTATGTAACTGGTCCTTTCTCTGAACAATTTTATGTACTAATAAAAGTCCTATGAGGCATTATTATTATTGTCTAATTGTTAACAAAACCAAAGTGTAGGGTAATTCCCCAAAACAAACAGGAGAGGCAGAAGTGAAACTCTGACAGTCAGATCTAACACACTTGACTTTGCTGTTCTATTGAATTTTTCCTTATGCTGTTCATAGATATTCTTTCCCATCCAGGTGTCAAAAAAATTACATATTTTAAGAAAAGATAATAAATATTTCTCGTGTCAGTATTTGGTTCAACTATTTTGCCAAATCCAAAGTAACAGATTCCTTATTAAAAGAATTAATAATTTAATGGCTACTCAGTGTCTTTTACACATTACTTTTATTAGTTATCTCAGGAAACTTGAAGGAATAGTTCTTTTTGAAGATACAGTGGAGATTTTCCCAGGTTTCCATCCAACACCAAAACTTGCAAGGAAGCAAAAAACTAACCAGTACTGCTTGAGATCAAACTGAAGCACAAGAGAATATAAAATGAATCATTTTAAAATTTAAAACATACAACAAACGGTGAACGATTCTACATATAAATGTTCACCGAACCCCCAGGGAATCGCAGCAGTGGTACGGCCTGGTTCATGGCTCTGGTAGCTGACTGACCCATGTGTTTTCCCACTGGGTGAGACACAGCACCATTTGCACCCTGCTAAGAATTCTGTGGTACCCGGTCTTCACCCATCACTCATGGAGTCACATGGCAACACTCAAGTTTTAATCTCATTAGAAGACATTTGTGCTCCCTTCTCTCACAACTTTTGTCAACTCATGGAAAAGCTCGAGTCACGTGTGCATGCTCACAAACAGTCGTTACATTCTTTATCTATTATCTCAATCTCATGTCTTAGGGGAGCGATCTTCCGTGAAGAACAGATACCGCAGAGGTCTACCTGGTTGTGACAATCCATCTCCACGCCTCTAGAAATTTGCCTTCACATCACCACACAGCTAGGATTTTACCTTCAAGGATGTGGTAGGCTTTAGAAGTCACAAGTTACATTTCACGACTTAGTGATTGGCTTAGCTGCCTGTGCACTTGTTTCAGTTTGTGCTGTCCAGTCCGTCTCCTACTCGGGAATGCATCCTGGACCTATTGTCCTACCCCCTGGCTTTAAATAATTTTATAAAGGTGCAATGCAGAGGCCATGCAATTCACTCATTTAAGGTGCACAACCTACTGGCTCCTGCTGCTTTCACAAAGCAGAGTATCACGGCAGCACAGTCAGCTGGGAAACACTTTCACCACCCTCCAGGCACCCTGTGCTCCCTGTCTGAGCTCCCCAACCCTCCATCCTCCTGATCTGAGGCAGCCGTCAATCTGCTTCCAGTCTTCACAGATTTGCCTGTCCTGGATTTACCACAGAAATGGGGTGATACATGGGAGTTCTGTGAGTGCTTCTTCCACTGAGTGCAGTGTTTTCAGGGCTCACCCACTTGCAACATACGTCGGTTCTTCGTTTTTAATCTGAATAACATTCTGTATGTTAACAACATATTTCACTTATCCATCCATTAGCTGATGCATATTTGGGTTGTGTTGGCTCTGATAATATTGCTGCTGCAAATCCTTCTGTGTAAGTTTTGTGTAAAAAGCGGCTTTGTGTATCTTCCTGCGTGTGCCCTCAGTGAATCACAGGGGAGCTTCCTCTGAACCACTCAGAAACTTCTATACTTCCCCTTGGAGCATCTGCATGGCTTGCTATTTCCTTCCTCAGAGTGGGGTGGTTCTGGTTTCACCCTCATGCTGTTCAACTCCGATTATCTTTTTCATTTCAATGAAGTCACTGATCGTGAAGTGACACATCACTGTGGTATTGATTGGCATTTCTTTTTTTTCACGTAACTTTCTAAAAGTAGTAAAGATACTTACTGAAGAAATCCAAAAGATCTACAAAAGACATACAGCAAGTAACCACAGGAGCCCAGAGCAGGAAAAAAACAAATGATAGAAAACATGTATGTGTTCAGGTTCACCTTCTAAAACTCAGAATACTAAACACTGTGAAGTAGGTAACCTCAAGTCACAAGTAATAAACTCAAGTCAAAGGAGAAATATTCTACAAGATAAACTGTGTTAAGGCTGCCGATTCTCTGAATAAACGGGGTGCTAATCTTTTCTTAGTTCGTATAAAACACAACCAGAAACAGCACAAGAGGCTACCAAATTATAAGTCGTTCAAAGCAAACTTTGGGTCATTCGTCTCTAAAGAACTTGGTCAGTGTCTGCATGCCCATAGTTCTGATGAAGCAAGGGCATTACTTGATGGTCCATTCATTCCTCCTGTGTCTTCTGAGTGCACGTAAGACAGTGTATATAAAATATACCTATGCTCAGTGGGAGGTGGGGAAACCACAAAGCTGGTGATCTGTTTTCAGGCAGCATTTGAAGTAAAACATAAGAAATAATCATCGCAGAACGGCCTTTCATGATGGGCAGCGCACACCAATAAGCCCTGAACCTGACGGTTGTCTTCTTCCTCTTCCAAAGGCCCTGGAGCCTCGGCACCAGCTGTCCCTGCAGCCTGACTGCTTGTGCTGTCCTGGTACCCTTATTATTAACTTTCCTTTCCATGCTTGAGTCCTCTAAAAATATATTGTCACGTGTTCACCCTATTTATAAAGACTTTCCATTGGGCTGGGGAATAGACGATGGAAGAGCTCCAGAGGAAGGAAGAATATCAGGAAGTGGGCCCTCTTCAAGCCCAGACTCTGCTTTAGATGGGGAGAAGGGACAGGGGGAGGCTGGTGCTGTACCCCAAAGTGTACACTCCCCACTTGGGCTTTCTTGTCTGCCCAATGATTTCTCTTTCTCCCAGGTGTGTGGGAAATAGGGGTGACCACTGAAGGCTGCCATGGGGGTGGCCCCTGGGGCACTGCAGGCACTCTGGCCTGCCCTTGGCTTCCTTCCAAGCTCTGTGGGAGGTGCTGAACAGGGGCTGTATTTGTGAGAGACCAGAGAGGCCCACTGGGCTGTGGAGGCACTGTGGAGATGAGTGATTACACAGGGCTGGGTGGCTGAGACAGGAGCTGACTCCCTTGGGATGCTTGAGAAAGGTGACAGGACGAGGTATCGAGGGAAGCTGTGTGCTTTTCTTTTTCCAAATCAGTGTGGATTAGGGCTTTTTTTTTCTTTTTAACTCACATTAGTGGCAGGTCCTTGGGTGTATTTTTAATAACTTTCTAGATAGTTGCTAAACTATGGAGGCTAAGCGATGTGAATCAAGACAGGATTTACTTTTCAGAACGTTACTATCTGCTGTTTAGCTAACTGGGCAGTGCCTACTATATGTGACACATTTAGTCACTGATAGGTGACAGTGTGTGACAGTGGTGCACATTCAAACTTCACTTTGGATTTCCTTCACGAGCTGCTAGTCTGACACGTGGGTGACCCTGGGTGACTGTGACTGTTTGGTGAGGGAAAGAAGTAATCTGGATTCCACCTCCCACCCGCAAAGCGCGCTTGCATGTGTGAAGTCTAACTCCATTCCTCAGTACATTTGACTTGAATTCGCTTTTTAGGAGGACTAAGAATGAAAAGGGGAAATGTGATTTTACTTCCGAGGTAATATAATTTTAAAACCTCAAGTGGTGTGACCTGTAGAAAGGAAATGGACAGAGGTATTACTGCTCTCTCCAGAAGGAAACAGACACATTCTTCAAAAAGAATATCACTGAAGGATTAGGATTTTAAAACATTTTACTACATTCTCATTTATTATTAAAAATAAACCTAAACTTTTCCTATATGCTGAGGAGCTACGAGCTGAATTTAAAAGTGACTTCTACAGAACACTGTGCGGTTAAACGGAGCCTGTCTTTTCCCCTGCCTGGCATTTTATATTTGAAATTCCCTTGCAGTCCACTGGTACTCGGAAACAAGTCAGTCCCCCAGGGGCTGCCCCTTCTCTCAGTGAGGATTCATTCATTGTCACCATGTCTCTATGAATGCGTGTGTGCTCTGCGTCTTTTTCTTCTTTTTTATTCATAGGAAGAGTGCAAGCGTGTGGCACCACAAAGCACGCAGCCTCTTTCCCTAAAATCAGTTGATCAGGCTGGTTGATCGCGGGGTCCGAAGGTTTGAACCCAGGGCCTCGGGAAGGCCAAGCAAGCTTCCACTCAGCCCTGGCTCTCAGGTAGATGCGGCGCATCTGCGGTGCCAGCAGAAAGATTCTCCGGAAACGCACGACAGGAAGCCCAGGGAGCCAGGCTGTCCCAGCGTCCGACCCGACGGTGGGGAGAGACAGGATCCCCAGACCCGAGAGCCAGGGCCCGGCGTGCGTCCTGGTGGAATCGGACGCGAACCCCGGCCCGCAGGCATCTGCGCGGGGCCCAAGGCTGCGTGGTCCGCTCGCTGGGTCCTGCGGGAGCGGCTGCGTTTCGGAGCCCCCCGGCCCCGAGCCCTGGACCGGTGTGCTGCCTTGTGTTCCCCCGCAGCAAGGTCCCCGCCTGGGGCTGCGAACCCGCACCCACGCCCGCGCCCTGTGCACCCTGCGGGCGCGGACCCCGACAGGAACGCACCCCACCCCGCACCCGGGCTCCTCCCGCGGGCGCTCAGCCGGGGAGAGGCCTGGGGTCCTGGGGGCCGCAGCACCCCGCTTCCCAAACCCTGTGTGCGCACGGTGGCCCTGAGTTTGGTCAAACCCGGGTTCTCGGGTGTTCAGTTTCTTCCAAGTTTAAAAGGCAAGCAGTGCTCTAGGATTGGTGCCTGGACAGACTCACGCTCAGAACGCCCGATCCACCGAAGCCCCTCGTCTGGTGTTCTCTAATACGGGGCTGTGCTCTGGTGATGTCCCTGACCCAGAGCGACACTCACAGCAGCCCCGAGTGAAGACCAGCTCGGGAGTTCTCACCCTCGGTAAGAGCGCAGAACACCCCTGGCCCAGGGCTACAATTCGTGCGCGTCCCCAAGCCTCGCACACGGCCATGTCCCGCGCTGTGATGACCCGGCCACGAACCGGTTTCGGTCTTCCAGGCCGCATCTAGGTACGCAGAGGACGCAGCTGCAAGCAGATGGATTCATCTGCCCCGTGACGCTGGCGTGGGAACAGGCCTCTAGCAACTGTAAATAGCTGCATCCCTCTGCTGTTACAAAGAAGGAACGAAACAGCCTTGACTTCTTATTTCTTGTTTCATTCTGGTCTCCGAAGCTGGCACCAGAGCGCTTCCTCTGCTCCAGATTTCCTACCCGCAGCTGCCAACTGGCTTGGCTGGGTCGATTTCATGCTTTTTTCATTAATTTCCATCATTCACTAATTTCCATTAATTTTCCATCAGATTTGTCCCCCCATGGTTGGCCAACTTTGAAAGTTGATTTCTATCTCCAAAGTGTTAAACTTCCTTCCATTCCCAGGGTTTACTTCACAATGGTACTCACTGAGCACTACTACTATGTCAAAACTCGGGGCAAACTGATCCATCTTTTTGAGTCTCAATCTCCGCATCCGTTGAAAAACAAGGAAATTCAAACAGATGGTACCTAGCGCCCTGGAGCTTTGAGCCGCCTCACAGGTGACCCGGTGCACCCTAACTAACATCTCGGTAGTGTCTGCACGCATCTGAGGAGCGCTGCCACTTTCGGAGCCGCCCGTGGTAGAAGACGGTCAGTAGGTGGCACTGTTTGTTGTGGATTAGCTAAGGCTCTGCGCATGCCAGCCGGCTCACCTGATGGGGGGTAGGGGAGGGGCGCCCCGTCCCCCGGAACAGAACGCTCAGATGTCTCAGAGGTTAGTGTGACCGGGAGCAAAACCCAGTTCCTCTTCCCGGCTCTTTAAAAGGAAAATTCTGTTTCAGATACACAGAGAGGTGGGTATTTTTAACACAATTCATTTACCCCTTTCCAATTTGAAACTCAAGAAATCTGTGCTTTCCCTGTGTTTCCTTCGTGTCCTTGTGTTCAGTCCTGAGTGAAATTCAGGACAATTCTTCCCATCCCCCTCCTGTAGCACCCCTGTGTGTCTCTAGGGAACCTATTACTTTACAGGGTTTTTTTCCCCGTTGGCAACTCTAGTCTGAGAAATACTCAAATTCGTGGGAAATGACTGTCCTGAGTTACAGCATTCTCGTCATATCGCTATCTATACCTATATTTATTTATTAATCAGTATATACACATGTGTATGGTACCCAGCAGGTAACCAGACCACTTTCATTAGCCATGAGCAAACCCATTCCTTCTGAGGAACTGGAAGAGCAAAATCAACGAAGCATAATTTGTAACTATTAGGTGTAGGGTGTTGCTTTCAACTACTGTCTTCTTACATCTTTCTTTTCTTTCGGTATGTTTTTATTCATGAATTTAAAGCAGCAGCAAATAGTCTCAACATTAGAGAGATAAATAGCTTGTGTGATATCACTGTCTTTTTAAAGTGTTCTGACAAATAGTAGTTGATAAACCTTTTAGAATTTTGTCTCCCTCTACTATATTTTCAGTCTCTTAGAGTCATGGAGAATATTTAATGGGCCAAGGACCCGAGGAAGCGTATATAGAATTGCTTAATAAAGACATAATGGGTGCTTAATAAATACTAGTTGGATAAATTAATAGTTTCATCTAAATTGATCCAGTTTTTCAGGAGAACTATCTGCTACTCTCCAGATACATTGCTAATAACTTTCATTTCAAAATCTGGTTCCCCTGTGATGTCTGCTTATCACAGGGGATGTCAGTTATGTCAGTAACTTTCTTTGTGTTATTAACAGAAAGTGAACATGAAGGTTAAGAAAAGCATAATTAACTCAATACATAGAACTGTGCTTAGGTTAGTTAATTTTTCTTAACATTTGATTATTATGAAGATACCCATGACATCATCTTATTCTGTAACAGGAAATACTATTGGTCTTTTTCTTTTCCCTTACAATTATAACCTTACTCATTTTAAATTATTTGGAAAACTTTGAGGATTTAATTTCTGGTTTGTTTCATTTCATTTGAGGAGTTTATACTGTTTATACTTTTTACTGTTTTGAAAATATTTCTTAGACTCTACTAATAGCCATGAACTATGGAAAGGTATGTGCGCACTGTAATTTTATTCTATACAGTTCCTAGGGGTATGTCACAAAAAACTGTAGATAGGAAAACTAACATATTTAACAAGTTGTGAGTTCAGTCCCCAGTATCCCCCCAAAAGTAGATACTACTTGAAGAAATCACATGATATTCTGTAGTATCACTGGTCTCCTAGAGATGCCTCAGACAAAGGAATAATATCTAGAATATATAAGGAACAAAAAAAAAATCATAGCCCTCAAATTTAAAGATCTAATTAAAAATGAGCAGCTGAAATTAATACTTTTTAAATGAATAAGTAGAAATGGCAAATAAATATATGACAAATGTTCAATATCACTAGTCATTTGAGAGATGGAAATTAAAACAATACTAAGATTTCATCTCACTCCAGAAGAATGTCTATGAAGAAGAATTCAATCACTTATGAATGTTGATGGGCTATGGGGGAAAAGGACCCCTTCTTCACTGTTGGTGGGAGTGTAGACTGGTGCAACTACTGTGGAAATCAGTGTGGAGATTCCCGAAAAATCTAGAACTAGGGGTTCCATTTGACCCAGTTGTTTCCTCCTGGGTACCTTCCCAAAAGAACTGAAAATATACCACAGTGATAAATGCGCACACAGGTTTATAGCAGCATAATTTGTGAGAGCTAAATCTTGGGAACAGCCAAAAGGCCCATCAACTAATGAATGGTAAAGAAGATGTGGGTTTTTACACAATGGAGTCCTACTCAGCCTTAAAGAACGATAAACTTAGGACTTTTCTAGATAAATGGATTAACCGTGAGACCACATTCTTGAGTGAAATAAATAAAAAACGGCACATTCATTCAAATATCAGACAGTTGCTCTGTTATGAGAAACTGAATGTACAATCGATATTGTGAAATATGAAAAAAACGTTCGAATGGAGAAAGGAACCAGGACCAAGGAAGAGGGAAAGGAAGGGCAGGAAGAGAAAAACAGATGAGATAAGGATAAAATGGAACCAAAGATTTGTAAATAAGGAAGAGAGATTGAAAGGAATGGAGGAGAATGGGGAGGGGGGAGGCAATCTCAAGACCAAGAGTGCACGGAAAGTCGTGACCACGCACTTGTGTGGCTGGAGCGATCAGGAGGGGCTGTCACCCTCCGTGAGATCAGATAGTGCCCACGCCGTGACTGTGCTAGGGGGCGAGGACATGGGCAGCCTCGCCCTGACACTTTGCTGGGGAGCGCTGAGAGCAGTGCAACCTCTCCAGAAAGCAGGTCAATAACTTCTTGCAAACTAAACACACACTTACTGTGCCACCCAGCCCTGAAAGCTGTACACACCATCCTAAGAAAAGGGAGTGGAATGACCTCCCTTGCTAGGGTGAGCCTGGGGCACCGAGCTGCGGGGAAATGCTCCGCCTCTAAGGACATTCTTGGGCCAACAAAATTACAGAGATGGAGAACAAATTGGCAGTGGCCAGAGGTGGCGGGTGGTGTGGGGCGGCTGTGGAGGGCATGGAGGTGCTGGGGACGGTACATGAGTTGGGCGGAGGAAGACAACCCCATCTATTCACACTTCCACGTGGACACAAAGCTAACCTCAAAGAAGGAGAAAAATAGTAGTGGTTCCCAGAGCCTGAGCGGGTGCTGGGAAGGAGGGCTAGGACAGGATGTGAAAGAGCACAGGAATGCAGTTGGGAGGAAGCAGAACTTTGGTTGACAAGTATTCATTTGCTATTTCAAAATAGCCAGCAGAGAGGATTCTGAGACTTCCAACAGAGAAATAATGTAAGCCTCAAGTGATGACTATGCCAGCTACTCTAATTTGATCAGTACTGATTGCATGCATATATTGAAATATCACACTGAGACCCATAAATAGAGTCTGTCACTATGTGTCAGTGAAATGTGTCTTTATACACAAATGCATAACGCAAAAACAAGGAAAAAGACATTTTAATGGTGATGGCACAGTTCTGTATCTTGATCATGATAGTCATTACATAAATCTGCACAGGTGTTAATGTGTCATAGAATCGCTCCAACATTGCACCAGTGCCAATTTTTCTGGTTTTGATAATGTCCTACAGTTGTGGAAGGCGTAATTACCAGGGAAAACTAAGCAAAGAAAGCTTTTCTATACGACCTTCGTATCTGAGTCTAAAATAACCATCTTCTTTTGAATTTAAAAGCAGGCAATGTAATATTTTTCTTTTCTCTCCTCATAGCAGTTTTTCCTTATTTTATACATTATAATTATTCTCATTGGGTGAGTTTTTCCAACACTAGACTAAGCTTTTTGAGAATTCTTTGAAGCAGTAAATGTAAAGGTGTAGAAGAAAAATTGTGATTTCTTTACTTGGCAGCCAGGGTAGTTAATACACAGAGTCCATCGAAGCTCATGGGAAAAGAGGCACGCTGGTGTAAAAAGAGCACTTATTTTTAAGGTAAAAGTTCAAAGGATATGACTTACTGAAGGTGCGGCAATGGCTGTTGTGATCAAGACACTGCCAAGTCAGAAATTCCACGTTTCTTATTGTATACTGAAGAGCAGACACGAATAAAAGCTGCTGGGGTAAATCTTTGATTGGTTTCTCACTCATGTGGTGAAATGCTTTGCATTTTCATGTGGTGCCCAGATGTGTTCAGAAGGAACCTGACTTGACATTCAGGACATCTAGCCATAAATTATTCCGACCCCTCCATGTGATGTAGAAGATATGAATCTTAACAATTCCGTCTACTGAGAAAGAATTCTTGAGATCACTATTGGGAACAGTTTCTGAAAAAGTAAGTTGCTTGCCATGGCTCATAGATACGTAGCTTGGATCATGAATTTGAAGCAAGATTTCAGTGATTTCTTTACTCTGGTATCTGCATATTCATCTTGCTGTAATTGTGATCTAGAGCGTGGTTTTGGTATGGATACAAAGCAAAGACTTGAAAACCCCAGAACGGTGGCCAGTGAAGTCAGCCAGGTGCTGTCCTGTCTCTGAATTTGAAGCTCAGTCCCCACACAGCCCCACGTGAACCTCTTCCTCTCTTTTCCAGGGGAGGAAAAGCCAGGTACGTGTCATTCCAGTTACCTGCCCAATTCTCCTCAGAGTTATCCTGGTCTTTTCAGTCTGCTAATGGACTGTAAAATGAAATTAGTTTCTCAGGCTTTCTGTACTGGGTGAAAGTGAAATTGGTCAGTGAGCCGGAAGTTGGCTGAAATATGCTATTATTTTTAGTGCACGTCTTGCAGTAAGGGATAAGCACTTCGGGGATTATGTTACAGAGAAATTGACACAAGAAACGGTTGAAATTCTTTATAGACACGGAGATCCATAAATATGCATGCGTGCACACAGTTGTGCACAGAAACACAGAAACACACATGTATGTTGGCATACACACAGTCTCACTAGGACAGGCATTTACTTAGTGGATGCCCAAAACTCAAGTTCAAATTCATTACAAAATGGAACTATTGGTGATGAATGATTGCAGGGACCATCACAATGGCTTATGTTACAAAAAAAGATAGTTTTTGAGAATTTTTAAGTGAAATATGCTCATAAGAAGAAACCCTGAGAACTAGCAAGAAGATAAGATATGTTGGTGTAAACTATTATTAAAATTTGTTTCCTGAGACTTGAAGTTGTTGGCAGTTATGGAAGTCATGCTGGGCTTGGAGCAGGGAGAAAAAGAGAGTGTGGGAGCTTGTGCTCCAGCGGCTCAGAGCTGCCGAGTTCCCCTGGAGCACCAGGGTCCCTCCCCAAGCTGTCCTTTTCTCCTTTCCTCTCTTTTTTCTTCCCTTCTCCCTTCCTCTTTCTTTATTATTTTCCCAGCTTTGTGGGCTGTTTTGGTTAACACTTGCATTGTGTTCAGGCCCAATGATTTTTGGTCTCAGTTTATTTCGTTTGTCCTAGATAAAAGTTTTTCAGATGTACAAACAGCCAGCAAAAATGTGCATCCTGCTCAGTTATGCTCAGTCCGGTATCTCTTAGCAGTTTCTCCCAGAAGATGAAGATGAAGAAGAAATGTCTAGCTACAGGCAAAGCAAGCACTGCTTCTGAAATGATTTGATGCCCTCTCCGTTTTCATCACTTGATAAAGATTTGTGTTATCTGAAGTACTATTCTATCTGCCTCATAAAAGAAAAGGAATTTTAATGTGAGAACAAATAAAACTCAATGATAAATCAACATTGCCAGCATATCTCTAATAAATATTTGATAAAAGGCTAGCAAATTCAAGATCCTTGAAACTTTAATGGAAGAAAATTTATGAGAACAGGAAACCGAAAGTAGGCCATCTCTGTGGGCGCTGCGCTGCTTCATCTCATCTGGTTTCTAGCACACAGCTGTATGTAAGAACGTGGGTGCACGGAATGTGGGTATAAGACCATCATGATCCTTTCTTTCTACATTAAACTCCTTGTCTTGAAAAATATCTTGACTCTACATGAATCTGTGTACTTTTCTGAGAGCATGCATAACATGTTTTTTTTCTCAGGAATGCAATGAGGTTGCTGTTTCCAAAAGCTCTTAAATTCTGAAATATAAGAAGTGTTCTTCCCAGCACTGGAACCCAGAAGCCACCTATACACAATGTGGTGAACAGAATGCGCAAGATCTCTCATGACAAATCTGAAATTTGTTTTTCTCAGCTACGGGAAGCCTACTGGGAGAAGATTCCAAGCAATTTGGCAACTTAAAGCAAAATGTATGCTTTGATGTTGTACCATTCCTCCGAGGAGTAAGTCATACCATATTGCAGAAAAATGGGGTTGAGTGTTGCATTTATAATTATACCCCCAAAAGTGATTCCATGGCTATCATGCAAGGATGTGACCTAAAAAAGAAGTCATTGTCGCAAGGCTGGGTAGCATTTACATGCCTGTGTAAATGTGTAGTTGATCACACATCGTACCTCCTGGTTTCTCCTTCCCCTAACTTAGACCATGCGCTTTCCTAATTCACTTTTGGCTTAATATTTTATTACTTAATAATAATTCAGTAAATTTACTTAGAACAAGAAATCCATCCAATGACTCAGGGCTGAGGGATGCTTGCAGAGTAAAATAAGCATGCATTTCGTGCCATCTGAGGCTTTCCAGAGTCCCTCAGCCCAGTCGCCACTAATGCCAGGAGCTTTGAAATAAAGCAGAAGCTCTGCAGGGCACGATCCCTTCCCAAGGAGGGGAGTTCATGGTCCCTGGACGTGAACAGCGAACACGCCGTTGCCATCTTTTCCTGTAACCAAAATTCTGATAGACCCCAAACAGAATCGAGCCCATTTTAATGTAAAACAGAGTAGAAATCAGGGATGAAAAGACTTTCAGTTATATATAATTTCTAGTTGGGGATTTTAGTTTGTAAAGGACTGTTGATTTTTAAAAGCAAGGGAAGAAATGTCAGTATCCTCCTGAGGAGTTTTTGATAGGAAACCTCAGTCCTCCCAGAGCACATCTGTTTTCAGACATCTGTATGGTTTCACTGTTTACCAGATCTGAAGTTGGGAAGATGGATCTTACCTCCGTGATCTCTTGGCATTTTGTCCTAATTTAATTAGCAGTGATTTTTTTCCTGCCTAACAACAGGAAGCATTTTTGTGAACTATTGTAGTTGTTAATGTGACAGAAGGGATCTAACTTTTTAATCACAGACATTCATGTTTTCAGCAGCCCTTTTTCACTTTTCCCTGTATGTCACCCAGTTCCACCCCGTGATGACTTATCTCCAGGGTGTGACTGTTCTGCCTGTAACATAAACCATGAATCAAGCAGTTGGCAAAGTATTGCCTATGTGGAGTCCGCCTCGGTCTATTTCCTATTCTTCCACAGGAAACCTGCACAAGGCAAGGTATTTGTCTACTTCCTTCAGTGGATACAAACAGAATGAAGCCACACAAATCTGGATGGGTTGGCAAGCATGCCCAAAGAGGAAGCTCCCGCCTGAGTTAGGTAAGGATGAGATTAGGAAGCTTGAAATGCAGCTGTTAAGGGGAGGCTCTGCCGTCTTCAGGGATGCACCTTTGCACGGCGCAGACTCTGGAGACGGGGGTGGGCTCGGTAGAGCAAGAAGACATCCCTCACTTGGTGAGAGGAGACAATATCACACAACTGAGCGTGTTTCTGTGCCCTTTGCTGTCTATATGAGGACCACAGCCAACATGTGACGCTCAAGTTGTAAACCTTCATGCTGCCCAGAACCTGCACACTCCTCCCATCCCATGTATCCTGCAAACCCCACTGATTCCGACTCAGAAGCTTCTCCACTGCCTGCTTGCTTGTCTCTGTTGCCCTGGCAGGCACCACTCTGACTTAGCTGAGACACCAGCCACCCGCGCACGGCCAAGCCCACTGCGGCTCCGGCCTAGTCTTGCCTGCTCTTGCTCACCGCTATGAGGCGAGCAGGAAGTTTTCAGACTCTGAAATACATGCAAAGGAGCATCTGGCATAAAACCCACAGTCACCTGATACACTGCGGTGGGCAGGATTCCGTGAAACCCTCTTGTGTTCCTGCGGTTTCACACAATCTGATGATTATCTCCTTTAGAAAAATGTCCATTTGTCTTTTTCCCTTAGAGCAGCATTTCTGAGATTTATGTGTTATGATGCAAATGAAAATTATTCAAGTGGTGGATGAGCACAGCCTGGAGGGGAGAGTCTTGAGGCTATGTGGATTCTGGTTTATAGAAAGCACTTTTATTTATGTTGTATTATTACAGTAAGAAAAATGAAATGCAAACTGTTGGGAAAGAAACTGTAATTTTATTTGTGTGAAACTTTGAAACAAGACCTTGTCAAAATTTTTTCCTAGTAGGAAATTTTAGTTTGCAAGTGTGAATATGACTTTTTTTTTGATACATATTTGAAGGAACTTCACTAAATTTCTCACCGAGATGTTTAACGATGGCTTCTCTGAAACTCTGACAGACGTCAACCAGCAAGAGGCTTCCAGCTCACGCCTGGTGGTGCAAACTCAGAGGTATCACAGTCACCCTTTGCCCACCAAGGGAGACTCCTTTCACAGCATGAACTAGAGTTTGGATAACATCTTTGATGTGTGACACCCTTAAGTCTATCAGCTCTTTCTCTCCTTTCACTGGCCACCAGCCTCTCAAAATTTATAAAGGTAATCCAGTAGGTTTACAATTTCATGATGTTTTTCACATAAAATGAAAAAATGTTCTTGGACTGGTATCACTCTAACAGTCTGTTCTACTTAGGACCCAGGGCTCTCAGAGAAACTGAACCAGCAGAGCGTGTGTGCATGTGTGTGCATGCATGTGTGTATGTGTACTGAGAGAGAAAGAACCATTTGAAGGAATTCCAGATGACTGTAGGGGTTTTGTGAGATCCAAATCTGAGGCACAAGTTAGACACCCAGGGCAGAGGAGCAGCCCCAGTCCAATGCAGAAGCAGGCTGCAGAACAAGAAGAGCTGATGTTCTCAGCAAGCTCAAAGGCAGAGCATGGGAGAAGCCCTCATGCTTGGGGCAGGTCAGCCCTTAGTCAAGGTCCAGCCAGTTGTCATCAGCTGCCTGGGAGATTCAGCCTCATTCAGTTTATTTTGCCTGAAGTCAACTGATCTAAATTTAAATAGCACCAAAATCTCCATTGAGTCCATCATAGAAACAACCAGAATAATATTGGGCATTGTCCCAAGCAAGCTGACACATAAAATCAATCGTCACAGTCTTACTGGATCTTGGGGTCACACACGCTGGCACCCTGTGTTCTGGGAGATATGTTCTTCCCTTGCATTGTGCAGAGAGCAAGACTCCGAACAGGCTTCAGGTGAAGTGTGAATGAAACACAGTGGACAGTGCTGAGCATGGTGGCTGACACCCAGGGAACACTCCACAAACAGAAGCTCCTTCCATTTGGTTTATAGTGGTTTCTATTGTGTTTGTAATGATCTTGTTATTATCTTTGCACAGGAGCTGGGATGAACCCCAGACCTCACCTCTGCAGCTTGCTGCTGGGAAGCTTGAGGTAAGCTGGACATCCATAGAACTGGGCAGGGCCTGGTCACCTGAGGGGGAAACTGAGAAAAGACAATGGAGAAAATCTCTGCTGGAAAAAAGAGATTCACGCCAAGTTCCTCATAGGAGCCTCTAACTACAAATAAAGGAACAGAGATACTTCTCTGAGAGTCACAGAAGCACAGTGGTAGCATCTCTGTGTGCCCCAAGAGGAAAATCTGCCCCTTCTGTAGGTTGCCTTATTCATCTCTAAATCTGCAGGAGAAAAGCAGGCCTATATCAGTGAGTTCCCTCCTAAAAGATGAAATACAAGTTCAGCACCCTCTGGAATTGGAATTCCATCCCGGCCCAGGCCACTGCCAATCAGGAAGCCAGCAGCAGTGCCAAGTGACTCTGTCTTTCCTCTGAGCTTTCCTGCTGTTGGCTTCAATTCCCACGTTTATTTTTCACAAATGCGGAGCACTTCTGAATGAAAGATGGACTACATTCTGTTCCAGTCTGACAGCCGTTCCTGTGGTTGTCGCTCCTGCTGCTGAAATCACATTTCTGATCACTTCAGCCTTTGGGCAGGCTCGTGCTGGCCACAGATGTGAGCATCTCGTGTTCCTATCTGGGAGATACAACTATCTGTTCTCTTCAAACCACTATCAAAATAAAATCCAGCTTTTCTCCTTCTGGATGACACAGCCCTGCTCTCACAGGACTCTGTTCCAGTCCATGTGAAGGCAAGCACCCAAGAAGAGAACACATGACTGTGTCTCATCCAAAGGATGCTAATTACCTACAAGGTGTAAGGCACTGTGGGCACCTTCTGAATGGTGAGCACAAGGCTCTCTTATTATACTTCCTGCTATTTCAGCCAGCAAAGAAGAGCCACCCATGGAGAAGACGGCACAGTGAGCCTCAAATTACAGGTTTAAGGTCCGTCAGATGATGATGGTGGTGATGAAGATGATGCATGTATGTTTTTGTGTATGTGGATCTCGTATAAAAAAAGACAGGATGAGAAAGAATACAGCACAAGTAGAGAGCTCCTGATTATGCAACTTCATTAAAGCATATGTGAGAATTAATATATAAATATCTGACATCTGTAACATAAGTCAGTAGGGCCTATAGAAGGTACTGAATTTGTATTGGGGAGATTTTTTTTTAGTTGGGATGATCAAAGGAACTCACCATATGCATTTACAGGAAGATTAATATAGAGTCACAACACCATAATGGAAACATTGATTCAGAATGAGAACTTGTTCAGTTGTATTAGTCAGCTTTCTGTTTTGGGGGAAAATTTCCTGACTCTCCCAATTTAAAGACAGAGAAGTCTGTTTGGCTCATGATTGCAGAGGTTCAGTCCATGGTTGCTTGGCATCAGGGCAGGAAATTCTTGGCAGAAGGGTGAAACAACAAAGCTGTTTCTTTCCTGGTGGAAGGAAAGCAGAACAGGGGAACTGTGCCACCGGGGGGCAGAGACCATCTATGGTACCCAAGGTCACTCACTCTCCCAAGTCTCACCCAGACACCTGCAGAAGTGTGCTCTGCCGTTTCGCTGTGCACTCCCAAACCCATCAACCATGTCAGCACAGACACGTCGAGCCATCCTCGCAGTCCATGAGAAACACCATCTGTATGTGCACCAACACCCTGTGATGAGTGTGTTTGCTATGTGTTACAAACATGTAGAAATAAAAAAAATTCTAAAAAATGTGAATACTTAGCAGTCATGAACAAATACAGTGTTGATAAGAATTTAGAGGAGAACAGGACTGAGATGACACTGAAGAAATATTCTGCAGCATCTAGACTTTCATGGATAAGAACAAAGAGTTCTACTATTTGCAGAATGACCAGAAACAACCTCTAGTACCTTGAATAGACAGCGTAGAAGATGCACACAGGCATTGAGGGGACTGGTGATGGCATGTGAGTTGACCAGGAAAAAGAATAAATGACATTGAATCATCATCCAGTGGGCCAGTAGGACAAGGAAGTAATTCTAAGGACCAAAATCAGTGGGACACAGAATGTAAGCCTTGTGGATGCTGACGTGATAACTATTAAAGTCATGAGCACCAGTGAGACTGACTTTAACAGTGACCAAGAAAAGAAAGGCTTGAGTAAGGGGCGAACATAAATTTTCTGATCATTTATTATATAATAGGCATTGGCTGTGGTGTTTCCTCTGGAACATTTTATTTATATAGCATAAAATCCTAGGGAAATGTCTAAGGGAAGGCATGGGAGAAGAGAAAACATTAAAAGAAAAAGTACGAGAGGGGAAATGGAAAAAGAAGGTCAGTAGCAGGTCTGTAGCAGAAGAAGAGAGAGGGACAGGTCATGCTGTACCGTCAGGTTATTAACAGTCTGGATGATTCACCAGAGAGAGCAAAAACAGGATTTCAAGGCGATACCCAATAAACTAGGAAGACAAAAAGCCGACCCACAGAGGTCTTTTCCCCACACACCCTTCAGAGTCCTCTCGCTCCCCTCTCTTTTTCCTGGTGCTCTTTGTCTCTGCCTTTGCAAGTTCTCTCTATGAAAAACTGGCTCTGGGACCCTGGACTTCTCAGTGAACATGTACTGCTAGATCCCATTTTGCACAGCCAGTACTTTTTCCTGGTGGTTTTAAATGCTTTCTTTATGTTGAGTTTTTGTTTGCTAGTGCTGGGGAATAAGCCCAGGACCTCTAGAGTGCCAGGCAGTGCTCTGCCCCTGAGCTACTGACCAGCACCTTTTGGATGCTGGTACATCATGTGCGGGCCTGAATTTATGCTCAGAATGACTGTGTTGAGTGATTGCTGTTACTGTTTTCATTTGTCAGTGAGGCAAACAGAGGCACAGATAAACAGCTCTCCTGAGACTATGCAAACAGAAAGTGAAGGCATTTGGGTGAATGGATTATGCCTTTGCATATGTGAGAGAGATGGAAACTAATCATAGGGTTCCAGATTCATGACCTTGGCATTTTCTGTTTAGCTTTATTTGTTTCCAGAAAATCACAGAGACATTTTTTATGTACACACATCCGGGAGATAAGATGGCCTTCCTCACACTGGGAATGAGTCTCCCCAGAAGTAAATGGGAATAGAAAACCAGACAAACAAATAAACAAAGGAAAGGCTTTTCAAAACTACTAACCTGGATAAAAATACAAACTGTTTTAATAAAAGGAAAATCAGTAAGTACAGGCCAGCTGTTACTCCTGCCCCGTGACCTTTTGTCAATTCGTATTTTATAAATTGGTGTTGAGATTTGCACCTAAGACCTTGACAGCAGGATGTTAGTTCACTTTCTGTCTCCTTTTGTGTGTTTATTTTATGAGCTGATCAGTGTGCACTTTTCTTATAGAAATAAATAAGCATCTTGTTCACACACTGAAAATTCCTCGGCTGTCCTTTCTGAATCTTTAGAATCCTGCAGGTTCTAAGTTTCCCTAGATTTCTTGTCACTGCTTCCCTTGTAAACTTATTAAACTTCCTAACTTATTGGAAAAAATGGATAAGTAAAGATAACATTGCCATAGAGTAATCTGTTTTTTATACAAATCTCCCAAGTTGGTCTGTTCACTTTTGCTTTAATATTCAGCTATAGAAACTAAATAAACTCCTAAAGGGGTGATTGGGGTGATGTAATACACACACACACACACACACACACACACACACACACACACACACACCTCCTAGAAGGAAATGATTTTCCCATTTCTGTCTTACAGTGTCAGATAAAGATGTCAGTCTGTCTGATTGTATAATGCCCACCTGCTCCATCTGACCAGACACAGGTTGAATTAATTATGCAGATGTTTGATTGAAAGTCCAAATTTTTTCAACTTTACATGAAATAGGGGAGAAGCCTAAGGTAATGTGAGTCATTGTCTTACTGTCCAGTGGAACAGGTCTGAAGAAAATAGTAAATAGAGTCAACCTGCACAGCCTTAGTAAAGAAATAAATGTCCGTGCTTATCCAGCCCCATCAGTCCTCATGGTCACACATAGTTACTTTGATGGACCAAATTCAACAGAATCGAGCAGAAGCGCTGTCCATGGGATCCAAAGACCCAGTGTGAAGGGATTGTTTGAATGTTTCTTCAGCTGTATAAAATTTAAATTGGTAACTAGATTTTATTTTCATCTTACTCTAGAGCAACTTCAAAGCTGAAAATGTCATCTTAGTTTCCTTAAAATCAATTATTCTTGATAGAAAATTAATAGACTGCCCTTGATCACCAAATGGTGTATTGGGCAGTAGAGAAAGGCTAAGGAGGAGACTGGCTTTGGGAAGGTTCACATCTGGTTCTGAACCTTAGCTCTGCATTACTAACACCTTGGTCTTGGATAAATTTCTTGACTTCCCTAGCTCTCAGCTCATTCCTCAGTAGAGCCCAGTGTTACAGTAAAGATTAGCTACAAAGAATATAAAATGCCTGCTGCTTTGTAACGTGCAGCTATTCTGATTTCCCTAATTTTCAGAAGGTGTAAGTTTTTAAAATCGATGGGTCATGTTTATCTGGAGTTTTAACCTTGTGCTTGGAGGTCTTCCTAACCTAAATTCAAAATGTACAACTCCTGGGCCAGAGCCCTCATGAACTCACTGAAGGACTCTGTTCTGAAACCAGCCACATTCTGCCGTCGTCTCAGCAGTGAGGACAGTGTGAAGCACGTATAGACGTGGCCTTGGTCCAGCAAGGGTTTAAAAATTTCAAAGAAATAACACAACAATGAACAAAAGTGCTTTACTGAAAGCAGTACATGCACAGCATGACAGTGGACAGAGAGGCCTGGCTTACACTAGGCTGTCGGCACAGTACCTGTATGGGGCACAAGTCCTGCACGGATAGTGCGGTGAGCAGTGAAGTGTGGGAGGGGTGGTGGTCACAGGCGGGGGTGGGTGTGTAAGAGTCCTGGGTTAGGGAAGGGCTTTGTGCACTAAGAAACATCAGCAGGATGGGGTGGGGGTGTGGGAAAGTCAGGCTAAGAGGAGGCAGGGTCGGGGCAGCTAGGGGTGGGCGTTGTGTTAACTGAATCCGAGGCTTGCCCCAGCACAACCTCTCCTCCTACCGCGTCCACTGAATGCTCACCGGAGCTTAGCGAAGCACATCAGAAGGAAGACGGCTCAGGGATGTAACTCAGTGGCACAGTGCCTGCCTGGCAAGCACGGGGTCCTGAGTTCGACTCCCTGAACCAAACAACAAACAAAAAAACCCCTAAGCATGAGAATTATCTGAGGACTGAACATGAAAGAAATTTTAATGGCAGAAATCAGATTGGCAAGGCAAACACACACACAGAAAGTGCCTGACAAAGTACCCTGGCACAGGCTGGGCCCCGGGCTGCTTTGTATCCTCAGAAGGGGTGGACAAGGGAGTCCCAAGGCCAGGGCCACCAGATGCTGACCTGGGGCTCCAGCACAGATGCTGATGGCCCTACAAGGAGAAGGGCATGTTCACAGCCACAGTGCGGCCTGGACATCTTCCCGGAGAACCAAAGAGCTCAGGTAAGGGTGGGAGGAGTTGTGCAATGCACTTCCCAAGACCAGCCAGGGTGCCATGCGAAGAAATCTGTATCATGCACCCAAAGCTACATAACATTTTCAAGCAGGCTGCAACCACAGAAATTTGTTTTGGGCTAGACCTCAGTGGAAAAGTCAGCAAATTCCTCAAAGGTGAGAGAGTGCACCAGATGCCGCTGTGCCTTGACCAGCAATCCTACTGCTTACCAAGAATGTGTGTAGGGAAATTAGGCACACACACGCACACACACATGCACAGAGAAATAGAGACAGAGACAGACACAGAGCGAGCGAGCGAGAGAGAGAGAGACAGAGAGAGACAGAGACAGAGAGAGACAGAGACAGAAACAGAGCTCCAAGTAATTGCTAGAATAAAGCAAGTATCGATAAGAACTTGTCAACTTTCTGGTGCTGAGTAATAGGTGACAGTGCTGAACAACAACTTGTGAGTATAGAGAAGGCAAAACAGAAAAAATGTGTGCATTTAGATTACTTAGAAAGGAGATTGAAAAGAATTGGTCTGTGCTCTTAACATGAGAACCTAAAGAAAGGAAATAAATACAAAATAGAAGAAAAGGTTAATATGATGAAAAGCTGAAACCACCCAGGTAGAAAGCATGAAAAAGTTTTTAAAAAGTAAATAAATACTCTAAGGGGCTGAGGAATGGAGACAGTGGCTCGAGAAGGGAACTAAAATGGCTCCAGATGTGTCAGGTGAGGGGGCCAAGTGCAGCAAATGTAGACATTACAGGTCCCGAATGTGACCCAAACGAAAGGATAACCATAGAAGCAGGAGCAGGAGATCTAGAGACAGAGCTGGAGGATATCTAGAGACAGAGTGGGGAGGGCAGGGGATAAAAGGCACCCAGGTGTGCTATGCCCGGCTGCCTGTGCCAGGCGTGGACGGAAACTTCACACCCACAGGTGTGGACTAACAAAGTGAGATTTTTTTTTTTTTTGTCTTTTTTCCTTTTTATCGGTACCGGGGATGGAAGCGATATTTAAAGGAATTAAAAACCCTACCTGCAATGCTTCTTACTGAGAGGGACTGGGGCTCAGGGCTCCCTCGTGTGAATTGGGAGGGAATGGAGGGGTGTGGGTAAAGGCCGCTGGTGACTCCTCACCTCCGTGTGAGGCAGGGAAGGGAAAGTGGTAAGACCAGGATGTGGTCATTGGGGAGACTAAACCCAAGCCCCCTCCTCCCCGTCCCCTGTTCTTCGCCACAGCTTGGGGTGGGAGGGAGCTCGTAGAGGACACAGCACTGGGGCTCCATGCTCCTCCTCGTCCTACGGCCTGGTCAGGAGGGAGGGCACTGAGAATCATGCATGCAGGCAGTCCCTCTGATCCTGAAGTCAGGTACGCTGTGTGCCCAGCTGGACCCCGCTTTGTGCCAAGCTGGTGCCGAGCTAAGCAGGACACAAGAACAAAGCGAGGATTGTCTGCTTCTTCCCGTCTCCCTTAGAAGGCAGGGCAATGCCGAGAAATGCTGACGAGGGGTAGGCAATATTTATTTAAATATGGAAAGAAAATTACTATTTCGGGGGTCACAAATAAAGGAAAAGTCACGTGCTGAGGTATGTTAGAGGCTCTTGAGAGCCTTCTCACAGGGCAACTGCTAAGCCCCTGGACAGTTTCAGGCGGGCAGTGCCTGAGGAGCGCGGTGTAGACCTGGAGGGCAGCGTGTGCTCCCCAGACCTGGTGTGAAAGAAGACCCCGAGAACGCCGCCCAGTGGGAGCGAGAAACAGGGAAGAACAGAGCTGCAGTCAGCAGAAACAGGTTGCAAGTCATCAAGACGTCTGTCCTTGTCTGCAATGACGTAAGACTCCGTTTTAATAAGAGAAAGACATCTGTAAGTCTCCAAGTTTTTTTTCTTTTATTGTGAAAGATATTAATTAGAAAGATTTTTTCGTCATTATATATATTTTTTTTCCTGGAAAGTAAGAAGTGGGTGACTTAGCATACCCGGGTGGCTCTGAGATAAACCTGAGAGGACTGTGGATAAGTCACTTAGTTTTTCTAGACCCCAACTTCTCATCTGAAAGGTGCAAGAAAGAATACTGAGAGTAATATCATTGCACGGAGGGTCAGACAACCAAACATACACAAGACGCATCGTTATAAAAATAAATGGACTGATCACAGCGTGTGGGGCTCGGACTGAATCCAGGGCCCTCTCACTGAGCCACATCCATAGCCCTTTGTCTATTTTTTTTATTTCTGAGACAGGGTCTCGCTAATTTCCTAAGTTGCCCAAACTGAGCTTGAACTTGTGATGCTCCCACCTCAGCCTTCCAGAGTGCTGAGATTACAAGTGTGCACCATCACACGCATTTCATAAAATGCTTCCTAAACGAAGCGTGATCTACCTTATTACTGTCTATGTAACCGAGTCTTGGCTGACTTTCCTCGGGCCTCCTCTCCTGCTCGCTTGACCAGCGAGACCTGGCTTCTGCCCACTGCGCTGAGGAACCAGAGAAATATAATTGTGCAGGATAAAACAACCAAAGCTGTGAGTTAGACAGGTGCTCAAGGCGTCTAGCGAGGCTTCCAAAGGGACTGGTGAAGCAGCGGGGTGAACCCCAGGCAGTGACGACTGCTTCAGATGGGGGTCCCACTCCATGGGGGGCTCAAGTGCCTGTCCCTGTGGGAAGTATGGGATCAGTATTCCGGGTCAGGCCTGGCACCCTCTGCTCCCCAAGCCTGCTCCAGCCCCAGCCGCTTTGGGGTACAGCCACACCGCTCTGCTTCCCACCCTGGGGCAGAGCAGTGGCACAGGAAACCTTGGGGCTTGTGTCCCACAAAGCCTGAGGTTTGCTGTGACTTTGCTGAGACAGACTGGTAGGGGCAGCCAGCCTTTGCTGGTGGTATGGGGACGGAAGTCAGAGTCTCTGGCAGGCCAGGCAAGTGCTCTACCACTGAGCTAGGGCCTTAGCCCAGGAAAGACGGTTTCTTAAAGAATGCTGGAACAGTCCAGCACCACACATCACAGGCCAGGACTCAGAGATTTCAGAAGCATGAGAAGCCGAGAGTGGAAGAGTACAGGGTTCATCCCTCTTAGATCCACTTCAGTTCAGAGCAGGGAGGGCGCCACGGGAGACGTTTGCCCGGGGTAAGAAGGAGGAGGGCACGAGGAGGTGCAGGAAGGACAACTGGGGACAAGGAGAGGTGACAGCGGGAAGGTCAGCGAGGTGATTTCAAGGTCTTAAAAGGCAGGACGATTTCCCAGACCTCCCTGGCATCCTAAAGCTCGGTGTCCACTTCTGCCACGCTCAGGTGGCCTGAGCAGGGCCGTGGCTCTCATCTCCAGGCACATTTTCTTTCCTTCTAACACTGAAACCAGAGACATAAGAAGAGAATTTGGTGAGATGTTAACTCCGGGCTACTTTTGGCACACGAAACAAATACCACCAATAGTAACTTCAGTGGCAGGACTCAAAGATTTTGTTTCCCTTCTTATAGAGCAAGAATAAAAAAGACCATGTGATCTGTACACAGCCTGGGTCTCCTAGTACGGAGACAAAAATATCGCGTTAGGAATCGATTTTTAGTCAGAACGGAAAAGCAGTGCATGCTTCTGGGAGCCTCCATCCTCTTTTCCCACCCGGTGCAGCCAGGCATGCAGGGACAGGACTGGCCGGGCAGTGCGCTCTTTCCAGCAGGTCATGGGAGCACAGTGCCAGCTGCTGAATTCCCAAGAGAAGTGTGTCATGAGAAACCAGTTGGATGCTTACCTACTTCTTTTTTATGTTTCATTCCTTGAGGTCAAACAGCTTGGAGCTTTCAGTTTATTTGCTTAACAAGAGTTCACAGACTCTGCAGGCCAGCGGTGAAGCTTGCAGACCTCCCAGGGCCAGGAAACCAATCTTTAGGTAGGCTGTGAGGTGTGGGTTGGGGGCCTGTTAACCTTTTGTCCGCCCTGCTGTTCCCCTTCAGCCACATCATATCAGCCAAGGGCTGGCCCTGCCAGGGGTCTGCAGGGAAGCTTCTCTTGGAAGGGCTCTGGCTATCACCACTTTGACACCTCACACCCTAGTCCTTTCCACTGTGGCAGGGTCCAAGGTCCATCCACCCTCCACCCCCCACCCCACTCCACTCCACCCCCACCAAGTCATCTGCAGGGTTCCCTCCCAGGTTAAGGGGGTCCCTGCAGCTGTGGCTCCTGCAGAGCCCTCCCACAGAGGGGAGCGGGAGAAGGCAGAGGGAGAGGAGGAAGAGGAGGAGGAGGAGGGAGAGGAGGAGGAGGAAGAGGAGGAAGAAGAGGAAGAGGAGGAAGAGGAGGAAGAAGAGGAAGAGGAGGAGGAGGAGGAAGAAGAGGAGGAGGAGGAGGAGGAGGAGGAGGAGGAGGAGGAGGAGGAGGAGGAGGAGGAGGAGGAGAGGAAGGCATCCTCCCCAGCTGCGTGGGGTAAGTTGGGTTTATGAAATAAAATATGGAGCAACTATTGATCAAGTTTTGGAAAATCTCACCCATATTAGGGTTATGTTTTCCTCACCCCATTTTTTTCTGTCTCCGAGGAAGGAGAAAGCAAAAGTTTCAGCAGCTGCAGCTATTGGTCTTGCAGAGTCTGTGCCTTCTTCGTAGCAGACTAAGTATCTGCGAAGGTAAAATGGCCGAGACCAGGAGGAGTGGGGAAAGGCTGGTTGGAAACTCCTGCAGCACTCGGTCCCTCCCTTCAGCCCCTGATCTGAGCATCCTCCCGGTGTGGCTCCTGGTTCTGTGGGGGCAGTACAGCATCTCAGCTCTGATTCTTAGGGCCACCAGCACAGGTTCAGGGTAGACCACAGGACTCCTCAGCTACCTTCTCAGTTGTGGAATTCCATTGTCTTTAAAGTAGAAGCTCTCAGAAAATCGAAACTATTTTAAGGTGTTTTTATGTATTTGATTAAAACCATGAAGGTGTATTATCTCAATACTGACTGAAGACAGCACCATGCGGGGGGGGGGGGGGAGCTCCAGGGGCTTAACTCACAATTCTATGGAGAATGGAGACGAGGACCTGCTCCTCTGAGGTTTTGATGGCTGGAGCAGTGGGAAACCCTGCCACCCCACCCCACTCCTTTGGCTGGCAGGGCCTTGTGTGAGCACTGAGGGGTGGATGACATGTGTCCTGGGGTGAGGTGGGCCTGGTAGATCAGGGGAGCTCATGCCATGCCAAGCTTGAATCATAGAGGAGAATGCAGGACACATGCTCAGCCCTTCCTTCCCCCCAAACAGACATGGCTGGAGGCTTTGGGGACCAGGAAGATGCCCTGTGCCCCCAAGCCCTGAATGACCCCTGATTGCATCTTAGTAACACCCCAGAAATGGCTGCGCTGCTCCATTGCTTGGGAAGAAGAGAGAGCTTGGGAAGTGCAGAAGTCATAGGGACACCCCCCTCCCCAAGTCTCAAACTTTAAAGAGAATGGAGATTACACAGAGGTGACAGATAACTGCCTACTGCTGGGGAAATACACTTACTCTGAGCTGACTGCATTTTATAACTGGAACAAGACCTCACAAATAGCAGTGCGGGAAGGTCAGCGGTCTTGCTTTACGCAACCTGTTATCTCATTAGGACTTGCTCCGCTTACATCCAAGGACTCCCCAAAACCAGTGCCCTAGGATGAAATTTCTTTTGCTTGAAAGTGCAAAGGTTTTCTGCTGTTGTTTTTTTGTTTCTGTTTTATCAGCTCAGAAAAAAATGCTATCATATTTTTGTTCTTCCTCAATAGCTGATTTTTGAACACGATAGAAAGTGCTTAGCTTACAAAATACTGCCGATGAAGTAGGGTCCGCTCATGTCTTTTTATAACAGAAACGACCTGCTCAGTACTTGAAGGTTCTTTTTGTGAGAAGTAGCCCATGGATATGGAGTGGTACGTGTCTTGTGCGTTAGTGTTGTTACCAGCTGCTTGAGTAACTCCAAAGTGGGGGGGAGAAAGTGTGGGCTGGACCGCAGCTGCTCCAGAGGAGTTAGAATCTGTGGGAAGCAAGCCGATTCCAACCAGAGGGAAAAAGTCATAATTACACTTTGTTTTTATACAGTGCTTTTCAGACATGACTTCATTATTTATCAGAACATTCTTCTAGGTATAGGTAGCAAAGCTTTCTTCAGTTTACAGAGGCATAAACTTGGGCATGAAAAGATTAATTGATCTCTGTACTGCAGGGAAGGCGAGAGCGGCGCTCTGGGAAGGAATCCGGAGCCCGTTCCTCCGCCAGGGCCTGGCGACCGCACTGAGGCTCACATTTGCAAATGTCCCCAGGGTCTTTGCCACAGCACCGCATCAGCCACCTTGTCCTAACTCCGCTGCACGGGCTTTGGAGTTTTATTTGTTGTTTTGTGCTAACACAGTACACTCTCACGGAGCCATTGATGGTCTGAACAGCACGTTGCTTAGACATTAACAGAGGAAAGATGAAAATCAGTGATGATGCTTACATTTAATTTAACAGGGCACAAAAGCCACAGCTAGGAGTCACGTTTTCTCACTCCCAGTAAGTGCTGTTGAAGGCCAGAGAGAAACATCATTAGAGCAACCTCAAAAACCGATGGTTCAATGTAAATTGCCAGCATAACTATATTATCCTCATAAAAATATCTTTAGCAGATTGCTTTATGTGCGAAATTTTCCCTGTGCGAATGTGCTTTCCCCACTGGTACTAATCTCTCTTCAATTTATGCGTTCATTAATCCATTCATTTAATAAATATTTATCCAGTGTCTGAATTTTGCCTGGAAATTGTGTCTGACATTGACAATCTGGTGCCTAAGACAGGCACGGTCCATACTCCAGAGGAATCTATGACCTCTAATTCCCACAGCAATCAGACATCACAACAGAGGCACGGGCCTTGCAGGGGGTTAGCAGAACACAGGGTCAGGGAGACCGGGGAGGGTGTGGGCTTCATCCACAGGCCACACCCCAGGGCGGCACAGTCCTGACACAGATGATAAAGATGTTTACAAAACAGTTCATGTGTTTGCTTTTGGTTTCTTGGTTACTTCTTTGGTTTCTTTCTTACTGCTTTATTTCTTTACTGATCAATTGTGAAATTACTTACAATTAGAACCCAAAACTCTCCGCAGCCTTTCTTACAGTAGCATGTCTGCAGTGTTTTCTTACAGACACTGGGGAGAGGCGATTTCCCATCCTCCACCGCGTCCTACGTGCACTGATGGGGAAGCAAAAGCAGGAGCTGGGACTTCAGTCCCTGGTGGCCTCCAGGTGGGACCCCACCATGAAAGCACAGGTGATTTCCCCAAGAAAACGACAAGAACAGTAGGAGCCGGCCTGTGCTAGGGTCGAGCAGCTTGAACTCCATTTTCAGAACGTAGGAGAAAGCCCTGAGGCAGAGAGGCGACCCAGTTCGTGTGTTCAAGGTCCAGCTTGGCTGTCCAGGAAGGACGCAGAGGAGGACGCTGGCCGCCCGGTTGGAAACTGTGGCCGTGCGGTTGGCGCCGGGGAGAAGGAAGCGGCCCTCAGCTGTTGGCTGGGCTGAGCAGAGGAAGGGGCAAAAGCCACCTCGTGCCTCTGGCTTGTGTCCTGTGTCTCAGTGAGGGAGACGAAGATTCCCACGGAGCCTCATATTTCCTTGATGGGGGAGGGGAGAAGGGCCAGGTTTTGATAGGGTGGATTTGAGGGGTTCAGGAGACATTGAGGCAGAAACAGCAGCGGTGGACAAGGGGCTTCAGAGGGAACCCCCTAGGGAGTTTTCTAAGGCTACCTCCTCACTCTGGGTGCCTCTTTCTGCCCTGAAGCTTGGGAAGCTTATCTTAGTGTCTGAATTTGAAGTTCCACAGAAAACACTACCTACTTTTTGAGTGGTTTGATTCTGTTAAAAATCTCAAATTTAGAAAGTAAATTTAAAAGCGGTGCTCTTTTCTGAGATTGTGGGTACCTTATTTATTCCACTTCTACCACGTAGTGGCTTCATTTGTTTAGATGCAACTCGGTTTCTGAAATTCAGCATTTCGCTGACCTTATGAAACTGAGACTTGCTTTTACAAACAACAGGTGTCTGATGAGAGAGGCAATTCCTCGCTGTTAGCCCCGAGCTCTGATGAATCAGTGCTCCAGGTTTTCAGATCCGAGTTCAATCTCTGTGGCTCCTCCACTTGTTTGCACGTAGAGGTGGCGGGAGTGACTCAGACTCCTTCCTCACAGAGAGGGCAGTGGAGAAAGAAGACAGAGGGGAAACAGTAATGGACCAGATGGCTGCGAACCCTTGATGGAGACAGTAAAACTGAGACGTGGCGGAGGAAACGTGCAGAGAAGGGGTTCTAGTGTCCAGCAGATGCTCAGGAAAGCTTTCCCAGGAGGAAATCCCGCTATGGGAGATGAGGGAAGGCTCAAGCAGCTCACAGGGCAGTGCACAGCAGGCAGGGTGCAGCAGGGCCAAGGCCTGGGTCCAAATCTCCGTGGTGAGCAGGCCAGGGTCCTTGAGTGCCGGAGGCTGGGAGGAGAAGGCTGGGTGCAGGAGACACTGAGCGAGGGTGTAGGTAGAGGCAGAGGCAGACTGTGAGCTTCAGGGCACCAGGGGAAAGAATTCATGCTGACTTTTCCTAGAGGTGTGGCATGTTCTGACTCCTACTTTTCAAAGATCATTCTGTTGCTGTATTAAAAGTAGGTCATCAAGTGTCAAAACAGAAGCAGGGAAAATTACAATAATTCAATAAAACTGACGAGCCTGTGCTGGGATGATTAATTCCAGCAGCCTGGGAATCAGCCTGGACTGTTTTGGCTGTGGACAGTGCTGACCCCTAGAATAATCATGTTGCTGTCAGAGCCTGAGCCCAGAGCACGAAGGATGCTTTTCACCAGCTTGGCAGTGAGATCTTGTGTGCTGCTAAGAGTTAAGCAGACACCTGCATCCTGGGCTGAGTGAGACCTCACACATGCTCAGGCAGGAGTGCTAGGTACATAGTGTCAGTGCATACCTCTGCACCACCAGCAAAGAGGAGAAAGCCCCCATGAAAAATCCAGACTAGGAACCTCGTCCAGAGGGTGGCTCCTGGTGTTTTCAGCCTGGGCAGCAGAGAAAGCAGTTAGAAAGAATGGCTCAGGTTGAGCCTGATTTGCAAAAGAAAGGAAAGCAAATTGAAGACATTGGGTACAGACAGCTCCTCCAGGGAGATTTGATATAAACAGAAGGAAAAAGAAATTTGTTGAGAGACGCATGAAAGTGCAAGTATTTAACAGAGCTGGTGGTAGAGGTAGAGGACAATTCTCCTGTTTGAAAATGTTTGGAAACTTCTTTAGGGGAATTGTTTCCCTTTCTTCATACTAACTACATGCATTTTATTTTTTAGTTTTTTACCACACACATGTTAATCACAGATATATATAAACTATTAATTTACTTGGAACACTACAGTTACGCTCCCTGGCCTCTGGACCCAGTATTAATCTGGAATTGTGTGGATATCGTGTGGAATTGTGTGGATATTGTGATTCCTCAAACAAACACCACTTTTCAGCTCAGAGAATCAAACCTGCTAATAACGTTGCCACTGCCCTTTAATGTTTATTCTGCTTGGTGTTTATATTTCATCTGGACATGGTCTGGGGTGCACATGATCTGGGGTGACTTTTTCTTTGTTGGAAAGTGAAAATCTTTGGAGACTACTTAGCCGTGGCATGGAACGTGATGAGTAAAGGGTTGTTAAATGGCTGAGCAAGTCCAGCCACGAACACAGGAGTGAGCGAAGGGCCATGAACAGTTTATGAATGAATACATGAATTTATTATGGTACACACAATGCAAAAGCCATTTTCTATAAACAGAGAGCAGGTTGTGACTCTCATGAGTCCTTTTATTTGTTAATATTGTATCCCAAATACTGAATGTTGTAACCTAAGTATTGTAATCCCTTTGTCAGTGTTCCTTACAATCCAAAAAGTTCAATTTGTAACCCCATTGAGACGTTATTGGAATCCCTGCAAGTTAATTCCAACACAACCCATAGTGAGAATAAAGACACCAAGACATATTCCAAGTTAAGAGCAGCCAAGAGGTCCTAAGCCCAATCCCCGTGAGGATGTGAGGACAAAGGCCCTGACCCTAGGCCTCTCCCGGAATGTACTGTCTTGTCTAGCCAGTGGTAGCCCCAGGATGAGTGAGTAACCTGAGCTGGCCAGATAGGCAGAAAAGCATGTTTGCAGTATGCAGGGAGAATGACACGCAGAAGGATCAATCTGCATAATTTGATTAAGGTAGCAACTGAATTGTTTGGAGGCTGTTGCTTCAGATATGTCAACTTTTGTGCCCTGGGGAGTCAGAGCCTCTTTATTTCCAGGCTCTGCCCAGTTGACATTCCTGGAGCTGACTGGCTCTGCCATCCCCTGTGCTTATGTATTTTACAGAGAGCACTGCTCGAGGAGACAGGAGACTGTCAGAGCAGCGTTAGAGATCACACATCAGTACTCAGCTGGCCTTGTTTACATTGCTTAGAGCCATTTGAAGACAGAAAGAAATACCATAGCCTGCTCTGGAGATGTCAGTACATGGAAATTAGGCTCAATTTAAGTAATGCGCAGTAGCTATTCTGCCCTGGAGGCAAGGGGCCTAGGTCCTCTTTGACGTTAACAGGAGCAGTGATGGGAGGCAGTGTCAGGGCACTGCTCTGAAACAAACCGTGTGATAGAATTCTAGGCAGCACGCGGGCTGACTCCAGGAGCGGTGACGGCATGTCGGAGGAGTCACCCCCATACAGCGGCTTCACAGAAGGGTGACAGCCCATGAGGCTGCCAGAGAGAGTCCCCTCTGAAAAGCGGGTGGAGGGCAGCTCTTTCCTCCCGTGAGTCACAGGCTCAAGGTCTCTTCCTCCCCTTCCTACACTTTCCCAGGCCCCTCCACACACGCAGGTCCCCAGGCCTCGGTGAACCCCATGATTTATATGACCTCAAACAAAGGATGTGGCTGTTCGCAAGGGCGTTTTCAGACAAGCAGTTTCTCCACCCACCTGTCTCCCAAGGTGACTCCTTAGCCAGGTAGCAAACCGAGGCGTGGGATGTAGGCAAATACAAAGGCATTTTAGGGGAGAGAGGAAAAGAATTCAAATTGCTTTATCATTAGAGTCATGCACAGATATAGATACATGATAGATAGATAGATAGATAGATAGATAGATAGATAGATAGATGATAGATAGATGACAGATGATAAATAGATATAGATAGATCCATAGATAGATACATATGTCTAGAAAGAAACGGAGCTTTCCATTATAGAAAAGGCCTCCAAAATCACTTGTTAACTGTAGATTACCTGAAACATTTCCTTCTACTTCCTTACTTCCCAGTTTGGTAGTGAATGTGTGCCAAATCTCATAGGATTCGGTTGTTTGTATTTTTTAACAGATGAAATGCCTCTAAATAGACCATGATGTAGAATTTGCTCAAAAGACCCAGTTTTAACACCAAGCTTCCGGGCTGCCCATGAAGCCCCCAAGCAGGCAAAAGTCGTTGCAAAACACTTTTTGATACTTCATATTCTCTGGTAGGCTTGTCTCTTCAATCAAAGAAACAATCTTTCCTTCTCCATTACAAAGAAAATTAAGTTAAATTTTTTAAAAAGGCAGTTTGTTGTGTGCCCCTAGACAATAGACCTAGACTCCAGGCAGGAAATGACATAGATCCAGAGAGGAAAGATGTGGGTCAGCGCGTCTCAAGTTTCCCCACAGTCTGCTATCCCAGCCAGAGGCTCTGAGGAAAGAATGTTCCACTTGTAGCACCCTGTATCCTGTCCTCTTTAGGGGATGTGGGATGCTCACTAAATTGCTAAAGACCCCCAAATCCTAAAGCTAAGAAATCCACTTCACCTCCTTTAACTTGTCTCTGCAGTACAGAGCATAACCCCGCAGGGCTAGGGCCCTGGAGTAGGCTCCGGTGCAGATCAGGCAAAGGTCCCCTGCTCCCAAAGCCAGGCTCGGGGAAAATGGAATCACTTAGAGATAATCAAAGCCTTGGGTTGAAAAACACAACCTTTTGATGCTCAGAGGGCGGAAACAAGAAATTACAGAGGCCTAGTCTCCTGTAGCACTTAGGGGTAGCTGGGATTAGAAAGAACTAAAAAAAAGACAAGAAACTAGAAACAAAGGCTTAATAATTAAATCCATCAGACTATTTTAATTAATCTTTCTGGTGGTATTGGACAAAACTTTTGTAGGATAAATAGTATTAAGACTAGAGTGTCTTTCACTAACCCTGGGACTTCTGAGCCCATCTGCCTTTGGAAAACTTTACTTCTCCGGGATCATAATCGGGAGAGTTACAGACTCACAAACTTCTTGGACATTATGTTTCTCTTACAAAACAATAATTTGTTGAATTAAGTGCCAGTGAAACAGATGGCTTACATTTCCCTCACAATGTGCACAAATTAAAAAATTAAAGACAAAAGGACTTGTAAAACCAGTTCTGTATTTTGCTGGGTCTAAAACCCAGAGGAAAATAGTTTGAGGTGTTTGGCTGAACCCCAAATGCCACCAGGCCTGCCTGGCTCCAGACAGCAGAGCCACTGACTGAATGCTCAATTAAGCAAACAGATGGGCGCTGGGTCTGTTCCCAACTTCCCCGCAGAAGGCATCAGGAAACTCCTGTCCTGCAGTGGCTGCAGATGCCTGCAGAGGTGGGCTGAGGTACCTCTCTGCAGGACACTCCAGAGATAAAGCAAGCCTGGGAAATTAACCCTCTGCAGGGATGAATTATGTCACCGTAAGGTAATGGAGGGAGGACGGAGTAAAACTGGCAGGGTAAATTTTGTGACTAGCCTGCGTTTCTGCACCTAAAAATATTAATAAGGTGCTTTTTAGAGTTACAGGTAATTTCATGAAACACATTTACTGGTGAAAACTACGATTTTGTGTACCTTTAAAAAATGAATAGTTTATTTTTTAGGGCAGTTTTGATTTCACAGATGGAAGCCCCAGAAGGAAGAGGGCGGTCAGCGATGCAGCAGCCGCCCCAGCTGCAAAGCCGGAAGCTGCGGGCAGCTCCAGGCGTGAGCGTGGGAGAGCGGGCCCAGTCCACAGCGGGGCCCGGAGGGTCAGAGGGTTAGGATCCCGGGGAGGCCGAGGCTCTTCGGAGTGGGCGCCCTTCTTCCTTCCTCCATGCTTATCCCATGCCGATCGGTCGGAGCCTCCGTGCCCAGCGCGGGTCCAGCACCGGGCCTTCCCTGCTGGCCTCGGGCACCCAGCACTGCACTCTTCCTCTGTGGCGCACTCGGTGATCCATGCAGGGTGGTACACCAGAGTCCCCGTCACGGCGTGGAATAGAAGCTCACCTCTGCAGTGCGGCTGTGCACAGGAAATAATTGTAGTAGCAAAGCAGAACCTGTAGAACTTCTCAGAAGCTTGCTCTCCAGTGCGATGTCACAGTGAAATCCTGAGCGTCCCGATCGATCATGTGCTCCGCTTCCCTGAGGCCTCTGAGACACATCCTAGCGTGGATTTTGGTGCTAAGAGTCCCTCCCCAAAGCAAGAGTTCAGTTTCTTTAATGAAATCCCCAAGGCAGAAACCCACGGACGGCGAGCCTGGGCTGGTGCTGGCTCTGCTGAGCTAACTTCCTGCAGCCAAGGTCCTGAGGCCTGTGATCCCCAATTGCCCCAACAGCCAGAGCGATGCTGCCGCTGTGGAAACGCTCGGAAATCCCAGGCACTCCAGATTTTAGCAAGCAGAGCAAGCTAGGGGCTCCCTCCCACCAGCCTTCTAGGCTGGGCCTCCAGCTTTTTGCACATAATGATTGTTTAGGCTTTATGTTTATGTTAACTTAATTATTATTTTTGCACTTCCTATTAAGAATAACTGCAAATTTTTATTTTTCCAATTACAGAACGCAGATTTTAAACAAAAGACGACAGAGCAGTATGATACCCGTGATGCCTACTGAGAAGTGTTTTTTGTTCTCTCTGTCTCTCTCTTTGCTGCCTTTCCACACTCATGTCCACTCTTTCTTGAACCAGTGTTCGGCCCCCAATTTTGTCTCAGAAATTCAAACCGAGGTACTCCTTCTCAGCCTGGCAGTCAGGCATCTGAGGGTCTCCCTCTACCCCCGAATTCATGATTGGAGATTGAACTGTGATCAATTCTCATTCAAAGTGGATTTTCAGGTATACAAACTTTTGGCCAGGTGTAGTGGCACACACCTATAGTCCTAGCACTAAGGAGGCAGAGGCAGGAGGATCCCTGCTAGTTCAAGACCAGCCTGGGCAACATAGTGTCTCAAAAAAACAAACAGAGCTGGGCATGCTAGTGCATGCCTGTGATTCCAGCACTCAAAAGGCTGAGGCGAGAAGATTGCTGTGAGTTCGAGTTCAGCCTGGGCTATATAGCGAGACTGTTTCAAAACAAACAAACAAATGAATAAAAAAAACCGCACACAACGAAAACCACTACATTTTCTTCATTGCTTAGATGGATTTGAGTTGATTTCCTTCTCCTTTCAGGAAAACAAAAACTCACTGTCTGTGTACCCATTCACACGTTTTCTTGGTGCTACTCACAATATATGTTTATTCAGCTCCATTGCTCTGTGAATTAAGTTTTCCAGCAACTAAGAGAAATTACTCTCAGTGATTTTAATTTTGTAGGAAAACTGAAAGACTCAGAATGAACTACAATTCACAGTCTACTAGGAAGACACAAATAATTTGAGCTTCCTTAGACTGATATTTCTTCTGAAGTACTTGCAGTTGGGGGATCTTTTAATGAATTTACTTCTTTGGTGTATAATGCAAGGTCACTAGCTTTTAAACAAATCTTGTTCTGAGCCCTCTTACTTGGCTCTTGTAGTTGAGTAGCATTTAGTTGGAAAACAAAATCTCAATATTAGGTTCACTGATATTGAAATGATGAAAATCATCTTGGCTTCATTAACTGGAGAAATGCACTTGCATTAAAGTAAGCTCTGTTCCCATTTAAACAGCTTCAGTCTGCAGTTCCAAACACTCCTCTAGCTCTGAGTGATAATGTCTTCCTCAACAGGAAGCGTGAGTGGCAGCTGTAATCACGCTGCTATAGGTGTGGAGTAGGAGACCGTTCAGGAAATACCTTCATAGGTGCAAGCCTTCAGTGAACATTGCACTTGAAGAATTTCTAAGTCAGCCCCAACTCCTCTCCTGTACCCTGCTCTGGACTGATATAACCGTGGGTTTAGCTGAATGCATGCCTGGCCTTCTGGGTGTTGTACAGCATCCTGAGTCCAATTGGAAAGCGATTAAAATACAATAATCACAGTTATTATTTAGAATTTAAAATACTAAGTATCACTCTGCAAGCAGCAGATAGCATTTTCCATGTCAGCAGCACAGAACGTGTGATTGTGGCATGCACAAAGCTGGAGAGACAAAGTAAGCCATTCCTGGCAAGCACAGGTCCGACGAAGGGCATCACACAATGCTCATGCATGATGGGTTCCGGTCAGAGTCCAAGACCAGCAGGGATCCAGGGCCGGGTGGTTCTGGGAAGACGACACAGCACAGCCTTTTAACCTCTGAATCCCCAAACAAAAATAGACAAAGCACTGACCCTAAAACTGGAAACCTACGACCAACTAACTTATGCAGGTATCCTATGAAGGATCACATGGAAATGGCAAGAAGCAAATTTCCTGCAGTCCAAAGACCCAGATTACGTGTGAAAACAGCAGAAGAATGCACGTAACACCTGTGGAAGTAAATCTCCAGCAATCCCAGCAGCAGAGAAGATTTCTAGTTCAAGACAATGGGTCAGCTTGAGAAGAATGAATTAAATTAGTAACCTGATACATGCACTCTGTATAAGTTTCTATTACTGTTATAGCTTATCATAAATTTAGAGGACTTAAAACAAATATCTATTATCTTTCAGTCCTATGTACTTGGATGGTTTCTCTGTTCCAGGTCACCCAAAGCCAACATTAAACTGTCAGGAGAGCTGAATTCCTTTTTGCACAGGCTCTTGGGATGAACCCCTGTCCATCTGATTTCAGTTTACTGGCAGAATTTCAGACAGTGCTTGGAATGAATAAAGACCCCTTGTCCTCTTGGCTTTTCGTAGCTGTCCACATCCTTGGCTTGTGTTTCCTTCTCTCCATTTCCAAAGACAGCAATGGCAGGTTACCCTCCCCAGACTTCAGCTCTGTTTCAGTGCTACTCCCTTGTATCTCCCTTGGTTCCAGTTTGAAAAATTTCTCCACTTTAAGGGCCTTGTAATTATCTCACCCTAATCACTTAGGATAATCTTATTTTTAAAATCATTGTTGATTAGTAAACAATCACATCAGTAAAATCTCTTCTCAGGAGTGCTTGAATTAGTGCCTGAATAACCTGAAGACCAGAGCCATATGATCATTTCTAGAATTCTGCCCATCACAAGACACTTACTTGTGGAGGAAAACTTTCTCTGAAAAGCATGAAGCAGTCCTGACCCACAGGAACTTGGCAAAACAGTCACCTAAAATTCTATTCCTGAAGAAGTCCAAACAGGAGAAACTACTCAACAGAAACAAATTAAATAGGATTCAGGCACAAGAGAAACAAGGAAATTTCAGATACAAATAGAGGAAGACTAAGAGACACTACATCTCAGCAAGCAAGTCATAACATGTTTGTGCATTTGACAAAGAAGTGGCAGAGTTCAAGATAGCTACTTTCTGGTGAAGCAGTGAGCAACAGAAAAATATTGAGAAGCAATACCACACAGGTTGTTCAATGAACAAAGAGTAAGGAGTAAACCAACATTGCTACAGACAAAAGAATCATGGCAGAGGGTTACATCCATGGGGCTACTAGTGCATGAACTGATTGCATAACAGGAGGAAAGGTCATCAGTCAGAAAAGAACATGAATTAGAAAAAGTAGAAACGAGGTAACATGATTCATAAATGAATTAGAAATAAAACAAAAGGAAATCTGTTAGAATTGCAGAATAAATTAGAGGAAACAAAAGTAAATAGCAATAAACAATATCTTAAGGAAAACAAGGACATGATTTTAAAATTGAAAAGAAAAAAGAAAAACTATTTGAGATAATGACAAATATTGAAGAAAGCCAAAGAAGATCCAACATATGCAACAAGAACCTTTTGAAAGACCTTAGTGGGGGGGGGGGGCGCAAGGGAAGAGAACAAATACAAAAAAGTAATGTGAAAAAATTCCAACTAAAAATAAAAAAATATCTTTGTGCCTTTATATCTAAGATTAACTGAGAATATTTTGTCAGGGTAACTAATATCAATACACATTCTAGCAAATACTTGGTTTAAAGGAAAGGAAAAATGGGTGATATGGCAAAAATTGTTCATAACTTATCAGAGTAAAATACGGATTTACATAAAACATTTCAACAGCAATGCTTTACGCAATAAGGAAATAGAGTAATATTCTAAAGCAGTTAAGGAAAGAAATATAACCTGCAATAAATATTTACTTGGAGAACTAAAATTAAAAGTATATAAGAAAGAGTATTTACAATATCTGTATGTGTAGAAATGGACATATAGTACAGTATTAAAAAAATTAGAAGATGATTAGGAATCTGCTAGGAAAACCACAATCTCCTCTAGTCCTTGTACAGAGTATTAGAATTCAGAGTATTGTATGTGTACAATATAAAGTAGACAATTTAGTTATTATAAGATACTTAATTCTATCATTCCTTATTGTGTCAAAAACAAGGATGCTTACTGTGTAGAGGAATAAAGAAATCATTATAGGTTCCTTCAGAAGAGGCAGTATGGCGGTACTGAATATGAATTGTCAGAGGAAGTCGTGATTAATTTTATCTACAAAGCTTCCTCGTCTAACAAACCACTCATTCAACAACTGTTGGGACTTATGACCAAGCTACACTGTTTAGATGTACTAATTGTCTTTTCTTTTCTTTTTTTTTCCAGAAAGTTCTGAACATCTTGTCTAGAGAACTTCACTGCCTTTATTGTACACTTTATGTGGTACTGAGATTCTTGCAGCTTGTTTTGTGCAGGACAGTACTATAGTTTTTTGTTCTGTTGTGCATGACAGTACTGCATGTAAGAGTTACACAAATAAAAGTCTTCAAGCTGAGTTTCCCGTGACCATCTCTTTGTTCTGAGTATTGTACTGTGCACACTATGTGCAGCTCCTCGTTTAGCGATCAAGGCGTTAATGACTTCAGCACAGAACTCTGCTGTTAAATGAGAGATGCCTGCACGCAGAAGAGGTACAGGTATAAGTGTTTATACATACGTTTCCCAGTCATGAATATAAAAAGGCATAGAGAAAAAAGTTACAAGATTGCCCAAAGTTTGGGCAACCAGATTTTAAGTTTCAAAATAATATTTCTTGCTTAAGTCTTCAAAGAGAAATGGATAATTCTAGAATCTGAAGGAAGAGATTAAAAAAGATAAATTTCTCATTTCATTCAAGGAATAGTAAAGTCTTCTCAGAAAGATTTAGCAACCAGTGGGACAATTTACTATATATAATTTGAGTTTCAAAAAGATAGTACTCACAATTCACTCCCTTGAAAACTGTTGCATAAAAGGGAAATAATTAGCAAATTATCTTGACTTCCCTATGTAAACCATGCCACTGAGTCAATGAACTGCATTATGAGAGAAATGGACTCTTCATGAAGGGAGGTCCACTAATCCATGAAAAGAAGATGACAGAATTTCAACATCACTGTTTTGCAATCTCTTGTAAACTGAAAGATCAAGGAATTAAGTGTCAGTGGCTGAGAACATCCAGGAGATGCTGATGACTAAACTGAATGTTAATCCCAGCCTTCTGAAGTGGGTCCACATTTGGGATGGAGTCTTTAACCAACAGAAACTAGTGAGACTTAACTGTCACATACTTGGGAAGTACAAAGAAATGTGAGCAAGTAACCAGACAGTGGTTACCTGGGACGCTCTAGAGCGAGGGTGATGCCTGGGTGCGGTTCTCAAAAGCTGAGTGACGGGGAAATTTTCCTTTCTTGCTGAAATTTTCCTTTCTTGCTGTGGGTGGTTTTAACTGAGATACTCAATTTATCATAACGTATTGTTGTGCTGGTTGTGTGAGGTTTTCTGAGAGACACGGAAGGGATTTGCTTTCTATCCACATGTTGATGTATGGCCCTTTAAAGGAGCCTTTTACACTCTAGAGTACTTTCCAGTCTACAGCTCACCTTATGCGTGCGTACACGTGATTGTCCTGGTAAACTGGTGCCACCTAGAACAAGCCGGAGCAGGATTGGAGTCATGGACTCTGGCTCCCTGAGTCTGAGAAAGTCCCCCATACCTACGTGTGCCTGCACACCCCAGCTGGCAGACGTAGGCGACAGCCCCTGTACCCAGCTGCGAGGCTGCGGGCGCAGCAGGGGAACAGCAGCAGCGCCTTCCTGCCCCGCAGACATCACGCAGTCTCCTCCACGCGCACCGAGCAGGGTGTGCTCCTGAGGGCTGTTCCCACGCACCCTCTCGCGTCGCAGGTCTCCAGTTCTCTGTTTCATATCGCACCTGCTTCATGCAATCCTTTCTGGAGTCAGCCTCATCTTAAACGGAGATAAATAAGGGGGAAAAGCCACTTAGCTGTCTTCTTACCTCATGTATGAGGAAACCGTGACTAAGAGAGCTTAAACTTGTCCTCGTTGCAAAATGTTTCAGAATAGAACGTTAACCTGGACTGTGCGTTGGGAAATCCCAACTTTCCTCTCTCTGACTTCCCCGAGGCCTTTAGTGTGTGGCAAATGCTAGAAACGAGAAAAGAGTGCGAGTGTGCTCAGAGTGTGAGGGTACTAAAGCTGTCTTTTATGAGAGTTGCAGGCAGGTAAGGCTCATCCAACACAGAATTCTAGGTAGAAAGATGCACCCACAAAACTGACGAGATGATTTCCCAAGCACTGTAAAGTTGGGTCTTTTATGAACCTTGATGACAAAACTGTTTTTCAAGTAACAAGCTATGGCAAGGTTCACAGTCCCAAGAGTCACGCAATCACCCCCCAAGAGCCAGTTTCGGCAAGCTCACCTTACATAACGCACTGGCAACACCATTGCTAAATCAAGCAGTGAAGAAAACCTGCACCAGGACGTAAAAGGCCAGGAGAGGCAGGCTGCTGCGGTGGTGACTTTTAAATCCATCATAAACAAGCAGACATAAGATCTGATTATGCCATACCCTTGGAATTCTTTTTCTAAAGAGTAGTCATTGTGTTACAGTACACAAACTCTTTAAAATGTCATTTATTAAAAAAAAAACTTAGCAGTGTTATTTATTGTATTTAGGATGTCTCTTGTTCTCTGGACAACAATTTTTGCTATGATTCTTTTAAAGAAAATGTTCACTGAGACCAAATACTGCTTTGCTAATTTTTGATTTCCAAAGAACTTTAACCTAATTTCAAAGATACATTATCTTTTAGTTTCAAACTTTACACTGATCAAACTTTTAAAATTCTACATACAAACAAAGTAAAGCGAAGACAACAAGTATTTTCCAGGACCGCACGGCATTATTGCCACAGATGCAAATCTGAAGCATCTTTCAGTAAGACTGCGTTTACCTGGGACTGTTCCACCATGCCGTATTATTTGGGCTGCAAATAACTTTCCTACACCCTGCTGAAACCTGGCCCAGTAAACCAAGAGGTAAAGCTAGCAGGTCAAACAGTGCATTGAGACACTCGTCAAAAGAGAGAAACACCGGAACTTGGGAGGGACCTGTCCGTGACCTCTGATAATCCATACTGACCTACAGTGTGACCAGTGGTCCCAGGGAATACTGTGAAACACTGGGAAAGGTCAGTGCTGCCTTTCTAATCATCAGTCAGAGAAAAGAGCAAGCTAGAGACTGAGGGACAGTGCTGTCCTGTGGAGTTGCCAGGACGCCAAGCAGGACTGGGACCACACTACGTCATTCGTTGGGGACCCTGGGCAGGCGTCCCTCATACTTGCAGCATCTTACAGGACACAGACCCGGGTTAGCAGGAGAAAGGCTCCTTAGCAAGGTAATCAAGCAGGGATGACATACAATTGACAGCAGGAAATCCCTAAAGTAGAGTTATCAATATGCACCATTGGTGTGTCAAATGAATGCTTATTTCTCCCTGTCTCTTTTTTCCCAGTAGTGGGATTTGAACTCAGGCCTGTAGCATGCAGTTACTTCTCCAAACCTTTAACCCTCTGACTATGTTTTGCTGTGTGTGTTCTCTTTTCCGACAGGTACTGTCAGGTTTCTATTCTGACCAGGCTGGATTTGAAGTTGTAGTCCTCCTGTCTCAGTCTCACAGCTTGCTGTGATCACAAGTTCACTCCACCATGCCTAGCTGCATTGTTCATTTTTATTGAGACCTGAGAATGTCATGCTAGACAACAAATAAAACAGAGTATTTTATTTAATAAAAGAAAAAAAAAACTTCCCTAGCTGTTATTAACATAACTGCTCATATTCCTGTTCCACCCCTAGGAATACACAATCACCATCTTTAGGGAATTCATTTCGCACGCCCAAGACTGCAGAGTGGCCCAGGACCTGCACGTGGTCCGTGCATGGACTCTCCCGACACCGAGTCTCCACTGCACTGCTTACTTCTGACTCAATGTAACTGCTATGCAAACCAGTGTGCCATTGTGTTCTTCAGTAAATGAGGACAGGAAGAAAATCTTGTGTTTTTTAAGGAATGAATTGGACAGTTGAGATTTTTTGCAACCGTTTTTGTCTCTGGCTGATTGAGTCCAGGGGTGTGGAACCCTGGGAAGCAGCCTGTATATCTTGGGGCTTAAGAAAGATGAGACTGGTAACTCCTGAAGGGCTCAGTGAACTAAAGCTTCACCCACCACCTTGTCTAGCATGGGAAGAAAAGCACCACTGGATGTTATTATCTGCTCTGCAATCAAAAGAATTCACTGATTTCATACAGCAGAAATTCACCCTATTCAGAAAAATCATCCATTTGTTACAACTGGAAATATTTTCCTGTGATTTCTATTGTATGAATATTTCTTACCAGAGTGCAGGAGAGTGGTGAGATGGAGAAGGGCGACACTCAGCTTTGGATAAGGAACTCTGAATTCAGTGTCCCCAACTGCAGACTGAAAACAAGCCTTTAAAAACCTCCCAGCCCTAATTCTAAGTCTTCAAGTTGAGAAAAAGCAAATTTCAGAGGAGTAAAATATCTCAGCTTCTACTGTTGATTCATTGTTAACTGAGGCAATAATCCACGTCTTCTACTTTTAATTCACTGTATTTTCTGTTTTTTTTCTAAATATAATAGCTGAAAAACAAATGACTGTAGAGATGGAATCCACCACATTATTAATGTAAGCAGTCTCGAGTTAAACTTGACATGTAGAATCACACCTTACCATGCAGGCTATGACCATCTTGTGGATCATGTTCGGTTACTTTTTGCTCATTCAGTGTCTTTCTTTTGTACAAGCATAGTTATGATAATAGAAAAATTTAAAAATACACATATAAAATACTGGAAAGTAATTCAACAATATAAAGCCAAATACTAGTTCTTTCTTTTTCCTCCATAAAAGACCTCATGCATATAAATGGGGGTTAAAGTACGGTGCATGAGTTCTTCAAAAAACGTTTCCTTGAATCTGGAGAGGTGCTAGGGCCTTTCCCCCTCCTCCTGGCCACTCTCTCTACATCTCCTAGCTTTTTGTTTATCACTTTGCACTTAGTGGAAAAATGAAATTCTTCCTGTACTTTACTGTATTTCCCATTTGAATATTACACAAACTTGTAAAATATAATGTTTTGCAAAAAATAAAATAAAATATGCAATAAATAACAAACTGAGAAATCAGTTCAAGCAAGACTATTTTAAAGATGGTTCAGTATAATAATAAATAAGAGTAAAAAGAATGACTTTATTTTTGGATAACATTGTTAATTCTTCATAGGCCTCAGTGGATGAAGAATTCCAAAGAGATACTACCTCACACAGCCTAAAATAACATATAAAGGATTTAATTCAATGTTTATTTACTTATATGAAAAGCTAAGCAAAACAAAAACCGCAAAGTGACAAGCAACCAGTGATAACCTGTGCAAAACTAGTCATATTCTTTGAAATCTATGCTATTCTTTAAATATTTTTAATTATGAAGATTATGAGGATTTAGTTCCTGAATTCCATGAACAACGTACATGTGTTGCAAAATAGTCTGTAGTGCTGTTTGAAATCTTTCCCTAATACAATTTAAAATACACAAATGTACATTTAAAATTAAGGTGGCAGGGTTTCCTTTTCACCAATGCAGAGACAGTGAAAGTTTCAATCAGGAAAGGCACAAGGGAGGAGAGACGCTAAGGTGATCCCAACTTCATCTTAAGGTGGCGGTGACTCCTGAAAGTGGAACCTTTGGAGAGCACTAATCCCAGCACACTGCAGAGCTGAAATCACTCTGCTTTGTTCTTCTCTCTTTATTTAATTAAGTGAGACCCAAAACATTTTTATTTGGGGAAATAAGCTTAGTTCCTTTAGTTTTTAAAATTTCCAGACAGAGAAATTGCCAGGTGTGCCCTGGGAAGTTATTGTCAAACATGTCTCCTCTAGAGACAGATACAGAAGTAAAAACAGATTCACAAGGCTCTCTCGCAGAAAATCATTTCTGGAAAGGGTGAGCATCAGTCACGTGTGATCTAGTTGCTTCTAAAGATGTTGTCTTAATAACTATGCAACCATCAGTCTCCCTAGGAGTTCTCCACTGCTTTACTTAATACTGATCAGATGAACTCCACAGCTCAAATAAATTGCGGGGGTTCAGCTGTCTTACAAAATGCCTCGGCAGTCTTGTTATACATCGTCAGACAACCCAGTGCAAGTACAAACTGACAACCAGACTTTCTCCTCGAATAAAGATTTGGAGAAAACCAGTGCGTCAGTTCGCATGAAGCGAAGGGGTCATTCTGCGTCCCGCATGGTCTGCTGTAACAGTGGTGAAGCAGACGAGCTGTAAGAACATCATGCCAGCTCTTCTCCAGAGCTGAAGGCAAATGGGAAGTTTCAAATGCTGGTATTTTCATTTTGGGATGGTTGCACGAAGCATGGCAGGAATCAGAACCAAGATCCCATCATGTCTGCACAGACTGGGCAGGACTTATGTGCAGCTAATAACTCCTGGGTTCACTTCAGATCTTTGAAGGTTCTTCTTAAACTGATAACATCAACACAACAGTAGACATCAAAACTGAAAAGCATCTTCCTCAGGAGCATGACCTCATGAGAGGAAAGAGGTGACAGCAATTAAAATGCTGTCCCATTCGTTCTGCACTTGCTGTCTGAATGTCACCAGCACAGCTGGAGCTGCTGAGGTCTGTACCTTGTGCGTGAGTTACAGTTACCGATAAATAATCAGCTGCTCCTTCCAAAGGGTCCCTGATGTGTTTATGTTGGATGCTGCTGTTGGTTCTGATCACCTCTAGCATGATGAAACATAGCCACTGAGACAATGATAACTAAAGAACAGTTATTCAAATCAGTGTAGTATTTTAACTGTGAGGAAAGGCTCTGAAATCATCTTGAGTATTTCCATCTTTATTAAATTATGAACTCTGTTTTGTCCACTTCAGAAACCTTATACTTATGAAAAAAGTTTTTTATTTGTAGTGATTACTCTGAATCACATTCTGAGAAAAAAGAATGAAGGTGGAGGACTTAAGTGGCTTCAGATAGTAAAATGAAGTCCAATAGTCAATATAGGATGATAGTAATTCAAGGATCAATCCAGATACACAGAGCAGGATGAAGGACCCGGAAAGACAGTCACTTACTTAGAGGAGATCAATTCCTAACAAAGACACCAAGGGTTTAACTGGGGACGGAGCACCCTTACCCCTGACACTGCTAAGACAGTCGGGGGTTGTGTGCACAAGGAAAGGAAACTGCCTCAAACGCCTGAGGCAAACCTCAGACAAAAGTTAAATGAACGTGGGTCTTGGATTGAAGGGAAAAATGAGGACTAAACATGTTTTAGAAGAAAACACAGGGCAGACTGTTGGCTTAGGCAAAGATTTCTTAAACATGATTCCCAAAACTTGATCTGCAAAACTCAAAATTGGTAAGTTCCACTTCACTGAAATTAAGAAACTTTTGGTTTTGAAAGAGCATCAGTGAAACAACGGAAAGACAAGTCGCAGCACATGCTGGCTTCCCCCAATCGCAGCACATTAAATTTGCGGACCATGTCTCATCTGCTGATCTAAATCAGCTCTTACCATTACGTCACCTGGCACAAGTGCACAGAACAAAGCAGAGGCCTTTCCCTGGGCATCCCCTTGGGACCGACAAGAGCACAGTAGCGGCTCTGCCTGCCGCACCCCTTGTGCCCATAACACCTTGATTCATTATCAGGAACCGTCGCCAGTCTATTCACCCTTTCGTTTTTCTCTTACAAATATATGACCAGTCTTGTCTTACAGTTTCACTTGCCTGATGAGTGGTGAGCCAGAACTCTGAAAATGCTGTCTCCTCTAAGTGCATAAACTAATTATCCAGTCTTACCAAAGCTTCAGAGACTCCTCTGTCAACATAGCTCTGCTTCCGGGGATGCAAGAGGGTTATTTTCCTTCTGCCCCTTGGTAATGATGACTCCTTAATTTATTCTGATTATTCTCAAAGTTATGAATGACTCAGCCAGCTGAGCTCGGCGGGGCGGGTGGAGCAGCAGGAGTCTGCTAAGGTCTGGCGCAGATGTTCCCATGATAACCTCCACTCTGTTTTTCCTTTGTGCCCCAAGGCCTCCCAACGTGGGGGAGGTGTCATGCTGAAGGTGGCTCGGACAGGAGAAGTTTACTCAAGCAGGAGATGGGGCAGGCCACAGGAACATCCACAGCAGCTCACGGAGGGAGCCAGGAACATCCACAGCGCCCTGCCAAGATGACCTCAGCCGGAGCCTCGAGCCTCGAGCCTCGGAGTGGAGAATGAGCTCCTCCTTCCCCAAGGGCCCCCTCCCTTCAGTGAGATGAAGTCAAAGTCATTTGTTTCCTTTTATTATTTCTTGACTTTGATTTTTCCTACCCTATACTTCTAACGGTTGTATCTTAGTACATAATTCAAAAAACCTAGATTTCTTTTTATTTATTTACTTCTTTATTTATTTGGTACTGGGAATTAAACTCATGACCTTGTGCTTGCCAGATAGGTGTTGTACTGCTCAGCCATATCCCCGCATTTACATTTCTTTTCTTATGTATTATGTTGACAAAAAATTCAGGAATGAAATACATCTTTTCCCAGAAAATGTAATTTGAGAGACACTTTTCAATGTCTATTGCTTACATTCTTTGCCAGGTGAGGTTTCGAGACAGAAATAGTTTTTCCATTTCTATCTGTAATCATAAAAGATTAGAGATATTTATTTCTAATTAATTGGCAAATGCTTAAACCATGAAGATAGAGAGCCTTCATTAGACTAAGCTTTTCTGGTCTGATTAATAGGTTTTTTGAATTTTAAAGTTCTTACCAAAGTGATTTTTATCCTTTTAAAAACCTAATCCTGAGTTTAATTACAGGTTGGAGCACTTTCTGTTACCAAAGCTACTTTGGCGTTCCATGTAATCAGAATCAGATAAAATGCACGTTGTGTAACCAGTGCGAAGGGTGCAATTAAAATAAAGCCTCACAACATGCAGATTTTACTTTTGACCTCATTCTCAGGCAGTCAACAGTCCAGCATCTGCAAAGATCCCACGAGGAAGCTCTGGCTTCCAGGAAGACAAGTCCAGGCAGAGGGAACCTTATTTTACAGAGTGTCAGGGAACAAGCAGACTTGAGCAAGACTCCTCTTTTCTTCCCCTTGTTGCCTGGGCTTGTCAGGCGCCGAGGCTCCCTGCTACCACCCCCCAGCCGGGTCCCAGTGTTCATCTTTCAAGTTAGGAGAAGAAACACTCTGGAGTCACATTATGGAACGCGGCCTCCTGAGAGCAGCACGAGAAGCTGCGGGAGAAGGAGCACCATGAGGAATTGAGAAACAGACCGTGGGACCCAGAAAATAATCCATATATTGGTGCCATAAATTCATGGATAGATGACACAAACTGCGTGGGGCCAAGTAACTACTCAGCAAGCACTTGGGCCGAACAGTCACCTCCACATTTTACACTGGATCTCAAATTCCAGGGCTGTTCATCAAGTCACAGGGTTATTGGGTGAGATTAAAATAAGGGAGAAGCACAGAGAATCCTGTGGGACCTTCTCCTGGGTCAAACCTGAGACATAGGCATGGTTCTTGCAGTTGCACATTTAAGTTTGGGGACGATTGGGAAAAGAATCAATCTACAAGGTCAGCCGCTTACATCCTGCCACTCATTTAATCCCTAAAAGGAACAGGGAAAATTAAAAGAGGGACACAAATATTAACAAAGTTACTTGCTCCCCCACCCTTAGTCAAGTGATTCCAGATGTTTCTTTCCACTTGGAAGGAACCAGCCACAGCTATTTCAGTTCAGGTAACTGTTATCGTGTGGCATTTCATGAGAAAAATGCAGGCAATCTTGAAGGTCCTTCCTATGGTTTCTTTTTTTTTTTTTCCCCATTCATCTTTAATGTTTTCTCAACTTCATTTCCATTGTTAGTTTATTTTAAAAAGCAAAACAAAAAAGGATAGAAACAATATAGAATTATAAAAACAATAGTAGGAAATTAACACTAGTTAAAATATTGCATATTGTTATTTTAGAAGTAGTTGTTCAGGTTACAAGGTTTAGGCCTGATCAAACAATGAGAGCATGATCGATTCTTGCAGATGAACTTATGGAGATTAGTAGCACAGTTATCTGACTTGTGTTTACATACACACACACATCTGTATACCTGTATACCTACAGTCTCTTCCCTTCTCCCACTGTCTTAGTTTGCAAGGCAGAAATCTAACAGGTGGAGCTCTCGGGAGTTTTGCAGAAGACCTGGTAGACAGGAGCTGGAGGGGCCAGATTGGCTGTGCTGCGGGACGGCAGTTTGTCCAGTGGGCTCTGTCTTGCTCTCTGAGGAGGGGCCAGTAGTGTGAATGCCAAGGAAAAGTATGAAAGGAGCTGCATATTTTTTTTTCTCTCTCTCTCTCCCCTGCCTCCCAGCTTTCTGTCTGTCAGTCCTGACCGAAGCACTGTCTCTGGGCCTTCTCTGCTCCTCTGTCTCCCAAATGTCTACAGGGAAATAGTATGCATGAAATGAAGCATCTAAAATAATGAGTGCTTCTCATCTGACCCACAGCCTGGCTAAACAGTGAAAGCTCCAGACACAGAGCATTTTGGGTGCTGATGCTGGTATTTTGCAATTTTTGCCTTTTCCTGCACTTTACGAAATTTTATGCACTGATGCAAATAAACACTCGAAAGGTACCTGTAGATAAGTGGTTCTGAGTGTGCACTGAACTCTAAAAGCAAGAGTTTCTCATCAAACGTGGAAAACAAGAACTGGGGCGGGTGGAGTTTCCTCACTGAGCTCAGCAGCGCAGGAGCGGCCTGGTGGGCAGATGAGATTGTCGGGGCTCCTGGGCCCAGCGATCTTGCCCAAGATCAAAGCGACTCCAGTGCCCAGGGGACTCCCTGTGCTATCGTTTCATTTCCTGTAGGTGGTCGCTCCTCAATGGCAGTAATTACTGAAGTCTCTGCTTCCAGGCAGCTTCCTTCCTGATGCTGAAAACAGCTCAAAGCAAGCTGCCTCAGACAGCCCTAATTTTACAGCCTTGTGGTATGTAACTGTCCCAGCAAGTTCTAAGGTGGGAGGGACAGGTGTTTTTGTTCCAGCAGTCTTTGAAGTTTCCTGCTGAAGCTTATTTTTAAACACCCTATCAGTCTGCTCTACATTTGTAAACAAATTGAAGGGGTCACTCCTAATTTTTACCAACTTTCCAGCAACGACAATCAGTAATGACAGTTAACAAGAAAATTCTATCTGATCCAATGAAATTTATAGTTCTGTGACTGAACACAAAGTATGTTGAGAAGTTTAGAAAGAAAAGCAGGTACAAACAAAATACTATTTTTCTTTTTTAGGTAGAATGGTCATCTATGGGTAATGTTGACCTTAAGAGCTCCAAAGTCAAAATTCCTCAAATTAACAGGGAACTGGAAAGGAATTTTTAAGGGTGGACAAGATTTGTGATATTTAAGATCTAATGATCACATTTTCAGGATGCATCCTAAACAAATATAATAATTTTACACTGAAAACTAGCCTAAAAAACTCTCCCAGTCCAACTTCTAAATTCTCAACTTGAGAAAATCCAAGTTGTTATTATCATCTAGTTATATTATCATCTAGTAGTCTGAGCAAGGCAATAATCCACAACTTCTTATAATTCACTGCATGTACTGCTTTTTTTTATCTAGATATAATAACTCAAAAACAACTGGCTGTTTATTTTGAATTATCTATATAATTATCAGCCTAAGTATTCCCAAGTTAAACTCAGTATAGAGAATTATACCCTAACATACAGCTATAGTATGTCTTATAGGTCTTATTCAGTTATTTATTGTTTAGTCAATATTTCTTTTATTCAAGCATTATATGAAAGTTTTAAAAAAGTTTAGACACACATATTTCTGTCATCACATTACATAATGTTTAGCTTTTCCTTCTAGAACTCATCTACGTTTGCATATTTTTTGATGTTGTAATGATGGCGTAATACCATCTTTGTTCTATTTTTTAATGAACATTATACCAAGACATTGTCATGCTGTTACCTACATTCATAATTATTGCTTGAGCAACTGCATATTTCACTGATTTCATCGAATATTTATCTGTAGTCCTCTTGTTGAGCAATTAGGTCATTTCCAGCACTATCATAAATAACACTGCTATGAAAAATGTTTCTACAATTGCTTTCCTCTATGGTTATTCTTTCAATTATTTTTCTGTGAATGCGTGATATTATTAGATTTTAAATGTGTGTGAGGATTTAGATATCAACAGGACTCACAGTACATTTTGCCATAAGCTGCTCTGCAGTTTTGTTGTAGCTACAAGAAGAAGCCAGCCAGGCTGTTGTGGGTCCACGGGACAGCCCGCTCTGGCCTGAAACACGCCGCCAGAGGTCAGAGGAGCTGAAGAGGGGGCCGCGCCTGTGAGCAGAAGTGACCTCAGAAGCCTGCAAGGATAATTTATAAGATGTCCACTCAGAAGAGTCCAGCAGCGCTTCCTGAAGCTCCCAGCTAGATTTCTGGATGAGCACTTTCTTCTGCGTTAAGCCACCGCAGGCAAGACGCTTCCCTGCCAGAAACCTGGTAGCCTTCGTGCGCTGATCGTCGAACACATGTGCAGTGTCTGAGCCATGTGACTAACGCTCCCTGGGAATCAGAAAATCTCCGAAAGTAAAACTCAACCCTTCACTAAGGGAATGAGAATCTTGAGACAAAACAGAGGAGGGGACTCAGACTCCCTGTCGTCCCTGGTGAGCAGGAGCCCTGTCCCCTGCACAACGCCACCACCCTTGGCGGTAAGGCCACTCACCAGGCTTCCTGGCCTTGTTCTGAGGTCACAGGGCGGGGCTATTGCACCCAGCAAGGGTTTTCTTGGCTGAGCCATACAGCTGTCCCTTTCTTTGGTGCATTTTGCTCAAGAACTCATTTATTTGAAGTGTCGTTTATCCCTCTAAGGGACAAACATGGAGCTCAAGGTCCAGGGAGTCCAAGTGCTATGTTCTGAATCAGCAGAGGAAGCCCAGCAGAGCAAGCCCGGCCTCCCCGGAGCCTGGCTTCTTGGAGCTCCTGCAGAGGGGCTTTCCTGGGGCAGCGTCTGGGCCACAGTATGGTCACAGCCTTTCTGGAACAGCTGCTTCCTTCTGTGATTTTTCTTTGCATAACTCTGAAACACTGTTCAGGGAATTCTCTTTTCACAGAATGTCAGTCGCACTGGACATTGCTTTGCAGTTTAATGTGAATCTGGGAAAGCACAAGTGGGACCACAGCAGTGACCCAAAATGAACCCGCCAGCATTTTATGAAATGTTATAATATTTTGTGCTCAATCTTCCTAACTCGAGGTGCTCAAGTCACAGCAGATATTCCAAATCAGCAGTTGCATTGCCAGTAGAATCTCAACAATACTAATTCAGATTTAACAACCACTCTGATTCATCTCTTCAGATTTAGATCCCATAAAAACAAAGGATGAAGTCCCATGACTTTCACCAAAACGTCTCTAAATATAATTCCTAAAAAAAAAAAAAATGAATCTGCTAATGGGTTGTGACAAGAATGTACCTGAATCATAAGCCTGGTGACCTCAGATTTAATGACTTTTTCAAGTAATTAATCTGATTTTGAAAATGGCTTAAAATTATTCTTAAGAATGTTAGCTGGAATGGTTTCGGTAGAGTCAAAAGGAGTGCTTTAAAACCTTTACCCAAGAAAAAGTGGGATGACTTATGAGTTATGTAAAGAATCACCACAAATTCATCTCAAGGAGAAAACACTTTTATGTATAATTAACGTATCACTAGTGAAAGTTTAGGATTTAAAAATCTCATGCTAGACATTCGCAAGAAAACCATTTTGAGTCTGTAATAGGTAAAAACATTGGATGTAGGTTTTGAAGAAAAGAATTTTGCAACATGTGTAGCCAGCCTTTATACAAATCCTTAAATTCCATACACTTACAAGTATAGGACACGAAGAGTTATGTCCTTTGAAAGGGAAAGACCTCGATTTCGTATAAGTTCACAGAGCCCTCAGAACCTGCTTGTAAACTGTTTGACTGTTAAGGCATGATTTCTTACAGAAAATATTTCGAATTATAGCCTTTCTCCACCTGAAACCCACTGAATGTAATTAAGTTGAAATGTGGTAATTATTCTTGAGACAGAGCTCCAAGTGCAGGGGGCAGCAGGTAGAGAACGCGTATTCACTGCTCTCCAACAGGTTCAAGGCCAGCTGTGGACAGACCTGGACCTCCATCCGTTGTGTGAAGTTCTGTCTATCTGTTGCTGTGTTGCCGCCTGTTTCTTTTCCTGTCTTCCCCAACTCCTTGGCATGCTCCCCTCTGGCAGTGTGCCTCCCAGGGTGCTCTTTGGATTGTCCCTTCCTTTGTCCCCATTACAGTGCCTGGCTCACTGAAGACAATAATTATTCATCAGAGGAACTGTAGGGAGTAGAAAGAACCACATGCTCCTAACAGGTCGTCTGCCCTCTCTGTCCATTTGCCATCTCAGCTACTCTGCAGGCCCCCCATGGGGGGCTTTCTATCTTAGGTCCCCGCGCAGCCAGAGCTTGAGTTGCAGCCAACCACAGTGTGCAGGATGGGGAGCACAGACTGGAGATGCTGGGCAGATTTTGGATTCGGTGATGGAATCCTGGCTTTCCAGTGATTAATGAGTCAGCATTGACAATAAGACTGATCTAACAAGCATCACAAAACAAGGTAAACGCACAGTTGTGTGGTATTTGTTCTCTAAGCTTCGACAGGACCCAAGGCAGTCACCTCTGTCCTCTGCAGCAGCAGGGAGCAGCAGGAAACTGCCACCTCGCATCCCGCCCCACCACCGCAGCTCAGCCAGAGGCTGATGCTGAGGCGGCCGTGGTGCTCCCAGGCATGCACCGCTGGCCTCCTGGGCCGCATACCTCACTCACTGCCAAACGCACAGGACAGGACGGAGCGCTGCTCCTGCTCTTGTATGGTCAAAAGGAGCGGGTGTTTGCTCAGGGCTGTGTGGGCACATGGCTGGCTGAGCCCCCAACTGTGCCCACTGAACCTCTGACAGATGAATCATGAACCTGGGGCCTGGAGAGACAAATGTTTACCGTGGAACAGTAACAAGAAGGTCTGGGCTTTTTGCCATTTAGAGAGAAAGGAGAAGCATGTAAACTCTCTTACCCTTTCCTGGAGATCGCCCTGAGAAGGTGCCACGCGCCAAGCTCAGTCGTAGGGCCCAGGTTGGCAAGGACCAGACCGTCACGGGGCCGCGAGCGTGATGGGGTCCTCACGAGCGTGCGCCTTTGTGCACACAAATGACAAGTGCGTTGCCACCTTGTGAGGAAGACTCGAGTCACCGTGAAGCAGAGTGGGCTACTGCTATTATGGGATGTCCCCTTTGTGCTACGCATCTTGTTTGCAGAATAAGCAGTTTGTGTCTCACGCATCATAGCCCAAGAGTGCAGCACTGGGAGCCGTGCTGATGGACTGGGGCCCTGGTTCCCTTCGCCTTTGGCTCCACCTCTGCCCCTTGACAGCTGTGTGGTTTTTGGCAGGTCACCTAACACCTTCCTCTCTGGTCATGGCAGCCACACGGTATGTTTATGTATATTAAGAACTTAGAGCACCGCCTGGGACAGTTGACATTGCAACAAATGTTACTTGAAGAATATTTATTTACTGATATTACTCCTATTATGCCTAAAGTTAGAACTAGGATAAAATTCTGCCAAGTAGCATTATGACTCAGGAGCCCAAAATACCCACCGATGTCATTATAGGTGGGTTGGTTTGCTCTTTGGAAGAAAGTTAGCTGGGCAGAGCTGTTTTAAACGAGCTGTTTGTCTGTCGTTCACCTTCTCTTGACCTGATGTTTGATTCCTGTGCTGTGATTCTCTGCTTTGCTCACTCTACCTGATGAATTTTATTTTATCCAAGAATAGAGTTAAAACGACCGAGGTGCAAGGCAGTGCAGCCTCTCCAGGATGGGGTGCACATTTACACATGCATGGCTGCACCTTGTCTCTGAGAGTCAGAACCCATGACTTAGACAGGCTCTGGTTTCCTTTTGGCCAGCAGAACGCTTTTCCTTCCATCGTGGTTTGTTTCTCAGTGTCCCTCTAGCTCCCTGACAAATCATGTGGTGACCCGGAGTTCAGTATGCAGATACTTTGGCCGTCTTGTGGCATCTGCCCTCAGATACTCACCAGGAGGTGACAGCAGTTAGGCTGGATGTTTCCTAGGGTGAAGCGGAGCAGAAGTGATTCATTACATGAGAATGGAAGCACCGGTAATGGAAGGTGTCTGTGCATCGAAAATCAGCAGCTGGGAACTCATCACTCCATGCAAATGATATCTCAGAAAAAGGGCAGAGAAATCAAAGTGATTTCAACCTCGTCTCTGAAGTTCTGACAATCCTGTGATGCTACTAATGTGACATATGAGTTTCCACCTTCAAGGATGAGTAATAAAGGAAAGAAATGATATAAAACTTTAGGAACTCACATCACAAGACACCTATTTTAGATGTTCTAAAAATATCAGCAGAAACTCCCTTAAATTTCCTTGTAAGGCCTCCTTTCTTTAGAACTTCTCTTTGCACCTAGATCTCCAGTGAAAGCTGGAGAACACGGTAGTAGACAAGGAAGTGTAGGAATTGGCTCTATCAAAAATACCCTGAACTTGTTTGTGTGCTAGCAGCTGCCTGACATCTGTTCTGATTTATAAAACTAATCGTACTTTGATTGAGGAGGAGTAGAAAACCCCAGTCCCCTTTTCCTGATGCAGACACTGATTCAACACGAACATACAAATGAATTTTCTTTGTGATAAACCCAGAACCAAGTTGAGAGTCTCATGTGTCCAGGATGAGCTGAAATCAAAGCCAGTAGGAAAACGAGACACTCGCTTTCCAGAATACTTCCTGTGACACATACATCACAGTCGAGAGGAAATTCCTGCCTTCTCCCTGAGGGAGAAAGAGACTACTGGAGCATGCGTCTCACAGTCAGCCTCTCAGGCTGGGTCTGTACAGCTGGGGCTCTCCTGAAGGATAGGAGGCCAAATTGAGGACCACTGAGAATGACACTGCCAGTCAAACCAGCAAGCTCTTGCCAAGGATCCCCTTGCCTGTAGATCAACACAAACAGGACAAAGGCACTGACAGAGGGGCACATGTCCAGCCTCCTAGGTGCTCAGGGGCTGCCCGAAGGACACCCTCTCTTTTACCTGTCGTGGGGCACTGATGGGACCTGCACCTTATGGGTGCCTGGGAGACCCTGAGATCACAAGAGAGCAGAGCACCTCACTGTTCCTGCAGAGGCCTGAGACAGGAACGCTTGGATGCTTCTTCCACAAGCAGGACTGGGCAGCATAGAGCATCTATCCGTTACCTCTGCTGTCCAGGGCGCAGCCTAGGCACTGGTTTCTGTGGGAACTGGAATTCCTGCAGAATCCTGGGCACAGGGATCTGGGCAGTGTCTTCCTCTGCTGCATCAAGGGAACCACAGCACCGCAGGCAAAAGACATTGCAGCTTGGCTGCCTGCCGCTGAGGTGAGTCCTGCGGGATGGAGTGGAAGAAGGCTGTGGGGGAGACAGCTGCCAGCAGGCTGGCTTCTGTCTCACCTGTCTCAGAGCCCCAGGGGAACTGACAGGCTCCAGATGATGGACCACCGGGGACAGGCAGCTGGGCTGCCTGCTAATGTTGCAGAGGACTTGAGGTCCAGCAGAGGAAAATCAGCTGGAGGCTTTTCCCTTGGAGACAGAGACGAGCAGAGAGAAGAGTGGACAGTGGTTCTAAGCCTGCAGTTTCATGGGGTTGAGTCTGAGGGAGGGATTTCTGTCACACAGGTCACACAGCACTGATGGGGTCTGGCATAATCCCGCTATCTGAGGGCCTCTTAAAAGGAAAAAGGGCTAGGTGCTTTATAGTAGTTCCAACATGATGAGTTCCCAGCTTCTGACATGGTGACATTCAGTGCACCACAGACTCCAGAATGAGCAAGAAATGCTCAGGGTTTTTTTGTTTGTTTGTTTTTTGGGTTTGTTTGTTTGTTTGTTTGTTTTTTTGTCTTTTTCCTTTTTATCGGTACCAGGGATTGAACTGATGACTGCCTGCTTGCAAGGCAGGCGCTTATGCCGCTGAGCTAAATCTCCAGTCCCCGAAACTCTCAGGTTTAAAAAAAAAAAAACAAATTGCTGAAACCTCTCTGGGAGTTTACATGTGCTAGTTCAGAGAAGCAGCAGCCACAGAAAATGCTTGAGAGGTGCCCAGAATCCTAGACAGGCTGACTGTTAAAGATTTCTCCTTATGAAGCCCCTCAAAGCCAGGCAATAGGGCTGTTTCTTTCTTTTTTTTTTTTTTTTTTTTTTTGATTCATAGATTCCAACACAAAGTAAGCTTAAGAAAGCTTAAGAGAAAACAGGAAATCTTGGCTCATTAAAAAAATACAAACAAATGAAAGCAACTGACAGTAAAGAAGCAAGTATATGAATTACCTGACAAGGAATTCAAAATTATCATCAAACATGCTCAGTAAGATCAAAGGAAATGCTGAGTGAACAGAATGAGAATATCGATAAAGAGCTAAAATATTGAAAAGAACCAGTGAACTACTTGGAGGTTAAGAATAAATAACTGAATTGAAAAATCCACTAAATGAATTTCAACAGCAAATTTGATCAGGTAGAAGAAACAGTGAACTAACTGATCAGGAAAACAATTTGATCAGAAGAGGAAAAATGAATAAAAGAAGTCTGATAAACTAATGAGACATTATTACTGGACACATACGAGAGCACCCAAAACAGGAGAAAATGATAGAAAACTTTCTAGAGGGAGAATGACTGGGACCTTCTCAGCCTCAGGAAGGAAATGTACCACTGCACTCAAGAAGTCAAAGAAACCCAAGTCACACAAAATCAAAGAGGGGATTACTGGGATGCCTTATAATAAGATAATTAAAAACAAAGACAAACAATTTTGAAAACATCCTTATAGAAGTGTGCTTTGTCCAGTAAAAGACAGCAACAACTATCAGTGAATTTCTCAGCAGAAACTTTGCAAACCAGAGTGAGCGAGATAATATATTGAAATGCTAGGAACAAAGCAAAACAAAGCCAGATTCCGATGGAGATGCCATATGTGGCAAAGCTATTCCTCTAAAAATGAAGGTGAAATAAAGACTTTTCCAAATAAAGAAAAGCTGAAGGGGTTTACCACCACCAAAAAGTCCTTCAGGTCAAAATGAAAGGCACTGAACATCAACACAAAGCAGTATAAGGCTCCCTGGTAAAGACAACTCAACAGACAAGCAAAAAACGCTGAGCTATTGTAATGGGCATATGTAACTCAATTTGGGATAGAAGTTAAAACACTAAAATAAGTGCCCCTATAAAACATCTTAAACACATACAATTAAAAGATGTATTGTGTTAGATCATTTATACAGAGGGTGTGGAGAGAATAAAATTGCAGAGGGCTCCTCTGTGTATTTGAAGTGAAGCTGGCATCAGCCTGGGGTACATTATGATCACCCTAAAATGCTGCACATATGCCCATGGCAAGTTCAAAGACAGTGTCTGTAGGAGATACACAAAAGAATGAGAGAGACATCAAAGCACAGTCCACCATAAAAGAATAAATAAAAATGTTAAAAGGTAGCAAACTAAGAAAGGACAGAGCTCCAGATAGAGAAAGTAATGAACAAAATGGCAAGGTTGTTTCTCCATCAGAAATTACTTTGGATGTAATAGATTGAGTTTCCCAATCAAAAGGCAGAAAACGGACAGAAAGAAAGCAAATGAAACTGTACGCTGTCTAGAATATATTTTTTTATGTTGTATAGGGGTACTTATTTTAGATTTAAACACACTCACATGCTAAAAGTCAAAGGGAGGAAAAATTATTCCATAAAAATGATAGCCAAAAGAGAGGAGGAATGGTCACACTTTCTTTAGGCTTAAGTGAAAAATGTTTACAAGAGCCAAAGAAAGATATTATACAATAATAAAATGGCCAGATAGTCAAGAAAATAAACAATTACAAGTATATGCACATATCAGACCACCTAAATACGTAAAGCAAACTTCTGATAGAACAAGAAAAAACACACTGAAACTTTAAGCACTGGTGAAAGAACTCAGGAAGTGCACATACATGGAGAGACGTTGGCGTTCACTCGTTGTAATCCGGACGCTGGCAGAGGGTGGCGCCACCTAAAGTGATGTGCAGGTTCAATGCACTTCTATTAACGTCTCAGTGACACTTTGCAGAGGTAGGAAAAAGAAATCCTAGCCTGTGTGGAACTAGAGAGGATCCTGAGTAGCCATAACAATCGAGAAGGAAGAACACGGTGAAGGCTTCACATTTCCATCCCTCTAAACACCCTCCAAAGCTGGTCATGAAAATGAGAGAGTCCTGCCACGAACACAGCCCAACAGACCGATGGAACAACATGAACACCTTGGAGATGAGCCACACACTTGCAGTCAAGTGACTGCGTGATGGAGAAAGGACAGCCTCTTCAAAAATGCTCTTAGGAAGACTGGATAGCCTTATGGGAAAGAATAAAACTAGATCTGTGTTTTCACACAGCATATATTAAACTTAATTCACACATGACATTATAGAACTTTAGAAAAAACTACAGGTCCCAAGCTTTGTAACATTGATCCTGGCAATGATTTCCATGATATAATGCCAAGAGCACATGCAATAAAAAGAAAAATAGACAAGAGAGACTATATCAACCTGGAACGATTCTGCAAAAAAACAAAAATCATCCATCAGAAAGGCACCTGGTGTAATGGGAGAAAATATTTGCAAACCATGAAACTAATGAGGGGTTAATATTCAAAATATGGAAAGAATTCTTGCAGCCCAATGACAAATAAACTCATTTTTATAAAAGCAGTCAAAGGATTTTAATACAGCACTACCTTGGTTCACAAACTTAATTTGTTCCATGATTCTGGGGAAGATGGCAGAAATATTTGACAAAATTTTACTTTTGTTCATGAATTTTACATCAAGTGATGAATATAATCATGGCTATCTTCCCCAGAATCATGGAACAAATTAAATTTATGAGCTGTGGTACCACTGTCTACATTTCTTCAAAAAAGACATGTAAATACTCAACAGCTTTATGACAAGATGTATCCAGCAAAAACCTTGCTTATATCTCAAAGAAATACAAATCAAATACACAATGAGGTACCACTTCACATGTATTAGGATGGAGATAGATGACAGAGAGATCGATAAATGATAGATAGATAGATAGATAGGTGATAGGTAGAGAGGCAGGTAAGATGATACATAGAGAATACATTGAAGAAAGATTGGGAGGTAAAAGATAAATAAGATAGACCAAAACCTGAAAATAACAAGTGTTGACAAGGATGTAGAAAAATCAACGTTTGTGCATTATTGATGGGAATATAAACGTGGTGTGCAGAATTCTCTAAGATAAAAAAAAGTAGACATACCGCTACTAGAGGATCCAGAAATCTCAAACTGGTAGTAATCAAAAGAACTAGAAAGAAGATCTCAGAGAAATATTTGCCCTCCTGTACTCACTGTAGCAAGGCAAGCAGTAGTCAAGGAGTGGAGAGAAGCGAAATGGTCTCTGATGGGTGAGTGAATGACACAAATGTGGTATACAGGCATGTAGACAGACAACAGACCGTCATCCAGCGTAAAAACAAAGGAAATCACGTCACACGCTACAGTGTGGGTGCATCTGGGGCTGTTTAAGAAGTGATATGCATAGAAAATTGCCTGAAAAATGAGCAAATCGCTTCAACTTCTGACATGGTGACATTCAGTGTTGCTCATCACTTCTCAGATTGTTAGTTTCTGCCAAATAAAAGCATAACAGTGTGTCCCCATCCACGTGAGTTACCAGATCTGGCACAGTGTGATCTCCGTCTCTTCCACAAAGCCAAAATGTCCATGGAGAGTAAATGTTTAGAAGCAGTTCAGGACAGCAGAATATCCACAACTGCGTAACTGAAGACCCTCACAAGGACTTCTAGAAATGCTTCAGAAAGTGGCAAGAAAGCTGGAGTATGCAGAGGCAGAATAATGGTAATCTATCTTTTATAGTAATAAGTTTTATTGATATTTCTAAAAAAACAACAACTTTTTTTGTACAAGGAATCGAACTCATGACCTTGCACTTGCCAGGCAGGCCGTTATGTCTGGCATAATCCCCAGGCAAAACACAATAGTAATTTCATTACTTTCCAGCTCTTTTTAGTTGTGTTTCTATCTTCCTTATTTCTCTTTACTAAATTTAAACTTAATTTTTCCTTTACTTTCTTCCTCATTAGATAAAGTTGTTAATTTGAGCTTTCTCTTCTTTTTTTCTGCAGGAATTTATCAACCACGGATGGTTTCTGTTCGGACTATTTTTACTGTACCTTTTAAGTTTTAGTAAACTACATTTTTATTTTCACTTAAGACATTTTGTAATTTTCCATTTGATTTCTTCTATAACTCCTTGATTCTTCGTGGATATATTTCCACATATTTGTGACTTTTCCAAAATTCCTCCTATTACTGATTTGCAGTTTCATTCCACGATGGCCAGGAAAAAAACGTGATGTGATATTAATCTTAATTTAGTTAAAACTTGTTCGTAAATCGATGTTCTGTTCTACAGAATGTTAACACATGATTTGAGGAGAACTGTACTGTCCCAGCACTCGGTTGGAAGACTGAAGCAGGCTGACTACACGTCTGAGTGTAGGTGGGGAAGCAGAGACAGAGACCCTGGTCTGGCGGTGAGCTAGCTCAGTGTGAAGTGCTTGGTTCAATGCCCAGGACAAAGACACTTTTTATTCCGTTGTTGTTGGATAAAATACTCTTCGAATGTCCCTTAGTTCTAGTCAGTCTATACCATATTTACTCTTTATTTAGCATTTTTATCATTGTCCTATTGTTGAAAAAGAGTGAAAAGGAAGCTTAAACCATCCACTGTTTGTGTGCTCCTGTCCTGGGAAGAAAGGCTCGGAATGACTCAAAGTGGAGGAAGATAAATGTGTCCATATTGTGAAGGTAAAAAAGGTAACACAGTGGTATGAGGAACTAGCGGAGGAAATAAACAGGGTGTTTCTGGTGGGCTCTGAACACAGACAGAGGTCCTTGTGCAACCATCCACACTGTACTGCACTGGACATGCAAAGATCATTGTTATGTTTTTTCTAGTTTTTTAATTCTTGAGACAAAATATCTGACACTCAGAGATAAAGGGGGAGAGGTTTTTTTGGTTCACACTTTGTAGAGCTTTCAGGCACAGCAGAGGAGAAACAGTTCACATCAGGCAGAAGACAGCTGAAGCGAGCGATCAGCAACAAGCAAAACAGTAGCTTCTTGCTTCCTGTTATCTTTCTTCTAAACCAGGAATCCAACTCAGGACTTTGCGTTTGCCAGGCAGGTGCTGTGCCCCTGAGTTAAATCCCCAGCCCTCCCCTGTTATCTTGCATCTAGCTTGGAGTGGTACCAAACCAATCAGTGGACTATTTAGGGGTTATATATCCTTCATCCCAGCACCACACATTCTAGACTCAGCCCCCTCTGAAAAAGCTTCACCTAGGACTGCATGAGGATTTGGATGGACACCTAGACACAAACCATAGCATGCTTTATCACAGTTTTACAAAACAGAACAAAATAGGTAGAACGTTTGATTTTTCTTAAGGCCTGTGGTTTGCTGGCATTTGCACTAGGATCGTACCTGACACCAATAATATATTGTAGCTATTATTGCATTCTTTAGGGGAATTTGTTTTTTGGCAAATAACTCTAGTTTTGATTTTTACATAATATTTAATCATGTACTTAGTATTAATTGAAATCAGTCAAAACTGTCCTCAACTCACAATTTCAAACTTCCTACCACCACTCGTTTATATTTGTCAGATACAAGTATGTTCTCAGATAGCGTAGCTTCCTCTAAAATTTCAAACTTGCTGAAGGTAGGAGCTTCATTTGAAAAACCCAAGAGTATACTGGTCAGCACGGACAGCAGGAACCTGACTTCCATTCATTCAGAGTCACTTATATTGAGTGATAAATGATGCTACTTAATAATTATGCAAAATTAAATCAAGGCAGTGCCAGATGAAACCAAGACACTCCCAAATATTAAAATATATATACATATGTGTATGTATATATATATATGTATGTATGTATATATATATACATGTATGTATGTATGTATGTATATGTATGTATATATTTATATATCTTCTTTCTTCTAGAATCATATTTCCACATTAAGGCCACCAAAGTGATTTCTAAGCTTCACAATTATTCAAGTATTTCTGATCAACCAATCATGGCACTCATTACCTTAGCCTACAAAATAGCCTACAAGGGTGACCTGAAGTGATGTGAACTGTTGATATTCTGATGATTTTGTGCTGATAAAGTGTAACTATAGTGATGACCCACATACTGTGTTTTCTGCAAGAGTTAAAATAAATGAAAAATTTTAAGTGTCTCTTATCAACTAATAACTTATCAGTTAATTAATTTGCTTAATAATTAATTTATCAGTTACTCATTCCTATAGACTTCAGTTAATTCCTCATAATATCCTTATAAGGATGGCAGAACAGGACTTGTCACCTATGTTTATCAAATAAGCGGACTAAAACACAAGAGGCCAAATATTTTGCTTAAGGCCATTACTGCTGGCAGTTGCAAGCACACAAGTAAAACAATATAGGTAAAGGTGACGTAGCTTGAGGCAACTTCCTGAATTCATTCACATTTTCCTTTCATAGTAATTGTGAATTTGAGAAAGATTCAGAAGTCAGACAGCTCCAAAACTGCTGAATAAGGTGGATGAGGACACCATCATGGCGTTTGTTTGGTTTTTATGAACATTGCTAACCAGAAGCAGCAGGTGGCATGAATCACTGTTATGACGAAAGATGAATCTGCCATTCCTCAGGCCATTTCCTGCATGTGCCATTCCCTAAACACTCTAAAGAGCCTTGATAATATTTAGAGTTCACGGTAGCATTTCTGATACAAATTCACTTTCCACTATTCCATCAAGGATAAACACACTCCATATCCCCTCAATGTCAGATTTTGGACATTGTTTCTTCACACAAGGAGGACTGGTGATTTCCATGGAGAACTCGGAAACCTGGATTTGAAAGCAGCATGACTGCTCAACTCTAGTGAAATTACTGAAATTTTATGTTAACACACTGTTCCTGAGCCACAATTTCAGGCACACTTTAAAACACAGCTCGTCTCAAACCATTGCTCACAGCCAGTGAGTGAACGCACCAAACAAACAGAAACTTGTCCCACACTGAACCAGTGTCCGGTATGCTACTTCTCTTACTGAAGATTCCTGCCCTTCATTGGATGACACAGGACAGCAGAATTTATCAAGGTTTCTAATCTCCATATTCCTTATGGAAAAAAATTATAGCCTAGATTATAAAATAATTGATATCATGGAAGAAATGAGTTATTAAAGTATGTAGGAGTCATTTGTTCACTCATTTAGCAAAACTTTACTCTGTTGAAGTTTTGCTCCATGCAAGTTGTTTACCACACTTGGGGCATTTGGACCAGCAGAGGAGGAGAGGAACTGAGGTGAGCTGTAAGTGATTTGAGTTGAAGTTGCCAGGCTAAAGCGAAGAGGTGTGAATCTTAGACAGAGAACAATAGGCTGCTGGAAAAGAAAATCGTTAGAACTCTTGAAGCCATTAGTTTAGGCAAAGACTTTATGAACAAAACCCTTCTCAGGTCAGGTAAAGAAGTAGAAGTAGCAAATATAGATGTGCAAGAATGTTCAACATCACTGTTCATTCGAGAGATGAAAATTAAAACTATATTGAGATTCCATATCACCCCGGAAAGAATGGGTACTACTAAGAAGTCAACCAGAACCAATCCTGAAAGAGTTAAAGGAGACAATGAACCTTTTTCCACTGTAGTTGGGAGTGTAGACTGGTGCAACCACTGTGGAAAACAGTGTGGAGATTCATTTAAAAACTAAAACTGGAGGTTCTGTTTGAGAATTTTAAAAAGCAGCATATCACAGTGCTGTATGCACGCCCATGTTTACACGGTTCAATTTGTAATAGTGAAATCTTGGAAACAGCCCAAATTTCCATCAATTGATGAATGGTTAAGAAAAACTGGTATTTTTTTATACAATGGAGTACTACTCAGTCTCAAATAAGGATATACTTGAGACATTTCTAGGTAAATGGATGCACCTTGAGTCTAAACTCAAGTGAAATAAATCAGACAGACCAGTTGAAACACTGCATGGTTTCTCTGGTGTGAGAAACCAAAAGTACAAATAAGATATAATAGATATTGAGAAATAGAAATAAAATATTCAAATGGGAAGGGGAAAAAGGAAGGGAAGATGAAGGAAGGATGGATGGAAGGGAGAGAGACAGAGAGAAAGCAGAAAGAAAGAAAGAAAGAAAGAAAGAAAGAAAGAAAGAAAGAAAGAAAGAAAGAAAGAAAGAAAAGAAAGAAAATGAGCAGAAAAAAACAATGATTTGTGAATAAGGATGGGAAGAGGAATTAAAGGGAAGGAAGAGAAATAGGATAAAGCAGAGCAGCAAGATATATACAGCTGCAAATTCCCTATGATGATTATTATCTTATGTATATCTAAAATGCACCAATAAAGAAGGCAACAAGAAAAAAAAAAGACGGCATATGCGGCAGAGTGTAGGTTTTCTATGTGTAGAATCATACCATCTGCAGTCTTCCCTTCCTATTTGTGTATCTTTTGTTTTCTTTGCCTATTTACTCTTGCTAAAAATTGCAGCATTATATTGAATAAAAGTAGTAAGACTGGACGTTCTTGTCTTGTTCTTGATCTTATCAGAAACGCTTTCAGCTTCTCCCCATTCAGGGTGATACTGGCTGTGGTTTGTCACTTTACAGGGTTCATTAATTTGAGGTACAATCTTTCTGCATTTAATTTGTTCAAGGATTTAATCACATCGGGGTGTTAAATTTCACCAAATGTTTTTCCTGCAAGTATTAAGAAATTTTTGCCATTTTCATCTCCCTTTTTGTTGATGGATGTCTTGTGTTTATTAATTTGTGCCAGCTGAACAATTCTTGAAATCCTGGGATAAAACTACTTGATCAGAATATCACCATTTTGATAAGACGTTGAACTTGATTTCTCGCATGTTTTGTTGAGTTTTATGTCCTTGTTCATCAGTGATAGTGGTTTCCTTCGTGGCTGTGGCTGTTTTTCTCCTAATCTTGTCTGGGTTTTGTAAGAAGATTGTGCTGCTCCCACAGATTTGGAAGTGTTCTCTCCCTTGCAGTTCTGTCAAATAGCTTGAAAAATGGCACTAGTTCCTTTTTAAATTGTTGATAAAATTTGGTGATAAAATTTGGAGATTTTCTGTATTAATAGAATTTTATTATTGATTCAATCTTACTAGTTATTACTGATCTATTCACAGTGCAATTTTGATAGGTTATATGTGTCCATATATATGTCCATTGTAGGTTTTCCAAAATCTTAAGTTTTTCATAATAGTTATTAATGATACTTTTTATTTTTGTTGTATTGATTATAATGTTTCCTTTTTTGATATTTATTTTGTTTGTTTGTTTTGGTCTCTTCTTTTTTGTTGTCTAGTTTAGTGTTTATAGTGTTTAGCTTGTCAAATAACTAACTTCATTTCATTGAACTTTTATATTTGTTTTTAACTTCTTTTCTTCTGCTGCGAACTTTCTTTCCTTCTTCTAATCTGGGGTTTATTTAGTTCTTGTATTTCTAAATCTCTGTGATAAATGATTAAGTTGCTACTTTCAAATTTCTAAAACCTTTTATCTGATTTTTTAGAATATTAGACAACTGCAAGTTTTTAAACTATAGACACTCATTGACAAAACATCTTTTGTTGCTATTTTTGTTGTATGCCACAAATTTTAGATGCTGTATTTCCATTTTCATTTTGTAAGAAATTCTTAAAAGTTTTCCCTTCTGATTATTCTGGTGACTCCCTGTCCACTCCAAGTGTCATGTCAGTCTCCATGCCTTTGTACAATTTCTAAAATTTCTTTGCTGTTGAATTTCAGTTTTCCTGCATTGTGATCAGAAAGCATACGGGACATTATTTCAATTATTTAAAATTTCTTAGCACTTGTGACTTAATACACGGTGTATTCTGGAGACTGATCTGTGTGCCTATCAGAAGAACTGATGTGCTGCAAAGTTTGGGGAGAATAATTTGTGAACTGTTAAAGGAATCTTTAGGAAAAAAGAATGAAGTTTGAGTCAGAACAAGACCTGATTTCAAGACAAACCACCAAACCGTTGCGATGAACACATCGTGGTGCTGGCATAAACATAAATGTTAGCTGAGCAGAATGAGATCTCTCAAATAAACCCAGCATCTACAGACAACTGTGGGTGAGTGTTGCTTGTTTGATTTTTTAACGAAGGTGCCAAAAACATACACTGAAGCGAGAACAAACGGCTATCAATAAATGGTATTGGCAAGCTAAATAGCCAAATGCCAAGGACTGAAATTTGACCCCTATCTCCTTTCCTGTAAAAAAAAAAAAAAGTCACCTCAAGATGAATCAAAGACCTAAAGTTAGGACTTAACACTTTGAAGTTACTGGAAGAAAAAGTGAGAAAGGCATTGATGGCTGTGGATGCAGGCAATGATGGTTCTGGATAAAACCTCAAAGGGCAGGAAACGAGGCCGTAGCTGACCTGTGGAGCTGCATCAAACAGAAAAGCTGTGCACACGGAGGGAAATCAAAAGCAGAGCGAGAAGAAGACTTACAGAGAGGTGGAAAACACTTGCCGATTGCTTATCTGACTGATCTAACATCTAGAATATAAAGGTAACTCAGAAAACTTAACAAAAAACCAAGTAACCCAACTTAAAAATGGGAAGTAAATTACCCAGACATATGCTTCTCCAAACACACAATACAATTGTGAACAGCACATGAAAAAATGCTCCACATCATTACCCACTGGAGAAATGTGAAGCAGATTTGCAGTGAGATTCCATTTCTCTCCGATTAGAATGGTGATTATCAGAACAAAACAAAGCAAAGCAACCCAAATGCTGGAGCGGTTGTCAAAGAAAAGAACTGCTCTGCTGTCGGTGGGAACGTAAGTTAGTACAACCATGATGAGGAAATCACGTGGCTGCCTCCTGAAACTAGGAGTAGCTGTTCTGTATGATCTGGCTGTCACATTCTGGATACGGATCCACAGAAATGAGACCAGTGTACTAAAGAGCTCCCTGCATGCCTATGTTTGCTGCAGTAATATTCACAACAGCTGAGATATAGAATCAACCTATGTATAAATCGATGGATTAATAAGGAAAACATGATATATAAATGCACCTATATGCCGGATTTGTGGGTATGCACTAAGTGGAATATTATTCCACCACAGAGAAGAATTAAGCCTGCTATTTGCAGCAAAATGGAAGGAACTGCAGGACATTATAATAATTGAAATAAGCCAGACACCGAAAGACAGATATGGAATTACCTCCTTCATATGTGGAAACTAAAAAATGTCACATTGAAAGTGGAACAGTGATTAATAGCGACAATAGTGGGAGAGGGGGATGCAGAAGGTGGGTGGGTTTGATCAGTGCACACTGTGTGCCTTTTTGATAATCACACCAGACCCTAGTAACTTGCACAACTGCCATGTGTTAATAAGTTTTATGCCCAGAACTGGAAATTTAGTAGAGAAATCTGTAGATTATTAAGGGTGCTGTAAACAGTGCTAAGGGATGTAGCCTTAATTTTCATTATTATATTAAAATACCAAATGATTTTAAACGGGAAAGTGAAGACAGACTTCTTTCTGCGCAAGGGTTTCAAAGCCCAGTTTGAAGGTTTCTCATTAACTCCCACCCTTACATCCAGTGTCTGCATCCCCAGCCCTCATGCTCGTCAGTACGTGACCCTCGCCTCCATCTCCCCATCTCATTTTGAGTTCTTTTTTCATATTGCAAACTTAGAATTTCTTTTTCAGTTTGTAGACAAGGTGTGATAGACCATATGATGATAGGTTTTTAAAATGTCTTCAGTAAAAGAAGCCCCTTTGATGAAGCCCCTTTGAGACAATCTCATCACTTTGAAGATTCCTCTCCCACTCTTCTTTTTGCTTATCTTTCTTTCCGAAGCAGCTCTGGAGGTCCTCTTTTATGCATGTCTTTATTTCCACTGTCTCAATGACCTGAATCAATGGGAAATGTTTTAACTTTGGGGAGAGCTAGAGGTCACACAGTACTGGATCTGGTGAATGAAGTAGGTGGGGACACGCCGGAATATCTTTATGAGTGCCTTTCTGTTGGATGGCACCCAGCAGCAGCTCTTATGTAGTTTTTTTTTTTATAACAGATCATAAAGACACTCTCAGTTTTATCAAAGTACTTTTAAATTATCTTGAAGTTGAATGTAATTTATAGCTATTTAATAACCAGCTGCATCTGGATGAAAATAGCCCTTGTATTAACACATGAGAACTATTATTGAGGTTTTCTCTTAATAGTACTTAATAAGTACATCTTTGGGCCCAAACACTGTGTCAAATTCCTTCGACACCATCTTATGAGAAGTATCATTACCCTCATTTCATCAAAGACAGTACGAAGCTAGGTCAGAGCAGGTGTCTTGCAAAAATTACCTCACATCTAAGCAAGCTGAATACTAAGAAATAAAGTCCTGATGAGTAATTATAAAGTGGGTGCTGAGATACGTATTTCTACCTCAATCTTTTTATGTCAGAGTGTATCATTTTCAATCAACATCTATTAAAGATTTGACTTTGATCCAAAGACAAAGATGGAATTCAAAACAGAACAAATGGACAGAACTAATCATTTTATGAAATTTTGAGGAAGTAAAGGTTTACAGTAACAATCTGTAAAAAGTTATAAAGTGATTAAGAAAAGTGGCCACCTCCCATGTCCTGGGCACTTCATGGGCAGGACAGCTCTTCTTGCCACACCGCAATATAAACAAGGTTTTGTTTTGCTTTGGGGATGGGTGCTGCACCTGTGGCCTTTCACAGGCTGAGGGCAGGATCTAAACCCCCAGCCAAAGGAGCTGTTTGTCCCCACTTTAGAGACATGTAGGGAGCTGGGGTCATTGTCCGAATCAGACATCTAATAGATGGCAGGGCTGAGATTCTGCTGGAGCAAAGGCTTGCGGGCCTAGATCTCCATGAAGCGGAGGCAGATAAAATACGTCGCTGTTTAGTGGCTGCAATACCACATATAGCAACAGGGTCGACAGACTGGTGTCTCCCATAGAAGCAGGCCTGCACGACCTGCTCATTTGCACCCTGGTTTATGTTTTTTAGATAAATAGCAAAATGAATGGCAATCAACATGACTTCCAGTTAACAATGCCATATTAAACAGAGATTTTCTTCGCTCACTCTTCATCTCTGAAATCCCTAAATACAGCCTACTAAATGCAAAGCAGAAAGTTAAAGAGGCCCAGACATAGGAGAGCAAGAACACTTGGACCTCTCAGAAGCAGAGTAAGTGATTAACACTGTAAAAATGAGAAAACCAAAAAGTGAGACAATAGTTTGGAGAATTAGGAAGCAGCGCAGTGTGGACCGTAATGCTCAAGTAGCTCCGCAAAGCAGTTTGGGCACTGGGGGAGGGACTTAAGGGTGACGCTGAGAGCTGCTTGCCAGTTTGAGAACCACACTCCCTAAAGCCCAGGTGCCCCTGCGCCCCCGACCTCAGCCCAGAGTACCCCAGGATGATTTTCCTCCAGAGAGGAAGGCTCACTCTAGGGAACTAGGAAAAGTCAGGATTCGGGATTTTGCCTGCTTGTGGTGCTCGGCTGGGGCCCCAAATACTTGGGAGGCCGAGGCAAAGGTCACCTAAAGCCCAAGTGCTTATGACAGCAAGACCCTGTCTAAAACGCCAGCCAGCCAGCCTGCCAGCCAGACAAGGTTCAGAGATCTCTATAGGAAGCGGCAGAAATCAATGAGAGGTCTCATATTAAACGCTGAAACCTCGGTTTTCTTTGCTCCATGCCTTCTGAAATAGTAGCGACCACACTGCTGTCTGTCTCCCAAGCAGGAGACTTCAGACTCGGTTAGGGAAATTGATCAACCCAAGCCACAACTCCACCAATGACAACCAGCCTCCCTCTAGAAATAGCTCAGTCCGCGCACAGGAGGAGACCTGAGTTTGCGGTCAGCTGGGCTAACACTGCTCCAGGCCGGGAGGGGCGCAGGGCTAAGACCCTTCAGTACCACAGACACTTACAAAAAAAAACAGTGATAATGTTGACCCCAGAGCGCCAACATTTGAAAATGTTTCAGAAAAGAAAAACCAGAGGAAAACACCAGAAATCAGTAATTTTATACAATCGTGATCTTTTCTTTTCTCTCTTTTTATTTTTTATTTTTATTTTTGCTTTTATTTTTTGCACTGGGGGTTGAACCAGGGGCCTTCTCATTGAGCCACCTTCCTGGCATTTTAAAAAACTTTTTATTTTGTGGGGGCTGGGGATTTAGCTCAGCGGCATAAGTGCTTGCCTTGTAAGCATGTGTCATGAGTTCGATCCCTGGCACCAAAAATATTTTTTTTTTGTTTGTTTTGAGACAGAGTCTAAATGACCATGTTGGTCAGGCTGGGCCTCAGCTTGTGATTATCCTGCCTCAGCCTCCTGCATCAGCCTCCTAGTGTGCCAGGATTGTTGCCAAGAGACCAACAATTCCATAGAATGGATAAGACCAGGCATAGTGCTGACAGTAGACTCTGCCAAGCACGCTGTGTGAAATCTGAGCATCAGACACAAAAACCTGAAAGAAGATTCTGGAAGCATCAGGGAAGCCATGAAAGGTCACAAAAAGGGCTCCTCACAGGGCAGCTCCAGACCTTCCAAGGGCAGCACTGGAACTAGGGGACCACGGCTACTGTCGAGGCAGGCCGCTCCTGGCCAGGGGTACAGCCTGCTCCATGCACTTCCCAAGGACGGCCAGACTGAGGCTACGCAGAGCCTGCGTCCCTTCCTGCTTGTGGCCTGTTCCCTCGTGGCCTCCTGACTGGCTCCAGACCAGGCTGGCTTCTGCAGATGGGGTCCGCAGCGGCCATCCAGTCCTGTCTCTCCCCTCACAACCAGGTCTGCAGCCCTCTGGGACGGGTTCTGTCCCCTCCTCCTCCGGGACCTCAGGCCAGGGAGGACATTCTCCTCCTAAGCAGACACAAATGGGCCTCACAACCAGGTGGAAACAGGAATTTCAGTCCTGGTAAAAATAAAACCTTGTGTAAATGATGAAGAAAACTTGGACTAGCCTAGGTTAGTAAGTGGTATTTTATGTGCAGATACATGTATGCTCTCTCTGTTTTAATGAAAATACTCATTATTTGACCAACTATGACAACTATATAGAGAAGTTGGAAAAGCAGAAATGGAAAGAGGAAGAAGGGAAGTGACCCAAATTAAATCTCATTTCCTATGATATGTAATATCTAAGACAATGTATTAAGTCCATACACAATATGTAAGACTCAAGATTCAAAGCTAACACTGAACCAGGTACAGTGATATGTACGTGTTGCCCCAGCCTCACAGGAGGCTGAGACAGGAGGATCACTCAAGCCCAGGAATTTAAGGCCAGTCTGAGCAACACAGTGAGACCCTGTTACACACACACACACACACACACACACACACACACACACACACACACATATCCCAAAATCTCACACTAAGCGTGTTATCAAAGGAGAAGAAGTAACACAGGAAATAGCCGCAGTAGTACTGATTCCGAGCTATTTCTGGGAAAGGAGGAGGGAAGGGGCAAGGGAGGGCGCTGCTCCTCCTTAAAACTAGCACAGAGCTGTGGACTCTGAGTTCGAGTTGCTTTTACTTAGAAAAAATCGAACCGTAGTGAAATAACAGGCCGTTCCTGCTACCGAAAACTGACTTGGGCAGGGTAGTAGTAATTTCGAGTCAGCGACAATGAAATACTTGTGCCCAGAGATGCCAAGAGTTAGCCCCACTGAAAAGAGAGCCACCATGTAAGAGACGAAGTCTGAAGATGAACTACAGAGACTGCTCTGTGTCAAAGCCCAGCACTGCCGCTTCGCCTGGCCCTGCTGGTCACTGGCCTGCGCCCCCACCCGGGTCCTCTGGGGCTGGAGCCAGGAGGCCAAGGCAGGATGCTGCCGGGGGGAAGATGACAGCTCCACTCGGGACGGGGTGCACGGGAAGGAGCCCCCAAAAGCCTGGGCAGGAGAAGAGCAGCCTGGGGAAGAGGGGCCCGGGCTCCAGTAGTGACCGTGGGCAGCGGACGCCGTCTTGTAGGGACGGAAAGTTCACTGCCGGCAGAGAACGCATCTGTGTGCCTCAGTCTCCGCAAAGGGGCTGAAACTTTGCTTTTCTCCTTGAAGATACTCAGCGAGAGGAGAGCAGTGGGGAGGGACTGCTGGGTGGAACTGCAGACTTTCCTGCGGGTAACAGAGGTGTGCGTGGGGTTTTAGTTCTTCCATTTCCTCTAGTACCTACTGGAGGAGCAATCAGACATGTGGGCCTTGCCACCCGGCACCTGGGGAATATCACCTCCCAGAGGTTTAAAAGTAGTGGGTTCCTCGCTGGAATTCACTGTTGTCCACAGCAAGAACGAGTAGCTTTCAGTTTATATATATTTCAGTGCTTCAGATCAAAGCTGGCGTTTTAATTAGTAAAATGACCATGAAAAAACAGGCCGCTGGTTAATTACTCCTGATTTTTCCACTCTCTGCTGAGTAATGAGTTCAGTTAGTGTGATAACCATGCATTTTGATCAGTTAAACTCATTTGAGTACCTTTTAATCAACCAAATTATAGTTCTATGCAGTAACCTGGTCCAACCTTAGTGGAGTTTTCATATTATTTGACAGAGAACTGTTATGCAAAAGAAAGCTAAGGCTGCAAATAGATAAAATGAGATAATACTTTTCCTCGGTGCTTACCTTCCGCATGGTTAGACCAACAGGATCACCGCCCTTATTTCTCAGATAATACTTAGAAATACATTCATCGCCCAAATCTATTGAAATGGAAGGGTCTTGAAATCTGTTTTTAACTATGGGATTCTAGTAATCTCTGAGACTCTAGGTGAGGTTGAATGTAAAGCTGTTTCCTAAACTGGTCCGCTCATCTTTTGGCCGTGGGCAGAGAGAAGGTTGTGCAGCCCAGGGCTGAAGGGTCAGCTGCCTGGCAAGGGTGAGGCCCTGAGTTTGATTCGCAGTACCCCGCAGTACCATCACAGATGCCATTAACCTATTACTTGGTACCAGAAGTGTTGTTGTCCTCCAATTTCACAAACAGTCCCAAAAGCCAGAGCAAAAACAGGCACCCGGAGAGCTCCTTTCAGGAAACATCCAGGTGTGAATCAGCTGCTGACAGCCCTGGGTCAGGATGGTTACTTTGGCACCAGGTAGCCACATCTGTCTGCAGACTTTGGGAAGCAAAATGATATGAAGACCAATTTAGAGGTAGTTCAGTTTCTTTTCAGAGCAAGCTCTGTAGTAATGGAGTTAATATCTGTACCCTAAGACAGTGGTTTTCTCATGTACACCACTGTGGCCAACTATGTGAGGGGGAGCATAAAAACAGTGTGGGTTGTTTGATGATAAATGGAGGGAGAAGAGTAGAGAAAGTGGATGTCAGAGAAGAAGGAGGAACGACTGACTGAGTTCCTGACTTGAGAAACTGGACAGATGCTGTGTCTGATGAGTTCAGGGCATAACTACTGAGCTTTGGGTGGTAATGAGGCTTCCTCCAGAGAGCACGTATGTGGAAAGTACACAGTTAGGCTGGAAATATGGGTGAGAGGGGACGTCTAGGTCAGAAGCCCATGTTACAGCAGGGGGCTTGCACACATGATGGGCCTACCGTGGGTGGTCTATGTTTCTAACAGACAAAGAGCCATAAGCAGATTGCTGGGAAAACAAAAGGCATAAGAGAGAGAAAAGCAAACCGCAAAGCTTGTTTCTGTAATGTATGTGTATTTGGAAATTTGTCTGACACCATGTACATCAGCTTCAAAATCATCAAGCAAAAGAAGGAAGCAAGTGATCATTGGCGATTTGAAAATACAAAGCTAACAGTCAGTAAAAATGTGAAAAGTTTAACAGATGATTGTGTTCTTTCTTGAAAACATCACAGAAAAAGAAAACATAGGGAAGAGGTGGTCTAAACGACTCAGAAATACGTGCTTGAGATGGACCTGATTGGAATTAGAACTAATTCATACTGGTTGGACTTAGAAATGGTTTTAAATTTTTTTGTAAAAACTATGGTTAAAAATAGAAACAGAACTACTCATGAATTTTTATCAAATGTGTGATTTTTATTGAAGTTTCCACTGACTTAGCTTCCAGAGGAAAACAATTCCACGACAAGTTTAATCTCCCTGTCAATGCAATAAGTAGACCTGATTATTTAACTTGTGTCTTCCCCTTATAAGCCATTCCTATTCCTGAGTTTAAACTCAAGTGTAACTTCATAATCCTTTCATTTTACTGGATAATTTCATTTGACAATTTTTAATCACTTGTCACTATTTGAAATGTGTTAGCTGTTCTTAAATAAGTAAAACAAAAAATCTACTAATAAAAAAAGAAATGGGATGAAGTTTTTCTCTGAGTATAATTTTAAATTTTTGACAATTCAGGGTTGAACTTTTGACTGGCAAAAGCATTGCATTCTGATGGGAATCATGCGCTGCTGAGTAATTTCTAAGACTTTTGACCCTACGTTCAGTTAAAATTGGATTTTTGTGAGATTCTGTATTTCTTGGCTCTGAAATACAAATCCGTATTTGCATACTTTAAGGATTTGTCTGTGCTTCATGGCGCTAAAATATCTTTACATGTCAAGTTAACCAAGGGACTTCCCATTACCTGTTATGTTCCATAAATACTAAAGACTAAGATATTTCAAGTTGGCATTTGGATTTTCCCACGGCTACTATGCCCATTAGTCAGCGTTCTTGTTGTTGAGACCCAATGCCCAGCATTCACAATTTAAAAGAAGAGTTTAATTTGCTCACAGTTTTGATCCCTCAGGGCCCAGCTCCGAGGCAGGAACACTGGTAGAAGGGTGTGGTGGAGCAGATCGGCTCAGTTCATGCCGGCCAGGAAGCCCAGCAGAGGAAGGTGCCAAGGACTGGGTACAGACCGCAAGAGCACACTTCTGTGACCCACCTAGACATTCCCAGAAGTGTGCTCCACCAATTTCCCAGGTGGATCCCAAAGTCAGTCAAGTAGATGCTCCACCCTAAATCCTACAACCTGTGATTCCATGAGTGGCCCCATTCCTGGGCACCTCACATAAGAGACATGGTGATCCTTGAAGCTGGAGGATAGTTTGAGAAGCCAGAGTCACCTCTTGATCATCTGGGGCAAACAGTGCAACAACACATTTGTGAAATTTAAAAATTTATGCAAATAATCGAAAAGTCAACATTTCAGAAGATGCTGACTATTGGAAACTAAAAACAAACTAGAGGCATGACATTAAGTTACTTGAGTGCCCTGGCCTCTCCCCTTTCAGCTCTGCAGATTTGCCTTGCAGGAAGTGGGTGGCTCTTCTCCATTGGTAGCGCCAGAGAGAAGCCTCCGTCTTGACTGTGTTTAGCATCTCTCCACCGTTCTCTTCAAGAGAAAAGAAAGTTCAGCTTGACAAATAGATAAAAAGTAAACTAGTTGCCTTCTCTCCCTTCTATTTTTGAAAGAAAGCATGAACGGCTCCCTTACTGTACTGCTTGGGTGCTCATCAGGAAAGATCCTAAGAACCAGCAAGAGGAAGTCCGCTCATCCACACAGGAAGTCCATTCACCCATACATCAAGTCCACTCGCCTACACAGGAAGTCCACTTGTCCATATAGGAAGCCATGCCAGTCTTATAAGAATAATTGGATTTTCTATCATAGTCTTTTGTGCTATTTTTCAGGCAGTGTGTAAACCAAGCAAAATAGAGAAGAATTCTTGAGTGAGCCTGTGAAATCCTAACACTACTTTCCTGGCCACTAGGCTTCATTCTGCTTTTTGTGCACAGATACTTATAAAGCCTCTGTGACATGCCGGGTCCTTTGGTGGAGGCTTACGGTGGTTAAGAAGGTGGGGTCAGTTCCAGCTTTTATTAAAACCCTGACTATGTCTGATCAATGGGACAACAAACCAACCCAGGAAAAACCACCATATTGGCTGTGAAGCTGGAAGAATGCAGAACGGAGGAGGAAAAGCCAAGACTTGGTATCTCAGCTTCCATTCCAGTACCAGACAAGGCACAGAGTCGTTAAAGTCTAAACAATTCCAACTAACGGAAGCCGTCTCATCATTATTTATGAAATAGTTTATTTAAAATTTAGTGTCTTTGAAGAAAAACTGTTGTTTTTATACTTTTGAGTGCTGCCTTTGATATAATACATTTATTTTCAAAAGTTGCCTGTGGCCCACAAAAATATTTGCATTAAACCCATTTGAAGACTTCTGTTTTAAATGTAGTCTGTGTTGTCGGTGAGCACCTGCCTCTTCCATTCTGTTCACAGGGCCCCAGTGATGGGAAGTCAGTGGCTCTGTGCTGCTTTCTCAGTCCTGGCATCTTAGTTCACTAACAAGCTGCCTCCAGCTCCACCCCATCTCCACCAGGTTTTCTTGACTCACCTTAGAAAACTCAGGGAAAGAAATTACAAGAGGACAGATGACTCCTGAGATGCTCCTTCCCTCTGGCCATGACTGGCACAGAAAAGACACCTTTGGAGAAAGCACACAGGACAAGGGGTGGAGACACACCACCAAAGCACACCAGTCTCCTCCCTCCTGAAGCCCTGGCTGAGACTTTCCCTGCCCCAAATTCTCTTTCACTCCTCATCTGCCACAGGACCAGGTCCAGGCAGATCTGTCTGTCACCCTTAATAAGCTGGATAACATCTGTGCACTGGGGTAGATTTTTGCTTTTCAAAGATACTCTGTTCCAAGAAATATAATGCCTTTTTATTAATTTTTGAACACTAAATGTATGTACTACTCATAGAGCATGCCAAAATAGTTTTAAAATGACATGATGGAAAATCATTAGCCAAGGACTTTGCAACTTTTAACGATGGAATTTAAATGCAGTTTCAAACACTTGTAAAAATAATCTTTATCTCTTTCCGACTATGACTGATTTTGCCTCCGCTAGGAAAACCTCAGGGTGGAAATTTCCTGAGTTGATAGGAGGTCCTGCTGAATTAGAGCTGTCCCTTTTGGGGGGTGGGGGGGCGGGAGTTGAAGAATGTAACTGCATTTATTTCTCGTTAGTTATATACCCATAAAAGCACTGACGAGTAGCTTTCTAATTTCCCAGTTTTAAAAGTAGTGGATCGGTTTTTCCACTCAGTTTTTCCTAGCAGGTGGGAGGAAATGCAGGCTCCAAACGAGGCCTGGATGCAGCTTTTTGTTTCAGAGTTTTTCCCAAGGGAGAAACGTCACTTTTCTCTTCTGTTTCCCAAGCTCGCATCATCCTTTCCATGGCCTGTGGAGAGGGGTGCTGTAGCCTGTGCTCTCTCTAATGCAGAATGGTCCGGTCTGGGGCGACCCACAGGCACAGAACCACAGTCCTCTTCTGCTGCTCTTCGGGAAAGCCAGGCTGTGCCTTTGCCATTAGAGGTGTTTTGTTCCCCCCTTATACTAATGGGCACCTCCAAAGCTATAATTTTAATGTGGGTGGACATCAGTTCATTTAATCCAGGGCTTCCCAGGAGGACAGGAACAGAAGATGAAGGGGAGACCCATTCCTGTTAGAAGCTTTCATCCTCCCTCACCTTTACAAAGGGAATTTCTCTCTCCTGCTACCTTCCTGACACCGCCCTTAACCTGTTTTTTCTTGTCTCTTCCTAGGAGGAGGCAAAAATTCACTCATCTTCCATGATCTAGAATTTGGTTTGAGTAAATTTCATGAAATCAATCAATCTAATTCTTTTAGTTCCCTGTTTGTTCAGTGTTAATTAGGGGCTAGATACAGCTATAATGGAAAATTGTGTTTACTGGTAGATTGAGAGCAGTTTCCCTGAATAAGGGGAACTCCTGACAAGTCAGTCAGCGCATGGGGTTCATGTCCCCTAGGGTTACCATGTGCAGAAAACTGTTAGAATACTAGGCAGCACAGAGGTGAGGACACCCAGAAGCATAGCTTATTTAGAAAGCAGAGGAAACGTTCAAGGAACAGCTGGGGTTTAGTTTAAATAAGAAAGATAATATTTAATAATATTTCTTAGTAAGCATGTAAAATATTACTGTGATAAAATGGGACTTTTAGTATATGGTTCTAAAGTTGGAACAAAACAAGAATGGGTTGTAAGTACAGGTTTAACTGTAGTCAGTCATATACTTAACAAAGGAACATATATCTATATAATTTGAAATCTATTTTCTTAGAAGTGGGAGTGATCACATGCTTTCAGCATGTTTAGTGTTTCAGGATATGATTATATGCTACTAGTTTTCCAAAAGAATTACACATATATTTTTGCTACTCAATTATTCATTCAGCTAATGTTTTTTATAATCTACTAGATGTTGCATACTAATTTTGGCACCAGGGATGGAACAGTAGTCAAGGAGAATCAAATTCTTATCTTCATGAGTCTTCCTTTCCTGTAAGGCAAGCTGATGATAAACTTGTAAATGATTGGGATTGAGATAAATTTTATTGAAAATGTAACTGTCATTGAGATGATTTGTCTCAAGAATGTAAAATATGTGTTTTGTGTGTGTGTTTCTCCAACCCATCTCCATCACTTTGATTTCCTTTCTTTCCTAAGATCACATCTCAGTGCTTAAGCCATGATACTGCACAACAGAGGAAGAAACAGCAAAGCCCATGAGACAAATCTGGCTCCAGCCTTGGCTTGGCCATTCACGAGCTAAAGTTGGAACTTTCTTTTTTTAAGTTGACTTTCCTTCTTTTATTTTTATTGTTCTATATAGTGATGACATTCTTCATATGAAGTTGGTACATGTACATAAAGTCTTAATTCTTTTAAAGTTCTCTTCTGCTCCTCTCTCTCCTGCCTCCCTCCTTCTCTTAACTGAGTGATTTTAAGCAACTCAGGTGCTTTGCTCTATCTGCTATCAAATGGGTATTGAACATCCTCAATGACCCATGTGTAAAGACTTGGTTCCCAGGATGTCTATAGAGAGTGCTGTGGCCTTTGCAGAGGCAGAGCCTCGTGAGAGTTCCATAGATCTTTGGAAACTGTCCTCGAAGGGAACTGTGGGAGTTCTACTGATTCTCCTTCTGTTTGCATTTTCACTGGGGAAGCAACATTGGCTGCCACTCCAACGTGGCCGTTGTCATCACTGCCCTCTCACCAGAGGCCCAGACAATTGGATGCCCAATGGTAGACTCAAACTTCTTGACCAATAAGCCAAAAACAAAACCCAATGTAAAACGCTTTCTTTGTAAGTAGTATGTGTCAGGTATTTTGTTGTAGTAACATGAAGCCGATTAACACAATGTGGGAAGTGGAAATGACAGTCATAAGCACACCATGCTTTGAGTCGTGAGATAATCATCTTTCTAACATTTTCCTCCCTCACCATCCAGCATCCCTTTTTCTTCCCATAAATGGGAGGAAGTTGACTTCCAGGGTCATCTCCAGTCTCCAGGATTGATTCATTTCCACTCCACTCAGTGGAGAGGTCAGAGAATGTTTGTCCTGTCAGGTGTGCTTGCAGGTGTATTTAGCACTCACTGCAAACCTCACAACCAAGCCTTCCTGCGGGTGACCTCTTTCCACAATTCTGGCTCTCTTGTGCTCCTTGGGATACAAGATTACTCTTTGGCCCTTTGTTCCTAGGAGTGGTGGGCATTCATTCCTGTCAATGTTAGTGTATGGATGAGTCAATATCTCAGCACCCATCACACCTTTCCCAGAGTAGTCTTCATTCAAGAAACTCAAAATAAAATTGAACTACGGAACAAAATAAAAGAGAAATAGTAGGTAGTGGGAGCAGGATGGGGAAAGAGATTACGGAAAGGGGAGAAGGAAAGAAGATCAAAGCTTATCAAGATATGATATATTTAGAGTTATCAATTGTAAAACAAATGTAATTATTATGTAGCACAATCATATACCAATAAAAAAAAATTAAAATACCCAAAATGTAACTGTCAGTAAAATTTCTTCATTTCAAAAAACTACTGAGGGGGAAATGCCATTCCTCATGTGGATTCTGATTGACAAACTACTTAAAACCACAAGTAGCCAACTAAAGCAGATCCTCAACTTGGTGCTCTGGACTTGGTTTGTTAAATTATGTGGTAAATGCTTGGTGTTCTGGGAGGAAAATGACCAGTTCTCAGGGTATGGCCAGCCTTGGCCGGAGATGGACAGCCTGCTATAACAGCTTTTATGCTTCCTTTCTATGGCAATGTAAAAAACAATAGGGTGGCCAGCTGTTTATGACTATTCCGGGAAACTTACAAAAAATAAGAAAAAGATCAACCAAATAAGAAACCCTAAGTAGAAAGGCATCAATTTACAACCCCAAGCTTTAATGAGAACTAAAACGCTCCTGCAATGACCTTGAATCAATCTCTTTTTTTAACCTAATAACTACGGGGTAGACATGCCTGAAGATTGGGTCAAAAACATAACTGTGTGGTTGCAGAATGGCTCTGTTTTATAAATGTGCAACATTAGCGAGGACCTTATGAAAAGGTCAAGGCATTGCTTGAGAAATTGGACTGTGAGATTTGTGATGAGGAAATTTAGATAGACTTGAAGGTCTGAACTTTGATTCACCAAGTCGCCCCAAGGTTATTTGGTGTTAAGAAGAAGTCTCCTTTTCTTGTCTGAGAAAAACAAGCTTTCCAGGCAGAAAGACCTTTTAATGACCTCCTCTGGGCTTTTGGCTTACAAAGAGATGTCGCTTCATCTTAAAACGCATCCCTATTGTCTATCATTGGCTCTGTACCCGTAGTGTGAACCAGATCTCAGCATCCCTCAGGCGGAGAATTCCTATCCTATTTCCGGAAGAGACAAAGTATTCACTGTATGACTTGATGGATTTGTTAAAACTGGACATCAGAAACATGATGAGCCACGTTTTACTCAAGTATAAGGGGAAACTGAGCCCACTTTTCCATCAAGATTCACTTACCAGTAGTTTGAATTCACTGCACCAGTCAAAGCAGTTTTAAGTACCTTGGGTAGTTTCCTTTGTTGGCAACTGAAGTCTGGTCAGTGAAAACCAATTTCACAACGCCAAATGCTAGAACCTTCTTGCCCTAGTGTGAAGTAAGGACTCCAGAGAGCTAACAGTGTGGAGGTAGACATTTTAGACTGCTCACACATCTCCCTTCTGTGTCCACCAGGCATTGCCTGAAAACAAGTACTCTTCCCATCAGGGCAATAAAACATTGACCCAAGTGACCAGGAGATAATGGCCTTCTCAGAAAGCTCTAAGTGTGCCTCTTGTCTTTGGTGTGCTGGAAACTGAGGTGGGCAGTGCTACCTTCGTGCTAGGTTCTCTCATGTTAAAGGAATAATGTAACTTCAGAGTGGAAAGTCCTGTGGTAGTGCTAACCCCGCAGAAAAGGTTGACACCATTGCCATAGTGAGCCACAGAGATGAAGTGGCAGTCGGGATTCTTGGTGCAGAAATCTGTAGCTCTGGCCAATGAACAACAGCATTAGGGCATAACGTGGGCAGGGGCTGGGCAGCGAACAGCCGTGGTTCCATCTACACAACAGGAAAAGGTGGCTCTCAGGTTAACTGAAATTTGACTGCAGTCACCAAAGGCAGAATTCACAGCTAACAGTGCCTGCTCAGTGTCTACACTGAACACTTCTGGAAAGGACCTTCAAAGCTCCCCCAAGAGCAGGAGAGGTGAGTTGAGGTCGATCTTAGAGAATGACTTGTGAGCCTCCGAGCCCTCCATCTAATTATGACTGCTGTTCCAGAAGTGATGTCTTGATGGTGGAAATGAACACGGCCCCAGGTTCCTACATGAGGCAGATCTACACGGAAAGGATAAATGTCCACAGTTTTACATGAAAAAACTGAATTATAAGTTGATATGTGCAAAGAAAAAATCTAGCCAGGCATGGTGGTGCATACCTGTAATCCCAGCACTTGGGAGGCTGAGGCAGGGACCTCTGCAAATTTGAACCTGGGCTACAAAGTGAGCCCAAGGCCAGCCTGCATTGCATAGTGAGACCCTGTCTCAAAAAGGCCAAAAAAGAAAAACCTCTATATATTTATACTATAGGTAAATAAACACACACAGAGGCATAAATGAAATGAATGACAGCATATAAATTCTATAAAATACACAAAATTTCTTAATAAGTGATGAAGAAATTTCACTTGTAAATATATGTCACAATTTCTTGAAATTTATATATGTATACAGTAATTTGATTAAGAACAACAAAAATAAACTGTTAAAGAAATTTAAAGGACTTTGGAGCCGTGGGTTCTGCTTTGGGAAAAATTATTCTAAATGCACTACATATTTCCCTTTTTAAAAGCAAGTTTATAATATCCTGCCTGGGACACTTTATACTTTTTATGGCAAGCTTGGTATTATTATGATGTTATTACTATTGGCCAACTTGTTCTCAAATTTCCAAATACAAATGATTTTTTTCTTCAGGGTAGGGTGTTAGTTCATGTAAAAAGTCCAAGCTTTTCGAATTTGAGAAATTTTATAAATCACTCTGGAAAAACGCCTGGTTCGTCTTTAACTCAGCAAGCACTAGGAATAAAAAGAATCCCGACCACCCTGAGGCTTGTTATAAAGCATCCCACAGGTCGTCTCAGTGACAGTGACAGTGGACCAGCTCCCCACTCCCCAGACAGCGCCCTGAGAACGTGTGCCAGGTGAGCTGGACCTTACCCGTAAAGGCACTGTTAGGATTCACAACCCCAACCCTAACCCTACAGACTCCAAATTAAGAAATTGCTACCAGCAACCTCTCTGCTGTTGGCTCTTTCCATTTCTCTCTGCAGCCCAAGGAAGGTCAGGAGGTCTCGGGACCCTCAGGTCCTCTCCTGGTGTCACTCCAAAGGCCTGTGACCCCCACACTTACCAGAGCGGCTATGACACCAGGTGCTCCCGCCTGTGGCTGGAGAGCTGGATTTTATCGTGTTCCGTTTAAGAACACCGCTTACACAGCACAGGCCTCGATGCGATGCCTGTCCGGCTCCAGGAGCGGTGAGGCCGCTGCTCACAGGTCTAACACCCTCAGTCCAGAGGTGGGCGTTTTCTAGGAAGGGACCTCGGCTTTCCAACCCTATTGCCTTTTCCTTTTAGGAAGATTGAAAGGGCTTGTTTTTCCTGATTGCTTTATTCAAATAAGAAAAATACTAACTTTGAGTTTGTTTTGCATTTGTTCAAACTGCCTGACTTTTATTCCTTGGGAGGGGCGCTGGTTTGGGTTTGGGCTCTGGTTTTCCTGCATGTGCACCACTGCGAAGGCAGCGGTTTTCAGAAGGGCAAGGTGGGACCCAAGCAGGGATGGGAACGCTCTCTCTCTGCCCTGTCTCTGCCCCACCCAGTGGGGAGCTGCCTTTGCCCAAACTCTCTGTGATTCTGCCACGTGGACTCCTCACCCCCCACGGCACACGTGAAGCAGTGGGTCCGGGCCTGGCATTCCTCACACCTGCTGCAGCTGGAACGCAGCGATCCACCCTTGAGAAGCTGCCATGTGCATCCTCTAAGCCCTGCTCAGGGGAAGAAGCGGGGGTGGGGGGTACCCTGGTCTTGAGAGTCCTGACCGATGTGGCCTCCGGGAGCTGCAGCCCTGGCTCCTCACCCTCATGGGCCCACACTGCGTCCCGGCTTGTGCACTGCCACTCCCTCCCCTGACAACCCTAAAGGTGGGGCCGCGGCTCCAAGACCACCTTCCACACAGAGAGACTGTGCAGCTGTCTTCAGCGCTGCCAGTGCCAGGCTTTGCTAGCGTCGGCCCTTCAGCATGTAAGATGTACTTTCCAAACCTGAGGAAGTGATACCCCGTTTTATTATTTGAGTATCGTTTGTTGGGAATATTTCTCTTGCTGTCTTTCTCTCTCCCTCTCTCCTGTTTGTATTTAACTCTATGCTGTCATTACCTATTGTGTGCCAGCAACTTGCAAAGTTTTTAAAATACATAAGAGCTAATGCTTGAGATAATCTTGCAAAGTAGATTTCACAGTTCACAATTTTATTTTTATTTATTTATTTACTTGGTACTGGGCTTTGAATTCACGACCTCACTCTTGCCAGGCACGTGCTTATGCCACTGAGCTAAATCCCCAACCTCCACAGTTCACGATTTAAATCTGAAGATATTCCGGTTATGAGCAGTTAAATCACTCATAAGTAATCAGTAGCACACAAAAATTTAAAGTTCCACTTCAATTCTAATATTCATATGTTTTCTATGAATTCATGCTGTCTGTTCATAACATGAAATGTGAAGAAATGGGAGAGAAGAGACTGTGAGAGAGACAGAGAAACGAACGTGGGGAAATGGTCAGAAAATCTTGGGGGTCAAAGCACACGTCACACAAGAGATGAAACGGGCACTCTCAACTTACGTTTCCATACCATCATAACTTGCTGGATGTGGTACAAATTTAAGAAATCATTGTGTTGATTTTGTACTTGTGAAATACCAAGCTACTCTATGTAGCTGACTCTGACGTATTTCCTTTGTTCGACAAAGTAGCTTTTGCTACTTTTGTGTGAAAATAATGCTGTCAGCACTGAAGACAGCACCACCTTCCCGTGATGTGACAGATGAGACTGAGGGTCCTTCACGTGTGATACCTACTACAGCTCTCACATCCATCCCACAGAGCAGGCACAGTATTCCAACCGTCCCTGTTTTACAGATGAGGAAACCGAGTTTCAGGTGGCTCGTCGATGTGCCCAGGGGTTCACCAGGGCAAACTCTGGAGCCAGGGGTCTGCCTGGCTTCAAGTCCAGGTTTCCTCCTCCATCAGGACCCCAGGGTGTGGCCTCTGTAGAGACGGGTTCAAATACGACTTTTAAGAAGTGTTTGTTAGGACGGAAAGAAGCAAAATGATTAGCTTTGGAAAGTGGGGTACTGAATGCACAAGATTCGAAATGTGACTGTCCTTGATTTGTTCACCTGGCCAGGTGAACAGGAAGAGAGAGGACTGCTTCCCTCACATTGTCATTGTTCTCCTGCTGTTGCTTCGAGGGAATTATTCTGTGTTAAAACAAATATTTACAGCTGTTGGGGTTCGGACAACTATATCCAAACACAGCACCAGAGCTTGCTGAGTGCTTTGCATTGAAGGAGACAGGAAAGCCAGGCGGCGGGCACAGACGGGGAGCCTCCCTGCCCTCCCGCTCCCTGGCCTACCCACGGAGAAGCCTCGGGAGAGCTCTTGGTCTGACAGTCTATTATGAGAGGCTCTTTCCAGAGGGGAGAAGCTTACTGCATACTGGGAGGGGGGAATGTTACACACAGAGGCCTTGCTCAGGTCCCGCTCAGGCTCTGACCACTGATCAAACTCTTCTGTCCAGTTGCACTTCTACGTGGCTGTCCACTTCCAACAAACCAAAGGATAAAAACTGAGTTGTCTGAGGGTCTTGGTTTCCAAAGGCTCCATGTCATATAAAACTTGGATTAATAAATCTGTCATTGTCTTACTCAGTTTTCTGTTGCTAACAATGCAGTATCATGGACTGGGTGTGTTATAGAGATAACAGATTTATTTTGGCTCACAGTTCTGGTCTGAGGTCAAGGGGCCATGTCTGGTGATGGCTTTTCTGCCAGCAGAAGTTCAAGGTGACATATGACATCCTGTGGAAGAGACAGGGATAAATCCCAACAGGAATTTTGCAGGGCGCACACCACTCTCAAGCCATGGCAGTGCGCTCTTCTTCCCTTGCTAACCTGCTTGGGTTACAGAGCGGTGGTCGTGGCTATGGTGACATCAAGGACAGGGCCCCTCCTTTCCCATCCCACTCTCACACACTCATGCGCCTCTTCCCTCTCACCTTTGAGACTCCTCTTTCTTGCACCAGCTTACCATGTTGCCCAGCTCACCGGGGTTCTGCAGCTCAGTGAAGCTGGTGAGGGTGACTCACACAACACGCAGTGCCTTGTCGCGTTCTCACGTTCTTGACCTTAATTTCCATTCCATTTCCGCTGCCTTGTCCCGTAAACTCAAGCAAAACTCATCAGCATTAGACCTAAACCACCTCTAAGCTGTGATGCTGTAACGTTTTCTTTGTGATGATGACTTCTGATAGTTTTCCTGTTCTTTTTTAAACAACTCGAGGCACCCAAGTTTTTCTATCATTTCCTGCTTTGTAACACTCTCTTCCTTTTGAGACTCTAAGGCCTGACTCTCTCACCGTGGTTCTCATACTTCTTTCCCCATGGTTGCTGACCTTTACTGAACACAGAATCTTCTGGTATAACAGGAAGCGGAGTAGAGGACTGAGGAAAAAGGGTGAAGAAGCAATGGAAATGGTGGTCTGTGTGAAAAGAACAGAGTCACTGAAAACTACCGAGAGGTTAGCAGGCCAGAGAGCGCGTTCCAGACTCCTGATGATTGTTACTTTAAGATGTAAGAGACTTTAGCATGTTTACGAGCTTAAAGGTAAATGATAGTAGAGAGGAAATGAGAGGGAGAGAGCAAATGATTCAAGCAGCCAAAGCTGAGAGTGAACACAAGCAAGGAACCCTGAGTCTCAACGCCACAGACACAGAGAAGCATCCAGAAGGAGAAATGGAGGAAGGCTGTGGAGCTGCAGAGACCTCGCCAGAGGGCACCTAGTTTCTCACAGCAGGCCTTGTGTTACTTTGCCCAGGGTTGAGCCCTGCGCTCTGCCTGGACTTAGGACATTCTTGTCTCAAGTCTTTAAAAGGTCTCTGTCAAAGGTCACTTCCTGTGACTCCTTCTCCCGACCAGACTATGGTGTTCTCAGTGTTTGTGGTTCACTCCGTGCCATTATTACAGTCACATGTAGAGAAAAGCATCTGTTTCTGTCACTACTGTCGCTGTCATACCTAGAACAGTGGCTGCAAACTGGAGTTTCTCTGTAAATATTTCTGGAATAAATGCATAGAACAGTGTTTGACGAGCTGGGAACATCAGGATGATCCCATGATAGACGGAAGAATGACAAGCAGTAAAATCTGGCTGAGGCTCAGGCAATGACACAGGGACGGTGACCAGATCAACGCCCGTCTCAGTAGTGACCAGAGGACTTGTCACTGGAACAGCTACAAAGCAAAATAAGAAATTCACAAAAGCTCCCAAGAATGTTAATAAAAATTAATTCAAAGTAATAAATAATAAAAATTCCCAAGAATATTACCTATTTCAACGTTTTATGTGAAGAAAGTAATATATAGTGCTAGACATTTTAAAATTCTTTTTCATACCATATTAATTCTAGAAAGTTTATGTAAGTATAAAACTGAAATTATAAGGTATTATAAAATATGTAAGAGAATTATTTTTAAATATTAGAGTAAGATAATTTAAGCCAACTTCAAAGGCTAAAATAACAAAACAGTGATGTTTAAAATGTGTCTTCAGACCCACTCAAAAATCTGGACAAAATCCACCACCTTTCATTTTCTCACATACCTAAAAAGTGGAGGAATGTTTCAACAGGAATAACTGATAAAATTTCTCAAGGAAAAAAACATGGTTTGTCTTTCTTCCTAAACTATAACTTGCTTGAGAAAGAAATCTATGATATTTCACACTAGATAAATATCTGTCCAATACATGACTTAATAAATGGCCAGAAGTCAACGTGGAAACATACTGGAAGACGACTTTGGCCGAATAGTTTTATTTTTACTTGTACTGTAAACTTTTTGCAAATACAGGGTGGCTTCTGTTTGTCGTACAGCGCTGGGGATCAAGCCCAGGCTTGGCACACGCCAAATGCCCTACCACGAGCCACATCCAGCCCCCAAAATAGTCACTGTTACATGAGCTTTAATAATACGATTATACAGTGACACACATTAATTTTTAATGATACAAGCAATCTCTAACAGGACCTAAAGAATGTCCTTTGTTATATAATTTTCTAAAGGAGACTCCTTACAGTTAAGTAGCTATGTTGAACCTGTGTCATGAATGGGCATGCCATTCATTTCAACAAAGCACACAGTTTTCATGTGCTGGACACACTGACTGCTTTCTTAATTTCCCTGTATAGAGCTGGAGTTTGAGATCAAGTCCAAGCAGCCAGCAGTGAGCACAGGCCGCCCAGGGGACTGCAGTGGTGAGCTGCCTTCTCCTCGTACATGTGGCTGATCTTTCTCCTGGGTTTTAAACTCATGAACTGTAAATCCACCCATTGCTCTGGTGATAAACTGCATCAACACTGGGACCAGACTAACATCACAATACTGAATTTTTAACTTTACATCCACACTAGTGAAGTTTTTGTATGTTTTCTACACAATGCACTCGAAGTGCTGATCTAGTCACAGAGTCTTACAGAAAAAGGCCACAGAGAATTTCTTTTACAGTGCAGTCTTTTCTCCCTCAGAAAATGTACTGTCATTCACCAAGAGGAACTATTTCAAGTTGGCTCAGTTATGTTCATTATAGCTCAAAGGTGTGAAGTCTGGTTGCCCAAAGGGCATTTTAGAAGCTAGGAGTTGTCCACAAACTGCTCTCTGATGTTACCGAAGTGAGTGAGTAATGACCAAACCAAGATGCTGAAATGGTGCCCTGAGCCCCACACAAAGCTGCAGTTGCCATGTGCCGGCTAAAAATGCCACCTAAGACAAAGTGAACAGGGAAGCAGCCGAGAATGCACCCTCCTTTGGGTCCAGATGCTCTGTTGAAGATTCTTCCTAAAAAGGTTTGGTTCTCTGTCTTCCACCACCTTAGGGGCTTTCCATAGTTTCCACGCTTTTGACAGAAGCATAATTAAACCTTTCATTCTGGACACAGTGCTCTCCTCACCTCTGCTCTCAAGCCGACAGGAATGGCTAACTCTGAGGGTGACTCCTGAGTCCTTTGTCCCTCATCTGATTACTCTCCTGTGCCTGGCGTTACACACACACACACACACACACACATATGCTGGACTAAACTCAGAAGTAATCAGCTTCAGCAGTGACCATCAGCAGCACCTAGCCTCCTGCCTCCCGTGGTGGAGCCATGCAATGGGTATGTCCTATCCATGGACACATGTCCTATGTGCCCATTCTATTAAGCAAAGGAGATTTCTTAGCTGTGGCACTAGGTGAGAGACCAGGAAATGAGCATCAAAAAGATGTTTGAAGGAAGGTAGCAAATCAGAGGGGTTGTCGCTGTCTGAAGTGAGTCTCCAAGTGCAAGAATGGGCTGCAAATCCGAAGAGCTGCGTGTGGCAGCTCAGTTTCTGCACCCTCGTATGGTTCTCTGCGCCTGGTGTTAGCTCTCTGCACTCAGCTTGCACTCACTGCTCACAGTTCACTCTGAATAACCAGCTCCCCAGTGCCAGCGCCCCCGACGAGGCCTTCTTTTTGTTCTTAGGATAAAGCTCTGCGTCATCTGACTAAGTAAATGCTCTCACTCTCTTGTCCTCACGTCAAACTACAGGTTACATCAGAACACTACAAAAGAAAGAAAGAAGAAAAAGAGAAGCACCTTCAACAGCTTCCTGTTCCCTGGAGGCTCCAGGCCGGGTTCCCTGCTTGCCTGGACTCAGACGTCTTCTTTCACTTCCATTGCTAAGCTTTGCTTTGATGGCTCACGGTCTCCTTCCTTCTCCCTTCCTCTTTTCTCACTGTTTTTCTGTGTTCTCCCTCACCCTGTCCTTCGCATGCCTAAGTCTGTCCAGGGGGGCCTACATCCCACCCCATCCACGTGGCTTACTTCATTTCTGCCATCAAAAAAACACGCTCACTGGCCACAGCTCGGGCTCTCGGGCTTCTTGGGGTGCAGCCTGGTCCGCCCCTCCTCTCCCTTCCTTCCCCAGAGCTGTAAGCAGGGAGCTGCCCTGTTCACCCAGCTTCCAGCAGCCGTGACACCCTGGGTTGCACTCACTCAGCGAATACTTGGGTATTAAGTGACTGTCTGCAGCCATCAGAACCAATCTGTCCGGGAATCTCCAGAGCCCAAACGACTACTGACTTCTTTTGTCTACTGTGGGCAAAGCGGGAGTGCCAAACAGTCCTAGAATAAACGAATATGTTCCAAAAGATGAAGAATCACAAAGCAAAGAGAATCACAGGGAGATGATCACACTGTGCACTGACTGTTTTGCCCTGAAGGCCTCAAGGCCTTTAATTAAACAGTTTAACCATGGGAGGCATGGGATGGAATGTGTTCCTAATTAATGTTTTAAACTCGTTATGCTTCTGGGCCAGGAAATGTAATAACTGCAGAAGAATTTGGAAATTATTTCCACAGAGATCATGGCAGGGTTTCTTTCTTCTATTTTTTTTTTTTTTTTAATTATGAAATTCAGTCAGAGCTCTTGGAGGAGGCCTGTGCGTGCTATGAGCTGAGCCCATACCAGAAACCCAATGGGTCAGGGCCTGAAAGGGGCAGTTTGGTTCAGGTGAGAAACAACACTGGTCTCAAATCTCTTTTCCTCTGTCTTAAAAGACTGCATAGTGTGGCCAAGATGGTTTGTTGATTCGGTTCCAAAGATGCTTGTACAGAAAGTACCGTTGTTCCCAGAGCAACCAAGGACATCCTTTGGCATTTGTAGGAAGTGGAGATCACAGACAGGATCTTGCTCCCAGGTCCCATAGGCCCCTGCGGTCACTTCCTTCTCCCTGCAGCAGGAAGTGATGGTTGCTTCTTTGTTTGGAATCAGAAGTAATTGGCTCATGGTAAAAGGCCCTGTGCATGAAAACACCTCTTAATTCCTGGCACTGAATTCACGGTGCTTCATACACATTCAAAGGAATGTAGCCATGTGTCATGGCCCCAGCCACTTCTTGTCTTCACTTGGTTTTAGGAACGGTAGGGTGCTCCCACCAAAAAATAAATAGTAAATAAACAAATAAACTTCAAAAAGAGCATTCTAAGGATTCACACAATCGTTTTCCCTGGTTAAATTACTGATTCTAATATTTAAAGAAAAAAAGATTTTTATTTAAAAGAAATTCTCTCACTTCCCCGATTTTTCTCCAGTTCAGTTATTTGAAGGACTCACAATGGTTTTGTCCTTCTTTCTGCCCTTTCCTCTACACGGAAAAGACACATGAATGAGCTACAGATTCCCAAAATCAATTTTCTTCATTCTGTTTTATAATGTTGAGAAGATATTTGAGAAACCAAAAATATTAGATTTACAAGCTAGGGTGCCACTTTTGATTCTGGGATCACTCTCAGAGCAAAGTCAGCTGCCTGGCAAGAACCACCAGAGAGCTGAGACTTTACCCTATTTGCAATCAAGTTACCCTTCCACAGCTTGATGGATGGTGGGAGAAGACATGAGACTGCTGGTCCCAGGTGAAGGTGGCTGATTACTTGGAATAGTGGAAGTGACCAGAGTCCTGGCCAGCTGTTGAGTCCCAGAGGCCTCGCGCCAATGCCCAGTGTGCCCAGCTGTGCTCACACACTGGCAGCAGTTTGGGCGGAGGCAGAAACTGAGCGATGCTGTTGCTTCCGCTAACATGGAATTGGACGCCTCCGTAATGAACTGGGCGATCTGCGTAAAGGGACTTCCAGACACTGAGGCTTTCTTGGAGCTCCTTGAAGGACTTGGTATGTGTTATGGAAAATGCACGCTTTATAAATCACAATTTGCTCCTGTCATGTTTTCGGAAGGCATGCTTTCACACCTAAATGTAGCTCCTCATTTAACATTACGAGCAAGCACCACCTTTTAAGAAACAGTGAGCTAGAAGCAGACAAGACTTGCAGGTGGGAACTGTTTGTTGTTGCTGGGTGGGGTCACCCTGGGGTTCAGACTCAGGGCCCCACACATGCTAGGCAAGTGCTCTACCACCAAGCCCTCATCGCCCCCATGCCAAAGAAAAGAACTTGGGACTAGCTTTTACTAATCACTCTTGATGGTAAGTGCCAAAGAACCGTACGATGAGAAATGACACTTTCAGCTTAAAGACATGTCACAGAGAACCATGCACCACAGCACAGCTCATAACAGGCAAATCTTAGAATCAGCTATCCTCTAACAGATGAATGGACAAAGTGACTCTGACATAAATTAGGATAAATTGAGTCACTGGTAGGAAAAGAATGCACTTTGACACCATAATGTTAAATGAAATAAATCAGACACACAAGCCTGGATACTGGGTTTCTCTTAAACGAGCAACCCAAAATATAAATAAAGAACAAAATACAGGTAGTAGGAAGTAGAGAGACAGATCTTTCTCAGATGGAAAGGAGATCAAGAGATGAAGGGAGGGGAGAGGGGGATGAAAGCAGGAATGAGCGTGTGGTGCGCACCTGCCCCAGCTCCCCACAGGAGAATAAGCATACTGAAACTATGTACTAATTTTTTTTAAAAATTTGGGGAAATTGAAGGCAAAGAAATAAGACTTCTAGGATTATTCCCTTAGGGTCCCATTACCATATCCCACAGGACTGGTGACCCACAGTCCCAAGCCCAAAGTGACAGGGGAGAAATTTCCAAAAGGATGGGTGCTGAGGCCCAGCTGCATGGATGTTTTCATAAGAGAAACATATAAAGAGCCAGAATGGAGCATCCTTCCTAGAGAAACGAGGAGAATTTACCTTCACGGGCAAGGCCTTTTCTAGCTTGAATGATTATTCTGCTTCACTTTGTAGACGTCTAAGAGCGCACGAGGCCCAATAGATCAGTGCATTCCTGAGATGTCAGCTTGGGTCTGGTGGGGGTGCGAAGCTGCCCAGTGAGGGCCGGAGCCCAGGTGAGTTCCTCACAGAGCAGTTAGGAGGGTGCTGCCAACAGCTCCCGTGCACTGTTAACCACCTGCCGCAGGGACCGCCGATTGTGACTGCTCCAAGCCTTCTCTACATGCTCCACCTCGAATTCCGCAATTATTTTAAACAAACAAACAAAAAAAGAAATACAGTTCAGAAAATAATGATTACACTCAGGATACCCAATTTAATGAGCACCTGTAAAACTCCCTCCTTTTGCCCATGGTCCTGAGAGGTGGAAATGTGCTCATGTAGTTTGTATGCGAGGCGGCACACGTGTGCACACCCAGAGAAATGGAAACGAGAGGACCAGAGGTGACGCTGCAGCGGCGTTTGCTTCATTAGTTTGGTTTTCTAGGATTAGTTATCCTCAGAAGGATAAGGTGGACTTCTAGCAGAAATGCATCAAAGCAATGCAATCACTGGAGAAAGATGTTTATTTCTTTCTCATTCTGTTCAAAGGTGTGCAGAGTGGACTTTCACGCTGTGCTTACCCCAAGAAAGCCTCAGATAGCTCGGACCCCTGTTTCCAAGGGAAACGTGGTGTGATAGTCATGCTGCTTGCTGTTCTCCTTTCCTCTAACCCTGAGAGCTCCTTTTGAATTTCAGATGCTGGAAACAGTAAAAGGAAGAGAGACCAGCACACTTCCCCAGAAGCTGCAGAAAATGGGTTGTAACTGAATATGCACGGGGCCTGAACATGGAAAACTCAGCCTGGACCAAGATTAGCCCTTCAGTCACTGGACCTAAGCTTTCTGACCCATAGCATAACACAGCTGTCCTGGGTGCTGGTACATTTCCTGCCAGGGCAAGCAATCTGCAGTTCTGAGGACAGCTACCTTTCAGATGACGGTCACCTGAGGCACCTACCTATCAGATGACTGGGTTTGCTGAGCAGTGGTATTTGTGACTTTTTCCTTTGTGCCCTGTGTTCCTGTAACATCAGTGTCCAATTATTTTGAAAGCTAAACACCCAAGTGTGCCTCACTGTAGTGTAATGATGTGGTCTAAGAGCAGTGGTGACCTTGAGAACCTCACGACCTTGAAAGGTCTTGATTGTGAGTTACTTTTGTGATGTGGTTTCTCACATCCTTGTCACTAAACTCTAAGTGCACAACCTTTGTAGAGGTCATTTCTGTGGAAACAGAACAGACACAAAACCTGTCTTCTCACTGGGAACTTTTCTTTTTTGAACTACGGGACCAAATGGATGTGTTCTGCATTCAGAAATCATTGATCTGAGTGAAAATATGATTTGTATATCATGTATGATGAGGCTTTTGTTGTTGTTGCAAAGGAATATAGTGAGCAACAGGAAAGCCATGGGTTTGGCTGCTATTGACTAAAACCAAACACTTCACAGCTCTGCGTGTTCACTCATGTACTTTGAAGTACACAAGAATAAAGGCAAGTTTTAGTTTCAAATATTTTAATGCCATGCTGCATTGCTGTGAAGGGAACAAAACTGTTGCACAAATAAACATATCATAATGCTGGAAAGATGCTTTCTTATAAAAAGACAGGATTGTTTTGAAAATAACAGGTCAACAATCTTCTTCAAAAGCCAGAAGCCTAGAGAGTTGTGTTAGTTTTTTCACTTTTTAAATAACTCAGTGTGTGTGTGTGTGTGTGTGTGTGTTTCCCCAGAAGAAAAGTGAGTCCTCTCCACTGAAACACTTGAACCGTCACTCACGCACATCGCTTTTGTGGTCTCTTTTTTTATCCTTCCTTAAGAAGAGTCACACTTTTTAAAAGTCTTGCCAAGTGTGCAGCGTTACCCAGAAATCTCCAGCCCTCTGAACCGCAGCCAGCCCTGCAGGTAAAATCTGCCTTGGGTCACATGTCCATTCTCTGACAAGAGGGGACAGGCCTGTGCTTGGCAGCCTCCCCCGGCTTCCCTTCTGCTCCTTGCCAGTTCCTTCCTATTCACTGGAAATGCCAGTTTTCCACATGCTATTCAGTGTGCTGTGCCTCTCTGAAAAGAAGTGAAGAAAAGAACCCCAGATGCTACCGCCTTCACCCCGTCCGGCGGCCTCTTCCCTCCTGCTCCTTAACAAGCCCCCTTCTTCCCAGCTCAGAGAAACAAGGGCAGGCTCATTTAGCCCCAGCACTTGAACTCCGGCCAGGTGCAATACTCCCCAGCTTCTCCCCTGTGCTCCGCAGCGCATAGGTGGGCCTCGTTAAATGGTTTCTTCTGGCGGCTCTGTTTATTATGACTTTACAGTCACACCCTCCGTGGCAGAGCGCAGCTCGGCACAATGTGGGTGTGGGCTGGGGTATTATGTGTGCTTTGTTTTAGAATGTGGAGCTAAAGAAAATATATAGCTTTGGAAAGCGAGAAGACTCATTCTCGCAGAATCCATTTCATCCGTGATGACCCCTTCCTTTGCCATCTACACCCGAGATCCCGATGGTTCCCTTGGTTCATTTTTCTAATGAAGTGAACTGGAGGGAAAAGTGCTGAGTCACTTGCTTCAGGACAGGTCTGAAAGTAGGATTAAAAACACGAACACAATAAAACATTCAACTCGAATTATTTTGCCTGCACCACCAAACCAGTCTGCCTCTGAGGAATCATAAAAATAACAGGAATACTGAAATACATGCAATTCTTCCTTAAAGGCAACATCTTTGGAGTGGCTTCATTGTAAAGAATCCCTTTTGAGTATGGGTACCAATTAGGAGCAGGTATCAGCACTCATTAAACAATGCAACTTAGCACATCTGCTATGAAAAGAGCAAAAAACAAAACCAGACCGCAGCATGTAGAATGTGCATGATTAGCAGCAAATGAAATCCAAATATACTGGGACATAAACATGCCCTCCACATTCCAAGTGGTGTCACTTTCATGGTGATGACTGATCGCTGGTTGTTACTGTCACACTGCACATTTTAAAGCTAAAACAGGTCTGCATGCCCAGCTGGTTCCAAGCTGTCCTTTCACAAACGATGAGGGCCCAGAGGGATTAAGTAACAATGAGCCATCCTGTGGCTGGTCACCAAGAAAAGCTGGGCTGGCATGTTAGTCTTCTTGACAGCCAAGTCACTTCACCAAACTTTGATTTTTATCATGCATCTAAAGGGAACCTGTTCTCCTGAGGGAAGAGATGTAAAGATATATAAACCACAATCACTTTTAAAGAGAGAACCACGATATAAGCTATCTGTGTGTAAAGTTGACCACACACAAATAAAGACAAAAATTTCCATGGGGTTCAAAAAATGAGAAGGGGAAACACCACAATGTCTTACTCCTCTAAGTAGTGACGATTGCTTTTTTCTGCAGTTATAATAAAACAGTGAGCTAAGAAAGTGCACTGAATTTTTCTAGTGACTGTCTAAATTAAGGGTGCCTGGGCAGGGGACTTAGCTCAGCAGCACAGCACCTTCCTGGCAAGCACAGGGCCATGAGTTCGATGCCTGGAACCATCCCTACCTCAAGGATGCAGAGTTCCAAAGCATGAGGTGTACTCAGTGGTGATGAAGCCTATGCTGGTATTACAATAAAATAGTACTTGGTTTAAAGTGATATCTATTGTGTTCAAATCCCTAAATGATAACAGTGTTAAGTAACATCACTATTTCTAAATGACTGATAACCAGAGAAAATTTATGTGATAAAGCTCAAAACTTATTCTGCACTCTATTATTTACTCTAGTGGTCATCTTTGCACAAATTGTTATTAATTATTACCTTACAGAGTCCTTTACATAGTTGAACATATTAAACTCCCATAGACCTTTATGGACTAATCTTTCTAATGTATTAAGTCCAACTTATGCCTGGCCAGTTGTTTGTTTCCCTTGTAAATTGAGAATTATCTGCAAATTTCATAATCAGATTCTCAACTCTGTATTTCAGGTCATCAGCAGAGATGGTGACTGAAAATCACCTTTGCAGGAGGAACACCCACATCATTTAGTATTGATAGTGGATACCATGTCATTTAGCACTCAGTGGGTCTCATACCACTCAGCATTGATACCTCCTCTTTCCGTAAGACACTGGTTTTATTACTTGTCCAAATGGAAAGACTAACACGAAGATCACTCCTCCTTACTTTATTTTAAAACTTGTCTTATTCATGAAGTGTCTATAGGGTCCTCACTGAAAGTCTAGTCCTCCAACACCGGAAGGTGTACTGGAGTAATCGAGGAGAAAAGCACCAACACTGTCCTCAAGAAACTGATCATCTAGTGGGAAGATGCAGTAGGAAACGTACGAGCAGCATGAGACATTAGACAGTGCTTGGGAGGAGATTAAGCATTCTTGTCCAGAGACAGAGTAATGGGAAAGGCCCATCAGAGCCAAAAGACACAAGTTAAATAGAAAACCACTAGGATTAGTGCAAATAGGAACTTCCACAGGCGTCAAGCTAGACACTCACCAAGTCAATTAGTTGGCAGAAGTACACGCTATACTGTACTATACATTAAATAGGGCTCAATTGCATCATTTTTTGAATGCACTTAATATTCTTTTAAAGTGCCAAGGCACTATGATCAATTCAGAGTCCTCAGACAATGTGATTTCTTCCAAAATGTGCTTAAAATATATCTCTCACTTTGGATATGAGAGCAAGCACACAGAAGTGACCACAGAGAGAACCCAGCCACCAAAAGGAGCGCGTGGACAGATTTCAGTAACAGCAGAGAAAGCACAGAGGCAGGAGATCAAATGGCAAAGATGTGGATCTCCAAGATCACGAGGTGAAGGCAGGAAGCCAGCGCCTGGTGATCACTGCAGGAAGCAGAACACCATGTGATCCACGTCAGTGGGTCCCTAACAGGCACTGACACTGTGCTTGCTGCATGGATGCTGGGTGAAGGTTCTCACCTGTGCCTATAGAATAGTGATGGACAATTGTTTCTCTGTAAATCTTTTATCTGTCACCTCCTTATTGTTATAATATAGGTACCTGAATTGGTAGATGACAATGGTCTGTGGAGATTCAGTCACTCCCAAAATTATTTGAAGCAATTTACAGAATGACTAAAGTCTTAAAAATGCATTCAATTCCTGTTGAATTCAAATGGTGAAAATTAACATGAAGGATCAGTGTTCGCCTATAAAAATGACACAGATGCTCTAGAACAAGAGCAAACCATTAGGTTTTCTAACTGCCGATAAGTATGTGAGTGTGCTGTGTACAATTCTCCTGGAAGTTTCAAATGAAAATAACATATTAAAGGAAAACAGAGTGCTTTTTAAGGCTTTCCTTTTTTTAAATACACTATACGGGCTGATGTGTTTTGTTAAAAATGTTTCAAATAGATACTCATTTCTCTCTTCAATACACTTTAATTAAGTACTTATCACATGACCCATGCTGGTCTACAGTGAGGAACAAAGTTCCTTCCCTTGTGGGAATTAAACCTGATCAGCATGGAAAGAAGCTTTGTGCATTAAACTGTAGCAGCAGGTCCTAATGCTTCATGCAGTTTGAGCTTATGTATGTATGTGGTGCATATTCGATACCTCAGGAAGATATTCTGAAGAAGCATCTTGTAGTTTTAATGCTGCTAATTTGTTTCTGGTAAAATTGAGGGTACCTGAGTTTGTTCTTTGTGTTTATTAGTAACTCCTGGTACTAATATATATGCAATAGTATGTATTTGAAAACTGAATGTATCTAACATCCTTTGATCTTTAAGGATCTTAGTTTTCTACAAAAGACAGCACTTTCTCCTGCTGAATCATCCTATGGAATCTTCAGTTAAAAGCAGGATGTTGGAAAATGACTTATTTTATCTGTGTATCAAGCAACACAGAATCACTTAATAATACAAAATACCTTAATTTATTTTCTTTCATTCTTATAAATATGTAACATTTTCTGAAGTTATTTGATTCTAATAATCTTGAAGCATCATCAGATCACAAAAAAATCATTTCTGTTTTACAAATGAGAAAAACTCAGACTTCAGAGAATTTGAGTATAGCTCAGAGACCTAAGAAAAGCAGTAAGACAGGAACTGGAATTCAGAGTCTGAACGTTCATTTCCTAACTATGGTATCGAAAACCAGTCACTAAACTGTCCACTAAGGAATACTGACAACGAAATTCTACTTGATCCATGATGCTAAGCTTTCAGATTCTGACATGAGCGCCTCCTGGGAAACTGTCTTGCACCTTGGTTAGTTGACGTGTGAGAGATTCTAGCAGAGTGAATCTCAGAACTCTCCTCTCAAATTCTGGGATTTAGAAGTATCTCTTCCTCCTTTGGGTCCTGTACTGTTTACATGGGAGTCCAGGGGTTGTCACAGTTATTTTCTTCCTCTGAGACATTTTACAAATATGAGATGGGACCCAGCACACCTGGGAAGGCAATCTCAGAAAGTATTGTTCAAGGGAGTTCCTTGATTTAGCTCATCCTGAAGCTAACACCGTCCTAGATATTCAGTTCCACAAAGTCATCCACTTACTGGTTTCGTGCCTTTTACGGTAACGTGTTCTGAAGCTTGCGATGAGCTAACAATCTAGTGCCTGTAATTTCCTTGCAAGATGCCAGCATCTCCGCCTGCTCTCAGCTTTGTGATCAGCCTCTCACCTACTTCTCCGCCTCCTGACCAAAGTCATCCTCCCTTACCACCTCTTTCCCTCTGTCACAATGCGCTCCTCCTGTAGAGCCCTGGTGGACCATGCTGTTCAGGCCTCCTCTAGGACTGTTTCTGTCCTTTTTCTTTGTCTATTTATCTTCCAGAACTTTCCTAGCTTGTGTCCCAAGATCTCCTGGCCCATCCCCTGCCAGAATACTTAAACTAACACTTGTTGGTGTTCAAATTGGCAGAATTAATGTAAGTATTAGGTAACAAAAGAAAAAAACCTAACTCTATCATAGAGCAACATTTGGGTTTATTTTCGTGTGGCTTTGTTTTGCTTGTTTCAGGTTTTTTGGTAAGAGCTAGAATACATAATGGATGTAATTACTAAGAATTTCCACAGTTAGGTAGCATTTATTAACCCATTATTAGAAGAGTAATAAGGTAGGAAACTTAACTATTGATGAATTCCCCTCTCACATTACTCACCGAAGAACCAGGCAAGTGACATCGAGTGACTTGTGCACATTGCACTGGAAAAGTCTCAGAACAGCTGAACTACAGGACAGTGTCAAGGTTCCTTAGCTGCATAAATACGAAATTAGAAGAGGAAGAAGTGGTCGGCTTACAGGCTTTGTGTTGCTGGAGAAATGTCTTTCTCTTCAAGATTTCAGGAAGATGATGGGTTTGGACCAGGCGCTCACTGTGTGCCATTTTGGGGGAAGAGTTTGCTGACGTGGTCTCTTTCCTGAGCAATGCTCTAGACCCTGGATTCTCCATGGCTGGGCCACTAGAAATGCTTGTGGGGAATGCAGGGAATGTCACCAGCAGTAGGTGCCACGGCAGAAGTGGGTGGGGGCCAGACCTCCATTCTTTTTAGATGACCCGTATCATTTCACTAAAGACCCACAGTAGAGGAAAATTCTAGTGAACCGGTTTTTTGGTTTTTTTCCTTTTGCAGCAAAGCATGCCAAGTCCGCCTCCGCGTGTTGTAAAGTCGGTCTTGGCATGTTCATTATCAGCCACCAAAGTGTCAGTCAGAGGCCTTCCTCACAGGAAACAGATGGGCCACCCTGCCAAGCAGGGTTTGTTTACAGAGCCTAGTGACCGCAATGTGAATGAATTTAGGAAACGTGAGGACCAGATGGAGACCTGAGCTCACAGAACGGCAAGGTTCTACACCCTCATCCACCTGGGATCAGGGGCCATCCCAGGAAGAGCAGGCGTCCCCCTGCAGGGCACAGGCTGCCCAAGGAACCAAAGGCTCAGCCCCTGGACGCCTCTCTTCCCTGCTTCTGGCTTGTGCAGAGGTGCCCTTGCAGGGAGGACCCGGAAGGCTCCGCTCCAGGACCAGGTGAGTTGGCCCTCTGTGCCCTCCAAGTCCAGGACCGTTTCCATGGGAGTAGGAAACTCAGAGAAAAGGCGGCTGGTACACCTTCCCAGAAGCATCAGTTTAGCCACACCCCTCCCGAAGCTGCTACCACTATTCCTCCTACAAGGAAATAACAGAGAAAAGAAAATAAACAGCTTCTAGACTTCCCCTCCACACTGCCTATGAGGAAAAACTGGGGATCGACTTCAGCTCCCATCACACAACTCCATGCTTTTTCAGCCTCTGCAAAAGTCTGCTGAAAGGGACTTTTCACCTGGTGACCTAAATCTCACGCCTGTGGTGTGGTGCCCCTGTCCAGGCTGTGCTGGGCTGCAGCTCTCACGTACGCCTGTGGCTGTGGGCCTGAAGATCACTGATAATCGCTCACAGGGCAAGGAAGGTGTTGTACTCAGGGGTCGCAAGGAGAACAATTATACATGGGACACAGAATTTATAGTATTATTTATAATGGTCACCCAAGGAGTCACACACAAAGGAAGTGCAGGAAATCTTCCACACAGTGATGATCTAGAAAATCCAGCTGAGAGCCCAGATCCCATGGCCATAACCCAGAGCCCATGACAACGACCCATGCAAGTCCATTTCATGGATTTGTGATGGGAAGGCCCAAAGGTCAGAGGTGGAAGCTAGAAAGTCTATGCCAGGGGGGTGAAGGAGCTGTGCCCAGCAGGCCAAGGGTTCTGTACTGGAGCCAAGAAGCAATGCTCAAAAAGTACCACAGTCATCCTCAGCGACAATGAGGTCCTGAGCTCCTCTGACAATGAGAACAGCGGATTACATATCAAGAAGCCAGCATAACAGCTTCTCCTAGAGACTGAACAATGTACATCTTCCCCTCCAACTCCAGGAAGCGGTGCTCAACCTAAGGATCAGAGCTCCCCCAAAGTGAACCACAGCCACTCTCAGCAACAGGGTCCCAAGCTCCTCTGATGTTAACAGCTGAGTTCGTATTAGGGAGCCAGCATGATAAGCTCCTCCAGGAGAACCAAGCGCTCCAAACAACACTTCTTCGGAGAACCCACAATGCTACTCTTCCTCTTCAGGTCTTCTTTTTACGCTGGCAACAGTCCTGAGGTGGGCCCTCCTCTCTCAGCACCATGCTCATTCAGTTCAGCTGGTGTTTAGGCTGACCACCAGTTACAATCCACTACAGAAGGTTTAAAAGACTTCAAACAGTCACAGCTCACAGAGTTAGCAACACTACCAGGACACCCCATACAGGAAGCAGAGAGTCCCTGCTCCTCGCCAGTGCCCTTTCCCCTGCCGGACTCAGTGCGTAGTTAGTTCCAAGGCCCTGTTATCACACTCCTGCCTCGATTGTCAGCTGCCTCTTCCTGTGGCTGCAGAGGGAAGAACTTCTTGAAAGCTATTCAGGAAATCTTCTGCCTTCTTGGTACATGCTGGATTCCACGTTCATGGTTTCGTGTTCTCAAGGACCGTAAGAAGACAGTTAAGTGTGGGGAATCACAGTGGTCAGAGCAGCCCACTGCCACACACACTGGCTTGCTGTAAGCACACTATTCTCAGCAGCCACCTGTGAGGATGTGACTGTATTGTGCCAGTGCATGCCTTGGCACTGTGTGACTCTTCCACCCTTCAGCATTCCTCAGACACACGGTGTACCAATCTCAGGATCCCATGTCAAGGGGCCCACTTCCTGAGGCCACCTCTGGTACCAATGAACGCATCAGTCAAGGTCCTGGCAGAAAAGAGACAACTAAGTATAGGAACACTGATTCTCAAAGTGACAAATTGTAAACATCATGGGTGCATTAGAGGAGAATCACCACAGGTAGGACAGGAACGGGGGTAGCAGTAGTGTACCATTACCATGCTTAATCCCGAGAGATGAGGAAAGGAGAAGCCAAAAGAACCTGAAAAAATGAAGTCACAGTCTTAGGGTGATGGCATCCATGTGGTTCTATTTCTGAGGCCGGGGCACTGGAGGAGAACAGCCGTGCGGTTAGGACACAGGGTGCTCTGTTTGCGGCTTTGGATAACTTTGCTGTCCTTCTAAACTTCACAAACTGCCTGGTTTAGCTCATCCGTCTTTATCTGTGAGTGCGTCTCTAGGCGGCACATTGCGAGGCAGCCCTTGACTTCCCATCGCCTGACACGGGCCCTGCTGCCCACCTCCACGCTCTGCTATTACACGCGCACACAGATGCATTTGTGCACCTTTGCTCCAACTGGAACACAAGCAGTGACCATAGCCTGGATGTCCTTAGATCCTGCATAGCTTGGTGCAGCTATTGGTGATTTTTTAGTTTAAAAGCTGAGAACTGACCACTGTGCTTGTGGATAGGTGTGGACAGTACCTCTCCCTTCCGTCTTCCCTCCAGCACAATGTTTGCCCCATTGAAAGCATTCAGTTTTCCCCTTATTTCACTGTCCGAGAGAGGTACTGGCTTTGAAAGGCAGCTTATGAAATTATGGCTTTTCAAAGATAAGAGGTATTTTTAGTATTACAAAGAGCCTGTGAGGTTGTTTTTTTTTTTTAAATCTCAGTAATGGTTCCTGATCATTACAAATGTGATCATCTTCTTCACATGATTTGGTTTTTAAATACAATTCTCTTTTAGTTACCTCATGCTTTTATTTCAAATGAAGTGAATTATCTGAACAATTCTCCAGCGATATCACAACTAAGAATGACCAAGCTAACTGAAAACCTTAAAATATTATAATGGCTGCCTTGATGTCCCCTTCCAGATAATTTCACCTTGGAATATGTTAAGAATAATAAATCTTAATAAGCTAGAAAGTAAGAATCTGAAAGGCTGTGATTCTTTATTCTCCTACTGCAGCTGTCTGGGAGCCCGGGGTTCCTGCTTCACACTTTGGGACTCTGTCCTGTGGTTGCTCAGCCCGGCTTAACTCCTCAGCAGTTGCTGTAGACCTGACCCCCGTGGACTGGGCGGGTTTCACAAAGCAATATGGAAACGATAGCAATTCCATGTTTGTGTGTGTGTGACGAGTTTCTGCCACTCTTCAAAATGAGATGAAAGTCCTCAAATGGATGAAAATTTCGGTTTACTCCAACTCCCAATTTTGAGAAACTGAAGGCAGATGGCAGAATTTTGTTTTCTCTGATTTAAAAAAGAAAGTAAGTAACTAAAAATCTTAACTGCTAGACATCAATAGTGTCTGGCCCAGAAGGGGCCAAAAATGTTATTAACATGAGCCACGTCGATGTAAACACGATTCCCCAACTTCCTGTGTGAAAGCTCGGCTCGGGATGATTTTAAGCAGGAAGAACCCATCTGATGATAAAATAGCATTAAACCTGAGCCGGAATGCCGGTGACCAAGGCCTTGTCAGAGGTGAGTCAGGACAGGAAACAGTCACTGTGTGCCTGAATCGCTTTTCACTGGGCTGTGGTTACGCATGCAAGGCCGAGAAGCAACGAGATGGGGCAGGAAGAGGCCGAGAGGGTTTAAGGGTGGACACCGTGGACACCGTGGACACCGGCGTTCCCTGGCCTTGGAGAGCTCTGCGCACCTGCGCGCTGCTCGCCTCGCCTGGGGGAGGCCTGCGCCGGCTCGGTGAAGCAAGCCTGGTCCCCAGAGCTGGGCAGGAGGCAGGACGCGGGCAGCCTGGCCCGCCACGCTGGCCCACGGCAGGTCCAGGCCGGGCCTCCCGCCAGAGGTCCTCCCTCCCCTCCTGCCTCACACTTTTTCCACAGCCCAGTGACTGGCCAGTCAGCGTTGCCTAAGAAAACATTGGCTGCAAGGCCCATCTGGAACAGGAAAGGGCTCCTCTGCAGCTGGGTTCACAGCTCTCGCACATCATGCTGCGGCTCGGAACCGGCTCTCCCTGCAGCGCCACGGCCACCGCCGCTCTCCCCTTCTTGGCCCTGTGTTGGCGCGGTGGCCTCGCCGGCCAGCTCAGTCCCCAGCTGTCCTGAGCAGGGCTGTGGCTTCCAGCGCAGCGCTCAGCTTAGGATCAGCTTCCAATGTGGAGCCCTCTCCTGTCCCTAATGTCAGTCCTACTGAGTGCAGGGGTCAGCAGCCCGGTTCCCCAGACACCTGCAGCACACACTGCCAAGATTCGGACTGCCTGGGCCTGGCTCCGTGGGGTGGTGTGGCCGCCTGGCAGGAGAGCCGCGTGGGTGTTGCGAATTCCAGCTCGTCTGCAGAGCCGGCCCCCGGAGACCCGTGTGCTACAGCGCGCTCCTCAGCGCTGCGTGCTTCCCTGGGGTCACTTATTTTATCTCATCTCACACCGTGAAGGATTTCATAAACAAGCCCTCCTGCCCTTGACTGTGCAGTTACAGAATGTAATGTAATGTCTCATTTCGCAATCCCCCTGGAGAAAGGCCTGGCAGATATCATGATCTGCATTTTACAGATGAGAAAGCTAACTCAAGGATCAGGAGTAATCTGCCCAGGGTCACATACCAAGGAGGTCAGCTCAGAGGCTGCAGAGCCATCCTTTTGGCCAAATCATTTCTTCTGTGTCTGGTAGTTTTTATTCTTGCCGTTTCAAACACTGTGATTTATATTTGTTGGAGAAAGCCTTTAAATGACAAAGATAAATGACTTTGAAGTATGAGGTCACAGAGACACAAAGGTGTAGGATTAGTATTTTAAATGACTCACTTATTGTTGTAAAACAAGAAAGAATGGGAAAGGTCTTAACTCCAGAGAGCTAAGTCAGTCTGGTATAAGAACAAGGAGATCAAAGTTCAGAAACATGGTTTTTGAATTAGTTTTATTTGGAGTTTGTTTTCATTTGAATTTTAAATTGTGTACACATGATGAAAAGAAATATACAAAATTAAGATTAACAAATTGTAATCCAAGGCATGGGTTCTGTTACCTAATCCATTTTAGAGTTGAATTGTTGTCATTTCACTAATGGAGTCCAATGGTACATCACAGGGGTGCTCCAAAGTGTTGTCATCCATAGGAGGCTGAGGCAGGAGGAATGCCTGGAGGTCAAGGCCAGCCTGAACTACATAGTGATACCTTGTCTGAAAAAAAAATACTCTAAAAAGGTCTCCTCATCCCAACTTTTTGGAACAAAGACAAAGAATGGTTGTTGATTTTGGTGAAATTTCAACATATGCCCCCTGAGCCTAAGGTAAAGTGTACCGAAAATTCTTGTCGTCAGAAAAATCTGAACTGCATGCTTCCTGCTGGTTTTAAGCCTCTTCCTAATCACTGTCTATATGTGTAAGAAAATTACGGGGGGCTGGGGATTTAGCTCAGCGGCATAAGCACCTGCCTTGCAAGCAGGCAGTCATGAGTTCGATCCCTGGTACCGATAAAAAATGAAAAAGACAAAAAAAAAGAAAATTACGAAACCCCCTTGCGTTCTCCCTAGAGCCACACACAACTTTAGTGACTTCACATTCCCCAGAGAATCGTGACATGAAATTTGGGACAAAACAGTCTCCAGCCCAGCTCCTCTGGGCTCTGCAGCATCTACACATCTGTTTCTGCACACCCAGGCAGGAACACATGTGCCCTGTGAGGGCTGCCAAGCATCTCCAGTTGCGAAAGTGGACGCTGGCCTTAGAGGACATCTAGAGCTTTCTGGGCTCCAGCATTGTTAAATTCAGTCATAAATGCCCAGATTAACAGGCTTCATGGAATTAATTCAGGATTCTTTTTTCCTGTTAGAAAACTGATTTTTATCTTTGTGGATGATCTCACTTCAAGCATTTTCATGTTTGACACCTTTCTTGCAGAACTGGAAGGATCCAGCAAGACCAACAAATAGTCCTTGAACTAAGGAAGCCCTGGGTGGAAATGTCAACCCTTTCTTTAACAGCTGTGTGCTTTGCAGCTTTTGCTAAACTCAGTTCCACTTTAGCTTCTTCATCTAGAAAATGCAGCCCCTAATTCTCAGGATTTGGGTGAGGAAACGTTCAAAAAAATAAGCAGAAACTGTCAGGATCAAACCTTGCATGTGCTCCCTAAATATTAGCTTAATGGACAAATGCAGAGAAAACACATACATAGAAATGAATTTTGCCAGACAAATACAAATAGACCAGTATACCTATTGGAAACTATAAGATTATGGACGCTCTCTTTTTCCCTTTTTAGTCTACTTCTGTATCTTCCAGAATTGTTATTAGTAGAAAATGATTGAATTTTGCTATGCTTGGTGGGTGAGGAAAGGCATCATCTTAAGGGCAGTGGCAAGGAATCTCAGCACCCAGAGGCTGACACCGTGGTAGCCCCTTAATTTACTGGGTAGGAATCAGACATTATCTCTTGGCAACAAACGTGTTTCATCCAACACATCTTGTAAACATACTTGCCACGAGTGAAGAGCTCCAAATATCCTGAACTGATTCTGAAAATGTAAAGAGGCCACATAGCTGGGTGAAAATCAGTGACTAGGTACAAAAGCTTAGGAGGCTGCGTTGGCACTCTGAGAGCCCTGAACTTGGGGACATGTCCCCAGTGCAGTCCGTGCAATGCCAAGGCTGTCTTGATTTTTACACAGGTGATCAGAGCCCTGGTTAGCAGGTCTGGAACAAAGATGTCTCCTGGCAGCACATGTGTGCAGGGATTATCAGTCTAGCAGGCTGCAATTCTTTTCCTGATAACTGGTGACTTTCTTTTAGGAGGATAAAGTCCTTAGGAGGAAATCCCTTCCCAGCACATGTTCCATCCAGCACCCTGCAGATCCCAGCTCTCCTGGGCATGAATTGCATGGTGATATGAATAAAACAACCCCTACACAGATGGATGTCCTCTGAATGGAGCCACCTCATGAGGCATGAGGCAGTGAGCTGGAAAAACATGAATGCAAGCTCCATTCCTGGCCCGGGGGTAGCTTTCAGGGAAATGATGCACCAGAAGCTGGAGTCTTCGGTAGAGACCAGTGCAATCCATTGAGCACTCCTTAGGCACTTAAAAACTTGTCCAGGATGGCATCCTGGACCTGAAACAACCTTGGCTTCTGGGGTTGTGCTCCTGAGAGTTGCTTGTGATGAACTGACAGTTGAAGTGCAGTACATTTAGCACTGAGCCACAGAGAGGTCAGTTACCAGTCACACCGAGTTCATGGTGAATCCACAGAAACTGCCAACTAGTTTGCACTCAAGCAGGTGATAAACCATGAGTCACCTCTTTTTCCTGTGCTTTTCTCCTTTCACCTCACATTCTACATCTGCTGCTTACAGACTGTGTGACATAGCAGACACCGGGGAACCATGGGTTTCCACTTAGAGTGGCAAATTCCAGGTAGCAGCAGAGCAACTCAGGACAGCCTCTGGCCCTGCTGCACAGAGCTGCTCGCTGCTCTTGACTGTGACTTAAGGTTGCCAGAGGTGTCTCTTGTCTCTCTGTACATCTCAGAAATCTGTTTGTCTCAGTGTGACCACCTGCATGGGATAACTTCTTCTTTCAGATCCTTTCTCGAATCTTCCACCAGACTGACAATGATACACATGGAAGTTTTCATAAAGAGTGCTAGAGACAGGACCTGCAGTGCCGGGCAGAAAGGGGAGGCCCCTCCCTGGGAGTCTTCAAACACCCACTGTGTTTGCAGCTGCCCTCCAGAGCACTGAGATTGTGACCTGCTAAGGACAGAGGTCGTCATGTCCTCTCCCAGGCAGGTCCACATGCTAGTCACCGGAGAGGAGGAGAAGGCTGCTCTCCACGAGTCCCCCGAGCACTGGTGCATGGTGGGAAGGCTTGCTGGTGCAGCTCTGGTTTTCCTGCAGTCTCCCAAGCTGTTCTTGCAAAAGGAGCTCCATGTGATGCTGGGGTGTGTAACCAGGAGGATTTCATTCGTGTTTCAGTTGCTCCTAAGTCCTGACCACTGCGACCAAAATGAAGAATTGTGATAGAAGTTATTCACTAATCTTTCTCTCTTTTGCTGTTGAAATTCACATTCTAGTGGACAGAGGCAAACAAAATAGAGAAGGCTTGTTATCCAGCTCTTTGATTTAATTGTATTTAATCAGTTTTCTGAAAATTCTATAATTTAAACATGGATTCTGTCTGTCAACAGGTTCTATTGTCAATTGTTTCCATATAAAACTCATGAATGCACCTAATTGCATAGTCATTCTTTATCCTTTTCTAAAATTTTTACAGTTTAGAAAAAAGTAATTTTCATATCCAGAAGCAAGTACATAAATTCAAATAAATATATATTAAAACAATTCTCCAAGGGGTGCCAGTATAATGTCCTTCATCTTGCGTTCATGTCCCTACTAATTACCACTTTAATTTTATTTACTTGCAACATACAGCTCTATCGTATGTAGTTTATTTTGCAGGAGGATGTCGAGAGTGAGAAAGTGCTTTTGGCACAAACATCAGACTCCATTTTGCAGAATATTTTTATGCACCACTAAAGTAAGAATTCCAAGCAGGACATCCAGATGAAGTATGGGGCCTGCATTCTAACATCAAAAAGCAATAAAATAAAACCCTCCAGAGCTTTTAGTTCTGGAACTCTAAATGTGGTCATCTAAAAATGATTTCCTATTTCCAAAAAGTTTTTTTTTCAACAAGAAAATCCTCTCTGTGGAAATATCAGATGTCTTCGTAGATATTTGATATTACCCTCCAGAAGAATCCAGGGAGAAAAAGACAAGAAAATGGGGAAAAGCCAACAAAGCACAGGAAAGCCTCTTGGAATTTCAAAAGCAGTGAAATGTGGAAGAATTTAGCTATGCCAAGACATTCTACATAGAAACCTTGAAGAAATGAGTAAAGAAAGGAAATTTCCATACAAAGAACCATACAGATGTGCACATATGGCTTCAGAAACTACCTACATTAAGGAGCAAACCAGCAAAACCTCTGAGAGATGTCCAGAAAATACTTAGCACAAATAAGTGAGTGAATTACTATAATGTTTGGAGTCTGCAGGAGCTGCTCAGATACGTTCCAAAAATGCTACAGCTGTTCCTGGCTGCTTTGCTTAATTTGTTTATACAAAAGGTAGTTATTATATTATTTATTATTACTTTTCCTCTTTTATGTAAAAAGATAAAAGCAGATTGTTTTTGAGAATGGCCTCGGCCAAGCCGTTGCCAGCTGGTGCTCTCTCTTGTAGCCATTCGTCTCTGCGCTGCAAAGCAGCCGAGGAGGAGGCTGCCGAGGCTGCTGGGAGGAGGCTTCTGGAGCTGCTGGGAGGAGGCTTCTGGGGCTGCTGGGAGGAGGCTGCTGAGGCTGCTGGGAGGAGGCTTCTGGGGCTGCTGGGAGGAGGCTGCTGAGGCTGCTGGGAGGAGGCTGCTGGGAGGAGGCTGCCGGTCCTGCAGTTGTGGCTGCCAGATGCCCCCATCAGCAGAGAGCACTGTTGAATCTTCATTTTGTACAGTAGCAGTTATTTTGCTTAGCTCGTTAGATAGCAATCTTGCTAAAAATGAAAGCTCTTGTTCTTTGCAAAGTAATAATCATATCTTTAAACAAAAACAGTAGCTAGTGATTTGGGGGAACAGTAAATACACATAAACTTTAAAAGGATGAATTAATGCTTTGGGGGCCTCTTATACTACATGTAAGACATGAGCTAAGCACTGACTAAGAAAAACAGTTATGCCAAAATTTGCATGTATAGTAGTGCTTCGATTCTCCATGATTCTGGCTTCAGACTGAATTAAATGAGAACCAAGTCAAGTTTCCCCAAAAGGTCAACAGTGAATCCAACTACTGAATTTGATTTCGTTCTCATCCAACTCACTTTGCAACCAGAATCGTGAAAAGAATCAAGTTCATGAACCAAAGTATAGCTATGCATGCATATAATTTATATGTTACACATATATGGAAGTACAAATCACTTTGTAAGGCATGCAGCTTAGAGTAATTGCTCAGCATGGTGTTAATAGATGCAGCCCTATCTGAAGACAAGCCGATGCTTCAATAACAATTTGTATCGTTCGTATGTTTACTTGTAATTTTGAACATGTTTAATTTTCTTAGGGAGAATTTTATCTTGGACAAGAAGTGCAAAAAAAATAGCAAGGGCGGGGCTGGGGATTTAGCTCAGCGGCATAAGTGCCTGTCTTGCAAGCAGGCAGTCATGAGTTCCATCCCTGGTACCGATAAAAATGAAAAAGACCAAAAAAAAAAAAAAAAAAAAAAAAAAAAAACTAGCAAGGGCATCCTACACATTAAAATACAATTTCAATAATTTAAAATTTTTATTACTAGTTACAATCCAGGCCGAATAATATAATACACTAAAAGATCCAAGATAACCAAGTATGTATAAAACTCTAATATATGATAGAGATGCGATTTGAAATGATTTAGAAAAATTACTAGTAAAGGATTGAGGTAATAACTCAATTAAATTGCAATGCAGCAAAATAAGTTGCATATATACTAAAAATTAAGTATAAAAATGGAAATAGTGTAAGAAGTAGAATTGCTACATAATTAAGTGAGAGATTCTTTAAATCATAACCTAAATAATGTATTTATGAAAATTGGCCATATTTTCCAAAATAAACATACGTTTAGTGAGAAGAGTGGCACTGTTTTACATTTCTGCAAATCTCTTTAAATCCTAGCTTAATGGAGAACATCTGGGCCTCACATGTGCCTCGGCATTCGTCTGTGGTGATATCATATGTCATGTAGCTGGAAAACTCCTCCGTGAACACGTGAGAGAATAAAAGTAGAAAAGGGAGATATATTTAGAATTATTATGAAGACAGTTTAGACCTGGAGGCCTCCAGATGGGTCTCACACATGTGTGAACTCCGAATAACACTTTGAAAATGGCTTATACAGGGCAATGATAAATGAAGTAGATCTTTAAGGTTAATTGTACCCATAATGAGTGTATTTCACTTGCAATGCAATGGAAAATATTCGCCTGCATTTCCTATTGTTTCTTACCGGTACAGAGTTGCAAAATAGTTAAGACAACTAAGAGACAGACAATTGAAAGCACTGAATAATTCCACAGGTCTGACCCTCTCCCTTCCTGAGAACGTGCCCTGCATCCTCTTCTGCCCATTTCTCAGTCCATCTTCCCCCAAGCCACCATGTGTCCCCAAACTCCACTGAGTTAAACATCTCACACGCATGGATCATCTTGCCATGGGCAAACTCCTGGGTGGAAAAGCAACGAGAAGAAAGGAGAATGAAACTCTACCCAACGCACTCTCGTGTGTCTCACAACATCCCTTGCTTTTTCGAGTTTTTCTTTGCAGTCTCATTTCCCTAAAGAAATTCTCCATGCCCTCCATTACAGCTCTGTCCCCTTTCTCTGATTAATCTCATCGCTCTCCTTGGCAGATGGAAATTCGTCCTTTAGTTCTATTCTGTATGAGACGATGCGGTATCCGGAAAGCTGGGAGGCTCAGCACGTGTGCACAGCAGGGCTCCCTCTCTTACACTAGTAGGGACTGCTCAGCAAGATGGGCACTGAGATTACCAAAGCAGGTCTCACTTTCAGCACACAAGTGTGTACACAAGTGGGTGTGACACAGTGTTGCTTTATCTTTTACCTCTTCTTCAGCTTCTCAGAAAAGCAAACACCATGTTTGACTCTTGCACGGCAAACCGGTGCGGTATCATTTCAGAGAACGCTCGCTGGGTGCTAGTATCAGAGCCGGAGGTGCATTTCCGCAAGTACTAGCGCTAATTAAATTCTCCAGCCTTTCTCTTCTCAAAGCAGGTATTTGGAAAGGGGAGGCAGACAGAGAAAGCTTTAATTTACATATGAAGCCTGCAAAAAAAAGGATGCCAGCAGTGTGGAACTGAGTGAGATTTAGCAGTCTGCATATCTGAAAAGTTTCCAAATATTTTGCCCCTTTATTCTCCATTGAGTTAAGGAGAACAAGGCAGGAAATGCTCTCAAGGGTGATCCTGAGATACTATTAATCCTAAATCTCAATTTGAGATTATAGAAGTTGATTCCTCCTTCATTCCCTCAGTACAGAATTAGAACCCCAGGACGCTAGGGGGGAAGTAAGCTTTCCAGAGCTGGTCCCTGAAGACCTCAACCTCTTCCTTCTTTTGGATAAGCAGATAAATGGCAGCAATATGAAGGAGGAAATTTGCCCAGTACTATATTTATACCCAAAAGAAATGTATGAGATTCAGTTTCAGTGTTTATCAATAAAATGATATTGGAGCACAGCTATGTCACTGTGTTTTTTATGTAAGTTGCTCACTTATTTGTGCACGGTGTGTCAGTGCTGTCACACTATGCCGGCAGTGATAGTACTTACCACGGGGATCACACGTGGCTCACGTGGCCCGTGGCTCTTGGAGCACTGAGCCTACCAGGCTGCTACTAGAGCTTAAAGGCTCGCGTGAGTCGGGGAGCCCTGGGGTACGCCAATGGGGCCCGGAGAAAGGGGGCTACGCTTTGCAAGCTGCTCTCCGAGGGTGCGGCACAGCGCGGGCGTCTCATTTTGAATTAGATGGCTGAAGACTTCCTTTGCTGTGAAGTGACGCTTGGGCCACTGAAAGAGTGCATTACACATTGAACTTCCGGGACAAGCACGTGCTGAAAACGTTTCCAGCTCAGAGAAAAGCGACCGTCAGAAAAATGAGAAAATTTAAGATGGATTGTTTCATGGCAACAGAATTTCTGCACAAAAAGCAAAATAAAAGTCGGGCTATACCCAAAGTAAGTATGTAAGGTGTTCATTACTTTAAGCAAGGAATCTATTTACAAATAGTGAGCTAATTAAATTATATTTTATTACAATAGCAGAAAAATTTTAAAATAAAGTCAATTGTGCTTTTGGGTTTTAGTGGTTTTTCTTATTCTTGATGAATTATCAGCTGTTATCAAGACTGCTTAGTTGTTATTTACTTGAAAAGCAATAACAGGTTTGACATGACTCAACAATTATGGTCTGTGAACAGGCTATGTGGGATAATTACAGGAGAGAGCACTGTTTTAAAAAGCCAGAGAAGGCACTAATTTAGTGCTATCTGAATTGAATCTGCTAAGATGTGTTAATGGTGGGAAAATAGATGTGAAGCCAAACACCAGCCAGGTTGCATAACTTTACTAAGCTTGCAAAATTTTCTTGAAGAACTGACTGTAATAGGTGTTACTGAATGCTACATGGCTTTGGGGTTTTGCTACCCACCTGACCATTTCTTAATAAATTTGCTATAAAACTATATGACAAGCCATTTGGCAACTAATATTTTCTTGAATGGCAATTGTAAGTATGGTGGGAAAAGTTAAAACTCAAATCAAAGTATCCCAACTCTAATTTTCTGGGTACTTTTTCTGATTTTTAAACTGTAATTCCAACAGCACTTTTCATATCTCCATGCAAGTGGAAACAAATTTTCATATTTCAAGATCTACTAAACTGTATAATTGAGATGCTTTTGCTTGCACTTCAATTGGGGGTAATTAATCTGAAGAGGCCAAGAGAAGAATCTGGGTGAACTGTGTTAATGTGTTTCAAGTTTTAAACTTGATAAAAACATGCCAGTGGACTTGATAGCTGTATGCGGCAATATGCTCTGTGTGGAAAGACATTTCAAACAATGTAATCCTTAAAGTTTCAACACAGACTGACTAGCAGAAAAATATTTGTCATTGATTTTATTGACAAAAAACACTAAAGGTGAATTCATTAAGCAAAATGCTATATCCCTTCCCTCCAAAAGGGAGAATTGTGTATTTTTATTAGTATTAAAAATTTTTTTGGTCTGTTACTCAAAATAAATACTGTGATACTCAATTACTACTATTTCATATACATCTTGTCAACTGAAAGCATTTTTTAGACATTTCTAACTTAGAACTATTTTTCTCTATTATTTAAGTCACCTAAATAATATCCTTGCTTTTGTTTCTTGGCCTGCAAAGCTTGACACATTCCTTACATGGACCTTTACAGGAAGCTTTCTGGGCCTTCATTTACCTGGGACAGACTTGGACTCTGGCCCCTTGGGGAAAAGGCTAAGAAAAATGGTGGCACACAGACCCAAGGGTGCAGTGCTGCTGTCCTGAGGGGCCCCGGGCCAGACACTGGCTTTGCGGGTCATTCCTGAGATAGACCCCAAGACAGCAGAGGCTCACAGGCTAAGGGAGTCTCGTACAGTCAGATTTAGGCAGGGATTTTTAAAAGTCTACAACCAAATGACCTTAACAGAAAGCATATGATTTGCTCTAACCAAGAAGCATAACTATGGTATTCCCAGAACTGCTGAAACCAGACACCGGTTATGCAACACACCAATATCAGTTTTTCAGGGTCATGGGCTATAGATCATTTTACTTCTTCCTTTTAAATCATTGACTGCAGCCCTGTTATTAGTAAGCATATGTGACACTATTATTACATATACACAGTCTGCCAAAAAAATGTACACATGTTATAACCTAAGGCCCCCTAACTATCGCGCCGAAGTCTGTTCTGTATAAGCGCCACCTGCTGCTTCCCCTCCCCTTCTCCCTTCAAATCTAACTAGGTTAAGTTTTAACTTCCTAAAGGCCATAAAACAAAGGACTGAGGTAATAGCTCCTGACAACTGGGGTCTTCCCTACCCGGTAGCCCATCACAAATTGTGTTAATTGCATTACATTGTAATAGCTTCGTTTGTATCATAGCAATACCTGTGTGTTCCTTTTCCCTCTGAGTAAAGGATTGATAGGTTAATCAATGCTCTCCTCTGTAAAGAACTGTAAAATCTTACCTAATTGATATGTTAACCATTGTTGCCCTCTACAAATAACAGTTGTGATGCTAGAGTAAGGTAACTAAGGTTGTTAATTGCTGCTAGACTTCTCTATTCTTTGCTGAGAAAAACAAGATTTCTTCTTATCTAAGCTTGCTAGTATGCAGGGAGACTTGCAATTGCCATTTCTGCTTTGTAGTGCGTCACACCCCCACCCCCTTCCTTACATTGTGTGACCAGCAGCTGTTTGTGGATTTACAAGATAAAAGCCCTGACTTTTAGCTGTCAGGCACGCAGTCTCCAAATTGGCTCCTGGAGGCTGTGTCACCAGGCCTGGAAATAAAGCCTTTGCTTCCAAAATTTTAATTTCTTGCTTCCTTGGATTTTTATACCGGGTCCAAGTTATCACATTTGGGGGCTCGGTCCGGGATGGGAGCAAGACCCCAGACCCATTTCTGAACATCTGAAAGTAAGTACTCTGAAGAGGTTTGTTTGGGCCGCGGTCAGTTGAAGTTGTATGCTTGGAGGGGACGCCCTCAAACTTTGGGAGTGTGGATCTCCTGAGGTCAGAGTCAGTTGGTTTTGGGATGAATTCCGTCCACTTGTGGCTCCGACCAGGGTAAGGAACCGCTTCGTTGATTTTGTGACTCTGCCCCGGGTGGGGAACCGCTCTGTTGCAGTGGGAACCTCCCGAGGACAGAGTCAATTGGTTTTTTGGAATTTGCTAATTTGCTAAGTCTCTCCAGAGACCCAATAATTGGTTAGGTTTTTTTTTTTTTTTGGAGCAAAGGCTATTTTTGCTGCAGCTTGTCTTGTCTTGTATGTCTGTTTGTGTGTCCATTTGTTCTAATTGTTCTCCTTTTGGTTACCCCAAATCTAACAGAACATTCTCTCCGAGGAACCCCTTCTACGAGCCCAAAACAGACTAAGGGATTTAGATACTTATGTTCAGAGTTTTTGTACTTTAGCATTGTTTGCCCGTCTAAATTTGTTACTAACTTAGGGGCTTGTTGCCCGTTTCTGTTGCAGGATCCATATGGCTTATTAGATTCAAGGTTCATAATAAGAAGAAATTATTTCCTTTAGCTCACCAAACTGTGCATGAAGCACCCTTTGTTTGTGTCTTTAATGTGGCACCTTGTTTAATATGTTAGTCCTCAATTGATTGCTTGCAAACTCGACATGCCTTTTAAAAGGAGTATTTTTCTTTCTGGTTAAAATGTAAACATATGTGCACATATATGTGTATATATATGGTTTTTAAGAATTATATCAACTTTACCAAATAAAACCAGGTCGTACTATATATTGAGCCAGTTAAAAGGTTACAGTTTTGTTTTTAAAATACAGCATTTTTATGTGGTAAAAAGACATCAAATAAAAATAATTAAATATGTTTTAGACTACTAAAAGGTGACTTCAAAGGTTTTGTTGAGAGTTTTTGATGTTGTCTGAGTAGCGAGAGAAAAGGTAATTGACTGGTAATAGTAAAAAGAGGGACAAAAAAAGTGGTTTTGTCTTCAAGTAAAAATGTCTGGCTGTGCCAGAATGTAAAAAAAAGATAAAAGCTTAACTTGGGGGGTATATTGTAAGTTGTAAAAAAACTCAAGAGGATATAAATTTTATTTGTCTTGGTTTATAGTACAGCAAATAACAGGTTTGACAAGAAGTAAATGTGTTCAGAATTTGACAGTATTAGATCAGTTTTGGTACAATCATAAGATTGTACTTTGCTGCAAAATGTTTCCATTAAAATGAGATTATAGATGATACCAGAGATAAGATACAAGTTCTTGCATGTGCTGTGAACATCTGGGAGATTATGCAGCACAATTTTGTTACCTATGAAAAAGCCCTTTTTTGTTAAGAATGTAATTTCAGTAAAATGATGGCCTGCCACGTGCCACCCGTGGACAAAAGGCGGTGTGCCATCCAAATGAAGCTGGCTCTCTGACCCGGAATGCCGCAACCATGTTCTCCTTTTGTGCCACCCCGATTGGACGTCCAGAGGTAAGGAGGTTTCCCAGTATCGCCAGCTGTTCTCTTTGCAACTCAGTCGGCCCCACATATTAGACAAAAATTGCAAAGGTTTGAGAGGATTGAGGAAATGCCCCTCAGCCAGTTAATAGAGATAGCACAAAAGGTCTTTGAGAACTAGAAAATTTACAAAAAGATAACCAAGGGGTTAGAATTGCTCTATGAGAGAAAATTAAAAAAAAAAAAACAGACAAGAGTTTCTGGGGGCGGTTGGATACTGTAGGCTAAATTTTACTGAAAAGCTTGCCTCTATATGACTCCCATAAGGGAGAAACTCAAAACTCACTTAACTGGACTGATGAATGTGAACAGGCCTTCCTTAATACTAAATTTATTGAGCCATCCTGAGATTAATACACATTGCCTTTGGTCTCTCCGATTACAAGAAGTGCCTCAAGCAGTAGCCATGAGCTTCCAGACATTTAACAGTACGATGAACCACTGTTGGGGTAACCTTGGTCACTGGATTGCTGCACAAGCACTGTCAGTATCATGGCCAATGGAGTTCATCCAAGGCACAGTGATTGCTAATTGAAAAAGATCCTTACATCTTATAGAATTCAGTATTTTATTTGTGTGTATCTGTAATAATTGTTTTATATTTGGCATTTGATCAATTCATGGTTTCTCAGCTTGTCCACGGTCCTGGTAGTTATGAATCCCACTTAGAGCATGGCTTCACAAAGCCCCAACGCCTTTTATGTGTGACCCAGCCATGAGCTGAGAGGCCTCATGAAAGAAGTCACCTAGGAAGTGAGCAGTGGGACTGCCATGGCTGGACCCTAAGGCACCAGCCCTGCTCTTTCCTAGGGTTTAATGTTTGTTGCCATAGTTACGCACTCATTGGGAAGCTGTGTGTGTGCTATAAACAGATGCTTGAATTGGTTACCCCTGTTGACAATGGAGAACAGTTAGAAACCTTGGGTGATATCAGTGTTAGGAGGTGACATTGACCAACGTGAGTGTTACTGAACCTTATCATAGGCGCCTGGTAAGTCACACTTAGAAAATCCTGAGCTTACTTTTTCTAAATTTAAGGTCAGCTCCATGTCTTTTCAGCTTCAACTGACTCACAAAGAAATGATGAGGATTTAGAGATTATTAAAATAGTTTTTCACTTCATTTCCCAACATCTTAGGGGAGAAAAGGCTTTTACTTTGTACTGAGCTGTATAAAAAGATTATCCCTTGTCTAGTATAGCTAACATGGGAAAATAACTACTATCCAATTAGTAGCTATTTGCAAATTCATAACCAAGAAGATTATATTTACCATTTCTAACTTCTTCAAAGATATATAAGCAAAAGGAAGACTTTCAGAATAATTTCTCTAGGTTAGATTTTCACGGGAAGGTGGCCCAGGATCTCATGTACTCTTCTTGCCAGAATCCCAGGGGAGCTACCGTGGGATTAAGTCCACTAATGGCCAGTTGTTAGCTGATCTGTCAGGCTTCTCATTACTGGGTTCAAACATGGAGTTTGCTCATGTAGGAAAAAGAGAAAAAAGGAGACCAAGTCCAAACAAGTCCATCACTTGTCTTATGATCATCTACCTTCTATGGGAAGCTGCTGGTTTCACATACGAGGTCTTTGTACTGTTGAAATATGCAAGATGGACACTGAAAATAGCCCAAGAGCTTTCAATTTCTTGGTAGCATAACTTTCAAAAAGTAACTCACATGTTTAAACTTAAAATTTGTCTATTTTATTTCATTGTTCTGTACATTATTTGTGTTACAAAGTAAGACAAAATGAAATCCTGAAATAGTAATAGATGAATGTTTTTCTTTAGGATGAGAAATATACACCAAATTCTGTTGGCTTCCTAAATATTTCACTATGCTTCATAAAACACCTAAAATCATTTGGCTTATTTAACTCCTATTTTCTTAATGGCCTCTTTTGGAATGTGGACTTTAAATAGGCATTTACACTAAATAATAACTAGCATATTTCCACCTGAAATAGTCTCAGCTTCTGAAATCCTCACTCAAAGCAGTTTTCTGTGAAGTTCCTTGGAAGCAGCAGCCTCACTGGGCAGCAGGAAAGACAGAGCTGTGATTATTTTCCTGTGTTTTATTTTCACAGAAACAAGAGGAGTACCTTTTAATGTTTTCTTTATTAATAGCTACACGTGTGACATGATTATATCTAAAGAGACATGGGCGGGAGGAGAGAGGGCTTCTTTACAGGATTCTGTGTTCAGGAATCTGGGGCACAGGGCGCTGAGCAGGTAAACGGACTACCCGAATCTTGCTTGACAAAATCTGGTTTTTACGCAAATCCAAACTGGCAGAGGCTTCTCCTCCTCCCCACCCATGTGCGGTCAGTTACTAAATCAATCACGGCCCTTCTGCCTTGCACTTTTCTTTTGCACACACTGACTGCGCGTGGGAGTGGATTCACTGACAGAGCAAGGAAGGAGCCAGGGAGACAGCCAAAGCGCCGAGGGGAACTTGCGACTTGTGTTTTGCAGGTGTCCTGCGACTCAGCCTCCTCTCCAGCCGCCTTGGAGGTCTGTCCCGTCACTGCAGTGTGCCAGGCAGGGAACGGGGTGCAGTGACCAGGGTGCAGGTCACAGAAAAAGGGGTGCTTTCAATCACCTTTAGTATGGAGAGCTTTATTGTAAAGAACAGCGAGGTGTCCAGGAGAACCGAGACAAGAACAAAGCTGAAACCCACAAACATCTCACCACGGCACACAGGGCAGCATCTCCTGCTGGTGACGTGGGGGCACATTCTTGCCAGCGAGTCACGGCTGAGCTCAATGACTCCTGAGCTGGAGGGACTTGGTTGGCCCGTACATGGCCAATACGGGTAGGGAAGGGAAACAGGACACGAGGCTGACACTGATCAACTTCCTTCCCGGTGAACCGGATCACAGGTGACACATATGCAGGCTAGAGGCTGCCACGGAAACCATGGAAGCTTTATCAGAATTTAACTTTGGCTCAATCGGACGAGTGAGCTGAATTCAGCCTCACATCATGTGAATGTTGATTTGGTTATTTTATCGTTTATCCAGATAGATCAGGTTTACTTGAGAGGAAGTTATTAGGAAGCATTAAGTAAGAATTTACTGTGAATTCTCTCAACTGTTACATGGCTTGAACTTGAGGAGGAAAGCAAACTACTGAAACAGGCATCTCTTGGTCACAACTTTGAGGAACAATCATTGTAGCTATGGTAGTGACTTTCCTCCTGTATTTTATTGTTTTCAGTGAATATATAAGGAAATCCTGCATATGCCTTCAATTTTGGTTTACCATTAGTAACAACTATTTCATTTACATTAGTATCAACGTTTCATTCAATTCCTTCTTTTTGTTTCTTAGTGGACTGTAGAACAATTATTTATGTGAACTAACCCATTCATTGACTCACTTATTAAAGCAGTAGCAGTTTTTAATTTAATTAAAGAGATTTAGTGCTCTATAGGCAGTGTCATCAGGTAGTTATCTTTGCCTTTTAGGAAATCGCTTTTTTTTTTTAGAATGAACTAAGATAAAAATATTTTTGGTGCTGTGTTTTTGCTTCCTCTAGAGCACCCTTCACATTTTTGAGCCATTTCCAGGAAATGCGAAGTTAACACAATTATTTTAAAAGCCCTTTAGCCAAGTGGTGCTGGGAACAAAGATGTTAAAATTCTAGCTTTTTAAAAAGCTCTTGAAATACCTCCCACTCAGCTGAAAATTAGGAGGAAGTAAGGAATCTTCTGAAAATTTCACAGAAGTTCTGTGAGTTGAAAATTCAGTGGATTCAGATAATGCAGATCGACACCCAGATGTGTGGGTCCTGGTCAAAGTCAGGGCCTGTGTAAACTTTGCATTTAGCTTTTATAGCATCAATTAAAAAATAAAACCTCTCAGTGTCTGGGAAAGGTCACAATATCTTTCATATTTCTATTAGCTAGAAATGAGAAGGAAAAATACATTCTGTACGAAACACATTCAGAGACAAGCACTGCCTTCTCTAGTGTCTACTTCGCAGAGAGAGTCTCCAAGACAAGGAACGTGAGGGACTGGGGGTGGGGGACACTTAGATGACAGGCAAAATCATCATTCTGGTTTATTTCATAATGCTGCCCTTTTTATTTTTTTGTCTCTTTCATTTTTATCAGTACCAGGGATCAAACTCACGCCTGCCTGCTTGCAAGGCAGGTACTTAAGCCGCTGAGCTAAATCCCCAGCCCCAATGTTGCCCTTTTATGAAAACAATGTTTATCTTGATTTAGGAATTCTCATTTTCATTCCTCCTTCTGGCGTGGCTTTAGTTTTTAAACTAAAAATAAAAATGAAGGCAAGAACAATTCTTACTAGCAAGAAATATCTAAAGTCTCATTGAGGTTTATCTTTTTTTTTTGATTTGTTGCAATTTGGAGTGTAATTAAAAATGTAAAGCAATGGTTAGCATGATGTCTCAAAATCTAAATATGCCACTTTTTAACCTACCCTCATAAATGGAACTTAAGAAATTTTAAAGTTCAGGACACTAAGCTTTAAAACATGGTAACACGGCCAGTGTCTGTGGGAGTAATTCTCTTGCAAGTTTACAGAGAGACCAAGATGGCACGCAGGAAACTTGGCATGATGCTAATATTACCAAATTAGATAATGTATGACAGAAGGTTCAGTGTTTCAGCAAATACCATTTAAACAAATGCCACATTTGAAAATAATCTTGCTAAAAATCTGAACTACAACATTCCATATCAGATAAAAGATTGCACAAGAAGTTGATTTTTAAAATCTATAACATTAGCTCTAAACTCATTTTATAGGCTAAGATTTAAGCATATTTTGGATATTAATATCATGTTTTAAAAAACGGTATGGTAAGTTTTATGCTTCCAAGTAAGCATGTGCTCCATAAGGGCAAATGGATCTACCAAGAATATGCTCTATTTCCTTAAGATGCTTTACATATTTAAATAGAAAAACTTACTCTAAAAAAAATGCTACCCTATTCCTAATAGCTGGGAGGGGGGAGGGAGTCCTATTATCATCTTTGTAGGCATTACTAAGACAACAATGTCACAGATTTCTTAACATGCCAAACTAAACTGGTCATTCTCTGACAGCCTTGTTCACTGTCCACGAAAAGTTATGCAAATAGACTAATTCTGAAATTGAAAAAAATTTGCCTGCATACCACTGACAAGCTGAATGGAAATTTGTTAAGTCTTTCAAAACTTGCAGTTTCCTGGCTAAAAAGCAGTACACCACTTGAGTCCATTCCTTCCAACTGCGTCACTAACCTGGGGGCTGAGCGCAGTGTTTTACAGTGCTCTCCCTGTAATCGGTACTTCCGTGCAATCGCCCGTTTTGGAAATTCCCATCTTACAAAATGTAAATCATGTCTTCACCACAACCTACAGGCACCCTCTGTGCTGATGCCTGATTCCCGGTTGCCCTGCGCGTCAGGGGCTGATCCTGTGTTTGCTGGACTGAGCTCACCTCAAATAAGCTTTCTTTGCTCCTCACATTTCCACATTGTGACATCTGCTCGGCTTGCTTTGCAGTATATCTGCATTCGAACATACTTTTTACACTACTTAACAGGAGTGTACTTGAGGCTGAGCCTAGGACAAACCAACAGTAACACTGGGGAAGGAAGGCTCCAGGAAGGGCAGGGGCACAGGAACCCGCTGCCCTGGAGTTTTCTGTCCATTGGAGGGGCGGAGGGCACTAGAAAGGAGTGAGGATTAGAAGGAAATGGCCTTGTTTGTAAACAGCTTCCATTTCCTAGGAACAGGAACTTTGGTTTGCCATCTCTAAAATGGGAAGAACAAGGCTTACTCTGAGGAGCACTGGAAAGATAAACAGCAGCATGAAAACATCCTGGATACTGCCAAACACACAAATGGTAACTATTAAAACTTGAACCAAAAAGATTATGGTGTTACAAAAGAAGAGATTTCTTTTAGGGTCACATTCTTAGCTTAGGAATGACTCCTTCTGCCAAAGGATGTTTAAATCCCCCTTGAGCCCATCCCAAGAATTCCTCTGTCAAACAGGAATCCAGTGCCCCACTGCCACACACAGCCACTCCCTGCCACCCCAGCCTGGCGGACTGATTTCTGATGTGCACAAGAGAGGCCAGCAGCATCCTTCTCAAGTCAGTCAGCCAAGGAAGGGAAGGTCCTTAGAAATCCCTTCTGACAGAAGACAAGCAGGGATTCATAAAGTGCAATTATAAAACCAGAATGCTAAAAATAAAATGGCTCAAGTCAGCAAAAATTTGAAAAAGCTAGACAGACAAAAATCTAGACAAGTAGGAAATCTCAAAATACAAGCAAAAATGAAAACATGCTGCTTCGAGAGGTGTACCCACCCCACCCTGGGTCTTCAACTTGGTTGCATTGCAGTGACTTGGTTCCAAAGAACAGCCTGGGAAAGGGAGTAGGGCAAATGGGGGGCAGGCTTTACCATGCAGGAAACTGCCCAGCATGCCTTCATCTGGTGATTGAAGTGACTGTGAGCCCTGCCTGCTGCTCACCGGTAGGACAATACCAGCCCAACCCAAATCCACGGCCATTCCAATACACCTGCTGGTGGTGAAGTATTGTAATCCCAGATATTGTGCACAGTCATCCAAGCATTGTAATCCCTTTTCTAGTCTTCCTCACAATCCAAAAAGTTATATTTACAATCCCACAGGGAAGATCGTATGACACAAGGCAAAGCTGACAAAGTGTCACAGCCCAGAAGACATTAAGGTGTGTGGTACTTCTGAAAACGTTTAGAATAGAATTAGAACTATAGGTCAACCAATCAGTGTGGTGAAATCTGAATAGTCCCTGGCCACGTTTGTGGTGATGTGCCGAAGTTGGGTTTCTTGGAGTGACAGATGCTAACGTAGTAGTGTGAGCTGTTAAGATCAAAGAAGATGGCTAGTCCGATGGCAGTGGGTTATTAGAACTTATTAACATTAGTGTCACTAAAGTTGGTATACCACCACCACCCCCCCACTGCTAAATTTGACTGGCTTTAAAAAATAAAAATAAAAAAAAAATCAAAGAAGACAGGGGAAGAGTATTTGCTTTAAATTTTCTATAAATATAAAACTGTTCCACAATTAAGGGGTTTTGAAAAAGAGAAAGCATTTATCAATCACCCATTTTAATATGTTGGAAAAGAGATATCATGATAGTTATAATAAATAACATGGGCATAAAGCATCAAATCATAAGAAAGCAAAACTTAAGGACACAAGTAAATATGTGGAGACAGCATGGTTTGGAGGATGCTAGTATTTCTTTCTCAGCCTTGGATGGCAAACAGGCAAAATTAAAATAGCTAGGATGAACTAATTAAAACTGTGAATTAGGGTAAAGTATCAACATTGTCTGCACAAGAGTTAATCCTCTACAATGGGAAGAGAGATGTGTATTCCCAACACGTAAAAGTTAATGAAATAAAATAATCGGGTGCCGTGATATTAAACCATACACACAAAATTGAGTGACAAACTACCAAAAGCATCTGTTCTTTTAAGTTTTAAATTATTATCTGCCTCACATACTGTCTCATTGCTGCAACATATTGCCTGACACAGCTCTAGGGAAGAGAGATTTATTTTGACTCACAGTTTATAGAGGTTCCATCCACAGTCAGTTGGCTCCAGCAGGGTAGCATGGCAGGGGGAAACTGCTCACAGCATGGTCGGCAGGAAGCAGAGCAAGGTCAAGGGAGGAGGAGGAGAGAGACCTCCCCGGCCACGCCCCAGTGGCCACCTCCCCTACTGGGCTTCATCTCCCAGGGGCCCAAATGTGCAGCTCTCAGTGGGATCTATGTGCATGACTCAGTCACTTCCCCACACCCACCTATAGCACGAGAGGCCTGGGGAAGGAATCTGGATGCAAACCATGACATTTTCTGACCCAAGCAGGGATCAAAGTAAATATCAAGATAGCAAAGCATGTTACTTTACTAAAATAGAAGCCTTGTATATAGAAAATGTAGAATGAGGTCAGTCAACATCTCAACAAGAATTCTGTTTTAAATATAGAATGTTTTCGGTTTTGAGGCTGGATACTCCTGGCCTGGGCGTAGACACCACATCTTTAGCCATTCCTCCAGTGCTGGACGCTTCCATTGCTCCCTTCTTCCCCACTATGCTGCGGTGAATGTGGGAGGGCAGGTGTCTCTTGACACACTGACTTCCTTTCCCTTGGGTATCCGCCAGGAATGGGGTGCTCACATCAAATAGTCATCGACTTTCAATGTTTTGGAGAATCTCCATACTGTTTTCCACTGTTTGCATCAATTTACAATCCCACCAGCAGTGTACAAGAGTTCCTTCTTCTCCGCATTCACCAACATTTGTTACCTTTTTGATCCTGGTTATTCTAACAGGTGTGACAAGCACCAAACGATCTCACATATTTGCAGAGTCTCAAAGTTCTCATGCACCAAAGCAGAGCAATAGTTGGTTGCAGAGATTGAGAAAGGCTGGGGAAATGCTGCTCAGAGGGCACAAAATCAAGATTGCGTGTGTGTGTGTGTGTGTGTGTGTGTGTGTGTGTGTGTGCTTGTGAATATACATCACTAACTCTTCTCTCGATTCTCTTGTGGCCTTAGAGGTTGATGGGCACCAGGGGCAGTGGTGAGAGGATGAGCAGTCTGTTGCCCTGGCAGAGCCATGATGCAGGTCCAGTCTGAATCCAAAAGCCTTGGAACTGTGGAGTCCAAGTGTGACACCCAGCAGCCCACAGCCCAGCCAGAGCAAATTTCAACTCAAGTCTGAAGACTGAGGAAGAACGTGTTCCTGTTCACAAGCAGCCAGGCCTGAAGATCCTCTCTCTTCTCCAGAGTTTACCTTCTATGCTCTTAGGCCATTCGGTTGAAGAAATGAGGAACCCCCCATCCCATTAGAGATCACAATCTGCCTTACTCCATCTCTTGGTTTAAACGTTAAACTCATCCAAATCACCTGCAGAGAACCACAGAATATGTGATCAGATATCTGGGCATCCCATGGCCTGGTCAAACTAACGTATGCAACTAATTATCAAGTCCTATCCTGCCTGGTAAACAAGGATGAGACAGGCAACGGACATGTGCAATGCATGTTCCCACTTAAAAGAGGCTCAGAGCAACCTTTGGTCCCTAGAAATCCTGAAATACATACACGCTTTCATTTCCTGTATTCAAGTTGAGTCTTAATCCCTGGGAAATGTTCTCCTGACTTCTGGGCTCTGGGCTCTGGGCTCTGGTAGTCTGGGTTCCCTCTCTGTACAAATGGGCCACATACACAGCTACGGAATCCTTTGTGCCTTCCTCCTGCCCACAGTAGCCCAGGAGTTCCAAAGGCTTCTCTCACTTCCATTCTGCCTTTGTCTCTTATAGTTCAATTCAATACAGTTTCTTCTAAAACTTGATAGGCTTTATCCTTATGCCTCTAATTTCCCGTCTGTTAGACAAAAGCCAGCCCACACATTTCTTCAAGGTGGTCTCTGTCTACTTTGGGATCCCTGGACTGGAGAGGTAAGTTTCTGCCTTTGATGTAAAATGGAAGACACGTGTGTGGGTGGGCTGTTCAGAGTGGAATAAATAGGGATTAGAAGCGCGGTCATGCTTATGACCAAACAGCTGCTGTAGAATGCTTGAACGCACATGTGCACACACACATACTTGCGTGCACACACACATGTGTGCTGCAAAACCCAATACAACTAATTAAACTAAAGGGTAAAGGCCACCTGGGTTATCTGTAATTACAATGAATATGACAGACCAAAATTTCATCTCTATGCATAAAATAGTCTTACAAATATTGTCTTAGAAGAAAAATTGTCATAGCAATTGTTACAGATTGAACACTTGTGTCACTTCAGCTTTCAGATGTCAGAATCTCAGTCCCACGGTGGTGGCTTTAGAAGGGGAGACATTTGGAAGTAATTCAGTCATGAGGTGGAGCACTCTTGAGGAGGGTGTGTGACCTTACATGAAGGGCCAGAGAGCAAGCACTCTGGTTCCGACCCTGCCATAGACAGACACAAGGGGAAGCCAAAAGTGTGCACACTGCAGACAGTTCATCACGGGACCTAACAGGGCTGCTGCCCTGACTGGACATCCAGCCTGAATAACTGCGAGCAAACATTACAATAATGTTTGTAAGTGTTGGTTCCAATCCATGGACTGGCGAAAAGCTGCCTTGAAAGCCAACACCAGAAAAGACAGTGTTGTTCCAGCAATGCACATAGCAAACATTTATAAAGCTCATTTACTTATCAATTCCATTCCTAAGAAAATAAATTTATAAAATCAGTTAAATATTTAAGTACAATGCTGTTCACTGAAACACAATCTTTTGCATGAGACTGCTTATTGAAGCATAATTTTCAATAGAGAAAAATTGCAAACAGTTGACATTTTCAACAGTGGAAGAGATCATTAAGTAAATTATGATCATGCACAGAATTAAAGTTAAAAATTAATACTAATTATGCTTTAATGACATAGAAACAAGATCACATGAAAAATCATGCAAAATATGATTCCAAGTTAGTTTAAAGCAAAGACATTAAAATTCACAGGGAGCTGTGTGATGCAATGACGTGTGATTTTTATTTTCTCTCATATGTTATTTAGTTTTTTTCATTTTCACACAATAAACATGCATTACTTTAAAAAACAGAAAGCAAGAAAAAGGATAAAATGCACTTGAGCAATGTGGTGCTGGAGGGCTTTTCTCTGAGTGACTGCACAAGAACAGACTGTGTTCACGCAGCAAAGCCTGAAGGAAAGCAGGCATCTCCGCCAGATGGAGGGATCAGAACACAGTACGGGAAGCCAGGCAAAAAGATTCAGACAGAATCAAAATAGGCAATTCTCCCAGGTGGGCAGCTTCTGAAACCTTGGCACAGAAACAATTTATCCATACGAAGCATTAAAAGAAAACCACTGGGGACAAGCCGGGGGTTGGGGAGGGAAGGACAGAACAGGGACTGGAGCCCTGCCGCCTGACACCCTTCATCCAGACTGGCTCCTGCCCGCTGCCCATGGCGTCCCTGCTGTGTATGAGAATGGAACAGTGCTTATTCAGTGTCCATCACAATAGAGGTCAGTTCACGTGTTCTCTTCAATTCACTGGTCCCTTCTGTTAAAATTTTAAGTTAACCAATATTCCAGGTGTCAGCCTCTACAGGTACTGGGTCTGAAGGGCCACTTCCTGCCCGATTGATCTTCAGTTATATGAAGTCAAATGTGGCAAGAACAAATTGAACCTAGAAAACACTATGGTGTGAAGCTGGGCCCCTTTGCTTTGATCATCTTGACTGCTGGGAACACAAAAGACAGAGCAACCCTCCCTGTGCCTGGGCCCTGAGGGGCACAGATAGGATCTGGAGTGACCACAGCCCTGTGGAGTTGGCCATGCTGAGCAAAGCTGCGAATGGGGCTCTGAGCCCCAGGAAGGATCCCGAGAGGTCTTGCTTCTCAAATATCACAACTTGCCAGAAGTTTCAAGTTGCCCATCTTCTTCAGGGTCCCTCTGATAGTGGTGAGGCAAGGCTGGGCATCTCTTCTGCTGTGTGGGGAATGGCAGTGCAGAACTATGTCACCCACTGTTTGCCACTGGTCACACGTGGCTGTTGAGCTTCTGAGATGCCTCTGTGGGCTGAGACATGCAAGCATGAAGTACATGCCAGCTTCCAAAGAACACAAAGCATCTTGATAACCTTTCACAGCATTACATGTGGAATACAGTACATTTTTCATGGTTGAACTAAAATATATCACTAAAATTACTCTCAACCATCTCTTTTGCTTTATTTAAATGTGGCTACTAAAACATGTGGCTCCTGGAAGATATGAAATTGCATATGGTGAGTGCATGTGGATGGTATTAAATTTCTCTGGCTCAGTGCTTTTGCAAAGCAGAACTGGAGCCAGCACTGTTAGGCCCTCAGGTCTTCTTTGAGATCTTTTTGTGTGTGTGGCGGGGTGGGCGGGGGATTCCTTGTTCTACAGAGAAAAGAGGAAGAAAACAGATTTGACCTTTTGAGCTCTTGATGCATGGACTGGAGCTGGAGCTCCAGCGTGGAAGCAGGAAATGCCACTTAAATTACATCGTGAACCAGGGAGATGCAGACTGACCACAACATGTCCCCAATGAGCCTGCCCTTCTCTTGTGCAATGGCCAGGAACTGTGCTCTCATCTATCTGATTCTGTGTTTTTGCAAACATGGAAAGGAAAAAACCATCTAAACAGATTTCAAAAGAGAAATGTGGGTACAAGCCAGCAAGAAGAGCTCAAGAATGCTGTAAATCATGAGAGCTGGTCTTGACTTTTATCCAGGGATATTCCTCTGTATTTAGATCTAAATGTCTATGCAGTAAACCTTCCTCAGAAATTAATATATAACAATCTTCCGAAGTCCATGCATTCTACCATACTATTAAGTTCTATATTTCCCCAAGAGTATCTTCATTCATCATTTAAATTATTTTGAGAGTCTGAGTAACATAATAATGAATTCAAGATAGAGTTTATACAGTCCCATACTTTCACAGGCATTACTATTTTCTTTTGTTTATTTAATAGATATTTATTGAGCACTTCTTATGTGCCAGGCACTCTGCCCAGAATTAAGGATACAATGGGAATCAAAAATAGAATAAGATCTCTGGTCTCCTGGAAACTACAGCGGGTGTGAGAGGTGGATATTTATCAAGTAATCACATATGAACATTCTGAGAAGCAGGGAATAGGCAAATTCAAAGCTCAAGTGGAAGGATTAATTATAGATAGAAAGAGGTCCAGCTCCTGTGACTATAACAGAAAGTTTGACTCCCAGAATCCAATTAACTGCAAAATAAGTCAATGTGTTTGCTATAAAGTATATGGGATTAAGCAAATCTAGTTGGGATGTTTAATGTATTGTCTCAATACTCATTATCTAGGCACAGCTAGTTACTCAGAGTAAGATGTAACTTTAGGGGATGGCCAGTAACTTAGGAAAGACTCATCCATTAGGGTAGAATCACATCTCATTGCACGGCAGGCCCAGCCAATAGTGGGAGGAGGTGTTTGGCAGTATAGAAAGCTTGTCGTCACCATTTGGGAGACTGATGATGTACCAAAACAGGCTTCTGTGCTGGAACAGACCTTTCAGCTGGATTGACAAGCAAGATACAGTGCAAGAGCTCACAATATAGGCAGAGCATGTAGAGTACTGGGGACAGGGAGCGGAGAGGAGACGAGTAACGATACTTAGGATGCAAACTCAGGTTTAGGGGCGTTGTGATCAGAAATAGATAGGAAAACTTCTGGCTTGGAGAACTTGAGGAAGGAGCCCAGGATGAGCCACAGTCTGGTTGGGTTCGCAGGTATGAACATTGAGAAGCTAATAGGACCTGAGCGTCCTATGAGAACAGGGTGCCTGGTTAGGAAGCGAAAGTCGGGTCAGACAGATGGGTCCTAGCTGCCTTTTGCCTTAAGTCAGTATTTGCCCCACGTGGTTCTTGAGTTTTAAGAAATCTCACCTTAGTTTTAAGTGTCTCCCTAGATAACTATACTTCTGTACACAAGTTTGGGGGGAGAACGGGCCGGGGGGAACAGATCCTTCAGATGTGATGTGCGCTCATCAGTGTAAAGTACAAGCACTGTCCAGCACCAGGGCAGGGGAAGCGAGGGCAATCATACCAACACACTTGGGAGGGCCCTGGGAGCAACTTCTTACCCTAAAGGGCAAAAAGGAAGAGGAAATGTAAATAAATAGATAAGTAATGATTTGGGCAGTCAGTGGCGGAGGGACCGCCCGCAGGAGGAGAAGATACAGCTTATGGTCAGGAGCAAGTCTGAAAGAAGGAAGTCGCCTTGGTCACCGAGGCTGTGCCCCAGGTGAGCTCTGGGGGATTTGTGGTGCAGGCATCACGCAGCCCGAGTGGCCAAAGCCTGTGCACCACTCTGCAGGCATTTAAAGCCATGCAGCGCTCATAACATCTGACATGTGAATACACTTGTAAAAGAACATGTAAGGCAGCTCAGAAGTTTAATGAATAAATCAAGATTGCAAAATGTACCTTTCATTCGCCACATTTTCGAAGTATTCAAATTTGTCGTAAAAATCATTCATAAATTATTTTAATGACTTTTATACTAGTAGGTTTTGTTTTGTTTTGTTTGCTTTATTTTGTTGGGATTTTCTGTCTGTTTGTTGGTTTTGGTGCTGGGATCAAACCCGGGGTCTCGCGCACGCTAAGCAAGGCCCTGACACCCAGATAAACCACCAGCCAGGTTACTGGGGCGGTTTGATGCACAGAAGCGTCACTAGCTCTGTGATGCTTCATTCTGACCCTGGGGTTTTGCACACCAAGGACGTCTTCACGGCGATGAAGGTCATCAGGCGACTAGGCAGCTGCGTCTTTGTGGAGAGGACTTGACTCTCTGTGACGGGGTAATGGGGTTTCTGGGGTTGGATTCGTGGTGCCACTGCCCACAGCCAGGGGCTGCTGCTCTGCCTCCAGCTTCACAGGAGCCGGAGCAGGGATGGGGGGACGCGGTGGGAGCAAGGGGGCGCAGAGGCAGAAGGGCAGGTAACCAGGCGTCAGCTCCTTGCTGCTCCCTGCTCTCACACTCGCCTCCCACGCCTGCCCCCACACCTCTGACCCCTGACACCCCGGAAATACGCCCAGTCACCTTCTCTTTCCTCCTGCCTCCCACATGCAGTCTTTTTGCAGTGGCCTCTCTGCCTGTACAGCCCCCCACCTCCGGCTCAGGCCACTGCGCACGCGTCTGTGCACACCGGGGCGGCCAGGGCACCTGGGCCTCTGCACCCTTCATGCCGTTCCACCCTCTCTTCCCTGCCCCGCTGGTGGTCAGCAGCCCAGGGTTCCTGGGCCCTGATCTGTTGCAATAACAATTAATCTTCGAGCCCAAAGCAGGGATGGGGACCCTGTCTTGTCTTTTGCCTTTCAGTGGTTTGCACCCTAGTCAAGCCCACCGACAGCAATGCAGCAGGCACCCCAAGTTTGCGCAGCCCAGACCTGATGCACATCTGAGGGCACCCTCCGAAGATGTGAGATGCACATCTCCGTCTAGCTTGTCACTGTGCCTCTGCCTGAGGTGTTGCACCCTCCCCTCCCTCTACCCTGCAGGGGGCTTAGCTTTTGAAGTTCCCTTCTCCCTGGGGTGGGTCTTCCTGCTCCTGGTTAAGGAGATTCACACTTAAAAGGTCTTCAACTAGAATCTGAACAGAATAAGAGGGTGCTTCTCTACCCCCCACTTCCGTGCTCGAGGGCCCAGACCAGAGAAGCAAAACAAAGTGTGTTGCAATAAAGTAGCACAAGGTTGATGAGAAAACCCATATGTGCGGCAAACAATTAATTAATTTTAGTGCTTATTGCATGAACTATTATCCCATCCAGGAGGAGGACTGCAGTGTTTGATAAACAGTGCGGCCACACCGACGACGTGTGTCTCCCAAGGGCCAATGCTGGCTGAGTCTTCAAGGAAAAGACTCAGGTCCCAAAGAGCAAACTCATGAAACCCTGCGAGGCTTCCCCAATAGCTCTTCAATAGAAGATCCGGCCAGTGAGCAGAGGCACGAGCCTCCCGAAGTGACTGCAAAGTACTCCCAGGGTTCTGAGCACAAAAACCCTCCTCCTGCAGATCTGCAGCTGGGGGCTGGGGGCACAGGGGAGGCTTTACACACAGCGGGGTCCGCTCCTTGCTCCTCGGTGTGAAAGGCTCTTTGTTACTCTGCTTCGGCCTGGCTTCCCGTTTGGGAGGTTTCAGAATACCACGTTACTCCATGCTGCAGCGGAAATCAAAGAAACAAGTGGTACTTCAGAAAATTGGTGGGAGCCAAAAGAGAAGGGAAAAAAATCTTTGAAAGTCAGGATATTGTAGTTCTGCAAACAGAAGCCCATACATGAGCTTTTCAGGCGGTAAGTCTCTTACTACACAGAGCGAGCTAAGTGCTTCAGCATATTTAGCCAGGTCAGGACAGGAGCACATTTTCATTTCAGAAAGATGGTTTGAAGCAGAGGTGGACTCAGGCCAGCCAGACTCCAAGAGAGTGAGGGGTAATCTTTCCCCAAAGCCGTAACACTTTAAGAGAGTGAAACTGTCAGACACTGGTACAGTGCTGAAATATACTGCTACTGGCAGCTGAGTTAATTAGAAATATTCTAGGCAGTCAGACAGGGCTGGCCTTCAGGAGCCAGTGCAGAAGGCCGGATACCTTGTGACCTTGGAGGAGACAGACACCTCCCATTCTGGGCCAGATCTCAAGACAAAAGGCCAAACAAACACAGCCACATCCTGAACGTCAGGGAATAATATTCTAAATAGGTATCACCTTGAGGAAGCCAGGATTCGCCATCCCAGTCCCCTACAGGAAGAGTCTCTGCTCTGTAAGCACCCCCGCTTGCTAAGTGACTCCCCATTTGTCTCTGACTTAATCAATTTTACTTGTGCTGTTAATCTTATTGGTAGACCACAGGTCTGTCCCACCTCATGCCCACCTTGCTGGACCCACCTCACCTTGTGGTTTTGCTCTGTTAAAGTCCCTAGAAAATACAGAGACTTTGGCAACCCACTGGGGACCCCTTCTGAGTCTCTCTTGGACAGAAGCTTTCTCTTTCTTCTCAAAAGATACATTCTGCTCTTAAACTCTGTTGTTCCAAAAAGTCATTCTTTTCGAGAACATGAAATCCTACTGGACATCCAGTAGGTTGGGAGTTTCGTTCCCCTATATCAGTACTAGAGTGCGATAACTGGACAAGATTTGGGGGCCTGGGGGTTGTTTGAGAAATACCCGAAATAATACATGTTGAAGGCAAAGAAAGCAGTAACGACACAGAATGAAAGAAACAAAGAGAAGTATAAGGAGGCGAGGGGAAGACTGCTTTGTGTATTGTGGCTTCACTTTGCAGTGCATAATGGGCTCCTTCATCCTGAGAAGCTGGTAGGAAGACAGAACACACCTTACCCTTCCCACTTTCCTCTCCTCCCCGGCATCCATCTCTTGGCTCCCTTCCCTCCCTGTTCCCTATAACCTACCTTACTGTGTTCTTTATATTATTTATACCTTGGGTTTCTCACATTAGAGAAACCATGGGGTATTTAATCCTTCGTGTCTGAATCGTAATTTTAAAACTGTTCTTTCAGGAAGAAAGCAGCTTCCGGAAGCAGTCGGTTACCCGGTGTTAGCCACACCTGGGATCTCTGGGCTGCTCTATGCTGCTGTTCTTCCAGTCCCACAAAACCTGAAGTCCATGAATTAGGTTATTTACAAGGTAAAGAGCACAGATACAATAGACTTTCTCTTGTAAACTGGGCCGTCCTTTCACCTGTTAAAATGTACCTTATCTGTACTCCTGGGGCTGAACCAGAGCTCTTAGTTAGCCAAGCATCAACTTTCTATAGATTCACAAATTTCACAAATTCTACTGATCAGAGCCTATGAATGTCCACAGCTCCTGACCCTAGAATGCCTGTTGATCTTTATCTCACCCCTCAACCTTCCTGTTGTGTTTTCTTTGAGTCTGCACTTTAAATTCTACCTAACGATTCCCAACATCAGTTTGAGAAGCTTGTTGGGTCAGGTCCAGTGACAACACTAGTGGGGATAAGAAGGATGAATTTAAGTATAGTGGTACATATAAAATATATACATCATATAAGTTTTGGGGCTGGGGATTTAGCTCAGCGGCATAAACGCCTGCCTTGCAAGCAGGCAGTCGTGAGTTCGATCCCCGGTACCGATAAAAAGGAAAAAGACAAAAAAAAAAAAAAAAAAAAAAAAAAAAAGAATAAAACTAGGGAGCTTTGATCTATGCATCACAAAGAATGGAGAAAAGAAGACTTCCAGGGCCAGCCCCTCGGCCCATGCCTAAGGCGGCACATCTGCCCTTACCATTAAAGAGCTGAACGCACTGACAGTCCGTGACTTTTCATGGATGCCTTAGAAAATGGAGCTGAAGCCTCTGGAACTGTACACTGCAGTGGAGCAATACTTGAAACTTCATGTTGAACTTCTGGGGCTGAGTGCGGTGCACCTAGAGAGGGAGAAAGTCCTCATGGGGACCGTACTCACTTCCAGGGGCTCCACCTCCAGGAACTCCGCTAGGCTCCCTTGTGAAAAGCCCGAGAGCCTTGTGTGGCCCTGCAGAGGAAGGCACGAGCTGCGAATGATTTCCATTCTGCAGCCCCTCTCCACCACCAAGGGAAAGACAACAGAGCTTGTTCCACCACGAGGAAGGCCACTTCTCCAGTTCCGCCGTTGCCAGCCTTCCTGTCTCACGTATGGAGAGGAAAACAGTGAAGCAATGTTTGCAAAGGTCACAGCCTTCTAACTTGGGGCTCTGAAAAGCTAGACTGCCTCACCTGGCTTTTACAAAATGCTTCCCCTGTCTATGCTGCACTAGTATAATGGTGGGTTACAGCTTTGAAAGCTGCAGGATGAGAAAGTTCTTAGGAAACCCTGACTCCACGGGAGAGAGAAGACGCAGGGCACTCCTGGAGCCAGGGCCTCTGGCATCTGCAGCAACAGCATATGTTAGATACAGCCCGGTCTGACCTGCAGCGGACTAAAGCCACACCACATCCAAAGACAGCGCTCCAACACTGATCGTCCCACTACCATACGGTGGAAACAAGCAAGCAAAAACTGCCAGGCGTGAACACAGCACTCTGCACAAACACAACAAGCATCAAACTATATCCAAGTACACTGCAGATTTTGGAACTATCAGATGATAACTATGAGTTTTCAGATATTAACTATGATAGTAACTGTAACTATCAGATAAAAACTGTGTGTAATAAGATAAGGGTTCTAATGGAATAAGTACAGAGCATATAAAACAACTTGGCAATACACGCAAAGTGAAGGGAAAAAATTCTAGAAATCAATAACAGTATAACAGAAATGAAGCACATTGTTGATAGACACATTGATGTACTAGATAAGGTTGAGAAAAGATCAGTGAGCTTAAAAAGTAAGTTAATAGATATATTCAGTCTAAAACAATAAAAGGAAATGAGTGAAAAAAAAAAAAACCTTTAAAGTGGGTGTCATGGTGCATCCCTGTAATCTTTGCACCCTGGGAGGCTGAGGCAGTAGGATTAGAAGTTCCATCCCAATGTAGGCAGCTTAGTGATTTAGTAAGACCCTATCTCAATATAAAAGGTAAAAAATAAGAAGAAATAGAATAAAATAAAAAATAAAAGATTGCTGATGTAGTTCAGTGTGAAGACCCTGAATTCAATATTCAGTACTGGAAAAAAAAATGAATGTGATAATGTCAAGAGGTGAAACAGTCATAATTCAGATACTAGAGAGGGAAAACACAGGGATAATAGAGCAGAAGTATTTGAAGCAATAATGGCTGAGAATTTTCCAATGTTAATTGATAGAACTGTGGGGGACTGGCCGTGGCTGAAAAGATAAGAAGTATGAAATATAAATGACCTTTATTTTGAGAATGCGGGGAGAGACTCCCAACTCCCCCACGGGGTGCTGCATCTCCACCCGGGGTTGGCGATCTCTTCGTGGAAGACATGAAGTGAGGCACATAAGTAGCCTCGGCTTGGGGTGGAACCTAAGGGGACATTAGGGATGCACAGGTAGCCCATTGGTCTTTGTTTGGCGCCAGAAGTAGATTCCTAAGGGTGGGGGAGATAGGAGCTCTTTGGCTTTACTGGCTACAGTGTCCTGTCTGGGCCAAAACCCTTTCATATCCCATCTTACAATTATTATTATGAAAAGAGGTGAAGATTTCTCTCTTTAACTGCTTCCTGCTGGCTGAGGGCACTACACTGGGATCTAGGGGAGTTGACGGGATGACGGTTGATGCCCAGGTAGAAGCTGGTGTCAGGTGTTTTAGCCAGGACAACTTTACTGGTGAATGCATGTAGACTGGAAAAACAAAGAGACAAGATGTTATGAGGAGGCATGGCACTGTAATATTTAAGGACCCAAGTAGAAGTAGAAGGGAAACGTGCCTTTGATTTAGATATATCATTATATCAGGACCATGTTGAGGTAGAAACACTTCCATGGTAAAGCAGAATTCTGAAAAATTAAACATGGGGTTAGGAGGAGTGAAGTTATGAGAGGTGCTTACTCTCCCATCTGAAAGGGTAAAAGGTAGTTCAGTAAGGCTTGTCTCTGGTATGCATGATGTTGGAGTCTGTAGGAAATACTGTTAAGAGTCCTGCTGTAAAAATGATCATTAATGGAACGCAAGAAATTAGGAACCAAAGTGGATAACAAAACATGACAACCTGTGAGTCGTGGCCGTGAGGCCTTGGTAAGGCAGAGATGAGTAGGAAAAGGATGGTTAGATTTAGGGCCCGAGTGATGTGAAACCAGGATGGCAGTCTAGCAACTCTGATTGCTGTTGAGGTTACCAAGAATATCAGGATGGATCGCTATAACCTGGTTGTAGTCCTTGGAATGATTTGCTGCAACAGAACTTTAGCAAGTATATCAGCAGTTTTACTGGTTGTGAGAAAGGCTTTTATGTATCCTGAAAAGAGTATAAACAAAGTGAGAAGACAAAATGTATCTGTAAGTCTTGACCAGGGTTGCCTGAGAAATTGGTAATAAGAAAGGAAGGGGGTGGTCTTACATCACTGAGGAGAGGTTTACTAGCGATAACAGGTAGAAGCTGTTGAGGCCTCAGCGTGTCTAAGTCAGCCTGCATAAAAGGCATTTTAAGATTTAGGACTGGGACCTGCACGAAATAGGCCCTGTTTGTAAATGGCATAGGTTGATCATCAATACCCCGTCATAGAGATTGAGGACTTAATATAGCAGCCTGAAAACTCAGGAAAAACTCTGTATATATAGCCTCTATGTCCATAAATATAGAGAACATTTTACCTGAGAGTTTAATGTGACTTGGACTCTGAGACGGACACTCACAAAGGGGCCTGCTGGCCCTGAGCCCATTTAGTCTTCGGCAGCAATTTTCTGTCGGTGACGAATCTGACAGTGTCCTGTGAGGGCTAGAAGTTAGGATGGCTTACCCATTCTCTGGTGGCTAGGACAGCCCAGCAGCCCTGGAGTAAGGTCTCACAGAATGCCAGGATGAGGCATCTCTCTTGCCCAATGTCTTCTGCTGCATTTGAGCATGGTCCATGGGGGGCCAGGCAGCTCCACTTTGTGTAGGTTTACCTGCCTCAGAACTCTAAGTGTCACTGTTATCTCTGTTGTTGAAAAATATTTTTAAAAGCCATATTAAGAAGGTCTCTGTGGCGTTTGAATGTCAAGTTTTGCCTTTTTGTTTGAGATCTGGATTACAGTAGAATTAAGTAAGTATGTAGGAGTTTAATATTGCCATTTTAGATTAGAGATCAGGCTTTATCTGAATGGCACACTGCTTTTTTATAGGGTGCCACATGGAATTACATAGTTAACAAAAAAGGCTTTAATCTGCCCTCCCCCTTTTGGAGTAAAATCTTAATGGAAACATTTTGTAGTAAACGTTTACCAATCTTATGAATAAATCTATCAAAACTGATCTAATACTGTCAAATTTTGAACACATTTACTTTTTAAAATCTATTATTTGCAGTAGTATGAACCAAGACAAATAAAACTTTGAAGAAAACCCTTGTCTAGTGGTTTTTAGCAAAAAGAAATTTATAATTATCTGGATCTAAAAGAAAACTTTTGTCATGGCTGGAACACATGCACAAAAAAAAGCAGCAGAAACAATCTGAACTTAATATCTTAAAATCTCAAATACAGTGCCAGATAAGCAATGAGTTTATCCACTGTGCCTGTCTGCCGTGGCAGGCAAAGCGCGCCTGTAGAGAGCATACTGACGCTTGGGGGCGGGGGCTGGGATCTCTCTGGCACGCAGCCTGTAGGTGGAACACGCAGAGTGGGCAGGGTGAGTGCCGGGACACAGCACGCAGGGGCTGGGAGGGGCTGGGACCACCCCAGAAACACTCAAGGCAGCGGCGACAATGGCATATGGGGAGGGGCTGGCAGACTCGCGACGGCAGCGGCAGTGGCGGCAGCAGGGCTGGGAGGCACCCCAACGCAGCTCAAAGCCAGGGGTCGTGTGGCCGGCAGCTGCCAAATCGCCACTTGGAGGAGTTGTTTGCGGGACACGCACCTTAGGGCACGGTGTTAAAAGCTGAACGGATTAAGGTGCGACATTAAAGCCGAATCACAAGTGTGGACCTCAGTCACAGCCTGAGAGCTGAAACACCATGCATGAGGTTGGGGGCTGCGGCATGAAAGCCAAAACAACTGTTTAAAGCCCAAAGCAGTTTTGTGTGTATCTCTTAACACTGTTTTGGTCTCATTTTTTATCTTGGTGGGGAATGGGTTGGCACGCACGGGAAACAAAGGGACGCTGGCAGTGCAGCGGGGAGGGGAGGGGAAGCAGGGAGGAAAGGAGACACTGAGAGAGCTCTGAAAGGCTGCAAGGGAAGATGCTGTTATCTCTAAGTGTGGGGAGAGGGAGGGATCCTGGAGGAGCAGGAAAGGACACACATTCCCAAAACAAAGACTTAAAGATAGTTTTGTAAGCTTGTGGGCAGTGTGATAAGCCATAGATAGGTATTTTTTGGGGGGGGGGCAGGAAGTGGTCCCCGAGATAAAATCTGGTGTGGGGTTTAGTCCACGGGGTTAGAACCAGATGAGGCCATGATCTGCCAAGCTTAAAGTCATCACTTTGCACCTCAGACCAACGGGTTATATGGCTCCAAAACTTCTAATAATTGGACATCACCAATATTATGAGTGGACTTTACGTGGGCCGAGCAACCACTCTGCCGTGAGAACTTAAAAAGCTCTGAAGGACTGAAGGGCCTCTCAGTGTGGGCAGTCCAGAGTGGACACAGGTTTGCCCAGAAAGACCCTGTCTTGGGCTGAGGACATGAGAGCATAACAAACCCACGCAAAGGGGGAGAAAACTCACCTGGGCCTGGCCCAGTGGCTGTCTCCAGGGAGTTGCTCACCTGTGGTAAATTGGTCAGTGTTGTTTGCAAACCAGCAGCGACAAGCTTACAGCTCCTGAGTGTAGAAGTGAGGAATTAATGCAGGATGCAGTCTAGTCCTGGTCCTGAATGGCAGGGGACTCAAACTGGGAACCAGCCCCAGGAGTCTCTCATCTGCCATTCCCAATCAGGGAACCATATGATAGAACTGTGGGGGCCCGGGGGCAGCTGAAAAGATAAGAAGTATGAAATATAAATGACCTTTATTTTGAGAATGCAGGGAGAGACACCCCTAATCCCCCACGGGGCGTGGCATCTCCACCCCAGGGTCATCAATCTCTCCGTGGAAGACGTGGAGTGAGGCACATAAGTAGCCACGGCTTGGGATGGAACCTAAGGGGACATTAGGGATGCACAGGTAGCCCATTGGTCTTTGTTTGGCGCCAGAGGTAGATTCCTAAGGGTGGGGGAGAGAGGAGCTCTTTGGCTTTACTGGCTACAGTATCCAGCCTGGACCAAAACCCTTTCATTAATGACACTAAACCAAGAAGTTCAAAGAACACCAAACAGGATGAATACAAAAAATTACAGTTCAGACTATCATGTCCCAAATGCTGAGACAAGGTGGAGCGGGGCTCTAATTGAGGCAAAGTACCAGGATATGGTAAACCTGCTGGCCAAGTGGGTGGAACCTGTCAATGGCAGAGAGCCAGGTTACCTGTGCCCAGCCCTGTAACTGGGACCAATCAGAAAAGCCTGAGATCAAGCAGATCTGTGATAGGATGGCCTGGATCTGACGTCACAATGGGGGGATACAGAGGTGGCCACCAGTAAACTTCTGACCACTATAAGCTCTTCCGGTGGCCCATGCTCCCTCTGCGGATCGTACTTTACCTTCCTTTAATAAATGCAAGACCTCATCACCACTTTTCCTGTCCAGTTCTTTGTTCAAAACACAAAGGAGCTAGAAAAACTCTCTAGGACTCCAACAGCCCAGAACCACAGTAGCACAGTGATGACTCTCAGGCATCTGACAGAGTGCCTCCTAAGAGACAGGGCACACAGACAGCAAACCTTCCTTCCGGAACCCAGGTGGTGCCCTTGCTTATTGCTCTAGAACCTTCTCCTCAGCCCCTGCCAGGGCCAGATACCATGCATGCCACTGGGACTCTTATCCCAGGGTTTTAGGTAGCGTCTCTAAATTCATTTTCTCCCCTCCTTCCTGTTATCTGATTGGACTACTCTTCCATGCATGCTTTTAAAAATATTTCTTTCCTATTTAATTTTTTTCCAACTTCACTATTTTGCTTTTTTACTTTCTTGGATAATAAATCATCTAAATATAAGAAAGTAGTGTGATTTCCTTGCAGAAATATAAGAGAATTGAAGATACTACAAGAAAATTAGAAAATGAAAACAGTACAAGAAACAATTAGCTGTGGATGGTGCTGAGAAACTCTCACCTCAGCTACTCAGGAGGTTGAGGCAGGAGGGTGATAAGTTTGAAGCCACCCTGGATCACTTAGTGAGACTTTGTCTCAAAACAAAATAATGATTAATGATAAAGGTCAGAGATATCACCTGTTCTCCCCAGTAACACACACACACACACACACACACACACACACACACACACACATGCAAAAAGAATAAGAAACAAAGCAAAAGAAAATAAAAAAAAAAAAAACAAGATAATCCTGTAGTTCAGAGTTACTTGCAGTTAAATAGTGAGGTACTGTTTCAGTGTCTCGCTGTCTGTGTGTGTCTACTCCTCTCCTAGCACTTGGCCTAACGTGACCCTTTCTGTTTGCCTGGAATACTCCTTCTTCAACTTCATGTACTTTCTAGAAGAGCATCCAGGCAGCTAATATGAACCCAGAAGAGGTGCAATGTCAGCATGTAGTATAGGGGTCCTCTAGAGTCTGGTGTAAGTGTAAGTGTGTATGAATGTGTGTGAGAGTGTGTGTGTGCAGCAACAACCCAGTAATAGTACACAAGCATCATCCATCAAACTCTGCAGATTAGGAAGCTGCAAAGGTAAAATAAATCTAATCAGACAGACAAGCATCTCTTTGATACTGGAATCAAGACAAATTCTTGTACTTGTTCTCTTTGAACTGAATTTCTTGGACCTTTGTTTTTTATGAAGACTGTCATAAAGAGAAACACCATGTTGTTTTCTTTGGTTTTTCTAAAAAGAATGTAGAGGAATGAACAATTGATTGGGAGATGCTGAGGCTCAGATCCTGAGTGTTTCCCAAAGGCCTGGTCCTCACCTGGGGTGCTATTGCGAGGTGGTGGAACCTCTCACTTTTTGGAGGTGACACCTAGCTGAGGGGAGCTGAGTCCTTAGGGTGTTAGGATCCTGGCTCCTACCCTTTTCTGTTTTGCTCATTGGCTACCACAAAAGAAATGGCCTCTTCCATCCCATGCTCCACCGTGATATCCTGTGTTGCCATAGGCTCAAGACAACAGGGCACCCTTTCCATGGACTGAACCTTTGGACACCATGTGTCAACATAAATCTCTCAGATATTTTGTGATGACAAGCTGGGTCGCATAGAGGCAATGGTGGCAGCCATAACCCTTTTTGCATCCTGAATTTGGAAACAGGTTGTGCCAGTTCCTCTGTCTGTCTGTCAGTGTGCTCTTCACGAATGGGCATGCTTGTGTCTAAGGGGCACACTGCAGAGAGCCGAGAGACTCTGGTGGAGCAGGGAAACTAAAAGTACCCTGAGCACACCCATCCCTCCTGCCTTCCCAACACCTTCAAATTTGTTTTTATCTATGTTGTGGTCACTTATCCCCTTCTTCTTCCTCCATCAAACTTTATTATTTCCAAATGCAAGCACTAGGGAGACTTTGTCTTTTTCTTCTTTTTTCAAAAGCTTAACTTCATTCATTCACCTCAGTTGTTTTGTGTGTGTGTGATTTTTAGCATTACAAAAGAAAACACGTAGGCCTTCCTTAGATAGACTCACCAAATAGCACTTTGGGTAAGAACAAGGCCAGCGTATGCCAAACAAGCTGAGAATGTGGCCTTGCCCAGTTAACTCCAGGGACGCAATTATTAAAGATCTCTTTCATGATGCTGATGGTAAGTGTTTAAAGGGTTTTACTCGCCTTACAAATGAATGGTTTTCCACTCAAAGGCTATAAAAACAATAAATAACCATTTTTAACATTGGGTTCCTGTCACTATGGAAGAAGGAATGCCATGGGGTGTCAGAACACTCCAGCGAGACCCGCCTGTCTCCCGGAATTTTCACCACTGTGTGGCCTTTTGTAAGCTGTGCCAGCAGAGTTCATCTCATTCCCAAGACAGTCACAATAAAAAGATACTTTTTCTCAGGACAGGAACCCTGTTGTGCATTTTTGAAAGGTCCTGTTCTTCATTATCTGCAATTTTGTACCAAAAAAGCGCAACTGTGATGATGCAGGGAACAGAAAGACCTCCTCAGAAACAGTGCAACCTCAGATAGCCAAGGGCCTGTTTCAGAGCTAAGCAGGTGGAAATGGCTTGCCTGGGGGGATTGTAAGAGGCCCTTTCAGGAGGCCACAGTGGGCAGCAGTCGGGGAAGCAGGCTTGGCCAGCTGCTGCGCTTAAGTGGGTACAGAATGAATAAGGAAAATGCCTGGCATTCAAGTGCTGGCTCTCAACTGCAGCTCAGGGAGCCGCTTGGGTATTTTCAGGACTAGAGGAACGTAGGAACATCTGAGGAAAATGCAGGTATACTGGACATGGGTTAAGGCTGCTGGATCCTTCTTTGCTCATCTGGTCTCTAAACTCTTCAAGTGAGGTGGGCAGCAAACGAATTACCTTGGGGTAAATGTTCCTTTTTTTTTTTTTTTTTTATTTGAATTGTAATGAAGGTCAGAGCTGAGCTTGGATCTCCATGTACTGGGACCCTATCAAAAGTGCAGCTAGCAGAAGCCCGGCTGGCGCGTGTGCTCCTGGCCGTGTGTGGTATCACATCAGCCGTTCTCGGTGTCCTTCCCCACTGGATCCAGGCCATGCCACATCTCCTTCAGAGGAGCTACACCGCACTCCTTGTGGGGGTTGCTGGCTGGCTGAACACTGACAGCCTTGAATTACTGTTGGGAGGTGCTGGGTTGGAAAGGGCTTTGAATCACTGTAGTTGGGAATTTCAGCAGGAAATAGAAAGCACAAGTTTGTCACTCAGAAGAATTCAGTATAGAGATCTAGAGATTTAAGGTGCTGATCTTCAGGAAACAGACTGCAACTGGAACCAGAAGGAAGAAAGAGAGTATGCCAATAAAGGAACATAAAGTGAAGGGACAGTTGGAAAAGAATTTTGAAGATCACCATTACTTAAGATGTACATAGTGCATCTGTAATCCCAGAACCTTGGAAGGCTGAGGCAGGAGGATGCCAAATTGGAGTCTTGCCTGAGCAAAGTGAGTGAGACTGTCTCAAAACAAGAAGTAAAAAAGGCTGGGCTTGTACCGCAGTGAGAAGCCTGTCTTCAGTCCTCAATACTGAAAGAAGAAACTGATGAGAAGACGAGGAAGAGGAATGAGAGGGAGGAGGAGGAGGAAGGAGGAAGAAGAAGGAGAGTCAGGGCAGACTGCGGTTTCTGCTACCCCTACGCCTTGTCCTCAGGCTGCTCTGCTGAGCTCTGTGACCACAACATAGATAAAAACAAATTTGAAGGTGTTGGGAAGGCGAGAGGAATGGGTGTGCTCAGTGTACTTTTAGTTTCCCCAGAGGGTGGCCTCGAGCTGCTGATTTTGTATTTCTAGAACACCTATCACAGTTGTGTGCATATATGACATCTTATTGCTTATTTCCTGAACAAGACATGGGGAAGATCCACACAATAATGCTCCTATTTTCTCTGCATTGTTACTTGCTCAGCCTGGTTGCACCAGGCACTCTGCAGGTTGCCAAGGGTCTCAGTTTCCCTTGGAGCCCAGCGAGGGCTCTGGGGGCTCCTCCCTCCAGGGGGAGCTCGAACAGAGGACTGCCGCACAGTCAGCCCTGAGCCTAGCCTGGTGACCGGGTAGTGGATTGAGTCTTTGTTGCTTTAGGAATGGGTGAGAAAGTCCTTCTTTGGCTCCGCTGAGCCTAGGATTCTTGAAATGATACCTTTGAAAATTTTCCCATGATAGTAAATAGATCCAAGCTTGACTCCTACCTAAAAAATAAATAAACAAAACATTATGGTAGGATTCCTGGATTAAAAATAATGACCAAAGGGCCACACGTAGCTACTGCTGTGGGTGTGTGTGTGCACACGCATGTGTCCATGTGACTGTGTGTTCTGAAGCATTTGAACAATGCTGAGCCTGGGATTCTTATTTATTATGCATTATTCTGCTGCAGCCTCCTCCACTTCTTTCACGTAACGCCTGCTCCATGTCACAGAGTTTTGATCTTGATAAACGTTACTTTGTAAATATCGGTTACATTTAAAGGAGTACACGTTTACAGGTGACACTTGCCACCTCTTCCTGGGTAGAACACACTTGGCAGACTTCTGAGTCCCCGCACTACCCACCCTTTCTCTGCATTTGCTCCCCGCCACAGAGCTCAGCAGAGCAGCCTGAGGACAAGGCGTAGGGGCAGCAGAAACCGCAGTCTGCCCTGACTCTCCTTTGGGGCTCAGTCCTTCCTCTGTTGTTTTGGGCTCCATGGCATCTATGATGTTTTAAAGGGATCAAGTCTGAATCCTTCTGCGTTGTGGATTCACCTTGTATTAGCATCATAAAGAAAATTCAGTGGAAAAGACAAAGAGGCACTGAACACAGAGGACTGGTCGTACATATTAGTCAAACTCTGTTTTTCTTATGCTTAAAAGGCACACAAAGTGCGCTGAATCTCTCTGTAGTCCTCCGATCCCAGCCAGAGCCTTCACTTCTCACCACAAACAAGCAAGGCAAAGCAGGAGGGCTTGGAGGGCTTCCACAGGACAGGCGCACTGCCACGGAGCTGGATTTCCCAGGGCGAAGAAAAGCCTTTCTGCTGTCCTAGGAAGGAGCACAAGCATTCAGGTCTCACCATGGGTAACCGGGAAACCAGGCTAGGACAAGGCTCACCAAGCGTTAGACTCCTGTTTGCTTGTTGGGTGTGTAGTCTGCCAGCTCAAGAAATCTGCTAATGTATCCACCCAACTCCACAGAACCTGAATTAAGTGCTGGGTTCTGCACCCACAGAGAGGTGTACGGAAGGTTCCCTCCCTGTGACACCGAGAGCTCGGTGCTGCTGGTGGGAGTAATGGGTGTCCCGTGACCCCTGGTTTGGAATCCGTTTACTTGGGAACATGGTGAACTTTTTGGCCATAAGCTCTATGTCCAGAACAGCCACCGAGCGCCAGTACTTCCCAGGTCTGAGGGATTCCGGGCATATTTTCTGATGGTGATTTTCAAGGTCCCATGGCAAGGATTTTAAATGAACTTGATCAAAAGTCAAAAGAAGCCCTTTCACATGCTCCTGCTGAGCCACTTGGCACCAGACTGGGCCTAACTGAGAGGCTTTGCTGGCTGAAGTGTGCTGGCCTCAGGCCCAATCCCAGGACCCTTCGGAACAATTAGGAAGCCCTTTAGTGTGTGTCCTAATCCCAGTGACCCTACCAGCCTCCCCTTTCGCAGGGCTTGGCAGTGAAGCTTACATCAGAGTGTTTTAAAGTTACAGGTGTTACCAATTTGGAACACTCATGTCCTTTGGCCTTGGTAATAACCTCTCTCTTTAAAAAAAAAAAAAAAAAGCAACTTTATTAACCACTGTAGCTGTTAAGAACTATTAATTTTAATTTTTTCTTTTCTTAATTATTATCATTTCTTCTTAGAATATTAGTATTCACAGGACCTGTACTATTTTTAGTGTTTCAGACTGACAACCCAGATGTGTAAACTACCTGTCTTCAGTGTTCTTAGACTATTACTTAATTCCTTAGAGGCTCCTTTGTATTTTTGTCTTCAAAAAAAAAAAAAAGGAGACAAAATAAAAAATAAATCAACACAACAAACCATATGAACGCAGTAAAAACTTTTTACATCTGTAAGTGAAAGCAAAACCTGGGTAAATGTAAACCATCTAACTCCATTCCTCCATTCGTGCGGACTGGATTTGACATTCCCTTTATGTCAAAGCATTTGTTTCTGATTCTGTGGAAAGTATTTCAAGAAAATAACTTGGAAGAAGCAGAGGAAACAGTTCTTTAAATAAAATAAATGTATATGAAGTGTAGGATCATTAGCAGCTGAGTTATAGCAAAGCTATGAGTTTAAAGTAATGACAGCAAATTTTTAAAAGTAGATTCCAAAAAAGCTAGCTTGCTTTCTCTCTCCTTTTACCCTTCCTTCCTTCATTCTCTTTCCTTCCTTCCTTCTCTTCTTTCTTCCTTGCTTGCTTTTTTCCTTCTCCATCTTTCCTTCCTTCCTCCTGCCCTCCCTCTCTTTCCCCTTTCCTTCTCTATTTTCTTTCTTTCTTTCTTTTTTGAGTCTTCTTCTTCTTTAGGTGACCTAAGTACTCTGCTGGAGAGCACAAATCAAGTCTTAGCCGATCAGTTAATAATCAGTTTTTCCTGGCTGAGAGCTCTTTTCATTGAAATAGGACAGATTTTCTCAGTGAAGTTCCCAAGGATTCTCTCGATGAGAAAGTTTTCTGCCCCTTATGCCTGACCACTTGGACTAGCCCTTGGGCACATCTCTCAATGTGAGGAAGGTCCACTGAACAAACCATGAGATAGTGTCCACTGTAGTGAGGGCCACCATTAACTTCAGATCCTGCAGGGACCATCCTGCTGGACCTGCCGGAGACATCGGAGAAACAGACTTTGAATTGGAATCAAGTGGGAAGCATGAGTTCCTCCTGAAAAGAAAACAAAACTCACTTTGTAGTTTTTAAAGTAAAGCTAAAATTAATAGTTTCAGTGAAAAAAGTACATATTTTTTTAAAAGTTTATAAATTTATTTAACCTGAAACCAAATGGAAAGTATTTCTCTGCAATAAGTAACTACAGCTTTGCCTGTGCCCCTCAGGACCCAGAGTTTGCACAGGACCCTGACTTCTTTTCCCAAGTCCCACCTACCTTGTTCCCCCACTCTCTGCCCACCTTTGTCCACCTTGGGCTGGATACGGGTCACGAAGACCCCCACAGCAGTGCCGAGACCTTGCACAGCAAAGTTCAAAGCTGGGCCTGTGACCAAGTTTCTGAGACCTTTGAAATATCCCAGTCTTTTACTGTGTGTGGTAAAAATGAAATATTGCTCTTATTTTAATACTGAATTTGAAAAGATGGCTAACCATAGATGAAAGACTGGAAACCAACTCAGCAAACAAAAAATTTAGCTTTTTTACTGAAATATTCCTCTCTCAAACTCACGAAATGCCGAGTGAATGTTAGGAAGAACAAAGCTAAACAATGCCCTCACTGTTTTCTCCTGTGAAGCAAGCAGGACCATGATCAGATCAGAAGGAGCGATGTAAGAAAGGGGATAAGGAGAGAAACAGTTGTAATATTGGCTGCACGTGATGCTGTCAGGTGGTTGAAGTTAGGGTAAAGCCTAGGCCACTTTCAATAGCTGATCAATCTACTTAGCATGTAAAAGGATTTTCTGTCTTTAGCATAACCTTTTGCAATTTTTTTCTTTTCTTCTTGTAAAACCTCACAAACTACGTTTCCAAAGGTTGAAATAGTCCACTGGAAAAAAGCACACCCATAGTACTCTGGTGTATTATTTATGCATAGAGGTGCTCATGGCAACAAATCCCCATGCAAACATGGTGTCACACTTTCCTCACAAGTCTGACACATCTTGAGTCATCAGCATGTGCTCCCAGAGCACAGAGGCCAGCCAGCCTATTTCTGTTGCCTTTATCGGTTCTGATACTGTGGGAAAATCAGAGCGTGTAAAGGGGCAGAGCCCATCTCTATAATTAGAGCCCTTATCTGCTGGAGGTGCTGGTTCTGCTATCTGAGCTCACAGCACAGCTCCAGGGAGGGGTGACACTGTCATCAGGTTCACCTGTGATCCCTGCCACCCTGAAGTATTTCAGAGATTTTCAGCCATTCACAGTTCTAGGTGACAGAAGGGGAAACTACTGCTTTAGAAGTTGAGTTACTGCAAATGAAAGTGTTGTTAAACATAAAACAGAATCAACAACTAAATATAGAACAACCAAAAGTTTTTTCACATCAAAAGAAATCACCAACAGAGTGAAAAGACAACCCACAGAATGGAAAAACGTTTTATCCAACCGTCCCTCAGACAAGGACTTATATCTAGAATACATAAAGAATTGAAAAAAATCAGAACACCCAAATCAAAGATCCAACCCAAAAATAGGCAGCTGAGATAAACACATACTTCTCAGATGAAGAAATACAGATAGCAAATAAATACATGAAAAAATGTTCAGCATCACTGGTCATTTGAGCAATGCAAATTAAAACAACCTTGAGATTCCATCTCACCCCAGAAACAATAGCTATCAGCACGAAATCAGCCAATAAAAAATGCTGGTGGGGCTTCAAGGGAAAAGGAGCCCACTGCTCTGCAGATGTTCGATCTCCACAGTCTCAAGCCTTGGACACCAGCAGCCAGTGGCCATGGAGGCCCTCTCTGTGTCAATGGCCCCTGACTGACCATGCTTTGACTTTATGATAATTTGACTTGATCATAAGGCAAAACTGATACGTGTATTTGCTAGGAATCTTACTGGGAACTTTGAATTTTGATCTTTTCCTAAGTTAGCGACATGCTCTTTGATAAATTCTTGCAATGTCAGAATGACAGCCCCAAGCCACATGGGGCGCTAACCCATCTCCCCATTGCGTTGCTCAGCCCTGATGCTTGTTAGGTCAAATGTTCACGACGCATTTCCAAGTCTGTACATTTTCAGTTTGCTGTGGGTTGATCTGGCTGTCAGCCCACATCATGGAGAATCTTGTGCGATGTATGTGACTTCTCTCTTCTGAGGACACAGCACCACAGCTGTGTTGTGGAAGCCAGCACAGTGAGATGTGCTGCAAGGTAAAATACATCCTAGATTTCAAGTAACTGGGGCGGAAGAAGGCAGCCCACTGTGTATCAGGAGCTGCTGCCCCCTTTCTTTGAGGAGCTAAGACTGCATCTGTGCAGCTGGGTGGTCATTGCAGTGTTGAGACCATGCAGGGCTTGTGGAAGCTTCCGGAGGGAAACAACCCTGACTCCGCCCATGGGAGCTGATCCACCCACTGACCTGGTCTCTGCTCATCAGCGTGCGGCCAGAGACTTCTCCCTCCTGTTTATCCTTCCTGGCAGCCTCTGATGTGGAGCCCATCCACCCCTCCCCCCGCCTCCTCCCCTCCCACCACAATCCTCTTTTTCCATCGGCTTCCTCTCTGTGACCAAGACTCTCACTACTGTGTCACCTTCTCCCTGAAGGCATATTGGTCACCACCCCTGTGCCAAGAGCTCCACAGACAAAACCCCCATCATGGAGCACAGTGAGGCAGGAGAGTGTAATGGTTAGCCCACAACCTCATGGTCTGTCTCCTTCCACAGAGCACAGCCCTCGTGACCGCAGAGGTGACCCAGCCTGGTCCCTTGGCCCAACTTACAGCCTTCCAAATCTTAAACAGATGATGTGACCCTCAGAAAGCCCACGTGAGCTTCAGAGGGAAGAAACGCAACCGTTAAATGGCTGTCATCCTGCCAGGCTGGGTGGACTAATAATTGTATTTGCATCCGCAAAGAGCAGCGCACAGATGAAACTACAGCCACACAGGGAGCTTACCCAGACGTGTTCCAACCCAAAAATTTGGCTAGAAAAACTAAGGTGCAGGAAGGAATGAGGCATGGAGGAGAGGTTGCCACCACCCTGGCTAACTGCTGAGGGCACGGTCAGCGATACTACACACATACACAGAGACAGAGACAGAGACAGAGACAGAGACAGAGACAGACAGAGACAGAGACACAGACACAGACAGAGACAGAGCCAGAGACAGACAGAGACAGAGACAGACAGAGACAGACAGAGACAAAGACAGAGACAGACAGAGACAGAGACAGAGACAGACAGAGACACAGACATAGACAGAGACAGAGCCAGAGACAGACAGAGCCAGAGACAGACGGAGACAGAGACAGAGACAGACAGAGACAGACAGAGACAGAGACAGAGACAGAGACAGAGAGAGACAGAGACAGAGACAGAGACAGAGAGAGACAGAGACAGACAGAGACAGAGACACAGACACAGACAGAGACAGAGCCAGAGACAGACAGAGCCAGAGACAGAGACAGACAGAGCCAGAGACAGAGACAGACAGAGACAGACAGAGACAGAGACAGACAGAGACAGAGACAGACAGAGACAGAGACAGACAGAGACAGAGATAGACAGAGACAGAGACACAGACACAGACAGAGACAGAGCCAGAGACAGACAGAGCCAGAGACAGAGACAATCAGAGACAGAGACAGACAGAGACAGAGACAGAGGTCACCAGAAAAGTTTCCCTTGATGTTGCCCTTGGGTAAGAGAAGTCAATCCTACGTGCACTCCCGTTACGACCGTCCCACTTCACAGCTTTTCCTAGAGTTGTGAAAGGTGATCACAAACTTGGGGATTTAAAACCATAGAAATTTTTTCTCCTGATTCTGAAACCGAATTCTGAGCCCTGGGGGGAGCAAGGCTACTCTCTGCAGGTTTAGGGGAAGGGAATTGGTTCTCCGTCCTGCCCAGCCCTTTGGTCTTGGGGCCGTGCCCCCCAGTGCCCTCTGAGTGTCAGGAACTTACGTAGAACTTCCTGGGTCTCCACGGCCTTCAATGTCCTGGCTCTCTCAGGAATGTGATGGCTACTAATTTTTCCCCCAGTTTTCTCAAATTAAAGTTACTTTTGATTTTTTAAATCCTGGTGTTGGTGTTGACCAACATATGCAATGACAGACACTTCCATTTAAATAAAGCAGTGAAGACATTTCCAGAGAAGATGAAACTATTAACTCCCCTTTATCTCTCCTCCAGCTCTGCCCACACCCATTCCCCACCCCACCGGCCCCTGGTGAAATGTTCATGGGAAAGGAGAAAAATAACTGGGTCTGCGTTCGCTATTGGAGATTCCAGGGAAAGTTTGAAACTACTTTTGAGAAAGCAAAATTTTAAAACAATGTGAATGAACAAAGAGATTAATGATAGAGTTGAGTGGATTATACTGGGTTATCCGTGGATTATACTTTGTCTCCCCATTTATTTGCTTACTTGGGCACCAGCTTGCTGTGGTGGCCCGCACGGCACTTCCACAGGCATTAAGGACAGGTCCACTTTATGTCTCCAAGCTCTGTCGCTGGTGCCATCTGTTGATCTGGTGGCTGCCGCCCAACTCCTGAGCAGCGAGGAGGCTCTGTCGGGAGGAAGCCCTGGAAGCACGCACAGCCTCGCCCCTGTGGAGGCTGGCGCTGACAGAGTTTCCTCTAGTCAGGACAGGGACACCTGCGCCATGCCCCACGTAGACAGTGCCGGAAGAGGGAACGGGACCCTGTGGCCAATCGCCTCCCCACGCATGTCCCTTTGTTTACCGCAGCTCCCAAGCTTCTGTTCTCACTAGAGGACACACTGCGTCCTCTCTGAATCCACTCGGTGTACGGCAGCCTCTAATGTAAAAGGCCAGGGACCACGTGAAATTACACTCAGAGAAGACGCTGAAGTCCCTGTCTTTAGACAGGAGGGAGCCCTGGGCAATCATCAGGGCTCCAGGCAGGGGAGCTCGGAGGTGCCCAGCTGTGAAGGGAGGTCCTGGCCTGGGCGCCCTGCCCCTCCCTCAGCGAGCAACCCTGCTGCAGTGTGGCCTCTGGGAGGCCTGGCTCTACCGCCGGGTCCCATCAGACCTGCGTCTGGGGCTACTCCTCTATGCTGTCTGGGTCACAGCATGAAAGCCTGTAAATCATTACAGGCTGATCTGGCACTTGTACCCCAAACCCTGCCAAGCTCAGAGTATGCAGCCCTGGACGATGTCCTCAGACACTCGGCCTCTGCACGTCCCAGACTCTGTCTGGGGGGAAGCAGAGGCCAGAGTATTGATCATGGCTCTCCTGTGGCCTGCTTACTCAGTTCTGGGTATCCTGCCCTTCTGCACCCCTGGGCCCACACCACCCAGGGCCATCTCAAGTGCTTGCCCTGGATGAAAACACAGTGTGATGCCCTTGACCTGACCTTCACCCCTGCTGCTCCCACTCAGTGCTGCCTGGGATCACTGCACCTGTGAAAGGCTGAAGTCATTTTCACCATGATGCCCGAGTGCCTTGACCTACTGGGTAGAGGGGTCAGGAGATGACCCCATCTGGGGTTAGAAAGTGTCCAAGGAGGCCACGAGGGATAGGGACACTTGCAAGGAGGCCGAGTAGGGACAGGGACTGCTGTGGTCAGCAGAGAGAAGACACTTGTAGGCTGTCAGGGCAGGAGATGAGGACAGAAGTGACCTCAGGCAGGGACGGCAAGCGGGGCACAGTGGTGGTGGCTGGGCTGTGGGGAGGAGAAGGTTTCAGGCTCCGCCCAACTCCTGAGAGAAGGACTGCGGGGGGGGGGGGGACAGGCTCTGGACTCAGGCTATGGCCACAGGGCAGGAGGGTACCACACTCTTCCCCTGGGAGGTCGCTAGGGGGCCCTGGGGATACCCTGCAGCTTCGAGGCTCGCTCCTCGCCATTGACCTGAGACACCCATGAGGACCTGGTCCCCGTGGCCCCTGTGTGGCTGCCCTGGCCTGGCCCTGCTTCCTTCTGTGATCCCTGTCATCTTCCTCAGCACCTCCCCACCTGTCCTCTCCCATCTTGGGGAGGTTCTTGGTGGTGGCACAGGGGCCCAGGATCAGGTCCTCACAAGGTATCTGGAGAAAGGAGGAGAGGAGAAACTGAGTGAAACCCCTCCCAGGAGAGCAGACAGTGGAGGGCTCCTCAGCGAGGAAGAGGTGAGGAGCAGGGAGGGACTGGGTCTGACCAGCAGTGGGTGCACCCAGACGCAGGCCACCGAACACCAGCAGATCCAGGCTGGGCAGGATCACTGAAGGCTATGGGGCCAGCAGGCTGGAGTGAGTGACCTGCTGACCCACTCCCTGCACAGCCTGGGTTCAGGTCACACTGTTCAGGCTCCAAAGACAGAGGTCGGGGAAGAGGGAGGAAAGGAAAGGGGAGCAGTGTCCTAGGAAGGCACAGCGCACCTCTGAGGTCCAGCCCAGCTGCGGGAGAGTAGAGCAGAAGACATCGGGGCTTCCTGGAGTGGATCACACACAGAAACACAGAGACACACTCACACACACAGATGCTCACACACAGAGACACACACGCACAGAGACAGGCAGACACACAGACACACCTGCTCACCACCTCAGCGCCTGGCACCCTTTCTCTCCTCCGGCACATGACACAGTGGCATGTCCTCACTCAGCAGAGGCCACATGGGGTCACCTGGGAGTGTGTGCAGGAGGGCGGGGGCACCCTGTGACCAGGATGCCCATGGAGTGGCCGATCCACAAGCTGAACTCTCACATGGCTCCTCTTACACGAGGACCCAAAGGATGAGAAGGAAATAGAAGCTAATAGGGTGAAGGGGGCTCGGTCTTTCTCAGATGGGAGGGGGCCCAACCACAGGGGGCGGGGAGGAAGGCATGGGGGTGAAGGAAGGGGGGGGGTGTGACAGGAGCCTATGAGACAGTGAGCACTGCCGACCTGCACTAATGGAAATTTATAAAAGAATCAATAGGGAGCTGGGGGTGCGGCTCAGTGCTAGAGCACTTGCCGGGGGCATGCACAAGGCCCTGAGTTCAACCCCCAGGACCACCAGAAAAAAAAAAAAAAAATACAGTGCAGCTTAACCAAAGCTTTACAATCTTAATCTCTTCCTTCCTTGAGAGCTAACCCATGTGCTTAAACAGGACTCTCAGTCAGCCAAGGCTGGTCCAGCATCAGGCAGAAGCAAAGGCGGAGAGAGGGAGTGTGCAGAGGAGGAGACTGCCAGGAAAGCGAGACTTTGCCTCTGAGCTGAACCGCAGCGCCCAGAGCTTGGCTGTGGAGAGGCCGTGTCCGGGGTCTCAGTCCCCAGGGGCCCCCCTGGGCAGCACCGGGGTTTGCGCCAAGGCAGCCGACGCTGCTTCCTCATTCTGCTCTTGAAATTACATCATACACAGAGTCTTTGAAAATCGAAGAAAAAAGGAAGAACAAACCAAAGGGCTCGGGGATCCGTGGATGAAAGTGAGGAGTAAGGCACAGAATTTTATTTCTCCTGAGAAACACCCACAGCAGGGCCTCACTTGGAGACGTGAAAGGGGTCTCCTGCAACACTGCTCTCACTGTTCCGAGGGGTGTGGAGGACCTGCACCCCACAGCCGAGAGCACATGCTCTAATTTGGTGATTTTTATCCTCCACGGTCAGTTTGACTCCTTCTCTTGAGAAAGTTTCTGAAGATACTATCAACAAATGGAGAATTCACCCAGGGTGAAATGCTCAGCATTCTCCTTTTATGAGTTTGTACTTTAATCTTTTCTTACCCTCCTCATCAAAAAAGTCCCAGTGTCACTGTGGTTGGGTTTCAGCTCTGTAGTCTTCACCAGGGGACAACTTGTGCTCTGTGTGAAGGAGGAGGAGCCCTGGGCCCCATGTGTCAGCGAACCTGCACACAGACACACACAAAGCCCCGGCACAAATGCCAACCCCAGGCTCCCAGACAAGAAGGTCAAAACCTGAGACAGGCAACCTCTGGAGCATTTCCCAAACTGGACAAAACCTGGCCCGTCTGCACATAAACACCAATCTGAAGGAAAAAAGAGTACCATCTGGTTACTGTCAGGTTTGCAGGCACATAAAAGAAGACTCAGTTTTTATATTTTGATTTATTTTCTTTCACCAAATATTCCAGGTTTCCTTTCTGCTGTGTGTACTGTGACTAGAAAAGATGTATTTGGTCTCCTGTGTTCGGTGATCAGCAGAACAGGATCGGAGCTCTCGGGTTGGTTTTTACCTTCACCCCACAAGTACCAGAAGCATTGCAAACTCTGACAAAGTGGGTTCCCAGAGAGATTTTCTCCTTGTCATGTGTGAACCAAGGTCGAGGTGACTGTCCTCCTCTGTGGGCTGTGTCCCACAAAGAACTTTGAAATCAGAAAAACTAGGCAGGGCTGGGGACTGGGTCAGGGCTGAGGCCTGGTGCTCCCAGGGGAAGATCGGGTCTACCCTGCCAGCGCTCCCAGCTCCATGGTGCAAAGGCTCCGCCCAGAGCCTGCCTCACTGAGGCCTGGAGCCCTTGCTTTCATGCTAACAAGGAAAATAGCAGAGACGCATCTGTTTTCATGCTTCCCTGATGAGAGCGCAGCAAAAAATGTGCATCCGATAGCTTTTATCCAAATAGGCAGAGACACGCTGGACCCAAACGCAGGAAGGCTGTGTGACGTTTGGTTTTAAGTTTGTGCAAGAAATTGAATTCACTTTTTACATTTACATCATGCCAAGGATCAGTTCCCCTCAACTTCTCATAATGTTCTTAGTGAGGTTCTGAGTATTTCCTGGAATTTCTTTCTTTCTATTTTATTATTTATTTATGGTAGTACCACGGATTGAGGCCAGGGCCTTAGCACTGATAGACATTCCTGGCCACTTTTAAATTTTTATTTTGAGACAAAATTCCCCAGATCGGGCACAGGCTTGTACTCCTCCTGCCTCAGCCTCTCAGAATGCTAGATTACAGGATTATAGTTCTGCTATTACTGCTCATAATGAATCACGCAAACCTTTTCAGTTGAGGCGCACTGGATGTAACAGCAGAGTGTGCCTCCTTCTTTACTGTTACACAGCACACCTGCGAATGGTGTTTAGCCTTCCCCCACCCCACCCTCCCAAAAATACCTCAGCTTGAAAAAAGTCACTTCTTTTCTTAAGTGGATGTATAATATTTGTACTTACTTATGGGGATAATTTGATCCATGGGTGTAAAGTATGAAGATCTAATTAGGGTACTTACCATTCCCGGGTCCTCAAATATTATCAGCTCCTTGTATTGGGGACCTTCAAGCCTTCCTTTTAATAATAATTTGTGTCTGAAAAATATTCAGATGAGACACACATTTCTCCTGCCTTGGCTTGGGTTACCAGGTCTGCATTGTCACTTCTCAGGGGAGAGACAGCATGAGCTCTGTGGGGTGAGAGTTCTGTACCCCCAAAGCAGAGGCGTCACCTCCTTAGGACTCAGGTACGAGGCTCAGACAAGGCTGTGATCCGTAGAGAGAATTTGGGAGGGGAGCAAAGAAATGGAAGGTTATTGGCTTTCATCTGAAAGCTTGTTTCAACCACATCAAACAGACATTTAAAGCAAATAGCCTCATGTGCTTAATAATAATAATTATGTTATTATCATTAATGTTCTAAATTATTAGACTCAACGTATGTTAAACACCCATCTGGCTTTTCTACGTATGCTATTAAAGTTTTGTCTTAGAACTAAATCTTCTGAATAATCATTTTTCCTTTTTGTGGAGTTGAGGTTCCTCCATCTGACAGTAGCGGTTAGATTGATCACCGAAGGGCAGTAGGGATATGATCTCTGTTTCAGGCAGGAAAACTGCCATCCATCACTCACACGTCCCAAAAGGAGAAGCTGTGTACACCAGACACACGGGTGACCGGGCTGGGCTGCTCTTCTAGTTCCAGGCACAGGATGGCTGTGTGCTGGGCACCACAGATCCCCAAAAGACCCAGTGGTGGCGGTGGCGGCTTAGTCCCACCATTCTGGGAGGCGCTGGGGAAGCCAGGGTGGGCTGGAGGGAGGTCTCCTGTCCTCGAAGGCCTGACTTTGAAGGGAATTATGAGCCCCTGCCCTCCTCCTTGCTCTCTCTGCTTTGTGGCCACCATGAGGCCACCAACTTGCTCCACACATGCTCCCTGCCATGACGTCCGGTGAGGCCCACAGGCTGCAGTGTGAAGCCACCACGGACACCTCTGAAGTCACAGCCAGGAGAAGCCTTTGCCTTGAGAAATCTGCTGGCCATGGGGGTTTTGCTGCTGCAATGCAAAACCGACTAATAAGTGCGCCTGAGCTGCGGAAAGGGCCAGTTTGTAGAAAAAGAGGTGTGCAGAGCTATTCGCCGAGTTTCGGTATGACAGTTTTAAAGGACCACGTCAAGAGCAGGAGAAATTTAGTTTGGTTTTGCTTTTGGTTCCTGTTTGATTCACACTGGTCTCTCCCCAGTGAGCCCCCGCACCTGAGCAGTGAAAGGTCTCCAGCCTCAGGGACCACACCAACCCATTGAGACCCAGCATCAGACACGCACCTGCATGTTTGTCCTGAGACTAATTAGCTAGTAACGACTGATTCTCTAATCACTGCCAATAAATGCACCTTTAAAACAATAAGAGCAAGATCACCTACGTAGTAAAAGAGCTAGATCACCTTACAAATAAAATAGACGCACTCGACTCGTACAACGCCCCCTGCACAGAACACACTGCTGCTCCTGCGTACAGCCTGAAGTCATGGTATCACCAAAAGCAGTCCAAAGGCAACCTGCAAGGAAAGACTGACTTTAACAATGCAGCATTAGGAACAACTTCCCCAGTTCTAAAGGAAGTGTGTGAGAGACCAGGAGTTCATTTTTTCTCAGTCTTAGAAAAATGGCCCTTTTCCAGTAAAGGGAAAGATTAGAGGTGAGAGAAAGGCAGGTTTTCAAGATTCCTCCTTTCGGTTTTGGTGAATTTTCCAGCTTACTTCTTCCTTCTCTGTGTGCCTCAAGCATTTTTAATTATGCAAAATGCCAGTCCTTGCAATGTCTCTACACAGACTTGCCCCAGCCAGCAGGAGTCCAGAATGAGGCCCTGCTAAACATTATTCTCTGCGAGAGAGCCAAGTATACATCGGAAGACACCTGGACCAAGACACAAAGACCCAAGTTCTAACGCCTGTTCCTCCACTACTTAGCAATTCACCGTAGCCAATGGCACTGGACAGCTGAGGTGACCCTCTGCAGACGCCATGTAAATCCTGAGGAAAGGACTGAATTCCGCGACGACTCACTTTAGCCCATTGATACAGTGAGCATTGTAGAACTTTCATGTTGTATTGCAAAACATGTTGAAAATAGAAAGCATCTTTAACATTTCATATATTCTGTAAAATTACTGATAGTAAACCAGCCAAAAATTAATTCTAAATTTAAAACTTGAGCCACAAAAGACCAGCGCATTCACAGTCACCCAGAACCTTGCTGCCCTATTGAAAGGTCGCTAAGAGCCCCGGAAGGGCAAGGAGTAAGCAAATGTCCTCTGCCAGGCCCTGCAGCTCTGAAAACCCCGCTGCCCCTGCTCTGCCGATCACCTTCCAATTCCCACTCAGACCTTCTTACCTAATCAAGGAGTTTGCTTTCAACACCCAAGTTTAGAAAACAGTGTGGCAATAGCTGTCCTGTGGGTCTGGCCTCTGCGTCCAGCTGTACCTCAGGGTCTTTGCAACCTCCCTGTGCTGGAACCAGCCTTGGGGGCAGGACTCTCTCTTGGGAGCACCCTCTCGGCCTACATCTGGGCAGTACCACTAGTTCCCACCATGCTGTCTGCTCACATGTCTGCTGCCTGCTTGGGATCACACAGTCTCCAGGGAGGTGGGCTCGGCTCGCCTCTTCCTTCCTCCCCACCTGCCGTGCCGGGAGTGCTGCCTTTGCAATGGGGTCATGTATTGGTCGGTCACACATTCAGCCAAAACCTCCTTCTCTTTTCCTGCCCTCTGTGCCCAATCCATTCCTCATGAAACATATTCATTAAACGTGCGCATCTCCACCTCCGCTGGGGTGCTGCACAGCCCGGCATCTGCCTTTTCCACTCCGCAGCCCCTGCGTGCTGTGGCCACACTCTGAGGTGGAGCAGGGTCTGCCTGCTGGGACTCCTGCAGGCCTTTCACCCACCACAGGATGTTAGAAGAGGGGTGCTTAGCCCAATTCTGGAGCCTAGAAGCAGGGGCTTTACAGGTGGCAGCGGTAGATAAGCCAATCAGTAGCCCCCAAGACTGAATCTGGTCCTGCATGAGAAGAGGGAGAGAGACCTGAGACACACCCACATGTGTCCCCGTCTCTTTCCCCAAGATGCCCTCTGCTGCCCTACGAATCTGCCAGCAAGAAAACTTCATCACAAGGTGCAGCCCTTGGAGCTCCAGAACTGTGAGCCAAAATAATCCTCTTTAAAATTTAATCTCTGTTATTATGCTCACAAAAGATTAATACACCACGTGTTCAATATTTTTTGTTATAATCATACTAATCTTTCAAGTTTCAGTCAGCTTTCGCGTGTACCTACCTGAATTTCCAGTGGGTCCCCAGTATTAGGAGGAAATCCTACCACAGCCCGCGGGGCAGCCACCGTCCCCGCCCTTCCTCCTCTCTCCTACCCAGCTCAAGCTTTTTTCCTGTCCTGATAGAGCCTTGGTGTCTGCACAGGACCAGTTTGCTGCCATTGGTCAAGTGCCATCTCCAAGGCCACCCGCCTCGGCTTGCCCTGCTGGGCTGTCCTCGGCCCCTGCCCTTCAATCACATTCCCATTTCCTGTTTTACCCATAGCACTTACCAGCATTCTGCAGTTTGCTGACACCTTTTCTGTCTCTCCTGCTAATATACTACATCTTTAAGAGTAGGAACTTTTTATTTTTAATCTTACTTGTGATTTAACTACTACTTAGAGAAGGGTCAATCAAAATAATCAATGTTTGATTCAAATTCAGCTAAGTGAATGAACTAAGCAGTTCGTTGCCAGCTCACCTCACAGAAATGCAACTTCCATGAGATTAGACCTTGTCCTGAGTCACTGTGCTGGTGGCGCATGTACCTGTGTATCACTCTCCCTAGTGCTGGATACATTCTTATTAGTTGTTTTTTAGATATTTGTTGAATCCAAGATAAAGAAGCAAGTCTCAAGAAAATAATAGGTATAGTATTTCTAGGCTACAAATCAATATTTACTTACAATTGATATTATGGTAGCAGAAGTTAGAAACTCTAAAATTTTTGGCAATTTATTGGAAGGGCATAGGGCAAAGAACCCACTCTAAAACATGTAATTGAGACAGTGTAATTCATCAGCTTTTCATCCCGATCACAAAATGCTTGAGGTAAACAACATGAAAGGAAGAAAGGCTTATGGTTTTAATGGTTTCGGTCCATGGTAAGTGGTTCCATTACTTTAAGGCTGTGGTAAGTCAGAGCATCATGGTGGGGTGGCCATGCTAAAGAAAAATGGCTCACCTTATGGTGATCAGGAAGCAGAGAGACAACAAGAAAGAGGGGCCAGGATCCCAATGTATCATCCCAAGCACAACATCAGTAACCTACTACTTCCCCTGAGGCCATGCCTCCAGAAGTCTCCACCACCTTCCAAAAGCACCAGCATCTGGGGACCAAGTTTCACACAGGAGTCTTCAGAGACCATTCCAGATCCACACTGTAACACCCAACAGGTGTGGATTCCTGCTCCAGACCAAAGCACTCCATCCTTGCTTAGAGATGGCTTATGGATCGGTCCCACCCTCCTCAGGAATGCCTCTGCCCATTCAGGGAGACATTGGTCCACCCAGTGACCTGAGATTTGGGGAAACACAGTAAGAAATAGATCCTTTCCACACTCTAGGATTTCCTGAGAAATGTATCATAAATTGACTAATCCTCTTCTTTCCCTTGTTCATTTAAAGCTGTTGTTCTTCCTCTTAAATTTCTGTTGAAATCTATTCCTTGGAAACTTAGTCCAAGAGAGCTAGATCTAGGAATCAGTTCTACAAAGCAATTTTGGAGTTAAATCAACAGAGTAAAGATGAGGATGTGACACTCTGTGGAATCTAGATGACCCCTGACAAAAGGTGACAGCGTGCAATGGTTAAAACTTACTGGTAAAGTGTGATGAGATGCAAGTGGAACTGAATATGCAAATGAAGGAAATAGCTATGTTTGGAAATATCTTAGAAGGCTCAAGAAAAGTAGCAGTTGTGAAACTTACGGCCTCATGTGGCTGTTGCCAGAGGCTAATGAGATATTTGGGAAAAACAAAATAATTACAAGTTCAAGTGAAATCTAGAGCACAGTCCTCACCAGTACATGTAAAACTCTCATTCCTGCAATCAGAGGCAGAAAAGGCTGGAGATGAGCCTAAGCTTTATGCAGGGTCCCTCAGAGAAGGGTGACTTCTCAACCCTGTCCTCCAGGGAGCTGACTCCAAAGGAAGAGAAGCCTGACACTTGGCCTTGAGAACAACAGGGTTAGAGACTGTTTTGTGTTCCAGATTCCCTTACGCTTCTTCAACATGCTCTCTCTGTACCCAGTCCTGTTTCTCATCCTTTTTATGGGCCAGGTACCAAAAAACCTCACCAGTAAACCATCTGCAGGCCAGTAAACCATCTGCCTTTTCATCTTGGCATCTGTTTCCAAATGAACTTGGCCTGGGACATTACTAAATAAAGGCAAGTTCATGAAATATAGTTTTGCTGTGGGTTAGCTAAGTGGGTTAGCAAGTGCCATTATTTTGGGGAATACCCTAAGTGTTGATATTGTGGGACATGAACACTAAGAAGTGGCTCCTCCTTCACTTTATGGAAGAACTAATATAATGTGATACTGCTTTAGAATATAGGTAGGTAAGTGGGAGACACATAAAATAATAAACAATCAAATAGATGACACAGGTATAACATTTACTTCCTATGCAGTACCGTATCACTTAGAACCTCAGAGCACAGCTGTTCTCAAATGAACACAATATGACTATAAGCAGGAAGGTCTCTAAGAAGACACTGAAGATGTGATAACAACCATTCAAATCATAAACTGTATTTGAAGGGAAACTTCCCAGAACTCAAAGTTTCTTTCCTTTTAAACCCTAATCTTAAAGCCTTCATTTTCTGGTTTGAGACCAGCTATGAATTAGAGGCTACAAGTTAGTTATACATGCATAGCATGGTATTGTTTAAAAAATTACGAGATAAGACAGAAACGTCAAGGGAAGAGACAACCTCCCTGTGGGCAGAACAGTAGGCAGCGGGCTGGGCTTTGAGCTGCCCACTGCCTCTTTTACTTCTCTGCGGGTGCAAATTACTTTATCAGGTCTCCTTATTTTAAAAAATCTAGGCAGAGAGCAATGGCTGCCCAGCAAACAAGCACAGTCTGGGAGCAGCGCCGTGTGCAGGCCACTGCCAGACTGAGAATGACCAGACCCCAGACTCTTCCAGCCTGAGGACTGGCAAACAAGAAGTACCAGCCCCCCCCCCCCCATACACACACAACCCTGTAAGCAACCGGCTTATCCGGAGAAACACAGGCGTGATGATAGCTACAGAGGTGAAATGCAATCGGATGCCTGCGGTGCTTTGGTGTTTCACTGAAATTGCAGGTCTAGGGTCAGTTGTCTGATCATGGGATCAAAGTATAGCCATGTGCAATGTGACCTCTCCGTCTGAGGGTGGCAGCCATTGCTGATTAGCTGTGGTCTTGTTTTGAAGTTCTGTACCATTTCCATTGTTTTGTTGGGGTGAGTTTTATTCTCATTTGTTTTGTTTGATTATGTTAAATCCTATGACAGGAGAAGCTATTTCAAGGATTGCAAGATATATCATGGCAGACTTCATTGTTTTGTTTTTATTGTTTCTATTCATTCTGCTCTGTTTGATTTTTACTATGTCCAAAGTTATCTGCAGCTATTTTGAAGACATCACAAGGCATTATGGTAACTATTATTAATTTCATAATGTCTTGAAGTCTTGTGTCTCTTACACTGGTTTGTTTTCATTGGTTTTAGTCTGTTTTAAGCTCTTTAAAATAAAATCTAAATTTTTTTTTAAAAAATCTAGGCAATTGTGTTAGGCAGAATAAAGAACCCCAACAATACCCACATCCCAAGTGGTCACTGTAAAGACCACATCAGATAAAGCTTGCAGAAGGCTTGGCTCCCACCCCACAGAGTGCTCACCGCGGAAGCAGAGCGCAGTCCAGGAATGAGACCCAGCGGGGAACGGATGCGCTGTTCCCTTGGGGAGCTCAAGGTCATGGTGTGGTATCCTGAGCAGAATCTTAGTTATCAAAAGGAAGTGAGTGTCTGGGCACTGTGCTTTTAACATGGCAAAGAAGAATGAGCATACGTGCATGCGCGTGCACATTTACTGTTTTTAATATGAAAGCTAAATTTTACCTGCCTGTAAAAGTGCTGCCAGGAACCTCACTCCATTTCTTCCAGTGTCAAGTAGGTTGTTCAAGTAGCTCTTGAGGTTCAGACTCTGCTTTTACAGAGAAGACTCTCTGTCCTTCTGGAAGTCCTTTTCCTGACACCATCAGCTCTGATACTGAGCAGATAGAGCCTCACATGGTATTTCCTCTTGTCATCTCACACAAAGCTCCCCCCGAAAGTATGAGAAATGACTTTCTGTGACTCTGGACCTTCAGCTACATAATATAGTATGTTCTTATGTAGAAATGTAAATGAACAAGTAAAAATATTTGTGTTGGAAAAGAGATTGGGAACAGTTTAAAACCAAACTAAAATAAAGCAGTGATCAGTTATTACTGTCATTCTCAGGGTCCAGGCTCCAGGTTAGCACCAAGCAGAAGAAGTCATGGAGATCATTTTCCCTGATGATTCCAGAGTTCAGCTACAGGGTACCTGACTTTCCTGAGCTTTCACAAGTGCATAGAAACTGAGATAAATGAGGACAGCATTTGTCATGAATCCAGACTCATTCCATCCAAACAGCTCATATTCTGAGATATTTTTCTAACTTTTTGTTTTCAAAATCTTCTAATAAGATGAATCATAAAAACATAGCCCTGGCAATAATTCTTTTGTCAAATAAGGGCATTTATAAAACACAAAATTCTACCTACCAGCCTCATTATCTTTTAAAGAAATTGAGGCCCAGAGGTTTGAAATATCCTCTTCAGCGTGATATCTGTGGCAGCAAGCACTATGCCCAGAACCAGCCATGCTGTTTCCAGCAGTCACTAAAATAATATCCTTTTTTTCACATTAATGCTAGTCAGCATTTGCAAAGCATGTAACTTGCACTTGTGTACAAAGACAGTAGTGCTGAAAATACTGATAACAGCTAACTTTTTATTACACATATTTTTACATTTTCAGCTGTGTACTTAATGAATTTTGATCATACCTGTTACCCTGATATGTCCTTATACCCTACACCCATTCCTCTTGTCTAATAATAATTTCCCTTCTACTTTCCTGGAATTTTTGTTTTCTGTTGTTTGTTTAGATTCCATAGATTAAGGAAAACTTGCAATATTTGTCTCCCTGAGATTAATGTAGTTTACTTACCAAGCTTTCTTTTTCCTGCAAATGACGTAATTGTGTTGTTTATAGCTGGGTACTACTCCATCGTGGGTGTATACCACATTTTCTTTATTCGTTTGTCTACTGATGAGGACCAGGATGGTTCCATACCATGGGGGACTGAAAACTGATGGTTAACTTAAACACCAGCTGAACTGAATCAGTGTGGTGCTGAGCATGGAGGGCCCAGCTGAGGACTGTCACCAGTATAAACAGAAGTGGAGGGGAAGAGAGTAGCATTGTGGGTTCCCCTGAGTGTTGTTTGAAGCTGTTGGTTTTTCTGGAGGAGCTTGTCAGGTGGCTCTCCTGATACAAACTTGGCTGTTATCATCAGAGGAGCTCAGACCCTGTTGCTGAGAATGGCTGTGGTTCACTTTGGGGACCTCTGATCCTCACTTTGAGCATTGCTTCCTGGCTCCAGAGGAGAAGATGTGTGCCATTCAATCTCCAGGAGAAGCTTGTCGTACTGGTTTCCTGATATGAACTTGACTGTTCTCATCAGAGGAGCTCAAAACTTCATTGTCACTGAGGATGGTGGTGATTCTTTTCAGAGGAGCCCTGGTCCTTATCCTGAGTGTCACTTTCTGGCTCGAGGACAGAACCTTCAACCTACTAGCACAGATCCTTCACCCCACTAGTATAGACTTTCTAGCTTCCACTGATGACCTTTGGGCCTTCCCAGTGCAGATCTGTGAAAAAGACTTAAATGAATCATTGTTGTGGTCTCAAGAGACCTTCAGCTGGACTTGTGAGGGCAATGTCATGGGCTCTAGGTCTTCAGCTTAACTCATGCAGGTTGTTGCCATGGGATCCGGGCTCTCAGCTGATTTTCTAGGTCTTTAGTGTGTGGAAGATTTCCTGTACTTCCTTTGTATGTGACTCCTTGGGTGATCATTATAAATAATACTATCAATTCTGTGCCCTGTATTGTCTGTTCTCCTTGCAATCCCTGATGACAACATATACCTTGGCCATTTTGCATTGTGGTACAGTAGATGTAGGCATGCAGGTATACAGACAATGTGCTGACTTCAATCTCTGCACTAAGAGTGGCAGAGCTGGATTTTATTGCACTTCTATTTTTGGTTTTTTGAGAAATCTGCATGCTGATTTCCAGTGTGACTGTACTACAAAATAACTTTCTTGATGAATATAAATAGCTTCATTTCCCATCCAGAATTCATTTCCTAAAAATAATTATTAAAGAAGCTCCAACATTTGTTGGTTTATTGAAACCATATTGTGCATCTCTAAATTTATTTATAGTTGAGCACAAATCTAAAAAAAGTATTGCCTGGCTGGTTGTGTTTAGTTTAGCATGGAGTCGTTCATTTGGAAATACCTAACCCACCTGGCAGTGTGGCCACGGTGAGTGACAGAAGCAAAGAGACACTGTATCAACTCAGCAGGTGACCAGCATTTCCAACCCAGAAGAGCAACTACGCATTCAGGATTCCTGGTTGGGTTTCATTTCAAGTGATCTGGAAATGGCAGCAGAAGTTAGGAAGCCTTTCTAGTATATTTTGGCAGCTCGAAGGAAAGGCAGGTGGCCAATATGTAATAAAGATAAGCATGTCCGCTTGGAGGTTGTGTAAATACCCCTTCCCTGAGATAAATAATTGGCATCACTAAGGGAAGAGAAGGCAGCCTTCTCCAAGCACCTGGCACAGGCTCTCCGGCCTGCAGACGGCCTCTTCCCTCTCAGCTGCCGGGGAACACTGCGTTAGGTAGAAGGATTCTGAAATAAGACAAAAGGATGCAGTTGGAATCCCTACGCATCTTACATCTATATGGTTTTGTGTTTGTTGCCTGAAAATGAAAGTTTTTATAACTGTAACTGTGCACAGTGTCTCTGAACCCTGGGCAGCTACATGAAACAGGTGTTTTTGATTAAATTGCAGTTCTTTATCCCTACATAAACGGCAGGACATAAGAAGAAAATATTGGAGTACCGTAGGGATTGTGCAAGCCTTGGTTTTCTCTCACTCTGATTATGTGCCAGTGACCCTTGCTCATTTTATTTCCAGGAACAGAAAGGGTTTGATGTCAAAGTTAGAAATCTTCTTTAAAACACAAGACTCATTTTCAGACACAGAGCTAATACTTGAACCAGGTATTTAAGTGAAAAAAAAGAAGTATTTCGATGCTTCAACAACAAAATTATCCATACTGAATATTCAAACTTAACTTCTTTGAATGGCACTAGACTTGCTTACTGTGCTAATATTGTTTGGGAGATTTGTAACTCATTTAACTAGGGAAGATTATTGGCCTGGTTCTAACTTCGTATTTCTTCATGAAGATTATTGGCCTGGTTCTAACTTCGTATTTCTTCATGGCTGGTTTTAGGTGTCAGCGAGGCCAGGTTAGAATTCCCAGTTACTCAGGCATTAATGCAAGTGTTTCTGTGAAGGTATTTTGTAGGTGTGGTTAGCAGTCCGTTGCCTTTTTTGAACTTATTCTCTGGTAACGTGAGCGGGCCTGTCTTTTCAGGTAGAAGACCCTTAAAATAAACAGAGGAGTTTTCCTGACGGAGAAGAAATTCCGCCTTGAGAATGCAGCACCAACTCCTGACAGCTCCTGACTGGGTTCCAGCCTCCTTCCTGCCCTACAGACTTCACACCTGCGGCTTCCACAGCAGCCTGACCCCATTTTTTCATTTATTTATTTTTCCAGTGTCAGACTTTATTTTGTTTAGAGCCCAAAACAGATCAGCATTAAATTTTCATTTTTTGCAGTCCTAATATGCCCCTGAGATGCTGAGTCATGTCATATTTCAGGCTGATTGACAGTTTTTTCTTGTTCTATTAATGCAGGAAGTGCAAGGGTCTTAGCATCTTAAAAATGTGCTTTGGACTCTCTTTCACTTAGGAAGAGCGTATGATAAATAGGAAGAATGAACAGGTTACCAAAGAAATCCTTTCATTTTTATAGTGAAATTTTTTTTTATCTTGGGAAGTTTCTATTTGACTTTATTTTTATCGGTCCATGCAGTCCCTAACGATTACATTCCTTGTGTGGAGTTGGTCCGTGCACACACACATCGCCATTTTTTTTTTTTTTTTTTTTTTTTTTGTCTTTTTGAAACCAGCTCTCATTATGCAGTTCAGGCTGGCCTTCAGCTCATTCTGTAGCCGAAGCTGGCCTTGAATTTACAAGAATCCTCCTGCCTCGGCCTCGAGAGTGCTGGGATTACAGGCAACATTGTGGTTCTTTTTCATTACCTTCCCATCCTTTCCTCACCCCCTCCATCTCGTTTGTAATGTCTTTATATACATCATTAGATATGACTTAGTATTTCTTGGAAGAAACCTGACTGATATATCTTCCAAACAATAAAACCTTTTTTATGTGGATGAAAAGTCATAATATTTGCAAATTGCCATTGATGCTTATCACAAACACATAATTGCTGTAAAATAAAACCTTCTTGTATGTCTATTGTCCCATCAATATCAAATGATTTTATTCCTTACCTCAAATTGCTGCTGATTGCCCCATCACCAAAAATTTATTTATTTATTTATTTATTAGTTATACTGAAAAGTAGATCAAAAACTGAAACAATCCTCTTAAATTTGCTTTTGAAAGAAGAAAGAATTCCTACCTACAGACTATTCTTTCTTACTAAGAGAGGAAAAGGTGCACAAATATTTAACCTAAACTATTACTTATTAATAATAACAGATTCAAAGAAAATTCTACCACCTGTGCTCAGCTATCTGTTTGAACAAGGAAGAAAGAAAAGAGACAGAGCGTGTCAGAAACAGGAGAGAGAGGTAGGGAGGGAGGATGGGAAAGAAAAACTGAAAACAGAACAAAAAAAACACTTTACACAGTTTCCTATAATTGCTATAGACTGCTGCTTACTGCTGGCACTTGGAAGAGAGAAAAATGCAGATATTTTATAGCTTCCAGGGAGCTGGTCCAACATTGATGATCAGTCATATAAAAATAGATGAGCTATGATGGCAAACTGTACCTGGTTCAGGTTACTGAACATGAGGAGGACGCGGTGGTTCTTGTCCTCAGTGAGCTCAGAGAACACAAAGACTCCAAATCACAGCCTCACCGAGGCGGCTGAGAAAACTTGAGGGTCTGGAGAATCAGTGCCGCCCTCACACCCTCTATCAATGGCTTTAAAGCTTTTCCTCTGGCCAGAGTTTCTCTGGCGCCCTGGTAGCCTCCCAGAACATAGTGGAAGCACTGGGATTCACATTACATTTTCCTCATACTTTCAGACTATAAGACTGAAACTATCAAATAAAGATTGAAATTTTAGAACAAAAAATGTAGAAACTTCTATTAAGTAAAACATAAGGAAATTTACTATTCCTCTAAAGACATTACACACTGCGTTTTCTTTAAAGATTGTTGATCCTGCAAGAGTTTGACTCTGAAAAGTTCCTCACAGCATATGTATTAAGGGGCTTGGTCCCCCACTGGATGGCAATGGGCCTGGCAAAGGAGCTCTGAGATGTGGAGAATGGTTGGCGGGTTCTGGTCACGGGGGACAGGCCCCAGGAGAGGTATGCATCTGCCCCTGCTTTTCTGTTTTATTTTTTCCACTCTCTGACCATATGGACAACAGCTCAGTTCACCTGTACTCCCTAACAGCCTCACCATAGGCCCAAAGCACCAAAGCCAACTGACCGTAGACTGAACCCGCCAAAGCCATGAGCCAAAAGAAACTTTGCTTCTTCTAATTTGATTATCCTAGGTATTTTTGTTCTAGGAACAGAAACTTAAAACAATATATAAAATTTTATATTCTTCAGGGCATATCAGGAGGAATAAGATTGAGAATTATCATAATATGTTCAGGTTCATGCTCTGAAACTACTTGCAATGTGATATTAGAATGCTGTCTCACTTTTTAAAATAGTCCAGTCTCTTCAACTCTGAGAGCTGGTGCTCCAGTTACATTATCTCTAAAAGTCTTTCCAGTAAGAAACTGGTTTGATTTTTTTTTCAGACAACTAATGGCAAATCCTTCAGGAGAAAAGGGTATTGTAAATGAATTCAGTATAAATTCAAGAAGTCAAGTGCAATTCTAAGATATAATTTCTGACAGACAAACATGAAAATCTCAGTTACTGTTGCAAATGTAATTAGTAGATTTGGAAGCATTCCACAACCATCAACTCTCCTAACTTTTACCATCCATACAGAGATTACAGAGAAGAACAGAATCAGTGTGACGCAGAATTTCAGAATATGAAAGAGAGGCTCCGAGTCTGAAGTGCTGCTGGCTTGTTTGAGCACATCCTGGGAAATCAGCCAATTCGTTTGCATGTTTGAAGTGCACCTGACCTATCTCTGTCACAGATTCAGACACAGAGGTGACTCCCAGACGTTTGTGTAAACAAAGGCTCCTGTAAACTCAAGGTCACCGTAGCCCTTCCCAAAGGGCACTCTGTGCTTCTTCCTTATCTGAGGAAATCTTAGGTATGCTTTCAAGATCGCTCTCTGGGAGGCTTTATGAGAAAAGGTCTTCTTTCCTCCCACTGCCTACTTCTGGCCTGGTGTATGATAAACATCGAACATTTTAAAATGCTCTGACATCTTTTGCAAACAAATTTGTCTGGCCTCAAACCCAGAGAGCAGTGTGTGTTTTTCATTTGTGAACAACCACTAAATGACTTTTGGAAACTGAGAAATTTGCAGGGGAAAAAAAATCATCAGTTTTTAAATAGCTTTTTTGAGAAAAAAAAAAATGTTTCTTCTATGTAATCCTTTGATTTTAGGAATTAAAATTATATTTGTCTTTTACAAATATTTTTGTCCTCCTGGATAGAGCTTAAATTATTGTTTTTTATGGAAAACACATGATGCCTGATTTCTTCTTGAATTAGAAGTATTTCTCAAGATATTCCAAATATATTTTATTTCCTTAAAAGGTAGCTTGGGGGACAGATGGAGAGGTAAAGCCCTTTTAGTAATTACAAGTACAGGTTTCCTGTGTAAACTCAGTCTGTCGAGTTCCTGTCCGCATTTCTATCAATGGCCTGAGCTTCTAACCCTTTATTTGTAATTTTACTTTGCTTTAGATTTTGCCGGAGACATTTTTAAGTTCATGGTTTAGATATTGCAGTCACAGAAGTTGTATAGAAATGTGTAATGTAAAAACTTCAAAGAGGAAAAATTTTTTGCCAGAGGGTCATGTAAGGGCATAACGCTTAATGAATTGTGACTATTTCAACAGCAGAGAGACAGACAGACAGATGGACAATGTAGACATTGACACTGGATGTCATATGCACATGTTGTGAAATCTTTTTCGGATGTAAGGATCAGTGAGCCAAGGTCTCCTGCCAGGCTCCATCTCCTCATGGTCTTGAGACTCCCTAACACCACCCTCTGGCCCACACTTAAAACACACAAATCCACTGCGGACATAACTTAAAACCATATCGAAACTGCAGTGGTCCTGAAGGCTTGGAATTCAGGATTCTGAGACAAATGACCTAACTTCCTAGTCATGGAGTACTGAAATTGGGAAATTTAGAGGGAAGGTAGCCTACACAATTGCCAACTGTTGCTTCCTAACAGCAAATCTACATTCTTTTCTTCAGATGCGCTGGGAGCTGGTGGGAAGGAGGACACCCGCTCTGAGACATCTTGCTTTCTGAAGCTGACACAGCTCTTCCCGGTGCAGCTGCTCTGGTCCAGGGTGGAAGGAAGCCCACACCGTCATGAAAGGAACCTTTCTTACCAACGTAAGCAGGACGGTGGGCTATCCCTTTGGTTTGTAAGCTGTCAGTACGACATGCGTATCGCTCATGTTGGAGTTTATACATCTGTTATGCTCTTGCTTGGTGATACATTTGCTCTGAAAACTTTGCCACAACGGAGGTAAAGGAGGAAAAGCTTCTTATTTTCTTACTTCATTTGTAGGATTCTTTTTTTAACCTTCTTTTAGCTCGAATGAAATGCTGTGATCACTGACCTGTGTCACATTCTTGGGGAGACAATTATCTTTCATTTCAGATTCAGGATATTAGTTTCACAGGGTTTTTTCCTTAGGTAAGATTTTCCAGTGATTTCTGAATCCTGCCAGAGGTGATAAAGAACAACTGATTAAGATAACCTAAATTCTGCTGCTCCCACCTCTCCAAAAGCTACAGAGCTGTTTTCTATTAAAAATACATCCCAGAGACGAAAATCAGTTTTTGAAATCTACTAGTAGTAATAACACAGGCTGACATCTAAGCAACGTGCTAGGAGTGTTTGTGCTTCTCAACTGAATCCACACAACAATCCAAAGAATGTTACAGTCTCTATCTTATGACTGAGGATATTAATGTTTAGGGATGTCAAACGACTGACCCAAATTGATAATGAAGTACAATCATACATAATTAACAGAGAAACCCTTTAAATGCCTGTTTCCTCTAGAATAAGTAAGCTACTGTATCTTAGCTCCATGAGTCGGAAATACATCTCAGAATAAAACGCACTTTAAATAATAAGCAAAGAAAGAACTGGAGACAAAATCTTCATCTATATTAAATATGAGAATGGACCCACACCATATTTAAGACTGTGAGGAATATTTGTTGGATGTGATATAATCTGGACCACTTTGAATCTGATCCTGGCGGCCAGTGCACAGTTGTTTAGCCTATAGACCTGAGCCATGGGTGGGCAAGAGAAGTGTGCAAGGGTCCACACCAAAGTGCGAGAGGCACTGGTTGGAAGTGTATGTGGATTAAAGGACAAGAAAGAGCAGACACAAGTCCGTTTCCCCCTTGCAATTTGGAAAACGCTGTGGGGGAGGTGTTCAATGAAAATGTAATTCATTCTCTCCCTCTCCCTCCGCTCCCCCTCCCTCTTCCTCGCCCTCTTCCCTCTCTCTCATGATCAAACTAGTTAGGACATGATAACATTATCACAGCAGACAAAAACTAAACATATGAAGAAGCTACGCAAGACGCAGACATACTGAAGATGAATTTAAAAACACAATGAAAACAAGCTATGTGCCACAGTCAAGAAACAAATAACAGAATTTGATCACAGAAATTTAACATGATCAAAGTATCAAGGAAGGACTACAAAAATTTGTTTACATGTTTAGAAAGAATACTATTAGCACTATTATTTTTAAACAGTATTAAAAATACAAGTAAAATTTCTAGCACTAAGTTATCAACATTGAAATAAAACATTTAATGAATTAGTAAAAACCAGGCCAGTTACAACTGAAGAGAAAACAAATGGATAGGAGACTAAGGGGAAATCACCCAGCGATGGGAAACTAGGACAGAAATGGAAGAAATCACCCCAGAGATGAAGATTCGGGTACAAAAGTCAGCTCACAGGACACCAGGCGGACAATAAGATTGCTACGTGCTGGATCCATTCAACACCATTGCTGCTCTGGAATTCACCCACACACCTGTCCCCTTTGGCCTGGTCCCCTCCCCTTCGCGGTGCAGCTTTCCCAGAAAGGCTCCCTGTCTCTCATCCCACAGACCAAATCCAGCCCACCCTGCCCCACAGCTGCGGGCCAAGACCAAACTGGAGGCCAACACCTGTGTCACATGAGGAAGTTCCCCCGCCCTGTGGGGAGAGCCAAAGCAGTGACGGCCCATGGGCCCACGGCTCTCCAGCTCCTGCCTTCCCGAGGAGCACCTGAGGGCCCAGTCTCTACCAGCCTGAGCATCTTTTCTCTCCAGCCTCTGTGAGTAAAGCAATTTCAGCTCTGTCATTATTTTACCTTGTCTCTTGTGTCTCACCTGACGCACCAAATTGAGGTGTCCTCCCAGCCAGTGCTGTCCTCCAGACAGACTTATGGAGGAATAAACTAGACCCGGTGAGACAGGGGCTGCAGGGTGTCTGGTGGGGTCAGTGGTTCCAAGAGGGATGCCAGGAAGCAGAAGTGTGAGTGATGGGCATGCTGTGCACAGCCCAGGAGGGTCAGACTCAGAGCTGCCTTCCAGAAAGACCTGAGGATAGAGCCAAGGAAGGTGGCAACACCCAACAGTGCCCAACCAGGGCTTCCAAAGATAAGGGGAGAATCATGGAGCAGAATTAATATTAAAAACCTGCTGGAAGAGAATCTGTGGTGTTGAAAAGACAAATGAACTCCTGGAGAAAAGTGTGCACCGTTGTGTAGAATTCATCCCCAGACACTACGAAATTAGGGGTCACAAAGCCCAGCACCCAGCTGTCAGGGCTGGAGGAGCACCCAGACACTTCAAAAGTACACTAGCAACTTGCTGGGACAATGAACTGGGCAAAAATTTCAAAATATATGAAGTAAAAATTGAGGAACGGCAGATTTATAGGAATAGAAAACCACATTTCTGATTTCTCAAAGAAACACATATGTAGGTTGTTCCATTTATGAAATTACAGAAGACAAAAGAATTGTATGCTCCTCAGTCATGAAACTCGACATATGCAGGGTGTTTTACAGCTAAATTATACTGATGAAATGCTGAGGAAAGAGCAGGTGCCAGAAGGACGCTTCTCACGTAATAATTTAGAAATGGGAGAAAGCACTTTATTAACATAAAAAGCATTTCTTCTGTGACAGCAGAACTTTTAAAACCGTATATTCAATATGAGCTAAATCTGTGTGAAACAGCTTTAAATGTTTAAAGGAAAAGGTCAGACAGACATATGCCAAACATGAATATTAAACACAAGTTTAAGAACATTTAAAGAAAAAAGGCAGTAGAGGTCCCAACGGTGTCATTTCGCCGGAGGCTGGTGGATACAAACTACAAGAAATCTGCAACAACTACATGATTTTATGACCCAAAGATCATATAAAAACACAGAAAAGGACAAGTGAAGGAGAGGCAGGAAATCGGGAAACGCAAGTGTTAACACTCAGACCCTGAGAGCAATTGACTAGCAGCTGCTGCGCAGGGCAGGCAGACAAGGATCAGGAGGACCTCAGTCCTGAAAAGCAGTCACCTGGAGAGCAGAGGTCCCGCGGGGCAGCCTAGCTCCATGGAGAAACTGAGGCAGAGGCCGGGACTCGGGGAGTCCCGGGAAGCGGCAAGGCGGGCTTTGGAGCAGGAGGGCCAGGTCCTGGCTGCTCCTCCGGCAGCACAACAGGGCGACAGCTCGGACAGCTCCTTCTCGGCAGGCGCTTGCACACTGGAACAGCAGCTGTCACAGGTACCCAGGGTCGCCTATGAATATGCCCATGGACCATTTCCAGGCGCCCACCGTCCCACGCTCTCTGAAATTCCTGAGGAAGCTGTGGCCGTGGAGGCTGTTTTGCGTGACATTTCCGAACGGACGCTTTCTCTCTCCACGTGTGTCAAGAGTTTTCTATTTTTCTCCTCTGCCTTAAACATACCTGGAGCATTCTAGGCCTATGTGGGTCCTAATTAATTAGTGTGGAACACAGGAAATATGAAAGCTATTCTCAGACTAATTGAAGTTCCAATTCTGTCACCTGTATTTTGCTGCTCTCCTGAGCCTTGATTTCAGGGTTTATAGCAAATTCTAATTAAACTCAATTTCATGCCTCTTCATGCAGAAAACCACTGTCACGTTGTGCGTGCCAGCTGTCACCTTATCCTCACAACATTTGGTAAACAGACGTTATTGTTGCTCATTTCCAGTTGCAGGAACCCACGGGTAGCTAACGGTCGATTGCAGATTCTCACGGCTGGGAAGAGCTGGGCAGACCTTACCTTAAGGAGCCATGGAAACAGATTTAAGATGCATTATGCACGTGTACCGACTCCCCACGATGAATGCAATCATTGTGTCTTGCAAACATGGACTAATAAAAAATAAAATTATGCTTTAAAAAAAAAAAGAACAACAACCAGGTACAATGAGAGTGTGGAAAAGAGCACCAGAGCCTCTGTCCCTGCCCTGCTGGGCACTGGGCCCACAGGGAGCTCCCCAGCAGGGTTTGCCTGGGGGAAATCGGCTTCGCAGAAACTGCAGATGGACAGCAAGAAGGGGAGGGCATCCGAGAGACTGCCAAGCAAGCCACCTCGAGAGCGGCTGGAGAGGAGGGCCGTGGCCTGGCCATGGGCCCCGTGTCCATGCTGGGTCCCTCCTGAGCTGCCCGTCTAGTTCTGCCCTCAGCTTCCCAGTGACTTCTCTTCACTTCCGGCCACCTACACTGGCCGCTCTGGGACCCTCCAAGTTCGGTACCCAAAAACCAAGTAATACAACGGAAAGCAGGGAAAGGGGCTCCTACCACAGGTGGGTGAGTGAATTTCTCACTAAAAACCAAAGTGTAAACAAGTTAAGTAGGAGAATAAAGGATAGGTGATGAAAAATGGAGGGGACCCAGAGACGAAGCCAGCCAGTGGAGAGAGGAAGGGTGGAGACGTAAAAGAACTACAACGCAGTCGGTGGACCCGCTCCCCAGGATGAGTGCGATCACTGTGCACTGTGAACATGGACCAATGCAAACAAAAAGTAAAGAAAATCACAGGGGAGCTGTGGGTGTTAAACGGAGAACCATGTGTCATTTATTTGCTATTTACTTCTTTCACAGTGTTCCAATCCTGCTTGAATGGATCGAAACAGAAGATTCCCCCGTGGATCCTCTCCTCCTTCTGACAGGCTCTCACCCAAAGGACGTGGGAACCCACGGCCACGCATCTCTCCGTGGGAGAACGCGTGTTTCCAGGCGGACGGGCACGGGGGAGAGCAGGCTGTGTGCCATACCGAGGGCAGGCACAGCTTCCTCCCGGCTCTTCTTTGTCTCAGGCAGGGAACCTTAATCTTGGTCCTGCTGTTCTTGGCATTTTGTTACTGTTGTTGCTGTTGTCAGTCCTTTGTTTGCTCTATTTCCAGATCAAAAATTGTCAAAAACCAAACTAGACAAGATTTGTTCACAAGACACCTTTTTTAATCCTAATGTGTCAATGCCTTAAGAGCATCAATGTTCTTACAAGCACAAGTGAAAAAGTGGTGCAGTCCAGACAGGCATCGCGTTGTGCTGCAAGAAACTGAATTTTTTTGAAAACATGAAGCTGAGCTCAAGCCCTCAGTAGCTCCGGTTTAATTTCCTGCAGAGTAAATCCACTCTTGGGCGCCTTGAGGATAAGTCTGTTACTTAGCACTTCAGTAAGTTGTGTCTCTTTTTGAACTTTACAAAGAGGCTGACCCAGGGTCCCGGGTGCCAGGGCTCTGCCTTGTTCTCCGTAGAGTGGATGCCCCCTGACACACAGCTCCGACCCTTTAACAAGTGGTCACTGTCCTTCACGTGTGATCTGGGGCTGGGAGTTAGCCGTGCACAGAGAGCTGCTTGTGTTAACTCTTCATGCCGCACAGTCCTGCTCCAGAGTGCGGAAGGGTTACTGCAGACAGACAGGGAAGAGACACCGAGTCAGCTGCCTTTTGTTTGGTTTCTATCGCTAACGCACTAGCTGTATTTCCACGTGGGACATAGAGTTTGCCTGGCAAATAGCACAGTGAATTTGGTTTCATTTTGGGATTTCAAACTTTCTAACCATAATTACTGGTTAGCTCTGTTTATTTTGTTTTATTTTTGTTTGCTTTTGTAAACAAAGATACATATTTATGCTGGTAAATTTTTTTCCTTAAATAATTATAGCTGGAGCATAGCTCCCCCAAAGAGATGACCTAGGTCCTCTGTTCAGTGTCTCTGTCACCTTCTGGATGGTCCACGTGAATCTTGCCCAAGGAGGGGACACTTCCAAGGACCCTCCAGAGTCCCAGAGCTAGCTCACAGTGTCAGTGTGCTGGGACTTGAAGGCCTGGGCTGTGGCAGGGTCTTGGGAGGGACCAGCTGTGGGCTGTGGGTAGAAGAGACACCTGGTCCCTCCCATCAGGAACTTCCTGATGCCTGACACAGTGCACCTGAGACTTTCTTGGGTAAGGCCAGCCTTGCAGAAAGACAGAGGTGAATTCAGGGTCAACATCTCCTGCTCGGCTGTGCTGAGCCACTGAGGACAGCTCAGAGCCCTGAGATCAGGACCAGCCAGTGGCCTCCATCAGCTACACAGCACAGGACTGTCACCCTGGCTGCTTGAATCCACACCGGAAGTCTTGGAAAGCCCTGTGGTCCTAGAAGTCCCCAAAAGCCTGAGCGCTGTCTGGTGGCAGTGGGGTTCTTAAGAGGAGAGGCCTGTAGGAAGGTCACTGGGAGCTGGGCTTGTGCCCGTACAGGACATGTGGGACCCGTCCATACCTCTTCCTCTCTCCCCTTTCCTCCCTGCCCAGAGTGAGTGGCCTCTTGTGTGGTAGATACGACTACTCTGACCCCCACAATCCTCCAGGCCTGTGAACGGGGCCAGCCATTCCTTCTTGGAGGTGTTCACCCCAGGCGCTGGGTGCGGTGGTGGGAAGGATGCTCACTAACACACCAGCTGCCCGCCTGTGCAGGGTTCGCAGGGGTTTATCTTCCCTCATGAAGACTTGCACTTAAGAAATGGTCCTCTATCCAGGAAAAAGTGCTCATAGAATAATAGTGGAGAGCGTGTCACTTGGAGATTTCCATATTGCATTTTTACATAGCATGATATATCTAAGGCATTATTCTGAACTTTTTTTCCTGACTCACTAAAAAAAAGCACAGAGTACATGTGTCTTCCAAATGGCAGGCTGGCTACATACCCACTCATGATTCTGAGATTTAAGAAACCTTGAAATTTGAAAAATATTAATAGTTTTTCTACATTTCTCGAAGTATGCAGGAAATAGTAATCCTAAACTTTACTCTTTATATTCAATTTTGCTTGGAATAGAAACACCCTATAAATTTAAATGCAACATGATTTCATTTCAGTTCTTAAGCAGATTAAGACTGATAATAACTTAAAAAAATCAAATAATTTTGAACAATTGAATAGATTCAAATGCCTCTTTGACATTTCATGAGAATAATTCTCAAAAGAAATTATTTAAATTGTTTAGCAAAATGATGGCATATAATTGCAGTTATTACCAATCTCGAGTTTTAAATTATTAGATTTCTTGTCAATATTACAGTTCATTATATTACACTGTAGGAAGACTAGTGACAATTTATTTCAATTTTATGTCAATTTGTTTATAGCCAAATTTACAATGGATTACATTATAAAAATCAGTCAAAAATATTTCTCAGCTAATAGCATAAATGGTGTGACTTTAAAAATATTCGATATGGGGGCAAGCCAGGAAGAGAATCAGGCAGCATCTCCTGAGATCCAGCCATGGTAGAACTTAATGGGCCCAGCAAGAAAGCAATGAGCCCCCGTCCTGGGAAGCAGCCATGGCGAGCGGGGGGCAAGCCGGGAAGAGAACCTCTCAGTGTCTCCTCTGAGCTGCTGACTTCCTGTCCCTGCCTCCTCTGTTAGCAACTGGGGGCCGAGGTCTGAGCCTCTCTTGGAAAGATGACCGTATGCAACATAGCAAATATGGGGGCTTTTCTTCTATCTTCTGCTTGAAGGCTAATGTTGTTTTCACTGTTTTGCTTTGTTCTGACTATTTTTCTCTATTCAGTATTCTGTTTTGATAGGTTTTATAATGTTCTGTTTTTAGTTTGATTTCACTATACCTGGCCAACTATTGTGAAGATAACAAGGTGTACTATGGTACCCATTACTGTTATCCTGGTAACCTGCTCTGAAGTTCTGTACCAACTTCACTGCATTGTCTTGATTGGCTTTGTTCTGTCTTGTTCTGTTGTGTTTCACTAGCTTCAAAATAAAAATTATATATTCAATATGACTAATTTTCTTCTGAATACTGAGTTTTCCATACAGATGCAACTAAATAAATTTTTGAGACTGCATCGAATTTCCAAGGTGTAGGAAACACACCTGTTCTGAAAGCCTGTGTTTTCATTTCATGGCAGGAACATTTCCTCACTGGAAGTTAGCCTGGGAGACCTTGCCAAAGACTCCTTGCCCAGTGAACTTTGCTCTTGTTCTTATTTCTGTTAGAAACACATCGTGCTGGTGGGGGCAGGAACTGCAGCTTAGCTTTGAGCAGTAGGGCAGCGTGTTCTTCCTCCGCAGGGTCCTCACTGCCTGTGGCCAGGGCGTGGCTGGGTTATCTGGGAGCAGCAGTGTCCAGTACCACAGATGCTGTGAGATCAGAAAACACACTGCACCAGCAGTCTCCAATGTCCTAAGTCAGCGCGAGGAATTTCAAAAGACCAACACTTGCAAGGGAAGAGGAGTGAGCCCTAGGTAAACAACGCAGGAGGACACTCAGAGCCCCGTGTTGCAATCTGCTGCCCTGGACTTGCCTCCCCCGGCTCCCTCTGTGCAGTGGCCATCGCTGATTCCTGCTGCAGCTTTTGCTGATGTCGATGTGTGGTTAAATGAATGGCTCATGTCATACCCTGCCCCACAGACCGCTGACTCATTGCTTCCGAGATCCACACACACAATGCCAGGTGTGAAGGGGAGCGGCATTGGGGCCCGGAACGCTCTCTGCCCCACACCTGACACCAACATGAAGACACTCCGTGCTTGGCACAGGAAGTCCTGTCCCTGCAGTGCCACACAGATCATCAGTGGTTCATCCCTCTCTTGAGTGGAATCCTGTTAAAAACTGTGTTTTTGTTGGAAGGTATAAAATCATTTTCATGGGTTCAGAGTATTTGCAGCAAATGTTTCATTTTAAGTGTTTTGTATTTCTAAAAAATAAAGATCAGTGTAGAGTTTCTTATTTTTGTAGGCTTCAACATATTTTGAAAGCTGGAAGATAACAAAAATATGAACTTACTCTTAATGCCAATGGCAAATCAACAACAAGGAAAACATGGAAACAAAAACGAGCCAGTGAGCAGGAATGCAGCTCTACACAGGCTGTTTACAGCAGAGTGAGCACCCTGGACCCAGAGGTCAGGATGTCTTGACAAGACAGCTTTGCTCTAGAACTTTATAGGGAGGCGTGCTCTAGCTGCAGGTGTGCTGATTGTACAATCTGGATGAAGCCAGCCTCATGGAGGCCTCGGGCAGCACAGAGAGGGAGGAGTGCTTGTCTGTGTCTAGCCGGCCTCAGAAGAGCGGGGGCAGGACTGGCCTGGTAACACTTAAGAAGCAAAGAAGGGGGCTCCGGAGAGCATGTGCTGAGGATGGTGCTGGGTAACAAGAGAGTCACTGGCAGGCCTTGTGGGGACAGGAGAAGAGGGCAGTGACTCGCCTGAGGCAGTCAGGGTTGGGTCTTCAGTGTCCCCCAAAGTTTCACGTGCTGAAGATTTGACCCCCAGCCAGTGGCACTGCTGGGAGGTGGCAGACCCTGGGGAGGTGGGACCTGGTGCACAGAAGGTAGGGTAACAGAGGTGCCCTTGAAGGACGCAGTGGGCCTCTGCTGCCTCCCTGTCCTCATGGCGACTCTTCCAAGCGGTGAACTGTCCACTGTCCGCTTTCTGCCTCACCATAGACCCAGCCCCAAGTGTGGCCCTGGCCACCCCAGCTTCTTGTCCCGGCCATGAGAAGCTGGCTCACACCTCCTGCAGAGGGGTGGTCTAGGTACCTAGCTGTGTCTCAGAAAACAGAGGGCGAGAGATTTCAGAAAATGGAAGTTTGGGGCTTTGTTTGGTTTTTAGATGACACATGCAAGTCAGACCATAAAGCATTCGGCTTTCTATGCCACCTTTTTCTCTTGTGCTATTGCAGTTATGGCATCCTCCATCTGTAAGGTCATAGGTAGCAGAATTTCCTTTGTTCCCAAGAGTCAATCACATTCCATTGGGTGCCTACGCCACTCCAGTCTCCTAGAAATAGAGCTGAAAAGTAGTCACCTGGACTCGAGGGAAGAGTGAAAAATGTGTCAGGGAAGACCTCAATCAAGAGCACCACAGACACTGCTGATACCAAGACTCCATTCTTGCAATACCCGGACGCAGAGAGAGCCACAAACTCCGGAGGAGGTGAAGGCTTCGTGTTCGGGACAGGACTCATTATCACTTTCTGACAACCTGCACCTCCATGCCCTGTAGGCGGGCACACATCCAGAGGCTCCTTAAGACCACAGCAATGCCAGGGGCGCAATCTTGGCAGAGCACTGGCCTGGGACGGTGTCTTCCTCCAACCAGGCTGGGCTCCTGTGGACTCCTGCCTGGCCTTCCAAGGCCGGCCTCTGTGTCATCAGCGAACATCTCTTTCTCCCCCTCTCGTCTTTAACTAATAAAACTTCTACCCTCAGCCTCTTTAAATATACCTACTTATCGACTATTACTTAATCTTATGACTCTGTAGTACTGGAGTAGACAATACACAGTTCAGTTAGGAATAAGTCAGTTTGGATGTTATAGTGGCCAGAGTTAATAATGTAGTGTGTGTTTTTAAGTTTCCAAAAGAGATTCATAGTTTTCTTACTGCAAAAAAATGATGAACAAAAAGAACATATATTTGAAACCATCACACTGTGTCCCATAAATATACTCAGCTGTTATTTGTCACCTAAAAATTAGAAAACAAGGAGTCAGGGATACAGCTCAGTGGCGTGGTGTCTGCCCGGCAAGCATGAGGTCCCGAGTTTGATTCCTGATAACCACCCCGTCCCCAAATTAGAACACAAAGGCTGCAGGAGATGAAGTATTGCTGTTTTCTGGAAGCACAGGGTTCTGACAAAGTCCAGCACTATCATTAATAGTAGCTGGATGAACTGAGGTCTACCATATAGTTATATGAGTTAATCATCTTCAATTTTAAAATTTTCCTTTACACATGGGATATTAATTTTCCCATTAGTCTTTCAGTAAAGTACAATATTATCTTTAGAGACAGAAAATGTTTATAAAAACAGTTCTTTATAAAACAGTCTAGGGAAACAATACTCAAAACGTTTGATCTAGAATTTCCGTATACTCAAAAGCTATTGAGGACACACAAGAGTTTGTATTTATATAATTTATTTTTGTTGATATGTATTACATTAGAAAGTATGAGAAAATTAGTAGCAGTAAACTCACCACATGGAGTGATTTTACAGTTATTATATAATTTGCAGTAATATAAATAACAGTTTTATAAAAAAATTTCCAAAAAGAAATTAATGAGAAAAGCACCACTTGCATTTTTTTAAATTCTGAATCACCGTGATGCCTAATTTAACATAAGGGATTGGAATCGCATGCTGGCTCCTGCGTTCTTACACTGTACATATTGTTTTGATTGGGGTAAAGGAGGAAAGTCTGGATTTATAGATATATTTGACAAAGGGGAAAAGTGGCCTTTAGGATAAGTATAAATACTCTGGTTTGTAGCACAACAAAAATTCACAGGCTGCAGTGTCTTAGAGGTGAGTCACCCTGCGGGACCTGATCTGTGTCCGAGAATGGCTCACACCATGCCATTGCAATCTGTCAGTCTGTCTCACTCTTTGAATGAATCCTTTACTCCTACGTGATTTTGCAATACAGTGCAAACCATGTCCTATGGAAAATACTGAGTCATGCAGGAATGCAGATCCTATAAATGCTGACACATTTCACTCCCCAGCTTAAGAGCATTCATTAGTAACAGCTCTTGACACATCAGAAAGGTCTTTTATTGCTGAGAAGCTCTTAGTGGTGGGTAGGAGCTTTCTTAAACTCTAGTTTTTACGTAAAAGCCCGACTTTCCACAAGGTAGCTGATAGCATCAGTTGTTTTCCTGGAATTAAAAGGCTCATTTCCTCACTTTTGTGGAGATGTCTGCTGAACGCCCAAGCACCATGCTGCACTTTGTCTGCCGCCTTATTTCCATGAGACGAGGAAACAGACAGGGAGATCGGCCGAGCTGCCCTAAGTCACAGAGACACTCTTCTCACTTTCCAGTTTATGAAATCTTAACCAAAATGTCACTTCATTTTTTAAGTAAAATTTGACAGATTACTTTATTCACATTCAAATTTTAATAGCAAAACCATTTTTAAAAAGAATAAAAAGTTGATTTAGAAGATTGAAAATTATGATATGAAGTTCAGGTGATAAAGGCATTGTTAACACGGCACTGATACAAAGAAACAGGTGAATGGACGGAATGGATGGGGTGGAATGATGGAGTGGGGTGCAGTAGAGAGGAGTGGGCCACAGAAACCAGCCTGTGTATGCAAGTACCGATGCCTACCAACTGGCACTATTTTCATTTAGTAGGGAAAAGGTGAGGGCCACACAGTTAGTGACAGACAATGCCTTATTCATTTAGAGAGCTACGCTAGACTTCTCCCTACTGTGCAGTAGACAAAGTAAACTCCACGTTTAAGAAGTACTAAACACAGGAATGAAATCCTGACACTTTGAAAGGCTGAGAGAGGAGGCTTCACAGTCTAAGCAATGCCTATGTAACTGAGAGACTCAGTGAGCCTCTAAGGAGACTCTATCTCAAAATAAAAGATGGTTAAAGAGGGCTGGGACTGTATCTCAATGCAAAGCCTGAGTTCAATTGTTAGCAGCAACAAAAAGAGAAAAATAAGATGAATCTATATTAAATAATTAAGTAAAATATAGAATTTTTTCATAATGAGTTATTAAAAGCCTTCCTAAACTAAGTTTTTAAATCCTAGAAAATATGAGTAATAAATTAACAGAAGTGTTTCCACTTTAAAAGTTACATTTTAAAATACCTCTAGGAAGGCTGGGGATTTAGCTCAGTGATGTAAGCACCTGCCTGGAAGGTGTTAGGTCGTGAGTTTGATCCCTGGTAGCAATAAATAAATAAATAAACAAGTAAATAAATAAAATACCTCTAGGACTATCCGGTAACTACAGTACAGTGCCTCTGGAGCATTCACAGTCTCTAGCATTGCAAAAAAAAAAAATATGTATATATATATATATATATATATATATTCTGTAATATTACACAAATGTTAAAATTTAGTCAGGCTGAGGCAGAAGGACTGTTGGGAGTTCAAGGCTAGCTGGTGCTACATAGTGAATTCAAGGCCAGCCTGTACTACATAGCAAGACCCTGTCTCAAAAATAAGCAAATAAATAAATAGTTAAAAGTCAAAGGACAATGGGCAAAGCATGTTGATGAGTTATTTGAAAACATTAATAGGGATTGCATCAAATGTTCTCATAAGTACTTAAACTGGCAAGAAAATTCAAGCTTTAAAGAAAGAGGAAAAAATAATTTTAAAACCTTAGTGCCAAGTAGACATTTAAATCTAGATTCACTGCCAATCATTAGAGAGAATACAAAGTTTGAATGGCGCCATATTTCTGTGCAAGTCGCACAAACCCGAGACTGGGGATGGGACGTCTCCTGAGGGCTCATCTGAAGCATACTCACCATTGTCACATAGGGCTTGCCCGTCACTTCTGCAGAAAGGAAACTGTCAGCAGGGACAAGCATTTCTAATTAACATCACCTTCACTGAAATAATTCCATTTCCAGTGATTTGTTTTTTAAATGTTCCAGTGCACATGCTCAGAGATGTTGGAGTTGTTCACAGAGCCAACCAGCCACGGGGCAGAAGAGAGGTCACGTGCCCACCCGGGCACAGTGGGAAGTCCAGGTGCAGGAGCCCCGCACAGCTGCCACGAGGGAGCACCGCCTGTCCCTGTAACAGCACTGCAGCATCTGCAGAGTTGGTCAGGCACCAGTTATGGGAGGAAGAAGAGACACAGGTGCAGGTGTGCTTGCAGCCAAAGCATCAGAAAAGTGACGGGAACCATGCTCACCACGCCGCTAGCAGTGGGGCACCTGGCAGGGATGGGAGGAGGAAAGGTGCCCTAGATGGCTGCTATTTTGCTTACCACAGTTGCTTAAAATATGAATGTTTTCTACCGAGAGCTCTGTGCTATGGCAAGACTTACAGAACAAAGATGCAGATTCGTTATTTTTGAAATAAAGTTCGATATGCATTTGAAAGTGGCTGTTCAGACCCTTGCTAAGCATCTGTCTTCTTCCAGACACAGAGTGAGCACTGATGACATGAAACAGGGACTCGACTTTCTAGAGGAGCAGAGGCACTCCTGGGGTCCCACGCCCACACAGGGTCACGCCAAGGGTGTGCAGGTGCATGCTAACAGAGAGAGGAGATGCCTCACAGTGACAGTGACTGTCACGGGTTCCTAGAGAGACGATGCACTCTCTAGGGAGCACAGACCGGGCAGCAGGACAAAATTTCCTGGCCACGGAAGCAACACAGTCCAAGACACCCAGAGTGACAGGCATAGCAGTGGATGGGAGAGGCAAGGCCTCTTCTTCCCTGGAGCATCGTGTAGCCTTGGTACCCACAAACAGGCTTCTAAATGTGGGACGAAAGCAATAGCTGAGAACTTGATGGCACCTTCAATATTTTCTTTAATAACTTCTGAAAGCTTCCTTGCTGCTACGTTAGAGGCTTTCTTCTTTAAACTAACGAAGCATAAATGTGCTTCAAGAAACAAAACACAGTGTGAGCCCCATGAGGAGACGTGTGTGCAGCGGGAAGGGTGCATGGCCCTCACGATCCTCTCACGCCCGTTTTTCATTCATCAGTAATATTCACCAACTTTTCTTTTCTTGCTAAAGCATTCTGTGCTTCACTCACTGTGTATTTTTCTAAGCCATTGGTGTGTGCAGTGCTCAGTTTAACAATACAACACTTTGGGCAAAAGAGAAGCAGGCCACAGAGTTCTCACGCAGCCTTCATTGGTGAATGTCTGGAACCTTGGGCCACAGACTCACAGTGACTCAGCTGGGTCAGCCAGAGGCACTGCCCAGGTAAGCTGGCCCCTCGAAGCTAGGGAAAGTCCCCGTGTTAGCTTGCCAGTGAGGTCATGATAACACACAGCAGGCTTCGTGGCCTAGTGAGCAGCAGAGTCGTTCTCATATTCTGGAAATGGAAAGTTAAGGTCAAGGAAATTCATGGTTGGCAGCAGCCCATGGCTTTCAGTAATTCACACGGCTTCGTTACATGGTGCTCCTGCCACCAGAGTCCTCGGGAGTCCTCATGTCCTCTCCTGGACTAGGACACTCCCTAAGCCTCCTTTGAACAGAGCACCTCCTTGATGGCCCTGTCTGTGAGTTTAGTCACGTTTGAGGTCTGACTGGCTGTTAGGTTTCAACATAAATTTTGAGTCAGTATAAATCCACGGCAGCCGACTTACACGTATTGTTTGCAGAAATGAATGATCCTTCCCACACACCAAGAAGCCTGAGTCGGTGTCAGCGTTAATGTTTCCTTTCATGAGAGAAAGATGGACATCCCAGCTCTTGGAAAAGGAGAGATGCCCTTCCTCTGCCTTTGGTTCTGTTCAGGCCCTCAAACCACGGACTGACGCCCATCCACATTGCTGAGGATTTTTTTTGTGTAATCTAAGTGTTACCCTCTTCTGCAAATATCCTGGAGATACACCCTAAATGGCTTCACCAATCATCTGGCTGCTCAGTCAAGTTGACTGAATGAACTCTCACAGCCCCAACAACCATCAAATTATTACTGTCATCCTCAGCCTCCATCACCTTCACCATTGTTATCATCGCTGTTGTTTTCACCCTCATCATACCACTATTACCATCACCACTATCATCATCACCATCATCACTATCATCGTCCTCCATCATTAGTATCTCACCATTACCATCCTCATCACTACCATCACCACCAACAACACCATCACCAACAACACCATCACCACCAACACCATCACCACCATCACTACCATCACATCATCCTCACCACCACCATCACCATTCTCATCAACATCATCATCTACTCTGAGGATTATTACTGCTTCCTGTGTAGATAACAAAATCGAACAGGAAAGTATGTGGGCCTGAGACCTTGACAGTCTTTCTGTTTGTAAGCCTGTCTCCACTCTACTCTGTTGCCTCTCACTCAGTTGTTTTCTGCAGTTCGAGCATTCAGCTGATTGCTCTGGAGGCAGAAGAAGTGGGGAATATGGCGGTTAATGGCTGCAAAGCGAGCCATGGCTTCTGGTCTCTCTGCTGTGTATGTGTGTGGGTTTCCACAGAGCGCATCTGTACACAGCACCGTTAGTCACACAGACTTTATTTGCATGGAATCTGCAGTGGGGGCATTCTCTTGTTCATTGGAATTTGTTCCGTTTGGAAATATTTATATTTTTTAAATCTCACAAGCACATTTTTGTCATAAACACATTTGTGAGAAAATATGATACCCGTCTGAAAGGTTTCAGTTCCTTTGTAGTTGATTGTGAAAAATGCGTACATTCTGCATATTTTTCTCCATAGACAGACTGCCATCCTCTAATTACCAAGAGTCCACTTAAAGCTACACGTGCTTTTGAAAGTGTACTCACTATTACTTGTGTGCTTTTTAAAGTGTACTCTCCGTTTCTTGTTCATGATCATAAATTGAGTGTCTGCTACGGGTTTGGTGATATGTTAAGATTGCAGTGCCCAAAATTTCCGTCCAGGTCAGCTCCTCAGACTGTCTGTACAGTCTGACTTTCAAAACTGTTACACATGCCCACATCCCGTGCCTGTATCAGGACCTGTCCTTTCTGGTTAGGACAAGCCACCTAGTTTACTACTGACCACCGCAGCTCATTTTCTGCCACCAATTTTCATGCCTTCGTATAACATTTGCTCTTTTAAAACAGTGCTAAAAATGCCGCAGATGGTATGTGTTTCTCAAAAGGTTACAGGCATTTTAAAGGAAAGTACTCAATGTTTATTTAAGAAATTTAATAATATCAGCATCACTTTTCAGTAAGCAGTGTGAAAGGGAAAATAAAACAAGTCTCTTCTTTAGGCTGGGCCAGCAGTTTAATCCGCCTGTTCTTCAGAACTTGAGAAACGCAGAGCTCCGGGGTTGTGCCTGCTTCCCACTGTGGCCCCCGCACACCGAGGAGCACAGTGAGACTCCGACTGAACCGGTAAGTTGGGCCCTAGTGTGGAAGAGCACCGACCAGGTCAGCAATCAAGCGGCTCGCGTCCTTCACACTAGAACCCTTTGTCCCATGGTTTCTCTCACATGAGAAGAAAATACACACACACACACACACACATACACACACACACACACACACAGAGCAACAAAGAAGACAACTAGGAAGTCAGGAGAAGCTAAAATAATTCCCCCAGTCACCTGTTCCAATGGTTCAAAGCTACTTTACGTCCATACTAACAGGCGTCCTTCTCACCACTAGTTTCTTAGTTCCCCGCTAGTTTGCGCCATTGTCTGCGTGTTTCTTCCTCTTTTGTCTCTGTCTTGGACTGTGAGTAACTATGAAGATCCCCATGGCGTTAACTACTGCTACTCTCTACCATGCAGTTCTGCTTTACTTCTTCATAAAGTACACAAAAGAGAGCAGGAACGCATAGGGCGCCTTAGGTGCTGGCAGTGAGGAACTGGCTGAGAACCCTGGAGCGTTTGCAGAGTGTAAAACTCACTCCAGACCCTCTCTTCCTACCGTTGCAATAGGCTCGGGTAGTTTCACTCACGTCCCCTCTTCTGGAACCCCAAGCCCCGTGTCAGGACCCTGGAACCCCATCTGCGCGGCCAGGGTCCCCGCCCAGCTCAGGACGCCGCGCCTCCCGCCCGGAGTGCAGGGCTCTGCAGTGCAGAGAGGGCCCTGGGACGTCCTCGGGTGACTCAGCTTCTCCACAGAAAACAACCCTCCTGCAATGAGCGGCTTTGTCTCACAGCCTCGGCCGTGTTTACTTGCACTTTAAAATCGCAGAGTCTCCGCCAGTGAGTAATGCGAGGGACCGCGTTGGTGCCCGTTTTCCTCGTCTTCTCGGAGATGCGGAGCGCGTGACCGTCGCTGTTCTGTGAAAAAGTGGTTTGCGTGGAGTATATTGAAAACTGCCAGATTCCGTCTGCAATTATATTTCCACACCTGAAGGTTGTAATTATACAAGGTCAACTATACTAATATTTTCAATACGATACAGATATTTTAAATAATTAAGTGCAATGCAGCACTCTCTGTGGTTTGGGTTGACTCAGTGAAGCATGGGCATAGTATTGCAAAGTGGGCACCCTAAAATGCAGGGCTCCATGGGAGGGGTTGGAGATGCTCCTCTCCCAAGGAGGTCAAGTCTCCCGAGATTGCTTTAGGCCCCATAGGAAAGGATGCTCAGAAAAGAGCAGAGTGTGACGGTCCACGCTTGTAATCCCAGCTCCCTGGGAGGCTGAGGCAGGAGGGTTGCAAGTTAGAGCCCAGCTGGCGTGCCTAAGTGAATGAGGAAGACCTCAATTCAAAATAAAAAGCAGGACTGGGAAGGGAGCTGAGTGGAAAGGACCTGGGTTCAATCCCCCAACAAAAACAAACAAAAAGCCCAGTGAGCTGGCCCCCTGGCTATTTGCTTCCTGACCTGTTTTGCACGTGGCTGTTTCCGCTTCCTTCTAACACATCGAGCTACAGCCAGAGGAGAGTGGTAGACATCTGAGTCACCAGAATTACGAACCAGATAAACCTCTTTTCTTATTACCTTACCCAGAACCAGGTATTTTGTTTCAGCGACCCAAACTGAACTAAGGCAACACCCTATGTACACTCTGTGCACTTAGAGGATAAAGTATTCATTTCAATCTGAGAAGTGAATATTCCCTAAACCGTATGGATAAAATCTTCTTCAGTGCAGTAAGTGGCAGGAAGATGATGCTCTGGGATGGAGCTCAGGGGTCCAGGGTGTAGCCAGCATGAAGTAGACCCTGTGTTCGACGCTCAGCACCACAAGGACAAAGTGGAAAACAAGACCCTCCTGTCGTGTCTTTTAAAAATAGCCTTTAAAGTTGGTTAAAGTAAAGAAGCACCCCACATTCTCTTGCAGACAGTTCATTTGCTCCGGTCTCCATCCTGCTAAGGGAGTCTGAGTCACTGCCGGGCAGTAATGGGTGATCTGTGAGCAGGTGGACACAGCCACGCCCCTCCCAGAGAAAGAAACAGCTCAGAAGAACCAAAGCCCGGCTCTGAGCCAGGATGAAGAAGGAGGATCTTTTAGAAAAGATAAGTAATCTGCTGTGGCTTGAATTCGGCTTCGCCCCTCCAAAACTCATATTCGGGTCAAGTCCCTCAAGTTGTAACACTGCGTATTACAGGGCAAGCTCAGCTGCCTGTGGGATTTAGAGGGGAGGCCATTAGAGTGGAGTCTTTAGGGTGAAACCCCCATCTCTGAATGCTGCTGGCTTTGTGGGTGGGGAGACACACACATGTGTACTCCTGTCTCTAGTTTTGTGATGCCCTGAGCATCGCAGGAAGCCACCTGCAAGGTCACCAATAGATACGCCGTCTTGTGTCCTAGACTTTGGGGCAAAGGAAGCTTCTGTTTGTTAAACTGACCTTGTTGTAGTATTGCACTATCAGCATGACAGAAAACTTAGCAACGCAGTGTCCCTGGGCAGTGACCGTGCAGTGAGGAAGCGAAGGGAGCTAAGTTCTCAGGCATGAGACCCGCGGTGCATCCCAGACAGGAGGGCTAAAGCGATCAGGATATTCAGTAAACATGGGGCGACTTTCCTAATCAAGTGTATAACGTCGCTCACTGGTGATATTTTACACTTCTTTACGAGGACTTCAGTTGTCATTTTTGCTGTGAGCCCACATTTCGCTTTCCCCGCTGCTCACCGGCCAGAGCCTCCAAAAGGCACAAGAACGTGCTGCGGGGGATCCTGCCCAGCTGAGTGAGACACCACTGGGAAAATAAGCACAGGTGTGAGGCAGAAACGCTTGGCTTCCCTGCTGGACTGATTCCTGTTCTGAGCAAAAACTCTCGCAGAGTGCGTTTCTCCATAGCTACAGTAGCGCTGCTTAATAGACCTCTAGGAGTTTGGCGTGTTGACATCTAAACAGTAAAGCCGGATAGTCAGTGCTTACTTCTTACTGTTGGTGAAGCTGCGCGTCTCTTTCTCAGCCATGCAGGCTTTCTGCTCTAAGGATGGTTGTTGTTGTTGGTGGTGATGGTGTCTTGTCCTCTTTCTCCACTGCCTTCTTCCCTTACTGCTCACGGTAGACTCCCACTGCATAACGCAGACAGTGACCCCTACCTATGGCTCCAATTATCCAGCTGGTTCTTTGGTTCTTTGTTGTTTTTGTCTGGAAATCCATTACTTCATACAACCACGCTCTAGTTTCCCACTTTTGATTCTGTGCTTGTAGAAACTTTGTTAGGAAACGTTTTCAAACTTTGTTAGGAAGTCTTTCTGCACTGCTAGAATACAAAAGGATTCTCTTAAATTTTTTTTGTCAATTTACCTTTCACATTTAAGCACACGCTCAATCTGGAGTCCTTTCATATATAGTGTGAGGCAGAAGCCAAATTTAAATTGAGATTATCCAATTTAAATTGTTTCAAAATAATTGAAAAGTATATTTTCAATTTTTTAAAATGTTGCTTTACATGTTGGATTTTGTTGAATTATGTCAGTATTCTGAACTCTGCTACAGAGCTATGTTAGCTTTTTGCCTCTATGAGAAAATACCTGAAACAATCACTGTAGAATGAGCAAAAGTATATTTTTGCTCACAGTTTGAGAGAGTTCAGTTCACCATTGGCTCCCTATTGCTTCTGGGGCTGTGGTACCCAGGCATCATGGCGGGAATGTGTGGCAGAAGCTTCTTACCTCACGACAGACATAAGCACAGAGGAGATTGGAAGTGGCCAAGGTCCACGTGTCCCCCTCAGAGACATGGCCCCTAACTTCCTCCTGCTAGATCTCACTCCCTAACAGCACCCCCCAAAATGCACTACATGCTGGAAACCATGCCTTTGACATAACGGCTTTTGGTAGTCACTGATCCAACCATGGCAGGTGTATTCATTTATTTTTTAGTTCCTGCCAACACCATATATATAAATTTTTATTTTCAATTAATAGGATTTTGTACTGTTAGCTATAAAATAAATTTCTCTCTTGACTCTTCTTTAAGATTATAAAAAGAATATTTAAATCTACCTAGCATAGTCAATTTTAATTAAGGAGAGGAAAAAATAAGAAGACTCAGAGAAATTCCAATATTAAGCTGTCAAATAGAAAAAGGAGATTGTAACTGGCAAACCATTGATTTGGTTACTGGGAAGAGAAGCTGTGATAACTCCAGTAGGGCTCCTCTCTATAAAGGGTGGACACATACACACACACACTGCTTATAGACGTGTGTGTGTGCTCAGCTCTGTAAGATGTGGCTGCATTTGAATAAAAATCCCAAATGTCATCCACTACTTTGCTCATGATGCCTAAGACACAGCTACTCATCATTTATTCTTCTAAGCCAAGTTGCCTAGAAAATTGTTACATGGGAGGCATCACACTGGTAACAGAAGTGACCGACAAGTGAATCCATTGTTTTGAGTTGGTGAATTTCGACATCACAGCTTGACGGCTGTGTAGGGTGTTTGGGGGGCCTGGAGCAGTGGGCTGTTGGAAGGGGCCTCCCTGCTCCTCTCCTCCGCTGTCCCAGGCTGGATACCTAGGTGCACGATGTCTTTCCCCAGGGGTCAGCTGTCAGAGTCCCTGTCACGGGATTCGTACCCTGAAGCATAGTGCTGGGTTCTTGTATGAGTAAGTGCAGCTTCTGCTATTTCAAAGGCTGAAAGGATTTTTTTTCATTTGTGGTCAATAATTAAAATGTCTGAAACGATTGCTGCTTGGTACTTTTCCTCTTTTCCTGCATTGCTTGCCCAATATCTTCATCAAAAACAAAGAAACAGAATATCTAAGTCTTGGTTTTCCTGTTAAGATTGCCCAAGCATCTCCCAACTGGGATTCAATCTTAGCCATTCTACAATTTCTGTGGAAAGTCTGATTTAATTAAATATAAATAGCTAGATGTCAACCCTGTGGTATGCACGCAGCTACTGCCGTTCCTCTGGACCACGGCTGGTCTCGTTTTGCAGGGTCATGGGATTCCACAGAACAATGATAATTTTCTCTATGTACAAATCACAGCAAGAAGAGAGGAAAATCTGGCATGGGGGAGGGAGAAAGAAGAAACTATTCAAGGGCTGGGAGGGCACTAGAACGCGTTGCTGCTGTGTCTTTTGGGAGAAGACACATCCCATGGAGTGACAGGACCTGCTCCTCTGCGATGGCCTTGGTGAAGGACTTGGCCTTCGTTATTTTGTTGTGTCTCCTAAGTTCCTCATTTTTAAAATAAAATGTTTCTGTTATCCAGACACTCATGGCAGTTGGCTGTGATGAGAATAAGCAAAATTATTAGTAGAAAATACAACATTCTGTGAAAAAAATAGACTCTCTAGATCAGGGTTTTGTTTTCATTACCATTAACAGCTTAAATATTTTAATTGAACATGGACAGATCAAGTGCATTTGGGGAATCATTAGGCATTTGCTTTTTTATGTTTCCCTCAACCTCAGGTCGCAGCATCCTGGAGACACAGTTACTAAAGGTCCTGTCGTCCTTTTTTGATGATTCAACTCTAAGCAATCTTCTGAATACTGATGTATCAAATTTTCCTCTAAAGATTTTCTTTAATTTTGATTGTGGTTTGTAGCAGTGAAGAGAAGAGGAAATAAACAAGATTTTCTTTTTGGAAAAATCTCATGTAGAGCAGTACCCTTGCCCATGTCCAGCAGTGTCCACCTTCCGTAGGACCTGGCTTTGCACTGAGTCTGAGGGGGGCCAGAAGCCTTGGCTTTAGAGTTGCTGGACAATCCCACTGCAACCCAAATGACAGTAAAGAGTCAGTTCCTTCTGCTCTTTCGAAGTTTAAAGTATGGTAACACACCAAGGGATCTCTTTGGTTATTTCCATGGAGCTTAGTAATTTTCAATACTTTGCAGAGTGCCATGTGGTAATTTTACATTGAACACTGAAAATTGAAGAAATGCAAAAAAGTGAAAGATGTTGCTTGTACTTAGTGATAATTACAGATTCCTCGCACCTTCTCTCTTTTTTTCTTTATGTGCTTGTAATTTTATTTCTAGGAGAACTGGAGTCCTGGGGTATCCCTGTGTGCGTTTAGCCTGCTCTGGTTTCACGAGCTTGGGTTACATCATTGTGTTCTGCTGAGCGATGGCAGAAGGCAGTGTGGGCATCAAGGTCCACGCGATGCGTTAGCATTCCCAGGTAATCTAGTTTATGTAGTTATTAAAATCCAGTTTATACGCTTATCAATTTCTCTCTGGTGTGGAGGATGCAATTTACATGGAGTCTTAGTCACTTTCTTGTCACTGAACACAGCACTGACACTCACAATTTAAACGAGGAGAGGTCTGTGGAGATGTCAGTCCCTAGCCAGCAAATGGCATAGTTCGGAGGGTCTGGTGGAGCAGGCAGCTCACTCTCTGTGGCCGGGGGTGGAGAGAAAGGGGAACCTAGGAGGGTGTTGCTCATCCTGACAGCAGGGCAGCTGTACCCATACGATGCAATCCCCTTCCAAAAGCTCTGCCTACCAGCACACGTGGCCGTAGGGGGCACAGTTTAGACTGAACCATAGCACACGGCATTAAGAACTACAAAAGTTGTCACTCAGATAAGACCTCCGTCTCTTCTGCTATCCCCACAGCATAGATCTTTCCCAAGTAGCTATCAGTGCGTGGCTCTTTGGAAGTCCCCTAAAGCAGTAGCAGCATCATTAAGAATGGTTACAGCTCTCTGTGACCAGACGGCGACAGAATTGGCATTGTGAAATATCTCTGCGGTACCAGTGCGGCCTCTCCCCTCTGACACAGATTTTGGGATTTATTGCCGTTGGTTGTGAGGGGAAACCTCTAAAAGGATGTTGGGTTGCTAAAACTATCAATATTGTTTCTTGAAGGGTTAGGTTCAATCTCGGGACTGGGTTAGTTGCCTTGAGAGTGGTCATTCTTTCCCAAATGTAGACTGCCCCTACCCAATAGTCCTCTCACCTGCTCCTCACATTAGGTGTAGCAGGAGGCCCTGCCAGATGCTGCCCAGCCTAGCACCATGAGCTAAGGGCCTCCTGTGAACCACCTTGTCTGTTCTGTGGTCTGTCTAAGCAGCAGAAGATAATTCTCAAGAGAAATGCATTTTCAAGCTATGCCATGGAAGCAACTGTCTATTCTGCCTAATTTAAAGTGTTTTTAATCTTTGTAGTAATAAAAACTCCAAGAATGCCTTTTACAATGCAACCCACAGTCATTCCTCACCAACGCATAAACATATTTTGAAGGAACAGGTATGTGTTTGGTGAGATTCATTTCTGGTGAACTCACATTGAACCCATGAGCATTATGTTTGTTCTTAGTGTTGCTAATTTAAGGCTCCTCTTTATTTTTGGGAAGTGGTTATAATAAAATCTTCCATTGCTCCTACCTATGCTCCCATGCATTTTAACAAACTGAATCATTACCAAGAATGTGTTTAGAATTCAACCTGGGAATTATTCTATTATCTTTAAATAAACTCCGGTAGGTCCGACAACCTGGCTCCTACAAGACCAGGAAAGCTCTTCTCTTCCTTGAGCCCAGAGGCACAGCAGTGAGGCCACCACACTGCAGCCTGGCTCTGGGGAGTTAACCGCACTAGACGTGTGAGTTTGAGGCATTTGCTTGCCTGGGCCAGAGACTGTGTCTGGAAAATGTACAGGTAAAACAATCATAAAACCAGCAACCAGGCTCCCTTGAACGTTGCTTAGTAGGATCCGATGTGTGAGTACATGCATGGGAATCACTTAGAGCAGCCTGCATTGGTGACTACGCGTGGTATGGTCAGGCCAGGGACACTCAGGGGGACAACGACACACCCCCCCCTCCAGAGTCCACACAGTGTGCCAGGCCTTGCAGCCCATGCCGCAGGTCACCTCCTTCCTTGAGGAGTTGTGCTTTCTCCTCCTTCCACACGTGTGGATCCTTAAGTTTCACACCTGCATAACACATGAGCATCTGCAGATTCCAGATGTTCCCAGAACATCCAGCCTCGAGCCGAAAGCTTCCAGAAGTTTCCTTTGGATGTTTCTCTTCATATTTCTCTTTCAGGTAAGAATTAGATTTTCATAATATCCAACATTCATTTTATGTTGTGTTTATGTATTTGGTCTAAATTTATCAAATTATACCACCCTCTATTTCAAACATTCTTATATGAATCCTTAATTGATTGAGGAACAATACAAGATTTGCTATTTATAAGCCAATATGTGCAGGTATATAACTGAGAAAATTTTAGAGTCAAAAACTATTATTTCTGCTCTGCATTGGAGGGATGTGGTTAATTAAAAATTAGAAACATTGCTGATTTTTTAATATTTTATTTTCTATTCGTAACAGTTTTTCCTTTCTTATTTGATAGGTTTTAATCGTAAGTTATTATTGGCAACAACTTAATGGGAACACACTTCTGCCTGGTGCATGCAAGGAAAGAATTCAGTGTGCCCTTATAGCTAACAGTAGTTGCTAACGTATTCCCAGAGCTTACACTGCAGGCACTGCTCTGGGCTCTATCTGTGTGCATCTCACCCTCCGGGTGACTCAGCCCCATCTGCCTGGGAGGTGGTAACCGTTATTCCCCATCGAGAGGCGCGCAGTGTGCCAGCAGAAGCAGCGATTCCCCCACTGTGGGGCTGTCTCTGAGTGGCAGAGCTAGGCGTCAGATTGAGCCCTGGGACTCAGGCCTTGCCTTAGGCTAAACACTACTGCCTTCTTTTCTCTTAAGATGCTTGATAGCTTGATATTTAATGGTAGAATGCCCTCAAGTCAGTTTTCTTTCCCATCTTCCCCTCCTTCCTATCTGCCTTACCTGAGCCTCAGCTTTCAGGCCTGTGGGTTACAGAAATCCCAAGACAAAGCCCCCACCTCAAGAGTGATTTAGTGAGAAAAAAGAGTGGGAAAAACGGACCAGAATGTGCAAGATAAGTGCCATGAGGGGCACAGCACATCACAAAGGGAGAATTTGAGCACCAAGAGAAAGAAAATTCACATGGAACTTACAGGAGGAGGCTTACATCTTCAGAACCAGAAAGAGATCAAAAGAGCTTTCCAGAGCAGTGGCCAGAGGGGTCGCCTGCTGCCCTGCTGGCGGGGCCACTCCCCAGGTGCGGCCCACTTGGAATTCTGTGAATTAATCACGTTTGCAGTGTGGAGCACTAACAACAAAAGAATCACTTAGTTTTAAAGCAAAAGACCTTGTTGCAGAGTATGAAATCTCCGTTTTTCTTTTTAAAAAATCTAATTAGTAATTCTATCTTTTCTTCCGCACAGGTTTTAAATCACTGGGACTTCCCCTTTCACGGATTAGAGGGCACTCTGTCATCCCTGGTCTGAGTCTTCTTTACATGTTCTGGGATGTTCTTTTCTTTTCCCGCGTGTGGGCACCAGAGCCAGTTGTGTTTCCCATGATTCCTCCTCCAAGTCTGTAAACCCTGCACACCAATGAAACACTGAGCAGAAGAAATTTTTCCCAAATGACTTCAAAATCAAATTTATTTTTCTGTAATTTGATTTACAGATAATGCTTGAAGGTGTGTTAGTGCAATACAGGCCTGGCACCAGGCAGCCCACGGCACTGGAAATGCAAGCACACGGGGCAGGCACACCCTGACTTTCCAGGCAGACCACCGAAGCTCAGGATCTGAATTTACCAGGATCTGTACTCCATGAATTTGCCCCTTATGGGCTGAAAATATTACAGGAAGAATTTTCAAGTTAATTGCACCTGAGGGTTGTCAACACTTAAAACCTCTTATTTTATTTTTTAAATTTAATTTAATTTAATTTTAAAGAGGATAAAGCAGACTATAGCCAATAAAATATAAACAGTGTAAGAGACACAGAACTTCCAAACATTAGGAAATCAACAATAGTTACCATAATGCCTTTTGATGTTTTCAAAATAGCTGCAGATAACTTTGGACACAGTAAAAACCAAACCGAACAGAACAGAATAGAAACAATAAAAATGAAACAATGAATGCAGTAAAGGACTTCAAAACAAGCCATGGTAAATCCAAAATTACTACCATAATATGCTATCCTTGAAATAGTTTCTCCTGCCATTGGATTTAACTTAATTAAACAAAACAAAAGAGAATAAAATCCAACCCAACCCAACAAAACAATGAAATGATATAGGACCTCAAAACAAGACCATGAGGAATCGACAATGGCTTCAGCCCTCAGAAGGAGATGCACACTGCGTACCGCTATCCTCTGATCCCATGATCAGACGACTGACCCTAGGCCTGCAAGTCAGTAAAACACCAAAGCACCACAGGCATCCGATTACACTTCACCTTGATAGCATCATCACACAGGGCTGGGGGGACTTGTGCTTCTTGTTTGCCAGCCTGCAGGCCACAAGGGGTTGGGGTCTGATCGCTCCCAGTCTGGCAATGGCCCACACACGGCACTGGTCCCAATACAGAGCTTATTTGGTGGTTTGGTCATTGTTCTCTGCCTAGATTTTGAAAAATAAGGAGACCTGGTGAACTAATTTGCATCCACAGAGAAGTAGAAGAGGCAGAGGGCAGCTCAAAGCCCACCCCATTGACTACTGTCCTGCCCACGGTTTCAATGAGCCTCTCTCTCCTTTCAACATTTCTGTCTTGTTTATCTCATAATTTTTTTTAAAACAATTCCAAGAGCTGGGGATTTAGCTCAGCAGCATAAGCGCCTGCCTAGCAAGCGTGAGGTTGTGAGTTCAATTCCCAGTACCAAAATAAATAAATAAATAAAACAATTCCATGCTATGCATATACAACTAACTTGTAGCCTCTAATGAGCTGTTTGGATGGAATGAGTCTGGATTCATGACAAATGCTGTCCTCATTTATCTTAGTTTCTATGCACTTGTGAAAGCTCAGAAAAATCACGTACCCTGTAGCTGAACTCTGGAATCATCAGGGAAAATGATCTCCATGACTTCTGCTTGGTGCTAAACTGGAGCCTGGACCCTGAGACACTGCTTTATTTTAGTTTGGTTTTAAACTGTTCCCAATCTCTTTTCCAACACAGATATTTTTATTTATTCACTTACATTTCTACATAAGAACATACTATATTATGTAGCTGAAGGTCCAGAGTCACAGAAAGTCATTTCTCATACTTTCGGGGGGAGCTTTGTGTGAGATGACAAGAGGAAATACCATGTGAGGCTCTATCTGCTCAGTATCAGAGCTGACGGTGTCAGGAAAAGGACTTCCAGAAGGACAGAGAGTCTTCTCTGTAAAAGCAGAGTCTGAACCTCAAGAGCTACTTGAACAACCTACTTGACACTGGAAGAAATGGAGTGAGGTTCCTGGCAGCACTTTTACAGGCAGGTAAAATTTAGCTTTCATATTAAAAACAGTAAATGTGCACGCGCATGCACGTATGCTCATTCTTCTTTGCCATGTTAAAAGCACAGTGCCCAGACACTCACTTCCTTTTGATAACTAAGATTCTGCTCAGGACACCACACCATGACCTTGAGCTCCCCAAGGGAACAGCGCATCCGTTCCCCGCTGGGTCTCATTCCTGGACTGCGCTCTGCTTCCGCGGTGAGCACTCTGTGGGGTGGGAGCCAAGCCTTCTGCAAGCTTTATCTGATGTGGTCTTTACAGTGACCACTTGGGATGTGGGTATTGTTGGGGTTCTTTATTCTGCCTAACACAATTGCCTAGATTTTTTTTTAATTTTAAATTTTATTTTAAAGAGCTTAAAGCAAACCAATGAAAACAAACCAGTGTAAGAGACACAAGACTTCAAAACATTATGAAATTAATAATAGTTACCATAATGCCTTGTGATGTCTTCAAAATAGCTGCAGATAACTTTGAACATAGTAAAAATCAAACAGAGCAGAATGAATAGAAACAATAAAAACAAAACAATGAAGTCTGCCATGATATATCTTGCAATCCTTGAAATAGCTTCTCCTGCCATTGGATTGAACATAATCAAACGCAAACAAAAGAAAATAAAACCCAACTTAATAAAACAATGGAAATGATAGAGGACTTCCAAAACAATATCACAGAGAATCAACAATGGCTACCACCCTCAGGAGGAGATGTCACGCTGCATACCGCTACCCTCTGTTCCCATAATCAGACCACTGGCTCTAGGCCTGCAGTGTCACTGAAACACCAGAGCACCACAGGCATTCGATTGCACTTCACCTCCATAGCTATCACTGCCTGTGTTTCTCCAGAGAAGCCAGTTGCTTACAAGGTTGGGGGGACTGGTACTTCTTGTTTGCCAGCCCACAGGCCAGAAAGGGCTGAGGTCTGGCCATTCTCAGTCCAGCAGTGGCCCACGGAGGTGCTGGTTCCCAAACTGGGCTTGTTTGCCGGTGTGGCCATTTTTCTCTCTCCCCTAGTCTGAAAATGGCCTAAAACCTCGTGTTTTAAAGAAAACATTGCTGACATCATCTCTGATGGTTGCTTTTTCACTTTGCAAAACCCTTGTCTCTATCTCCCTTCAGTTGCAATATATATATATATATATATATATATATATATATATATATATCTTGGCCAAGACGGAAAGTCAGGTGCAAGGTACTAAGCTTTCCGCTCTGTTTTGCATCACCCCATATTGCCTTCAGATAGCCCTAGAACAGCCCACATGGAAAACTTTAGACTTTACTTGATTGCACTAAAGCTAGAGAAGGAGTGAGGGAAGCATTCTAGCATCGTGGCAATCCAGGGTCTGGCTGCCCAGCTGTGTGCCATCTGAAGTAGCCGAAAGAGGCTGGGTTCGCTGTTGGCTGATGCTAAGTAGTGCAGATTTTAATACCCACAGGAGAGGAGTTAGGGCAGTGGGGGCAAACCGATGGCACATGTGCCACAGGAAGCTGTTCGAAAGCTAAAAAAGGTTCGCCATAAAGGTTTGCCATCCCTGCATTAGGACCTGGAGGAACGGAAGGGGGAAATTCACTGTGTATATGTCCCAGGTGCGTTCCCATGAGGAGAGCGGTGGCAGGGAGCAGCCATGCTGAGTTTATTCAGAGTTAAGAAGCCTGAGAAGCACAGTCCTTACGGCCATCACTGAGGGGTGACTGTCCCTAATATTGGCATTTTTTTACTTCTTACTGTATATCGGTTCATTTCATTAAATTCAGTATCTGTTTTTACTAAAACTGAATGTATATATATTGCTAGTATTTTTGTCTTTGAATTTTTTTTCCTGTCTTTTTAACACAAGGTCTCACTGTGCAGCTCAGGCTGGTCTTGCGCTCACTTTGTAGCCCAGGCTGGTCTCAAACTTGCAATGATCCTCCTGCCTCAGCCTCGCAAATGCTGGGATTATAAGCATGAGCCAACCTGATTGGCTCATATTCTTCTTATGTATTCTTCTTTTTGCTTAAAATGTCTATCTTATTCATCTGTTCCAAACAGCAGTGTCATTCAAAGTTTAACTAAACTGTCATCTACGCTTCAATTCCCAGTGCCTCTTCCCAAACAATAACTGTACCTGCTATGCGTTCTAGTTACCTGGCCACTCGGGCCATAGAGAGCACATGGAGGCTGCTCAGTACGTCTCCAGGGGACCGAACGAATTTTCTAGCTAGATGCGGACAGGCAGGCAGGCAAGGAAATCAGCCACCTCAGGGATCTCGTCCCAGTCCCGTAAGGCACGGCAGTGCCCTGTGTTCAGGCGGCTTCCTCACGCTGGCATCTGGAGCAAGGCAGCACCCTGGACATGGCTGAGAAGCAGGATTCGGGCTCCGAGCATAGCATTTGCCTCCTGATGAAGGCTGCACTCTAGTCTGCAGTCTTTGTCTTTCCAACAAAGCTTCTTTCAAAATGAAACTCAGCTCCTCAGCGTCCAGGCTCGCTTAGCATTCCTGCTCTGTGTTGGTGGAGTTTTACAGCACTGCAGGATTTTTTTGTCCTATTCTATACCAGAAAAAAAAGAAAGAAAAGAAAAAGAACTTTAAATTAAAATTAAATCACTGACATGGCTGAGGGTTTCACATTCTCCTCTTAGTCGAGAGGTGTACCTTTTAAATACTTCAATAAAATTTTATTTGACTACTTAAAAAAAAGTGCTGTAAAGCAGTTGCAGGCTGCTGGCTTGTCCCGGCAAGCCCGCACGTGCACAGGGGCAGGGTGTCCCCGTGATCAGAGCCCAGAGCCCAGGCTGGGCCAGCTGCTCAGGGCGTCGGGCTCTGCAGGGACCTCTGACCCTCTGAGCCTCAGGTAGGGTAGACTCATCTCAACGGTCCTGGTGGGACTGAGCACCAAGTACTGTAAAGACTAAGCGGAAAGAGTAAATTTAGACCAGTGATCACCAGAAGGCAAGCCCAGCTAGTGTAGTGTGCAGTCTTCCCAGCCTCGGCACACGCGCTGCAGGAGCAAGCACCGTGAGCATGCAGTCTTCCTCACACTTACACACGCTCGGCTTGGCTGAGGGTGGTCTTGAGGGACAGGTTTAAAAAAGAATGCTAGATCCTATGAAGAGTTGGTGCTTCCCAAAAAAACCCACTTGGGTTTTCCCCTTTTGCTTAAAATAGAAAAAGAAATTTAACAACACAAATGCACTCACATTATCTCTACTTTTCATTGAGTAATGAAAAAGCAATAATATAATTGTTTTTAATCTATTTGCTGAAAGCTTCCCCCTCTCAGCTAGGGCACATAATCAAAGTCAATCTTAAGAATTGACAAGTCGCCCTCCTTCTGGGTGAGGATGAGGTGTTCACCCCTGGAAATTCATCATCAGGGATGAAGTACAGCCCACCTGCCACAGCCAGAAGCGAACGCCTTGCGGGTGGCTGGCCACCCAGCCACTCTGCCCCCTCGCTCCGCCTGGTCCCTGTGTAAGAGTCCCGTAGAACCTGTGGAAGAAGGCAGAAGATACTCTTTGCTTTCTGCCTCCTCTGTTACCTCTCTCAGCCTCTGATCCAGTTCCTGGCGTCACCACACAACTACAGCAGCTCTTCTCCAAGTCCCTAACAGCTGGCAGCTCACGCTCTTCAGTGCCCGCTCCTCCTCCTCCTCTGACTGCCCTGTGCTGAACCACCCAGCTTTCCTCCCCAGTTGCCTCTCCACTGAGCACAAGTCTGCGTCCTTGGGCTTTCAGGTCACTGCGTCCCCCTGACTTCCCTTTCTCAAGGCCAGCTCCTCCTGCATCCTCTCCTACTCCTCTTCTGGAAGTTCTCGATGCTGAAGACCCTCTGGACTGAGTCCTCTCCGTTCATTAGCTTTCATGTTTATTATCCCCATTTGTGGTGCACACCGTCTGCATTCCTCCCGGGGAGCTGGTGCATGGATACAGCCCTGGCAGTTCCTCTTCCTTCCCTTCCCTCTCCGCCCTCCGTCTCTTGGCCCCTTCCCCGCTGAGAAAGCTCCACTTCCCTACTTCTTACTATTTATCCTTTATTTTGCAGTTTATTTATAATTTGAGTTTCCCATGCGAGAGGGACCATGTGACAGCCAAGTGTGCGCCTGATTCATGTCACTTAGCCTCCACTTTCCTACAGATGAGTCAAGTTTGTCTGTGCTGACTTTAGAACATGTCCACCCACACTGAGACACAGGGCCCGCCAGTGTGGGAACTAACTCCTCCTCTTCTGACTGCAAGCCCACCTCAGTGACCCCTGACGAACAGAGAGGCCGAGGTGAGGAGGTGGGAATCTGAGACCAGGCCAGGAAAGGCACCCCACCTTCACTCCAGCTCTGCCTCGCTCAGGAGATCATCTTGGAAGCCAGCCATGGGCCTCTGAGGAAGCCACACAGCCACGTGGATAGCCACGTGGGGATTCCTGGCCAAGCCCAGCGTACACTTACAGTCACCATCATCCCATCATCAACTACCGGCTGCACACCCGGCTCTGGATGGCCCCTGGACTCCGCCTTCGAGATGGCCCAGCTGACTTCCAGTGAAACAGAGTCCAACCCCCATGAAGCCCTGTTTGAGTTACAGGTTTGCAAACAAAATAAATATTGAGGCAGGCAGTGTGTTCAGCAGCCGTAGCTGGCTGGGATGTGATCTGGACTCCGCCCCGATTGGAGCCCATCTGCTCCCCGTGCCCCTGCCAGTGCATTGCAGGAAATCCAGCTCTGCAGAGTGAGAAGTAACCTGTGATGTCCCTCACAAAGCACGCACCTCTCCCGCCTGGCCCCCATCCAGGTCATGGCTCCATTGCTCAGGTAGGAGCCTAGGGAGCACCCTTCAAAGACCTCTCACACCGCATCTGAGCCCACTGACAGTTCTTGCAGTGGGAGCCTTCAGGTCTCCTCCAGGACTTGCTCCTCATCACCTCTGCATCACCACCGACACTGGTGATCCTACCTGTGCAGCAGCATCTGTAGCTCCTGTGTGCACCTCTGTGGCCTCTGCTGGCCAGGTGTGCCTGTCCTCATCCTTGAAGAACTTCCTGTGATACTCAGGGTGGGTGAACTGACCCTGGCCCCCATAAATTCATGTGCTAAGCTCTGCAACCCTAGCTCCCTCCACCCTTGCTCTCCTGGAGTCCAATTCTGTCACACTGTGTGCCCCACTCTTCCCAGGGCTGGCTCTGCGCATTCCTGTCCCTTGCAAAGTCTCCACCCACCCTATCCTCTAAGTCTTTCTCCCTCTGGACACCCAGGGCTCAGGCTGAGCCTCTCATCCTCCCTTATCACTCCCCCTCTCCTGGTGATTTTATTCTCTTTAATGCATTTGTCATATCTGAAGTCACGCATATCTCTTTAAGGTGTACCATCTCCCAGATGAGAATTTCAGTCTCTTAAGTGTGAGGCCTTTCCTGGTCCCCTACATTGGTTGTTAGTGTTGTTCTTAATCCAGGGAGAATGCTGCTGCCTTATTCTGTACACATGTGACAAATAAACTTTACCCAACCAAGAAATGACTTCATCAATGAATAAAAGATGCTGGGCTGAATTTGCATTACAAATGTACTAAGTGTTTTGTGATAATTCAGGCTATTTCTATTGAAAAAAATTTGTTCCCTCTGGGATAAGGCTCTCTGTAATGAATGAACTCTGAATGAATTTTAGAAAATTTATGATGCTGATGTTTCATGAAAGCCTTAGATGGAATAACAATTAGAATATTAAATATTTAATTTCATATTAATACTGCACTGTAGCTTAGGATTTATTTATTCATATGTGAATTTTTCTTGCTACCCCCACATACTGTTTTCTGGTTTATTTGTGTATGTGTGTGTGTGTGTGTGTGTGTTCTCACTTAGCTATTACTAAGAAGACTGAAGGATGTGAGATTTTATCCCACTTGTAAGTTATCAGTCAGGCCACCGTAAATTCAGGGCTGCTGGTGGAAGACAGGAGGCCAGGAGCTCGGAAGGCAGGCTCCCAGCAGTAATAGTAACCAAGACACCAGTGCTTACCGCACTAATTCCCAGGGTCCTAAATTCCAGGGTCCAAGGCAAGATGACACATGCATGGGTGGTGACTACCACCGCAGGACAGAAGTCCTGAACTAGGAATCCCTGTTTTTAAACAACAGACAACCTCAAATCTGTCCCAACTTCTTCAGAGAAACACATCACCTTTATTGCATGAAAAACAAAGCTGCCTTTGCCTGTAGATGAACCTGGTATCTGTTTTCCAAAGCTGTTTGCTTTGTATATCTTGAAAAGGGCAGTCCAGGAAAGATGAAAGAGTAAAAAGCAGACTGAGAGAGAGACAGAGAGAGTTATCAGTTCCCTTCCTCATAAAAACTCAGAAATGTGAGAGGCTGGAGAGGAAACTTGTCCTATCACTGACTGAAATGCCCCTGCAATTCACGTGCAGAAGCCCTCACTGTCCACGCGATGGCCTGGAGGTGCAGCCTGTGGGAAGGGATGGGGGTTACGGGAGGTCCTGAAGATCAGGTCACCCGATGGGAGGAGGAGCTTTAGGCCAAGAGAGAGCAGAAAGCTTGCCAGTGTCTCCCCCTGAAAACGCACAGAGGCTCCGTGCACACACAGCAAGGTGCAGCCTCCTGAAGCGCTGAGCAAAGACCGCGGAGCAGAGCCATGATCTCGAACTCTGAGAGAAACAGATTCTTGTTGTCTAAGCTGTCCTGCGGTGTTTTGTTCCAGCAGCCCGATTCGGGAAAACATTTCATGACAGATATTCGTGACAGAGCCACCTCCCCTCCCTGTTCAGCGAAGGAATTTTCTTAACACAGTTAACTGCAGAGACCCGTCAGGGATAGAAGTACCATTACTGTAGAAAGACTAAAATGTCAGATCAAATGAAGTGCGACTCCAGTGGCAATGGGCTGGTGGTTCCTGGGGGTTTTATTTAGTCCTCCGTAAACAGATCAGCTTTTATTCTATCATGAAGAAGGTGACAGTGCTATAGAGCAGTGACTCACTAGGCAGTGTCCCAGGCCTGCTATCCCTCTGTTCTCTTCCTGCCTCGTGTGTCTGTGAGACATGGTGTGGGTATGGCACGGCCACCCAGTGTGGTGCGGGAAACAGAGCCATCAGGAGTTAAAACGTGGACACTGCCACTCAGGATCAGCAACGCACAAAGATAAACCGTGCCTTCAGAGACCGATGACCTCCCAGTGGGGACCTCCCACCCTTTCCTGATCACTGCTGTTTCCTCTGGCAGCACATGGACACTCACTCGGGAAGAGGTGACTATGACCAACGTTTTGGGAAAAGGGAGCATTTATAATGTAATTGTGCCCTTCGTTGCCGAGGGTCTCCTGGGTTATTTCCCTTTTTGCCGTGAGTTAGGACAGTCTTCCTGGAAAACATCATCTCAGGTGCCGGGAAAGCTGAAACTCTGCGTCCTTCCGGGAGCCAGGGGACATTGCGATGCAAAAACCAAGCTGAAAGCCTTGGTGGATCTTAGCTTGACCCGCCCCCTCTGGCAGGAAGTGAGTAGGATGTAATGACATTTCCAGGGTTTCACCGGGTTAGAAAGAAGAGATTCCAGCAGGGTGTGGTGTCTCCACTGTGCAGTGACACAAAGACTCAGGCCACTCAGCCACGCACTACGGCCCGAGCTGGGACCTGGGTGCACAGTCACCGGAGGAAATTGGGCAGTCGGTGCCGCGTTTCCCTTCTTCATACCAAGGTATTATCTCTTTATTATTAAACACTTTCTTTTTCTGCTTCAGGCAAAACATTTGGACTCTTAAAGACTAAGTTAAGAATTTCAATATTGTGAAATAAAATAAGACAGAGTAAAAACTTACAGATTCCAGATCGTGGTAAATGATGAATTTTATTATTTTCATTCTCGTCTAATTATTTTTCAGGCAGAGAAAGTGGAAAAATATTTACCTTTCAAATTGGATTATTTTAGGGCACAAATTAACACTTGGAAATCTGCAATGAGGCAGTGGCACCACTCTATTGCTAGTCACTGCAGCCCAGACCTAGTGAGAGCAGACAGTATTCCACGGTAAGAGCCACTGCTGGTCCCCTCTGGGGCCTGCTAGGTCCCCATGCTGTGGCCATCGGTCACCATCACCTAGCACTGTCCCAGGCACTCAGTCCACACACGGAAGCCCTTAGTGCCTAGGACGTGCGGCCTGACACCGAGACATGGCCTTGGGGAGGGTGTACATGCCCAGCACACATTCCCACGGAGAAGCTGACCTCTGTCCGTGACAAACAGGAACCTGCTCTTTTCTTGTTTTCTCACTGGCCATAGAGTGGAGAGGAAACCATGTGGGTTTCTGGGAGAAACGCACTGGAAGCTGGGCTTGCCGGCTCAGGGAACAATGACGGGAACCCCCGCGGAGCGTGTCCTTTCTACTCAGAATAATGGGGAGCGCTTCCACTCCGTGGAGGAAACACAAGTTCAAAGACAGGACACAGAGTGCTTGAGTGCTGGCAGCCTCCGGAGCGCTTTCCTCCCTCACCTCGGAGTCTCCCTGAGGGTGGGCCGAGCCTGTCCCTCCTGCCATCCCGGCTCGCTAACTGCAGCAGAGCATGAGGATGGAAAGCAGTGGTTAAAAACAGTAGAAAAATAAGCAAGATGCAGGAAGATTTTGTGGAACACGGATGGCTATGGAATATAATTGGGGACCATGAATAACTCAGGCATGGAGCGAATTCCCAAAATAAATATGAAAAATCTAGTGAGAATGCAGAGCTGCATGTTCGTGTACTTTCAGGGTGGACAAACTTGTCAGCCAGGGATGCAGAAGAAGGTCCTGGATGCGACACGAGGACCAAAAGCCAACCTCCCACCTGTCACCGTTCCATGCGCCACCTAGCAGGACGTCCATGCCTTAGCTGAGTTCCGCTCTTCCCAGTGAATTTTCTTTCCAGTGAGGCACCCTCTGTGACAGGGCTAGTCACACCTCGCCCTACTCCCTCCCTCAGGGAGCAGGCACCACTGCAGATCAGACACTAGGAACCGCAATGCAGCCGCCCTCTGTGTCTCTTCTCTGGGGCTTCCAGGGCCGAGGTGGAGCCCACCGTGCAGAGCGCATCATTCTGATTGGTCTGCTTCTCACTCAGGGCTTTGCAGAGTGATCTGTACTGGTCACCACAAGGCATCTGTGCTCCAAGACCAGCCCACAGGAGCACTGTCTGACTTGTTTAGTTTGCTTGTAAGACACAAACACACACTTCCCTTGCGACACTTGAGTGTCCAGCTCACTCTAGCAAGGCCCACCCCACAGCTCCTCTGGAGCTTGTGTGCTCTGTGGTTGCGAGCAGAGTCCTGAGGAGCCAGAGTCACTCTGTGACTGTGGGGCATCAGTGCCACCACAGGCTTCTGTCTGGCTCCCACGCTGCACTTATAGGGCCTCTGCCTCGCCTCCACCTCACCTCTGCCTCGCCTCCGCCTCACCTCTGCCTGCCTCCTTGTCTTCCTGCAGATCAGTGCGCGCTCTCCTTCCACTTTATCTCCTCGTAGGTGCTCTGTCTTTCAGGCTGCTCTTTCCTCAGTGCTGAGATGCCGGGGCTGCCCCTACTCCGGAGGTGGCCTAAGTGAGGATCCTGAGGTCTAAATGCTGGCTTCACCTTGAGGCATAAGCAGGTTGCTTCTCTTTAGTTCCTGGGGTCCAGTAGCAGAGAGTCTTAGGTCCCAGTAGGGTCACGCACTGTCACTATCCCCTGGGCTGCAGAATTCCCGGGAGGCCTGTCTCATTCTTCACAGCACCAGGCCCGGGAACCACCAGGAAAGAAAAAAATGAAGACCCCCTCCCTCCCTCACTTTTTAAACTAAAAAGAATTGTTTGGGGGAGAATGAAATGTAGTGGAGTGGGAACAGCCCGGGATATGGCTCCAGATGACCGGGGCACCGTCACAGCTATCCCTTCCTCACTGTGTGGCGCTGGGGAAGTTTGTCTGCCTTGGCACAGCTCCCTGTTCGTGGAGTGGAAACAATAATGAATGACCTCTAGGCAGGACAGTTGTGAGGTAAAGCTAGTGAAAAGCCTTTTGAAAGCATTATGCTAATATTTGACACCTTTGTCACTGTTGTCTGTCACTTGTTCCATGCTGCTAGAAACAGTGTCCTAACTTGCTGCAGAATCAATGAGTAATAACCGCAGTTCAATGCTCCAGAAACAAAATTAATCTGTTGTAATGGTTGCATATCATAATTTGAATTTTCCCATACATTGTGAACCTAGAGAGGAAAAAAATCACTAGAGGCTGAGTTCATCACTAGCACATTATCATTCCATGGCGTGCCTCCCCACAACACAGATTTAATTTCCCCTTCTCCCTCTCACTTACAATTTCCTCTTCATCAGTTCGCAGAATCAAGAGGGCATAACTTCTCAGTCAGCTTCCCGTCACTATAAAGTATGCCCAGGATAATCGACCTATAAAAAGAAAGGGCTGGTTTCTGACTCATAGTTGTGGAGGTTCAGTCCATGGTCAGTTGGTCCTGCTGCTTTGGGCTTGGGGTGGCCATCATGGCAGAAGAGAGGAGGAACAACCTGGCTGCCCAGTTCCTTCCGAGGGGCTTTTCTCATAAGGCTCCCTCAGTGTGTGCTCCAGCTCCCTACAGACCCACGCTGGGCAACAAAGCCTTTAACACATGGGCCTGAAGGGAACATTTAAGGTGCACACTGCAGCCCAGAGTGGTTCAGAGAGACCTCACTATCCTCAGACCACACACCGGTGATGCCATTCAATGACAGTAGGCACAGGGAAGTGTGTTCCAGGGTATTAGACTTGCTGGTGGATGATGCCCAGAAAAACCAGGATTTCTTTTAGTAAGGTCTGGCTAATTAGTGTGTAATTGAAGATGAGATCTGGGCAGCTGGACACTGAGGAGAAAACCTAGAGCTCTTCATCCATAAAAATCCAGAGAAGTTTCTGTTGATTACCCTTCCTCTTTGCAGAACATAGTAAGCGGGTATGGCTGTGATGTTTTGGTGAGGAGACGGGCACCAAAGAGCAGGCACCCCATGCACACTCCAGAGCCGAGCAACTCAGTCTTCCTCAAAGACTTCCTTGGCGGACTTTGGCGGACTGCATGCCACACCTCGAAGTACTATCAGGAGTACATTGTTCCTGGCTACATCCGCTCCCTGCTCCCTCCTTTTGTCCCCCACCCCATCCTGTCCCCTGCACCACTGTTTTCAGGTGAACCTGGGAAGTGTGAGCAGTGTGGGGTAATGAGATGGGAATCCTCGCCACTCTTGAACCCCTGCCTGCGAGCCATTCACAAGCTCTGTTCATTGGCCCCTTTGGCGTGAGTTTAGTGGGCTTCCTTGGATCCCCATCTGAGCCCAGTGGCAGAGAGGCTTTCAAGCTGGAAGACTGCTGAGGACAGTTAAAAAAGGGGTTCTGGGTAAAACGATCCAGGCTAGGAATCCTAAATGATAGGTGGCAGCTTTCAGAAGGCCATAATCACTACTGGACGGGAACTGTAATTACCATGGGCCTTTCCATGACCTCACACAACCTACAGAACGACTGGCACCTTAGCCTTCACTGCTGAACCCTGGGAGGGTGGGGGGTTGGAGGGCCTCCTGCGTGGAGGAGGGGGAGGTTTAAAACTGCAGAACGGGTTTGTAAACAATCATATGAGGTCAAACATTATCAGCTTTATGTAAAGCGTGTTTGTGCACATTGTAAACTTTAATTTTCATCTCTTAAGTAATGCCCTTGTGTTTTGTGTCTGTCCTCATCTTTTTTGGTAAAAGTAAAGATTTGCACAGAGAAGATACTCATTTGTGGGAGCTCAGGCAGTAAGGAGTCATCAAGAACTCACACGACCTGATTTACCAGGCGCCCACCCAGCCATCACCATGGGGAGTGCTGTCTCCACAACACCCTTTGCTTTTCATGCAGTTTGCAAGCAGCTACTGTTAAACTCCGGGCAGCTCTTTACCTGGACACTAACAGATAAGACCGGTGTCACCCAATTGCTTTCCTACACTCTTTAATAACAACAGATACAGTAAACACTACGAAAGAGTTTAGGCCCATTGTCTGGATTCAAAGCCAGGCTGTTCCTTTATAAGCTGTGTGATTTTCAGCAAGCTTCTTAAGTTTCCGTTAGTGCAAACTGAGGTAGCAGTATCTACTTAATGGATTATTAAATGGAATGAAAGAGTAATTATTCATGAACAACGCAGAAAAAAATCTTGAAATGTTACAAGTCTAATAACACCTAAACAATTTTTATGTGATAAATAAAATGTGCATTATATATTTGTGTATGAAAATATATGATATATAAACACATGTGTGTGTTTATGTACCTGTATGAATAGAGGACTTACATTATCTTTTCAAAATGTTTCTCTGATGCTCAAACCTTCAGAAGCCTATATATTTATTAATGCTTAGTCTTTCTCAAAATAAGGTCTCACTAATTTGCCCACGAAGGACTCATACTAGGTACCCTCCTGCCTTAAACTCCCAAAGTAGGGGCTGGGGATTTAGCTCAGCGGCATAAGCGCCTGCCTTGTAAGTAGGTAGTCGTGAGTTCGATCCCTGGTACCAACAAAAATGAAAAAGACAAAAAAAAAAAAAAAAAAAACTCCCAAACTGTTAGAATTACGGGCATGCATCCCTGCACTCAGGACACTTTAGCTTTTAAAAACAAATTGTTTATTGTCAGACACTAAAATTTAAACCTAATCCTTTAGGGCCGGGGATATAGCTCAATGGCATAGCACTTGCCTGGCAAGTGTAAGGTTGTGAGTTTGATTCCCAGCACCAAAGAAATTCCTTAATTCTTTAATATTAAAAATGCATTAAGTAGTTTAGCCATCAGCTTGAGTAAAACAACACCTATACCCAAGAAGACAACCTTTAGCTAATCATAAAACACAGCAGTGAGGCAGCCTTTGCCGAGTGGCACGGTGAATACAGAACCCTTAATGGGTTCTGGCATCTGTGTTCCTTTCGTGGCTCTGGCAAGCCAACCACAGAACAAGCTTTAAACCTCCCTCACTTCTAGCTCCACTTAGTTAGTTGCACCCTTCACCTAAATATCTGAGCTGAACTCTCTTTTACTTCCGCCAACACCGCCCTCGTGCTGATTATGTCCCACAAGAGTTGCTTCTTTCTAATCTGTGCTCCACAGTGTGACAGCTGATCTTGCCAACATCCTGATGTAATCTCGAGATTTTGCCATTGTAAAAATTCCAGTGCCTCCCATCAGTCTCTGGGTCTAAAGTGTAAAGCCCTCAGCATCCGCCAGGGTACCTGGAACCCTCCTTTCCCTGTGCCTCCACCAGCCCGCCTGTCTCTGCCCTCTGCAGCCCAGAGAGCAGCCCGTGCAGCAATGAGCCATCCTAACCCTCTTTATCATCCATGAGGGCCGGCACCAGTTTCAATGGCCCCTTCCTCACTTTCATTTTAACTCACATATTTGGGTTAAGATGACCGTTTCTCTGAAGCCTTCCTCCAAACCCTTCCTCTGAACTTCCTGAGCTGACCACTTGGCCCGTATGCATCATGACACTCTGTACCCTATTTCATTGTTTACGTGTGTGACATTCTCTGCCTCCCACACGTTCCCAGAGCCAGGATGTAATAAGCATTTTAAGAGCCCAAGGCCCATGCTGGCCTGAGCCATGGCAGGAGTTCACTCGGGATCTGTGTGGGGGTGTACTTGTGTGCCCCTGTGTGTTTTGGTAAGGAAAATGCCATTTTAAGCTCTGAAAGCTAACCTGCGAAATCTGTAGATAGATCTTTTAGCTTCTTTAGTTGTTCAAAATGGAAAATATTGTGTACTAAGTCCTTTATGACTCTCAACTTTGATGATTTTGTAAAGACAAAAAAATTGCAAGTGTATTGAGAACAAAAGTTCTCTATCAGTTAATAAACGCAAATGTCCTTAAGCATAGGTTTAACGTGCTTCAAGCAGTTCCCTAGTCTGACTTTTCCTTATGCAATTCTCATGAATTTATTCATAAGTTTTAGGGAAAAAAAGAAAGGACTATTTTGAAAAGTGGACCCAAAGGGGACACTGAAATCAATGCAAGTTTTATTTCCAGTTTTCATCAGTAAGATGATGATGGTTTTTAGGGTGAAAGTCCACCTACCAAGGACGCTCTAGGGACACGGGTCTCTTCATTTGGCAGGATACGATCAGGACCTGAATGGGAAGAAGAAAATTTATTTTTAAAACACCTTAGCTTGTTCTTCCTTTCTACTTCCTCCATCTTCTTTCTGAAGAGGCTACAAACACAACAGAAAGAGTACATAATTTTTTGTCTTGAACTGAAAGAAAATAAATTGCAAGGAGTTATAAATATCTTCGATAAGACTGAAGTTTCCATTCGATTTTCCAATTAAGATAGGGTTCATAACAAAGAAAATTGTTTTGCCAAACCACAACGAAATTTTAGATGTGGAAATTTTTTAAAATCTTATTTTACGATCAGATCCAAAACATTATAGATGATCGTCCAATTTGTTATGCTTATTGTCAGCTATTGTTGTTACCTACCCTGAAACCACACAAACACAGCCAGGTTCAAAGGCATTTCTTTACATTCTTCTGTTTTCAAAGGGCAACACGCATCATGCAGAAGAACATTGAAGAGCTGGAGACAAGGTCTCTGGCCCAAAGGAAGACAAGGGTAACACAAGGACAGCACAAAGCGAGGCCACGTGAGCATCTTAGGGCCAAGGACCGCAGCGTGGGGCTGATCTCAGGACAGAAGTCAGGCCTGAGAGTGTCTGGAAAGAGGCCTCCAGCAAGCTCTCGGAGGGGGAGGCTGGGCCCAGGCGCTGAGGAATGCGGGCCTTCCTGGAAGCGCGGCAACAACGTGAGCGGGCACACCCAAGACACGAGGTGAGACTGAGAGCAGTTTGGCCAAAGTGAAAGGACTCTGTGATGTACCCTACAAAGAGACAAGAACGCTAGAAATTCACTCAGAAGGACCCTCGGTAATAATAACGCTCAGCCCACACAGCGTAGGAGAGCAGATCTAACAACAGGTCCAGCACACAGACATGAGCCACAATGCCCCTGCCGCCTTGACTCCTGTTCCAGCCTTCACGACCCTCCCCAGCACAGGTCCAACTTACCCTCCCCTGTGCCCTCAGCCTCTCCTGCACTAAGATAGAGCTTGGCGGGAGAGATTTCATTGAGATTTTTTTAAATTTTTGCACAAAAATTTATGCTGTTTGCCTTCCTAGCATTGCTTTTCATGCTCACTTCCTCCTGAGATGCTCCACTTCTCTGTCACCCAGGCTCTCCATGCTTCCCTGTGCAAATCCGTCTTCCGCAACTCCCAGAGCCTCCATTCTTTGTGTTCACACTTGTACGGAATCTTGAAGCTAGGTAATAAGACACTGCAAAATAGAGATTTCGGTTATATGTTTTTATTTTGTGAATGTTTTGTGCATTTTCATTGTTTGGTGAAAATTAACATTTTGATTACTTAGCATATGTGAGAGCAAAGCTGCTCTTATCTTTTAGGGTTTCATCCAGCACCTCGTTGAGGTCCTAGTAAGTTTCACTACCATTCCACATCGATAGTTTGAATGAATAAATGATAATACAGTGAGATGGAAGAAGCGTAGGCTGAAACAGAGCAACACAGAAATTGAGCTCTTTGTGCTACGAATTTGTGAAAACCTTGAGCATATGCCTAACTATATGCTGCATTTTTCTCAACTGTCAATGAGATAGTACTTAATTAATGTGCAATGTTATTATAAGATGATCTGCATAAATTTTAAAAAATGTGATCACTGTTATATGCTAGTAAAGTTTTCCAGTGAAGTCTGCCTTTAGTCACTGTCTGTTCACCTTTGAATGAGAGATTTGTCCTTTGACTCCAGGGCACCCTTTGCTCCTTTTCACCATTTACAGTTTCCCCACACCTTATGCAATGAGCACTTTATCCTCTCTCTGTCAGACTGCTCCTTCTCCTTCTTGCTTCCTAACAACCCCACTCTCTTGTGGATCCACTCACTGCAGGATGTCATCGCTTCCCAGCCCGACACTGCTACCCACTAATATCCAGGGTGTGTCCACTGGAAACTGGGCACATGACCCAGGTCATCCCTTCCCACCACCATGACCACTGCTAACCCTAACCCTAACCCTAACCCTAACCCTAACCTAACCCTAACCCTAACCCTAACCTAACCCTAACCCTAACCCTAACCTAACCCTAACCCTAACCCTAACCTAACCCTAACCCTAACCCTAACCCTAACCCTAACCTAACCCTAACCCTAACCCTAGCCTAACCCTAACCCTAACCCTAACCTAACCCTAACCCTAACCCTAACCCTAACCTAACCCTAACCCTAACCCTAACCTAACCCTAACCCTAAACCTAACCCTAACCCTAACCTAACCCTAACCCTAACCCTAACCCTAACCCTAACCCTGACACGACCAGGCCTCTCATTCCTATTCCTACACCTCATTTCTGAACCTTCCACACTTAGCTTCCAACCTGGCCACTCACCCCCCCCAACACACACACACACACACACACACACACACACACACACACAAGCAATCTCTGGGACCCTGATCCCAAACTCCTCACTCTGGCCACTCCTGACTTCCCAGCTGGGTTATTCTGTTTGTTGCACTGCAGCAATTCTGCTGGAACCTGGATCTGACACCTCCACTGAAGCCTTCGAGTTCCCCTTGACCCTCCCCAGTTCTTGTTATCAGGATCACTCCTTACACCTACCTTCAGTTCTTTTATTCTTCCAGTCTACCATCTAAACCCTTACAAAAATCCCCACTCAGAAAAAAAAAAAAAGAAATGAAAAAAAATCCCCACTCAGACTAAATCCCCGCCATCACCCACCCGCACAGCAGGATGTGGCAAAGGAGAGCGTGCAAGCTGGGGTCCCACCTTAACTTCTTAAGCCCAAATCTTTGTTTCCTTAAACATGCTTCCCTATCAAAACTGTTTCTCTACCACCCAAAACAGTATAGTATAAACTCCAACCATCATCTACTATCTTCCTTGCTTTGCTTTTTATGTAACTGCTAAAATGAGAGTAATTTTAAAATTTACTTCGGGTCAGTTTTAAAACCCTACTGCATTCCTGTCCATAAGCATCTTGCCTCCTTTTACAGAGGAAGTGACTCAGCTGTGCAAACTCCTGAGTTGTGTGCTCTCTCATTCCACCTGTTTAATCGAGGGTCTCATGTGTGCACTAATTCCTGGTAGTTCTCTTTTTGTGCCACACGCCTACATGTGCTTGTGTGCTTGAGCAGACGTGCACACACCCAAATCTCTTTACCTCTCCTGTCCCGTTCTTCCACTCTCTGCCCCACAGGAATGCCCCTCTAGCAACTGTCTCTGTGTTTTCTTCAGTTTCTGTCTTCTAAGTCTCGCTTCGGTTCATTAACCCTTTTCTCTTCAGCCTTTGTCAAATGCTCCCGTGACCTCTGTTTTGCTGAAGCTAACAGTCACTGTTCTGCTCTCAGCACGCATGGTTTCTCCAGATTTTGGTATAACTGACCTCGCTTGGTCTCTAAGGCCTGGGCCTCTTTTAATTTTGCTTCTCTTCCTCTTGAGTCTCCTCTTCTGCCCCTCTCTTCCAGCTCAAGATTGCCACAGTGCTTCCACACAATATTCACACAGGCGTCAACTGTCTTAAACTTGACGGGACATTTTAGTCTTCAAACTCACTGCACATCCTATCCAGCCAAGCTGACAGTGTCAGGATTCAGCCAGTTAGTAAACTTGGTGTGCCTCTTCCTTTTCAGTCCCTCTGTGTTTAACCCACCCGCCACTTTGGTGGTGACGCTACCCCCACGCACGTCCTCCTGCTTCACTTGTAACCTAACAGTCTATTCCTCATGCAAGTCAGGTGGCTTAAAGTGAAAGTTGTCAAAATTGAAAACAAAACAGTTCCATGAAAATTGGGAGAGGTTAGTTACCCTGGGCCTTTTCTTTTAAAGCCCCTTATTTTTTTTTTTCAAAATGAGACATTTGAAAAAAGAGAGAAAATCAAATTATCACTTAGTATTGCCTCAGTCTGGAATTCTTTTCTCTGGATTTTTGCCTGTGTCACTGTCACCATTTAGGTCTCTGCTCCAATGTCACCCCTTCAGCAAGTTTTCTACAAACACCTGTTCAAAAGTTTCCAACTTCTCTGTCTGAAATTTTCCGTCTTCTCACTTGCTTCATTTTTTTCACATCACTTACCACTATTAAAATTATATTTTATTTTTACCAAATTTTAAAGTATTCTTATTAGAACTCATGATTTACAATTTTTTTGGTCTTTTTCCTTTTTATTGGTACCGGGGATCAAACTCACGACTGCCTGCTTGCAAGGCAGGCACTTATGCCGCTGAGCTAAATCCCCAGCCCCCTACAATTTTGTAAAATACATCTGTTTGGGGATCTACAAAAGGAGCCCTGGTCCTGTCTCCTGATTTGGTGGTGTGGATTATCAGTGCTCAATGTGCATTTTAAGGGACCGCGTCACAAGATCGAAAGCACAAATTCTGGGGACAAATTCCTAGATTCAAAGCACCAACTGCTCCGCTTCCAAGCTCGGGCCCTTGGACACGACTGCTAACGTCTCACCCGTGCCCCTCCTTCTCATGCAACGAGAAGATGACTGTGACTACTGTGTCACTTGTTAAGAAACGCTGCCGAGTAAAGACACAAAAAACTTCAAATGAGTGGGTGTGCGGACAGCACCTCACCGGTGTGAGCCAGATTCATCACCCAGCTTCTGCGCTCAGATGTCACTGCCTCGGGCCAGGCTGCCCCCAGGAAAGTCACTGCTTCTCACTGCTCCCGGGAGGATACTATGTTCAGAGGGCAGGCAGAAGGTCTCTGCCATGCACCAGCTCACAATCCTTCCCACCGAGCTGGAGTCCAAGGGCTTGCTCGAGGGCTGGAAGCCGAGGTGTTACCAGGAGGGCACAGATACTTAGCCTTTCCAGATCCTCATTCTAAGGTTGACAGTTTCAAAAGTGCACAATTACACTTCCGTATTCACCATCCCTCAAGGTCAGCTCCGTAAAATTCTATTCATTCCCTTGAACCCTTGAAAATGTTCAGCTCCAAGCAAGTAAGGAGTTTGTATATTAGCATGTATAATGGAGCTTTAGAGAGCTGACACAAAGATTCTTCCTCAGAGAAAAGATTAGTAAATCTCTAGGGATTAAAAGCCATTAACACCAAAGGACAGAATGCTGGAACATGATCATATTCATCTGTCAGGATTTTAAGTAACTTCAGAAATTATTCTTAAAATGCCTATGGCAAAGGCCTATTCCTCAGGAGTTATCACCAGAAAATCATATATCCTTTTTATGCTTAGCTATTAAAAGAAGTTTTAAATTATTTGTCTGTTTTACACAGCAGTAAGTAAATAAAGCTCACCTGATTGGATGCTTTCTGGTACCGTTCCAGTCTGGAGTTTTAGCTCATCTTTGTGGACTGAGTATTAACACCCTGCAGGGTGTGTCTCCTCACAGCTCCCGTTTGGAAAGACAGCTGGCTCTGTGTCTTGACACTGGAAGAGTGCTAAATACTGGCTTTCACCGATGTGTTGCCTACACCCAGAGGGCAGAATATGCCAGCGCCTACAGTGAGGTTACTCAGCCCCTCAGTGAAGGGCACAGTGAGACTGACCTCAAACCAACACAGCTAAACCCAGCTTTAAGAGAAAAAGGAAGTGGGCTATGTTGGGTACCATTTCAGCCCTGAAATAAAAATAAGTAAGTGGGAAAGCACAGCTCAAATTCCCAGACATGGTTGGCAACGGTGACACCTTTTTGTTATTTAATTGTGAAGTGAGTCTCCCCTCATCTCTAGGCTCTTTCCTCCTGTGGTACAAAAGAAAATATACCTAATAAAGTGTGTGTTCCTTCGACACTTAGACTTAACCAGAACTACGGGCTTTGAATTCACAGGCATCCTGAAATACAGTGAAGCTAACAGCAGAAATCAGCACTCCACTCTCAGACATGTGTACCATGCAAAGAAATTTCCGGGCTGAAGGTCTGACCTCAGTGAGAAGGAGTGACATCACATCTCCTTGTCTTTCTGTTTCTTCTCCCTCCACTCCCAACTCTGAAGACAAACAGCCTGTCCTCAGATGAGAAGCCAGCCTCGCCCTCGAGAGTCTCCACGCTGGGCCCCACCCCTGTGAGTTCTCCTGAGGCCTGGGCAGCACTGCAGAGTCAGCAAGACTTTAAAACAGCTTGAAAAGATTCAGGAGCTGAGTCTGTACCAAGCCTTGAAACACAGAGGTGCCTTTACCCATGTTATTTTATAAAGATCAACTATTTTACCAGCGTATGCCACAACTGTCAACAAGGTGTGAACCTGTTTATTCTGGCATGCAGTACCTTTTCTTGCTGATCAATGCATGTTACTCAAATTTAGTATTTAAATGCAAATTTATTTACAACCTAAAGCCTTCATAGCCAACATGCTTGAAAAGAGAAAAAAAAAAATACCTAAAAGAAATAACACAAAGTAAGGGCAGATTCTGACCCTTGACAAGCAGTGCATGTTGTGGGGCTTGGAAAGGTATCAAGAGCTGTGTTGTGACACGTTCATGTCGTGTGTGTGTGTGTGTGTGTGTGTGTCTGATCCAGGGCATACACTATATGTATAATGTGTTATAGACATTTTAGATACATAGTATTTGCTATCAGTCCAAACTGGCAGGGTTTTGCTCAGTGGCTAGCTTGAATTCTCCATGTACAACAAAGGCACTAAGGCAAGCTTTTGTCCCCAGGATAATCTCTACCATGCCTGTCTGAACCGACTCCGAAAGAACTTACAGTAAAAGTAAAAAACCGAGTTTCACTGTGCTAGCAGTGCCGTAATGCAAACTTGCCCTCAGCCAGGTCCCCAGCTGCTCACCCTGACGCTCCTGCCCTGCCACCTGAAGCCCATGAGGAAGAAGCAAGCTTTGCCCAAGGAATTTGACTCCACCCTGCCCATCGAAGGCCACCCTGACATTGAATTCATTCCTTTTAGGGGGAAAATTACCCCAGGACACAGTTTCTAAGTCATGCCTATAATTTCTGCAATAAGACATTTTTAAGGGGCTGGAGGTTTAGCTCAGTGGCATAAGCACCTGCCTTATAAGCAGGTGGTCATGAGTTCGATCCCCAGTACCAATAAAAAGGAAAAAGACAAAAAAAAAAAAAAAAAAAGACATTTTTAGTTGAAAACAAAAAACCGGCAGCCCAGAGTAGGTCCCTTGAATACGTTTATTCGTGAAGGTGCTAAGCCTTGCTTCCGGTCTTAGTCCTCCGAAGAAGAGTGGCCTTGCTTTCTAGACCCTCTTTACTCGTGTTCCAGTTGTGCTGTGAGACTCTCAAATTCTTGGTACCGATGTGGGCTGGACCACCCAGCATTTGACATTTCAGCTTCATGCAGCAACGGTGCTGATGTCTCCCAAGGCAATTGCTTCTGCCCCTCTGCAGACCAACAATAGCTAACACGAATGAGCTCTCAGGCTCAGCCTTACGCATAACTGTGTGTGTCTTATTCTCTGGTCAGTGTCTTTCAAAACCAGCCCTGCTAATCCCTCTCGAATCCGCTCACAAATCTCTATGGGCTTCTCCTGCTACCCTGATGTCAACCTGGACCAGGCAGCCCGAGCTGCTCCCCCATCCCTTGGTCCACTCCACCTCTAGCAAGATTGCTGAATTTGTCTACGTAAGCTAAGTCCTTGCCAGACTAGGCAACCCAACTGGATGCTGTTATTTGGCCTCAAAGACAGATTACCACATTTTTATTACTCCAAAACCCTCTGTGCACCTGCTTGTGGACCTTCTGCTTGAAAACACTTTTGAAGACAAATGGACCGAATTCTTCCCTCAGACCCAACGAAAAGGAGCACAAACTATAGTTCTGTCGAGGACTGTTTAAATGGCCAGGGCTCTTTTCTTTCCTCTTCCTTGGTGGATTATACCACAGAAATCTTCCAGGACCAAATTTAAAACACATTTGTTTCAGACTTTGCCAAGTCAGGTATTATTTTGAAATTTTAGTGCTTTTTTATTTCCATGTACAGGAGTTTTTATGCCTTTATTCTTCCTTAAAGTTCTTGTACTTCTATCTCATGTGTATTTGCCACAAAGGTAGTGAAAAATAATAAGAAACTTGACAGTGGTCACCATTTGTTTGAAAAACCACTTTGCACCTTTTCTGTAAACACTGATCAAAAACTGCCGGTGTTACTGTGCGCCTCACTTTATTGTTACGTGCACAGTGCGTGTGGTTTATGGAACGATGGGAACCCACTGAATCAAAAAATAATACTTGGAGACATGTTCCCTGCACAGTAGGGAGTGTCACCACCAGGCCCACTGAGCCAGCACGCCCCACCTGTGCCTCTAGAATGAAACAACATCCCCCCAAAGTTAGTTACTCATTTCTTCTACTCAGAGGATTCATAGTGTGTTCATATTTTAGGCTTCTTTAAGTTCATTGGCTCCTTTATCTTAGGAGATCGGTAAATGTAAATTGCTCTTGAATGTACAAAATACTTCCAATACCTGGGCTGGTGAATGTGAAAGTGGAACCAGTGGTTTATGCTTCCTAAACATTCTCACCGCTGGTAGGGGGTGTGGGTATGCCACAAGTCAAAAACCCAAACTCTGTGCCAGCATGGGAAGATGTATTTCATGTCAACCCCAGGAATTCTCCGTCTGGGCCCAGGAGAGCTGCCTGCTTGGAGCAGTCAGAGAAACATCTTGGGAGAAGGAAGAAAGACCAATAATAGCCTGTTCCTGGAGGAAAGGGCACCATTCACAGGACTCCTTCAGACAGTACTCCTTGCAAGGACGCCCTACATAGCTCATCAACATATGCTCAGACTTTGCCCTTCCCCATGCATATTTTAAATTAAAAATTGTAGAAAATGTACCATAGCTGACGGCACAGTGAGTTCCTATGGGGTGTTCACAGCGGTCTAGCACCACACTGAGAGCTTTGTATCCATTGCACCCCATACCTCATCGGTTTCGGAGACCTTAGAGGGAGACTTCCTGGCAGCCACTGGCTTATTTCCACATGCTCCACCCTGATCACAGACTGCTCTCGCTTTTCTTCTGTGCAGTGGAGACAATCATGCTTACCTCATAAATCTTAAAAGTCTTGTCTCCATCAATAGAAAGCAAAAATCCAGAGACTGGAATACAGGAGGACTGGAACAAATGGTTAAAGAACTGCTTCTATCCAGTGGTTCTGTGCAAATTCGTTTCACACATCAACTTCCAAACTCAGTCCTGGGCTCTGGAAAGGAATACATTGTCCAAACAATTTTTTTAAGAACAAACCTTAAAAATCATCTTCCAGATCATCTGATGGTGGTATTTAATGAAAATTACCAAAAACTGTATTATCTTTGTTTGAGCTCAACTTGCATAACTCAAAACCACTATGCCTCTAAGTCTTAAGCTGGAGGGCTCAAAGCCACGGCTCTGCAGGAAGCCTCCAACAGCAAAGAGGCAGGCGTGAAGAGCGCAGGACTCCAGGGCCTTCCAGCTTGTGGCTGAGTTTGTGACTAAAGGCCCTGGAGTCTCATTTTTCGAGACAGTGTGTGACATGAGCGCGCTCCTCAGGGCTGCTGTAAGCAATTTAGGTAAATCTGGGAGATCAGTGAAAAGGGGCAGCAGCCAGGGTGCATTGCTGGGCAGCGGCCAGTGGCAGTGGCGATCGGCTTTGATGCAGAAGCAAAGCACATGCACAAGAAGACGAGTCCACGGGCTGTGCCCAGGGCTGACTGCAGTCTCATCACTCCCGTGTGTGGTCACTTCCTAAGGAGTCACACTCCAGAAGTCTCATAAAGAATAAGGAGAGAACTGTGCGCAGTTTCAAAGACATTGATCAAGGAAGCACGCGCGCTGTTCTCAGATTGTTTAAAGAACCAACCGTTGAGAGTACCCTTGGCAACAGGCAAATGGTAGATAACATGGCATGCTGCTGTCTGTGGAAAAACTAAAAACAGGACTGTAATTGGGTCTTAAATTAGAAGCACAGCTGAGTTTTATTAACACTTTAAATGCGACGTAGATTTTTTTGATTTCTCTAATTGTATATTCCTGTGTCAAAGAGGAAACCATGAGAGAGAGAACAAAGGAGGGGGCACCATCAGAAGAGGGAGGCGGATGTATAAAGCTGAAAGGTGTTTATTCTAGTGTGTGAGGAACTCATTCTGATTATAGTTAGGCTCTTTCTGAGAAAGAGAAAAATCAGTGAAATCTTTCAGAATTCAACTAAAAACAGCAACATGTTAAGAGAATTCTATGACTTCTCAGTGACATAAATAACCTAATACTATGCCAGTCCTATGGCTGCTTCCAATATCGGGCACACACATACGACACCCATGGAAAACTGTAGAAAATGCCCTGCAAGGAACAACCTGGAAACTATACCTCACTAAATAGGTGTAGATGAATTTACTCTTATGGCTTGAGGGCCATTACGATCCTCGAATGGGCATCAGTGTCTCTCATGAGGCTACTCACAACCCAGGCCAGCTTTCCCGGAGGACTCCAGACCTCTGATCTATGTGTCAAATACAAGTCCCTTGGGGGACTCACCTATGTAATCTAACAGGTTCTCAGGACAAGTTTATATCTACTATAAATTTGAGTATTGGTACTCATGCAGGTGCTGAAAGTCACACAAAATCAAAAGAAAGGAATTAAGAAATGCACTGACCTTTGTCATAATCACAGATATATTTAAACTGGTTCCTAATGTCTTCCTAAATCCTGGAGATTGCAAGTTGATTCTTTTCTCTTTCTGAATTGATGGACTGTGCCACAGCAAATCTCAAGCACTGATGTGCACAACAGGAACCCAGGAGCTTGTCCACAAAGCTGGGGTCCTCAATCCCTCCAGAGATTCTAAATCCAAAGGTCTGTGCTGGCAACCAAGAACATACCATCTTCAGATAGAGCTCTGGCCAGAGTCTAATGGCCTTCACAGACTGCACCTTTAGAAACAACCCAGTCATTTTCCAAGATTGCTGTCAAATGTGTAAGCCTGCAAAATGTTGAAGCCTAATGAACAAACGAAATAAAAAGAATCTGAGTATAAGTGAGTTACAATATTGAAGACAGACACAAAGTAAGTTGAAAATGCATTCATTCATCAGCACCTGTGGCCAATAGGCCCAACATCATTCCCACAACTGATGATAGAGAGGTGAGGGGAGCATGTATTCTGCTGTGGAGATTTGGGCAAATACTAGGAATTAGCAGAGAAATGTAACTGCAGTCCTGAGGATGGACCCTTACTTGCCTTGAGGGGAGATCCCAGAAGTAAGCACCCCTGCCAGTGAGGAGAAAACATGTGAGATTAGAGAGAGACTGAGCATAAGAAAGGGGAAAGAGTGGAAGGAGTCAGAGTGGACAGTGCCACGGGAAGAGGCAGAAAGAGAAGCAGTAAGACAGCTTATAAGGTCAGGAGACCCCGTGACACACTGACCACTGGATTTGCCATCAGATCTACGGGTCTACATACCTCTATGGCTTACATCATGTTTCTCATTGTCTTTTCTCTTATTTTCTTTTTTCTTCAAAATTTCTACTGAATATTAATGGAATTCTTTGGAATAATGAATATATACTTCATTTTGTTAAAGATGTTAGATTATTAGTGTGTCTAGATAACTAATAATATTTTTCTCATCAGTAGTTACTGGGCTACAAGTATTGAGATTAATTGGTCTGCCTCAATTATTTGCAATCTTTTTTTTTTTAATTTATACTGTTGTTTTCTCTTTGGATATTCCAAAGCACATTGGGTATTTTTTAAACACTTGGCATCAGTTTGCCAGATCCTAGGTCCCGTGTACACTGCATGTGTACATGTGTTGGAAAGGCAAATCTATCATCACACCCCTGGACAGAAACAGTTTAACACCCTAAAGTGTTTAGTAATTTGGATAATAAAACATTGCTTGGTTGCTAAGTTTTTTGTTCTGCTGCTGTAGCTTTTCTTTTTCAAGATAAAAATAAACAACACTTCAGCTCTATTAGCCAACTTTAGAAGCATTTTATAAGGTATTGAGAATATAAAACTTTTCTGTTCTGTTATAGAGTGTATTGATTTCTTCATATGTAATTCACATAGGAACATATAATCCACGCATGTAAATGGAATCAGTGTGATCACGTGCATGCTTCTTTTTAAAGGAATACGCTTCTTTTTCTTCATGTTTCCTCTTTCCTCTTGTTCTAATGCAGTCCCTCATCACCCTGAGAGATGACCACTGTCAGCCTCCTGTCTTCATGCCTGCTTGATCCATAGTGATGGAATCCCACAAAACAGGAGCCTAGCAGAGAAACAAACACGTCCGCACTGGATTTTTCTCAGTGTTCAGTGTGTTGGGAGACACACATCCCAGTGTGATTCCTCAGGCTCCCACTCCCCGTGTGGGAGTGGGTTCTTGACTTCCACTAAGTGGACTAAGTCAAAGAGCATCAGGAGCACTTCCTCACCTTCTCCATGTGAGTCAGAGAAGGTTCTCAGAAGACTGCGGGCTCACCTTCCTGGGTGCCTTCTCCTGCCGCTGCACTGGAAAACAAGATGGGTGTTTGAAGGAGCGAAGTCGGCAGACCTGTGGAGGGCAGCTGACTAACGCCGTGTGAGGCGGGACCGTGGAAAACTCAGTAAAAGATAGCTGTGTCTCAGTTTTGCCTGAGGCCTGCGTGCTGGTCACGGAGACAGAATGAGCGAAGTAGAGAACTGGAAAACTGGGTTTCAGACTTCTCTTAGCATGCAGAAGGGTAGGCATTGAAAAGCGAAGGGAATTTTGCCTGAGAGAACCATCAATTAACCGAGAATGTGAGCCACCATCCCCCTGGAGACAGCCTGGAGCCTGCGCCTCCTCTCAAGCTGGTGTGCCCAGGCTGATATGTGACCCCAGCACCGGGTGAGAGACTCACTGGAGGACACCGGGTTGGTGGAGCAGAAGGTTATTACTGGGGGTGAACTGCTATTCATCAACACTAGGCCTGAGGAGTATTTCCTTGAGGTCAAAATATAGACCACAAAAGAGAGATCTGGTCTGCTGTTGGTTCTTCAAGCATACAACAGAGGGGGTTTCAAAAGGACTCTGCAAATGGATGCTAACATGGACCACAGGACTCCCCAGGGAACTCAGAGAAAGATGGAAAAAGCCAAAAGGAAAATAGTGTATCACCCAAGTCAAAGAACTTCGGGGCAATGTGTTCAGTAACGAGAAGTTCTCTAAATGCCCTAACAGCCATCCATTAGGAGGAAGCTCAGAGTTAGAGCTTTGCCAGGTCTGGAAAGTTCTAGCTCAGTATGGCTTAGTCATCCGGAGTCTCACCTGGTCCTTCACATACCCGTGCTCTCTTCCCCCACCACTCCTTTGACATCAGATCTGGAGTACATAGCTAGCCGACCATGGGAAGGAGGGCGGGAGCAGGTGGCTCTGACTCGGTGAGGTCTTTAATTATTGTACTGATTGTTCATGTTAGCCACTGAACCGAGACCGCCTTAAGCCAAAAGGATTGAAAGCTGGTTCATCATCTACCGATGAGCAGAAGTGATGCTGCTGCTGGAGATTTCATTCAACAACAGAAGCTCCAGCTCGATCCACTATAAATAGCTTTGTGTAAGAGCAGCTGAGGGCGGGAAACACTGCCTATGTGCGTGCTGTAAATTCTGCACTTTAGATGTTTCTCCACTTTCTCACTCACTGAACAGAAGTAACTGCTTCATGCAGGATGGCGTGGCTATATCTTTGATCTGTTTGTCCTGTTGAAGGACACAGTCTTCTCTTCCACCAGGTTTAACTCATTTCTTTGTATCTATGAGCAACAATCTTTATATTAGACACTAGCAATTACTGTGTGTATATGTGGTTTTAACACTGTGCTTTGCGTCTCGATGAGATTTTCCCAGTAGAAAAGTTTCTTGGGTGATCCATACATACACCAGTGCCCATGAAGACTACTTCTCCTCCTTTTCCTTCAAATAAAGAATGAAAGTCACTCTCACCACGTCAGTAGAGGTTAAAATTCTTTCCAGGTTGTGTCGGTCCAGTGAGTGCAAAATGGTGATCCCTACACCTTGATTTGTATTTGTTTGAAGAGTAGTGAATTTTAGGATTCCATGATTTTGTACAACTCAGAACCTCAGACACAAAAGGCTTTTTTTAAAACAGCAAACTACAGTGTTCACTTAGATTTTATAAATCTGTGTCCAAGAGAAGTTTGGCTGTCTAGCCAGAGTGACACCAGTCCAGGCTGGAAAAACACAGCTAAACATTTCAGTCCTGGTCTCTTGTTTTGCAAGACAATTGGACGCTGATCTTCCATGGGGAAGTAGGTGATTCATGACGAATGAGAGGCATTGGGAGCCTCTGGCGTGGGCCAAGAAGGGGTGAAGTCATCCGGACTGTGATAAGCAGAGAGTAGAAGACGTGAATGTCCAGAAAACGTAAAAAGAAAAAGTTACTCAAGAGAAAAGAAGTCAAGAAATGTAGTGTCAGTAGGAATCCTTTCAGTGAGGATGCAGAAAGATCAGATCTTAAATACAGGCCTAAAGCAGATTTCACATTTGAGTCCTACTTTACGTCATAAACAAAGCTAAAGCATTTTAGTTAGCAGCAGAGCATAACGAGCAAGCTGTTTTAGAAAAAACATGACACAGAATTTACTTACAGAACAGACACTTTAACATAAAAATAAATGTTGTTTTTCAAATTGACCGATAACCCATGTTTATCATTTGTTTTGAAGTATATACAAAGTGAGGGATGGGGAACTCTAATTACAAGCTTGTTACCTTCACAGCTGTTATGTCTGCAATAAGAACCCTTTACCCCACCCTTTTTTCTCAAGTTACAATACATTATTACTCTCCTATTAGCCTAATTTGAAACTGTTTTATTTTCTTCTTCTTCTTCTTCTTCTTCTTCTTCTTCTTCTTCTTCTTCTTCTTTTCTTCTTCTTCTTCTTCTGCTTCTGCTTCTGCTTCTTCTGCTTCTTCTGCTTCTTCCTCTTTTTCTTCTTTTCTCTTTAAAATAAAAGAAAAAGGAAAAAACCACTGTCACTGACTGTACTGCAGATCCCTACATCACCTGCCTTCTGTTCAGATGTAAATGTGTATTATTTTTATTTTAAAATGTAAAAAGAATAAAACCGATGATACAGACTTTCAGAACAACGTAATAGGAGATTAGCAATGGTGAGTGTATCGTATATTGTTATTTTCAAAGTAGTTGCTCAGATTATAAATATAGGCATGAAAAAATTATCAAACAATGAAAACAGAAACCATTTTTGATAGACTAACAGAGATTAGTGTAATTATCTATCATATGTATGTGGTATGCATTTGAGATGTGTTTAATCTTTCCCCTTCTTTCTTTCCTCCTTTCCCTCATCCCAGTTGTTCTTTCCTTTTGAGAAATTTCTTCCCATTTCACAATATCCATTGTACATTTGGGATCTTATTTACTCTTTCAGCTTCTCACAATAGGGAGACAATACAGTGTTCACACATGTGAGTCTGGCTTCTTTTATTTATGAGTATGGTCTCAAGTTGTATCCATGTACTTATAAAAACCTCAAGTTTATCCTTCTAAATGCTGATCTTTTGACCACTATTCTCCTGATCCTTTCTAACTACCAGCCTACTCTCTACTTCTACAAGATAAATTCATTTTTTTGTGTTGTTCTTTTATTTTTTTGGAACAGGATCTTGCTACGCAATTCAGGCCAGCTTTGAACTCAGTGATCCTCCTGTCTCAGCCTCCCTATTGCCGGGATAACTGGCTTACGCCAACATGACCAGTAAGATCAGCTCTCTAAAACTCTGCATATGAGTGAGACTGTGTGCTTTGTCTTCCTGTGCTGCTTTGTTCCGCTTCACATGATGCCTTCCAATTCCCATAGACTGTCACACACGGCAGGATGCCATACCTGTCCACACCTGCACAGCACTCTGCTGCATTTCGATTCCATGACCCCTCTACCCACTGGGGCACTGACGGGCACAGTGACTCTATCTTTCGTTCTGTGACCAGTGCTTCAGTGAAAACAACACGCAACCATCTCCTCGTGAGGCCTGTGCACCTCCTTCCTCATGTACACCGAGTAGTGGTTCGTACTCAAACATGCCTACAATCAATACACGGGAGTTCCCTTGTCTCTGAATCCCCGCTAACATCTGTGTGTTTTGATAATCGCTCACTTTATTGAGATTAGACATCTCATCGCAGTTTTGATCTCCATTTCTCGGATGACTAGTGACACTGAGCATTCTTCCATACGCCTGTTGGCCATTTGCATGTCTTCTCTTTAAAAATGCAGCTCTGGTCTTCTGTAGACTTTACCATCAGGTTATTTCCTGGCCATTACATTGTTTGAGTTCCTTGCGTACTTCCTGCCCTTCTATAGATTCACACTGCCAATTGTTTACTTTGCACTGCAGAAGTTTTTGGCTTAATGAGATCCCATTTGTTATTTATGTTTTTGTTCCCCATGCTTTTGAGGTCATATCCAAAGAAAATCATTGCTTAGACCAATGTCTTAAAACCTTTCTGCTTCATTTTGTTTTAATAGTTTTAGAGATTTGAATCTTGGATTGGAGTCTTGAATTCATTTTGAAAGGGCTGTTGTACATGATGAGAGAAGAGAATCCGGTTTCAGGCTTCTGCATGCGGACAGGCAGCTTTCCAGTCACAGCGGGAAATGACATAAGGGAGAAGGCAGACTGTTTGACGAGAGCTGGTGGGCAGCAGAGAGATAGATACATTATATGCGTTTATGAAAATACCAAATAAAACTCAAGGGCCTACATAATTAATATGCATCAATTAAGAAATCAATGAAGATGTAATGCCTCGTGAAAAAAAAATGCTACTCCCTGAAAAATTACTGGCAAAGCAAAAATCCAACTAGTTCCATAGCTGTTGAGAGTTCTGTGGAAGAAATACTCACACGTGTACTTCTACAGAAGTACCAGGCACTATGGATGGTAAGGTAAGCTGTGATAACAATGAACAGAATACAGATCTGTGTTACTCAAATTCAGAACCTCCTCACACTTCGTAGGGAATTCTGAACATTTCTTTGAAGCAGTGAAAGTAAAAGGAAAAAGTGCAACTCGGAAAGCAAAGACTGAGGAACCTGTAGGCTTGCGATCAGAAGCCAGGAGCTGGCCGGCGGCGGCTTCCCTTCCCTCGGACCGGGCCGTCCTCAGTCTGCAGCCTCCACCCCGTGCTCAGCTGTGGAAGTCCCGAGTAAACAGCGCCCCGTGTTCAGACCCCGCTCTCCCGGAGGAGTCTCACGCTCCTCCTTACCCAGCAGGGAGGGAGGAATCGCCCCCTTGTCCACCTCCCCACCCTGCAGCCCGGATGCTGTGGTGGACACTGCCTGCCGGCCTTTGGGAACCGGCGAGACCCCAGAAGCGCTGTTTGTGTGGTGTGGTTGCCGTGAGATTTTTATCTCTCAGAGCCACTTCTGAAAATCATCTCAGGAGGTGCTTCAAACTGACACATGAGGAATGTAATTTCAAATGCACAAGTTTGTTGCGTACCTAGCACATGCCAACATTTTTATATATTTTAGATTATCCAGTTTATGGTACATGTTCTCTATTTTCATATGACTTCAAAAGCCAATAGATGTGAGCGCGCACTGCTTGCCGATAGCAGCACCTGCTGTGCCCACGTCCTCTTTGTCACCGCTAGAACTGACCCAGTGCAGGAAATGAGTTTCCTGCCTTATTCTGTTAGACATGGGGTACACGCTGCTCTTGCTATGAAATTTTTTAAAATGCTGTTTATGTTTTCAGGAGAGGCATCATTCCCTTTTGGTCTTAAAACCTGAATGATAGTAACCTGAACTGCTTGCTCAGCATTTATCGCTGTTGTCTTCAATTTGTCATCGGACAGGTATCTGGGATATTTATAATGGCCAGAGAACTGTACTGAACCCTTAGTGGCAGTATCCAGCTCTACAGCAAATTTCAAATTCTGTCTGAGCAATAAGAAAACTTTAATTCTATTTTAACTTAAGGATTAATGAAGGAAATAGATATTTCATGTATTATGTACGTATATTATGTGATGTATCTCCACTTACCTATGGAGGTTTTTTTGTTTGTTTGTTTGGTACCTGGGATTGAACTCACGACCTAGTACTTGCCAGGCAGACCCTTATGCCACTGAGTAATATCCCTGACCCCTCTCCCCCGCTTTTTTTGGAGGCTTCTTTTTAGTACAACCTCTGGAATCAGATTCCTGGTGTCCGCACTTCTCCAAGCTGTGTGGTCTTGATTGGGCTGAATTTTTTAAGCCAGCAGATCAGAACAACTAAGTACACACATCTGATGTATGTGGATGTGTGACACAGCACCAATGCGCAGAGGTATTTATTTTATGCTAGTTCTTAGTAAGGTGAAAGGTGGATAAAAGCCTTTAACGTAGGATGGTATGTTCAAAATAGTGCAGGAATCAAGGAATCCTTGAAAACCCCAGTTATTAATTGAATTTTTTTAAAAAATGGGTGAATCATTTAGCCATTTGGAAACTTACTGTTTATTCGGAATTATTTCCTATATGTAGGGTTTTTAACGCACAGAGTTTCCTCCAATGTCTGTTCAGCCCTCGGGAATCTTCACGATTTTCCCCAGAGCCGAGCACTTGTGTAGCCCTGGTGCCCTCACCACTGCTGCTGCGCCAACCTGACAACAAAGCGTGGATGCTGCCCGCAGATCCACGCTATTTAACCGCCCACTGCCCTCCCCAGGAAAGCCCCAGGTCAGTCAGGTAACCTGAAGGTGTGACTTCATGAACCTTGGATCACAGGGCCGGAGCTCGGTGACCTGGCCACTGAACACTGGAGTGGTGCGACACTCGTAGCCTGCAGAAGGGAGCCACGGCTGGAACTCGGTCACCTCATTTTCCCTTCGCACCTACCCAGCTGTCACATGCATAAGAACCTTCAGCTTCACCCGAGTTACAGCTTTTCAGCGCCTCAGCAGGACTCAAGTCCTGTGCGTTGGAGGAATCTCCCTCCTCGAAGATGGGAAAGGACAACCATGGGCTTATCTGTGCTTGCTTTCCACAGCTCGGCTTGGCCTACTTGCAGCACATCCCATCACGCCACCCAGCGCGATTGTCTCTCTCAAGTGTGTCATGGTCCAGATGCGCACCCCGGACAGTCCCGGCCCCCGGCCCCCACCTAACCAGCAGCAGCCGCTGCCCGCCAAGCGCAGTGTGTCTGGTGCAGGCATTCGGGCTGGTCCTCTGCCGTGCCAAGACCTTGCAAGCGGGTCTCACTTCACACAAAACCTGTCCACGAAGAACAGCGACAGGCGCCGCTAACTTCCCAGAGCGGGAAAGGAGTGGGTCAGGAGCTGCTGCAGGCAGAAAGGGCCGTGTGTGCGAGTAGTCGGAGCCCGTTTCTCCTCTCCTGGGGACATTTCCTGGGTCTCTTCCCTCAAAGAACGAATTTCAGTGACAATTGAGTGACAGTTTCACGTAGCAGGGGAGCAGATCAGAAGAGAGACAGGAGAGTGCTGCTCAGTCCCCTTTCCTACACTTCCTGCAGCCTCAGGCCGTGTTCTGTTCTGTTTTTTATTTAGGTTTGTTGGTACATTTTATACCTAATGATCACATTTGCCACAGGGAGTCAGTACTGTGTGTGCCCTCCCCCACACACCTTGGTGCTCCTTTCCCATTCCCCTCCTCTCCCTCTTCCTCTCCTTACTCACAAAAACTTTGTTTACATCTTTTCCGTCTATTTTTCGTTACTCCTTGTCCCTTCCTTCCTTCTCCTCTACCCTCTCCCTACTTCCTCTTCCCATTTGAACATGTTCTTACCATTTCCCAATATCCGTTATACATTTTGGTCCTTATTTACACTTTTTGTTTCTCACACCAGAGAGACAATGCAATGTGTACACATGTGTGTTTGATTTATCTCACTTAAGAGGATGGTCTCAAGTTGCATCCATTTACCTAAAAAGTCGCAAGTTTATCCTTCTTTATGGCAGGGTAGTACTCTACTGTATATAAATAAACCACATCTTGTTTATCCATTCATCAGTTGATAGACCTTTGGGATGTTTCCAAGACTCAGCTATTCAAACTGTGCTGCTATAAACATGTGTGTGCATATATTGCTGTGGTATGTTGCTTTTAATTCTTTCAGGAAGACACCAAGAAGGGAAATAACTGGGTCAAATGCAAGCTCTAGTCTTAGTTTTCTGAGGAATCTCCACACTGATTTCCACAGTGGTTGCACAGTCTACACCCCATCAACAGCGGGAAAGGGTTCCTCTTGCTTACAGCCCTGCCAGGATTCCTCATTAGTTGATTTCTTGATGACAGCTGTTCTTTGTGGAGTAAGACAGAATCTCCTCACTGTCTTATTGAGGGCCAGTGTTTGAGACCACAACGCCACCCCTGTGCCAGGTCTCATTCCTAGGGTTGAGTGTAACTGCTGATTTTGGTGTCTTGAGAAGTTTGTCCTCCAAACAGCAGATTAAATTAGCTAAAGCAGTTTCTGAATCAGCAAGGCGATTTGTCGTCTTTTTCTAGCTGATCTGACTTCCCTAAGCTGACTACGTTGCATGTGTATGAAAGGCGTGGGAAGTGGTCCAGCTCAGAGTCTTGGGTAGAGAGATGCCCACATAAACCAAACCAAAGTGAGGGGAGAGGTGCATGTCACAGCACTGCGGTCAGTGTCTGAAACACCATTCTGAAGACGTCCATGTCCAGTGTTCTGAAATCGAGTGGCTGCACAGACACAAGAATCAACTTTTCTCTTTTTAACAAAACTATTTCAATGAGCCAACCAAAAGTGTAGATCTGAGACTAGGAAGGAGGAAGCGGGAGAAGTAGATAAAATTAGAACACAGCAAAGCTTCAAAATTGTTGGATGGATGAATATTAAGTTTTCTGTTACCATGAAATAGAGGCTTCACTGGCCTGGAACACTCTGCCCTCCTCCCCTATCCAAAGACGGAATCCTTGCGCTGCCCTGACTGCTTCTCCATTCTCCACTCTCTGCTCTCTCCTGAACCATCAACAATCCACAAGGTAAACTGTGTCCCTCTCACTGCGCTCACTCACCGCTCACTTCCCCCAGCCTCCTGCTGCTTACTTTGCTCCATGAGGAAGTGCTGGTGCTCCCTCAGGGCCCCAGGAATCCCAGCCAGAAAAGTTAGGCGCTACCTCCATCAGCTCTGTTGTAGTCAGGGTTTGCAAGGGAACTGATCTAGCACAGGACACACAATCTGTAGGATTATTTTATAAAATTCACCCAATGAGTCAAATGCAGAGGAGCGCAGGAGATCTGTCCAAGAACTGGAGACCCAAAGAGTCCAGCTAGGGGCCATGGCAATGTCCTGCATGGGTCCAGCTGGAGGCCTGGAGCCCACGACAATGACTCATGGAAGTCTGTGTCAAGAATCTGCATTGGGAAGGCCCAGAGGCCAGTGGGGAGGAGGTCTGCAACAGCAGGGTGAAGGATCTGTGCCAGCAGACGAGAGATCTACACCAGAGCCAGGAAGTGATGCTCAAGGCAAGGGCCCGAGCTCCTCCAATGATGAGAACAGCTGAGTTCATATGAAGAAAACGAGCGTGACCAGCTCCTCCAGGAGAGCCAACAGCACCATCATCCCCTCCAGGTCTCCTTCTGTGCTGTTCGAAGCAGGCCTCAGGCAGGCCCTCCATGCCCAGGACCAGGATGACTCAATCCAGCAGTTCCACCTCTGTTCAGGGTGTTCCAGGTTGATCGTTAGTTCACCCACCACAGGGTTTTTGTACACAATGGGCCTGGACATGAGACAAATAGCAAAATTCAGCCTTATTCAATTGAACTGTGGCTTGTCAATCGATAAACACAATAGAATTCCTGACCAAAGCATTCACAGCTTAAAATCTTTATGTAGGCAAACTATAAATATCTAAAAACTTTAGGAAAAATGTAGTGATTCAAGCGAAATGCATGCATAATTGTCCAGAAACTTTATAAACACCCACCACCGCATAGACACGGTCTACCTGTTCTGAGTTGCGTGGAACTAAGAACTCGGTGGCTGTAAAGAGCTGCTAGGACTTATTTTTTTCCAAGACTATGACCTTGATTTTGACCTTCAAGAGTTGGTTACATGCCTGTCAGGGAAAACATATTTATATTAATACACTGATTAACTATTTTACATTAAATATTTTAAGGTAATACTGATTAGAAGATCTAGGCTATTGTAACTGGTGGTATATTGTGAAAGAGGAAGATGGAATTTGTTAACAGTGTTGTGAAAAGCAAATTGAAGTTAGAATCAGATATGGGAATTCACCTTTGTCTGGAGTAGAAGAAAATATTTATTCATTAACATAAATTATTCAAGGAAGGCAATGCATCGGGTCATTTTGAATAATCAGCAATATTTAAAGGGCCATGAGCTCTAACAAACACAGTCAGTTGATAAATTTGGCGGCAGATGAAAAGGAAAAGCTCTGGGTGATCTTGTCATACCGGAACCAACGTTGTCACTGGAAACGCAGTCCTTAGACAGAAAAGTGAGCCCCAAGCTTGGCAGCCAGCAGCATGCTTGCAAATACTGGGCAAGCTTGGTACTCAAGGCACATGTTATTGAATAAACACAAAGTAAATGGATTTAAGAGAAGGACACCAGGTTGGGAGCCCGAGGACGGACGGGTTCTGTGGAAGTCACACTGACCTGTCCCACAACACCACTGAGAAGATCAGGAGAAAGGGGGGAAACAGTCTAAAGCTGTGATAAGAATACGGCATGACGTAATCCTTCTGGTGCTAATAGGAACAAGCCCTGTTTACAATGGGCCAATCGTAACTTCATCTGGTCGGAACATCAAGCAGTACAGACAAGTCAGTGAAAAGCCCCCTGAGGGCTCGGTTGGCAGGATTCACGGGGACGCTTGTGGTCCTCGGGAAACAGAGGCCTCCGCGGGTTGTTTCATGTTAGATTTGTTGCTCTAACTCAGGCTTGTTCTCTGCATCCCGGGAAGGGAAGGATTCTGCAAGATGTAGGTTTTAACCAAGTGGTGGAATGATCCTTGGTGTTTTTATCCAAATAAACAAAAAACCCAGAACAGTTGTGAAAGCAAACCAAAGAAAATAGCTCCTCTATTATCTTTATTTTAGGTCAAGCTGTTTGGAATGAAATCCCTGCACTTTGGCCTGGGTCTAACAGCATTACCCGCTGAGTTTACCAGAATGGGAAATGCTAAGGTTTGCATTCTAAATGCCCACAATTGCTTTTCCTTTGTATGACCTATGTTCCCTGACCCAGACCACAATTGGATGGTAAAGGGGTAGAAATGAGCCTGGCTAATAAAATAAAATAGGTTGACACCATCTTAACTTTTCCAAATGCTCCAGATTCTTAAAGGGAAACTTTTTCAATATCTGTCACCTTAAATCACCAGATTTTTCTGGAACGAGAAAATGGTGGTATCACCATGCTCCCGAGAGAAGCATCCCCAAGTCCACGGGCCCCAGATTTAGTGTCTCTCCCTCTGGCATGGGAAGACATTTGACCTGAAAGCTGCCTCCTCAGCCCCGAGTTAACCAAGATTGCTGTAAAAAAGCTTTTCCTCTCTCTAGGCCCCCACGCAGTCCGCTCTGATGGAGTTAGGGTGTAGCTGTGTCCCCTTACCACATGCGATTAGACTGCACGCCAGAGGGGTTAATGACGATTTACTGAATGAATGATGTGAACGATTTTTTTAAAATTTTAATCCTGAAACAAATATTCTAATGTCCTTTTTTCCAGTCGCTTCTGCAGTGAAGTAAATCTCACCTGTGTCACTGTCAAGTCTGTTTGGTGGGAAAAGTCTGAAATGAGAGTATCTTTGTCACTTTCATTTCTGTTTCTTTCTCTTCCTTTGTGCTCTCTGGCTGTTTTTAAACTACCCTCAAAAACCTCAAAAAAGCTCTTTTTGTACTTATGGCTTAGACTGATTTCTTCTTTTCTAATTTGCTATTGCTGGTAAAAGCAAAATGTCATTGATTTTCACTAGTGATACATTTAATCGCAACACTGAAATCTGTTTAGGTTTGAAGAGCTCATCTGTAAAATCGCGGTTTACCTATTAAACTGTGCCACACCGGAAGTTCTGTTTCTTGTTTTCCTTTCATTGGTGACGCTGCTACATCTGTCCACATAGCGTTTAATGGTGAATGTTTTGTCTTTCTGGCCGTAGCTGAGATGTGGCACCCACCGTCCTGCACATTGTTTGTTGCTGTGCTTTAAGCCCCTTACTCTGGTTTAGGTATTTATTTTATGTTCTTACACTGCCAGTTTGATTTTCTTTTTTCTTCATATTTTAAAAAAAATGTTGGTACATTTTAGAAGTAACCATGACCACATTCATCGCAAGGATGTTGTACCTGCACACAACATATCTTGCTTTTTCTTTTCTTCTCATCCCCCTCTCCTCCCTTCAATCCCTCCTGTGCTCCATATTTACAAAACATTTGTTCCCATGTTCCCTTTCCATTCTTTTTTCTTGTCCCTTCCTTCCTTTCCCCTTCCCCCTCTCTCATTCACCTTCTCTTTGAACTTACTCTTCCCATTTCCCATTATCTATTATACATTTGGGTTTCAAATGATTAAATGACTGCTGAATTTTAAGATGAGAGTTTTTCTTAAATTAGAATATTTTTAGCAGATCTTTTTAAATCTCTTTATTCAGAAAATGTTATTATTAGTGAATACAAAACTAAAATGACTTGAAAATAATTCCTTTAGGTTTTACATCTATATTCATAAGCTACTGGGTCTAATGTTTAAATTTCATGGACACTTCATCAATTTTGGTATTAAACTTAAATTTCATTTAGAAAATATGTTAGAAGACTTTCCTTTTTACTATTCTCTGAAACAGTGTGCATAGATCATAATTATCAAAAATAATAAAACAGCAAGTGTTTATTTGTACTATAATGTTAGCTCTAATGTTAGCTTTAATCCTCACAAAGCCATGTGAGGAAGTCTGTCACTCTCCTTTTACATGTCAGAATTCAATTCGGGTGGGCTAAGTAACTGGAATCACAATGAGAGATAACAGCAAAAATCTCCAAGCAATTAGAAACTAATAGACCCACTTCCAAATGATCCATGGATCTGCAGGCAGTGTTAAGGGAAATGAAGAAGTCCACTAAGCTGTGCACAAATGGACTGCAGGAGAGGAGGACTCTAGGGAAACCCCAGCACTAAGTGCTTGCATTATAGAAGAGGAACAGTCTCTAATTAATTATGTAAATCCTCCCTTAAGAAGCCAGAAGAAAATACAAATAAGAACAAATCAAACAGAAGGGAGTAAATAATGAGGATGAGAGCAGAAATCAATAGAGAATAAAAATAATAATAGCAGGAACAACAATGTCCTCTCTCAGAAAAATATCCATGTAACTGACAAAGACCCAGACAGACTGACAGCA